>NC_081852.1:29888017-31202345 GCF_963259705.1 Myotis daubentonii | reverse complement strand
AACCCATTTTCCCTTGTTTTGCCATTTGGAGTTACAGGAAAATTTAAAGATGGTTTTTATATCTCTATGCTGTCTTTTCTTCAGACTAAAGATTTGGTTTCTTATTTATCTTATGACTTAATTTTCAGACCCCTCACCATTCTGTTGACTTTCAGGAGTCAGTTAAATGTCCCATTTTAAATGTGGCAGTGGTATCTGGATGTGATGTTTTGGATGAGGCCTGACCAATAGAGTTACAGAGACTGAGGCCATAGTAGCCACAATATGGATATGATCCCGAAGGAGCCGAAGACTGTACCATTGTCAGGCACTGTGATTGGATCACAGGCACGAAGCATTGGCATTTCTTGCCATTCTTCATCCAGTTGAAGAGGCAAGATTGGCTCCAATGTCATTGCGAGGCACATGGTATAAATAAGGAAACTTGATTTCAGACTGGCAGGTAAAGACCCACTTGGGCATAGCTCACATGTCTGTCTCTTACTCTGATCTCTTGACCTGGCATTTGGCTTGGAGACCATGGGGCAGTTGTGGTTTCCAGACTCTGAAAGTGTGCAAAGCATCCCTCTCAAAGCTTTCACCTCTTTCTGTGACTTAGTAATCAGAACTCCTGTGTGATTTTGTTTCTTCCTTGTGGACTCCATAGGGTTACCTAGGATGGAGGTTATCAGCCTCAGGATGATAGTCCATAGTGTGAGAGGGGCCTGTGCCGTGCCTTTTCAGGTGACTCGAGTGGATGCGATGGCATTTACTAGTAATAAAGAGCTTTAAGCCATACTGATTTAAAGCGGGTTCACTGAAGGATCAGTGCATTTTACTTATTTTTTTAAAAATGTATTTTATTGATTTCAGAGAAGAAGGGAGAGAGACAGAAGAAACATCCATGATGAGAGAGAACCATTGATCAGCTGCCTCCTGCACGCCCTACCCTGGGGATTGAGCCCATAACCCGGGCATGTGCCCCAACTGGGGAACCGAACTGTGATCTCCTGGTTCATAGGTTGATGCTCAATCACTGAGCCACGCCGGCCGGGCAAGATTCGGTACTTGTTAAAGCTGGATGTGGTGGTGGTGTTTTTTTTCTTTTAGACAGCAATCTGAATGGTCTTGGGTTGAGATTTTATTTTTCTTCTTCTTCTTTTTTTTTTTTTCCAAGGTTGGATAGCTAGTTTGTGACAGCTAGGACTTAAAGAGTGCTTTAAAAAAAAATTTCATTGATTTTTTACAGAGAGGAAGGGAGAGGGATAGAGAGTTAGAAACATCGATGAGAGGGAAACATGGATCATCTGCCTCCTGCACACCCCCTACTGGGGATGTGCCCGCAACCCAGGTACATGCCCTTGACTGGAATCGAACCTGGGACCTTTCAGTCCGCAGGCCGACGCTCTATCCACTGAGCCTCACTGGTTAGGGCAAGAGTGCTTTTTTTTTTTAAACTTTGTTTAACTATTATTAATACAAAAATGATTTCCTTTAAATCAGAAATGATGCCTTTGTGGGTAGGCTAGGCTTCTATAATGAGAGAAATGACATCCATAGTTGCCAGTGTTGGTAAGTAGGAATTAGGGTCATTGTGGTGCATTACAGGGACAATTAGAAGGCTGGAGACAAATTAATACAGTAACAAAATGGCATGGATTTGTCCCTCATACTTTGTTTAAACAGTCGATATTTCACAATCACATTAAGGTTGGTCATTCTGAAGTTTGTACCGATATTTTCCTCTTTTATTCTACCTGCAAGAGTTACAATAATGGTTTGTTGTCATCTCATGAATAGTCCTTTCTTAATATTCGTATTATTTTTTAAAGTCCAGCCTTTTGCTTGATGTGTTTAATATTTTCATCTTATTTAGGCAAAATAGATTGCTTTAGAATTTATCCTCGGGCTAATTCAACTCTTACCTCACCTTTTTTTTTTTTTTTGTCTCCGAATGCTACTTTATAATTTATGTACTTTGTGGTTTCTGTGGTTATATGCCTGCCTTCCCATTAACAATACCATGGAAAAGGAGAGGAGCTAGCCAATTGTGTACCACCTGACTGACTCCCAGCCCTTCCGGCCTCAGCTGATGGGCCCAGATGTGGGCTCTAGACCCAACGCTGACCGTTCTGTACACACTGGCCATGATTGTCTGACTGGCTCTGGAAACCCAGTGAGTGAGATTTGTCTCTAATAAATTGGGATGCTACTAGTAAGACCTAAAGTGGAAATGGGAATGGAATGGGAGGTAGGACGGGTGTAGGCAGAGCCAGGAGTGACAGTGTTGGCCATGGGAAACCTGGAGTTATGAGGGAGAAGAAGCTGGGAGTAAGCAGAAGAAAACCCATCCCTGGAAAGGAACATGGGGCAGAACACAGAGCAGATAGACCAGAAGTGAGAGAGATCCCTGCAGAGCCCGCCCAGTTTGTGATGCTTGTCAAGTGGGGACCAACAGGTGTCCTTGTGGTCTTATCCCCTTTCCTCCTGATGGAATTGACCAACAGATGAGGCCTGGTAATCAAGAAACCAAGTAAAACACACAAAAGGCATTCAGGGACTTGAATAATTGCATGATCATTCTCTCTTCCACAGGTTTATTCATTCACACTTTAACAAAATTTGGTATATCTGTGCGTTCAGTAGTTTAACCCCTCAATGAGTGACTCAAATTAAGTTATTAGTATATCTTTATGAGAGCAATGCTCTTAGATAAGACATAGACATTTCCCGCAAATCCGTCACTAAAATATGTAAATAGCAGCCATACCACAGTATGTGTTAAACCATGAAAATACATTGTGTCAGTGTATGATGAACCCTCTGTGTAATGTATATACTGTATAAGAATACTAGTCTCATTCAGGGTGTGTTCCTTTTTGCTAGTCAGTTGCCAGCATTTTTTAAAGAAATAATAGGCTCATTGCTATTAATATCTTAGGTGGGAGAAGTATATATTGTCCTTATTTTCCCAAAAGATTTTATGACAGGCTTTCGTTGTACATATTACAACGTCTTCCTTCTCCGTGGCCATTGACATGAATATTGTTTTAGTCAATATTATACTTTTTTTGTGGGAAGTTTGTAGTCAGCCAACATGCAGAGGGATTCGTACAGTATGAAACATTTTCTGTTTTTCCTAATAGTAGTTAAGGAGAACGCTTTGTAACATGATCCTTGAATTAAATTATTAAACATCCCGAATGTTACTCGCTCATTTTGTATGTTTAGCAGTTGTGGCTTGTCCCAGACTCGTTCTTTTGCCGTTTTTAAATTTCTCTGCATGTAAATTTTTTGAAAGGAGCTGCCTTTTGGCACTTTAAGTGGTGGAAAAATAGATTTTATTGCCTTTCTTTTTTCTTGGTGAAATCAAAGTGGTCTAGGAAAAGTATTTAAGGATGTCTTTCCTTCCTTAGCAATGACCACTTTTAGTACTTTTTGTCAACCTAGATTATCATTCAGTCATTCATATTTTCTGCTTCTTTCTGGTGAAAGTGATGATGGGTGGGGAATGAAGGGATTTAGCCAGGGATGAAACCAACTACAGGCAAAAAAATAAAGGATATAAAGGCTTATTATGTTTTCTTCTCAGTTTTCTTTCTTGAGTTCACCATCAATTGATTTTTTGAGAGGGAAAAAACCCCAGCTCACTTCCCATGTGCCTGTTTACTCTGGAGTTACCAGGAAACCTTGATCCCCTGTGAATCAGAAAACTTTAAACTCAGAGAGTCTGGAGTTGTTTTCTTAACTAGAACTTCTTCCTGTTTTGTTTTTCTGTGGGATTTTCTAAGACAATGGTCCAAATTCGTGCGTAAGTCAATAGGAGGTGCTGTTTGAGACATTCCGTGGCGTATTCTCTAGCGTGGTGGGTTTGGAGAGCCTAAGTTTTTCTTGGCTTCAGCTAGTGCATTGAGAGGGAGTAGGTATTAACAAAATCGAGGAAAGAGTATTTTTCAGTGCTTAATTGAAATGTGGCTATGTCTTTCTTCTCATTTGAGTATCCCTTCTCGTGTATCCCTCTCATAAGTTAAAAATCGGGTGAGTCTTAAAAATGCTCCTGTTGTCTTGTAGGCTGCATGGGAATGCCAAAGAAGAAATAATTTCTACTTTCAAAGAGCTTTCAAGCAGAGTGGAGAAGATGCTTATAAGAAGGGGTTAGAGTGAGCGACTACGTCCAGACTTTACAAGGTGCTAAGGATGCCGTTCATGAGACATTGACTGTCCTCTCTGTGAGCGTGGCCCTGTGCCAGGTGCAGGATGGCAGGGAAGAGAAGGTGGTCGGATGGCTCCTGTTTTTAAGACGGTTACACTCCAGAGGAGGAGTGGCCCGTAGGACCTCTCCGTGTGGCAAGACCGTATAATAGAGGAACCTGAAGGAGTGATTTGTTCTACTCTGAGCAATCGAGGAAGCTGCCCTGAGGAGATAGGGTCTGAGCAGGGATTTGAAGGGCAGGCTAAAAGAGTGTGACTAGTAGGTTGGATAAGGTTAGGAAAGGTTTTGTAGAAGAGTCCTGAGGAGACAGCGGAGTTTAGATTAGGTCAGGCTATCTTCTAGACCTGTGATTCATGCCCTAAGTGTCTTAACGGAGGCAAGATGGAAAGGCATTTCTGGCAGAAGGAACCAACGACGTGCCTTTGCAAAGGCAACATAAGGGACAGAGGCGAGTGTTTGTCTGTCATCTAGCCCTGAAAACACTGAATTAAAAGTGACCCGTGCCATTATGTCATTTCATCTGAGCTAGTGACTCACAGATTCAAGTGAAAGGTTGAGAGGATGAGTGGCAGGATTTGAAATTCAGGTTAAATTGAGGAGATGGTATTGTTTGTGTCCATTGTCTACTCAAAGATGATGCACATTAAAAAGGGTGGCCGGGATCACCAAACATTTTGCAGTGTAGTTTGTTTTGCAGCTTCTGACTTCCTTATGAATGCTGGGTGTAGGGATTATCACTACCTTTTTCTTCTCAGTACTTTCCCGGATAATAAATGCATTTTCAGGAAGATTAACTTTTAACTTTGCTTTGAAACATGAGTTTTCAACTATTATAATACATCCATTGCAATTTGGATGATAAAATTTCCAAGCTTGGAATGATGGCTATAAAATAAATAGTTAGCATCGTTTAACTAAGTCCTGAACCTTCTGTGATGTGCAGTTTTAAAACACGTCTTTTCCAGGAAGACAGTGGAAAGTTTTGGCTTCGCAGTTGACGTCTGGCTATGTTTCATGGAAATCATACTTAAAACGTTTGAGAAATAGGTACCAATAATTCAAGTTTGGAAAAGAATAGAAAATTTGGTCTGTTTGGATAAAATTAAAGATTCCCTTAAAGAAGTTGTTGGCGATCAGTTGAGCACACTCGAGTATTAGCATTAAACCGCCAGTGTAATGAGGACTAAGTACAGAGAAGGGAAGGCCAAGAATACTTGAGACCTGCTATCATGTGCAGAATAAATATAGCGCATTCTCAGTTTTTCAGGGCCAGCTTTTTCCAGCTGAATTATTAACTAGAATTCACATTCCCTTTCCCATTTCTCCCGACTCTACCATTAACCATTTTAGGGATAGTAAACTCTTAATATATAGCAGAATCCTTAACCCTCCTCCCTGTAGCTTTGCCTGAGTGTTACCGGTATTGGGGTTCTTGGGTTCCCCAAGACAGAGATCGAGAGGAAACCCCAGAGACATTTCCAGACGGATTTCATTAAGCTTATGCTCAAGCACAAGGGAGGCAGCACAGAGGAAAGGAGGAAGTTCCCCTGAACTGACTTGGGCGCTTGGCTACCTTTTATAAGCTGGCGACAAAGTGGGCAGGCTTTTTGAAAAAGGCGGGCTTGCAAAATTTTCCATTTCAGAGTTGGGGGGGACTTCCTTTTCCAGCTGCCTGGCCTGGTAACTCTGTTTCCACCCGTGGCTGTGGGGGCAAAGTGGCAGATTGCTCATTACTGCCACCCTAGGGAGATCGTCAAACCTTGATGAATGGTGCATTCAGGTCAGTAGTTTAAGCAGGCAGTTAGAAGGGAGATAAAATCAGCTACCTCTGCATTTTTGAGTAGGTGGTGGAGGGATGGAGACATTTTTGTGTTTCTTCTAGCCATCTGGTGTCCTTGGGGTCCTGGGCCCAGGTCCCAGTGCTGTCTCATTTGGACCTTTGAAAAACTGTTGATTCCCAAACTAGAGATTCTGATTTAATTGTTCTGGAAGTAAAGCTTGGGCATTAGTTGTTTTTTTTTTTTTTTTTTAAGTTTCCCAGGCGACTTTAATATGCAGCCAACTTTGGAAACCACTGATGTGGGGTATAAACAAGTGTAAAGAGAATATGTAAGTTCATGTTGGTCTCTAGTGCTGATTTAGAAGGGAAGGAATTTTATGTGTTTTGTGTGTGTCTGTCAGTTACTAGCGGATTTCACTTTCTGGCGAGTTTCATTCTCTTAGGACTAAATATTTCATTGTATGATTTTCAAGAGGGTATGCTGTGAAACGCTCCTTCTGCATTATGTTAATAAATGTACTATTTTAAAAAGTTGTTTCCTGCACAACTTCTTACAGACTTTAATGTGCTAGTTTTTTGCATTTTGTGAAATTGCTAGAGGAATGTAAATGCAACAGTTCACAATATTGTTTGATCAAATCCTTTTTTTTTTTTTCTTGCTGAAAATCTGGTTGACAGCAGTGATTTTGAACCTTTTTCATCTCATGGCACACATAAACTGCTAAAGTGCTGCAGTACACAAAAATATATTTTTTGCTGATCAGACAAAAAAGTAGGTATATTATTAATTTTATTTTTATATTTTTTGTTAATCCTCACCTGAGGATATTTTTTCTATTGATTTTTAGAGAAAGTGGAAGGGAAGGAGGTATGAAGGGAGGGAAGGGAAAGAAAGCCATAGAGAGAGAGAGGGACATCGATGTGAGCAAGACATTGATTTGGTTGCCTCCCATGCATGCCCTGACTGGGGTCTGGAATTGAACCCACATCATTTTGAGCTCTAACCATTGAACAACACAGGCCAAGGCAATAATGAGTACAATTTTGATTAATGTACACCGGATAGCTATTGTTGAGTTGGCTGTTGTTATTTTTTACTTGACAATCTAAGGGAAAGGAGGGCATTGCCCCTGACTAGTCAGTTACTGTATGCTTTAAAATTCTGCCGCACCCCAGGTAAAAATTACTGGTCTACAGAATGAAACAATCAGAGAGTCATTTGAAAATTTATTTTTTCATTAACCAAGATCTATGTTAGGGCGAGATGTGATATAGTTATATGGGGGAGTCTTTCTTAAAAGTGTTTCTTAGACTCTTAGGATAGAGATGAGAGTGTATTTTCAGTGTACATGAATCCTTCCTCAAATACAGTTGTTACTTTCTTTCCCTGCTCAGCATTTCTTTAACACCTCTCCATTGCCTCCCAGATGAAGCTAAATATCCACCTTTGGCATTGAGTATTCATTACAATTTGGTTACTTCCTGCTATTTAACTTTGTCTCCCATTGTCCCGAAAAGCAATCCCCCTGGTACCAGCCAGTGGTATCCTGAAGCCACGATTAGTCCTGATTCTTGTGGATGTAGATAAAAATATTTACCCACCTACAAAGTTTTTTTCTTGTCTATATCTCTGATCCTCTCCAGTTGTATTGCTAAAAGTCTCACTCTTTTGTGGGATATTCTGGATTGGCCCAGTCTATATTGACAGTTGCCATTTATTTTATATTGCCCTTTGTTTAGAATTTATTAAAAAGTTACTGTTCTTGCATTGCTTTTCTGTTCTTTTGAGTTGGTGTACTAATAGTGCAACTATGAGCTCTTGAATTGAGAGACTCAGGATCTAGAGGCCTCCACATCGCTCTGTGCATGTTCGGGGCTAAGTAACTCCTTAGAATCATGCTATTGTAGGATTGAAAGGGACCTTAGAGATTTCCTATTTTAGTACACATATGAGGAAGACAAGGTCTAGAGAATTTAAATGATCTGTTCAAGTCATATAATTATGTAATTTTTGAAGTTGGGGAGGAAACTCAATCCACTGTTCTTTTCAGTATGAACAATTATCATCTTTTTAAAATCCAGGTGCTCTTTTAAGAAAAATAAAAATCTCATATCTTTCTTTCATAATGGAAAAAAACACAGTAAATTTTATATTGCTACTTAAAATAGATCAAGGCAGTAAGATATAGTGTTGTCTTGTTTTTCACACTCCCAACACACAGAGATGCTCAGGAGGTGTGTATGTCTAGGAAACCGGGGTTTTAAAACTTGGATGTTGCCAGAACCGGTTTGGCTCAGTGGATAGAGCGTCGGCCTGCGGACTGAAGGGTCCCGGGTTCGATTCTGGTCAAGGGCATGTACCTGGGTTGCGGGCACATTCCCAGTAGGAGATGTGCAGGAGGCAGCTGATCCATGTTTCTCTCTCATCGATGTTTCTAACTCTCTATCTCTCTCCCTTCCTCTCTGTAAAAAATCAATAAAATATATTTAAAAAACAACAACAACAAAACTTGGATGTTCCAGAGATAATTGCAGTTTGCATTTCTTCATACATCACTGTCTCCTCCTCCTCCCCCCACCTCTTCCCCCTTCCCCCTCCCCCCTCCTCTTCTCCTCCCTCCTCCCTTCTTCCCTCCCCTGATTCATGCCATTCTGTTGTTTTGAATCAGTTAGTGGACGAAACAAATAACGGATGTTAATATTATAACAAACACTGAACTAGGAGCCATGAGATCTGGGTTCGAATCCCAGTGCCGACCAACTGTGAAGTCTTGGCAAAGTCATTTGGCACCTGACTGGCCCAGGTTCTCTTACTTTTACAAAATGGGGACAGTTCCTCACAGAATTGTTTAAAGGAACACATATCAGTTGAAATTGAAAAGCACTGAACAAATGTGAGGGATTATTTGACTCTTCAGAGAGCTCCTTCCAGGCCAGCGCTGGCATCTTCAAGGTGGAGGGAAGGCTGCAGGGCTGTTACTGTTTTAGGATGAGGGTCCCTGTCTTTAGTTGGCTGGGAAAACCATACACAATTCTATAATATTGTTGGCACCTCTTCTCAGTTTACAGTTGTGATTGTATTTTTAAATTGGGGATGGTACTTTCTGGTTTCTTATATTGGGAAAAGATTCCATTTTTCGGTTTGTTTTACTTAAATATGCTCATATTTTTGCATTTTAGAATAGAAGTTTTTCCCCCCACCTAGTGTAGATTTTTTCTTCTATTTTTTCTTGAGATGGTTGTTCAGTTCTTATGCGATAAGACGGGTGCTCACTATTAGAAATACTGTTATTTACTGTGGCCGGATGAGGTTTGCTACTATTAAAAAATTATTAGGGCAAACTGAACTTTTAATTTCTTAAATATATTTTTATTAATTTCAGAGAGGGAGGGAGGGAGGGAGAGGGACACACACACACACACACACACACACACACACATCAATGATGAGAGGGAATCCTCGATCGGCTACCTCCTGCACACCTCACACTGGGATGGAGCCTGCAACCTGGGCATGTGCCCTGACTGGGAATCAAACCGTGACCTCCTTGTTCATGGCTGATGCTCAACCACTGAGCCTCGCTGGCCGGGCTCTGGTTTCTTTTTCATAAAGCAGGGGCAGAACCATCTGGTGTCTCAAGTTTGGTATTCTGTTTTTTAGTGCACATGTCTAGGTCCATACTGTAATTGTTCCCAATAAATCAAAACAGGCTTCATGTAGCAGCTCCTAGAGCATATTTGTTCTTCATGTGAGATTTATGGAACACTCTTATATTTGCCAAGACTTTTATTTTCCTAAACTCCCCAGTAAGATAAGTCAACAGGAAGGTCTTCAAAGTGCTAAAGCAGTTGCTACGTAAGCCTGCCATTTAAATTAATCCAGGTTAATCTTCTCAGAAACCATGTAATGAGAAATAGGGACAAGAGATTCATGATTTGTCCTGAGCCTCATGGCAAGTTCTTGCTAATTAAGTTTTGGACAGAAATGGTAATTTTTCATTAAGCATAAGAAAACATTATTTTGTTCTCCCTTTTCTGGTGGAGGCAATATATAGCAATTTAAACAATATAAGTGTCTCAGAAAGGACTGGGTTAGAAAGGAATTGACTCAACAGTGTGATTCTTTTTTCTTTTTATAAAAAATTGTATTATAGATGTCCCCCCATTCCTTTCCCTCTTTGCCCTCCTCCACCTAACCCCTGCCCCACCTCAGGCCTTCATCACACTATTGTCTGTGTCCATGGGTTTATATGCATATATGTTCTTTGGCTAATCTCTTCCCGTTCCCTGACCCCCCTCCCCCAGTCCTCCCCTCTGAGGTCTGTCAGTCTGTCCCATTTATCCATGTCTTTGGACCTCATTTGATCATCGATTTATTTTGTTTATTAGATTCCAAATATAAGTGAGATCATGTGATATTTGTCTTTCTCTGAGTGGCTTATTTCACTTAGCACAATAATCTCCATGCTGTATTCCATGGTGTAAATGTACCACAGGACTTTCATCCACTCATCTACCAATGGGCACTTGGGCTGTTGCCAGATTTTTGTTCCTGGTTTATACCATATGTCCTACCTTTGTTTAGTGACCACATTCTTTGCAGAATTTACTCTTTGGATATTGAAAGGTGTTGGTTTTATACAAAGGAACCAAAGTTATTGTAGGATGCTTGTACCAAAATGTTTACCCATAAACAGGTAGGGCTATCATGAAATGTAGTAATTGGTCTTTATTCATACTGAAGAAGGCAGTATTGCGGCTTCTTTACGTGTACAATTTTAAGGCATTTTAAGTCATCTATAATAATAAAAGTGTAATATGGTAATTAGACTGGACGTCCTTCCAGACGACCTTCTGGATGAAGCCAGGGCTGTGAGGGCTGAGGTAGCTGCTCCGGTTGCCTTGGGCCGAGGCAAGCCACCGTGGCTGCGAGGGCCGAGCCCCTTGCATGAATTTCGTGCATCGGGCCTCTAGTCCTATATAATAAAACCCTAATATGCAAATCGACTGAATGGCGGAACGACCAGTCACTATGACGTGGACTGACCACCAGGGGGCAGACGCTCAATGCAGGAGCTGCCCCCTCGTGGTCCATGTGCTCCCACAGGGGGAGCACTGCTCAGCCAGAAGCTAGGCTCACGACTCGTGAGTGCAGTTGCGGTGGCAGGGGCCACTCCTGCCTCGACGCCAGAGCTAAGGACCCCTTGGGGGATGTCTACCTGCCAGATTGTGAGAGGGCGCAGGCCAGGCTGAGGGACCCGCCCCCACCCCCAGTGCACAAATGTTGTTCACCAAGCCTCTAGTTAGATTATAAAGAAATCACAGACTCTCATTCTCTCCTTTTTGTGAGTTCTTGAATTCTACAGACCAAGAGTTTACATATGCAGTTTATAGACATTTGTTAAATCTTAAGATGGTTGTTGCAGCCTCGGAATAAATTTACTCATTACATATTTGTTGAATGAATGAATGAATGAATGAAATGATGAGTTTACTTATTAAAACAATTTTTGAGCCCTTTACTATGTTTGGCTTGAAATCCAATGGTGAGCAATTCAGACATAGGAAGCAAACAGAAATTTTACTGAAGGATATAGCTAAAATAAAAGGAAACAGGCAAATAAAATAATCACAGTACATCTAAGAAAGACATGTACGCAGTGCTGACAAGGGGAAAGGCCTGTTAAAGTGGATGAGCACATCAGAGTAAAAAAGAGCTCTTCAGTTTTTCAAGTTCAGGGGACAGCTAACTCTTTACTCATTTGCTTTGCATACACAAAAAGCTTTCTTAAGTATTTACTTCAGTTTTCAAAAGCAGTTCTTTCCCCTCCCACTTAGACCAACACATTTAAGAAATCTTAGCCATTAAGGATATAATTGTATTTTCTTTCAGTTGTCTTTAGTGGAATGCTTTTACAGTGCTTCCAAAACAATAATGCATTCCTTAGAGCCAGGCCTCAGCAGGAAACATGAAGTATCTCAGTTCATGTATTATTCCATTACCTATGATGTCAAGACAGTTGGTAAATAATTTCTTTTCATAGAACAGCTAAAGTGGGGGAGGGAGAGGGAGAGAAAGAAAGATTTAACGTAATCTAAGCAGCCTGATCCCAGAAAATTATTTAGGGCAGCTCTGCCCTGTGGTGACTGCTATTCATGATCAACTCCGTGTTGGGCCGACGAGGGGTTTTGTTTGCCGTTTAAATCAGGGCAATGCTGGTTTTGTGGTTCTGCTGCTCTGCCCTTTCTTCAGGTCGGAATTTTTCTAGGGCTTGTTGCAAATTCAGAGGCAGATGTTTGCCTTCCGTAGGCCTGGGGATGGTTTGGCGCCATCTAGGCCGATGTTTTTGCTGTCTTTGAATGCTGTGGCTGAATAGCTTCAGGCAGTGACAACAGCTGAAAGGAAATGTTATGGTGGTGACTTCATACCCTGGGCCAGTCAAGCATTGATGAGCCTTAAAGAGACTAATTGTGTGTTTTTAAGTTCTAGTACAGCAAAGCTTTTCACTTACATGTACTCCAGGGAAACCAATAACTTCTACACTTTGTAATGAAGAATGAGTTGGCCACATGGTTCATAATGTGGTAATACAGAGAGAACCATGTTTAAGGGATTCTTTGTCTTTTTTAAAATTACGATAAAATGCACATAACAATTTGCCATTTTAACCGTATTGAAGTGTACAGTGCAGTGCCATTAGTACATTCATATTGTTGTGCTACTTAAGACATTCTTGCTTTGAAATAGCAATCCACCTGAATTGATATTTTGATACTAAGATGGCCACATATAGAGAAAAAATTTAAAATTGAAACATAGATACAAAATATTTTTGCCGGAAAGACAAAATTTGAAGTTGTGATAGAGTTGCTGCAAATGTACAGTGAAACTGGACTAACTTGCACACGTAAATGAACGGTACCTAGTCCCTCTGAAGCTGGCATTTAGGATATGAAATAGCTGGTAGGGAGAAGCACAGCCTAGGGAGAAGCACGACCTAGGGAGAAGCACGAGGAAGTCGCTGCATGCTGCGAGGGGTGCAGTGGGCTCCGCTGACGGGTGAGTGACAGTGAACAGCAGCTGCTCACGGTGGCTTTTTATTCCCACGCTGTGAAAGCAAGATGCTAGCGGGCAAGAACCGGGGTCCCGTCACAGGTGGGACTCAGCCAGTCTTCCCTGAAATGTTTATTCAATGTGTGTGCGTTGGGTTCCGGGATGAAGAATAGTGACTTGGGCAGGGCAGAGGAGGAAGTCGGAGAGATGAGTTCTAGGCGGACTTTATCCCTGGAATTTTGTGGAACCGTTTCTGGAATGAGTTCCTGGTGACTTGAGAACATTTGCAAAACCTCGTGTCTGGGCCATGCAGTCATCGTTCCAGCCCGTCCTCTGCGTAGCCAGCGCAGGAAAGTGTGGCTGACCGCACAGCCCATCATTTAATTGGACAGATCAGCAGAAACACATACGCTCCTGAAAGGATGGACCATTATTCTTCTACTTTAATGCCTAGGAGGTGGTATTTATGAATGGGCCTTGTAAACCAGGTCTCTCTTCTCTCGGACACCACTGAATGAAATTTGTGTGTTCTGGCTTTCTCAACTAATCAATACTTCAAGGAAAGCTGAGTTGAAATCTCAGCTTAAAACCTGGGGAATTGAAATCCCTGGGTTGGTCAGTCTCCTGAAGGCTCTGAGATGGCGCCTCTCTCGGTGATAGTTCTCGCTTAGGTGACAGCTGCGTGCATCCAAGAGCATTTGGCTACCTTCAGTGATTTAAATCACCCTCCTTTGATTACAGAGCTCTTTGCTGTCTTCTTCCTTTGTGGCTAATTTTGTCAAACTTCCCAGTTATTTCCTGAAGCAGTTTCCTCCTTAGTCATCCATCACCATTTATTTGTCCATCAGGGAAATTTCTCAGTTACCGCTAAACCATAGGTTGGCTGGACTAAATTGAACATAGAATTCGTGTATTTTTAGTGTGAATCCTGAGTGGCAGAATGGCCAAGCTTTAAGATACGTTCTGTTACCCATTGCTCCAAACAGGGAGTTGAGGTGCCTTCATAATCTACACTTAGTGACAAAGATTGAAGAATAAATGCCAGAGGAAATCGGTGTGATGGGGAAAAAAGAGTTGGAAAATAAATTTGACCGGAGGACCAGTAAGGTTTGTATACAACGTGTACGTCAGATTCTGAGCTTCGCCACTGTGGCCAAAGCTAAAAGGAAACCTGGCCAGTGATAAGAATCACAAGATCCATGAGATGAAACCCGAGTCTGTGACCCCGGAAGACACAGGCTTTCTTGCTACAGGAACCTCGGAAGAGCTGCTGCGAATTTTCTGAAGGAGACCTGCAGCCAGTCTCTAGTTGACTGTGTTGTCGACAGCGACTTCCCTGGCTGTAGGTTGGTTGTTCTTATGTCTCAGCCGCTGCTTCTATGTTCTAACATGAGTGAAAGCTGTTCTACAAAAGCTGAAAATCTAGTATTCAAGAATGACCTATACGATTATCAGACACTTCTCCATCGATATTATTTCTACCAGCTGAGTTAGATGATAAGGTGGTTATCTAGCCTTGATTACTTAATTTGTTTTTATCACTAATTCTAACACTAGGACCACTTTGCGTATGTCAGACATTGTACGAAGGCACTTGCTCCAGGAGAGATCTCTCAATTCTTGTAGAAACCCTGTGGATTCATTCTTATTCTAGAGAAAGGAAGTTGGCTCAGAGAATTTGACAGCCTTGGCCAGGTTCACCTGCCTGCTGCCGCCTGTGCGCCTTGTACCGATTCCACTACCTGGGACCAAGAAGTTGTCAGGCAAGGAAGACGGTTTAGCTCTTTGGAGCCAAATCTCTCAAACGTCCCGGGGAGCAGGTTTTTCCCACGTTAGCCTGTGCAGCACAGAGTAGACCCCTGGCCCCCCTCACCTGGGCGTCTCTGTTTAGCCCCTTGTGTGTTGCAGACAATGCTGCGGCATTCCACAGCTGGCTCCCTTGACAACTCTCACGTTGTGCGTCCAGAGCCACGGCAGAGTGGCTGGAAAATTGAGCTAAGAACAAGTGTTTTCTTGCTTAACTTTTAAATATTCTCAAGCTCTGAAAATATAATTTAATTTGGCTTTTGTTGTCAGGAAGGGAAATGCTATAAAAAGAAGAAAAAAAAAGTCTTCCATGTAAAGACACTTGAAATCTGATAATATTTTTGCCATGGCTTCTTGATTACAAGTTTAAATAGAAAACAGTGTAGAGATGATCTCCTTTCATCATTTTGACAGTTTAGTATATGTTCAAAAGAATCTCTATTATGCCTGAATATCCATTTTATTAAAATACTAGAGGCCCGGTGCACAAATTTGTGCACCAGTGGGGTCCCTCAGCCCAGCCTGCAGGATCTGGCTGAAACCGGCTCTCCAACATCCCCTGAGGGGTCCTGGGTTGTGAGAGGACTCAGGTGAGGCTGAGGGACCCCACTGGTGCATGATTGGGGCTGGGGAGGGACATGGGTGGTTGGCCAGCTGGGGAGGAACCATGGGAGGGCTCCAGAGTGTGTCTGGCCCATCTCACTCAGTCTTGATCGGCTGGGCCCCAGCAGCAAGCTAACCTACCTTTCGAAGCGTCTGCCCCTTGGTGGCTAGTGCATGTCATAGCAACTGGTCGACTGTCTGCCCCCTGGTGGTCAGTGCACATCATAGCAAGTGGTTGAGCAGCCTTGGCATATCATTAGCATATTACGCTGTGATTGGTGAAATGGACGACTGGACACTTAGCATATTAGTCTTTTATTATATAGGATATTTTTATTGATTTTCAGAGAAGAAGGGAGAGGAAGAGAGAGATAGAAACATCAGTAATGAGAAAGAATCATTGATTGGCTGCCTCCTGGGTGTGTGCCCTTGACCAAAGTCAAACCCAGGACCCTTCAATCCACAGGCCAGTGCTCTATCCACTGAGCCAAATTGGCTAGGGCTGTATGTCCATTTTTAATATCAGTTTATGGAATAGTATTTTGTCTGTGTTTAGGTTTAGCCTGTGCTTAAACAAAGCATTTGCTTTATATGGACAGAAAGGGAAGCCACCACCCCCACCCCCCCAACACACACACTCACTCACACAGACACACACACACACACACACACACAAACACACAAACACACACAATTTGTTGTACCTTAGGTCAAGGTAGGGAAGCTGGTGATATGTTTGAAAGAGGGAAAGGTATGCAATTAGAACCATATTGGCATCTTGGCAGGTATTTCTTTTTCCAGGGTGAACGTGCTTTAAGAAATTGCCAGTAGTTGCTAGGCAGACTTCAACAAACACAAAGGACATTACCCCAGCATCCACCCTGGCTGGTTTCTCAATTTAAATTTTGTGATCCTGGCTCACACTGTAGTCAACTCTCTTACTATTTGAATTTGAAAGACAGCGCATTGCCAGCAATCCCTTGGCATTCCCAGGCACTGGCGAAGTTAACTTCTCTTTCCCAGGAGGCCAGGTGACTGACTTTTCAGCAAGCGCACTGGGTCCAAGATTGTGGGCCAGGCCATTGGAAGGGCTGCAAAGGTGAATAGCACATTTGTAAGGAAAACAATTCCATCTCACCAGGAGCAGTTGCCTTTTTATTTGGGGCTGTCCTTTCTGATTACTGGATTTTCCTGCTAAGTATGTGCTGGCTTTTGCATTTTTTTTCTTTCTTCTGGGAAAAGGAACAACATTTTCACACTCAGCTACATTTAGTCCTTTACTTAAATGACATTTCTAGATGAATTTGGAGCAATGCCAGTGAAACGGAAGAAATGCCTTTCTGGACTAGTGGTGAGATGTGCAGAGATTTTAAAACATAATTGTTTAGCTATAGGTCTGTTTATTTACTTATTTTTGTTTTGTTTTGTTTTGCACTGCTTCTCCAGGCCAACTGTTCCTAAGAACAGTAGTGTGCCGTTTACTGTTAGATGGAAAATGCAGACTAATAGTGAAAGCTAAAAGTTTAAAAGACAGTGCCTTTTAAATGTTTATTTACTGATTGACGAGAGAGAGAGAGAGAGAGAGAGAGAGAGAGAGAGAGAAATATCCATCGACTTGCTGCTCCACTTACATATGCATTCATCTTGTATGTGCCCTGACTGCATCCTTGGTATATCAGTACAATGCTCTAACTAACTGAGCTACTCGGCCTGGACAAAAGACAGCACATTTTAAATGCATGTGGTTTTGGGGACAAAAATACTGATAAATATCACTTTCCTTTCAGCTTTCCCAAATAGGATAAACATGCACAGTTAGAATAATAATAAGAAGAATGTGAAAGATGAAATCCATATTGATCGGGGCTAAATTTTCCATAATACACCAGCTTTAACCATATTTCCCAGGGAGGTCTGACAGTGGTGTATCCTTCCAAAAAGGCCTGGGCTCTTGCAGGCTGTCTGCATTATCTGTTTGGATATCATTATATAGAAATGAAGCTACGGCGATGACTGTAAAGATGGGTTTCCTTCTGCTAATAACCCTTTTTATTTAGTCTCATGTGTCTGGAACACTTTGCTATCTGTGTGCCTCCCGCACAGAATCTCTTAGGAAACTCACAGGAGAAATAATGGAAGCAAAAATAGTATTTTCGGCTATGTGAGATTGCCTTGTGAAAATGCTACAGGTGGCGCTGCCATTTGGGAAACATATGATATGGTGTCATTTGCCAGCTTCTGAATTGAAATTTTTAAATAAAACTGCTAACTAGTGTCTGTTTTAGGGAGTTTATGTGCTAATTTTAAATATAACAGAAAAGGTTTATTTTCATAAGTTTATATTCTATTTTGGAAAATGGCCCTCCCTCCCTCCCTTCCTTTCTTTAATTGTAAAAATGGTATGTACTCTTTAAAAAAAGGAGAGTATAGAAGAGTACAGAGCAGAAATTAAGAACAGTCAAATTCCTCCCCAAAGGTACTAGTCACATTTTGGAAACATCTCTCATCCTTTTCTTAATCGTGTGTGTGTGTGTGTGTGTGTGTGTGTGTGTGTGTGTGTGTGTATGTGTACACATATACAATTTTTTAAAAATTGTCATTTGTTCTGTAAACTAGTCTTTATTCTGTGTGGTTTTCTTTCTAGCCATCAACTTTTCTTTTTAATAAATATTTACAACATCTTGTTTGGTGATCATGGAATCACTTAATCATTTTCCCATTAAAATATGAAAATGTTTTCTTCAATTAAAGAAAGTAGCATTAAACATTGACCATTTGCCTATAGCAGTGATGGCGAATTTTTTGAGCTCGGTGTGTCAGCATTTTGAAAACCCGTAACTTAACTCTGGTGCCGTGTCACATATAGAAATTTTTTTGATATTTGCAACCATAGTAAAACAAAGACTTACATTTTTGATATTTATTTTATATATTTAAATGCCATTTAACAAAGAAAAATGCCATTTAACCAAAAAAATGAGTTCGGGTGTCACCTCTGACACGCGTGTCAGGCTCGCCATCACTGGATAGTAACCATTGAAAAGAGGATGCCAAATTTTTGCGGTAAATAATTTAGTTTATAAAGCATTGACATTGTATCATTTAAGGAAACAGCGTGAATATCAAAATCTCTTTGCTGCTTTAGAGAATCGGAAATCCTTGGCTTTTAGCTTAATTCAATAATTTGAAAGACGATTCATGAGTTTAGGAAGCATTTGAATACCATAAAATACTAGTTATTTGGAATCCACAGGGGTGAATCATAATGGCTATAGTATCAGAGACTGAAGGAGTGATTCCCCCCGCCCCCCCCCCACCCCCCCAAGGTGATTGTCCAGTCCTGAAAGCTGTCATCTTTATAATAATTGCAAAGCCCGCCCTCTTTGGCTTCTCACCACTACATTTCTGTCTTGTTCATGGGATATAAAGAGCTCTCTTTCACCATTACAAGAATCTGTGCTTAAGGGATTGGAGACCATTTCTTAAAAAACAAAAACAACCACAGAAATAATAACACACAGAACACACACAAAAATAAACTGTGTGTGTGATCAGCCCTGCAAGTTTCTTCCAGCTCCCTTGGTGTTTACCGTGGACGGGAATTACAGAGAGAAGTTGACAAGCACTGTCATGATGGAGCGGTTTTTTAAGTGTTGTAAACTGTTCAGGGATACACGCAGCATTCAGCAATGTCTTTTCCAGAAACGACGTTCCCCTTTTTCCCCAGCTTTTGGACATGTGCTGAGTTCCTTTTTTTTTTTTTTTTTCCAACTTGCTCTAATGTTTTCATGCCTTACTTTAATTTTAAGAGGTTTTCAGGAACAAACGTGACACAATCAACTGCATTTAAAAACAAGCAACTACTTTGCTTTTTCAGCAAGCCATTACGTCATCTCCAGGGGCAGTGTCGTCCACTGCGACCCTCTTGCCGTAGGACATGGCTGCTGTCAACCGCTTTAGGAGCCGGGGGTACCTGGCGTTGTAGATGCTCCCATTGCATTACACTATTCCAGTAACAGTGCATCTCCCTGCACGAGGAGTCAGTGCTCTGACCTTATCCTGATCCTCCAACATTTTTTCCTGCTCATTCATTTTAAATGCCACTTCCTTCTGCCTTTTGCTAGAGAAATCTTTGAAACCAAGCCATACAAGGCATGCATCTTATACAGTTTTATTCTGTGGTGTGACCAACACTCTTGCATGCTAGCCACTCTCGCATGACTTAGTTGATTAGTTTATTACTGTAGAGATGTCCTATGATTGCAAAGGCTGTGGTATGGAGAAAGCAATGCCATGCCGTATTTAAATTTATTTTTATTTTTTGTTCATCCTCACCTGAGTATATTTTTCCATTGGTTTTTAGGGAGAGTGGAAGAGAGAGGGAGAGACAGAGAGAGACATCAGTGTGAGAGAAACACATGGATTGGTTGCCTCCTGCACAAGCCCTGGGCTGGGAAGGAACCTGCAACCGAGGTACGTGCCCTTGACTGGAATTGAACCCGGGACCCTTTGGTCTGCAGGCCGATGCTCTATCCACTGAGCCAAACTGGCTAGGCGCCATGCTGTATTTAGTGTCTGTCTTTCTACCACACACCCACCCCCACCCCACTATCCTATGTCTTCAACTGCCCGACCCCTGAGGTACATGATGCTTCTACGTTGTTGGGCTTCCTCCCTGCTGTCCGAGCATAAAACTACTTGCCATTCCTGTCTCTCCTCCTAATATGATGACTTCTGATGAGTTTGCTTCCCTTTCTCCTTTCTGCTTTTGTTTTTTCTTGAGTGCCTGGATTTGAGTAGGACTTTACTGTTGCCCCATAATTGGCACAGAGGACCCAGTGGAGGGCCATGTGGCCGTGGCATTCTGAAGAGAGTTTAGAAGAACTTCCAACACTTGAGTCCACATACTTCTCCTTCATGCTTATTAAGAGGAGGCGGAAACTGCTAATACCTGCCATCACCACTACAAACCACCTGGATCCCTCCCAAATCTTTTCCCTAAGAATTGAAGTGGGAAGAAAGAGGTGGAGAGGTGTTGGGGATGTTGTGCTGGTGGGAGATGGGGTGGTCCCCATAAGAGGTCTTGGGAAAGGGGACTTGCCGAGGAAATCGCTCGTAAAGATCGGGCATTCCTGCAAGAGGAGACCAGCGTTTCATGACCGGAGGGCACACTGGTACAGTGGCAGGCTTGTTGTGTGGGATTTGAAAAGAGAACTGCGGAGAAAGTCTCCTAGGGTTAGTGTGAGTCAGGTAGAGGGCACTGAAGGAGGCTGGCGTCTGCTTTCTCTCCGGTAACCCAGGCACGAAGCCTGATACTGGTGAGTGGAACCGAGCATCCAGACCAGTAGGCATCTGCTGGTAAGGAGGCGTGGGGGATGTCGGTTTTCTCATGTCAGGGAATGCGCCGTGGAAACCCTCATAGATGCCTCTCAGAAACTCATGCAGACTTCCACAAGAGAGCCCCCGCCGGAGCCTCCCTGCAGAGGCTGCCAGCAGCCGCTCCGTTAGTCAGAGAAGCCCTGGGAAGCAGTAGAGAGGGGATGGCTGCAACACCCCGGTAAGTCAGGAGGCATTTGCTTTTTCCTCCCTCCTCACTTCCCCTCAATAGCTCATCTCCACTGGCATATTCTGAAGGCTTTCCACGTGTTAGTCCTTCTGATCCTCCCGACAGCCCCATGATGCAGGGTCCATTACCGTTCTCATTTTCCATACAGGACACTGAGGCACAGAGAGAGTGAGTACCTGGGATTTGGGTCCAGGTGGTTTGGCTCCCAAGACCACCTTATTGTACTGTCCTACCCTCCAAGATCGAAAGAAGTGACTTTTTGTTTGTTTGTTTTTACTGTTAACCAGCAGTAAGAAATATGTTTTACATTCTGACCCAGGATACACTTGCATAAAAATGAGTGAAAAAAATTTAATGTGATAACACATGTAATACAACCTAGTCTTCTCCTGTTCTTTTCACTTTCATTGTCTGTTTCATTTTATAAAATGCTAGTTACCACCTACTAAGTAGATGACCTGGAGCTCAGAAGAGGTTTGAAGGGAGCAGTGAACAGCGCCCCATTCCCCGTGGGGCATCTCTCTCTGTCCCTCTTTCTTCTCCTCTCCCTTCTCTCATCCACACGGAGTTTCCTG
Organism: Myotis daubentonii; assembly: GCF_963259705.1. Taxonomy (NCBI): domain Eukaryota; kingdom Metazoa; phylum Chordata; class Mammalia; order Chiroptera; family Vespertilionidae; genus Myotis; species Myotis daubentonii. The sequence goes on along the minus strand of NC_081852.1, from coordinate 31,180,769 downwards.
AGCAGAAAATCTAGCTGGTTGTGGAGAGCGGGGTAACTGTGAATTGGTTATGAGCGTGGACGTTCCTCTGCCTTGGTTATGAGTGGGGGACTTTCTCATCCTGGGAGTGACCAGACATTTGACCTTCATAAGAGGTGGGGAAGAGGCCTTCCGGAGAGGACAGGTGTGCTGATGGGAAGCAGGGATGACGGGGTTCATGATGCTACCCCGCCCCTCTGTGAGCCAGTTACATCCGCTTTCAACTGTTTGGGTGATGTGAGGAGCTTGCAGTTCAACGAGGACGACCCTGTCCTCCATGGGCCGTGCCTGTGTCATCCGTGGGGCAGAAGCCTCCCTCTTCTTACTCACGGCTGGCGTGGAGCTGGTGGGGTTCTGATTCAGATCTCAGGCTGTTTGGTATAACTGAGCTGGAGCAGGCTTCGTGCAAATGGTTTCTTCTGCTAATTCAGACCTGTTCATTATGGCATTTATTACTGAAGCACGTCATATTCATTCCTCCTTGGTTTGTAATTTTTTTCTTCTTCAGTAAAACTCAGCCTTTCTTTATTCTTTTCGTAAGTGTTTAAAGTCAACCTGGAGCTCCCTTTGTTAAAAATAAGTGAGTAAAGATGAGCCCTGGCTGGTGTGGCTCAGTTGGTTGGGGCTTCGTCTGGAAGGGTTGGTGGAGTTCGATTCCTAGTCGGGACGCATGCCAGGCTGTGGGTTCAATCCCTGGTCGGGGCGTGTGCGAGAGGCAACCAGTACATGTTTCTCTCACACATTGATGTGTCCCCCCTCCTAAGATCCATAAAATTTTTAAAAATTTTTAACATGCAAAGATGTCTCAGCAGGAAAAGATGAAACCAACTGCACTAAGTCCTTGAAGTTTTACAGCAGTGCAAATGTTAACGCCAAAACTTCTGTCACAGTTTGTTGAATTATACTTTCTGGAGACCCCAAAAAACAACGGCTCCCTCTTCACACCACCCCCACCTTACAGCTTGCTTTTGTAGGGGACGAGGAATGCTGGCCTTGAGCACTCTCCAGGCTGAAATGATTCTGACCAGGCAGTGAGCTTTGTGACCCTGGTCGCCCATTTGTCGGGGGAGATGGAGAGAAGCCAGGCTCTTCCCTCGCAGAGAGTTTGGCCTCCCTCCTGTGCACTCCCATGCCGGGTGAGGTGGGCTGTCAGTCTCCTTTAGTGGATGTTAGGCCATCGGTTTGTATTGAGAGACAGTGAGCGGAGAAGACCAGCCCCGCCACGCCAGTGCCGTGGAGGACGTCCTCACGCACAGACGGGACTCTGGGGAGCCCCTGGGGACACTGCTGGCGGGTTCTGTTACCAGCAGCCTCTGTGCTTCCGCCCTGAACAGCTGGCCTGCCTTTTAGTTCATGGACAGTGTGATCCTGGGCAAAGGTGGTTTCTCGTTTTGTTCGAGGGATCGAAGGTGCAGGCTGAGACCGTGACCACGCAAGGCCTGTGGTGTGAAATTCTGGGTTCCATCCCTCCCTTTGGCTTTATTCTTCTCCGATCCTATTTTTTCCTTCTGGGATTCGCTCGATTCTCCATTGTATGCGTTTGTTTCATACGTGCTTTTAAAGACACTTCCAGTCCTCATGGGGAAATCCACCCATCCATGCTGTTGCCAAGAAAATATAACGTGTTTTGAAAGCTTTAGTCCTTTTTATCTCCTGCCTTAGATAGTGGTTGCGGTTGAAAATAAATCCTGACCCCAAATTTATAGTGAAGAGCAGGACCACAGCTTTTTACAAACCTTGGAATCTTGTCCGAGGGTCGGCCTGACTAAGATAAAAGTGATTTCTTCTCGAGATAATGAGATTAAGAGGGATGAAAGGCCACATTAGGGACTTGGTACAGTTAGCTGATACTAAATTTCCAGAAACCACCCAGAGGGCCATTCCAAGTTCAGTAGTGAATCGGGACAGAAAACCTATTTAAAATTCATACTTGACAGTTCAGAAGAGAAAGATGGAACGAGAGATGTTGATACTCAGAAGCAAGATGCCTGTTAATTAATTGTGTTATTTTGAGAAGTCATTTTCCCTCTTTTTACAATTGGTTATCTCATAAGACGAAGGATCATAATTTTGCCAACTCTGAAGTTATGCAATTTCCCAAATGCAGTTAAAATAGAAGCTGGAAGAGAGAGTTTACCATCACTGCTTGTGTAAGTGGAAATTTGGGGCTCCAGACACAATATCTAGGTATTTTCCCCATAAATCTGAATTCACATTAATACTTTGTAGTAAAGCAAATCTAAGAAACCATGTGTGCACACACATGCAGGTTTGTACAGGTACAGTAGTTAACTCATAGCCATGTTCCTGGTGAGTTTCAGTATGTCTATGGTAGGTATTCAATGGATGTTTAGTTTTGACTTGGAATTTTACAGCACTATCCAGTTAAAATGGTTATTAATGTAATGTCTTGTTACTTTATCTTTTTAAAATATCTTTTTATTGATTTCAGAGAGGAAGGGAGAGGGAGAGAGAGAAACATTAATGATGAGAGTGAGTGAGAGAGAATCATTGATCGACTGCCTCCTGCACGTGTCCCCTACTGGGGATCGAGCCTGCAACCTGGACATGTGCCCTTGACTGGAATCAAACCAGGGACCCTTCAGTCCACAGGCCAACCCTCTATCCACTGAGCCAAACCAGGTAGGGCTAGTTGCTTTATCTTGGAAATAATTTCTTCACATGTCAGAGACATAACATTTTAAAGTAGGAAGGGACCTTAGCTACTACATTGTTAAACTTTTTTGCTTCATGATTTTTGGGAGAAGGGTGTTTGGTGTTGATACTGTCAGGCAGTATGTAGCTTGTTTTTGCTTATTTCTTTTAATTACAGAACTCATTCATGTATTAATGTGTAGCAGAAGAAACAAGCATTGTGCCTAGCACATAGTTGGAGCTTAGGTTTTTTCCTTTTTCTCAAACAAGTGTTAGCTATTTTTTTGTTTTGTTTGGTTAATTCTCACCCGAGGATATTTTTTCATTGATTTTTAGAGAGAGTGGCAGGGAGGGAGAGAGACACAGAGAGAGAAACATCGATGTGGGAGAGACACATTGATTGGTTGCCTCCTGCATGTGCCCCAACCAGGATTGGGGATTGAGCCTGCAACCGAGGTACATGCTCGTGGTGGGAATCGAACCCAGGACCCTTCAGTTGGTGGGCCAACGCTTTATCCACTGAGCCAGATCAGCTAGGGCCAAGTGTTTGCTATTAATGGAAGGCTCCATAATTTGAAATTTATACAAACGGAAGCTGCACAGAGGTTTCCTTGATAGCCTGTTACATACACTAGAACATAGTGGCCATGCCAGTAAAGATTTTAACCACTAATACAAGAGACATACAGAAAACAGTTTAATAGACTTTGTCACACAGTAGTGCATAGTTATGGCCTTGCAGCCAATAATTGATTACATTCAATAAGGTGAATGCAAATATTGTAGTTAAAGACTGGCTATTCTCTAAATTGTGGAGTACGTATAGTCAAAGGGGATGAATTTGATGGTTTGTTGTGCTGATGGTAGCAGCCATATTTCACAGAAGAGAACGCCTTTCCACTGAGATGGGCAGACACAAACAGTACCCTGAGTTTGGCCAAGTGGCCAGAAATAGTTTTGGGATTCATGGAGTTGTCTCCAAAATTCCAGGGATATTGCATCATCTTCATGGGTCTGGTTTGTTTTCAGTTCGTTTTGAAACTGAGCCCCACTGGTGGGACAAATGCTCAATAAATCAAATTCACACTAAGACTGTGCACACCAAAGGCAGTAGCAGAAATTTAAAGCCCCTTTCATAAGCATAAACTTCTCTTCTGAAGTGTGGCTTTATTTTTATGAAATCGTAGTTCAGCGTTTCTTCAAAGTATGCAAAGTTTGAACTCAAAATAGTCCAACACGGAAAACCGCTGAAGTCTGGCCTTCGTGTGCCATGTCTGTTGGAATCAGGACACCAAGTATCCTTTACCAAGTACCATTGCTCCTGCTTTGTTCCAGCAAGTGCCTGTTTAGCCTGGACAGATTTTGACCTAAGAAAAAACATCATTGTTTAAATCATAGATGTCCTAATAAGTTTGGTCTTCCCTACTTTTATTTCTTACGTTCCTTGATCTGAATAACTTATGCTTGCATCCATACAATGCAATAACATGTAATACGCAGCAGGAAGAATAAACATTCCATTAGAATTAGTTCCCAGGTATATTGTAAAGTTAACAATAAAGCAAGTTGCACAAATGACAGTGTTAATTGCATGCTGGGAAGGAAAAGAGGCTGGAGGTCTTTCAACTTTTGTACTTTTAAATCCTGAATCCTGTAAACAAATTTAAGCACACATTTTTGGACAAATAATCTTTGTAATAATTTATATCCTTATCTGAGATCAAATTCAGTAATTGTTTTATGATACTAATAAGCATTTAAGAGATTAAAGACTTGTTTTCTTATCATTATTAATATTTTACTTGTAGTCTTCCTAGTGCTGTCTCTGCTAACAGTATCAACTTTATCACTTGTGGTGGATCTTTGCAGCTCAAGATAGATCAATGCAAAAACTTAGGTTCTGTCTACCGGCATGCTAGGTTATGTTAAATATAGTAGTTTCAACAGCAGTATCCATCATTTATTGAGCAAATATGGTATATTATAGGATGGGAAGTTGGTGTATTCTCCTAGGAGAGTCAAATACTGGTCCCTGATTCCTGCCTCCCAGAGACTGAATTGGTCAATGATGCTGCCTGGGTGTCTCTTTCACAAGCTCTTCAGCAATTCCTTATTAAGAAATTTCCATTTTAAAAGAGTTTTAGACCTCCAAAATTATTGCAAAGAACTTTTCCACTCCTATCACCTAGATTCCCAGTTGTTAACATTTTATTGAAATTTCTCCCCCTTCTATTTAATCTGTCCATGTGGTCTTTTTATGACATGACTATGCAAGAAATTCGTGCATGGGTGTGGTCCCTTGGCCTGGCTGGCAATCGAAGTGTGAGCATCTGGCATGGAAGGGCACGTCCCAGCTGACCTCTGGGCCCTGGGCAGCACCTGGGCCCCCGGACCCCTGCACGCCCACCTCCGCCTGAGTCATGGCACCAGAGTCCCCATGAGGAGATGTGGTGAGCGCGGCTGAACGCTGCGGGCTGGGGTGCAGCATGGGCCTCTGGGCTGCCCAGCGGCGCTGCATGGAAGCGGGGTGAGCAGCACACTCTCTCCTGGTTGGCTTTGCAGCACGCTCTCTCCTGGCTGGCCTTGCAGACCGGCTCCTGGTGAACCCACAGGGAGCACAACTGGCCCCTGCGATCCCTGTGGCTGCGGCCCGGCTCACCCAGAAGATGCCGTGTAGGTGCGATGCTGCATAGTGTGAGCCCTGGCATCCCAGGGGAGGGTAGCAGTGGGAGTGAGAGCGAGCTCAGTGGATACCCTGCATTCTCACTGCACCTTCATCCCCGTCACCCCCGCCCCCAGGTAGCTGGTGAGAGGTCACAGCGTGTCGCCAACGCTTGCCATGTTCCTCACCACCCCCTGATGATCAGTGCACGCCATAGCGAGCGGTTGAACTCCCAGTCTCCCGGTTGAATGACCACCCGAGGACAGTTTGTATATTAGGCTTTTATTATATAGGCCTAAGGGCCCGGTGCACGAAATTCGTGCACTGGGTGTGTGTGTGGGGGGGAGTGTCCCTCAGCCCAGCCTGCCCCCTCTCACATACTGGGAGCCCTCAGGCGTTGACCCCCATCACCCTCCAATTGCAGGATCGGCCCCTTGCCCAGGCCTGACGCCTCTGACAGAGGTGTCAGGCCTGGGCAGGGGACCCTCATTTCCCCCCATCACTGGTTCTGCCCCCAGCCCAGGCCTGATGCCTCTGGCCCAGGCATCAGGCCTGGGCAGGGGACCCCCAGACCCCTACGATTGCTGGCTCTGCCCCTTGCCCAGGCCTGATGCCTCAGCCAGAGGCGTAGACCCCCATCACCCTCTGATCACCTGATCGGCCCCTTGCCCAGGCCTGACGCCTCTGCCAGAGGTGTCAGGCTTGGACAGGGGACCCCCATCTCCCCCCCGATCACTGGCTCTGGCCCAGGAATCATGCCTGGGCAGGGGACCCCCATCTCCCTCTGATCGCTTGCTCCACCTCCCGCCCAAGCCTGACGCCTCTGACCCAGGCTTCAGGCCTGGGCAAGGGGACCTTCATATCCCCCCAATCCCCGGCTCCGCCCCCCGCCCAGGCCTGATGCCTCGGCCAGAGGAGTTGACCCTCATCACCCTCCGATCACCAATCACCAGATCGGCCCCTTGACCAGGCCTGAGGCCTCCGGCAGAGGTGTCAGGCCTGGGCAGGGGACCCCCAGCTCCCCGCGGTTGCAGGCTCCACCCCTGCCCAGGCCTAACGCCTCTGGCTGAGGCGTCCGGCTCGGGCAGCGGGGACCCGCAGCTGCAGCGGCCCTGCGATCGTGGGCTCCGCTTTAGGCCCAGGCAAGGGACCCCTAGCTCCCGGGACTGCCAGCTTCGACCGTGTCCAGCTCCCATCGCTGGCTCCACCCCTACTTCCTACTATCACTGGCCAGGGCGGCAAAGGCGCCTGATTCTCCGATCATGGCTGGGGGGCAGGGCAAAGGCGGCCCCAGGGCCGCCTTTGCCCTGCCCCCCAGCTCTTAGCTCCCCCCTGGGTTTCCGATCACTGTCAGTGGCAGGGGGCTTCTTCCTGCTTTCCCTTTCGCCTCCCTGCATTGTGCCTACATATGCAAATTAACCGCCATCTTGTTGGCAGTTAACTGCCAATCTTAGTTGGCAGTTAACTGCCAATCTTAGTTGGCAGTTAATTTGCATATAGCCCTGATTAGCCAATGAAAAGGGTATCGTCGTACGCCAGTTACCATTTTTCTCTTTTATTAGTGTAGATGCGCCATCACCCCTATATACTGCACTGTGTATCTCCCCCAAAGAGGGACACTCTACTACATACATGTGTATATATCATGTTCACTCTGTAGCCTCCTTCCCCTTCACCTTCATGCTTCACCTTCACCACCCTCCCCCTTCCATGGCTTGTTAGACTGGCACCCCTATCTCCTTGCCTGTCCCCCTTCCTTGGATGTCTGCATCTCCATAAGGGGAGGGTAAGACAAAGGACTGTGTTGGAGAGATTGTTTGTTAGCAATCAGGAAATAAATATTATACAAAACCTCTGTACAATTCACACACCTTACTCTAATTTTACCGAGTGTCCCAACAATGTCCAATTCCCTTTCTGGTCCGGCATCGTATTCAGGAACGCATACTGAATTTGGTTGCCATGTCCCTTAGTCGCCTTTAATATGAAACCCATTGTTTAGTCTTTCCCCTGTTTCTGATGTCCTCGGCAGGCCTTTCATTCTGCAGGGCATCCCTCAGCTGGGACCATCCAGTGTTTCTCATGACCACATTCAGGCCCTACATGCCTGGCAGGGGTGATGCCATGTCACCCACGGAGACATGGTATCAGTCCACTCCTCTGCTTGTGACTGGGATCACCTGGTCAAGCTGGTGAATGCAGACAAAGTCACCATTATCCTCTTTGTATTTAACTAGTATTTTGTTAGGAGATGTTCCCATATTCTAATATCCTATCCGTCAAATCTCCACATATAGGCCCTGACATTCATTAATGGCTCCTTCCTTTTTAGACTTCATGGTGATAGTTGCCAAATGGTGATTATTTTCATTATTTCATCTACATTTATTAGTTAACGTTCTATTAAAAAGAGCTTTCTCGCCCTAGCTGGTTTGGCTCAGCGGATAGAGCGTCGGCCTGGGGACTGAAGGGTTCCTGGTTCGATTCCAGTTAAGGGCTCGATCCCCAGTAGGGGGTGTGCAGGAAGCAGCCAGTCAGTTATTCTCTCTCATCATTGATGTTTCTATCTCTCCCTTTCCCTTCCTCTCTGAAATCAATAAAGATACATTAAAAATAAAATAAAAAGAGCTTTCTCTTCTACTTACCAATTTACCATTTATTTACTTATATATCAATATGGATTTATAGATTCCCATTTCATTCAGGGGATTGTAACCTGATAATCTCATTATTTTGATTCTCAAATTGGCCCCAGTGTGTCCTAGATTTGTGCCCTTTTAAGTTGCCTTTTATGTTCTTTTGCCACGTTCCCATCTTTCCCTGAGCATTTTCCTGCATTCTGGCAAAACAAGATGTTCCAGGCTTATCTTGTACTTTCCCTGCCCTGGCCCTGACCTTTCTTCCTTTGAGTGGAAGGTGGTAGCTGGAATCAGGCTCTGGTCTCAGTGGTGTTGCTGTTTCTGGGCCCTCCTGGCAGACAGAAGTAGGAGCGAAAGACGTGTATACATAGGTGCGTACACACGTGTGTATCTGTGACTGCTGTTTCTATATCTGCATCTGTATAACTTTAGAAAAATGAGTTTATTCCGATGGTTCAGATTCTAACTCCATTCCTCAGTATTCTTTCTAGCCTTCCCTCTTCTTAGAGACATTGACAAAACTGGCTTTCATTATCCTCAATATATTGCTTTTATGCCCAACGAATCAATTCATTCATTTTGCTCAATGTAAGCAATATTCTAACTCTTCAGGAATCCTCTTTCCTGGGTCACCTGCTCCTCTACTACCCAACTCCTCGGTTGCCAGGCACACGCCACTGATGCTCCGCACGGCACCTCCTCCCTGCCATGCCTGCCTCCCCGTCCCCTGGTTATAGCATCTTCATGCCAGGAGCGAGGTGAAGGGAAGGGAAACAGAGAAGGTCCCCCCAGGTGATTTAATGTGCTGCCAAGGTTAAAAACGACTCTATTTAACATGTTACATATGTCTCATTCAGTAATTCAAACCACACACTCTTTCCTCAGGAGGTTGCAGAAATTTAAGCAAAATATATCTCTGTTATCAGCTCTTTTTATAATTTGCCCAATTCTCCCATAGGTGGAATAGAGGAAAACTTTTATTAATTTTGAGACCACAGTAGGGTATTGACAGCTGTCTTTCCTTCTAATGTTTTTAATTTCCTTGATGGTAGTAGGACATGTTTCCAAATGGCATGGTAGCAGCCTGGCACTGTCAGATATTTTAGATGGGGAGATTCTTTCCCTCAAATTGTTGACTTTAAAAGGGCTCCACTGAGTTTCATTTTTCTTTTAGTCTCTGAAATCTCTCATGCCTCTGTCTGCTTCTGCTTCTACACACTAACCTCAGAGGCACTGCTATCAAGACAGCCTTGTGTCCCTTCTCCCTAGAGTGTAGAAATAGCATTTTAAAGGGGTCAGGCATCTCCTAGCCTAACCCCATCCCCTTTAGGAACTTTGGAGGGGAAAGTGGTTGGAAGCCACTGCCCTAAATCATAAAATCAGAGCCCAAAGCCTGATGACTGTCAGGAGATCCTAGCAGTGATCTAAAGCTGAATTCCATTGCCGTGTGATTCACGATGATCTAAGACTTCTCATCTGTTTTTCATTTTCTGAAGATTGTTAAGTTGGTTGCTATTATCGACAATGTTTAAGTTTAAACCATTAAAATCAAGGTGTAGAGTTACCTTGTATTCTGTGTTCAGGTTTTGCTCATTTGTTGGCACAAGTTCATTCTGCAAAGGTTCTATGGCACACGCTTACCTTAGGTAATCTCTCACATAGTGGAAAATAGCTGAAGTCAGTTGGAGGTAACAGAGTACCTTGAATTAAATTTCATTTAAAAAATTGGATTAAGTATTACTGAATATATACTGATTTCAAATCTGATATAATTTGGATTGTAAAATATGAGGCTTTGTACTATTACTCATATGACTACTATTACTCATATGACTAAAGATTAAATTCCATAACTTTAAGATTTGATGTAGTTTTAAAAGATGAAATCAAGAAACCAATAGCATAGAAATTAGTGTGCAGTTTGAGGAAAAATTGCAGAAATAGAGAGCTATACTTAAAAAAAAAATCCTCACTTGAGGACATGTTTAGACATGGGCGGGGGGGGGGCAGAGGAAGAGAGAGAGAGAGAGGGAGAGAGATATGATAAAGAAACATCGATCACTTGCCTCCCATATGAGCCCCGACTGGGGATCAAATGTGCAACCTTCTGGTGTGCGGGATGTTGCTCCAACCCATCAAGCCACCTGGTCAGGGCAAGAACTGTACTTTTTGAGAACTTTCATATTTTGGGATTCTACAGGCTTATGAACCTTCATCTCTTATGTTGTAAATTTCTGTTCATTGTGCTTTCTCTGTAATGAGGCCCTTACGGCCATGCAGCTCCATCGTCTGTGTGTGTGCGCATGTGTATTGAGTGACACCTGTCATGTGTACCCGAGGAAAACCTCAGTGACTGTGAAATTGTTGGTCCCTCCAGGTCAAAGTACCATTGACCCAGAAAGATTAGGATGGTGTTAAAGCACAGAAGTTACCATTTTTTCCCAAATTATCTGCATGAATTATACTAGCTAAAAGAGCTTCTTCAAGAAAAGGATATTTCATTTGGATTTTGGAAAGTTTATTTTTATAGGGTTATTTCATTTTAAAGGCCTGAAAAAAATATTTTTAGAAGGATTTTCATAGTTTTCCACTAATGATAAAGAAGAACCTTAAGTAAAAGACTCTTAACTGAAAATGGGAAGAGTTGTGTTGTTCTTTAGTTCTCACATTAGAAACATGAAACCAGAAGTCAGCTAGGTATCCATAGCAATCATTTCTATTTATACGATGAATAGCACATTTCACTCTGGTTGTTGGGAAAGTTCTTGAAATATATAAAAAAAAAAGTTCATAAAAAATATCAGGTGTTTTGACTAGAAATTCAGTCACTGGTTATTTTGCATTACAATGAGGTGTGACATAACTTCTGATAACTTTTACGGCTTTCTAACTCGAGTTCTTGTCTGTGGAAACGGAACTATTTTATTGGTTACACTGCAGTTTCATATGGTTCACCCTAATAAATATATAATAAACTCTCACGAGAAAATAAAAGATATTTTGTAACAATCTATGAGAAGATGGAAAAAGTATTGAGGTCTGATTGATAACATTTCAGTCCACATGTGGAAAACTTGTATTAATGAGTTTTTATGCATTTGTCTCAGTTACTTTTCTGAAAATTCAAACCGTTCAACTAAAAGAAACGTGTATCTTTGTACAGCATCTAGAGTAGTACCTGCTACATTATAGGCATAAGTAAGAATTGGTTGAATAAATAAAAGATATTTTTATTTGTAGTTGGTTTTGAAAATTCAATTTATGTTTTATTTAAAAAAGAACAGTTTCCTTTCCACTAACCTGTAGTACCTGACAACCACTATTGATGTTTCTTGCTCTGCAGTTTTGCCTTTTGCAGAATGCCATTTAAGTAGAATCATATAGTATTTAGTCTTTTGTGTCTTCTTCTACTTAAATAAATCTTTTGAGATTCATCTAGGTTATTGGTCAGTAGCTTATTGCTTTGGTCTGAGTAGTAACCTGTTGAATGGGTGGATATACTATTTCTGTTGCACATTCACCCACTGATGGGCATTTGGGTTGTTTACATTTATGGCTGTTATATATGGAGGTGCTGTATAATCATGGGTCTTTGTGTGAGCATATATTTTTACTTTTCTTGGATAAGTGCGTTGAAGTGGAATTACTGGCTCATAGTTTTCGTACATGTTTCACTTTATCAGTTATTGCCAAATTGTTTTTTAAAGTGTCTATACAATTTTGGATTTCCACCAGCAATGTGTGAGAGTTGCACTTATTTCACGTTCTTTCCAGCATTTTATCTTGTCCATCTTTTCCACGGTTGCCTTTCTCGTGGATTCATAGTAGCGTCTCCTTGGTGGATTTATTTATATTTTTCTGATGACCGGTGTTGTTGAACAGTTCATGTATCAGTTGCCATTCATGTGGCTTCCTTTTAAAGTGTGTTTAAGATTTTGGTAATTTTTTATTGGGTTGCCCTTTGAATAGTAAGAGTTCTGGATATCGGTTCCTTTATTGGATATATATTGTATAAATGTTTTTTTTCCAAGTCTGTAGTTTTGTTCTGCGTTTCATGTATTTTTAGATGCCTCCTTTTATATCTTTCTCATCTTGCTGGCAAATCCCCCTCCCATCAAATGCACATGTTGATCACTTTTTCAGTTAGATCCTTATCCTATTCGTAACTATTTTAAGTGTCCTGTCTGCTCTTTACAATCTCTGGGCTACCTTGGAGTCTGGTTCTGTTTCCTGCATCATTTGTTAGAAATGACTTCTTTCCTTTTTGTGTCCAGTAATTTTTAAATCAAATATCAGGTATCAAGCGCTCAATAACAATAGGGGCTGAGGTAAATTATATTAAAAGCCACAAATGGTCACTTGTGTTTTTTCCTTCAGGCCCTAAATGCAGGTGATTGTGTCAGTGTGGTCAGTAGTCGAGCTGAATCTGAATGTAGTTGTTGCTGTAGTTACTGTGCGTAGAGCAGAGACTTCCCATTTCTCCGTGGTGGACTGCTGCTGTCTGACCCAGGATCCAGGCAGGGCTGCACGCCTAGGCCCCGGGCGCTCTCTTGCCCAGGGGTAGACAGGCTACTGCTGCTTGTTTTCTGGTGCAGGCTTCATGGTGGGTGGAAGCTGGATTGCTATTCTCCCTTCCTTCCCCAGCCTCAGTGTAGGCAGGCTCTGTGTGCATGAGGAAAGGCTTTCTCGGGGTGGCTGCCCCTCTCATAATTAATTATCTTTGAAATTTGCATCATGGATTTTGATAGTTCAGACAGTCCTCAGGTTACGTCGGACTCCATGTTCGTCATTTCGTGGTTACGTCGCCATCTCCCATTTATTTATAAAAAAGTTCCATCATTTCAAAGTATGTACATACGTGCTTTATGTTTTTTATTATTTATTTACCACAGGAATTATCTTTCTTTTAAATTTTTTTACTGTTTCCCTTCATTACTGCTGTGTCTGTGCTCCATGTGAGTGACTAGGTGTTTATGTAGGTGGGTTTCGACTTACGGTGAAAATTGTGTTACCTCGCGCTATAGGAACGGATCTCCGACATAACCCCAGGACCTACTGTATCTTGTTCTCTCAACATACTTTTGATAACTTCTTTTATATCTTTAAGCATAAATATTCTGTATCGTATAATATCTGCATTATTTTGGTGGGATTTTTTTGTAGCGTATTTTTTCTGCTGACTCTCACTACTCATAGCTTTGCCCTTCTTCAGTGATTTCTTTTTTATTTTATTGTGAGCTCATGTTCATTGGAATTTTTTTCCACAAGACTTACTTGAAAACCATGTTTAAAGTGCTTTGTTCCAGAGAGTCTTTGTGTCTTTGTTGGCTTGGGAGCACAGCTTGGCCTAGGACACTTTAAACTAATTGATTTTGTTGGTGAATTCTGTCACCAAGAGTGCGTGATGTAGACTTGTGCTTAGGAATTCTCAGGGGAGACTTTTCTTTCCCCTCTCTTTCCCCAGATAAAGCCAGACACTCATCTCCCTGTCGATCACTAAGGAGAAGTTTTATTTTATTTCAACCTCTGGGGCTTTATGTGCATGTTTCTGATGTGAACTTCATTTTCTAGTCTCTGGATATGGTTTGTTGAAAATTCAGTTTATAGGCCACCAGGTAATAATAGACATTTCTATGGCAGATGCTGAGTTCACCCTTCAATAAGGAATTCCCTCTCCTTCCAGAATACATTTTCATGTCTTCCTAAGAATTTTAAGTTGTTTTCTACTCAAATGGCTTTATCTGAATATTCAATTTACCCTACTGCTGGAAATGCAAGTTTTATATGCTATCTATCTTCTCATACTTCCGGTGCAGTGGTTAATACATTGCTATTTTTTCTTCAGTTAAAACTAAAATTCTAATAGGTTGCTGGATGTGATATTTTAGTTTTTGAATCCCTGGCTAAGGCCAGAAATGGTGGGAGGAGGTGGTATACAGAGCTTAAGCTTACCATTCAAGATTATGTGCAAGTATATTTGAGCTGGAAATGCATCATCAAGCATTTATTAGCTGTGGGCCCTTGGGCACCTTAACTAGTTTTTGAGTCTCTTCTTTTATGTGTTAAATGGGAGAATGATGCCTGTCTTTTATAGGACTAAATAAATAAAGCAGTTTATATAAAACCTCACCTGGCATGTCACATAGTAGGCATTAAAATGTTAACATTGACCTCTTCCTCTCTTAAATACCCGAAGAATTATCCACCATACACTTGTTTTTCTCTTGAGTTTTCCCCTGGAGTTTTAAATAAGGTGATACAGCCCTGGCTGGTGTCGCTCAGTGGATAGAGTGTCGGCCCACGCACTGAAGGGGTTACAGGTTTGATTCCCAGCCCAGATGGGTGCATGCGGGAGGCAACCAATCCATGTGTTTCTCTCATGTTGATGTTTCTTTCTCTCTCCCCCTCCCTCCCTCCCACTCTCTCTAAAAAAATCAATGGGAAAAAGATCCTTGGGTGAGGATTAACAAGCCAAAGAAGGTGGTAAAAATATCTCAGCCATTTTTCCCCATTTTATCTGTCATATCTATTTAAACTCTTTTGACAAATGTATTGGAAGTGGTGCCTTACTCTGACATTTCAGTAATGAACTAGATAAGAGAGGTTCACAGTTAAGCCAGGTAGAAAAATTTCAATTCATTGCAGCCTGACAGTTTCAGGGAAGACACAGATTATTACCTACCAGGCTAGAATTTTATTTTCTAACTTATTACTATGAGTTTTGTATCTCTGGATTATAAACAGGATTTAAAGGAAACCACTATTCGCTTATTCTCCTAGGCCTTCTAGTCCTTAAAGAATGACACTGAACTTTAATCTAGGTATACAATTTCTCATTAGCTATTAATGATGCTTCTTTATGAAACTTGTTATGAGAGTAAAATAATGGCTTTTTTTTTTTTTAGTGAAGATGTAATGCATTTGAGGGAATTCTGTGAAGTCAGTTCATTCACTGTAATCATGAAAAAATTATAGCATAAATTGGAATTCTCTAATACTCTAATTGTAGGGCGTAGATTTAACTTGTCTATTCAAGATTTTTTTTTCTTTAAAAATCAGATGTGTTATCAAGCATCAAAACAAAACTTTTAAGTACTCTTTTTTTGGGTAGGGTGTGGCAGCTTCTTTTCCTACCTTCTTGAAGAATGGATAAAAAAACACTGAAATTGGATAAAGGCAAGGGAGACCCGGTGGAGGTGGAGGGAAGAAATAAGTGATCTTCCATCATTAGTCCTTGGGATATCAAATTCACCTTTTAATGTAATTAAAATGCTGGGCCTTTTGGTTTTGCATTTGAGGGAATGGAGTGTTAAAGAGGTGACTTACATTTATAAGAACATATAACTCGTTAAAGGATGCTCCTGACTCAAAGCTACATGATGCTAAGCAAGTTCTTTAATCTTGCTAAACTTCCTTTTCAAGAGCCAAAGGGAATCGCCCCTGCTTTGTAAGGTGGCATAGATGAAGAGGAGATCCTGTGTGTGTGTGTGAAGTGCTGATGCATGCCAGGTCCTCAGTAACTGTTTCCCCCCCTTTGTTTCATCTTAGCTTACTATAAATTACTCCTTTGGGAGCATAATGAATACCAAATTGGTAGTAAACACAGAATTACGTATTTCATCATCGTCCACTTTTTTATAAAAATGCACAGGGTGCAAGCTGGATGTAAAACTTCTTTAGGAAGGTTCCCTGAATCATTTGAGCTTGAAAAAAAAGTTTTACATCATCTTTAGATGCTCAGATGTCAGTCAATGCATTGTGGCCTCGGGTCAGGTACCTCCATTTATACAAAAAGCAGTTTCTTGCCCTTTCTTTTGTGAATTCTTCGTGGGTAAGCTTTGATCCTCGCTGAATGACCTTATAAAAGAAAAGGAAACTAGCAATAAAGTTTAAAACTTACACTTTCCACTCAATTTGTTTCCAGATGAATTCACAGTCTTCTGAATCTCACCTTTAGGTCTGACCCTGGTTTAAAAAAATCAAAATTGTGCTTTGGCATCCCAGCCAGTAAGTATCCCAGTGGTCACATTTGAGCTTTCCGCTACTCCATTCGCCCTTTTACCAAACGTATGGTCCAGGATTGCGTCAGTTTAAACAGATGGAGTGTGTGACTCAACATTCTCCCATTTGTGAAAACTCGGTTTCATCGATAACATTGAGTTCTGCTGTCTGTTTACCTCATGTGTTGGAAACACTTTGCTTTGGGCCGTTAAGGAACCCAGCATCTTGTAAAACAAGATTTCTCTTCCCTCTCTTAACACTGGTGTACCTAGTTCAGCATTTTTCCTGATCAGACTAAAGAAGAATTTAGAAACTGAAGACTTGGGACAAGCCTTAGGCTCACTTAGCTATTTCTTTTTACTTTACTTTAACAGTGGGGCTCTAAAAAGAGATAGTGTCCAGGTGTTTACTTGAGGGATTAATAAACCTTTCTCTTGTAAAAAAAAGTTTTGTTCAGTTAAGACCAAGCCGATAGCATGCACAGTAAGGAAAGCTACTTGTCTTAGAATATTCACCAGATTATGTGTTAGAACCCCATCTGCTAAAAGTGAGTAATAAAATACAGTTTCCCAGGCAGTGTATATGAATGTGTAATGAAAATACGTGTGCTACTAAGTCAAAACTCTTTTCTAATACAGTATCTACAGTTGTGCTTGCCACATAATAAACTCTCTGTAAGTATTGGCTGACCAAACGAATGAGTTGATACTGAAAATTTTAATTTGTGGTTCGTTTTGAACACACAGTTTGTAAGTTTTAATTAAAAGGACCATTTGAGCGAGGGCTGCATGCAGGTGTGGCCTGTGGTCTGCTCAGCATTCGTTACCAGGTCTCCAGAGAAGAGCCCAGGAGAGGAGGGTGGACAGAGGTTGGCTCCTCAGGGAAGGATGCCTTCTCTGCCTCATGCTGCACCTGCTGCTGCAAGGAAGAGGAGGCATTTTCAGTCACCCAGGCTTTGAGCAGCGTGGGGTCGATCCTGTTGCCAAGCAGGGTTTGACAGAAAGCCTTCCTTCTGGTCACCAGCCACAGCATCCCTGCCTGTGCCAACGTCTTCTTCGCCCTGTCTGCCATCCTGGAGGTGGAAGCACAGCTTCAGCTGGCGATGTTGTTCCTGTGGCTAAATATGTTCCGGCACCATCCATTCCTTAGGTGGAATCTGCAGAGAGTGTGGGGGCGTCAGGCAGCTCAGGGTGGCAACCATGAACCTCTGGCTTCCAAATATCTTCAAACAGTTCACGTCTGTGGATCAGGCACCTGTGGGTTTCACAGCTTATGTCAACCGTGACGGTCACATCCGATGTGATTAATCTGGTGTGTGTGTGTGTGGGGGGGGGGGCAGGGTCAGCACCTATAACCTGCACATAATCTATTTCCCCTTTGACAAACAGGATGACGTGCTCACCTTCAGCTCTTTCATCTGAACTGGTGGCCATGAGGCCCAGGCCCGGCCTCTACATGATGAACCTTCTGGTGCCCAGTGGCTTTCTGGATATCATCCAAACCTTCTGCTTCTACATGTTGGCAGATAGTGAGAATCATGCACCCCGCCCCCCTTCCTGTCCCCCCTTAGCATCTGCTTGGCCTTGTGTCTGTCTTGAATGGTAGTCAGCCTGCTGGAGACTGTCCTTATCACTTACCTGTTCTACCTGGCCATCATCTAGCCCCCAACCATGTCCCAGTGGCTTCATTCCCTGCTTCTGCATTGCACCAGCCCAAGGAAATGCCCCGCTGCACCCCAGAAGGAAGTAAGGGTCTGGGTCTGCCCCTAACTCATCTCTCTATTCCCAGTCCTGATCCCTTCAATGTGATCTCTAAAACACAAAGTCATGTTCCTTTAATACTTAAAACCCCTCATGGCCTTCCTAGTGCTCTTAGAAGAAGATCCAAAGCCCTTTTCATAGCTTCCTAGCCTTTGTGTGACCTTGGTCCTTACTTCCCTCTCCGCCTCACCTGTTGCCACTTTCTCCTGCCACGCTGGCCTTTTGTCAGGACCTTTCACGCGCGTTCCCTCATGCTCTGGGCCTCCTGCTCTTTTGTACTCCCTGCCTGCAATCTTCATGGTAACCTTTAGGCTTAAGTGACCCTTTTTCAGAGAGATCATCCAATCCAGTATGAAGTACAACCTGCCTTTGTTCTGACTCCAAACATCCTGTTTTCTTTTAACTCCTCCCCCACTTTCAAGAAATGATTTCTGCCCTATCGGTTTGGCTCAATGGATAGAGCATCGGCCTGTGGACTGAAGGGTCCCGGGTTCGATTCTGGTCAAGGGCACATGCCCGGCTTGTGAGCTCGATCCCCAGTAGGAGGCGTGCAGGAGGCAGCCGATCAGTGATTCTCTCTCATCATTGATGTTTCATTCTCTCTTCCTCTCCCTTCTTCTCTTTGAAATCTATAAAATATATTTAAAAAAATGATTTCTTCCCCTTGCCTTTTCTTCATTTCCCCAGTAGGTTTATTTTATTTGTTCATTTCCCCCAGTATATTGTAGATGTGATCAGCGACTGTTTTACTTACCTAATGTTTGCCACCTTGACTGCCACATATTTGGCACGCAGTAATTGTAAATGAGAGAATGCTGACTGCTCTCCCTGGTGCGATTTGTGTGACTGCCTCTGGGGTAACTATGCTTCATATTGCGGCTCCCCTTTTCAAGGTAGCCACCCCTCTTTAACAGACTACATGACTTCTCCCTGTTAGACGATAGCATTGCTACTTGTAAGCTTCTTTCATGAAACTGCTCATGCTTTGTAATTATCTGTTAATAAGGGTTGTCCGGTTGATTGTTTCCCTGACTGTACTGTCAGCCCGGTGAGAGCAGGGCCCCCGGCTGTTTTTGTCCATCATTGTTTCTTACTGGTTGAGCGTAGTGTCTCCCATTCATCTTGTTTTGTAAATAAATGCAACATATAAAAATACATTCCACTGTCAGGCCATATTTTGTAAGAGGATAATCATGTGCCGCTTTATCAGATGAAGTTAGGTGTTGGAAATTTAGGATGAATTTAGAGACTCTTAATATTTTTGAAACCGGAATCTGGAAATGTTAGTGGTTTTTTAGTTAGATTCTCCTTTAGATATGAATTAAGAACCTAAAAATTCACCAGGGAAAAAACTGTTTCGAAACTTTTACTCTAAGCATCACATGCAGACATCTGAAATGTTGCCAGACCCAGTTCGGCACTGTTGCGGATTAACGAAATCCTGTACATCTGCCCGCTTGTCTTTCCAAGTCTCCTTCGTGACATCATTAGTGCACTTAAGCCTCCAGAGTAGTTTCTTTGGAAATTTTCATAATCAATTAAATTCACTTTGGAAATGTATACATTCTTTAAATATTATTCATAACTTTTTATGAGCTCCACATTTCCCCCCCATATCAGAGAGATTTAAAATTACTTTTGCAGAAAAGTACATTGAGAGTACAGTAGATGTCTTCTACCATGCTGTACCAAATTCAGCAGGGTAACACTTTTTTTTTCTTTTCTGGCATCCTCTTGGAAGGAATAATTTTCAGTGTTAATTGAGGAAAGTTTAGCGGTTTTTAAATTCCTGCCATGTGCAAGGGGATTTACATATAACCTTGTGTTAGGCTTAATTGGTCTCATTTCCCAGCATCCTTTAGCCTAGGGCCTCCCCGGCTTCAAGGTCAGGTGCTGGGCTGTATAGCGTCCTGTTTCTTCTTCCTGATAAGATCAAAGCCCAGCTAGTTATAAAATGCCTGGACATAAGATTTCCTGATGCTTATGGCAGAAGCACCGTGTACTCAGCTCTTTTGAGTATTACCACATTCCTGTTGTTTTTCTTTTAACTAATCTCAGGTAAACAGTAGATAAATGAATGGCTGCTGGTTGTATTTGACATCAAGCATTTTTCATTTAGGCCATATTGTATTCATATGAGTAGTGATTTTGAAATAAATTTATTTAGCTTCCAGCATTTGACAATTTATTATTATTTTTTTTAATATATTTTTTGGCTTCCAGGATTGTAACGTTAGGGAGATTTTACATACCAATCTGATTTGGTAGCTTCTCTTGAAAAAATCTGAAAAGCTGGCTACTTGGGCGGCCAGCTTCCTCACACGCTGGCGGGAGTTACTGATAGAGGCCTTGGGCAGGACAGGCGCCCTCCTGTTGGCTGCTCCCCCTCCCACTTCCAGTTATTTCCCTGACACTGAGGTCAAGTGTCAGTTACCATTTATCCCTGCTGTGGTTCTGTGGGTTTTCTCAGGTGGAGTAAAAGAGTTCTTTTACCCCTGTCTATGGGCCAAGGGGAAATGTGGGGGAGGGAGGCCGTGGATTCCAAGAAAACGAGAGAAGGTGTATTTATTCAGGAAATGAATAATTTTTTTGTATCTATTTTTTCTTTTGCGGAATGTGTATTTGAATTAAAAACATAAACGGTGCCCATTCATTCCTAATTGTTCCTTCCCTGGCTCCTATAAACATATGAGTCAGGGACTCTTGATTTAGATGCACGATCCTATAAAAAGACAGTGATTCTTTCTGTGGGTACCTCCAAGGACGGAAGCCTGTTCTCCTGGAAGCTTACAACTGTCTTGCAAATGAAATGCCCAGGCATCTTCTCAGTGATTTGTCAAGAGGGTAGCAGTTTCTTTGGCTTTCCCGGTAATTAGACTTTGCCCTCAAGGATTATATATTCCAGAAGAGAGAGTGAACCAGTTTAAAAATAGTGATATAACATAACTGGCATGAGAGAGACAATATGGCAGCTAGAAGAAGGGAAAGATTGCATCTGATGGGGGTAGGGAGGAATCTTGAAGTCACCTTTATGGTTGGTGTTGAGCAATGGATAGAAACTCACCAGCAGGAGACAATGGGACAGTAGAACAATTTGAATAAAAAAAGATGGGGATTGGAGGTGGATAGGACAGTGGATAGTGATGTTGATGAAAGTAGAGGGGACTGGGGAAAAGTAAAACTGAAAAGGTTAAGTTGTGGCCTGGTTATGGACAGTCCTAAATGTCTGGCTAAGACGTTTGTGCCTAACTTAAGAGATAAATGAATAAGGACTGGCAGACTTTTGAGTGAGGGGAGGGAAACATCAGAGCTCATGACTTGGGGAAAAGGTGGAAGAGCCGTCTGCCGTGGTGCAGCCCGCTGTGGAAGTGCCCACGAGTGGTATTTATCTGGATGGAAGCTGGTCTTTGGAGAGTGAATCACTAAGTCTGTGCAGTAGGGGTGGTGGTGAGGAGTGATGAGGAAGAAGCTGTCGGAGAGGGGAGGAGACAAGCTTTTGAACACAGACGTTGGAGAAGAATATGGCAGTCAGGAGGAGGACCGTGTTTGGAAGGTGTATTCTTCCAGTTTTCAGTTTCTACTCACAGGCTGGCTTCAACAATACGGCTCACATTACTGAGGAGTGCGGGGGTCAGTGAGCTTCAGGGGTAGGTGATCAGGAAGCTGCATGATGTCCTCCAGGCCGCAGATGTTTCCTGACTCGGCTCTGCCTTCCAGGTTGATGGCGTTATCTTCAAGCTGGTTCTCCTCATGGTCACAGAAGGCAGCCTGAAGCAGCAAGGCTCCCCATTCACACCTGTGTGCACACCTTTGTTCACATCTAGTGGGAGAGGGAAACTTTTTTCAGAAATGTTCTTATGAAAGCCAGAAAGCTTCATTCTCAAAGGCTTCCATCAAACCCCTTCTGACTTGTCTTTAGCCCAAATTGGGTCACATGTCTGCCTGTTTTTATTAATTGTGGTAAAATACACATAACATAAAATTTACCATTTTAACCACATTTAAGTATACAGTTCAAGTTATACTCTGATAGTTCAGGTTTAATGTATTTCTTCTATTTATAACATGATACCAAATAGAGATCTGATTAATTTTCTGAGGAATTACAATGAAGTGAATCTTGGAGAATGAAATAGTCTTAAGAATCACAGATCCTTAAGTTCCAGGGGAGTCAGGAAACTGGTTCTTCACTAACATTGTAGGTCATGACAAATTACCCACCCAAACCCCATGAAGACTCTCCTTGGTTTGGAGCACAGATGAAAAAGTAGGGTTCATGCTTTCTTTGGCTCACAAAGTGTTTTTTACATAATTGAAATACATGTCAATGTTTAGAAATCAGGAGATTTTAATATAAAAATCTGACTCATTTTTTAGAATGTTTTTTGATTTTAGAGAGAAAGGCATGGAGAGAGACAGGGATGAACAGACATTGATTTGTTGTTCCACTTATTTATGTACCACTCATTGGTTGATTCTTACATGTGCCCTTACCGGGGATCAAACCTGCAATCTTGGTGTATCAGGATGATGCTCTAACCAACTGAGCTATCTGGCCAGGGCCCTGGCTCATTTTTAAATGGAAAGGTGTTGGCCCGCTGAACTTGTGCCAGCCACAGGCTACAGCAGAAATGTCAGAACTTGGGCTTCTGGCTTTCCACCCCCCCCTGTGCGGCCCCCCCCCCCCCCCCCCACACACACTTCAGACATTTTGGTTGAAGAGTGTCTTTCTCCTTTATAATGCAAACATAACCTGGGGAAATTAATGCCATCATGATTTAGAATTTACTTTCATTTACTGAATATTTACTCAATTCATTTTTTGTGATAAGCTGACTCCTCAAAAATGCCATTTTTCAAATGAGTTACAGGAGACTTTGTAGAGGAAGTGGCTGTGATCTATGATACTGCAAGTGCCATGTAATTGGAAAGTCTTATGTAATTGTTGCCTCTTCTGTCCCCTTCATGTTATCTCCTTCATCACTGTGACTTACTTGAACCATGCTTCTTGACACTGTAAGTGCTAGATTCTAAAGTTTAAAAATGAATAAGATACAGTTGTTGGTCACCAGAAGCCCAACTCATTGGTGGGATTGGTAAGAAAAGAAAAAAAGGCAAAGAAATAAGCACGATAATATTGCCACAACTAAGTGAGATTGGGGAGGTTAGAGAGAAAGGGGGAGGAGTTTTCACATTTGAACTAGGTTTTGTTTGATCAGTAGGAGTTCTCTGAACTTTGAGATAAATTAGCTAAGCCTGCCTGTAGTATGGAACAGTTTAAAAATCTTACTAGTGATTCTCAGTGGAATGGCATCATGGGGCCATGGAAATGACCGTGCAAGCTGAAACTGTGCAAAGGGCTTTTAGTAATCAATGGGAAAATAAATGGATCTGCAAACTTTAAAAATTGTGGTCCGAACATTGACAATTTATCTTATTACAATCATAAATATATAGGGAAATGAAAAAATAATACTAGTATTTGGTGCACTATGCTTAAACATTAGAAATAGAGAATTGATGTGTTTCATATTTTTGTTAAAGACCTTGTCAAGAACAGTTGGAACAGTGCTGGTTTTTTGGATTGTATAAGCCACAATGAGGAGGGACCATCTTCTCTTGCCTTAGTGAATTGTCATAATCATAAGTCTGGAACAGATTCCAACATTTCATCCTTTGTACTTTCAAAGTTGTGAAATATCTCCCAGAATCTCTTTAATGTGAAGTTGTTTTTTTGCCAGCAGCAGTCCCTTTGGGACTCACAACCGCTTTTGTTATTGATGCCGATAAGTTTGCCTTCACTAAGATTCCCTTGGCTGCATATCCTGAGTCTCAAAGAGCAAGAGTGTCAACATTCCCATGGGCAGCTGTTGATTTTATACCCATTGACATTCGATTCAAATTTCACTTCCAGCCGTGTCATTTTTGTGTGTGTTTCTTTTCTGCACTTTTATCTCTGTTGGCCACGTTTCCACTTTTACTTATCCATTTTTGAAGTATGTCCTTGGTTTTATCACTGGGAGGCAAGAAGTCAGCACAACTCCTTGCTTTGCTGTCTGTGTAGGAACTGATTACAGATGTGCAGTGAGTTTGCACCAACAGGCTTTGAAAAAAGCAGTGTGATTGGTCACAGATCAAGGTGAGCATCTGTGATAAGTGTAGTGATTCGTGTACTGAAGAGCTGGTAGCAGAATTTGTATTTGATATAGGTGCTCACAATTAATGTACTTTGGTAACTGGAATGCACGCTTGTGTTGTTGAGGTATTGGTGGTGTTAACTAAGCTGTGGTAACTGTAATTCATGCATATTGGAACTGTGCAAAGCCAGGATGTCTTAAACAGTTTGTCCTGCCCTTTGTTGGGAATTCAGCATCTGTAGCCCTGGCTACTGAGTGCCAGTGCGGCCCCTTTTGTGTCACTGTGACAACCAGAATGCTTCTCACAGTTCTCCATATGTGCATGGGGATGGGGGTACCTCCCTGGATTGAACCATTCTGGGGCCAACTGTGGGTCACTGTGGCATTAATCAGAGCGTGCCGAGGGCAGCCACTTTGCTCACTTACTTCGGTGTTCATGGCCGAGTTTCTGGGCAGTTGAGCGTTCACAGTGGCCTCACCATGAGTTTGGGGTGCCTTCCACTTCCTTCATAAGCCAACGAGGTAGAAATGACCCTCTCTAGGGAGTTCTGTGACTTAGATTCTAGCTGGACTTTGACACACACCTATGCACTTGTTTCACTCCTTTGAGTCCTAATTTCCTCATCTGTAAGATAGGTGTCACATATCTGATTTATAAGATTATTGTGAGGAGCACATGGGACATGGATATGAAAACTGTGTAAGGTAAAGGTGAGGAGGAGTCTGGAGATGATAAATAACTGAATCATTGAGATGCATTTCTTAGATTTAAAATGAAATACAGCAGATATCTTTAATGTTTCAGCTAAATAAGCATCCTCAGCTTTTAGACACCCTCCCATGAGAGAAGTTCTCTACTTTCCCAACGCCACTTTCCAGTGTTTTCTGGTTGGCTCTTTTCTCATTTAGCTCCCTTCAAGGTGAAAGGAGCTATTGACTCACAACCCATTAGTACAAGAAGAAACTTTAAACAGCCTTACTTCTCTGTTGGTACAAGGAAAATAGAGCGCAAATGGGTTGGACTTTGGGAGAAGCAGGCTGCAGATGGCGCCCAGCTGGTAGCCATTTTGAATGATGAATTTTCAATGGTTTCGAGTATAAATGTCAAGTTAGAGTGCTCAGCGTTCTTTTCCTGGTCCAAGAATAAATGCTTCAAGTAAAGTCAGCATAAATAGACATGTCTTGGGTTGAACTGAGATGCTGATTACTTACCTGTGGATTTTTAACTTTACGTCTGGATTGAAGAATTTGGTGAAATAAGCACGTTAGTAGAATGTTGTTGGTTTGGCAAAGGTTTCCTTCATCTGTAAAAGATTATCCTAAAATTGCTGCAGACTTGCAAGATGTGTAGTATAGTGAACACTGGTAGATATGTTCTCTTTCTGCATGGTCTGCTAATCTGGAATTTGTTGGAGATGGAAAAAATCTATGACTTGAGGATTGAAGACTGTAAATGGAATTCTTTTCTATTATGGATGAAACTGCATGTAGAATTTGATTCGATTTTACTTATTTTATTTTCTCCTAATTTTGGAAAGAGAAATTATTTCAATAATTGCCTGTAAATCTGTGATGAAACTTTTTTCAATAGCTAATACAACTTTCTTCCAGTTAAAAAAATGTCAAATTCCAGCTTATGTAAACACTAGAGGCCCGGTGCATGAAATTCATGCACGGGTAGGGTCCCTAGGCCTGGCGGGTGATCAGGACAGATTGGGGCCTTCCTTCATTATGCGCTGCCCCCTGGTGGTCAGTGCACGTCATAGTGAGCGATAGAACTCCCAGTCTCCCGGTTGAACTCCGTGGGGACACTTTGCATATTAGCCTTTTATTTATATAGATTGCCCTCTGTTTCCACCTCTCCCCTGCATCACTCCTCACAGTTAAAACTAAAACCAAAACAGGAGCATAGGATTCCATGGTTATTAACTACCTTTTTAATATGAAAAAACCAGTGCCATTACTCTTTAGAGAACATCACTCCCTGCTTATGAAATGCAAATATAAATTAGAAAGTTAAGATAACTCTAGCTTCCAAACTATTAAATATCCATAGCAGACTGTCTTCATCAGATTTTTTTATGATGAAAAAGTAACCTTTAAAGATGAACTGTAAAAATAGATGTTCTTTCTAATGTAACAGTCTTAATTTTAATTGCTTCATATATTTCAAAATTGATATTCCTCGACTAAATACTTTTACTACTATATTTTCTATTCATCAGATCTGAGATTAGCATAAGAATTAACTTACATTTCAATTATTAATCCCCTGAAAGTAATGGGTAGAGTAAGTTTTACAACAAAAATTTCAAGTAGTTACTTTTCATAGTTAAATTTTTAGATGGACTTCTCCAAAGCCTCCTCTCTCCTTGTGACATATTATAAGAGCGCAGCTAAAGAAACCTAGAAAAACCGGTAGAATTGAGAAGAGATTCTTCTGACAGTGAAGATGTCCAGAAGTTGGAACTGACCTATTTGAAATGACATTACCATAACAGCATCCAGAATTAAGAGTTAGAACAGGTCTTTAAAATATTTAAGGTGTCATTGAATGGTTTTTGAGAAGGATTCAAAACCAGATATTTGTTTTTTGAGGTTTGACTTTGTGAAAGCGAAAACCAGGACAATAATTAAATGGAAATAAAAACCAGAAAACAACCAGCTAGGACTGAGTTTAGGATTTTTTTCCCAGAGGCAGAAGGTAGTCATTTTCTTCTCAGAGGTTTTATGGCTTTGCATTCCTAGGCATTCCTTAGCTTAACTGACATCGTGGTATTTATAGTTTAGTGCCGCGAGGCAGCACTAGTCATTTTAAGCATGTTTCCCAACTTTCAGTTCATATTTCATACAACAGGGGTGCATCAACATCTTATTTTGGAAAGGGTTGGTCAGGGTGGGCCACCTAATTGAATTATTCTTTGAATGCAAACCGAACGCTTTGGACGCTATCCTGACTTGCTTGAGAATTAGGGTGTATCATGGGTTCCTGGGAAGCGATTTCCTCGTGAGGTTTTGCAAGAGTTATTTGGATTGTGGAAAATGTATGATCTCCTCCTGAGAGGTGTCAGTGTTTTCATCCAGAATAGGATCCATAAAATTAACTTGTTTCAGTGTCCCCATTTTCATGATTAAAAAAAAAAGTCACCTTAATTCTCTTGGCTTTCTATTGAACCCGCCTGGGTTTTGTGAAGATGGTAGGAGGCTGCCAGTAGCTGCCGTTACAGTTCGTCCCTGCTGTCTCCTTCCTCAAAGCGCTGAGCCTCAGACACACTAGGAACGTGCTACCTCCACAGCTCAGTCTGCGCAGTGGCTTGTAGCACTGGTGTCCACATCCAAGCTCTTGTCCAACTCAACGTCGCCTCTTTGGAACGGGAAGTAAGCGCTTAGGTTGGGGTTGTCTGGAAGCCCTGGGCATATTTTAAAAAATATATGGAACTCGCCTGTAAGCGTCCTAGGTCTTTCTTGCCCCTCGGAGAAATCCCAGGTTTATCTCTGACCTTTGTTCCTTAGCTGCCTTATTAATGTACAGCATCCAGAATTATGATTTAAAACAAAAGTCTCTAAAGTATTTTAAGGTGGGATTTAATGTTCAGTGGTGCTTGGAACTTGGGTTTTGTGAAGGTGGAAATGGAGGCCATAAGAAGTTTAAAAAAACAAACTAGCTGGAACTTTAGGATTTTTTTCCGCCCCCTGAGACATAAGATAGTCATTTTCCTCTCAGAGGTTTGACGGCTTCTTTGATTTCAGCCACAGCTCTGTGACCTCACCTTTTTCAGTTCCCCTGTCTCTCTTGATTCTCCTATTTGTCTTGATGACCACGAGGACATCTTTTTAAGCATAGCTTTCTGACTTGCTTAGTGCCGTTTCTGCCTCTGCACCCTCCTATCCCCCCTTCTCCAACTTCTACCAGGAGACATGCCTCCACCCCCTGCTCGAGCAACCCAGCTTCAGACTGAGCCACCTGGGCCAGCCTGCACCCACATCCCAGCAGAGAACTGTGCCTCCTCCTCCTGCTCTCCGGACAGCCTCACACCCTACCACTCCCATCGCGGGCGGGTACTGATAGCATACGGATAGCATACAGTGTCTACGCCAGAGGAACGGACAACAGTGTCTACGCCAGAGGAACGGACTCGGAGTCATTGTGGATGATGGTTTGAAAGCTTCACTGATAACTTCCAAGGGGGAATTTTGACTCTGAAGTAAGTAGGGCCCCTTCCGATTTGTAGTTACTTCTCTGGTTCTCAGGGCTTTTTTGTAGCAAGTGAGAGGCAAGCACAGGTACCAGATGGCTTCGGTTTGTGTCATGTCTTCAGTCTATATGGAGCAAGTCAATGTGCAGACTCATAGGAGGGTGGTGAAGACAAGACACATTCCCCATCCTGGATGGGTAAGGTGAGCCTTGAAACGCCTCAGCTACTGTCTAGTACCTGCCTGCCTTCCTCCTAGATTTTCCTACACTCCCCCTCTTCTGCCTGGGACACTTTCTTCACCTCTTCCCTAGGTAGCCCACTTTTCCTTCTCCTCTAGGTCACAGCATTAATAGTCACTTCCGTGAGCTAACTTTTCTTGACTCCCCACGACTGGGTTGGGATCCCCTCTATACACCCCCACCTTGCCCTGCCCTGTTCTGAAACTTGGGACACACACAGTTCATAGTGGTGGGTTAACTTGTCTTTGCCCTTGTCTGACCATGTGCTCCCTGAGGGAAACCCTGTCTATTTTGCTGTTCCTAGTGTCCAGAACAGTGCCTGCCCCAAAGGCATCAACCTGTCCTTAAAACAGGCCTCATATTACCCAGCAGTCACTGTGTGCCATACCCTGTGCCTGGGTTTTCCACATGCTTTCTTTTAAAACCTCACAGCACCTCTACAGCTAATTGTACAGAGGAGAAAAGTGAGGTTGACCAAAGGTACTTGCCCAACGTGATAGCCAGGAAGCGGCCAGGTACTTGCCTCTGGAACCACCTGCCTGTAACTGCTAGATTGCACACAACAATGAACAATCATGCGTAGGGACCAGCAAGGAGCCTCGCGAGTGACCTGTGTGGTCGGCGTTGGCAGCCACAAATGGTATTTATTGGAGTTGCTCTTTCCTAGTTATATAGGACAGGTCAGCTACAGGTTCCAATAACAAGTCATTTGTGTTCTGTAAAAGGTCTGACATTTACTGCAGCTCACAGGACTTTGGACATCATGTGGAATAAAAGATTGAACTCTTGTTTTAGAATTAGGGGTCTTGAGCTTGGGGTAGCCTCTCTTCCACTAACAGTCAGTGAGTGCTGCTGTGGGTAGGTTGAAAGTGAGTCTTTCCATGAGCCTCTACCTCATGCGCAGTAGACTTAGACCAGTGTGAGGCTTACTGGAGTGTATGGAGTAGGCATTTTGACTTGATGCCCATTACCTGCTATTACGATATAGTCACTGGTGCAGTCTTCCCCCTCATGGAGTATCTAGTGGTGTTTAATAAAAAGAGGTCATGTGCAGGTGATTGCTCAGAGGTTCTGCACATGATTAAGATTTCAGAAAGTTGTGTCTTCCAAGCATATAGTGCCAGGGGTGCTGCTCTGTTATAGTGTTACTAGAGGCCCTGTGCATGACATTTGTGCACTGCGGGAGGAGGATGCCCTCAGCCTGACCTGCACCATCTCGCAGTCTGGGACCCCTCGGGGGATGTCAGACTGCTGGCTTAGGCCCGCTCCCCATGGCAGTCGGACATCCCCCAAGGGGCCCTTAGTGCTACCGCAGAGGCAGGAGGGGCTCCCGCCACCACCACTGCACTTTCCAGCCATGAACCCAGCTTCTGGCTGAGGGGCGCTCCCCCTGTGGGAGTGCACTGACCACCAAGGGGCAGCTCCTGCATTGAATGTCTGCCCCCTAGTCGACAGTGTGTGTCATAGAGACCGGTTGTTCTGCTGTTTGGTTGATTTGCATATTAGGGTTTTATTATATAGGAATAATGATGACACCTAGCATAAATTACTGGATTAAATGGTCAAATTACTTAATTCAGAAAAAGAAAAGTATATAATTTTCTTACTGCTCCCCTACCAATAGTTCTGGTATGATCTCATTTTTAAATTTTCCCTCTTTAGGTCTTTTAACTAACAGGGAAATTCTGAGTCTAATTTTAGTCACTTTGAAAATACATGTATCTATAGTAGCTGGAACTAACAGGTGATAAAATGTGACCAATTAGAAGGCCTTCCTCATTTGGTCTTCCTGTCCTCATTTGGGGACTAATGTACTCATTCATAAATTTGCCTGTACTTGACTTTCAGGACTTGAGTAATTTTACAAATTATATTTTGGGGAACCCTTTATACAACCACCCCCCGACCTGACCTTTCAAGGCAGGGGCTGTGAGCTGTTCTAGCCCATTGTCAGGCAATTGCATTTTTTGTTTGTCTGTGTCCCTGACTTGAGTGTAAGCTTGTGGGAACCAGGAATTGTGTCTCATTTGTAGCTGTGGGTCCAGGCTCTTGTGGCACCTAAATAAATAGGCTTTTTTTTTTCTTCTGAGTGGTGCACATTTAATGAAAAAAAGCTTTCATTTTAATGTATAAGTTCTGGTAAATTTGTGAAAATTATTATATCACATGAGAAACATGCTTTATGCACATTTCTTCCAACACATATATCTAATGGTCTTTTTCTTTCTTTTTTTTTTTGGTCTTTTTTTTCCTTTATTGATTAAGGTATTATATATGTGTCCTTGTTCCCCCCTTACTAACCCTCTCCTCCCCTCACCCCCGCTCATGCCCTCACCCCCCTGGTGTCTGTGTCCAATGGTTATGCTTATAAGCATGCATACAAGTCCTTTGGTTGATTTCTCCCCCTTACCCCTGTCCTCCCCTACCTTCCCTCTGAGTTTGACGGTCTGATAGATGCTTCTCTGTCTCTGGATCTGTTTTTGTTCATCAGTTTATGTTGTTCATTATATTCCACAAATGTGTGAGATCATGTGATATTTATCTTTCTCTGACTGACTGATTTTGCATAGCATAATGCTCTCCAGGTCCATCCATGCTGTTGCAAATGGTAGGAGACCCTTCGTTTTTACAGCAGCATAGTATTCCATTGTGTAGATGTACCACAGTTTTCTAATCAACTCATCTGCTGATGGGCACTTAGGCTGTTTCCAAATCTTAGCTATGGTGAATTGTGCTGCTATGAACATACGGGTGCATATATCCTTTCTGATTGTTGTTTCTAGTTTCTTGGAATATAGTCCTAGAAGTGGGATCACAGGGTCAAATGGGCATTCCATTTTTAGGTTTTTGAGGAAACTCCATATTGTCTTCCATAGTGGCTGCACCAGTCTGCATTCCCACCATCAGTGCACGAGGGTTCCTTTTTCTCTGCATCCTCACCAGCACTTGTCATTTGTTGATTTGTTGATGATAGCCATTCTGACAGTGTGAGATGGTACCTCATTGTCATTTTGACTTGCATCTCTTGGATGATTAGTGACTTTGAGCATGTTTTCATATGCCTCTTGGCCTTCCTTATGTCCTCTTTCAAAAAGTATCTATTAAGGTCTGTTGCCCATTTTTTGATTGGGTTGTTTATCTTCCTTTTGTTAAGTTGTATGAGTTTCCTGTAAATGTTGGAGATAAATGGTGTTGGGAAAATATTGGACAGATACATGCAAAAAAAATGAAACTAGACCACCAACTTACACCATACACAAAAATAATCTCAAAATGGATAAAGGACTTAAACATAAGATGGGAAACCATAAAAATCTTAGAGGAATCCACAGGCAGCAAAATCTCAGACATATGCTGAAGCAGTATCTTCACCGATACAGCTCCTAGAGCAATGGAAGGGAAAAAGAAAATAAACAAATGGGACTACATCAAAATAAAAAGCTTCTGCACAGCAAAAGAAACCATCAACAAATCAACAAGAAAGCCCACGGCATGGGAGGATATATTTGCCAATGCTATCTCTGATAAGGGTTTAAATAGGCTTTTTATAAATATTTGTAGGATGCTATAACCAGTTGGTATCCATAACTCCTAAAGCAAATCTTCAAATTTTTATATCCATGTTTTAAAAAGAGGAAGGGCCCGCGTTCAGTATAGTATGGTGGTTGAAACAGTGGTCTTTGCAAAGCAGTCTGGGGTATTAGCATCACTCTGCTAGGAAGCTGTGTGAGGAATAAAAAAATCTACTTCATGGGTATGCTACGAAGATTCATTTACCCAAACAGATCCTGTGCTTGTTGAGTACAGAGTAGAGAGCTTACTTTTATTTTGCAGAGACAACGATAAAAAAGTAAACCCAGAAAATTAGGAGAATTTCAGATTGTGACAAAGGTTAGGAGAGAAATAAATGCAGTGAAGTTGGAAGAGTAATTCTGGTTGGGGGGTGGTGCAGGAGTGTGTGTGTTGGGGGAGGTGACAGGGAGCCATCAGAGTGAATGCAAAGACCCCGAAGGCGTTGCCTGCAGGGCACGTTCTTGGGGAGGCCCGTGTAGCTGGAGTGGAGGGAGATGGGGAGGATGATATTTATTTTATTTTTAGATATAGATTTAGAGTTAACTTAGCAATTTAGTGGTGAAGACAGTTATACATATTAACAAGGACAGTATAAGATGAGAGAAGTAGGGGCCGGGTCCTGTAGGGCTGGGGTGGCGAGCATACCTACCTTCAGAGCCAGGCCAGCACCGTGACCTTGTGAAGACAGTGTAACTTCCCTTTGGTTTTCGATTTTAATAGAGACTCCAGTGCAGAGAAATATTTCTCTAAGAAAGGCAGCAGTGCAAACACCGTGAGAAATGGCAGTTGTGATAATACAAACCTGACCGTGGTGATGACCAGGACTCTTGACCTCAGTGGGAGAGATGCCGTGGGGCCTGGAGGGCAGCTGGAGCCTTCTGGGCCTGACCAGAGAGGGCATCTGCGCGCCCCCCCCCCCCCCCCACCAATGCAGGCCAAGAGTGGCCATGTGGAGATGTGGGCTGCAGGTGCTAAATCTGCCAAGTTTTACAGAGAACCAGAAATCTGAATTTGTATGGGAAATTCCCCGATTTAAAAAATACTGGCTCACGTTTAAGAACAGAAAACGTTGGGGTGGATAGACAAAATGCCAAACTGAAGCAGCTGCTGAAAGCCATTTTATGCTATGATAAAGGGGATTACATGAAGTAGGATGCACGTTAACATGTTAACCATTTAGCCTTCTGCCCTGTCGTAACCAAGACGGAGAGCGAAGAGGCACTTTTAAATAATTGGACCGTTAATGTATTTCATTATGTCTTCACCATTAGTTTGTTTAGTTAACTCTAAATCCATATTAAAAAGTAAGCACCCTATTCTAATTTAAGTGGTTAATGTAATCGGCTGTTTTTGCGGGTTTGCTTAGTTGTTTGCTCTACAGTTAGGTGCAGCATATATTCATGGTATGGAAGTAAACATTTGTCTAAGTCATGTGATAAAAGCAGAGAAGATCAATAGATACACATATTTGGTGACTCACCCTTTTCTTATTGCCTCTGTCCTCTGTGCGGCAGTCTCACTCCCCTCGCTTGTGCGGTCTCTGGGCCTCCTGGCCAGTGTTGGCTGCAAGTAAGTGAGAAAGAACTGTGGCAAATATGCCATTTCAGACAAGGCAAAGGATGATGGGAATGTAGCCTTACACTGTGATATCATGTTTAGAGGCTTTTCATCAGTTTTAATGAAATACCAATGTGCTCAGAGCAAGTTATTTATTCCCTTTCCCTCCCCCTACCCATCCCCCCCCCCCCCCCAGCAAAAAAATCTTCATTTAGAAAGACCTAACCCACATAGTTTTGTATTACGAGGATTATGTTTGATGTGTTGCAATCCATTGGCAATTGTTTTGGGGAATTTTATTCAGCACAAGCACTTCTGACCGTTCTGGCAACAAGTTGGGTTAATTGCTTGTTCATGTACTTTTTGGTATGGTTGTCTTTATGTTAACATCCTGGGGCATCATGGAGAGAAACACTGGGAGTAACAAAATATACTTGAATATTTCTGATAGATAAAGAGCTTATAAAATGCATCTCTTCCCCCCCCCAGTTTTTTTTTTTTGCATTGCTTTAAAATGAGATCATTTTGTTGTATCTGCATGAGCCTAAAGACTTGAAAATGATCTTTCTTTTTTTTCTTTTTATTTATTTATTTATTTATTTATTTATTTTTTTAATTGCTTAAAGTATTACAAAGGGTATTACATATGTGTCCATTTTTCCCCCCCGAAAATGATCTTTCTTTATTAGAGAATCTTATCTGTAAACACTGGTTCTTAATTAAATCAGTATTTCTCTTAATTTTTGTTGCAGATCATGGAGGAAACAAATACACAGATTGCTTGGCCGTCAAAGCTGAAGATCGGAGCCAAATCCAAGAAAGGTAAATTGTGAGAGACGGGGAAATTGGTAGTTTGATAGCAACTTGGAATCACTACGAGTTGGCCAGGGAGAAAATCACCCTTTATCTTTATCATGTTCATCCCCCAATATTTGTCAGGTAGCAGTAGTTTGGGAGGTTTATCATAAGTAAAAAATAAGGTACAGCCTTTTATCCAACAACAGAAAAAAATATTTTTAAGCATTTTCTTATAATAGAAGGTACTAATAGCAACCTACGTTTCAAGGGTGCCTGCTCATATGATGGCTATGAATCATAGTAACTCTCCACCAGTAATAACGTATTTTCAGTATATAAACTCTCAATATGTATGTACATGATAGTCTTCTTGTTTAACTAGAGGTCTTGTTTATGAACCACACAGATTTAATATTGAATGTTTTTCCCTTCTAATGTGATACAAACCTTCGATTTTCCTTCTCCACTCATTCTTCTCCTCTTCTCCTATTAGAGAGTGAAAAATCTCCCTAGATTTCTCTTCTAGGCTGAGCATTTCCCTTGCCTGGCCTCTGCTTCATGGATGGTCAGAAATGAAAGTCTGGGCACCCTTCGTTTTCTTTCAAGATCACATAGTATTTTCAAGTGACCTGCCAGCATATATTTTTATGGTTAGTTTTTGTTGTTGTTCAGTTTTGTATTTGTTGCCCTTTCTCCCTATGACTCTTGTTGCTAACTGGTGCTAGACGCTGCAGCACTTCCCAGTCTCCTTTCTTATTTTAGTCCAGTTGCCTTCTTTTAAACGAATTTTATTAGAGTTACTCATCACAAGGAATGCCAACTATGTTACAGTTGTTGTTATGAGTGTTGTTAGCTGGACTTCAGTGGACTGGAATTCTACAGAAACTCTGGTCTTGTTACGTTCTTATTGTTGGTCATGGTGGCAAGAAATGGGAGGCTGATGTGTTAAATAGTCATAAGAAGACAGGGCGAATATCCCAGCATAATTCCATAACTTTGCATAAACCTTGAATTTGCCAAGTACTACAGGATATATTCTTAGTTCATCTTCAGTGTGTTGAGACGTTTTATTTCCATTATGCAGAAGAAGAAACTGTCATTATTATCTACTTATTTGGTTGTTTGCAGCCACTTAAAAATCCCTGGCCTTCTGTATCACTTGAGCAACTTGGGATTTGAACATCAACTGGATTCTGGCTTTCTGTTAGGTATTTTTACTTAACGAATGAAATGAGCTTTATTACTATCCTAATAAAACTGTAATCTGCTCAGTGCCTAAAGTAAACCCCCGAGGAAACATGAATGTTAAAGCAATTCCGGACAATTTTGAAAGGTTTATTCTCTTGCTTCCCCCCCTCACTATCATTGGAAACTGAGACTTGATTAAATTTTTTATTCAAAATGTGGTGACAGGTTTGGAGATTTTAGATAAGATGGAGATGAATTGGTTAGGTTAATGTTTTAGATTAGTTTCTAGTATTGACACACCCCATTTAGAATGGCCAACTATCTTCCACATCTTGATGATATGTTTTGCTTCGGAAATAAGACTATTTTAGCAGTACATTGGAGGGCATTTAGCGTCATTTTCCACATGATTACTGTTAACTTTTGGAATTGTTTCTAAGAATTGATCTCCTCAGGCCTATGTCTAAAGACCACATTATATTTTTTTATTATTTATGAAGTGCTATGAATGCACAAAATACTGTGTGATGAACAGAATGTGCCAAAAGAAAGAGATTGAGCTCAAGGAAGAGAGAAAATGTCAAGAGTTTTCCTCAGAGGGACTGACCATTCAGAATTTACTTGAGTTGCTCTTATTATTTAAACACACAGCTGCTGAGTCCGTTCTTGGCTGACATCCCTGTTATATATATTCCTCTATTATTTTTAAAATGTTTCAACTCAGAGATATAATTTGCATGGAATAAGAGGGAAATGAACATGGCAGGAGGCACTTAGAAGGTAATTATTTGCTCTTTCATCTGATGTGGCTGTCTGCCTCTGAATGTTGTAGAGGATGGAGTTGTTGGTCTTTATTTTTCAAGCCCTTTCTTTCCAAACTCTTACTATTCAAGAGACCAAAGAATATGAATGTATCTGTGGACTTGTTCCATGTTTTGGATGATTATTGAATTGTCCATCCCAGGGTGATGTGAAGACTTGGAGTATACAGATAATCCCCAGCCTGGCTGGAGAGGCCACACCGCCATGGGTTTGTGCTGTGTTTTACTTTCTAGATTTATGATGCTTATTGGTGGAATATTTGAGCCTAGACAAACATTTTTCATGGCTACTGTTACCACAGTCTGCCCCCTGTTTTACCTTATTGGAATTTGGGCCTATGCTTTTGAAGTGACTTTCCAGTAGACTTGTCCAAACTTTGTTTTTTAAGCCATCAATCCTTTATCAGAGTGGTGTTTGAGCAGCTGTATGGCTCCTTTGGTTGACGTGCTGATAGGATGCTGCCTGGCAGAAAGGCAGAAAGCCAACAGCCTGAATTTGCCGTCAGAAAATTGAGGTTCTTCAGGTTCTGTAGATCTGCGGTGGAACTGGGAAGCCCTGTAATTAACAAGTTCCTCTGGTGGTTACAGTTAAGCTGAGTTTGGGAAACAAAAATCTCACCATTTGACATTGAAGTGCAATATAGTCATTAAGGAAGGAGACCATGTGTTCAAAGGCAATGGCTGATGACTGCTGTTGAAAAATAGGTGAAGTCCTTCAGGAGCCACTTGGGGATGACTTCCACCTTGGTTTTCAAAGAACTGCACTTTTACGGGTTCATTTTAAGTTTGTCACCTTTGTAGTCAGTTAACGTGGATAAGTTCAGAGTGATCACAACCTCATTGTTCTGTGCCTGTGCGGGATAGAATTTTGGGTAAAAGACTATCCAATGTTTGCTTCCTCTCTCTACCCTCCATTCTCCTTCACCATCCTTCTCACCCCTTTCTTTCCTCCCGCCCCATTCCCCTTGGACCATATAGAATATGGTGAAAACTGGAATAGAAACATTTTCATTTAGTAAGCAGGACATTTTGGGGTAAAGCTTGTTATATATATATATATATATATATATATATATATATATATATATATATATATATATATATATATACACACACACACACACACACACACACACACACACACACACTCTCACTCAGAGGCTATAGAAATTTTTTTTTTAATTCTTGAGTATTTGAAATTATGGGAAGGTTGAATCTTCATTAGAGCCACAAAGAACTAAGAAATTAAGACTCAATGTAACGGACATTTAAATAGGCAACTCCAGGATTGTTTAATGGAGGTCATAATTAAGAAAAATAAAGCAATGCATGGTATTTCTTCTGTAAAACCCACGTTTATTTTGAGTAAAAGTAAGTAAAACTGTTTCTAACTCTTGGAGTCAGAATACTAGAACATTCTGCTTTACGTGGAAAAAACTGAGCTTTGTGCTCGTCAGACCAGTATTTATAAGGTGTTTAATAGTGTAAACGTTACATAGGATAACTTCAGGCACTCATTAAAATTTTGAATATGCTATTGTGAATCACAGCCTATTTTAAAATAAACTTAGGTTCATTAAAGTGCAAATAGCATTTTGAACAAGTTTGACTATATTGCCAAATGAATGTCCTTCCAGACCTGCTTTAACAAATAGGTAAAAGTGAGTTGTCATGAGAATTTATTAAGCTGGTATGATTGTGATCCATAATGCTAGACGAGTTTGTTCTCTTAAATAAGGTAAACATTTTTCTTGCAGTCGTCTTTTGGCTCTTAATTTGCTCATCAATCTTTTTCTTTTTAGGCTGGCAAAGGTAATTGTGGGTAAAAATTGTTTAAAGTTTTTACGCCAAATTCCAAATAAACGAGGTCAGCATTCATGAAGCTTTACTGTTTTGTTCTGTGAGGGAGTTGTCCTGCAGAGTTGAACTAAGTGGTAGAACTGCTCCCTGCCAGCGTTTCCTGTTTGACATTAGGGTGCCGCAGGCTAGCAGGAATGAAAGGTGTTGACTGGATTGCTGGATGCATCCTGGTTTGGAGGCAGTTTGGCACCAAGTTTGGCCATTCTCTTCCTCCTAGAATAAACAAGAGAATCATCAAAATTCCACGAGGTTTTACTAATTTTGGTTGCATTCCATCAGAAGAAGAATCATCTAATAGAAAACCTTAGCATGAGAAAAACAGTAGACTGTTCATTTAATTGTTTTCAGGGGAGAATGTTTTACTGTCCTCATACTTTGGTTGGGTGTTCATGTTGGAATAGTTGAGGTCTGTAACGCAGTACTGCTCAGACAGCAGAAGGCAGAGAAGAGGCAAGGCACGGTACACCGTGTTTCCAGTGGGGGATTGTGACCCATTAGTGTATCAAAAATTAACTTCGGTGGTCACACCAGCATGCAAAAAAACACAACTGGCCCTGACCAGTGTGGGTCGGTTGGTTGGGCGTTGTCCATGCATCAAAGGGTTGCTGGTTTGATTCCTGGTCAGGGCACATGCCTGGGTTGTGGCCTCGATCCCTGGTGGTGGGGCACTTGGGAGACAACCGATCGATGTTCCACTCTCTCATTGATGTTTCTCTCTCTCCCTCTCCTTTTTTCTCTCTCTCAAAATGTTAAGAGAAAAAAATCACCATAGACCCCTCTGTAACATTCTAACAAAAACATAAATATATTTAAAAAATACAGCTGGATTAGAAAACAGTGTAAGAATATTGTGAAACTTGCAATCATGTATGTCACTATTATGCGTATGTATACAAACATACATAGTAGTGGTTCTCAACCTTCCTAATGCCGCTACCCTTTAATACAGTTCCTCATGTTGTGGTGACCCCCAACCATAAAATTATTTTCATTGCTACTTCATAACTGTAATTTTGCTACTGTTATGAATCGTAATGTAAATATCTGATATGCGGGATGTATTTTCATTGTTACAAACTGAACATAATTAAAGCACAGTGATTAATCACAAAAACAATATGTAATTATATATGTGTTTTCCGATGGTCTTAGGCGACCCCTGTGAAAGGGTCGCTTGACCCCCAAAGGGGTCGCAACCCACAGGTTGAGAACCGCTGATACAGTGGGGCCTTGACTTACGAGTGTCGTATGTAGGCACACATATACATTAGTAGGTCATGATGTAAAACAGGTGACAGAGAAAGGTCAGAGAACATTGTTCGGGGTGGTCACTTCCCAAAGAGGGGCAAGCACATGCCTTTTGTTCATCACTGTATCTCCAGTACTATCGCTAGTATATTGCTGGCACTCAGTAAATATTTGTAGATTGTCTGATCCCTCAACTCAACTCAGTCATGGTTATCATGGAGCCACTAATACAGATGGGAATATACAATCACTCAAGTGTGTAGGAAAAAGATTTAGAATCACAGCCTTTACTGGGGGCAGACCACCTGCCCTCGGGATCCTGAAGCCTCTCTCTTTTCTGGAATGTGTAACTGACAGGTTCTAAGAACTGTGATCATATTTGAACACCACCAAGGTGCGGTACACTCCCATCTTGCTCTGGAGATGGGTAACACATTTTGATGGTTTCCCAAACCATGTGTGGCCTGTCACCAATTTTTCTCTGCCCGGCCACGCTCATGGCATTGCTGGACAGAATGAGGTGACATCTGTCAGGCCTGTCAGTAGCAATTACATTATTTTCATGAGGCCTTTTTGCAGTTGCAAACCTTGCTGAGGCATTTCTCATTAGTTGAGCAAAACAACGTAAATGGCATCTTCATTTTTTCAAATGTGTTTTTTCTGCCATTAGAACATGGTTTGTGGCTTATAACATTTTTATACAAACCTTGGTACTAGCAGACATTTTAATCAAAAGATATTAGAGAGATTTTAGGAATGAGGAGTTGCATTCTCTTTGCATCTTGTTGCCAGAAATTACTCTTAAAGCAAAATAAGTCCTGCCTGAACTAAAAATAAAATGAGAAAATAGCATGTGTATGTTTTTAGCTGTTTGGTGTATGCAAATAGTTATGTATTGCTTTTTTATATACACACATTTCTGCAATTAGATTTTTCCACTTAAAAAATGAGAAGACATCTGCCACCTGAGCATATAAATAAAAAGCTATTATTTTTGTAGCTGTATGAAATGCCATTGTGTGTTTGTAGGATATAAATATATCATATTTTGACAAATCTGTTTCTTGGACATTGGATTAGGTTCTATTTTTTTCTACAATGAATTTTGAACTTGTCTGTCCACTTGCACAATCTTTCCTGTTGCATAAAATCAATTAGGATTCTTAGGTGGCAGGTAATGAACAACTTTAATATTTTTTGGGATTGCCGCCTTGTCTTCTCAAATGACAGTTGAATTCCTAGCGGCTTCTGGAAAGGGAATGGCTCTTACCACATCTTTGCCAACAATTGTGCTGTTCCCTCCTCGGTCAGTCTGAATAGTGAAAGATATGTTGTCTCATATATTGCCTTAATTAATAAAAAACTGAGCATTTTCCTCTATCTCTGGAACACTTATTTGCATTATTCTGTGAATTGTCTGTCCATCCTTTTTGTTGGTTTGTGTTCTTTCCCTGTTCTAGTGAGTTGGTCATCATTTTTCTAATGAAATAAAGACACTTAAATTTTTCTTTTTTCCTGTTCAGAAGTTTAAGATTATGCTTCTCTCTAATTGTATTGTCCAAATAGCTCATTTCTTACCATTACTATTTATTTACAAGTAATATATGGATCATTTTTCTCAAACTAGAAAAAAATGAATCGACCTTAAATAGTAATAATGTATTAATTTTTGAATGTAGAAAAGTATGCATTAACTTTTAAGACATTGGATTTCCAAAGTAAATGGTGTAAAGATTAGAATAATCTTGAATATGAATAGCATGGAAATTTTACATGCACACATGTGTAAGGATATGTATATGTATATGTATATGTATATGTGTGTGGCTAGACATGACAGATACTTGCAATTTGATACAAGAGTCATTGAATTTTTAAGTTTTCTTTGTGTAACAGAAACA
This sequence comes from Myotis daubentonii, assembly GCF_963259705.1. Classification (NCBI taxonomy): domain Eukaryota; kingdom Metazoa; phylum Chordata; class Mammalia; order Chiroptera; family Vespertilionidae; genus Myotis; species Myotis daubentonii. Next base: position 31,139,516 of record NC_081852.1, on the reverse strand, counting down.
AGACCCAGTAAGTTGTTTGGCTTTGTTTTTCTATATTGGGCTTTGGTTTTGTATTTTATTGGAAAATGTTTCTGAATTATTTTCCAGTTCCTTATATTCAAGGGAAGGACGCTGAAATACGTGATTTTGGATTGACTTGCATTTCATTTCTATTCCGTTTCCATTTCTAGGGTGGGATTAATAAATGAGAGTATTTAGTTTTTGGTATAATTTACTTCCTCTTCAACACTCAGTTTACTTCACAGGACGAAACCGCTTTTGCGTTACTCTAGTTTGGAAGTGCCCCTTTGCTTTCTCTGTGTGGTCCACTCCTTCTCAAGTCCAACACAGCAGCAGTGAGTCCTGATTTATTTCACTTTGCTTGGGGAGTGTGAATTCAGAAAGTGAGGGAGAAGAAAGGAAGGAGGACTTTTAGCCAACAAAGATATACGTATTTAAGATGAAACAATATGTCCTTCTTTCTTTTGCTTTCACCATCAAATGGGGATATTGTTATCTAATCCTTTTGTGTTAATGTTTCTTCTTCTTCCAATGCCTAATAGGTTTTTAAATCATAAGCAAGTTACATAACACTGTCTTTTCACACTTGCAAAATGTAGTATCTACACTGAGTGGCCAGATTATTATGACCATCCCATCAGTACTTCATTGGGCCACCTTTTGCCTTCAATACCTCGGCGATTCTTCTTGGCATTGACTCCACAAGATATTGAAAGGTGATGCGAGGAATCTGACACCATGCCTAATGAACAGCACTGTCCAGTTCTGTGAGATTTGATGGTTGTGGAACCAGCTGCCTGATGGCTCTTTTAACTTTGTCCCACAAATGCTCAATTGGATTGAGATCTGGTGAATGTAGGGGCCACCTAGGCAAGGTAAAGTCTCCCTCATGTTCTTGAAACCACTCCTGCACAATACGAGCACCGTGGCATGGCGCGTTGTCTTGTTGGAAGAAGCCATCTCCATTGGGATACGCCATCAACATGATAGGATGAACTTGATCAGCATTGATACGTAGGTATGTTGTGCTATTCAGATGTTGTTCCACATCATGCCAGGAAAACATGCCCCAAACCATAACACTGCCCCTATCAGCTTGTAGGGTTGTACTCATGCCTCTCATTCTGCCATCTGCATGATGCAACTGGAAATGTGATTCATCGGACTACTTGACTTTTTTCCAATGCTCGGACTGTCCAATCCTTGTGTTCCTGTGCGAATTGGAGACGTTTTATCTTGGTAACTGCAGACAGCAAAGGTGTTCGAACAGGCCTTCGGCTTCCATATCCCATATGATGCAGTGTACGGCTAATTTGCCTACAAACGGCAGGTGGTCATAATAATCTGGCCACTCCGTGTATATTGTCTAGGTGTGAAAAATCATTAAATGTCATTGTAAAATATTTTTAGCGTCAAATAAAGTTTGTTTGAGCAACATTGACTGTGCTCTGTTCCCGACGCATTATGCCATTTCATACCTTTACTTAAGCCCTATCTGCTGCAGAAGGGCATCTACCTCCTTTCATTTTCCAGCTGGTCGACTCCTGGTCATCCTTCCAAATCCATCTCAGGTGACATGTCTGGGAAGCCTCACCCACCTGCAGATGGAGTTTAATGCCCTGTGCCCTGCACTAGCTCAGTGCCTTACACACACATTTTGGCGCTTTTCACACTTGTGTTGTTTTAGTCTAGACATTTCCCTTACTTTCTGGACTGTGAGCTCATGGACCCGGGTCAAAGACCAACCCATCTTATTCCTTTCTGTGGGGACAGTGCCTGCCAAGAAGGTGGACTTATAAATTATGAGTTAAAACTCACATTATCATTTAGGTTTAGAATAAATGAGATGAAGTCAACAATGATTTAAGTCATTCCGGTATCTTTTGATTAACTCTGAAGAAAGTGAAAAATGGCCCTGGCAGCTAGGCCGCGGTGTTCCCGATGGAACACAGATACGTCTCACAGAATGTCAGCGAGCAGACAAGGCCTCTCCTGAGTGTGTCTGAGGGCGCGCTGAGACAAGGACACTCTACAGCCTCACAAGTAATTAAACTGCCCCTCATGACTGACGGGAGCGATCACTGCTGCCTTGCCAACCGTGACTCCAGCTTTGCTGTCATCCTCTGCCTTCTAGATCCAGTTTGCTGAGATACACATTCATTTATTTTCCTGTGCTTCCTAGCAGCTTCTCACCCAGAGGTGGTCTCTGCTTTCTTAAGCCCTCCGTGGAATCACCCAGAAGAAACCCAGATTCTATAATAAGCTTTCTCAGTTTTCTCTTGAGACGCCCCAGCTCCTTTGATGTCCTATCTCTCCTGCTGGAGCAAACTAAAGAAAGCTCGTTTCATTTACTAAAGATAAGCTCCTGATGGCCTTTGGCGAGTGGGCACTATATTGAGATTTGGAAGAACCTAGGAAAGACACATTGATCCCAGTCTCTGCCTCTTGGATACTTAGAGTTCGGTCAGGCTTTTCCTGCCTCACATGGTCTTTCACCGGTTAACTGCCACGCGTCCAAAACAGAAACAATCCCCACGATATTTTGAGTTTAATTAAAAAAATCCACCGCTTGCGTCTATAGACGCTTATGGCATACAAAGGGTTAAACAAATTTTAAAAACTGGCATTGTTTGCTGTCAGGACTTGAATAGTTCACTAGGAGCAGGAGAGCAGTGCAAGCTCCAGCCAAGGAAAATATTTTTTTTAGGGGTTGGTAGCTCCTGGTGTAGATCTAGAAACGGTGGGGAGGAGTGGGCCACTTTGTATGGGAAAGGCTCCTAGGTGAGAAGGCCCGTTGTGCGCTGGAGGAAGAGAGGAGGCTGTGAAAGGCGGGAGCTGGTGGCCAACAGGGCCAGCCAGGCAGGGCGGAGCAGTGAACCTCATCCATCCTGCAGACAGCAGAAAGCCTCGGGTGGGAGGTGGTTGCGGGAGAGAATTGATGGCTGTTGTGGGAAGACGTGAAAGACTGGAAGGTGGGTGAAGTAAGTCATATTTGATGACAGTGGGATCAAGGAGACTTTTTAAAAGGTGAATCAGCAGAGCAGTGGCTTGACCATAGCGAGGAATGGGGTCGCTGGTTTCTGTGGCAGCTACCGTTGGTAGGCTCTTGGCCTGCCTCTGAGTTTTCCTGCGGTGGGCATTTCCACGCACCATGGCAGCTTCCCCCTCAAGTCTCGCGTTGCTGACCTTCTCTTCCCGGGCACCGTGTCCAGCGCCGTGTCCAGCACTGTGGGAGCCTACTCCTCACTCCGCCGGTGCAGAGCAGCCTAGAAGTGTTGGCGACGGTGCCGGCAGTGAACTCTCCAGGGACAGCCTTCAACCAGTGACAGACGAGTCAGGAAACAAGTGTCCAGTTTCCCCCGCTCTCGGGGGGACAATTCTAAGGCACATTATTGATGTCTCCTCAGACTGCTCCCGGGGGGTTGAGCCCCAGCAGTGATTGTTCCGTGCCACTCCCTTTACTGGCACTCCTCTCTCCTCAGTCATACTTCCCTCCCTTCCTCCCTCCCTCCCTAACTGTAACCCCTGGGATCGCCTCCCGAATGAACTACCTCAGGTAACACACACTCACCCACGTTATTCATTCTCTCGGTGTCTTTTTGGGGAACCCAGACTCAGAGGGGTCTCCTGGATGATTGGGACAATCACCGTGCCGTGGAAAAATGGACTTGGCAATCTTTCCCAGTCATTAATTAACAACACGGTTGTTTGGTGGAAAAATGACTACAGTCACCTCAAATGTATTTATATATCAGTAAAGAAATATGGCAAAATGATTTAGAGTTTGTGGCTCATTTTGAGAGAAAAAAAAATGCTCCAGACCATCTGCAAAAGCATTAAAATGATCCCAAGTGGAACATAGGCACTCGAAGCAGTTTCCAGGCACATTAGATTGTTGTCAACAAAAAGAAAAATATACACTATGGGGAGAAACAAGAAGTGAGAAAGGGTCTGGGAACCCATGCTTTTAGCAGGTCTGGAAAAAGAATGTCAGCAGATGAGCAGGGCAGGAGCCCTGAGCTCCTCACCTGGGTATCCGCCAGCTGCTTTAGGACTCCCAGGCCATTGGCAGCTGTGATGTGATTCTTGCCAGGTTAGGGAGCACTGATGACCGAGCACAGGGGAAAGGACCCAGCCATGGGATCGTTTCTGTCGACTTGTACTCTACGGAAAGTCATGGTTAGTGACTTGAGCCAAGTTAGGAAAAATATTTCTGGTACTTAACAATATGTTAAGTGTGCTCCGTGGGGATTCAGAAATATTTATTTGACGGTAATAAGCATTCAAATTTCATTCTTTTCCTCATGATCACATTAGCATCCAAATATTTTAAAAGTGAGCACTTGATGGAGTTTTATAGACAAATGGCAAGAAAATTGTTTATAATAAAGGAAGCAAAGAATGCATCCGGTTTCCATGAGCAATCATACCTGCCTTCTTCCCGCATTTGGAACTGAGGCTTGACTGAAAAGATGCCCGCACAGGGGTGGTCCTGTCCATTACATTCTCTTAGGAAATGAAACCCTGGCTTTCCTTAGCCCTGTGTTCTATGCTGAACCTTATTCTAGAAGGGAAGGAATAGTCTTTACTGATTTTTTCCCCCCTCCCCAAATCTATTAGAGATTCTTAGTTCTGTTGAAATGTGTTTAAGATTTGGATTGTTTTTTTCACCATTTAATAAATTTTAGAGAGTTCACATATACTATCACTTTATAATGTTCTCATCAATCATATGAATTAAGGAATACGTTAATAAAACTTGAAATCTTATAAGGAACATGTATTTCTTAAATCAGAAAATATTCACCTCTATTATAGAAAACATCACATACAGAAAAGTAAAAGTAACGACCATATTAGTGACCTTTGAGAGAGTAAGATAATCTAGAACGCAATGATCAGGAAAGAGGCAGCAACATGCCCAGTAGAATTCTTGGCTTGTAGTAAATGTTTAGAACTGGTTTGAACACATTTTCCCGAGTTTGGTGAAAAGGAGAGAAGATTAGAGGTTATGATAGATTTAAGATAAAGGGGATAAAATTGAGTGTAAATTTCTTCTATCTAGTCTATTTGGAGATGAAGTCAGCTCCTAGGGCTCCAGGGGGATGTTTTGGAGACTTGAAGAAACTGGGAAAGATTCGGGACAGTTGCTTATGGAAAATGCAATAGAGATGAATAAAAAACTTGCCAAACCACATTAGTATCCAGCTGAGACTGTGTAGTAGGAATTTCTAGTGCAATGTCTGGGGACAGTTATATGCCTTTTTCCAATTCTTTGGTCACTCAGAGTGGAGAACATAGGGGCTTACCTATGGTGGAGGGTGGTGAGATGAGTGTGGCAGGAAGCCAGAGGAGTGAGGATGACAGGGTGTGAGCCGAGAGGGTGGTGAAATGGTCGACCTTGGGGTGTGATGCCACAGGGAAAATTGAAGCCAGCAGGGAAGCCAGAGAAAGGGCAGGGAGCTGGTTGTCATAATAACCTAGAGCAGCGGTTGCCAACCTTCGGACCTCACGGACCACCAGTGGTCCGCAGACCACCGGTCGGCAACTGCTGACCTAGAGACCTTGTACGGTTGAGGGTATTCAGGAGCTGCACTAGTAGGAGGCTATAGTCGTGGGAGGAAATAAGTTAGGGAAAGCCTTGGAAGTGGATTGGTATGGATTGTGATGAGGTCCAATTTATGACTTGGTTTTTCAGTTACTGATACATAATTAGTTGCACAGTTTAGTAATTCTCAGGATCTTTAGGATTGTTTAGCAAAATTAAGTTGGATTCTTTAAACAAGCAAAAAGGAACTTGTTAATGAGTGAAAACCAAGTAAGATGGCAACAGTTAGTGTCAATATGACTCTAATTTACTAAATTCTGTGTGATTTTAAAGCTGAGTAGCCAAGCTAAACTCCGTTAGTAACTGACTTTTCATGTATGGAAGAATGACTTATGTAATATCCGATCAGTGCTTTTGCCAGCCAGTTTTAAAATGTTACATGTGCAGACACCTCATAACTTATGCATGTTTTCCAGTGAGAATTACATCATAGGTCGAAAGAAAATAAATGCATCCATGGTTCCTAGATGTTGCATAATCCAAGAACTTCAGAACTTGCTTGTTACACAATCTGAAGTCATTATATAATCTCATGGCTCCTTGGGACGGCGGGGGGGGGGGGGGCGTATATTTCTTATAGAAATTCAATGGAATGACTGGATAGGCTTTGCCTGTAGTTTTGTAAATACACAAATACTTAAATACTAGTTAGAATTGATCTGACCATCTCTGCAGCTACCGATGCCACTCCAGAGAACATTGAGGTCACCTTTCAGTTCTGTAACATCAAAAGTTGTGACCAGTGCCAGCCCAGAGCTATACACAGGATCCTCTAGAGTGACAGGGAGTGTGCTCCACCCTCCCAGCCATTCCCTCTATCCTTGGCCTTTGACTCTGACCGAGTGGCCATTTATAATGCTCAGCCCTCCTTCCCCGTCTGCATCTCCTTGAATTGGTTGCTGCAGAGGCAGGGTCGGTTGGAGACTTCAGGATGTGTAGGCTTTGGCTTACAGGCTTGCCGTCTCCAGATGGGTCTGCCAAAGCCATGCTGCCTATGACCTGATGAGGCAGACAACACACCTCCAGTTAACTCATCCTGGGGTTTGGCCTCACTTCCTGAAGAGGTTCAGGGGAGGACGGCAGGTGAGTCACTGAGGCTCCCTTTGCCTGGCCTGGCTGTCTGTCTGTCTGAAGCAGATGTAAGCTGAATGACTTGCCCTCCCTTTGACATACAGTTTACTCACATCCCTCCCCATTTTCAGTGGGAATCCAGAGTCCTCTGTAGTAATTTGGTGGGAGTGCGTTTGGAGAGACTTTCACCCAGTCACTTCTACCTTAGAGTATCAGTAACTTCCTCTCCTGTGCCTGTGAGTGTGCATTAGTGACGAGGAACACGGTCATTTCCTTTTGGGTTTTCCTCTTGAAAACATCACCCACACAAGACGTGCGTTTGTGGAAGACTTCAGTGTGTGGGGCAGCGAGAGATACTGCTTAGCCTGCCCTTTCTGTCCGAGACTCTCGGCTTCCTCCCAGTCCCCATGCTGCTGCAGTCCCCTCCACCAGGCTCCGCCCAAATGAATAAAGCAGACCTTTTAAAACATCACATTGTCTGTCCGCACTGATCTTGAGTCTGGTCCTCATCTGGGCTGCTTCGAAGTATAGAACATCTACTGAAGGTGCTCGTGTGCGAAGTTATGTTCTCCCTCCGTGGCCAGGCTTTAAGAGGGAAGAGGAGCAGATGGAAATGTGTTTCGCCGCTGGTTCTGTGGAGCCCTCATACCAGAAGGCAGAAATGGCTACTTTGGGAATTAAGCAGCATGTGTTTGTGTTTGTTTTGCCTTTTCATATCCACGTGAATCTTTCAGATTGTGGACACCTGGAGCCTCTTCTAATCCAGGGTTTCTTCCCGCCGCCTCAGGCATGTTATATGCCTGAATTGCTTGTCTTTTTTTTTTTTTTAAATATATTTTATTGATTTCTTAGAAGAAGAGAGAGGGTTAGAGAGTCAGAAACATCGATGAGAGAGAAACATCGATCAGCTGCCTCCTGCACACCTCCTACTGGGGATGTGCCTGCAACCAAGGTACATGCCCTTGACCGCAATTGAACCTGGGACCTTTCAGTCTGCAGGCTGACACTCTATCCACTGAGCCAAACCAGTCAGGGCCTGAATTGCTTGTCTTAATCCTGTCAGCAGGGCCCTGTCTGAGGCGACATCTTGTAGGCTCTTGGTTGCCCAGACACACGTTTTTAGGGCAAAGTTAGTAAAAAAAATTTTTTCATGCTGAAGCAAGTTCTTGAAGACGTACTTTCTTATTGTTTTGATTGATGTTTCTTAACTACTTTGAGAGGAGTGGTTGCACACTCTGGGCATTAAAAGTGCCCTTATAATTGGGGGATGCCAGGACCCACTTTAATATGGACTGTTACTGCCGTTTTTACTTATACAATTGCCGGGGTCCAACCCCAGCAGGTCCAGGGGTCCCCAAAGGTGTGGACGGAGTCGGCGAAGAAGGAATAACACGGAGACAGCGTTCAGTTGATCAGCAGCCTAGCCAGGTTCTGTAGCCACAATCTCCAGCCAGGTTCTGTCCAGGATCTCCAGTCAGGTTCAGTGTCCAGGTTCCAGTCAGGTTCTCCTGCCAATCTCTGTAGTCAGGTTCAGTCCAGGATCCCTTGCCATGTTCTCCCGCTAGGCTCTGTCTCTAGGCTCCGAGGCCAGTCCCTCTCCAGGATCCTCCGGCATGCTCTCTCCAGCGAAGTTCTTCTGTCTCTAGGCTCCGTGTAAGCTCTGTCTTCTTGATCCTGTTCTAAGTTCTGTCTGAAGTTTTGTCTCTCTGTCTGGTTACATCTGTATTTATACCAGTTGATTCAATCCTATTAATCTCTTTTACAAAGGTTAGGGCGTTTCTTATCTCCATTCCAGGGAGTAAAGATTATGTAGCTTAAGCATGATTGTTTGTAGTGATTAACTACCCGCCTGGCACTTAGTTAAGGAGTTTCATCCCCTCCCTGACTTCAGGGGAAAATTCCTACGTGGGGAAACAACCTTTCTCGGAGAGGTGACCTTGGTTAAAACACAGCGCCAAGAAGGTGAGCAAACATATTAAGAACCGTATGCCATATATGCCAGGTCCCTTGAAACAGCAAGGATGGACCGGCTCCCGGCATACAATATAATTGTTAAAACATTTCTGCATTTTCATATCCATAAGGGATTAGAATCTCTTCCCTGTGTGATAGAATTTTAAATAGATTGAAAATTCAGTAATTTGACCAATTCTTCCCTTCCCATTAAAATAATAAAATCTTGCCCTGGCCGGTTTGGCTCAGTGGGTAGAGCTTCGGCCTTTGGACTGAGGGGTCCCCTGTTCGATTCCGGCCAGGGGCGCATGCCTGGGTTGCAGGTTCGATCCCCAGTGCGGGGCATGCAGGAGGCAGCCCATCAATGATTTCTCTCTCCCTCTCCCTTCCTCTCTGAAATCAATAAAAATATATTTAAAAAAAAATAAAATCTTTGCAACTTTGAATGGGAAGAATTAAGAATAAAAATGATAAGCATGTTTATTTTATCCAGATAAAACTCTGTTACTGTCCACAGTGGACTTAATATTTTAACCTGTTTCAATAGTAATAGTAATAATAATAATAATAATAATAATAATAATAATAATAGTAATCAACACCTATCAAGTCCGGTATTGGATTATGTGTTTTATAATTTATCTCACTCTTACGAATAGCAGTTTTGTGAGATGAGTATCTCATCTCAAATATAAAACACAGAAGGTCAGAGAATTTATTAGAGGGGTGGGCAAAGGTAGGTTTACACTTATTTATATGGAAACGAATACAATAAATAATACAAGAGAAAACTCTGTGTTTCATGAACTCACCACTGTCAACCTACTTTTGCCGCACCTGTATAGTCAGACACCTTGCAGGTGCCCTGGCTGTGGTTTGCGCCTACGGTTCATGCAGCTGAGGAGTCCATCCATCTTCACAGTGCTGGAGCGTCTAGAACAGAACCCTGCACATGACATTGGATACTCAGATAACACGTTTTTGAGTACTTTAATAGTTAAATCTTCCTTATTTCAGCAGGTGACGTCTTTCTTACATGTCATGTGCACCATCAGGAGCTGGCTGTGCAATAGCTATCCATCCTGTGTGTGTTACACATTGAGAAGAAATTAACTAGTTTCATTTTCTTTTGGAACAACGGGAATTGGCCTCCCACCCCCCACCTTTTTTTGTCATCATCTTAAAAATATACACCTATTACCACAAAATGTTCTCAGTTGCTTCTTAGGGTTGATTACTCAACTGATGGTAAATACCTTTTAATCTTGTGTACAAAGGAGCAAGTTTACCCCAGAGAAAATCACATTTTCAGATTTTTGTTATGTAAAATGAAACTTTCCCCCCCAGAACTTGGCAGCCTTTAGAGGCCAGGAGGAAGAATATGTGTGTGGGTGGGAGGTTGATGAATGCCTTTAAAAAATAATAGAATTTAGCGTTGTTCTTTCCCTTTCAAAACCCAATTGAATTTTACTGAGAGAAAAATGGAATGGTCCATGGGGCTGTAGCAAAATAATATATACATGATTAAAATGCTAATTTTTGGCTATATTTTATGCATTCTTTTTTTTTTTTTTTTGAGAACGTATAATGGATGTGTCCAAAGTCTCTAACCAGATAGTTAAAAAAAGGGTTTTCATACTTTGGAATTGAAAAAGGATTTATAGAAAAATCCTGTTAAAAACTGGATCTCTTTTTGTATTGAAAATAGAATCTTTTGAAACAGGATTTAGACTCATTTTGCAGCACACCTGAATAATACCAGTTAGCTTCTTAAGTAATAAATCATTAACGTATAGGGAGATTAGATAATCATGATGTAGCAAAAATAAGCATAACTGTTAACATCTGTAATTCTTCTAATTTTGTTAACCACTGAGAATAGGACTAGTCACCAGTCTTTGAGGCAGTGTCTACTTCATGGAAGGTGTCAAAACATTGTGTGTGAATGAGTGAGTGTGGGTGTGTGTGAGTTGTGTGTATATCTGAGAGATTAGGAGCATGTGTGATTGATGCCTAGATCAACAAGTTGATGTGTGAATACATGAGCTAACACCTTCTTTTGCTGCCAGTGCAATTTTTTATGATTCTGTTCTACAGTAAACTATTCCTCTTCTGTCTCCTTACTCTGGTATCCTTAGATTCATGCTCAGAAAACATGCTGGCTTAAAACTAGAATAATCATCCCAGACACAAAGTCCACATACATTTCGGTGGATATTTATATTACGGGGGTGGTGTTGGGAAGAGCCAGGTCTCACCTGGAAGAGCCTCAGCCCCACAGATCTTCTCAGCCCTTGATGCCAGGGCGTCTAGCTGGTTCTCGTGACTTGTTGCTGATGGAGCTGTGGGTGCTCTTCTCCTGGTAACCTGCTTACCCACTTCCTAGACTCTCCTAAAGCGAAAGTCAAATGGCTAATTGACCCCTGCAGTCGATGCAGGGTCTGTCAGCCTGGTGTCGTGAATGTGAGTCTGGCTGGCCTTGATTAGCTTGGAAGGCCTTTCTTTTCCGCTATGACCTCTAGTACAGGGTAACGTTTAGGAGCATGATGTCTTGATCCAGAACTGCATTCGTTGGACTCCTGGCTCAGCTACTTACAAGCTGTGAAACAGTGGGCAGTGGGATCACTGTAAACTTCTGGATTCCTCATCTGTAAAATGGGATCACAGGAGTAGCTACCTCTTAGGGGATTTCTATTGGTCTCGGCCTTAGATAGTGTGAGCTACACTTCCACCCACGGAACAGCAGTCTTTGAGGATGGGAGCTAACCTGCACAGTGGTCTGGATGAAAGCGAGGAAGATTTTTAACATGTAGCCAGGGCTGTACTTACCGGCCACCCTCTGCCTCTGCTCATCTGCAATTACTGGGGAACGAACACCTCCTCTCTGTGATGTGCCAGCTTGGCAAGGACTTTGGGCCACTGTTTCTACCCAGATGCCAGTGTTTAATTAAACTCTTCAGAGTCTGTGACCGTTAGGATATAAATGTTCGTTCTGGAAAACTTTTAAAATGCTTTCTGGTAAGAATGAGATTTTTGGCATGTTTTCGCTGTGGTCTTTGGCTATAAATTCCTGAAATGCTGACCTAGTTGAATTTATTTTTGTCTTAAACACAATTGCTAATGTTTTCAAGTGTCCATATGGACTCGATAAATATTTTGCCTCTGCTTACTGTACATGTGAACTGGATGAAGAGGAACGGTTATGATTTGGGGAATCCGGAACATTTTTCTTCATTTAGCTTGATGCTGAAGTGAATTGGAAATATTTCTTTGTCGTCATAATTTTGGGATTTCAAAGTTGTGTTTGGATTTTCAGGAAACCGGTGGTAACTTTATATTAGCTGAGAAAAGTGAATTTTAAAATTCTCCGTGAAGAGGCAAATGATCCCCTTTTCATAGGAAAAACTTCTTTATCAAGGGAATTTGCTGCCGGCTGTCCGCATTGGCTTCGGGCATTACTTGACCTTTCGCACATCAAGAAATTGTTTTCTTTGTGCAGATATTAAATCAATATTGGGGGAAGGCTGGGTACCATGTGGTATATCGTGCAGGAGTGCCAAACAGTCAGCCGTGTGTGTTTCCACATCTGTAAGCAGATTGGGTTTCTGTAGCTGTCAAGTGGAGCTTATGGGATGCATTTTCACTCCCTCCCTAGTTGCCATGCAAATTTCAGTTCTCGAGGAAATAAATCACAGTGGCCTTTCTGACAACGGGGGACAGGGAGAAATGGTATGACGCTATGGTACATCCACTCTTTAAGCAGAAGTAAATTGCTTTTTCGTTTCTTTTATACTGTAAAGAAGAAGAAAAATTCGTGAAACGGTTTCTCCCAAACATGTGTCATCTCTGATGTGATAGACTATGTCCTCTTCTCAGCTATTTTCTGTATTCCTGACTGTAGCAGCTTCTACTTGGAATGTGTCGTCTCCTGTGCGGATGCCAGGGTCGGGGGTTGTTCTCTCCTTCCTGCTTCGTGTTCCTGGAAATAGTCACTCTCCCTGCATGAGCTGCCGGGTCAGGGGAGGCACCTTCCCCTGGGACATGCCACACACTGGTAGAGCCTTCGATGCCAGCCAAGGTTTACAGGGCACAGTGCCTCCTCGAGTGCTTTTCATCAGCCCCTCCGCTGTGTGTGTGTGGCGGCTAATGAAGGGGCTAGTACTGCTTGTGCTTCACAAGTGTGTTCACGGAGAGAGGAAGAAGAATGTAAAGTAAGCATTCTTTAACGTGCGCGCTGTGTTTCAGTCCCCGCGCTCCGTCACAGCCACCCTGCCAGCCAGGGGCTGCCACCCCCATGGATGGTTAGAGGCTGGCTGACACTTGTGCCACTTTTGGGAGACTTTGCAACTGTATCTTTCAGACCTGTATCGTTTAGAATCTAAAGCCCACGTACCACTTCACTGGGTGTCATAGTGAAGCATAATGGTCAGGGTCATCAGTGACTATTGTCCAGCTGGAAAGACGTTTCACAAAATTCCAGTCTGTGTCCCAGACTGTGTTCTTCGTCCCGTTCGGTGGCTGGATGAAAGGGGATTTCTCGTGCACGCTCCATTCCTAGCCTGACCCAAACCGAACTCCTGGTTCTCCCTCCTCGGGTTGTTTTCCCTTTCAGAGTTCCTGTTTCGGGGGGTCAAGCCAGAACCCCAGGCGTTACTCTTAGCCCCCCTTCCTCTGACACTCCACATTTCATCAGGTACAAGGCACCATGGAGCCTGTCTGCTCAACTCAGCCCATTATTCAGATTGACACCTGTGAATGGAAATGGGGGGTGGGGTAGGGGGAGCCAGGAGGGGACAAGATTGGGCCAGGAGAGCCTCTGACTGTGATGCTGTGTAAAATGCCTCAGGTGCTCCGGCAGGAGCTCTGCAGCAGAAATGGTCCGAGAAATCCCATTTGAAGCAGAAATGATGAAATCCTAATATGCCATCGTGCTCAGCTACAGCTGGGGCGGCCAGGGAGAAGGGGGCCCGGGATAAAGTGGAGGTGAATTCTGAAGGTGCTGCAGCTGGAGACAGCTCCCCCTCTTGCTGCTGTACTGCAAGTTCTTTCTTAAAGGGCGATCCCAGCAGCATGGTCAGGGGCCACTGTTGCTCCCGTCTGTCCACTCCCCACCCCACCTGCTTCTTCCCACACCTCTGCCAGCTGCCTTCCCTTCTCCCTAGACTACAGCAGTCCCACCGGTGGCTCTGCATTCCAGCTCTCCACTTCGACACATCTGCTCTCCTACTGCTGTTTTGTTTTGCTTTTTAAGGAGTAGTTGGCTTTATTCAACAAATGCAAATAAATTAAAAGTTTGCCTCTTCTTGATAGGATGCAGCTAGAAGGTATGACTGTATTGAAAATGGATTTGTACACGTCACATTGAACACATTACCTTTGGCAGAACTCAGGCTCATTTGCTAACATGTTCTAGGTCAGTGGTCGGCAAACTCATTCGTTAACAGAGCCAAATATCAACAGTACAATGATTGAAATTTCTTTTGAGAGCCAAATTTTTTAAACTTAAACTATATAGGTAGGTACATTGTTGTTAACTTAATTAGGGTACTCCTAAGGCTTAGGAAGAGCCACACTCAAGGGGCCAAAGAGCCGCATGTGGCTCGCGAGCCGCAGTTTGCCGACCAGGTTCTAGGTAACTTATAAACCAAGAAGTGGAGCCCCCAGAGGAGTTATGTACAAAAATACCAAATGACGGCAACGGAGGGAAATTCGCAATACTTTTACTCTGGTGTGACTTGTACATTGCACGAGATATTAAAATTGCAGTCTTACTGTAACATGAAAGGATTTGTGTCTTTGTTCTTCTTTTCTCTTTTTCTTTTCTTTTTGTTCTAGTGTTTCCACCAGAAAATAGCTGCTGTAACACATGGAATGGGATGTATTTTACTCAGGTTCTGAGGTTGCATATAAGATTTTTTTTTTAAATGGACACTATCTTAGGCCTCTAGTATTTTCAACCTAAGGCTTTTGAGCATCACAGCAGCTGTATGACAGCCTCAGTTGGATGACCACCATAAACTGAGGGATAGCCCTATTGTATTAGGATTTCAAGATAACTTCCTTTCCATAAAGGGCTTCAGGTAGGTCTACCTTGAGGATGACCAGGCCTCAAGGCTTGGGAACAAATTCCGTAGTAGGTAATTATTTTTCCCCCCTGATGTTCCCTCGTTAGATTCCCTTGTACTTGCCTTGTAATAATTAGTGATCTCATCACACCTTTATTGGAAACCCTTAGGTTATATGGGGTCCTGAGTGAGCTGTCCTTTGCCCACCTTTTAGCCTCTCATTCCAACACACACACACACACACACACACACACACACACACACACACGCACACGATCCTGTGGTTGGAAAACAGATTCTGAGAGGGTGTTTCATGGGCAAGAATGCCCTTCAGATCAACACGTGTGGGAAGGGAGGGTGAAGAAGAAAGCAGGACTGGGAAGGGGAGAAGTCGCACTGCAATGAGGTCCCAAGAATTTCTCCCCTTTCCCCAAGGGAAACTTCGGAGTTGGGAAGCCTTTCCGATCTGTTCAGGCTGGGTTAAGGGACCAGGCTTTTATCCCCGAGTTGAATAGTCCCAGTCTGCCACTGGAAGGGTCGCAGGCAGGGTAGTGTTCTTCAGCAGAGAAAAACCCTGGAGGAGGCGAGCAGCTGAAGGCTGTTGGCCAGCAGTACTCCCAGCATCCTGGGAGAATGAATGGGTCTTTCCACCCTGCAGGGAGCTCTGGTTGGCTCACTGCACACCAGGTGAACACTTCGCCAACCCCCCCTTCCTGTTCCCTGCAGCCTCTGGGCCCTTTGTCTGTTGCTTCTTTCATGATTGCTATTTCCCCCCTACTTTGCCTACTTAACCCCTGTTCACTCTTGGTCTTACCTCATAGGTCTCTTCAACAGAAAAGCTTTTACCGGACTAAATTGTTTCTTATGCAAATCAAAAGTGCCCTATATTTCTCCTCCTCTGTAGTGTTCATCACGCTTAATGATTATTTGGTTACTGTCTTTATGCCCTAGGGCAGTCTTTCATGTGAAGCACAGCCTACTGCATTCCTAAAAGGTAGTATGTGGTATAAAAGACATTCAACAAATAGATGTGGACTTACTAAAACCCCACCGAGTATTAACACTTCTTTAACATTTTTAAAAGACTGTGCCTAGTTTAGTGGTGCCATGTGGGTACTAGACTTATTGGAAGGATCATTTCATAAATTATTTAAATGTCTAACTACTATGCTGTATTCCTGAAACTAATATAATATTGAATGTCAACTGTAATTGAAAAAAACTGTAAAAGTAAAATAAAATTTTTAAAGCTGTTTAAATTTAAACAATATGCAGAATTCTGCTATTATGTTTGATACTTGCTTTATTTGGTAATTCATGAAATGTAGCATGCTGTTTTTTCTTGAGCTTTTTTAAAAAAAAATTTTATATATATATATATATATATATATATATATATATATTTCAGAGAGAAAGGGAGAGGGAAAGATAGAAACATCAATGATGAGAGAGAATCATTGATTGGCTGCCTCCTGCACGGACCCTACTGGGGATCGAGCCCGCAACCTGGGCATGTGCCCTTGACTGGAATTGAACCGGGGACCCTTCAGTCCACGGGCTGGCGCTCTATCCACTGAGCCAAACCAGCTAGGGCTTTTGTTGAGCTTTTTATTGTGAAAAATTAAGTACCAAATAACTCAGCTGAGTCATCACAGGGCAAAAATTTTGGTAAGTGTGCAGTATTTATGACTAAGTTTCCATAAATTTGAAAAACACTATAATGCCATCTTTCCATTGCATATTTCTGTGATTTAGTGATGCAGTTTTAGAGAGTATAAACCAGCAAAGACACCTTAAAATTATCTTCCCTACTATTAAAGACAAAGTATATGAAAATAAATATGTATTTAAATTCAAGGTCACTGTTATGGGTAGAATTCTCATGTTACCAGAAGACTTACTAAAGCACAGCGCTCTTTATTTACAATTGCCCAACACTTGACAAAGAGAAGGGTGTCAAGTAGTTTGAGGGAAATGTGAATTTAAATTATTTGTCATATTCACCCAGGATGAGAATCATTCATTTAATTGACGCGAAGAAAATAGAAATGGATTTATCCAATCTTGGTTTAGTGTTTTATATACCTTATTTCCAAATTCAGTTGTTCCAGCAATTCTTACATGAACTGCAAGATTTCCCCCCTCTTGTTCATTTTTGAGATATTATACATAATCGTCAGCTTAAAAGACTCCCTTGTTCTTAGACTGATGCTCCTTAAATTGAGTTTACAGTTCTATCAAATTTAAAAAGAAGATATGTATATCTTTCTAAGGGAATTTTTATAGTTTCTACCTGTATGAGGAAATAAAAATACTCTTCATGGCTTCTTTTATATACTAATCTGGGAGATTAGCGTATAAATCTTAGGTGAATGGCTCATGTTAAATATCCCTTGTTAAAGAAGGCTGCTCCTTTGAAGTTGACAGTCTGCGCAAGTCTTTGGTTATTTGCTCCATAGAGAAGTTGTCTAATCACCTAGATTTTGGTACAGTGTTGTAGTTTATAGAATGTGTGCACGGGCCAGGGAGTCAGGGGGTCTGGATTTGTGTCCTTCCCGGACGATATCTAGCTGCGTTCACTCAGTCTCTTTTACCCATTCCCTTATCTGTAAATAGGAATAATGCCTCCTACTTCCTCGGGTAGCTGCAGGATTTAAATGCAGGAATCTGCGAGTGCCCTGAGGAGCCCTGGAATGAGGCCCCCAGCGAATGGTAGCTGTTATTATTGTGACCAGTGCCTGGAAATAGCGTATGTTTTTATTTCCAAATTTCAAAGTTAATTTTTAAAATGAAGGTTTATTTCCCCATTGAATTCTAAAAGTTTTGCACATGTATAAAAAAACGGCTGTTACAATTTTAAAAATTATATTTTGGAAACTTACTAGAGTCTTAAAAGTTTTGGCTGTTCCCTGAAACTACTTTGACATTTAAAAGTTGTCAAGACACCATCAGGTATTTCAGAATGAGGTCAAGTCTGATTCATTTGGATGAATCTGATAGTTACTGAATTTATTTGATTATGTTGAGGCTTTTTGTTCCCAGAATTTCCTTGGATTGTGCTCGCACGCATGTATAATGAAGAGAAAGTATGGAGTGGCGGGGAATTGGAGGAAAACCTCTTTAGAAGTTAATAATTTATAAATCACTATTCACATATTTTCCCTTTTGTTCCGAGTTGTAGCAGCTCCCCAGGCAGATTGGAGAACAGAGTGCCACGGGATCCACAGAAGGAGTGACTAGCACTCATTCTGGAAGGCCTCACAGAAGACGTGACATTTGGGTTGGCTTTGAAGGAGAGTTGCTTGCCAGATGGAGAAAGGGACGGGTGTGGAGGGGCTTTTACAGACCTAGGGAGTGATATGTGCAAAGGCAGAGCCATGAAAGCACACACATTTCATCAGCGTGAGAAATTGGCTGCTGGGACTGTGAGCAATTGCAGTGTGGATCCTGCCCCCAGAACTGCAAGTGGCCTCAAGTGGGGAGGGTGTGTCAAGATCCTGGAAAAGAATTTGAGGCCACACTGAGAAGTGTGTGTCCTAAGAAAGGTAGTGCTCACCTTCGTATTATGAAAGGTTTCTGGGTGGAGAATGAGCTAAGAGGTGAGAGAGTAGATGAATTGTTGGAAAATATTGACCATAATCCAGAAGGAGAAAGGATTTTAATGAATATGTTTGAGGGATGTACATGATATAACATGAGCTTTAACTTCATAACAGCCCATGAAATAGGGTAGTATTTTGCAGCTGATTTTTTACAAAAAGAAATGTTAATACATTCCTTAAAAATGAATAAGTTAGGGAAATGGTAGATTTAACCAAGTGAAATGGTTTTGCTCTAATTATGTTATTTGTACCCTGGCCGGTGACTTAGTTGGTTGCAGTGTTTTCTCATACACCAAAAACTTTTGGGTTCGATTTCCAGTCAGAGCATATACCTACCTGGGTTACAGGTTCCATCCCAGTCTGGGTGCATACGGGAGGCAATAGATCCTTGTTTCTCTCACATATCCTAGTATATCTTAAAACCTATTTGTTTTATTTTAAATAAGTTTATTATAGAACTCATTGAGAGAGCTTTGATACCCTCTTTTTACAAACTGAGAAACTGAGACTTAATGAGATTAATATGTTGTTTAAGGATTTTATAGTTAACTAGAGGTGCAGTGCATGAAATTTATGCACTGTGGGGCAGTAGGGGGGTTCCTCAGCCCAGCCTGTGCCCTCTTGCAGTCTGGGAGCCCTCAGGGGATGTCTGACTGATAGCTCCCCCCCAGGGAGTGGGCCTAAGCCGTCATTTGGACATCCTTAGCGCTGCTGCGGAGGCAGGAGAGGCTCCCGCCATTGCTGCTGCACTCGCCAGGTGTGAGCCTGGCTTCTGGCTGAGCGGCCCTCCCCCTGTGGGAGCACATTGACCACCAGGGGGCAGCTCTTGCGTTGAGTGTCTGCCCCCTGGTGGTCAGTGCATGTCATAGACTGGTCGACCCGTCAGTTGTTTGCCACCTGGTGGTCAGTGTATGTCATAGTGAGCAGTTGAGTGACCTTAGCATATCATTAGCATATTACACTTTGATTGGCTGAATGGATGACCAGACACTTAGCACATTAGGCTTTTATTATATAGGATAAGGATCCCTTTATATTTAAATCAATGCTATTTACATGATACTGTGTCCATGTTGAAACTATTGGACTTAGATTTTAAGGCTAGGAAACAAGTCAAGGCTGACTTAAAGGCTTTTGGTTTGAGTGACCACAGTTGGCATTTTTAACTGAAACAGGAAATAGGAGCAAAGGGGCAGTTTTGGTTTTGTTTCGTACACATGGGAATGGGGTGCATAATCATTTAAACTTTGGACTTGCTGCATTTGAGATTCTTGGAAAAGATGTCTAGGAAGCAGTTGAAATACCAAAAAAAATTAAGAAATTTTGGACTTGACAGAATTGTGACTTTTTCTGTTGTAAAATGGGCCATTAAAGTTTGTATATTCAATTTTCTTATGGCTTTAGATACAAATTTCTAAGTAGATGTCCAAAACTGCCAAAGTGTAGTCACTTTGAAAAAGTTTTTTTTTTTTTTTTAGATGCAGTTATTACTTCATGCCCAAGTATCATATTTCTGTGTGTGTGTGTGTGTGTGTGTGTGTGTGTGTGTGTGTGTGTGGTTAGAAAGCTGTCTGTCTGGAGAACACTTTAGGGGAAAAGCATCTTTAGTGTTCTTTAGAGAAAATTATACCCTCTAGTTCTTGTGGAGTGTTTTAAGGGTTTCTTGACACCATTAAGTGTCCATATGAATGAATTATTATATCAAAGTGGTTTTCTCAAAAGTTGTTCACCTTGACCCTCAGTATCTGTATGATTTTTTAAAAAATTATTGTTCTAATAGTGTGTCTCATACAGCTTGGTTTGATCTGTTTAAAGGTTTATACTTCAATATTAGTAGATATTGAAATCGATATTCCTTAATTTTCTGCCATTTCTTCTATGGTCATTATTGTTGTCCAAGTTACTGGAGAACTATTAGATCAAGAGTTATTCCCCCTCCTTAAATGGTCAATATTATGAAGAGGTGAGGTAGACACCTGACTATTCCAGGAAGCAGAAAGTAAATGTCAAATAAGCAATATGAATAACCTAGTTGTGTCTATTAAGAAGGTACTTTTGCTGGGTGGAATTGGTTATGGTTTCATAGGTGATTTATTTCTTGTAGGCTGATGGCTCAAAGGTCCTGCAGGCGGTGGGTATGGCGAGGGAGTCACAAGGGCACACAGCATATTTGTGGAATGACAAGCAGGCTGATTTGGCTGGAATGCAGGATTCACAGAGTAGTGTAGTTGGAGACAGGTGTAAATAAGGTGGCTTGGGGCTGGATTGTGGAGGACCTTGTGATATCTGATTTCTGAGGAATAGGGTTCTTAGTACTAGTCTGGCTGTCACTCTTCTGTGGACTAGTTTTCGTCGACGAGGCCAATAATACTTTAGCTGATAATGTGACGACATATGCTCCCAACTAATTGGGAATCAGGGTCTCTTCCCTTCTCCCCATTTTGAATTTTTATTATTCTGATACCATTTAATTTCATCATTTGGGCAAATTTTCTGATTTTCTTTTAATGGTAATTTTCACGTAAGCTTAAAGGAAAAGATACAGTTAACTGAATTTCTTTCACCGGTAAAATACCAATAGAAGTACGACAGGGAGATGGCAGCTGTAAAAACATATGCCAAACTTCTCAGTTAGGGTCTTATCATATACAAGCTTTAGTGCAGGCTCGCAATGTGTACTTCTGTTTCCATGACTACTGGAGAGGCAGCAGAATCCCTCAGGTTAGTATGCTCTGGCATCAGGATTTTTCATGGAAAGGAAATTCAAGACTTTACAAAGAGTGAAGTAAGAAAAAATTTTTTTTTAAGTACATGGGTTATACCTTTTAAAAAAACAAAATTGGTTACTACAGTGTTGATTTTTCAGCTGTAAGTGAAGCCAGACTTGAAGGCAGTGTTCTAAGGAGTTTGAGATTCTGGCTTTTAAATGGTTTCTCCTAGATGGTCCCCATGACAACAAAACTCAGTGCAGGTATTATCATCTTTGCTGTGAAACATTCATGCCACAAAAATGCCTTTCGGCCTTAATGCTACCCTCATACACGAAGGCAGGAAAACTTAGCTTTTTCAAAGAGTTACATAGACAAACATTTCAAAATTCTTTTTTTTTTTAAATATATTTTATTGATTTTTTTTTTACAGAGAGGAAGGGAAAGGGATAGTGCAGCCGTGGGCAAACTATGGCCCGCGGGCTGGATCCGGCTCATTTGAAATGAATAAAACTAAAAAAAAAGACCATACCCTTTTATGTAATGATGTTTACTTTGAATTTATATTAGTTCACACAAACACTCCATCCATGCTTTTATTCGGGCCCTCCGGTCCAGTTTAAGAACCCATTGTGGCCCTCGAGTCAAAAAGTTTGCCCACCCCTGGTATAGAGAGTTAGAAACATCAATGAGAAACATCGATCAGCTGCCTCCTGTACACCCCCTACTGGGGATGTGTCTGCAACCAAGGTACATGCCCTTGACTGGAATTGAACCTGGGACCTTTGAGTTCGCAGGTCTACGCTCAATCCACTGAGCCAAACCGGTTAGGGCCAAAATTCTTTTTTTAAGAGCTTAATAAAGTGGCAATTATAAATGAACTGTTGATGATATCATCCTGTATTATATTCTTAAATTGATGTTTTATTCACTTAAGAACAAGTAAATATTCCAATTGCCAGTTGGAAAAAAATAATGCTGCTTTGTGATAGAAAAATGTAAATTTCTTAAGCACTGCAGACAATTGCTGTTTTAACAATGCTTATTTTGTAGTGTAATAGATAACTTCTCTCAATGTTCTGGCATTCACCCTCTCCCCCCAATTTTTCTGCCAAAGAAAAATTTCATTTTCAAGCCAACAACTGATGAAGCCAATATATCTGTTAAGATGTGTAATTTAAAAAAGTAATTTCAGCGTTTTAGTACAATGGGCTTTGTAGTGTGTGCTTCTTACCACTTTGTAAAGGACTCAACTGGTACTCAGATAAAATGAATGAGGTGCCATCCAAGGAGTAAGCTGTTTAATCATTAACCAATGTCACTTGAATTCTAATAGGATCATTTTCTCTAAAAGTGACAGTTGTTATTCTTGTACTTGCTTATTATTAAATATTCTATTTTATTTAATGGACTATTGAGGGAAAAGCATAAAATCTTAAATTCTACGATGACCTTTTTATGAGTCGACATCTTTATCCTTATCTCGGGAAGAAATCATTTGCTGATAAGCCCCCCTTTATCAATCCAGATGTCTGTCTGGTGTCTGCTTCTGGGCCACAGTTTGAAGAGAAGGATTGATGCACGAGGTCCTGGAAAAGCCACTGGGGCGTGGGGGGCACAGAAAGGTGAGCTGTGGTAACCTTATAGGCTGGGGTTGATAGTCTGGAAGACATGAGAAAGCTTGCCTCATCTGGACAGATCTTTCAAGGGTGTTTTTACTTGGTTCATTTCCACAGATTTTGTGGGGCCTTAAATTAGATTTTCTCTTATCTCCTGGTATGACCCTATTCTGCTGTATCCTCTTCTTGATGAAATGTTCTAACAACCCACTTCACTTCCTTTGACCGCCTGATGACTTTAATCTTTGAATGACTCTCCATCGCAAAACTTCACATTTTAACCACAGGATATGGTTGTCCAGAAGGTATTCTCTGGAGCATTGCATCTTTCTCAGTGTAAAGTACTGACTAAGGGTGGGGGCACTGGAGCCTGCTTATCTGGGTTTGAATCCTGGCTCTGCAACTTAGCAGATCTGTGACCTTGGGCAAGTTATTAACTTCTCTTGTCACACAGTGTTTTTATCTGTGAAATGGGAATAATAATGGTACTATTCTCACAGGATTATATAAGAATTAATATATCAGAAATGTCTAATGTGTTAGTTTTCTCTTGCTGTTATAACCAATGAACACAAACTTAGTGGCTGAAAACAACACAAATGTATTATCTTAGAGTTTTATAGGTCAGAATTCCAACACGGGTCTCGGGGGTTAAATCAAGGTGTGGGCTGGGCTGTGTTCCCTTCTGAAGGCTTGAGGAGAGAATTCATTTTCTTGCCTTTTGCACCTTCAAGAGGAATGGCTCTGGCCTCTTTCCTCCACCCTCACAGCCTTTTTTCTGTGGTCGCATCTCCCTCCGGCTCTCTACTTGTACTTGTAAGGACTCTAGTGATTATGGTGAGCCCACTTAGATGATCCAGAATAATCCATTTTAAGATCAGCTGACTAGCAACTTAAATTCCATACACAAGCTTAAATGTCCTTCGTCACGTAACCTGACATTCACTGGATCCAGGGGTCATGATGTGGAAATCTTTGGGACCAGGGGGTTGTTATTCTGTCCCCTTCCCCATCTTTACCTCATGCTATCCTAGTGTTATTGGGTAGATGTTTATATTTTTCCGATAAGCCTGTTCTATTTTAGAGCAGACATGTTACCACAGGCAGATAAGGAGGGCCAAAGAGAGGGAAAAGTGGGAAGAATTATGTGTTGATATTATTTTTTTGCAGCCACACAGACTAGAGATAATTCCTTTGTCATATTTTTGTAGCTGTCCAAATTGGCTTGTCCTTTGCTTAGTGCCTCTGAAGGTTTGCTAACAGCAGTTAAGAAGATATGGACAATATTTAATCCACTTATCCTTAAGAGGTTGTTTTCCTACTGAAACTCTCTTTTTTCTTAAAAAAAAAAAATCTAAAAAAATATGACCTATCTCAAATATTACAATTTAGAGGAAGCAAAAGACTCCAAACAGTGAAATCAAATTTATTAATATTTGTAATGCCTAACAGTTTACAAATGTTTCATAAAAATTGTTTTATGTAGCCTGTCAGCATTCTGAGAAGTTCAGCAGCTCAAATCTTTTAGACAACAGTCATCTCTAGAGATTTGCTTGCTTGTTGCTTCTGCCAAAGAAGACAGAGGCAAGAAAAATTAATTAAAATTTGGCAGAGCTGTGATTGGTGGGAAGAGGTAAGAATGAATGACTAGCTGAGTTTCCATTTTTATAGCTGAGGAGACTCAGAGGACAAAGGTATGGCTGCCTGTTGATTGTGTCTGTGTCCCATTCTTTGTGTCTGTGTCCTGTTGGTTGTGTCTGTGTCCCGTTGGTTGTGTCTGTGTCCCGTTGGTTGTGGCTGTGTCCTATTGGTTGTGTCTGTGTCCCATTCTTTGTGTCTGTGTCCCGTTGGTTGTGGCTGTGTCCCGTTGGTTGTGGCTGTATCCTATTGGTTGTGTCTGTGTCCCGTTGGTTGTGGCTGTGTCCTGTTGGTTGTGGCTGTGTCCCATTGGTTGTGTCTGTGTCCCGCTGGTTGTGTCTGTGTCCCATTGGTTATGGCTGTGTCTCGCTGGTTGTGGCTGTGTCCTGTTGGTTGTGGCTGTGTCCCACTGGTTGTGTCTGTGTCCTGCTGATTGTGTCTGTGTCCTGCTGATTGTGTCTGTGTCCTGCTGGTTGTCGCTGTGTCCCGCTGATTGTGGCTGTGTCCCGTTGGTAGTGGCTGTGTCCCATTGGTAGTGGCTGTTTCCCATTGGTTGTGGCTGTGTTCCGCTGGTTGTGGCTGTGTCCCATTGGTAGTGGCTGTATCCCGCTGGTTGTGGCTGTGTCCGCTGGTTTTGGCTATGTCCCATTGGTAGTGGCTGTGTCCCGTTGGTTGTGGCTGTGTTATGTCTGTGTCCCGCTGGTTGTGGCTGTGTCCCACTGGTTGTGGCTGTGTTTTATCTCACTCTGGTTCTCTTTGTTCCTTGGTGTAGAATAGGAGAGAGTAGCATTCTTTCCCTTTCCTAAACCAGGCCATGAATATATTAAGCCATTGTTTTCTAGTTCAGGGTACGTTTACTAACTCTCTCAGTGATTATTTTTAATAAAAAGGGGGTGGAGGGACAAATGTGTTCTCAGTTCATAAAACTCACTAAAGAAAAATTTTAAGTCTGCTGATATGTCAACAGCAGCAAAATAATTCATTCTCTCTTGGAAAAACGAATGCCAATAACAATAGCCAGGATTCTGGCAATAGAGTGGTGCTTAAGAAGGGTGACTTTCAGCTCTTGGCTCCCTCTTCTCTCCCATTTCCAAAGGACACTCTCCCCAACAACAGAAACAAGTGATTTATCCTCGCTCATGTCAGCTGCCGAGGTTCATGGGACCACACAGTGTGGTTGGTGGGCCAGATTCGTCTTCCTGTGGCTATAATCACAAAGGAAGTATTGTTTTTTAAAAAAAGAAATATAAATTGATATATTTATTTGTTATTAAAGACTTTTTGCTTGCTGTGGAAAAGATTAACGTTAGTTGCAAGGCGCCAGAGTAAACTTGGATTTAATCAAGTCACCATCATTTCTACTGCTGTCTCCACTGCCCCTAAATCTTGTAAGATCAGGGGGATGAAGAAGGCAGCCTTTCCTTAATGTCCACCTTGCTTATTCCTCTGTATTAAAACACAAATAAATAAAAGTTATAGGGATGACATTCATGTTGACCAACTTAAAGAAAACAAGTAAAAATATTTAAATAATTGATATATCGCTATAATTTTTTTCATTTTCATAGGGCATATCAATTTTAAATAACACATATATTAATGTGCACTCTTTATAAATCTGTACTTAAAAGCTGCTTTTAGCCTTTTGTTTGTATCTGTCAACCTAGCTAGATTTTAAAATATAAAACTAGTAATAGTCGTTACCTCTGTCACTCTGCTCAGGGATTAGCAAACTACGTTCCACAGGCTACCACCTGGCTCACTGCCTGCTTTTGTAAATAAAGTTTTATTGTAATACAACCATATCCATCATTCACATATTGTCTGTGGCTGCTTTTGTGCTATTAAGTAGAGTTGAGTAGTTGAAACAGAAGTCACGTGTCCTGCAAAGCCTAAATATTTATGATCTGGGCCTTTACAGAAAAAAAGTGTGTTAATTACTAGACAGGTAAGGAACCTCACACTGTAATAGGTGATGTGGGTTCAAAAATTGCTTAAGGTTGAGTCTCTAATAATTTGCAATATAATTGGATAAAAGACATCACAAAGTTTAAGTAATAGTACAAGTCAAGTTTAAATTAACTTATTCATTGACCCCAATTGAGTGCCTTTTATGTGTCAGGCATTGTTTTCAGCATGCGGGGATTTGGAAGTAAACAAAACAAATGTCTACCCTCACAGAGCAGGCAGATTTAAGAAAGGAACAGATTGTATAAGGTCTCGTATGTGCTGTCTTTTGATATTATATTGAGATTCAAGCTCAGGTCAGCAATCAATTTTAGTTAATTTTCCTAAATATCTTAATCTCCAATGAGCTTCGGGTTTTAAAAAAGGGGAGGGGATGGAGAATGAAAATATGTCAAACCAGTCATTCTTTCTTTGAAGTTTCCACATTGTTCAAAATTATAGTTCTACGTTGAGATAGAGTGGCAGATAATACACACATGTTCCTTAATGGTAGAAGGATGTTTCATTGGGCAACAGGAGGCCTATGCATTAGTCCCTGCTTAGTCTCTTTTGAGCTGAATGGCCTTGTAAAGCTTCTTAACTTCTCTGCAACATATAGGGGGTTGTCCTCAGTCAGTGCTTCTCAAACCTGAGTGTGTATCAGAATCACCTTCAGGCCCAACCAGCGTGGCTCAGTGGTTGAGCATCAACTTATGAACCAGGAGATCAGGGTTCGATTCCCCTGTCAGGGCAAATGCCCGGGTTGAGGGTTCAGTCCCCAGTGTGGGGCGTGCAGGAGGCAGCCAATCAATGATTCTCTCTCATCATTGATGTTTTTCTCTCCCTCTCCCTCTGCCTTCCTCTCTGGGGGAAATATATATATATATATATATATATATATATATATATATATATATGTATATATATATGTATATATATATATAATCACCTAAAGGGTTTTTTTTTTCTTTTTTAAAAAAATATAGATTTTTATTGATTTCAGAGAAAGGGAGAGAGAGATAGAAACATCAATGATGAGAGAGAATCATTGATCAGCTTTCTCCTGCACGTTCCCTACTTGGGATTGAGCCCGCGACCCAGACATATGTCCTGACTGGGAATCATACTGTGACTTCTTGGTACATAGATCAATACTCAGCCACTGAACCATGCCAGCTAGACATCTTCAGGATTTCTTAAAACACAGATTGCTGCCCTTACCTCTTGACTTTCTGATTCAGTGGGTCTGGGGTGGGGCCTGAGAATTTTCATTCCTAACAAGTTCCCAGGGGAGGTCAGCTCTGCTGCTGCTCTGTGAGCCACTCTTAGAGAACCACTGCCCTGCATAATTGTGGAGGTCCTTCTAGTTTCTCCATAATTTGTAAACTCCCTGAAAAAGCTTTATAGCTCTTTGAACTAGACTAGGAAGAGCCCAGTAAATAATGGTTTGGCCAAGGTAACTACTTAATATTTAGGGCTGTTTTCTGAGGAAGAGCTTCCAAAGAAATTAGAATTTTTTTTAACACTTGTTTTGGTCATGTGGATTGCTATCCATTTAATGGATTTTATATGGTTTCTTTGGGAAGATTAATATGCACTAAATTCCAAGGGTGGTGGCCATAGTTGTTCATGATTTTCCCCCTTTATGTCCTGAGTCCACAGTATGCAGTAGGTGCTCAATACTGCCTTAAACTTAAAGATGGACAGAGTGTTTCTTTAGGTCATCTTCCAGAGTTGCTATTGGTTTTCTGTTAAATTTCATTTAGAATTAAGAAGCATCAATTCCACTGGTTGCCAAAACTCTAGAACATTTTATAACATGTTTATAGAACTGTTTATTCTATTTCTGCATATTCTAGTGTTGCTTTTTCTATAGCAGGTCCCCAAAACCTTTATATTCAATCTGTTTCCTCCCTTGAATCTGAATGTACGGCAAAACAAATAAGCAAATGTAAAACAACCAGCACAGTACACAAAAGTTCACCACATTTTTCGTTACATATAGTAACTTTTCCACTTAATTCAGTGTAATTCAAGACATTTATTTTGAAAACACAGCTTTTACAGAGCATCCCCCAAAGCTATAATGTTACTGGAATGGATTTAAAAAAATACTCCTTTCAACCTCTATTTATAAAATACCTACTGTAGGTTTATAAAGATGCGTAAGATTAAACACTGAGAGGCTTCCAGACCCTTAGTTGGATAAGGCAAGGATTGCAAACTCAAATGTCTAAGGAGCTAGGCACTCCACATTTCAAAGTTTGGATTTTTGTGAGATTGTTTGTTTTGTTTGCTTTTTACTCGCTCAAGTTAAAAAGAAAAATAAAACACATGGGACAACAAAAGCTAGGTTCAGGTGAATCCTGACATTGGGGCTTCAGCTTGTAATTCTTAAGTATGGATTGTGCAGCTATTGTGTTTGGGGTGTTTCACAGGGCTGGGATGAGAACTCCTCTAGATGAAGTGATTAGAAAAGGCTGTTTAGAGAAAGTGGTATTTGACATGGACTTGGAAGGCTGAATGAAGGTTCAAATTCTAGACCAATGTGACGATAGTGAGTCCTAGCACGAGAAAGTGCTTACGGCGGTTAGGTGGAGCCAATGTCCAGGGGGTCGTGAAGAGCTTGTTCTAACAGCTGGACTGCAAGAGGATAGACCTGGTGAGTGGGGGAGGGATTCTACCAGTATTGTGTCGGGCCCTGATGGCTGATGGGAAGCTTTGTAGTCGTCTTGTTAGGCACGGGAATCACCAGTCATGGACAAGTACTGTGTATCTGGATCGTATAGGCCCTATGCCATTGACTCCACAATGCCACTGAATGTTAGAAATGTGTAGCACCAAGGAAGAAAACAATACTATCATTTGAACAGTGACCCAATGCTTTCCTATCATTTGGAATTATAGTTTTAAACTTGCAATAACTCGTTTAGATATATTTTGACACAAGAAATGTGGAAATACAAGCCTTTGTGTCCCCGTTGGTGTGTGCACAGGCAGTGGGACAGGACTGAGCACTAGGGTAGCTGTTAGTTCTTAGATGCATCACTTCGTTGGTGTTGCGTGTGTGTCCTACAATCAGTGGAATGGAATAGGGGAAGCATTCTGCATCTGGGTATTATGCTTCTGCCCATGACCTGGATTGAGTAGGTCATAACTGCCATCATCATCATCAGTTATCACTTTTTTTTTTTAATTTCAGAGAGGAAGGGAGAGAGATAGGAACATCAATGATAAAAGAGAATCATTGATTGGCTGCCTCCTGCACACCCCCTTCTGGGGATCAAGCCCAATACCAGGGATGTGCCCTGACTGGGAATTGAACCGTGACCTCTGGTTCATAGGTCAACACAGTCACAGAGCCTTGCTGGCCGGGCTTGCTTTGTTTCTTAATGCCAAATGGAGCGTCATTCACCTAAAGCTATAAATAGCTCTGTACAATATTGCTGTTTTTGACTGTTGTTTCCTCACATTACTTATCTGACTAAAATAATTGGTGTATTGGGAATTTAGAGTGAATAACTTCGAGAGGAAGTATAAATGCTTCTTCTATTCCATGTAGAGAGAGGCTTTTCGATTTGGCTGCATAGTTCTTGAAAGACTCCGAATAAACCTAGTAAATCCCATCAGCAAACTGGATCATGCAGAAGCTGAAAATGTGAGGGTCTGCAGAAATCAGTCACCGAGGATTAAAGCACCTTTGGCCACAAGTTGTTAAAAAAAAGTAACCACCAAAAAACACACAAACCCCACCAAACCTAAAACCTGCAGCTGTTTGAAAGTGGGTGTTTCCTCTTGGAGAGAAGTCCAGAGTCTCTGGGAGTTCTATCATAATTTCTTCCCAACTTGCCAAAGGTTGGCAACCTCTACACAGTTGGTGTCCCACACGGCAGGGAGCAGAAGGAATGCCTCATCCGTGTCTGGAGTGGGTGGTCCCCCCCAGGAGAGCCCAGGGACGCCTCAGGCGTGGCTGGGAAATTTTCCTTCTGTGGCCATCTGTACTGTAAAGGCTTAGAGCCGTGCGTGCGTGTGTGTGTGTGTGTGTGTGTGTGTGTGTGTGTGTGTGTGAGAGAGAGAGAGAGAGAGAGAGAGAGAGAGAGAGAGAGAGAGACACCCTCTACGTGAGCTCCAATTTCCAAGCTGAAAAAGTTTACCTTCCAAATAACTGAGAAGGAATGAAAGCGGAAGCCTGAACAGGGACTTTGAATGTGAAAAGGTTTTGCTTGTAGCACATCAAAATTGCAAGTGGGTCCCCTACAGACCTGAGGTTTACTGCTGGCAATACCAGAAGAATTACAGTGTGTATTGCAGTCATTGTGTGCAAGGTTACATCTGCTTTCTCTTATAGCTCCTTGGTAAACCGAAACTGCGAGTGAGGAGAAGCCTGACGCTGAAAATTTTTAAAAGCAACTGTGTGCAGATCACAAGATTTTTCTTTTTCTTTTTCTTTTCTCTTTTTTTTTTGTTGTTGTTGTTTGCATGGAGGAGTTGATCTGAGCTTGGTGACTCTTTTATTTAAACCGAGTACAAATGCAGGGAGCTAAATAGACACCATTATTTTAGCCTTAGGAACTTCGTTCTTTGTTTTTGCTTTGTTTTTAAACCAACTATCATGGTACACATTTCCCTGTCTCCCCTGCTTTCTGTCTCCTCCTCTACTGTTTTGCTTTTGATCATTGTGGAGAACGATGGAGGTGGGAGCATTTACCTCCAAATTATACCCAGCCTTGGAGTTTCCACACACCAGGGTCCCAAAGGCAGTGGGCTGTCAAATTAAAAGGGGAGGAGGAATAGAGTCAGTAATATTGTGGTAAGTTTACACGGTGGCAGATGGGTGATCACTTCGTAAGGTATAAAAATGTCAGATCACTGTATTGTACACCTGAAACTAATATAACCCATACAAGATTGTATACCAACTATACTTGAATTAAAAAAATACAAACCTGAGAAAAGCTGATTCCTTGGGGGACAGCTAAGGTTCTTCAGGCGGTTTTGGTTTACATTTGGTTGGGTTTCTCATGACAGGACATTTGGTGAATTATTTCTTGGGCTTGGGCAACACTGCACCACTTCCTCCGTGGAAACCTGAAATTTTCATGGACAAATGAAGAAATACCTGGGGCTTGAAATGTGTTTTCCAATGACATTCCTGGATTATATAAACGTAGACATTTTTTCATTCCCCCCCTTTTTGTTGTGTTCCATGATACTCTGGAAGGTGGACTTACACTGGGTTTGGGGACGGTCTTCCCAGCGGCTATTGGGTCTGGAACAGATCCCACAGTTACCGTGGACCCTCCTCTGGGTCGGCGGCCGCACCTGCTCTCCTGAGCGGCCTGTGGACGCTTTCCACGGCGTGGTGACGAGTCCCCTCTCAGTTCTGCTGTTTCCGCTGTGACACGCTTTCCCCTTCAGTGCTTATGAGCAAGCCCTCGGTGTCATTGCTTTTTCCATTTTCCTCTAGATTTGTTCCACTCACATTTCTTTACACCTCTGCTCCTTCTCACCCTTCGAACGTCATGCCTCCGCTTGTTCCATTTTCACTTGTTTCTTGACGTTTTGCATCTTTTCCTTTGGGAAACGTATGTGACCTGTTCTGACATCATCCATTCCCTTTCGTATCTTAGAAACAGTGGCTGTCCTCACTAAGAGCAATGGGAAGGCTGCCTCTTGCCGTCCCGCCTCTGGCTTTTCCCTGGTGACTGGGTTGCTGTGGACTTGAGAAACCACAAGCATCCCTGCGCGGAGTAGACGCGCAGTTCTGAGACGGTGTGCAGGTGGCCGCCGGGCCTGCTGATGTTTAGAGTCGTTGGCCTGGCCTTTACCCCTCACGGGTTTTTGTTAACATTTGTTGACTTCAAGCTGTTTCCTGTATTTGGGGCTGGTTTACTGAGGTGACCG
This sequence comes from Myotis daubentonii, assembly GCF_963259705.1. NCBI lineage: Eukaryota > Metazoa > Chordata > Mammalia > Chiroptera > Vespertilionidae > Myotis > Myotis daubentonii. Next base: position 31,107,401 of record NC_081852.1, on the reverse strand, counting down.
CTTATCCCCTTTCTAGCAGGACACCCAGGGGGACTATTTGTTTTCTTCCTCCAGCCCCGGTCCCACGCCAAACATCTTCCATATGATCACACCCCTTCTCACAGAGGTTCTTGGTGTCTAGGCCTCTTTAGCACCTACTAGTGTTTTTGCCAGAATGTTCTCCATAGTAACCGTAATGACATGTTCAGTCAGCAGTTAATGCTTTTGTGAGGAAAAGCAGATTTTAACAGACAAAATTATACTCATTTAGTGCTTCGACAACATTGAGATGCCTTTTAAAATGGGTCCATCTCACAAACAGAAGGAAAGAAATAACTTTCTAGACTTTGTACCGTGCTATGCAAATCATGACCCTTGGACTTTCACTGTCTGGGACTCGGGAAGTAACAGATTTAGATCCCATGATGTCGCCTGCAGTAGGATGTCAGCACGGCATAGGCTTGATAGTGAGGAAGCACCGCGTGTGCTTCCAGATATGAGATTAGGTGGGAGTCCTCACTGTAGGCGGCTAAAGGTTGCAGGAGGATTTCTGATGCCCTCCTCTCGAACCAAAATGACAGTCATATTCTACTGAATTAAGAAGTGGTATTTGTGGTGGATCCTGGTAGAGGCAGTTCAATTGCTACTGTGAGCATGATAATTCAGTAACATCAGTAAAGCCATTGCTGTCACATAGTTCATCTAGTTTTTCCCCCCCTTCCTAACAGGGGCGGTGGTGAAAGGTGAGCCCATTATTTCTCTTGTCCCCCATCTGGCAAAGACAAGGTTAGTCCTAATATCTGAACTGCCAGACGAAGTAGTGATTCCGTTTTGACCCTGTAGATCATTCCCCAAAGCTGTCAAGCATCAGAAATATTTTATCAGCCATTTCTTTTCCTCATTTGTAGGTTCAAGATAACGAAATGAATGGGACTAACTTCTTTTATTTATTACGTGTTAAAAATGTCCGTTGTTCTTGGGATTAAAAGCATTGATCAGAGGAAGGAAACTGAAATTAAAATAAAAACTGAGCATTAGTTCCAATGAGGTATTTTGTTGTTGTTGTTGTTTTGGGGGTGGGAGTGGGGGTAAATCTAGCCATTTGCTAAAAGCCCAATAATAGATTCCAATGACAATCGCTTAAGTAATTAAAATGTTTAGAGAACTGTAAACATATTTCAATATAAATTTAAAAACTCTGTAAAACCTACAATATTTATAAACTTTTCCAGAGAAAGAACATTAGGCTAATTATCTGGGAAATAGGCACTTTACGGCCTTTTGCTGGCCCATGGAAAGGATTAATTGACTGGAACAGTGTTGGGGTTGGGTACTCACTGTGTATGTATACGTAGTGCCTTTAAACATTCTGCACTAAGTTGCAAAGTAAGGAAGGAGGGAAAATGAAATGGTCCTTTTATTGTGAAGACAATACTTTCTGTTTACTCTTTTACTGTGGTGTGAAAGAGACTGTTGACTTTCAGTGTGTGAAACCTAAAAATAGAATTGTATTAAGGACAAAGGAGTGAGAAAGAGTGTTCACTTTTGAGAGAGTTGTGGTTATTTGAAATATGACATAATATTAGCTGTTTTCCACAAACACATTTTAAGCAAATGTGTTCTTAGCTCTGTTTTAGGCTTTCCTAGCAAGTCCCCTGTGAACGTGTGTGTTGTGGAAAGAACGAATGGTGTTTAAAGAAAAGTCTGGTTGTTGCCAGGTCTGAGAATGGGAATGGTTTTCTCAAGGAACCCTTATCCATCAAGGCTGTTAAATCACTGTAAATCGAATTCATGCAGCAGATTGGCGAGTCCCCAAATGACAGTTTCCATCTTCCAGCTCCTTAGTGTATCCGTACCTCATAGTTTTGCCTCTTCTTAAACCGTAGAACTTATATATTATGTTCTCTTCCATAGAGAAGCCCACATGTACATTTTAGGTAAATGGCACAATAAATATATCCCCAGAAAACACCACAGAATAGATTTTCGAAGCCATTTATTTAAAGTAATATGCAGAGACATTGCTGTGAGCAGTGAAAAATAAAAAAAATAAATAACATATGCTTTTTGGAATTTATTGTAATGAGATTTAAATTGTCCTTAGTAATGGCTTTGGGAATTATCTGTTTTAGTGTTAAAGGATAACTTTCCCCCAAAAAGGGAAAATTATGAGTCTCCTACAGCTCTAAGAACACGTGTTAAAGATTTTATGTCATTTTTAATGAGAGAACCAGGCAGGTGTTACAATTATTCAAAGGAGAAGCACAAATTTATATGTAATAGAGAAATGTCAAATGAATGTACAAGTGGACCTGAAGCTGGCCTTTTCTGATGGGTAGGGAAGGGATATAAGCTGAAGCGCCAGAGGACAGAATTTATTTTCATGTCTGTGGACAGCAGTTATTTTGTTTGGCTCTCACCTAAAACATAGAGTTATAAGATAGTTTAAAGGCAACAGAAGGCTAGAATCAGAGAACGTGGAAGGACATGGTCTAAATGATGGGTCGTTTTCTAGGAGAAGAAGAATCTATTTTGCTTATCATTTTCTTACATGGATTATGAGTGATATCAATGATGGTACGAGAGGAACTAGTTGAAAAGGAACACAAAGTGTCCCTTTGGTTATTTTCTGAAAGGTCAAAGGTTATTTTAATTCCTTTGTAGACAAAGACTTCTTCATTCGCTGTTGTAAAAGATGTAAAGTTCATTTTTAAGGGGTGATTTAAGATTTTTCTAATGTAAGAGACTAAGAATGAATGAATAGAATGATGGTCTGTGTGAATTAGACGATGTGGAAAGCACTAGTGGAACCAGCTCTCTATAGCAGGAGAAGGATGTGGTTGAAGAAAGTTGATTTCTTTGTCATTGAAAGAGGAGGTGTGCAAATCTTAGGGGACAGGTCAGTGAGAAGGTTTAAAATCTACATGAGAAAAACATGAAACACGAGTCTGTGAAAGGCTTTGAGTTCCTTGGGGCCTAAATCAATCTCATTTGAAAGGAACTGGCAGAGATACTCATCAATACAGAGTTATAGAGCTAGCTTATTGGGATTTCCCTGGTGTATTAGTCTCATCTCTCTCATTTTAGTTGGTTAGAAAAATGGAAGTATTTGTGCTTAAATGTTATAGTACAGCGGGAAAAGGAGTGATGCTCTTGTAGATATGGGTTGTTGAGAATGGATGACTAACTGCACAGGCTGCCAAATCCGTGAGTTATGTGTAAGAAAAAAAATTATAATGGGAAAAGGTGATTTGGATACAGACTGCAAAGCAAACATTGGCGTGGGAATCTTTGATAATTGGGACTGTGTCCTCATCTTCCAGGAGTCTAGAGCTGTGGTCGGCAAACCGTGGCTCACGAGCCACATGCGGCTCTTTGGCCCCTTGAGTGTGGCTCTTCCACAAAATACCACGTGGGGGCGCGCACATACAGTGCGACTGAAACTTCATGGCCCATGCACAGAAGTCGGTATTTTGTGGAAGAGTTGGTATTTTGTGGAAGAGCCACACTCAAGGGGCCAAAGAGCCGCATGTGGCTCGCGAGCCACAGTTTGCCAAGCCACAGTTTGCCGATCGCTGGCTAGAGTAAGGGCCTGTTAAATCCTTTCCATGAACTCATTACAAGAACATCAAATCCAGAAGCATAATGTCATGTCTATCACCGGCACATTTCAAATGGCCCATCACACAACAAAGCATCCCCTCATGTAACCAGACAGCTGGCCCTTACCTGCCTGCTGCAGAGCTGCCTCAGACCCGGGGGATAGGCATGACATTACGCTTCTGGGTCTGAGTTCCTATCAGTCATGAATAAATGCAACCACTTCCTTAATGACTTTTGTGGGGGTGGGGGAGTCTCATGAAACATTTCTACCAGGAAAGAACTGGGAGCCTAAAAGTCAGATGAAAATCGGTCAAACTGGCGAGGTTAACTTTGTTTTGTAGACATGAGTCCAGGATTCCTTTTGAAAGCAAACTCATTTTCAGATGTTTGTTTTAACTTGGCATGGATTTCCCTCATGATCCTCGTTTCCCCGCACGTCTTTGTTGCTGATTTATGTTGGAAAGAGACCACAGTGCTGCACACTCGACCTGGCGTGGGCCAGGTCCTTCTTACTCTAATAGACCTTTGTGGCCAGGGGACTGACAGAGTTGATCAAGTCCAAGACCAAGTAAGTGAAAGTTGAAGAGTATACAATCGGAGAAAAAGAAAAGTCATGGAAACTTGAAGAGAACAAAACAAGAGAATGTAAAGGTGCCACTGAAGTGAGGAAAAACGGTCAGATATTGAGATCTGACTTGCAGCCAAGCTAGGTGGGAATATGTATAAAATATGGAGGAGTGTAGCTCTCAGGTTTGCTGAATACAGCAAAATATGTCTAAGCGCACAGCGCAAGTGCCAAAATTAAGATCTGCAAGGTTTTCTATGACATAGCATAGAGTTATATATGGCCAGAAATGCCGTCAACCTTGTTTCCTTTTGTTTCTCCACTAAATGGTGAAAGGAAGAGGACTAGGTTATAAGTGGTGGGCCACGTTCATCTGTACAGGCTCTGGGGTCTGAGGCAGCTCTGCAGCAGGCAGGTAAGGGCCAGCTGCCTGGTTAAATGAGGGGATGCTTTGTTGTGTGATGGGCCATTTTAATGTGCTGGGTGATAGACATGACATTTCGCTTCTGTATGTTCTCTTGTCAGAATTTTCTTTACATGGCAATTGACATGCGTTTTTATGGTGAGATGGAAGTTAATAGGTGTTGGCCAAAGTGTGCTTTGGAAACCTTAAAAAACAAGGGGTCTTAATCTCTTTTCATATTAGTTTTATAAGTACAGTACTTGAGTGATTTCTTCTTTAAACAAAGGATGTTGAGCACGTTTTTTATTGCTACAGCGAATCCCCATATGCTAGTAGTGGTCAGACTCCAAGGAATAGAAAGTCTTTCTGTTAGAATTTCATACTTTCTAAATATGTGATGGATCCCGCTGGATTATGCGATCTCTTATCTTTGTGAATGAAGAAGGGCCAGGGAAGCCACTGAGTGTTAAATTGTTAACGTGACATGTCCTCCTAATCCTCAGATGTAATTCTGTCAAATCCTCATCTCTCCTATCTTGACTATCTCTAGGGATAAAAATAATAGAGTCTTCCAATAATGTATAAGCCTTGAAAAGATATGATAGTTACTTTAAAAATATTGGAGCCCTAGCTGGCTTTGGCTCAGTGGATAGAGCATGGGTCTGCGGACCAAAGGGTCTAGGGTTCGATTCCGGTAAAGGGCACGTACCTTGGTTTCAGGCTCCTACCTGGCCCGGGCCCTGGTCGGGCTTGTGCAAGAGGCAACCAGTTGATGTTTTTTTTTTCTTACATCTATATTTCTCTCTGTCTTTCCCTCTCTCTAAAAATCAATGGAAAAATATCTTTGGGTGAGGACTAAATATATATATATGTTGGAGACTTTGGGAAAAATTATTGCCTAAAATGTGTGTGTGTGTGTGTGTGTGTGTTTTATTTTTTAAATGTTGTTTGGGCATCAGCCACTGTAGCTGATACACAGGTTAGTCAAACTTCAAATATGATGAAAAACTATGGTTGTATCACTCTGTTCTTTTCCTAAGACAGCATCCCAAGTGAAAGTTAAATCTGGTTTAGATGGAGGAAGAAAACGTCTTCAAATATAAGTAAATTAAGTAAATTTTGCAATCGTTCAAAGAAAAAAATAAGCACCATGATTCCTGGTAATGGGCAGCGCCATGCTGGCCGGTACTGCTGACGCTGAATTATGCACATGGGGAAAGATTCCGCAGGCCTTTAGTTCTGAGCTCAGACCAGTGTGTGGATTATAGTAGGACGAGATCACATGCTGATTGTGATCTGATTGTGGTCTTTGGATTGCTTTTTGCACAAGCATTTTCCTTCCTTCCTCTCCGAAGTAGAGACCACAGTAATGAATCTGGGGTCTGGCATCATGTTGAAATGGAAGAGCATGAGGACAGTGCGAAGCTGTCTACCAGGTGTCTGGAACTATCAAGAGGCCCGAACTGAGAAAGTAGGATTGGAGAGCATCGGGGTATTGGATGGGATGTAAAGCTACATGAGTAGATGGATTATCCAGGTAAATGGCGAAGATGAATGCCAAAGGGGTACCTTGGGAGCAGAGACAGAGAAAGCAGGAAAAGAGATTGAGGAGGATTCCAAGTGAAGACTCAATGTCATGAAATTGCTATAAATTTAGTGCTGTTTGGGGGCCCCCATAAGGTACAGGTTCTATAACAATACTAATATTGAGTAAACACATATTATGAAATAGTATTATGAAAACCACTGTATAAGTGAGGAACCCGAGTTCACTTTAGTAGATTATATATAATTGATTTTAGAGAGGAAGGGAGAAGAGAGAGAGAAACATCAATGGTAAAAGAGAATCATTGATTTGCTGCCTTTTGCACACCCCACACTGGGGATTGAGCCTGCAACCCAGGCATGTGCCCTGAGCAGGAATCAAACTGTGACCTCCTGGTTCATAAGTCAATGCTCAACCACTGAGCCACGCCAGCTGGGCATACCTGTTTTACTTTGATAATAACCAGCTGCCTCCGTTAGGTTTATGAATGTTTAATTAGATGAGCAGACGAAGAGAACTAGAAATGCCTACAAATGGCCAGAAACACAGTTCCATCGAGGATCTATAATAATTCAGCGTACATACCCAGAGACCTTACACTGAGCAGCAGGAATGGAAAAAACCTGGTTTATATGACTCTGGAGAAAATGCTGCAGGACTTGGAATGCTGTGTCCTGTTCTGGACACCTTACCAGCAGAGAGATCTATAACCTTGGAAGGCACCTCAAATTCACTTGTGGATGAAAAAGTGAAGGAAATGGTGCTTAAGGCAGTAAAAGTGTATAGAAAGTACAGAAGGTGATGCATGTGCATATGCTGATATGGCAGAAGGGCGAGAAGATCCTTGGGAGCATAAAACCCACTTCCAACTCCGGAAGAGAAACATATGGTCTTGGGATTTATCAGTAAAATAATTCCCACTTTGTTGTTGTTGTTGTTGTTGTTGCAGGTCAGGCATTTCCCACTTTCATCCTCCTAACACAGGCAAAGGGGTTGGTTTTAAATGTAATGCCTTTAATTTTCTTTAACCCCTCTGATGGAGATGAAAGCATAGAATCAGTGGGCTGAAGTTCAGGGGCACTGAGGAAATGAAAAGGGAAGAATAAACCTGGGCAAGTTCATCAGCCAGCATTATGTGAGGACAAACATTTCAGTTCATCATTACTAATCGGTAGTGATTACAAGGTGTTCCCTGTGTTAATTAGGGGAAATTTTGAATCCAAAGCTGTTACTAGAAGAAAGTTTTCTTTCCTTCTGTTGGATTACATAACTAAATTATGTCTTAACTAGAGGCCCGGTGCATGAAATTTGTACACGGGGGTGGGGTGGGGGGCGCGGGGGTTGTCCCTCAGCTCGACCTGCACTCTCTCCAATGTGGGACCTCTTGCAATCCAGGAACCTCTTGCAATCCAGGACCAGTGGCTCCTAACTGCTTATCTTCCTGCCTGCCTGATAGCCCCTAACCATCTCTGCCTGCCTGCCTGATGCCCCTAACTGCTCTCCCCTGCCAGCCTGATTGCCCCTAACTGTTCCCCTGCCTGCCTTATTGCCCCTAACCGCCTCTGCCTTGGCCCCTGCCACTGTGGCTTTGTCCGGAAGGATGTTTGGTCTATCCGGTCTGATTAGCATATTACCCTTTTATTAGTATAGATATTCCTGGGAGACCAGTTTAATGATTCAGTATTATGATCTTATAGGTAGTTTGTGGTTTAAATGTATAAATTTGGCTTATAAAGGAATTGATGGTGTTTGAATAGCATTTTCTAGCCCATACATTTTTAACTTTCATTTACTTATCGAGCACTTTCTCCCTATCCAATTAGTGACATTCATATTAATGAGGTTGCATATAACCCCCCAGTGTGATCATGAGACATGTTTTCCATGAAGGACAGGAGAATCCCATTAATATCTAAGATCTGAAAACTCACCTGAGCAACAGTTCCAGAAAGGCCAGAGTGCAAAGCAGGCTGTCTGACCTTTCTCCAACTAGAGTTTGGAGTCTAAGATAAGGACCCCGAAGAGGAGAAAGACGTTTCTCTGCATTAAAAGGTTATTTCTAATGCTTCTGTGCTTATTAATAACCATGTCAGAAAAGCTGAGGGCAAATCCGTTTCTCTCCCTGACCGCTTTTTAGAGAAAAAGTCCTGTTGAAATTCAATCACCAAAGCTGGTGTTACAGAGAAGGGTAGGTCCAATGAAGCTGCCGGCGACTCCAGCAATCCTTCCTTTTCCAGGCACGCAGTAAAGCTGGTCCACAGGGCATGAGAAATCTTTCCAGGCCACAGTAACGTTTGTATATGCAATGTGCTATTGGATGCAGCACAGAAATACTCCCTTTTGGACCAGTGACACTCCTAGTCATCCCACTACCACCACCTCCCCCCTCAGAACCCCAAAACAGCTTGACAGTTTCAGGGAGGACAGTAGTACCACTCTCTGACTATATGGTTGCAGAGGTGGTTCGTGCTGCTTTATGTGCCAAGAGAAACCAATCCATGAACCAGATTAAGGCCAACTCTAGTCGTGGGTATAGCACCATGGGGTGGGGGTGAGGGCTGGCAGGGGCACTGGCTAGCCAAAATGCTGAGTTAGATGGAATAACACGGTAGAAGAATGACCCATGTGTATGGTTTTTTTTGTTTTATTGTTCCCCTTGAAGTGGAGTGGGGAAAGTAATTGGGTGTAGGTGCATGACAATATTTTCCTTCCTTAGCATATACATTTTATTTAATAATATAAATCATAAAATTTGGATCATCTCAGTTATTAATGGAAGGAGCTAGTAAGATAGCTTTTCATAACAGATCATTTTTCAAGTATTGACAATACTTTGCATGCCCATATTTCATTAGGGAAATATGTCTGATATTTTCTTTGATTTTAAATGTCCTATTTGTCTCTATCTCTTACCTCATATTCTCCGAACACTGTTGGACCAAATGTGTTTAATAAACAGTTCTGAACGTGATGATTTAATAATTATTCTTTAGAAAATATTTTTTAGTTTTTGTGAATATTGATGGTTTTTTTCTTTAGAATTTCACCTTCATCATATACTGTACCTCACTAGCTATACCATGCTTATGTTTATCAGCTATGGAACTGAGAAGATCCCCAAATAGTTAAGATTTGGGGGGCCTACATTCCTAAAAGAGGGTAGTAAAATAAGAAGTATTGCCCTAACTGGTTTGGCTCAGTGGATAGAGCGTCAGCCTGCAGACTGAAAGGTCCCAGGTTCGATTCTGGCCAAGGGCATGTACCTTGGTTGCGGGCACATCCCCAGTAGGAGGTGTGCAGGAGGCAGCTGATCGATGTTTCTCTCTCATCGATGTTTCTAACTATCCCTCTCCCTTCCTCTCTGTAAAAAATCAATAAAATATAGGGAAAAAAAGTATTGAAGTGGTGCAGTTGGGGGACTTTTGTTCTGAATAGGATGAACATTGGAAAAGTTTGAAAGTAGAACTGCAAAGTGTTTCAGGTTTACATGTCATTATATGTTTACTCAAAGCTATCTAAATCGGCTCTTAGGTTTTTAATGGTCACATAATGCAAATTCTATAAATCAGATTTCTGAGTAGTCTTTTATATTTAGCAATATAATTTTTTAGAAGTCCTAATTTCAGCTCCATTTTTGTATTTTCTGATATATATAAGTATCACAGAGCTCTGCTGTGGAAAATGTGTATTGTAGAGATGTTAATGACTTTATGCTGAATAAGTCTAGTGATTGTCAGGTTTTAGAACTCCTGCCATGGTACTCAACCTCTAATCTGACATTTTGCTTAGTTTTTCTGCATTTTTTTTTCTTTTTGAGAGGAATAGCGAGGTGACGGCAGAGTGAATACATCCCATTTTATTCTTGCCTTTCTCTGTTGACGGTTCCCTCTCACAAGCCGCAGAGAACTGCCCTTCACTAAGGAGTTGCCGTCTGCTGCGTCGTACGTTCCTAATACTCCTTAAAAGTGAGGGAAAATAAACACACCAAATGCCAAATAACATATAAACAATTCTCTAAGGAACCAGGGTTAAACGTGTTTTTGAAATTCTTGTTTATCCTTTCTTTATGAGGGCGATACTAACTGTCCAATAGGAGTTTCCCAAACCACACAACAAAAGCACAAGCACTCCCACAGTAAAGCTCCCCTGGCACATGTCAGTATAACTTCCAGCACAGCCGGAGTGAAGAAGAAGAGAAGCAGTTTGCACTTGATGGAACGGGACCGTCCGGGAGGGAGACGCAGGTATCCCCACCGGCTGGTGCGAGAAAGCTCTGGGCTTTGGTTGTCCGAAGTCACTGCACCAGCTGCGGGGAGGCTGCAATGCTCTGACAGATGGTGCCTTACGCAGCTGTGAGCGAGGGACCAGGAGGGTATGTAGACCTGCCGGACCTTGCTCATCAGAGTGCATCTCTGCAAGAGATAAGAGCAAATGATATGCCTAGAGAAGAGCTAGAGTGGCAACTGTGGTGCGACCCTTCGCTCAGTAATAGTAACTGGCATCTGTGGAGCACATACTATGCCAGGGACACTGTGCTAGCCCATGATGCTGCCCCACCCCATAACAAAGAAACAGAATTTCCGGAAGATGAGGCCCAGATATCAGGATTTTAAAAAGATTCCCAGGTGATTCTAGTGTGCAGCCAAGGTAGAGAACCACTGCATTGGAGCAAGGAGCCTGCAGACTTCAGGAGGATGGGAGGTATGCAGCTAATAGGTAGCATGGAATAGGACTGAGCAGTGATAGGGGGAGCCAGCAGAGATTTACTTTGCGCTGGATGGACCCAATGACATTTAGATTGACCTTGAGGTGGTGAGGATCAGACAGATGGCGCCAGAAGGAGGAAAAGTGCAGTCAGTGTCCGATGGCTTTAGGCAGGGAGGCATGGAGCTGGGAGGGAAATTGTGGGACATTTGGGTGCAGGGTCAGTGTGTCGGTTGGGCTGCAGTGTGAGGATAAAAAGGGAAACAGGAAGTGAAAGCTGGACACTGGGCACGGTCCTGATCATGAGGCTTTGGAAACCACTGCTAACAGTTTTGAGTTTTTAATTCCATAAGATCAGGCAGTCCTTGAAGGTTTATATTAGAAAGATGATTTTAAGGAATAATTTTAACACCTAACTTCCACTTTTTCGGTAAGGTGGTACACTTTCTGTCACCTGGGAGGAGTGTTATATAGAAAAAAGCACCCTGGGAGTGGGCGTTGCAGTGTGTGGTCACTCGCACGGCTCGAGTGTCATGTGGTGTCATGTTTGCGATAGCTGAACTTTGTAGGATCCTCCAGGCCCAGCACGGGCCCTCCGTGAACCTTGATGAAAGAAGAGAGAAGGAAGAACTCTGTCCCATTCCAGGCCTGAAGTTCGTTGATGTAATTTTAGAAGTTATTCTGAAACAAGATTTTATATCATCTGTTGAATAACGATCCATTTCTGTAGCAGAATGATAAAGTTATAGCATTTTACTCTAATAAAAACATATGTAGGATTTTTTAATGGAAGTTAAACAAGTTGATTCAATTGTGACTTTTTGCATAGACCTTCTAGTCTTTCTCTTTATTACTATTTTCTCCTGTGTCTCTTACAATTAACTGAAAACACTGATGCACAGAAATTTGGCATCATCTTACCGGTTAGCATTCATGTTTAAATGTAATTGCTGAAGTCATATTTTAAAAGTAATTGTTGAAAACTCCTGAATAAGAATAAATTTCAGCCTGCGGTAATACCAAGCCAAAATGGAATCCTTGAAATATTTTAAAATATGCTCTCTTAATGTCTTTATAAAATTCCATACTGCTTAGCACAATTTACAATAGCTAAGATCTGGAAACAGCCCAAGTGCCCATCAGTAGAGGAGTGGTTCCATTAAACCATGGAACACTATGCAGCAGTAAAAAAGAATCTCTTACCATTTGAGACAGCATGGAGGGACCTGGAGAGTATCATGCTAAGTGAAATAAGTCAGTAAGAGAAAGACAAGTATCACATGAGTGTACTTATGTGGAATCTAAGTAACAAGGTAAACTGATGAACGGAGTGGATCCATAGTCTTGAAGCATGGAACAGAGTGTAGAACCTCAGAGGGAAGGTGGGTGGGAGGTAAAATCAACCAAAGACCTTGTATGCATGTATGCATAACCCATGGACACAGACAATAGGGTGCTGAAGACCTGGGGCCAGGCGCGGGGGGAGGGGGTGGAGGAGGGGAGAGTGGCTGGAGGGGGTCAATGGGAAAAAGGGGATATATGTAGTACTTTTAACAATAAAAAATAATTTTTTAAAAATTTCCATACTGCTTAGACAAAGACTTCGTAAACTTTTCAGCCATTTTGAGAATCTATAGATCCATTCAGAAGACTGTACCAGTGCACATCACATGCACACAACCTTAGAATGCAATCATAGGCAGGTTCACAGGCCCCACAGAGAAAATCCATAAACTCCCCCCGCACCCCAGTAAGAAACTGACTTTAGAATGATGCAGTGGTTTTCAGAAACCACACTTCGTAAAGGATTTGAAGTTGGTATAAAACAGATGTTTGCATATATTTAAAACAGTGGGAGTTGGGGGGGGGGGGGCAGAATGGAACATAAAAACAAATGCCTTTAGAGGTAAAAGTTGTATGAAAGCCAAGAAAATATTAAAGAAATTTTAAAATGCTGCTGAATGCACACATATTTCTCAAAGGTCCTGTAAACATTGCAACACATTAATCAGGGAATGTCTGAAGGTGCCAAGATACTTTCAGTAACAAACCAGAATTTGATGAAAATGCATTTGCATAGTCTGTAGGGTGGGGGAGAGGGAGGTGAAGGGAGAGAGGAAGGAGAGGAGGGGCATGAGGGAAGAAGGGAAAGAGGAGAAAAAATAAAGAGAAAACTGCACTACCCTTCTCTACTGTAGTTGTGGAATTGCCTTTTTTTCCCTCAAAAAAGGGTCTGGGAAGACCTAAGGAATATTATTATCAACCTACATAAGGCATGGAGTCCAACCTCTAAACATTAGTGCTTTTGTGGAGAAGAGAGACAGCACCATGTGCACTTTGTCATCAAGAGAAGAAAAAGAATTGGAGGGAAAGGTGTTAAATTGGTCTTAGGCGGACAGGAAACAGAATTACCTCCAAAAGAGTTAAATGCACGCCACTAAAGGAGCTACTTACAGTAGGTAGGGGAAAGGGATGAGCAAGTAGTTATTAATAGATGATAAGGCATAGAAGCTGGCAGTAGCTGGAAGTCATCATCACCCAAAGGCTGAAGGAGTATAGGGAGGACAGCGTCATGGGAGCCCTCATAAAAAGATGCTGACTCAGAGATGCTGACTTAGCTTCCTGGGCACAGCAAGGCAGAGCTAAAGACAGACTAGCCCTGGCAGGGGCCAAAGGAGCCTATCCAGGGACTGTTTTCAACTCCTAGACTTCTCTGCTAGAAGGCAAAGAAATTGTTATTGCCGTCCTGGTGAAAATCTTTGTTCCGAGGCCTTGAAGGTTATTCTGTACTTATATTAACAGGTGGTTTAATCAAACCCAGAGAATGAGATTTTTTTCTAAATGTTCGGGTTTGGGGATAGGAGGGGGACTTTGAGAATTCTTTAAGAAAGAGTACTGTATCCCCACTGCCAGGATTGCCCTTGTGTCCATTTATTTTGGAAACCATTGCTGAAGAAAGAGAGACGTGGCCGTAAATGTTTGAAAGAATTCCATGATGTACCACAGTTTTCTAATCCACTCATCTGCTGATGAGCACTTAGGCTGTTTCCAGATCTTAGCTATGGTGAATTGTGCTGCTATGAACATAGGGATGCATATATCCTTTCTGGCCGGTGTTTCTGGTTTCTTGGGATATATTCCTAGAAGTGGGATCACTGGGTCAAATGGGAGTTCCATTTTTAACTTTTTGAGGAAACTCCATACCGTCTTCCATAGCGGCTGCACCAGTCTGCATTCCCACCAGCAGTGCATGAGGGTTCCTTTTTCTCCGCATCCTCGCCAGCACTTGTTGTTTGTTGATTTGTTGATGATAGCCAGTCTGACAGGTGTGAGATGGTACCTCATTGTTGTTTTGATTTGCATCTTTTGGATGATTAGTGACTTTGAGCATGTTTTCATATGTCTCTTGGCTTTCTGAGTGCCCTCTTTTGAAAAGTGTCTATTTAGGTCCTTTGCCCATTTTTTGATTGGATTGTTTATCTTCCTTTTGTTAAGTTGTATGAGTTCCCTATAAATGTTGGAGATTAAACCCTTATCGGTGATAACATTGGCAAATATGTTCGCCCATGCAGTGGGCTTTCTTGTTGTTTTGTTGATGGTTTCTTTTGCTGTGCAGAAGCTTTTTATTTTGATGTAGTCCCATTTGTTCATTTTTTCTTTAGTTTCAAGTGCCCTAGGAGCTGTATCAGTGAAGAAATTGCTTTGGCATGTGTCTGAGATTTTGTTGCCTTTGGATTCCTCTAATATTTTTATGGTTTCCTGTCTTACATTTAAGTCCTTTATCCATTTTGAGTTTATTTTTGTGTATGGTGTAAGTTGGTGGTCTAGTTTCATTTTTTTTGCATGTATCTGTCCAATTTTCCCAACACCATTTATTGAAGAGACTGTCTTGACTCCATTGTATGTTCTTGCCTCCTTTGTCAAATATTAATTGAGCATATTGGTTCCGGTCAATTTCAGGGTTCTCTATTCTGTTTCATTGATCTATACATCTACACAATGGAATACTACGCTGCTGTAAAAAGAAGGAATTCTTACCATTTGCAACAGCATGGATGGAACTGGAGAGCATTATGCTAAGTGAAATAAGCCAGTCAATGAAAGAAAAACACCACATGAACTCACTCATTTCTGGATAATAGAGACCATTACAAACTGATGAACAAAAATAGATACAGAGGCAGAGCAGCATTGAACAGACTATCAAACTACAGTGGGAAGGCCATGGAGGGTTGTGTGTGTGTGTGTGGGGGGGGGGGTAAGAGATCAACTGAAGGACTTGTATGCATGCATATAAGCATAACCAATGGACACAAGACAACGGGGGGGTAGGGGAGGCCGGGGAAAGGTCAAGGGGGGGGGGAGACATATGTAATACTCTTTGTAATACTTTAAGCAATAAAACAAAGTTAAAAAAAAAAGAATTCCATGAGTAGCCAGTGGTGGCCATGAACATATGGCCTTCCCAGCTATTTGGACTCGGCTCCAGCCGGGTCTTTTCACTGCAGCTAAACCCCATCGTTATGTATTTGCTGCTCCAGTTTCACTGGGAAGTCTGTGTTCAGAGCCAAAGTATGTTGATAAAATATTGAGTGATAGCACAACAAATAAAAAGAACTAAAGTTCAAAGACTGCATGGCAAAAAGCCTGTCCCAGACTTGTAGATGAGAAAGAAGGAATTTCTAATCGAGAAAGCATTGTTTCATTGTCATTAACATTCTTAAAGGTCTCAATGTTTAAGGGGATTCTTGAAACATTGTGCTTGGAAAACAAGGCATGCTGACTTAAATACATTCTCTTTTTAAAAAAATAACTTTATTTTTATTGTTGACACTATTACAGATGCCCCCATTCTCCCCCCCCCCCACACTCCGCTTTGCCCACCTCCACCTAGCCCCTCTCCCCCTTCCCTCTGGCACTCACCACACTGTTTGTCTTTGTACATTTTCGTTTTAAAGTACAAGGATGTAATTTGTAATTTGCAAGTTGACCTCAGACTTGAGTGATACAGATAATCTTTGAGGACAGCGGTCGCCGACCCGTGGTCCGTGAGGTCCGAAAGGTTGGTAACCACTGTTTTAGGGTATGAGTATTTTTCTTTTCTTTTCAATATGTTTATTGATTTTAGAAGGAGGAAGGGAGAGAGAGAGAAACATTGATCAGTTGCCTCCCATACACACCCCAAATGGGGATTGAACCCAAAACCTTTTGTCATATGGGACAATACTCTAACCAGCTGAGCCACCCAGCCAGGGCAGGTATGAGTATTTTTCTATATTGTAAATGTATACTTTTCATGGTGGGAAATGCAGAAGAGCATGAAGTATAACATAAAAAATTACCTATGACCCTATTACTTAGAAGTAATCACTATTAATTTGTGTGTTTTTTTATTCTGTGGAATGCATGTGTATCCTTAAAATGAAATTATGATTTTGTGATTCTTCAATTATATTTCCAAATTGCTTCCCCGATATTTTGCACAAATTTTTATTTCCATTAGGAATATGTTAGTTTGTCTCATATCCTTGTTAGCCTTAAGGGTAATTTCCTAGTTTTATAAATAATAATTAGTAAGATTGAACTTTATTCGTTTATTGACCATTTTCCTGTTGAATTATGTACCCATCCCTTTTGCCTATTTTATGGGGTAATTAAGTTTTGGTGTTTTTTGTTTTGTTTGTTTATAGGAGTTCTTTGTATAGAAATAAATTTATTTAAGATGAAATTTCTTGTTAAAAAGGCTAGGACTGATTGGTCACCCTTATCAGGCGATGTTTATTTCTGTGTTGTTTGGTGAGAAGCCCCTGTCTTCTCACTCTCAGAAGAAAAGCCCGTTTTAAAATACCTCTCAAATTTTTTATTATTTAAGATATTTAAGTAGGAGTAATTTATTTGGATAAATATTTGGTGGATTCTGATTTAGAAATTGTTAGGCTTTAAGGTAAATTTAGAGATTTTTCTTAAGAAAAATAACCATTTTGAAGTTATTTGATCATTTGAATTATATTTTCCCCCCAAATATGTAAAGTTCTTAGAATTTAGAAATAAAGTCTTTGCTTCCTACTTACTCCAAACAGATACCAAAAAAGTGTGAGAGAAGCAAATAATACACAGTTTTATTAGACAGGGCTGTGTCTGCTTTCAGTATACGCGGCTGCATAAAGCAACTACTAGCAGCTTTCGGCAAGAAAGTGGGAGTAAGAAGAAAGGATTGGCAGATTCTAAGCAATTTCTAAGTAATTTCTTTAAGGCTCATTTACCTAATATTAAGTACTTTTAATTTTTGTGAAAATCCCTACCTTCTTGAGATGATAAACACTCTTGAACCCCTGGAGTTGCATGAACCCTTCATTTACCGTTTCAGTGCAACCTGAAAAGCTTTCTCCCCAGATCTTACGGGAAGGGTGAGAAAGGCGGAGACTTGTAATGCCAGCCTCAAGCCGCTAAGTTATTTTTAGAACTCAATCCCCAAGTGTTTGCCTGTTTCTTATGTACACCCTTGATTGTGCCTTCAAACGACAGAATTTCTGGTGTTTAAATGTCTTCTCTTCGTGGGCCGGAAATGAAGCAGAGAGATCACGTATGTGGCAGGATGTGGTCCAGTCTTCATCCACAGGACTTTCCCTTGTCTAATGTGTGAACCCTTAAACGCATGGCAGTTTTTCCGTGATGGCAGCCGCAGTGGTGTGTAGGCTCTCTCCCGAATGGTCCCAGCTGTTGTGAAAGGGACCGTCTGCCCTGGCCACAGATTCCAGTGCCCTGAGCTTAGCCCACAGGCACACCGCTGGGAGCTGCCCTGTGCGCTGTGAGCATCAGTGTTCCTTGGAGAGAGAAGGAAGATTAGTCAGTTCTGGCTCCTAGAAATTCTTGCATAACGTGCTGTTATCTCAGCACAGTTCTCTGGGGATGCTCCCTGAAGGTTTGGGACTCCAGTCCCGCTCCACAGGGCCTGTGTGCAGCTCAGCTCGCTTGCACATGCTCCTTCCTCATCCTGGGCCCTTGCGTTATTGCTTCTGCCGTGCCGT
This sequence comes from Myotis daubentonii, assembly GCF_963259705.1. NCBI lineage: Eukaryota > Metazoa > Chordata > Mammalia > Chiroptera > Vespertilionidae > Myotis > Myotis daubentonii. The sequence continues at coordinate 31,089,573 of NC_081852.1, read as the reverse complement.
GTGCGTGGGCTTTGTTCCCATGGTGTCCGGCATGACCATCTGCAGCTCATGCGCGTGTGAACATCCTCCCTTGCAGTAACCTCACATGGCCCCTGCTGTATGTAGACCTGCTGTAAACAAACCACACAGAGGAGTCCAGCTCTCTGCCTGGCACTTCGCTTCCTCTCCTCCCCCTTCCCAGAATCCTCCTTATCTCTGGAGTATAGAGCTTGGGTGCCAGAAGGCTTGGAGAAACGGATGGAGTGAGGCTTTGTGTTTTTAACTTTGTTTTTCCACCCTCTCTTGTGCGGTAGATTTTGTTCTGACCCCCTTCTACCTGAATAGCAACTCAGCGGTTATGCTAGGAGTTTAGTTTACATGGCACGAGATAAGGTGGTTTATAAGATAAAGCCGTCTACCCTTTTCCAATTCTCACACTCCCTAAATACATCTGTTTTTGATTATTTCATCTGTTAGGCCTTGAGTTTGCTTATTGCTCTGTTTGCATTTCATTCTTCTTCTCTGAGATTATTTCTCGGTTTTTTGAGTCCCTGTAACTCCGTTTCTGATGAAATAAACAGCTCTGAGAAGGCACACATGGAATCTTACCAGACAAGAGGCATGTGCCCGGTGTACCATTTCCCTCCCGTACTCTCGTTTTCTCCTGAAGTGGAAACATCAGTGGAGAACCATTAGACTAGCTTATTATCATTGTATTTGGACTTTTTTATTGGTGATTATGTTGGAAATGCTGGTATTCCATTGGCAGAAAGCTCTTGTAGCGAGCTTCGAATTTTCCCAAGCTGACGGCTGTTTTCTACCTCGTTGATAGCGGTGTCCACCGGTTCCTCCTCGGTGTGTGAACGCGCCCTTTCCTTTCGTTCAGCAAGAGCTTGCCGAAGGGTGGAGTGCCCTCGGGGTGCGGGCAGCTCATCTCCAGACATTGCCCGATAGTTGCGCTGAAGCACATCTTGAGGAACTTGCTGTACGTTAGCTTTAGATTTGCTCACGGCATTCAGGCCCCTCTCATGTCAAGCATATGCGCTCCGTTGGGTATCGAGCTTCATTCTGCCCAGTGGAATTTTGATAGGAAGTTATCTCTGGCATTATGGTAGGTAAGCTGATTGTGGGTACCTATGGAAATAGTTTTTCTCATGAACACGAGGTTTTTGAGTTTAAAATGCATGTGATTTTGCACTTTACTGTCCATGTCCCTTCTCTTCCTGTTAACTAGTGAGGAGGTTAACCTTTTCTGTTTTAAGATAAGGGTGACTTTGCCTTATCCAAAAGCAGCATAGTCTGTGTAGGGCATGCCCACAGCAGGCACACTTGCTTTCTCTCCATCCCAGTTGTTACATCACATGTGTTATGGCTGCTCACCAACATTTTGCCTTAACGACGTGTAGCTTGGGCTCTTCGGCCCCCTCTCCAAATATAGTCTTTGCCCTTTTATTCTAACTCAGTGTATTGGAATTCTTGTTGGCAAACGGTATTCTTTGAGAGAATCTGGATTCTAGATTACTGGCTATAAAATAAGCTGAAAGTACATTGACTTCCTGTCATTCTGTTTTGTTCTTTAAAAATCATTTCCAGTCAGGTTTAATGAGTCAGTTCAGGTTTTCTCCATCTCTTGATAAAGTGTATATCTTCCCTTATAGAATGTGATATTAGTCTGTTTGACCTGCGTAACATTTTTGTTTGTTTGTTTGTTTATAAAGGACAGCCTATTTCTCAAGAGGTCAGAGGGAAACTCTTTTGTTTCACAGGAAAATATGGGCTGTGGCCAGTTGACTGTGAGTTGAATTCATTTTGCTGATCAGCATAGTGACTTGCCAACGTAAAGGAAAAGTGATCGAAGTAGCAGACGTATTGGATGGTATCAATGTTGAACTGGGACGTGGCTCAAATAGGGTTTGAAGTAGATCCCATCTCTGTACGGGGTTGTCACTGCATTTGTTTTGGGTCTGCAAGCACATTATTTGGGAAATGCCAGCGGGGTGAGCACTGGAATTCATCCATGTTGAAACAGAATTGCCCATTCCTGAGTGCGCCCAACAGAAGGGAGGCCCGAGCAGCCATCTGTGAAGCCGGCCATGGGTCCCGCACAAGGTTCAGAAGCAAATCCTCCTCCGTTCAGCAGCAGATTGCTGCTTCAGACACGCGCGTTTACCGCCTGCAGCTTATGGTTCTAGGAACAGTTTAGATGGTGATCTCTTTGGTGAGCTACTTATCTTGAGATACCAGAACATTGGAAAATAAAGTTCTTTATGACTTCAGTCTTATTTAAGAATCTGATAGTACTGCTTTATGTTAAAGAAATTTAGATTTATAAGAAAGTATAAGAATGATATGACCAACTTCTTTCTCTCTCTCTCTCTCTCTTTTCTTTTTTTAAAAATATATTTTATTGATTTTTTATAGAGAGGAAGGGAGAGTGATAGAGAGTTAGAAACATCGATGAGAGAGAAACATCGATCAGCTGCCTCCTGCACACCTCCTACTGGGGATGTGCCTGCAACCAAGGTACATGCCCTTGGCCGGAATCGAACCTGGACCTTTCAGTTCGCAGGCCGATGCTCTATCCACTGAGCCAAACTGGTTAGGGCTATTTCCTTATTTCTTTCTATATTCTAAAGACCCAGCAACTTTTCTATAGGAACAGAGCTTCTTTGCCGCTTACTTGGGATTCCGACCTTAGTATCACAGCTGTGGGATCTACGTATTTCCCCCACAACACGAAGGGAAGCTAGCCTATTGCAGAGTCAGAGTCATACCCTTAATGCAGTCTGTGGCTTTCGGTAGCATTTCCCTACGTGATCCAAGCCGGCCAGTGCCTTGGAGATGTCTGGGGCTTTTGCTGAGACTTGATGTACCAGTATATTGGCGGCTTGACAGAAACCTTACCCCAGAGCCACAGTCTTCCTGATGTATGAAAAATGGTCATTTCCACTTTGGAACTGCTTGCCAGCTGTGGACGTATTCACAGTGATTTCAGGGATCTCGGTGGAGGTTGGGGGTGAACACTGTCCATTCCCAACAGTGTTGATGGACCCAGCCCCAGCCATGTCCTTGGTTAGACAGTTTTCAAGCCTAAGACTCGTTAAGAACGTGAAATAAAAGTGAGAAGAGCTCTGAGCCAGGAGAAAGTGAATTCTGTCCACCGGTTTCTCCTGGGGAATTTAAGGCCAGTTTGACAGGTTTGTTTATGTGCATAAAGCCACCCCCAGTTTCAGGTCATGACCTGGAACTTCTCCCCATGAACAAAAGCGCAGCTCTAATATGATGTCGTTTACTTGTGGGCTTTGTGGGTGGGAGGAGTTGGGTTAGTCCAACAAAGGATTTGCTGCTGTTTTTTCTCTCCAGGAGAACGTGCTGAGAATGAAAGCATTACTTAGAATTTGGGGCATTGACTCTTTCGCTCAGCAGCACTCAGTCATGGAGACAGGAACGTAGCTACAAACAGATGATTGGTGAAATACTGAAGGCTTAAATTCATCGTGTGGCAGTAGGGCATTACTTTCTGCAGCGTGATAAATACAATGAAATGGATGACACGGCTTTTTCCATAGAATTTGCTGTGGGAAAGGCGTGAGCTGGGAAGGAGGTTTAAGCTTGGGGAGAGGAGGAAAGGCAACAAAATAGTTACCAACATTTCCAGGAATGGGATGTTTTAAGGATGGGAAAGTAGAGAGTAGAAACCAGGGTACCAAGAGATAATCTTTCATACCCACAACTAAAACTTCACTTAAGTTCTTGTGAACATCACAACTACTTTTACTGAAAATAGGGTTTTTAGCATGTGTTCTTATGAAAACAGTTGTTGGCTTAGCAAGTCCTTATGAATATATGAAAGGGATTAAAAACCTTTTTTCTCAGAGGTTTAGCTTTTTTTCGGTGTCTACATATAAAACACCCATTTCATACCCTTGTCCACACCCAGGTCCACAGCTTCTCATTACTCAGTGAAGGCTGGATCGCGTCTGGTGTTCCTCTTTCACGGAGATGTAACAAGATTGATGGGTCAGAAATGTAAAAATCTAGATGGCTATTTGAAACTTCTGTGTATTTTTATAGAAGTAATAAGATCAAAGTATTTACAGTCAAATCTCTTAGGAAGTGCCCACTGATTTCCATCTCTTCCCTCTACTAGCTATATCCCAAAATAGGGGAGCTGGCAGTCCATTCAGCAACATCTTACTGAGTATCTGCTATTTGTTCGGCACTGTGGGAGGTACAAAACTAATCAAGACAGTCTTGTATTCAGGGAGTGTGAGGGTTGATCATAAAGCAATGAGTATTACTTTTATTTTTAAAATATGTTTTCATTGATTTTTTTTAGAGAGAGAGGAAGGAAGAATAGAGAGATAGAAACCTGGATGTGAGAGAAACATGTATCAGCTGCCTCCTGCACACCCTACTGGAGATTGAGCCTGCAACTCGGGCATGTGCCCTGACTGGGAATTAAACAGGTGACCTATTGGTTCATAGGTAGATTGTTCAACCACTGAGCCACACTGGCCAGGCTTATTTTTAGAGCAAATGTTTCAAAACTTTCATGCCCAAATTGGAGTTGTCTTTCAAAGCAATAAATTTGGGGGAGGGGGAGACTATACGCTTATTGCCTGTTTTTTTGTCATCTTCCAACAGTCTTCATAGCTGACATTTTCCTTGTTTTCATGATTATTCATATGGTTAATACTTTAATTATTCTTTCTCCATCAAGTATTTCCAGAATGAGTCTGAATGAAACCTTAGTTCCCTGTGGTATCACATGGGCATGCTTGAACTGCAAGCTGTAACACTCAGAAAGCAGGGAACTGTGTTTCAGGATTTGAGATGAGCACAAGGGTCAGTGTAGAATAAGAGCTCACATCCTGTAGATATTTTTTAAGCAAGGCCAAAAGGGGAGGGTGAAAATACACTTTGCAGTCCAACTCAGGATTTTGTCAGGTTTGTTTTTCTCTGTACTTATGAGACTTGATTATCTAAAGAGCCATTTTCCCAACAAGTGCTGCCTTGGGTCTAGAGACAGTTTGAAGTGACTATGTCTCTATTTGTAACCCTGAATGATTTAAAATTTTGGTCACTAGATGGTGCTCTTTCACTTTGAAATGTTATTTAAAATTTTTTTTATTGAATTCATTGAAGTGGTGTTTAATAAAATTACATAGGTTTCAGGTGTACAATTCTATAATACATCATCTGTATGTTGTATTGGGTGTTCTCCATCCCAAGTCAACTCTCCTTCCATCTCCATTTATCCCCTCTTTCCCCTCTTCTACATCCCTCACCTTCCCTTTCCCTCTGGTAATCAACATACTGCTTGTTGTCTGTGTCTGTGAGGTTTTTTCCTTTGCTTAAGTCCTTCACTGTTCTCACCCAGGCCCCCAAACCCCCTCCGCTCTGACAGTTGCAGTCTGTCCTCTGTATCTATGTTTTTGTTTTGTCTGTTAGTTTATTTTGTTCATTAGATTAATATTCTCTAGATCCAGCCATGCTGTCATAAAAGGTAAGACCTCCTTCGTTTTTATGGCTGAGTGGTATTCCATTGTGTAAATGTACTACAGCTCTTTTACCCATTCATTTACTGATGGGCACTTGGGCTGCTTCCAAATCTCGGCTTTTATAAATAACACTTCAGTAAGCATAGGGTTGCATATATTCTTTCAAATTCGTGTTTTGGGTTTTTCGGGATAAATTCTCAGAAGTGGAATCACCGGGCCACAAGGCAGTTCCATTTTAAATTTTTTGAGGTAACTCCATACTGCTTTCCACTGAGGTTACACTAATCTGCATTTCCAGCAACAGTGCACCCTTGTATTTCTCTGATTATTAATGATGTTGAGCATCTTTTCATATGTCTATCGGCCATTTGTATGTCCTCTTTGGAGAAGTGTCTATTCAGTCCCGTTGCCCATTTTTTAATTGGATTGTTTGTTTTCTTGGTGTTGAGTTATATGAGTTCTTTATAAATTTTGGATATTAATCCCTTATCAGATGTATCATTGGCAAATATGTTCTCCCATTCAATGAGTTGTCTTTTCATTTTGTTGATGGTTTTCTTTGCTGTGCAAAAACTTTTTAGTTTGATGAAGTCCCTTTTGTTTACTTTTTCTTTTGTTTCCCTTGCCCAAGGAGATATATCAGAAAAAATATTGCTAAGAGAGGTGTTTGAGATTTTACTGCCCATGTTTTCTTCTAGGATTTTTATGGTTTTAGTTCTAACATTTAAGTTTTTAATCCATTTTGAGTTTATTCTTATGTATGGTGTAAAAAGGTGGTCTAGTTTCATATTTTTTGCACATATCTGTCCTGTTTTCCCAACAACATTTATTGAATAGACTCTTTACCCCACTGTATGTTTTTGCCTCCTTTGTCAAATATTAATTGATCATAAAGGTGGGGTTTTGGGGGGCTCTCTATGCTGTTTCCTTGATCTGTATGTCTGTTTTCATGCCAGTACCATGCTGTTTTGATTACTATGGCCTTGCGGTATAGTTCAATATCAGGTAACATGATTCCTCCAACTTTGTTCTTCTTTCTCAAGATTGCTTTGGCTATTTGGAGTCTTTTGAGGTTCCATATAAATTTTTGGAATATTCTAGTTCTGTGAAATATGCCATTGACATCTTGGTAGGAATTGCGTTGAATCTGTACTTAGGTTTGGGTAAAACACACCTTTTAATGATGTTAATTCTTACTATCTGTTAACACAGTTTATGCTTCCACTTATTTGTATCTTCTTCAATTTCTTTCTTCAGTGTCTTGTAATTTTCCAAGTCAGGTCTTTTACATCCTTGGTTAAAGTTATTTCTAGTTTGTTGTTTTAATGCAATTGTAAATGGGATTTTTTTTTTAGTTTCCCTTTTTAATAGTTCATTATTGGTGTATAAAAATGCAACTGATTTCTGGATATTTATTTTGTGTCCTACTTTACGGAATTTATTAGTTCTAGTAGGTTTTTTCTTTTTGGTGGAAACTTTAGGGTTCTCTATATACACTATCATGTCATCTGCAAATGATGACAGTTTTGCTTCTTCCTTTCCAATTTGGATGTCTTCTATTTCTTTTTCTTGTCTGATTGCTGTGGCTAGGACTTCTGATACTATGTTGAATATGAGTGGTGAAAGCGGACATCCCTGTCTTGTTCCTGACCTTAAGGGAAATGCTTGTAGTGTTTGCCCATTGAGTATGATGTTGGCTCTGGTTTTGTCATATATGGCCTTTGTCGAGGTACGTTCCCTCTATTCGCACTTTATCATAAGTGGGTACTGGATTTCATCAAATGCTTTTTGTGCATCTGTTGACATGATCATGTAGTTTTTATCCTTCGTTTTGTTTATGTGGTGTGTAACATTTATTGATTTATGGATGTTGTACCCACCTTATATTCCTGGAATGAATCCCACTTGATCATGGTGTATGGTCTTTTTAATATATTGCTGAATCTGGTTTGCTAATATTTTGTTGAGAATTTTAGTATATATTGGACTGTAATTTTCTTTGTTTGTTGTGTCTTTATCTGGTTTAGGAATTAGGATAATGTTGGCCTTGTAAAATGAGCTTGGGATTCTTTACTCCTCTTGATTTTTTGGAATAGTTTGAGAGGGATAGGTGTTATTTCCTCTTTGAATTTTTGGTAAAATTTACCTGTAAAGCCATCCAGTCCAGGACCTTTGTTTGTTGGGAGTATTTGATTACTTCTTCAATTTCACTAGTTGTAGTCTGTCTATTCAGGTTCTCTGATTCTTCCTGATTCAGATTTGGAAAATTATATGTTTCTAGGAATTTATCTATTTCATGCAGGTTGTCCTATTTGTTGGCATATAGTTGTTTGTAATATTTTCTCATAATCCTTTGTGTTTCTTTGCTGTCAGTTGTTAATTTTCTTTTTTCATTTCTGATTTTACTTTTTGGGTTCTCTCTCTCTCTCTCTCTCTCTCTCTCTCTCTCTCTCTCTCTCTCTATGAGCTTGGTTGAAGGTTTGCCAATCTTGTTTATATTTTCAAAGAACCAGCACTTAATTTTACTGATGTATTTTTTTTTTAAGTCTGTCTCTAGCAGACTCGCATCTCTCCCTGGCAAACAGAATCCATGCTGATTTTCACAGTCATATGCTATGTGGACACATCTTCCCAGCTTTGATGCTCAGGGCTGCGGTGCCTGGCTTGGTGTTAAGATCCCATGCTCCTTAGGTAGAGCCTTTGCAGCTGAGATATCCCTTCAGAGTCTCAGCCATTACCCATGAGAGCAGGGCCAGTTCTTTTCATGGCTCTGCCCTTCCTACCAGTCTGGTGTGGCTTCTTCTGTAGACCCTTGGTTAGAGTACTTCTGTTCAGCTAGCTTTTAATTGGTTATTCAGGTTGATTGCTCAATATTTTAGTCGTAATTCTAGTTTGGTCCTGGGTATAGTGAGTGTAACTTCCACCTACTCCACCGCCATATTGGATCTCTAAAATGTATTTTCTACTGAGGCTTTTCTTTTCTGTTTTCTTTATTGTTCTGTTGATGCAGAGATGGTGGGAAATCAAATTCTTAAATTGGATCTGAGTTTCTTTTCCCTCTACAGCTGCTAGGAATTTTAATGTGATTATTCAACCTGTAAACAAATGGGTTTTCAAGTTACCATACCATACATATATTTGGTCCATATATAAGAGACTTCAGTTACATTTTTGATATGGTTTAATCTGCTGTGCCCGTATTTGATGTAAAAAGCACTTGGGAAACCAACACAATGCTGACTGCTGGGTCCTGGAGACCCGGGAACCTATATTTTAGCAAGGGCTCCACGTCTGGTGAGCAAGCACGTTTTGAGAAGCAGCTGGTTCTTGTCCTGTAGTAGTGAGCACTTTCCGTAGAGATCAACATCACAGTCAGCCTAGTCAATGTGAAGCGGAAGATAGTTGAGACCAAAATTTTGAATGCAGACAGCTCTTTACCGAAATATTACCTAGAAGAGTTATAATGGATATACTAAGAACTATTGAGAAAAAAAAAGCTTTGTTTGTTTACATAAGTTGTGAAAGTTGGTGCAGAGTCTTCACAGAGAAAACACCTCCCTGTTAGGGTGCATTCAGGATGAACACATGACCATGATGCCTTCTGTGGAGGCTCTTCCGTGTGGTGGCTGGACATTCAGACTTTTAAGCCCCCGCCTTAGAATACCTAACACTTAAACATTTTAGAGAGTTTTAACCAGTCTTAAGGTCTTTGATCTTTACAATGTCCCTTTGACAGGGCAAGTGTCAGAGGAGGGATTCAAGGAAGGATAAGGAGACATGCCCAAGGCCAAGAGCAGCCACCAGGGGACTCAGTCTGGGCAGATAGATGGAGATAGATGGTGGGGAGTGGGGTTGATGGCACTGACTTTAACTGAAGCACAGCTGCTGGGATGTCGCCCCAGGAAGCTAGATGCATCCTGAACACTGAAGCTGTTGCTCTGTCCTGGTCCTAAGAGCGGGTAGCCTTAGAAAATATTTTCTCCTCCCATTCTTCTTGCTCTCTTGCTCTCGCTCTCCAGTAACTCAGTTGTACCTTGTAAATATGATGTGCTGATAATGCCATTGCTTTTCAAATGGACTGTGGGATGGGGATGGGTGACTCACAGTATGAGGGCAATATGTGTAATTTGATTAAAATTCCCACCTGGTGACTCCAACGTCTTATCCTAGAGAATTGATGGTTTAGAAGGAGTCGGGCAGAAATGCTTGTTAGTTGTGAAGGATGCTCGGCCAACATTTCCTGATGCTGCCCCGACCTGAGGTGAAGTACAGTATAGGAAGGACTTGGCACTCAGTAAGATTGGCATCATTAATGATGGTGATGATGATGGTAAATCATCTGTTATTCAGCTGTATCACTAAGCTAGTGGTGTAGAACTTTTGGCTGATCTCAGAATGGTCTTGGTTTCTGTCAGACTAACCTGTGCGGTACAAAAGCACCTAGATTGCTGGGGAGACTTGAGAACCGGATTAAAGGGAGAACTGCAGAGGCATGTCCCGTCCTGGGCTTTGCTCTGAGTCTCCCTCCACCGGAGGATCCCAGTGTGGCCTCTGCCTCACCTCCTCTAAGCCTTTACTCAGACCTCACTGTCTCAGAGGCTGATGCCCTTACCCCCCGTCCCACAGCTGTACTCCTGATCCTCTTGTCTTTCCCCCCTCATAACAGTTACGTTCTAATATACTAGATAATTTGTTCATTTGATTCATGTTTGTCTCCTTGCACAGGACTGTAAATTTCATGTGGTCAGAGGTTGTTTTTCTTCCTTGATAAATCCCCATCCCTAAAATAACACCCTAGTACAGAACAGAGGTTCAGAAAATATATGCTGAATGAATGAATGCTTTCCAATATAACATTCCATGGCAGTAATAAACAATAGGTATAACATATATTAGTCACTTACTACTGATTCTGAATAAATATTAAATATTCCTGAATGGAGATTAAGTCATCCCCACCCCCCTCTCCCCCCATGAACAGTAGTTTCCTCTGTAAACAACCTCACAGTGAAAGCTCTGGTGTAGATGAAATGAGTTAATGCACTTAAAGCATTAGAATGGCCTGGAGTGTAGCAAGGGGTCAGTTAATAAATGGAGTTGGTAGACCCGTTTGTTTAAAATATAATTATATGGTATACTTACTTTTCAATTAAGTCTAAAGTTAAATGGTTTAACCAGTTTTAAGAAGGAAAAGAGCCATAGATGAATGCACAATTTGGGTATTTTTTTTCATTCTTGTCTTTATTACAGTGACAACACACTTAGATTGACAAATACTGAATTTATTATGGAATCTCTTATAATGTAACATCAATTTTAAAACAGCTTGGGGGTTTCACACGAGCCTTTTTTTTATTTCTTATAGATCCCCATATTAAGGTTTCTGGAAAGAAAGAAGATGTTAAGGAAGCCAAGGAAATGATCATGTCTGTCTTAGACACAAAAGTAAGTGAATGTTAAGGACACTCAGATGTCAGAACCTTGTCTCTGCCAGGGCTGCTTCATGCTGTTATGAAAGAACCATTTGGAGAAGAAAAACCAGGAGAAAGTAATGGTGGGTTTTAAAATAAGCACGTGTGCTTCTTCAGTGGATGGAAAGTTCTGTTTAAAATCTGAATAGAGTCTCTCTTGCTGGCTGAGTCATGGAATAATATTATATCTACACATGTATATGTATGTGTGCAAATGTATATTTGTACATATGTATGTAGTATGTATATGCCATCTTCAGAAATATGATTTTCATAGGACAAGTAATGAAGGTTGTAAGAATTAGCATGTTTGCCTTTATGATGCCAGTAGAAAACCAAAATGATCTTCTGTTTAGCTCTGTGTGTGATGGCATAAAATTGACACTTTATCTTGTCCATTCTTTCTCTGAAAGTATATGTACGCAGATAATAGGGAAATTTAAGTATTTAAAAATGTACATTCATGTGTGAGTATTTAATTTTAATAAACACTTTAAATCACTTACCTTGATAAGTACTTTAAAAATACTAATTTTTTAATTCCTATAATTTAGCAAAGAGATATTAGGGAATTTAACTAGCGTCCAAGAGCTGATAAGTGAGGAAGAAGGTGGGATTTAAATCTGGTTCTTAACCTTTCACTATTTTACCACCTGTTGTTTTATTGAAATGGTTTCTGATCTCTTCTTCTTTCTTTTCTTGTTCTTTTTTTTGTTTGTTTTTACTTTAAAGAATTTTTACCTTATAATTATTAGCTATTTTAGAATTTTCACCAAAGAAGAATATCTTCCTGTATTTCAAAGGTTAAACCAAAAGAACTAACTTTAAAAACCAAAGTATTGAATGGATATGTTTAAACTTTAAGAATTGAGAAGATGTAAAACTGTTGAAATTTTTGACTTTTAAATTTTGCTTCCTAAGGACTGAAGAATTTCAGGGAAATTCTTGTAAATGAGTAAAGATTTCATGTCAGTCTTCATAATTTTATAACACTAAATTTCCCAAAATTCAATACATGAATACCAACCAGACCATAATTATTATGTCTTAGAATTTTACATTTTGCTTTAATGTAACTAATCTCATACTTTGTGTTGTTTACTTAAGCCATTTTGCTGTTAGAGATAATTTTGCGGCATTGTGGTCTCTTCCTCACTCTTATTCCCAGCAGAGAATAATACGTCTACTTTGTAAAGTTTGACACAGTAATACAGAAGTCGTGAAAGTGCTTGTAAATACTTCTTTATTTAGTTGAAATCACTTTTATTTTTAATCTCTAGTTTCCTATTGCCTTAGTTCTGCAGTCCTACTAACATATATATATATATGTGTGTGCATAAATATAGTCCTATTAATATACATATGTATATATAGTCAGTCTTGTAAATGTGTTTTCAACTGGTTTTAGTTTTTTGAATTAAGTATTTCATGAATAATGTCTATTAAACAAAGAATGAGTTATTTGTAATTGTAGCTGATTTTATTTAAAGGCTGCTTTCCAAAAGATTATCTTGGTAAAGAGTATATCTTTCTATTTCTTCTGACAAATTTGTCTTAAAATACAAATTTCTTTTTTATAGCCAAAGAGAAAGAAAGTAAACATTTACAGATTAAGATGATTTTGTTAAGAAATCTGTACACTCTGTCATGGCTCACTTTTTGTTAAAATTATTCCCTTGAGAGGGGGGATATTTTAGGAAGTTGTTCCTTTTTCACGCATCAAGAAATAATACATTATTTCCATATAGAGCAATCGGGTCACCTTGAAGATGGACGTTTCGCATACAGAACATTCCCATGTAATCGGCAAAGGTGGCAACAACATTAAAAAGGTGATGGAAGAAACAGGATGCCACATCCACTTTCCAGATTCCAACAGGAATAACCAAGCAGAAAAAAGCAACCAGGTGCTTTGTCTTTCTCATGAATTTTTATGTAACAAATTTTACAGCCTCAGTTTTCCATATGCATACCTTTATTGGGAGATGAGAGCAGAAAAATAATCATGGAGATGACATGTAGTATAGATTGTATGACCCTGTGCAAGGACATGGAAAGGGCTTTGCTTTTTTGGAAGGGATGAGTTATAGGTAGGCTTTAACTCTTGATCTCTGAATGGTTGGTAGAAGAGACAGGGGCGGGAATGATGGCAACATACAATAAAGCCCTTAAGGAAGGGCTCAGAGAGATGTGAGTTGGGAAAGGACCTAAGGCATGCCTCACCCAGGCACCCATCCATGCTGGGATTCTGTCTGCAGCAGCCCTCCCATGGTCCTCCAGGCTACATACATAATTATGCCTTTCTCTTTTAAAGAAAAATTACAGTCGACATACACTATTATATTAGTTTCAAGTGTACAAGCCAATGATTAGACACTGATGAAACTTACAAAGTGATCACCCCGATAAATCTAGTACCCATCTGACATCGTACACAATTATTACAACATTAGAGGCCTGGTGCACAAATTCATGCATGGGTGGGGCCCCTCTGGGTGGCCTGTGGGGATCGGGCTGAAACTCATAGTCCAACGATGCCTTCAGCTCCTACCTGCCACTCCCGCTCATCCTGGCCTCACTGTGCCTGCCACCGGCTCGTGCCCAATCAGTTCCAATAGGGAGAGTCTCGCGCTGCCATAGCAGCACTTGCCAGCTGTCAGCCCTGTGTCTGGTGCTGTCCCGAGGGGAGTGGCCTGCGGGATCAGGCTGAAACCAGCTCTCCGACATCCCCGAGGAGTCCCAGATTGTGAGAGGGCGCAGGCCAGACTGAGGGACCCCACCGGTGCACGAGGGACCATGGGAGGGCATGTCTGGCCCTGTCTCGCCCAGTCCCAATCAGGAGCCAATCAGGGCCAGCTGGGGAGGGACCACAGGAGGGCCCCAGGACATGTCCAACCCATCTCACTCAGTCCTGATGGATTGGCCGGACCCCAGCAGCAAGCTAACCTACCGGTCTGCCCCCTGGTGGTCAGTGCACATTATAGCGACTGGTTGATCAATCGACTGCCCCCTGGTGTAATGTAGTTTTCCCTCTTCTCTGCTAATCATAACACTAGAGACTGTGTCAGCCACAAAGATGAATAAATGGAGACTAATGTGACAGTGAGCCACATACATAAGGAACTGGATCATAAGCCATGATAAAAAGCAAGGGCAGTTTTCAAAGTATTTGAAGCTAGTATGGCATAAGCATGCATCCTGAGGGAAGTGTCCCGGGTCCCCCACCCTGACCCTAATAACAAGAGTAATTCTTTAGTGGGTGGATCCTGGGAACGTCTAGAGCAGTGGTTCTCAACCTTCCTAATGCCACGACCCTTTAACACAGTTCCTCATGTTGTGGTGACCCCCAATTTCATTGTTACAAATTGAACATAATTAAAGCATAGTGATTAATCACAAAAACAATATGTAATTATATATGTGTTTTCCGATGGTCTTAGGCAAACCCTGTGAAAGGGTCGTTCGACCCCCAAAGGGGTCGCGACCCACAGGTTGAGAACCGCTGGTCTAGAGGCTCCCAGGAGAGGGCCAGAGGTGGGTGTTAGAGCAACAGTTTTTTGTTTTTTTTTTAACCAACTAGCACGGAAGTAGTTCAGCATCTTGAGAACATAGAGCAGCTGCCTCCTTGCGTATTGATACTCCTCTAGTCTGCAGGGAGTTTAAACAGACAGGAGAAAATGCAGAGAACGAGAGGAATTATGAAGGAGGCAGGAAGGCCTCAAGGGGGCTGTGAGGTGTCAGGTAAATCCAGGGGGTGACAGAGACCAGTTGACACGCATTACCTGAGCAGATCATTAAAATGCAAATTGTGATTAAGCAAGTCTGCATTGGTGCCCGAGTTCCTTCATTTTTAACAAGCTCCCAGATAACGCTGATGTGGGGGTTTCCTGGAGGACACTTTGAGTAGCAAGGATGTCGATAACCGGAAGAGCAGGCGCCGGCTCAATTGCCGGCTCAATTAAATTAAATCTGACTCTGTATATCCTTATCTTTGCAGGTTTCCATAGCAGGACAGCCGGCAGGAGTCGAGTCTGCCCGAGTGAGAATTCGGGTAACTGTTACTTTCATACCATAAATCACCGTCAGCAACGTTTTCATTATAGAGGATTAAAAATATTATGTATCAATTTATGATGAAATCATGTGCTCAATCTGAGGGATATAGTAAAAAAGTTGGTTTCATGTATTACAGAAAGTTTCTTTGAAACATTCTGGATTTTACCTGACTTAGTTTTTCTCTGATGATTTTGAAATCAGAGTCCCGAGGAAAATGCCACAGGCAGTTCAAGTTACAAAAACTTTCAGGTTTCATAAAAGGCTCCTGTCATTTAAGAAACTTTATATATCCTACCCAAGTTTACACCTATAATAAAAGAATATGTGCTTAAAATTCCATCTGCAGGAAAGGATGAATGAATTAGACATATTTCTAAATGTGTCTGATAATTTATCTGTTTTGGGTTCTCACAATTTCATTGTAGGAGCTGCTTCCTTTGGTGCTGATGTTTGAGCTGCCGATTGCTGGAATTCTTCAGCCAGTTCCCGATCCTAATTCCCCCTCCATCCAGCACATATCACAAACATACAACATTTCAGTGTCCTTTAAACAGCGCTCCCGAATGTATGGTGCTACTGTCATAGTCCGAGGGTCTCAAAATAACACTAGCGCTGTGAAGGTAAGTGACTGAGCGAATTCCGAACATCATACATGAACGAACTATTCAAGTTTTATTTATTTATTTGCTTAATATATTTTTATTGATTTCAGAAGGGAAGGGGGTTGGGGAGAGAGAGAGGGAAACATCAGTGATGAGAGAAAATCATTCATCGGCTGCCTCCCACATGCCCGACTCTGGGAATTGAGCCCACAACCTGGGCATGTGCCCTGACCGGGAATCCAACTGTGACCTCCTGGTTCAACACCCAGCCGCTGAGCCATGCCAGCCGGGCTCAAGTTTTATTTTTAAAGGATTTTAGACTGGTTTGTTTTCTAGAATTTTCTTTTGTATTACATTCTGGTCTATATGTGTTGTATTTTTCCATAGCTGTTAGAAGTGACTAGAGCCCTGGCCACTGTGGCTCAGTTGGTTGGGTGTCGTCCCAGGCACTGAAAGGTGCCAGTTCGATTCCTGGTCAGGGCACATGCCCGGGTTATGGGCTTGATCCCCGGTAGGGGGTGTGCAGGAGGTTTCACTCTCATATCGATCTCCCTTTCTCTAAAAAAAAAAAAAAAAAAGAGAGAGAATTTAAAAAAGAAAGAAGTGTGCTCGCTTCGGCAGCACATATACTAAAATTGGAACAATACAGAGAAGATTAGCATAGCCCCTGCACAAGGATGACACACAAATTTGTGAAGCGTTCCATATTTTTAGCATGGATGGAACTGGAGAGCATTATGCTAAGCGAAATACGCCAGTCAGAGAAAGATAAATATCACATGATCTCACTCATTTATGGAATATAATGAACAACATAAACTGATGAACAAAAATAGAGCCAGAGACAGAGAAGCATCTATCAGACCATCAAACTTCAGAGGGAAGGTAGGGGAGGGTGGGGGTTAGGGTGAGAGATTAACCAAAGGACTTGTATGCATGCATATAAGCCTAACCAATTGACACAGACACCAGGGGGGTGAGGGCATGAGTGGGAGGGGGGTGTGGGGGGCAATGGGGCGATAATGACACATATGTAATAACTTAATAAAGAAAAAAAATCAACAACAAAAAAAAGAAGTGCACTGGACTCTCCCTGTATGTGGAAAGTCATTTACACGAATATTTCTGTCCCACCTTTTCTCCTAGGAAGGAACTGCCATGCTGTTGGAACATCTTGCTGGGAGCTTGGCGTCTGCTATTCCCGTGAGCACACAGCTCGATATCGCAGCTCAGCATCATCTCTTCATGATGGGTCGAAATGGAAGCAACATCAAACATATCATGCAGAGAACGGGTGCTCAGATCCACTTTCCCGACCCCAGTAATCCACAAAAGAAATCCACCGTCTACCTCCAGGGCACCATTGAGTCTGTCTGTCTTGCAAGGCAATATCTCATGGTAGGTTTAGTGAAATCCAGGTTACTTTTTCTTTATTTTTTACCTCTTTGGGTACAGTGTATACTGTTGACAAACCTTGTGCAGTATTTATGAAAGCACTTTGGAAGCCAGGTCAAGGAAGGAAGCTAAGCTTCTTGGTAAAAGGAGATAAAGGAGTAAGGTAGGTGGTGCCTCACAGGCTGAGTTCCGTTACATTAGTGAGAGAGTTTGTTGCAGGACTTTTTTTAAAAACTTAGACTAAACACAGAAGAGGTTCAAAGTGAAATAACTGTATTTTGTGGAGGGTGATTATTTTCATACCACAGATAGCAGTTTGCAGTTTTCATCTGACAAAGTCTTCTATTTAAACAGAAGAATAAAAATACATCTTAAACATTACACTCAAAGACATAGATTTTGGTAGCGTGAAACAATTGAACATTTCACAATCTCTGATATAATTTTAAAAATTCTCTTTGAGCCAGAATGCATTTGAGTGTCATGCATTGAAGAAAAATAGCAGTTATAGAACTCAGTATTGCTTCTAACTCCTCCCTATATTCATTTAAAAAATCCGTGTGTAGATTGATGTATAGTTACTAAATGGACTGACATAATGTGGACTCAGATATTTTTATTAAAAACACCGTTGTATTCTTCCGTTAGCACTTGACCTTCAGTGACATTTGAATCAGTAGCTTCAAGAATGGCCTTTGCTATCATTAATTTGCAGACTTCGTTTGTGAGAAACTTTTAGAAAATCTCGTTTTGTCTGGTTGACTTTATTTCTCTGACAGATGAAAACTTGTTATAATCATTAAGGATTATTATACATAATTTTATGAACTTTATTTTGTTGTGAATGATATTTTTAGCCCAATTTAGTTTAATCAGGCTATTTTGAGTACACTACTAATTACATAGCATAGTCATCTCCAGAGATTATTATGCTTATTCTTCATATTTTTGTCTGCTTTTCAGATTCTTTAGGTATTACTTTGAGTTCAGTAAACTTTTTCAAACATTCTGCACAGTTATGAACTTATATTCATACTTTGGCCATACCTGCCAAAAATATAGGCATGCAATGAGACATCTTATTGCACAATATTAAAAGAAGGGAGGGAGAGATACATTAAAAGGACTTAACCTGTATTTCAAATACCATAACCTTTTCTTTATAGCCATGTCCTTACAAAAATCACTTCTACCCATAAGAGAAATGAAACATAGTAGTTTCATGTTAATTCTAGTATGGTTCATGATACCTTCTCCTGATACTTATGTACAAAACACGTCACTCATTAGGCTAGCACCGAGTATCCTGTGCATCAGAAAATGTGTGTGACATTTTTCCTGTGCTAGGGACTAGGGGCCAGGAAGAGAGCATCAGCGAGAAGAACAAGTACCAAACCCTGCAGTGCTCAAAGGGAGGTAGTTCAAAGAAGGGACAGTAGTGGCTGTGAACTTGAGAGAGGAGGGAAGGTTGGAGCTGCATCCGAAGAGGAGTAGGCCTTGGGATGGTGAAGAAGCCTTCTGATGAGCGGAGAGGCCAGCGTGCAGTTTAAAAGATGGCCTGGTCCAGCCTGGAGGAAGGGGCAGGCATGCAGACACAGACCTGCGATTGCACAAACACAGCCAGGCCACTGCTGGAGATCTTAGATGCTGACGCTTGTTTAGACTTCATTCAGGTGACCGTGAAGAGCCAGCACTGTCCGTCTTTGAGCGCGGGCACAAGGCGAGTACCCTCGATAGGACTGAGAGTCCAGTTTCTGGCATCATTGACGCACTGTATCCAGAGAATGGAGGAAATTTCCCAGGTGGAGAATGAATGAAAATTCAGGGCCAAAAACGGACACTTAAGACACATACAATTTTGTCATCCAGAAAATAGTTTTTGCCATTCAACATTATTTTCCCACAGTCCTCCAAGCTATGTGAAAGTATCTGATTGAGCTTTACTACGTTGGTTTACTCTCTATCTTTTTACAGGTTTCAGGTGTACAATTCTAGAATACATCATCTGTATACTGTATTGGGTGTTCATCACCCCAAATCAAGTCTCCGTCCATCACCATTTACCCCCCATTACCCTCTTCTACCTCCCACCACCACCCCCATTTCCCTCCGGTAACCACCATACTGTTGTCTGTGTCTATGAGGGTTTTTGTTGTTGTTTTGTTTTTTTCTTAATCTCTTCACCTTTTTCTCCCATTTTACTTGTTAGATCTGTAAAATACTGCATTGTTTGTGGGCATGTTAAATTATCTGATGTTTCAATGAGTAACTTCTTAACCTCCTACACTTCCTATGGTGACTTTTCCTAGGGTTGTCTTCCTCTTGTGTTGATGTTTGATATGAAGGAAGAAATTGACGTGGACCCACAGTTTATTGCTCAGTTGATGGAACAGCTGGATGTCTTCGTTAGTATCAAACCGAAGCCGAAACAGCCGAGCAAGGTTGGTTTAGAGTCTGGATCCAGAGAACCTTGTGTCATATCACGTTCTGTTTTATTTGCATATAAGTATGCATTTGCATATTCATGGAACTAAATATTCTATATATGTCATTATATATTATATTTAGGTATTTTATATAAATATAAATTTGTAACAACATTCATTATTGATCACCATTTTCCTTATATGTGTGTTGGTTTTTGGAGTCCATTTTTAGTGACCATTATTTTTCTATAACTATATGAGAAGGAAAGAGAAAACCATTTTAAATTAACTTGCAGGCTGGTAACTTTATATATTACTAAGCTTCTAGATAGTTGCTATAGCTAAATATTATGTTAATTGCACATCTCAATACAATTACAAAAAAATGTTTAGCTTACTTACTATTTGTGAGTCACTGTGCTAGCCCTGGAGCTTTGAAGAATAGGTGCCCCATTCTCTTTAATAATAACATATTTTTAGGAATGAATTATACCCAGTTCAGCCTTCTTGGAACCTCTCCCTTAAGATGTTGCACAATTTCAATAATTACATGTACAGTAACAAGTTAATGGGATAACTCTGATGATATTGAATGCTGGTAGAAAGTCAGGAAACAGGCATGTTTCTCTATTAACACAGTGCGGACCAGTAGTTTCATTGCTAGCTTTATCCAGTGGCCAGATAAGTTTCTATTGAACAAGTACGAAAAATGTTTTACATAAATGTTAAAGGCACGCTTTAAAATTAAATACCCATTGCATTTTGAAGTTATTTAATACATGTTCTTATAAGCCAATATATTTTTAAAGTATCCTTTGTAAAACACTGTGTAATACAAAGCGAGAATTCTCGTGATGCGTCCGCAATGTGTTAACATTGTGCAAATAGGCACAGTCACTTTGAAGAGCAATTTTGAGACCATCCAATCACACTAGAAACACTGAGGCCCTGCCCCCAGCAACTCTGCTTCTCGTTATACACTCTGAAGAACCTTTGTACCAGAAAATTGAAGGATAAGAATGGTGTTGAATAAAGAAAAGCAAGTTGCATAATGACATGTACTCAATGGTAACATTTAATGTACATCTTTTATAGCAGGTGAAACACCAGTCACGTCTCCTATGTTTAAATTTCTAAACTATAAGTCTTATCATATACTCATAATAGTATATGTATAATATATATTAAATAAAATTTTGTGTATCTGTAAATGATGTGGTATTCAGCGTCCAGTTCTCTTTCTTCAAAAGAAAACTGTAAATGGAAAGATAGCATTGATTCTGGTGAACCTGCTATAATGCGTTTTAATGTGAGAGAGCAGGACCCTAATTTTATGTATTGTGACGCTTCATGCATGCCTGGCTAATTGAGTTTCTGTGGATGCCAGGACTGAGAGAGAGAGAGAGAGGAGACTTTTGAGGACTTGTGCACATAAGATGGACAGACACAAGAATTCCTGGGGCCCAGGAAGAAGTGAGCGGAAGTCGGGGGAAATACACTGTGGCAGCACCCCAGGGCCATTTCATTATGCCTCCCGGCCCCCTGCTCCCTCCTACTCTGCTCTCTCAGCCGCCAGTTTCCTTTATTGTTCATTGGAGGCTTTCCCCCCTTGGTTTCACATTTCCAATTTTCTAGATGAGTCCATTGAGAAGAAAGATTTATTGTTGAGGAGTTTATTTTAGTATGAGCTTTGCCATAGATATGTCATCAGTGAGGAATAGTGGTACCTCACGGTCTATTAGTTAACTAGTAGACCATAAATGTCAAATGGAAGTGACTATTATTAAGCAGTACATATACTGTAGGGAGACAAGTTTGATTTGTTTTGTAAAAATAAGTAAGGGGGGGGGGCTCTTTAACAGAGACAAGAGGATGTGAAGGAGAACGGGCTCCAGAGAGGGGCCCGCGTTCCAGTCCTCTGGTTGCCCTGCACAGCTGTGCTGTGACGTTGGGTAAGCCCTGTCCTCACTGAATATGAGCAGTAATTTCCACGCCATCATAAGGTTTTGGTGGGAACTGGAATATATGTGCGGCTTCCATCACACGGCTTAGAACGCAGGACACACCCAATAAATAGCAACTAACGTGTTAGGTTTTTACCAAAAGGAGGAAACGTGATAAGTGGTTAGAATTTGCCGTTGGTTTTTAAAGCAGCATTAACGAATTTCCTAAGTGGAATTCTTATTACGGTTTTCATTTCCCACCCAACTCCCCAATTCATTGTAGACGACTTGCATGTCACTTTTTTCTTTCCCATTATGTGTTTTCATAGTCTGTGATTGTGAAAAGTGTTGAACGAAATGCCTTAAATATGTATGAAGCAAGGAAATGTCTCCTCGGACTTGAAAGCAGTGGGGTTACCATAGCAACCAGTCCGTCCCCAGCATCGTGCCCCGCCGGCCTGGCCTGTCCCAGCCTGGATATCTTAGCCTCGGCAGGCCTCGGACTCACTGGACTAGGTATACTGTTCATTACTAAAGCACTTCTCAGTTGCTTACCCAGTTCCCTTCCTTTCTGCCGCAGGGGCTACATCTTAAAGGGTATGTTTCTCCCTCGTCAGGCCCTATGGTCAGGTGAAAAGCAGCAGAACTCGAATCAGTCCATTTTGTTGTTGGCTTTTTGTTGTTTTTTATTGTTAGACTCCGTGGATTCGTTCCCCAGATTCTTCTTATTTTGGCATCAATAATCAGCGTCTGACGTTTATTTTCGGCTGTGTTTGTTCTTCTAAATTAAGAATGCCATTGCGAGTGAAGTCAGCAGGCTGACTGTAATTTATGTGTTTGCTCTCCCTTGTATTTGCAATATTGCCACCAGTCCCTGGAGATAAAGATTATCCAGTTTGCCTTTCCAAAAGTAATTGCAAATCTGTATGAGGGGTGTGCAGAGGGGGAGGGGAGAGCAGGCAGACCCCCTCCCCCCTCTTCCCTCCGTGGCTAGGCCTGCTTCGTGCAGACACAAAGGAAATCGAGCCTGCGGCCACCAAGGGCAACAAATGGATCTGCATTCACATCTAAGGCAGCAAATAGGAAGATGAAGGAACATCGTCATCTCGGTGCTTCCGTGTTTTAGGATAATAGAGCCAGTCATTTTAATAGCCATGGTGATATTCATTGCCTCATTATGGACTCCCGTCTTACAGGCTGAAGTTAGTTGCTGCATTAAATCAGGCTAGTTTTACTTCTTATACATTTTCTCAGTAGCCTTTATATGAAAAGTTAAAGCACTAACCCTAGCAAACCCATTCAGTGTTGATTTGAGACCGAAAACATACTCTTAGCAGTCTAAATTTTTCTAACAGCTATTCTTGCTTTAATAAATATAACATATTTAAATAATATGATTAATACACCAAGTAGCCTTGCTTCAACACCCTTACGGTAAAGGCAGGTTTTTTCCCCCTGGGCCCCTTGTCTCCCAAAGCTGTCCCTTCCACACAGCAATGCACCTCGGAATGCCAGTCTCATCACTTAGCAGGCACTGAGTTCTTGCTGCACTAGAGAGAGAGAAAAAGTGAGCAGACATTCAGAGTTACTCAATTTTTAAAATGTTTTTATGGCTGCACCTATCCTGTAACACCTAATGCTTTAAGTATTCCTGGAAACTTGTGTAAAAATCCACATTTTATTTTAGATGCCAGAAGGGAAATTTCATTACCATATTTTAAATGCCAGAAGGGAAATTTCATTACCTAAATCAGGCATTAAATCTTAAAAACAAGGGGAAATTTTTTTTTCTCTCCTGAGAAAAGATTTCGCATGCATGGGGATGAGCGCGAAGGAGTCATGTCAGTGTTTTGACACAGTATGAAAACTGTTGCAGGTACCGAAGCCTGTCCACAGTGGGCCAAGCAGAGCCATTCTGCTGCAGGAAATCATCCCCCTAGTCGCTGCTAATTGTACGTGGTTTGAAGCGTTTGTTTGAACGCGTATGACAACTGAGCTATGCGGGGACATGAAAACAGGTTCCCACTGGAGCAGAATGTTGTTCATCTTGGCTAGTGACGTGAACGCAAAACAGCTGGTGGTGCTCAGTGACCCCCCCCCCCCCACTGCCTTCCTGGTTGGGGCACACACCTGTCTCCCATTTTCCGATCAGCATCTGTTTGTGGATAAGCTGGGGTCCTGTGATGAAATGGTATCAGGCTGTATTTCATGGGAATATTTGAAAGAAGGTAATCTATCACTCACGTTTTATATTCAGAAAATATCAGATTATATCAGCGTGCATTCCAAATGGCAATATTGCTGCCATCTGTTATTTTAAAATCTTGAATTTATGCATATTGACTGTACATTCACTTACCACAGGTCTCTTGGGCCCCACCACCTTATCTCTAAACACTTCGACAACCCCGAACTCACTCTTGAATGCGCTTAATAGCTCCATCAGTCCTTTGCAAAGTCCAAGTTCTGGCACCCCGAGCCCCACGTTGTGGGCACCCCCACTTGCTAATACTTCAAGTGCCACAGGTCAGTATCATTTAAGTACAATCAAAGGCATGTCTTTGTAGGTATTACCAGTTTTTAAATAAAATGTACTAGTGGTTCCATGTCCTTAGGGGGAAATCATGGTTCAAAGCATACTTTTTAGCCTAACAGAAATTTCCTAATGTGCAAATTAGTTAAAATGATGCACGACAAAACAATGAGTTTCCCATAAAAGTAAAACATAACCTTCGAAAGTGACTAGCAGACCAGGAAAAGGAGCATAATGTGCAGGGAGCAGTGGCAAAGTCATATGAAGGTCGCTGACTGATCACTCGAAAGATAGGTTCTAGCTGGAGAGGTTAGAATTGCTCGGTAGGTATATGCACACATGAAGTCCAGCTTGTTTCTTCGTCTGTACCGTGAGGAGCTTGGGTTAAATACTCCCTAGAGAGTTGTTCCATTTTAATATTCTTTTGTGTAGTAATGCTAAACCTGTTTGCAGAGAGAGATCAACATTGAATTCCCTTCTGAATTTGCAGCAACAGTGATGTTTTTTGAAGTTACTGAAAATAATATAATGCTTGTTGGTTCTGTGTTCTTTCTGTCTAATATCTGTCTTCATAAAATGTTGTTCTAGGCTTTTCTGCCGTACCACACCTTATGATTCCATCTACTGCCCAAGCCACGTTAACCAATATCCTGTTGTCTGGAGTACCCGCCTATGGGCACACAGCCCCCTCCCCCCCTCCCGGCTTGACTCCTGTCGACGTGCACATCAGCAGTATGCAGACAGAAGGCAAAAAAATCTCTGCTGCTTTAAATGGACACGCGCAGGTAATGTCCCTCAGGATGGTGGGAATCTGTGCTGTTGGTAAGAGATAAGCCACTCGTAAAACTTTCAGTGGAAGTGAATTTTAGAATGGTGACCACATCCACATGCTATTTTCTATTGTTATTTCAGCCTCCGAACATAAAATATGGTGTAATATCCACTTCATCGCTTGGAGAGAAAGTGCTGAGTGCGAATCATGGTGACCCGTCCAGACAGACAAGTGGATCGGAGCAGGTGTCTCCCAAACCAAATCCTGCCGAAGGTATCTTTCCTCTGGACTTCAGCGGGCCTGTTCCTTGGACAAAGCGGGTTGTAGAAAGTCCAGGCAGTGATTTCAAATTGGTTTTGCTAATCGATTATGACTTATCCTGCCCGGAGTTTGCAGAAAGACAACATCCTGAATGAAATTCCAAAGAACATGGTGAAAGATTAAACTGAAAAGCAGACAAACTTCTTACAGAAAGAATCACTTTCCCATGACATTGGAACTTCCTAAATGAAAGTGAATGTAATTATGTAGCAGGGAAGCATCAGCTTACTAAGTGTGTGTGTGTGTGTGTAATTTTTTTCTAAGTAGAGTGGACCTTTTTTTAATCCTTTCATCCCTAACTTTAAAAATATGAGGGTCATTTCTTCACATTTCATCTTGAGTTTTTGAGGCAGCCTGAACTTGAGGCGTCGTCTTTGCAGCTGAAAGCTGCTATGTCTGTGTCTCCCTGGAGCTGGATTCTGGTTTGTTTCCATCACAGAGGATTGCTGATGGTGAACTCGTGTTTTGGGTGTTGTGTTTCCTCCTCTGCAGGCGGTAACGATGCTTTTGTGGAAGTAGGCATGCCGCGGAGTCCTTCCCACTCGGGGAACACGGGCGACTTGAAGCAGATGATGGGTCCCACCACGGTTTCCTGTGCCAAGAGGCAGACGGTGGAGCTCTTGCGCGGCACGAAGAACTCCCACTTACAGTAGGTGTTTTCATCGGGGAGGCCCACCTGCTTGGAAGGAGATTGTAGCGCGGGCTGGATAGGTTTTAAGTCAGGGGAACAACACTGGGTTTGTTGGGCAGGGAGTGTTCCTTGATTTCAGCAAGTTTGGTCTCATCCGGGAGTTCATTCATTTCTCTTTATAATTACCTTTTCTTTTTCCTTTCAAACATTTTTTTTTCATTGAAGTAACGTTGGTTTATAACATCATAGGACTTTCAGGTATGCAGCATTATAATTGGACATCTGTATATACTACATCATGCTCACAACCGAAAGTCCACTTTCCATCCGTCACCATACAGTGGACCCCCTTACCCAGGCTGCCCCTTTCCACTCAACTTCCGCTCTGGTAACCACAGATCTCTTGTCTGCCTCTAGGAATATGTTTTCTTTGTCGAGTTTTTTTTTTTTTTTTTTTCACTTAGCATAATACCCTCAAGGCCCATCCTTGTCACAAACGGCAGAATTTCATCTTTTTTATGGCATAGTAGTATTCCATTTCAATCTTAGTGATATTTTTGTGGATAAAAATGTTATCTACACTAATAAAAGAGAAAAATGGTAATTGGCGTACGACGATACCCTTTTCATTGGCTAATCAGGGCTATATGCAAATTAACTGCCAACTATGATTGGCAGTTAACTGCCAACTAAGATTGGCAGTTAACTGCCAACTAAGATTGGCAGTTAACTGCCAACAAGATGGCGGTTAATTTGCATATGTAGGCACAATGCAGGGAGGCGAAAGGGAAAGCAAGAAGAAGCCCCCTGCCACTGACAGTGATCGGAAACCCAGGGGGGAGCTAAGAGCTGGGGGGCAGGGCAAAGGCGGCCCTGGGGCCGCCTTTGCCCTGCCCCCCAGCCATGATCGGAGAATCAGGCGTCTTTGCCGCCCTGGCCAGTGATAGCAGGAAGTAGGGGTGGAGCCAGCGATGGGAGCTGGACACGGTCGAAGCTGGCAGTCCCGGGAGCTAGGGGTCCCTTGCCTGGGCCTAAAGCGGAGCCCACGATCGCGGGGCCGCTGCAGCTGCGGGTCCCCGCTGCCCGAGCCAGACGCCTAGGCCAGAGGCGTTAGGCCTGGGCAGGGGCGGAGCCTGCAACCGCGGGGAGCTGGGGGTCCCCTGCCCAGGCCTGACACCTCTGCCGGAGGCCTCAGGCCTGGTCAAGGGGCCGATCCGGTGATTGGTGATCGGAGGGTGATGAGGGTCAACTCCTCTGGCCAAGGTATCAGGCCTGGGCGGGGGGCTGAGCCGGGGATTGGGGGGATATGAGGGTCCCCTTGCCCAGGCCTGAAGCCTGGGTCAGAGGCATCAGGCTTGGGCAGGGGGTGGAGCAAGCGATCAGAGGGAGATGGGGGTCCCCTGCCCAGGCATGGTTCCTGGGCCAGAGGCCTCAGGCCTGGGCGGGGGCCAGAGCCAGTGATCGGGGGGAGATGGGGGTCCCCTGTCCAAGCTGACACCTCTGGCAGAGGCGTCAGTCCTGGGCAAGGGGCCGATCAGGTGATCAGAGTGTGATGGGGGTCTACGCCTCTGGCTGAGGCATCAGGCCTGGGCCAGGGGCAGAGCCAGCAATCGGAGGGGTCTGGGGGTCCCCTGCCCAGGCCTGATGCCTGGGCCAGAGGCATCAGGCCTGGGCTGGGGGCAGAACCAGTGATGGGGGGAAATGAGGGTCCCTTGCCCAGGCCTGACACCTCTGTCAGAGGCGTCAGGCCTGGGCAAGGGGCCGATCCTGCGATTGGAGGGTGATGGGGGTCAACGCCTGAGGGCTCCCAGTAGTATGTGAGAGGGGGCAGGCTGGGCTGAGGGACACTCCCCCCCCCCCACCCAGTGCACGAATTTCGTGCACCGGGCCCCTAGTTAAGACATAATACCTGGTAATTCTCACCCTTATATTCTACCTAGAGTCCTTCTCGTCATAAACCTTGGGAGTATATCTGGGTCCTCTGAACTTTCTCTGTTGCTCTGAAACTTTTAACACGATCTCTGCTCTTCCGTAAGCAGCGGGGTGATTTTTACTCTCTGAGGATTGCTTTTAGACACTTCCCTGGTGTGAATTCTGTCTCATTTGCCTTTGAATTTCTAACTGAAACCATGGCGCCCTTGTTCTGAGGTGGTTAACTGCTCACTTTGGTAACAAATACTTGACAGTATCATGATTTCATTTATTACAAATCACAGTGAATGTGAATACATATATTTTATTAAATATAACTCTCCTGTACGATAGGACAGTTACAAATGGGTGTTCCTTTATTTTTCATTTCTTTTCTTGTTTCAAATAGGCAGCCTGTGGTTTTTTTAAAACAATGGAATGCTTCTGTATTGAAAGGTTTTGCTTCTATCCGTCTCCATTTTCCCAATTTCCCCTACTGTCTTATTAGTTTTCTTATATAGCTGACCCTTGAACATGTGTGGGCTAGGGGCCACTGACCCCCTGTGCTGTCAAAAATCCGTGCCTAACTTTGACTCCCCCAAAACTTAACTACAGTTGTCCCTTGGTACCTATGGGGGATTGATTCCAAAATCCACAGATGTCCAAGTCTTTATACTCAATAGCCTAGGACAGCGCATACCGTCAGCCCTCTGCACCTGCAGATTCCCAACCATGTGTCTAAAATAGTTTTCTCAGTCTGTAGTCTGTTAAATCTGTGGATGTGGGACCCAGGGATATGGCGGGCTGCGGGCTTTCAGATCAACTCAATCCTGTTTAGACCATGTACCCAGGGGTCATTGATATCTCCCACTAACAATATGACATATATACTGTATACAGAAAATGTTCGAATATATATCATGGAATCGTTTTAGCGCCAGCTCTTAGAGTCAGAATGCCTGAGTTCAAACTCCAGCTCTCCCATTTACCGGAGGTATGACCTTGGGCTTCCCTCTTCTGTAAAACGGGAAGAATAATAATACTGCCTGTCTCATAGTGGTGTTGTGAGGATTAAATGAGATGATACGTGTAAATAGTTGGCAGTGGCTAGCATATAGTAAGTGTGGCACAGATGAAACATTTGGTGCATTTGTGTGTGTGATGGTGGATGTTAAAGTCCAGACTCTGTTTCACAGCAGCACTGACCGGCTGCTCTCAGACCCAGAATTGAGCACTGCAGAGAGCCCTCTGGCTGACAAGAAGGCTCCAGGGAGCGAGCGAGCTGCAGAGAGGGCCGCAGCCGCCCAGCAGAACTCTGAAAGGGCCCGCCTGGCCTCCAGGCCGTCATATGTCAACATGCAGGTAACGATAAAATGAGTGGGAGGGTCATCCAGATGTAGGGGCTGGGGATAGAGAATGGCAAATTCAGAAACTAGGTTTTCTTTCTGTACTCTAGTCCAAATTAAATTTAAATCTATGTGCAGTAGTTAGGAATTGGTTTTGCTATAAACTTTAAACATGAAATGCAGGATTTGGCTTAAATGGTTAAGTTATCCTATATAATAAAAGGCTAATATGCAAATTGACCAAACAGCAGAATGACCGGTCGTTATGATGCACATTGACCACCAGGAGGCAGATGCTCAATGCAGGAAGTGCCCCCTAGTGATCAGTGTGTTCCCACAGGGGGAGCACTGCTCAGCCAGAAGCCCTGAGCCGGGCTCGTGGCTGGTGAGTGCAGCAGCGGTGGTGGGAGACTCCCACCTCCATGACAGTACTAAGGATATCCAACTGCCGGTTTAGGCCCACTCCCCAGAGAGCGGGCCTAAGCTGGCAGTAGAATATCCCTTGAGGGCTCCCGGACTGCGAGAGGGTGCAGGCCGGGCTGAGGGACTCCCCAAGTGCACGAATTTTGTGCACCAGGCCTCTGGTTTAAAATATAATATGAAAGGTAATGTGAATGGTCTGTGTCACTATGTGTAATGTAAATGACACTGTTCACCTGTTGTTTTATAAAATTTTAGATAAATACCAAAGCTGTTATTTCTAAGTATTACTGCCTCTCGACATAGTCTTGAATAAATAGATATAATAATCCATCTATCTATAAAATGGAGGTGATAAATTTGGTGTCTTTTAGGCAGTTATAAAAATAGCTAATATGAAGCTTTAGTTTTTTGAAAATAGATGATAAATATTATTGATGATTATATTGAGTCACAAATTTTTATGATTATTTTAAACAATTTCCTCAGGGATTTTTCTCTATATCTGTAGTAGGCTAACTACTCAAAGTAGACTATTGAACATGAAGTTCAGAAATCTGATTTCTGTATAGATGACAATATGAAAGATAGGGATTTTGTGCTTTTAGAGATTCCTATAACCATTTGATTTCAGTACCTTAATTATTGGGTAGACTTGCCTACTTCATAATAAGAGATATATCGCCCCACTCCCCAACGCCAAAAAAAAAAAAAAAAAAAATCCTAGAAACCAAACTGTCGCAGATATATAAAGAGATTAATTCGTGGAACTAAATTATACTTCTTTAATTCCAGCAAAAGCTACAACTCAATCCCGCTTATCTGTTCTTTTAATCCTTTGCATTTGAACATTTCCATGAGATTTTTAGATGAATGTTTTCACAAAGCCATGGCCTTTATAAAAGTGTCAAAATTTTTAAAAAAATGATAGCTGATACATTTTCTCTAGCGGGCTTATTTTCAGTTAATATAAATTAAAATTCCCTCCTCAAAGATGTATCAAATCCGCTTCATGATCCCTGTATGGTTTTCGTACGCCTCGTTGTTCTTACTTTCCATCCATTTTATAACTAGAGTGAACCACTTCCGTGTTTCTTTCTTTTAGGACGGATAAGCAATGTTCTTGGTGATACAGTTTCAACTTAAATAGATGTTTTTGTGCCATTACTACAGAGCTGACTTTTAAAACCATAAGAAATCAATGACAGTAGTCATCTAGCATTGACGGGGGAAAAGAGTGAAGACTCCCTGATTCCCCCAGCTGAGAACTCTCTGTCTCCGGCGGTCCTTGGAGAGCTGAATCCCCAGCTCTCTCCACACTTATCTCACTTCCTAATTTATTTTGTAGTTATTTCCCTTACCCATCCTTGCTGAGGCTCTCCGTGCTCTGAGGCTATAGGTTTTATTTTTCATTTTTTTATTAATTGTGGTTTTCTTCCACAAAGTGCCGCACAGTCTCTTTAACTTGAGGCACTCCATACATATTTATTGAACAAGTGAATGTAGGATCTTCCCACACCTTGCACTTAGATGTTGATCATTAAAAGTTGATTTTAATTTCCATTGCCACTTCAGATCTAACGTTTCAAAACCATCGTCAAATGTGTTCTCTAAAAATCCACTCTCCTGATTTACTGCCACGTTCTCAGAGCTCACCACACATCCTGCTTTGTCAGGGTCAGCCTGTTTCTTTGTGTTATCCTGACTTAAGTATTATTTGTGGCGCATTCCCGCTTAGAAGTCTCCTGTTTCACACTGTGAATTACCTGGGTGTGCAGTGTACATATGGTGGTGTGGTCCCCTGGGAAAAGGGTTAGAAGAGCTCTGGCCAGCTGTTTCTCAGCCTCCTGGTAGCCTTTCAGACATTGTTAATCAAGTCTCAGTTCCTCAGCTGGGCAGTTGAGAACACTGGGTTAGCATGTGAGATGTCGCTCTGTCTAGACCACTTTCTTCCAAATGACCTACCTTGGTTTCTGTGTAGACCTGACTGTGTCATATGTCACTTATTCAGTGTGAATGAAACGGTGGATAGTGCCATCCTACTCCTATGCAGTGCAAGGTAACTAGGTTTAGTTTATTGTAATGCTTACTGTTATTATAGCTTAAAGCTCGACATTTGCTATTTTTCTCCTTTCAAAAGCAAAGACCATTCCAATTAGGCTAAATAATTTCTTAAGCTGTCTGGACATTACACCACTTCAGGCCATCTTTTGAAGAGGGGATTTTGAGAACCAAATGAGGCCGGTAGATAACCTGAAAGCATTTTCATAATGCTTTATTTTGAAACTTAGCAGAACTACTATTAAGTTATTTGCTGTGCTTTAGCATATACTTATCCTGGTGTTTTAAATTTTCATAGAAAATAGATTTTTTTTTCTTTTGAAGGAAGATTTCTGGCTCTTGTCATTGTCTCAACTTAAAGTCAAAAGTAGTAATTTATATTCTAATTAATTAGATTTGAAAACATGTTTAAATTGATCAGACTTGCACTGAATTAATGAGACATTATGGTGCTTAGCAGGTAGATCCATGGGCTCTAGTCAAAACCTTGGTTTTCTAATCAGCATGACATTTGGATAAACTGGCAATAAAATATTTTTGCTCTGTTTTATTTTCAGGCATTTGACTATGAACAAAAGAAGCTATTAGCAACCAAAGGTATGTGATATAGTAATGATTTTGATTCTCCCCTCCCCCATCAAAGACCCATAAAAGATTCTCCGGTTTTCACGTTGAATTGTGAAATTGGACCGTCATAAAAAAAAAAGTTTAAGTTCAAAGTTGCAAAAGTTTTGTTGGGGTTAAATGTACTTTATTGAGTAGAATAGCATTAGATCAATTATGAAATAATGTAGCATTTTAAAATATAATGGCATAAGATATTTTATGATGATATTTTAAGTCATTTTGTATTAAATAATGTTCAGGTATGATTTCTTTACGTATATCAAGGGAACAGCACGCATCAATATTTTAAAAAATATATTAAAAATATCAAGCATTTTGTTGTATATTCTGTGTTCCAAAGCTATGTTAAAGAAACCAGTGGTGACGGAGGTCAGAACACCAACAAACACCTGGAGCGGCCTCGGGTTTTCTAAATCCATGCCAGCCGAGACCATCAAGGAGCTGCGAAGGGCCAACCACGTGTCCTATAAGCCCACGATGACAACCACTTTTGAGGTTTGTAGAGTCATCCCTACCCAGTCTTCCTGTCTGCTCTCAGCAAAGGAGAACAGTCATCATCTCTCCCCCCTCCCATTCTTCATTAAGTAGGAAAAGTCACTAATGGGAGTTGTTTTAATTTCTATTCTTATAAGCGTATTGCTATAAAATGGATGCACTCTGACATGCTCTTTCACATGTCTTCTCTCAGAGTTGTGGATCAGCTGTTCGTTACGGAGATGCAAATTTATAACTGAGTTTTTGTTGGGAGGAGAGTGTCGTAAATGCTAAAACAAGGCTGAGATTAAGCAAAGGATAGATGTAACAATAGTCCATAAAATGTATAAAGAATCCTTTTATTCGGGGGTATCACTAGCAAGCCCACCATAGGGAGAAAAGGCAAATATTCAATAAAAGCAAGTGTTCAGATATGAGTTAAAAAGTCAGTGTGTTCAGTTGTGCCAGGAACACAGCAGGAAGTATCACAAACAAGAACTCCAGAATTTTATGTTTCCCAGATGTTGGCTGCACTGCAGGGTGAGACTGGGAAGCTGGCATCCGCGCCACATGGAGAAAGGATCCAGGGTTCCCAGCTCCCCAGCCGGGCTACACATGCCGCGCCCAGCCAGCCTTTTCAGCTTGAGAGGACCAGATTTTGGCTCTGAGCCCTTTGCGAGTGGGGATGGAATAAGAGCGCACACGCATGCACACACCAACTGGGGAGACCGAGCAAACCCAAACACGGATGGAAATGACCGATCCAAGAATCACAGTGTTCAACCAGAACACTGCAGATGGAAAAACAAATACTGGTGAAGGGTTTCATAATTGTTAGTCTAATCACTAGCATTTGTAGATTGACCTTCTTCTTTCCACCTGTTTTCTTTGTAATAAATTAGACTGTTGACGAAGGGTAAAAGCAAAAGTGCATTTTTTCTTCGTCTCTTTGCGTGAGTGAAGAAGCAAATACTATTGAAAGAGGTCAGTCTCCTACGAATTTTGAATTTCATTGTCAGGCCTCCAGTAGCAACCTGACAGCTGTATTTAAAGATTGAGGTTACGGTCAGCAATGAGAAGATAGGGACGTAGGGAAAAGTTTTGAGGCTCTAAGAGGTGCAGTCCTCTTGCTGCCATTGTAGCTCTGAGAGAAACTAAACAACTTTTGTTGGCAGCGACCTTAACACTGTGCTAATTCTTTCAACGGATGCACCTACAGTCTCATCCATTTCACTCACCTTTGGTAGGATGGGGTGTGCAGAAATGCTAAATCAGTTCTGTTCTCAAAGGCCAACAGTGTGACGGTTTGAAATGATCATTGTGACAATATAGTCAAGTGCAGGGGCTGTGGGGTCCGGCAACCGCCACTGATCGATGTACAGCTCTGGAGAGTGACTTCACTCCTCAGAGCCTGTTTTCTCATTTGGTGGTTTAGAGGGTCACATGGCAGAGGGCAGCCCGTGCCTAGCATGGTGTACGGTAAGTTCTGAGTAATACTTAGCGGTTCCTGTTATTTCCACTGGAGAACTTTACCCTGAAGAAAACCAAGAGCTTGGAATGTTGATGAAGGAGGCTGTTGGTGGCAGTTGTGGAAATAGAGAGGAGTGGGTAGGTGTAGGTGTGTTTAGAGATAACATGGACAGAATTTGCCAATGGATGGGATGTGGTGAGGGAAGGAAGGAGGAGAACGACTTGAGCAACTGGGTAAATTGTAGAGTTAGTTACATATTGAGATGTAGGGATTCTAAGAAAGGAGTAGGTTTGGGTGTAGCTAGTGGGGACAGATAGACAACAGTTTAGTTGCAGGTACCCTAAATTTAAAGTGAGACAGTTACATGGAGGTGTCAGATTGGCAGCTCCAGGATAGTAATTTGAACAGAAAAGTTAAATCTGGAGGTAAAAAATTTGGAGTCCTGGATGTAGTTAAGCCTTGAGAGAGGTGAGATTACTGAATAAGAGAGAAGGAATGCCAGATCAAGCCCAGTGAGAGACATTCAGAGTGGAAAGGGAGGAAGATCCTACAAAGCTCCAGTGCCGGAGGCGGAAACCCCGGGAGTGTGGTGTCCTGGTGCCTTGAAGGAGGAAGTGTGAGAGGAGGGTGTGGCCCGCGGTGAGAGTGTTCAAGTGAACAGTAAAGGATTCTCTTGGAATTCCCCAGTGAATGTGAAACTTCGGAAATCAGAGAATCTTGGCGTTAATTTTCTAGATCCAGTTCAAAATAGGGTGTCTGTAATATGGTGATGGAATGAATAAATGCTAGTTCTGTGCAGACTTTGAGATCTTTTAAGTTATTATCTTGATTTGGGGGAATGAAATAAGGTAGACTTTTCTAGGTATTTGTGATTTGTTGGAGAGATCCTGTTTAGATGAGGCCAACACCGGAGTCATGCCAGATCTCTCTCCGCCCTC
Organism: Myotis daubentonii; assembly: GCF_963259705.1. Taxonomy (NCBI): domain Eukaryota; kingdom Metazoa; phylum Chordata; class Mammalia; order Chiroptera; family Vespertilionidae; genus Myotis; species Myotis daubentonii. Next base: position 31,054,692 of record NC_081852.1, on the reverse strand, counting down.
CAACTTGATTAGCCTGGTAGCTGAATTCTTGTCAAGGCATTGGGTCTACTATTCCTCTTCCCCATTGTTTGTCCTTTTTGTGTGGCGCAAGGCAGAGAATCTCTTGTAGATCTTTACAGGAGTAAGTCTTTATACCGAGGACTCTCGGAACTCTGCTGGGCACCTTCACGATGAGGGACAGAGATTTCACGGAGTATATTTCCAAGTCCTCGGTGGCTGGAAGACAGAGGATAGAGACAGGGACCACAGCCTCGTCCCCAGGAGCAGCATCTGTGGGTGACTGCAGTGGTTAGCAACTGAAGTAAATGGCAGCGGTCTACTGGGGATTCTTTCCCCTCCACCCACCTTATGAAACATTTCCTTGTCGACAGGGCTCATCAGTGTCCCTCTCGAGGTCCAACAGCCGTGAGCACTTGGGAAGTGGAAGCGAATCTGATAACTGGAGAGACCGAAATGGAATAGGACCTGCCGGCCATAATGAATTTGCAGCTTCTATTGGCAGCCCCAAGCGTAAACAAAACAAATCAAGTGAGCTTTGACTTTTAATCGTACTTTTAGGTATAATCAGCATGAAATTTGTTTATTTGGTTGAGGGTGATGTTAAGGATGAATTCTGCACCCCATGCCTTCAAGTGTTTGTCATAATTCACAGGCCACCTCCTCTGGGAAGCAGACCAGGTGGTGTTCTGCTTTCACCACATTTTGTACTTGCTTTTACTCTAGCACCTGTCAAGAGTGTAATTACCTGTGTACGTACTTGTCTCCTCCTGTTGAATTTGAGCTCCACAGCCAGGGACCATATTTATTCATTCAGTGAACACTTTTTAAATGCCCACATGCCAGGCATTCTGTTGGGCTGTGCCTGATTTGTTCTTTCTTCCCAAATGTCTGACAGTGTGTGACACCTAGTAGGTGCTCAGTAAATGCTTGTTGAATGAATGTAGGAAGGAGTCACGCGCACACACACAAACACTCAAGATGTGGAGCAGACTGTTTTCAGATTAGCATCTTGGACAACAGAAGAAAGTCTGCTCTGTAGGTAGCTCCTGAAGGTGAAAAGCAGCATTTGATATGTTAAATGGACAAGATGTAACTGAATTTATGTAAATTTAATTTATCTTTAAAGCATAAGGGTTCTGGCTTTAAAAAGATATGGTTGAGACTCAGCATGAGTCCAGTGGTTTGTCTGTAACAGCACCCACACTTCTGGGCTGTGTAAAAAGGTGAGCAGATGAGAACTGGCAATAGTCATCACAATACATGCCTCCGTTCAGGGTTTGGGACGAATTGGGAGCCCTGAGACACAGAGCGTGCAGTATTTGAAGGCTCCTTAAAAGCCATCTAAATGAGCACAGTAGTCACTCAGTAAGTCAGGTGTTACCATCAATCAAGTTGCTGTGCTGTCGAGGGTCTCCGATTTGAGAATACCGGTCTGGGGTCGGCCAAGTCTCAGTAAGAGAGCACGGTCAACTCGTTCATGCCCGTGGGCGCCTGGGCCCTCCATCACTGACAGGAGGACGGACCGAGGTGGCTGGTGCCAGGCAGGTCTAGAGGTGGAAGTGACCTTTGTCCTGTAGCCCAAAATAAATTAGTCCTGTGCCTCATCTTTCCCTTCACTTGATGCTGGATAATTAAAATTGTCTGTAAACTTAAATGCACTGAGGTTCAGGTTTAGGGATAAAATATCAGAATTCTTTAATAAAAGGGAATCATTAAAGAAACAGTTATTTTGCTTCTGTCAGATGTTTTAAGAGAATAGGGAGTTTAAGTAGTTATGATAAAAAGAAACAATGTACACTAACAGATATCACTAAGAATATTTTAGCACATCTTTTTTTCACATTTTTATTAATGAATTTTTTTATCTCAATATATGCCAAGTATTATTTAACCATGTAATCTACATAAAGATATTTTTATATAATATTTTACATTTTTATACTATGTCTTTAAAATCTGGTGTATATTTCACACTTACTGAACATTTTAATTGCCAATAGCTACATACTAGTATAGCCAATGGCTACTGTACTGAACAGCACAGTTTTAAGTAATTTTTTTTTTTACACCCTCGTCAGCATTACCAATGTCTAGGTTTTCTCCAGGCATCCCTGTTTATACCAGTTGTTCCAGTGTTAATTATCAATAACTCCACTTTTACTCTCAAAAATGTAAATTTATCATTTGGACAATTATATGGTAATAACTTACCATATTGTCAAGTCCAGTGGTCACTTCATTGTGCCCATCGTATTCTGCTTGGCATCACCCTTGACCCAGTACATCACTGGTCACTCCCTCTCAATCTTTTCTGGTGACATGGGGCCTTACCTCCAAATGGTGGAGTGGTCCAGGGCCGAAGGCCTTCTGAACTTGGTTCTGGATCCTTTTTTGTCACATTCTCTCCACAAGAGATAAGACATCTGTTTTTAAGAGAAAGAGAACTCTTATCAAGAAATTCCTTCCACTTGAGATAAAGGACTCCTCCATTGGGAGATAAAAACAACTGAAGGAAGTTATTAGTGGCACCCAAAACAGTGCAGAACGTAATTCTTAGATTTGGTGAACCCACTGACCCCAGAGGAGATTAGGTGGACCTCACTGGTCAGGTGAGTGTCCTCCTTCCCTCTCTCCCTAGGAATCCCCTGTCAGGCTGCATCTTTGGTGTAAGAAGATTGAATCCCTACATCGACAAGAGCCAGTTGTTGGCCGGGCATACGGGCTGCACAGCTCTGCTAGAATCTCCAAAGCAGATCTTGAAGAGTATTTAAATATTTGGTCAACTACTTGGCCTGGCTCACGAGGCCATCACCCAGCTGTGCATGTCACTGGGCCTGAGAACTATACACAATGTGGCGAGATCTTCACCCATAAATCAGTTTTAGAGCCAAGCAAAGCTCAGCATTGCTGTCTTAGAGAATTTTTCTCAAGAGACCGATTTGTTTCTGTCCTAAATGAAATCCGGGAACTCCAGCAGCATTTCTGTCTCACTTCATGGTACTCTTCATGTTGGAAGTACTCTATTTTGTGAGCTTACGGCCCAATTATATTTTTGTAGGGAAGGGGATTTATGTGGTGCACTATTACCAAATCCCTCTGACTGCAGGTGAGCACAAGTGTGGAGGCAGAGAGCCATCTGAAAGGAGCCTGGACTTGCAGTACCTTTCCGCACCGTAATTATGTCCCAAGGGTCTTCCTCCCGATTCCTCACTTAATTCACATGCAATCAATTATAAAGAGCAAATGCTTCTGAATGCTCCATGAGAAAGTGATTAATGATTATTAACTGCAGAGGCACTGTTGCTGAATTGCTGCCTCCCAAGTGTAACCTTATAAATGGCAAGAGCCTCTCTGAAAGCAATAACCGGCATTTCGTTAATGAAAAGCCAGTGTTTCACTCTGTAAAGGATTGCTCTGCTTCTGCAGCTACAGTTCTATTCAGCCCAGCAGTGAAGCTGAAATATTGGAGGGATTAAAACTTTTAATTAAACCTTGTTCTCTCCGGGCATTTACACTTCAAGCCTGTCTCTCATTTGCCCTTCAGCGGAACACTATCTCAGCAGCAGCAATTACATGGACTGCATTTCCTCGCTGACAGGAAGCAATGGCTGTAACCTAAACAGCTCTTTCAAAGGCTCTGACCTCCCCGAGCTCTTCAGCAAACTGGGTCTGGGCAAATACACAGACGTCTTCCAGCAGCAAGAGGTCAGTCATTATTTACTCATCCCCCTCTCCCCCCCCCATCTTCGTTTGGGTTCTGTGTATGACGACTTCTAGAATGAAATCCCTCACTGACCTGTGACTGTTTTCGCTGAGCATTGATACAATTCTCATAGCTTGTTTTTGCTGCTAAGAAAAACGTGATCTCATTTCCTATTTAGTGCAACTTGTAAACACAGGATGTGTGTTCACAAAAACACCCCTTCAACAGTTTTAGCTAAACAGTGTACTGATTCATTGCTCTCAAGGTCAGCAACAAGTCTGTATTTAATGTGATTTCACACTTTAAACTATTATCTTTATTTGTGGCACTTAAATACCAGTACCTGAAATAAATGCGTGGTTGTTTCTGACCCCATCCTCCTCACGTTGCTGAAGTCTGTTCTCACAGAGTATAATGTACTTTTTGGCATGCTCATTTATTCTTTAATTTACTGATTGGCTTTTAATTTACTGATTGGCTTTTGCCTAAACTGAGATGTTTTCTGAACCATCTCTGCCATGGATTTGGTCTAACTACTCAGCCATGGCCATTATGCTCTGGCGTAGAGAACAGAGCTTGACTCTTTCTGATAATGCTGTCATTTCACCCAGGCACAGCTAATCCAGTGCAGCAGAGAGTTAGAATAGTTCCATAAATGTGTCTATTCAATTCTAGTTTGACACTAGCATCTTAGAGACCATCTGATTAAGTCAGTAATTCCCAGATCAGTGAAGCATCCAGAATTTTTTAGTGTTTTGTATCATAAATTTAAGGTATTGCCCATAGCTCAATAACTTAAGTTTGATTGCTGAACTTTACTTTTTTTTTTATAATACCAAAAAGGTTATAATGTGTATATTGGATAATTAGTGTTCTAAATTTAACCAAGGATATTGTGAGTTGAATAACATTTTCATCATCAGTGCATCAAGGAATTGCACTTATTTAGTCCTGCTGCTTAGATGAGGGTGGCTGATTGAGAAGTCAAGGGCAGAGGTATTTTTTAACTTGTCCAGAAACAAAAGGTTTCCGAGTGAGATTAGATATTATTCAATAACATTCAGGGCTTCTTTTTAATCTATAGTATTTATTTGAAGAAGCATAGAAATAAATTTATTATAGGTACTTCTTATCCACTTATTTCAAAAAGGAAGAAAATATGATCATATAAAACAAAAGTGGCTGGCTTTATTTCATATTTATGAGCTTAGAGCAGATTACAGCCTGCAGACTTGCTGCCTGGTTTTGTCAGTAAGAGTTTTGGTTGGAACACAGCTTCATTTATATTTTGTCTGTGGTTGCTTTTGAGCTCAAACAGGAGAGTTGAGTAGTTGCAACAGAGTCAATATGGCCCACAAAGCCTAGAATAGTTACTGTCCTGCCCTTTATTTCAGGCATCCCCAAATTCTTAGTCTCCATTAAATAGAATTTCTAAAAACATAGCTTTAGATCTATGATAAATGAAAAACAAAAAGGTTTTACAAGATCTGGGTGTAACTTGTAAATCAAAAGAAAATTTCAAATTTCTTGAAAAAGTATGCATTACTATTTTCAGGTGTGTTGAAATTTGGTACTGCTTCCTTTATTTAGGATATGTTCCAATATTCAGTTATAACTTAATGAGAATTGCTCATTAACTAATCTTGTGAGATTTACTTAGCAACTTTCCCAGATATTTCTGTATACATTGTTATCAGCCATAGCTGCCCATTCTTTTATCCCCTTGGTGAGCCCTTTGCTTTATGTCTACAATCATATTTAATGCCCACAAAAGCCCTGCACAGTACACTGCTGTCAACCTGTGTACACACAGAAGTCTTGTCAGAGTCACACTCTGAACCCATCTCTCTCTGCCTTTGGAGCCCAAGGCCCATCTGTTCTTCCACACTGTCTCCCAGGGCGGGATGAGATCCTCGGCTAGCTGCCCTCCACACTTCGTTGCTGATGCCACAGAGCACAGTTATACTGTTCCTGGGAAGATTCTTGTCTGCCAGGCCCAGCCACGTGGGTCATGGGTCTGATGAAGCCTGGGAATTCCTCTGTCATTCTTATGTAAAACACAGTGGAAGGTACCATCTATGATATTTATAATTCGGCTTCTTTTTATACAGATATACTTCACTAAGTCAAAGCTAAGATATATTTTCTCTCTTCTGGGCAGATATGTATTCTTCCTTTTATCAGTTCACACACACACACAAAAAAATGTACAATTTGTATTTCCCTTTTTGTCCCGGCTTCCAGGATGCTCAGATCTAAGTTTTTAATCTCACGTGCAGTAAATCGCTGGCTTAGTCTAAGTCTACTGATAGAATAATCACTTTTGTTTCATCCCCTTAATTACTTTACTCTTGTCCCTTAGGTTTGTGACACCACTGGTTTTTTTTTTGGAAGTAGGCAGAGTATAATTAATAAATAAAGTAGGTGTAACAAGGAGTTGAACCTACAGTGAGGAAGAAAATAAATCCTTAGTATATTGGTTATAGATTACCTTTTCACCCACAGATCGATCTTCAGACATTCCTCACTCTCACAGATCAGGATCTGAAGGAGCTGGGAATTACGACTTTTGGTGCCAGGAGGAAAATGCTGCTTGCAATCTCAGGTGAATATAAATGCTCACACTCATATTTTAAGTCTGAATAACTTCTGCCAGTGGTCTCAGCCAGTGGGGCTGGTTCGACCCATTGACCACTTGCTTGCCACCCGGGCACCTTGGTGGTTGTGGTTTCAGAGTGCTTCCTGCTAACAGTATGACCAGTGCTCAGAACATCCCCTCTTTCATCAAGACATCGCCTGAAAACCTGCTGTGACAGTATCGTTCCTTAAAACAGATTTCTCCAGAAAGATCTAACCAAAATTGCCCTTTGCAGAACGTGAGCCAGGGGTTGCAGCACAATTCTCCTTTCTTGTTGTTGTGTTCAGCAGCGATCATTGGGTTAGTGAATAATGATTCTGGATTGGCTGTCGTGTTCCAAGTGCATGTGTGCTTGTATACCAACAGAGGTCATTGCAGAGGTGAATGCTCCGTGGTATTGGCAGGTATTACTTGTCTGAATGCTTTTTTTTTTTTTTTACTAAAGTTTTCATGAAATTTGTCAGTCACAGAAGGGTGTAGGATCCTGAAATTAGTCACAGAATGAAGGAAAATAATGTTGTCTGTCTCCCAGACTGCCTTCTGTATGCAGCGGTTTCATATTCTATGTATTACAAAATGCTCTACACATATTTACTGGGGACCTCCTCTTTGAAAGGAGTTGAGCCAGCTGATGAGTCAGGAGTCGGCAAATACAGAACAGTGTATCTCCAAAAGGTGTTTTGAGAAATATGAGGAAGAACTGGGGAGGGTCAAACTTTGGGTTACTTTTTGAAGACTGTCTGATGAATGTCTGTCTTTCAAAAACGTAGACACCAAGGGCAAAAGCCAGGGGTGGGGTGTGGTGAGAGTATGACTTGGCTTTTTCAGAACATTGAAGCTGCAGGCTGTGCCTTCTTGAGGCCAGCAGGTGCATCCAGCTGGTGAGAGTCCTTTGCAAACAGCAGTCACTAATCAGATCAGCAAGTAAAATTTAAACCTCAGTGGTTTTCCATTTTGTTTTAGCAGCAGATTGCATCCCCCACCCACTTCCCCACAGGACATCTTATCTATAGACCTAATATCTGAAGCAGACATAAGCAGAGCGGCTTTGAATCAGGGGTGGAAATTCAGCCATCGAGCAGCCTGTTGGGTCCTCTGTGGATCAACACAGTTCTGCACGCATCAGTGATTAGGGACGTCTTCCTCCACCCTGTGTCCCCTAGCGGCTGCATTAAGGGAGCTCCATGGGGCTGACACTTTTTCTTCTTCGCTCATAAGATCAGCTTGACACAGTACAAAGAACACTGGATTCAAACAAGGAGATTTGGGCTTTGCCTCTGCCAACCCGTGAGTCCTTGGGCAAGTTTCCAAAACCATGAAGGTGGATTGGAATAGATGATCCTGTGAAGTTACCTCCTATTTCTACATCTATCCTTCCACGTGGTGCACATATGAATAGCAGGGGCCTCCCCTGTTGTTTTTTTTATTGTCTGTGTAAATAGGATAATTTGTTTTTTTAACTTGTTTACCCTAAAGCTCCACCTCAGAGGGCTATACCTAGAACCAAATTTACTTTACATATTTTCGCATTCATCCATTAATGTGAAAATGAAATTTACACTATACTTGAAATTTGATTAACTCACAGAATCACCACGCTTATATTAAAATATGCCTGTGGGCCAGCACATTTATAGAAGAATGTGTTCCAGAACTCCATAATCTTTCTCTAGAGATTCATGGAATGTCGGTGACAGTAAAATGAAAGTTCAGTTTTCTTTGTGTACCAACCCACTCCCAAACTCTGTAAGGCTTCCAGCAACAAGCAGCTATCTCTCAATACTTCCAAGGGCTCCAGCTGGATTGTTACCATCTTTACTTGGAACACGTTTGTGATCTATTCCAGGTGGGTTTGGGGGAGGGGAGTTCAGCGGGAAACAGCAGGGAGGGGGTTTGAGTCCTCTTTAAAAACATGTTTTATCCAATCATCATCTTCAGCGTGGATCTGCTGAGGTTATAGCTCCCGTAGCCGGCCTCTCAGTGGGACTCACAGGTCCTTCCTGTGAACGGGAACGGGACTTTGAGTAAGATGCCTTATGAATGCTCTGCACGGCAGGAAGTACTTGATTATTTTAAGAATGATTTCACCTCCCTTTGTTGCCTGCATTTGTTTGAACCTGGTAAATTGTTTTCTCTGCAAATAATCAGTTTTTATTGAGAAGCCCTTCATCAAAAAGCTTCTTTTTCCAGTTCAGCTCATTTGATAACAAACACATCCATTTATAGCCTCAGAACATTCCATTTCCAGGTAGGTGCAGGATAGCTGGGCAGCTTGGACGTGCGTTGGCCTTGGCCTTGTGGTTACAGAGTTTGCTCACAATTCCTTTTTAAAACTTTAAACTTATAATCAGAGTTCTTTCAGTGTAAGGTTTGGTTCTGTTTTTATTTTGAGCCACAAGACATGTATTTTTGTGTTATAGGAGATGAGGTTTATCTCTAGTAGAAATGGATGAGAGAAAACAATGATTTTTTCTTCAAATCCATGATTTTTTGACAATTTTTTTACTTCTCTCCGTATTTTCGTAAGTAGTTAGCTAAATATGCAGGGACTGAGTGAAAGGACGTTTAGCATCCTGTTGTCAGGCTTCCCGCCAAGGCCTCAGGTAGATCTAACATTTCCCGACCTATTCTTTTAGTTTGTGACTCTGTTCAGATCCGCAACAAGATCCTGAGAGCTGCCAGGATTGTGTGACCCTTGGAATTTCAGAGAAAAAGGTTGGTATTTTCCCAATTATCCCTTAGGCTTATTGGAAAAAAAAAAAAAAGAGAGAATTTGGTCCTTGAGAGTCTACATTCTTTAGGGAATGGCTGAATTCCTTCACAGTCATTTTATTCTTCCCAAAACCTAGTTGATAGGACTTTTCAGAGTAAAGTTTTCAGTATCTATGAAAAAATTGTTTTCTTCACTGGCCCGTTGGTTTCCGTGTGCTCGGTTGGACATGTTCCGTGGGATAAAGGAGTAGAATGTTTGACCTCATTCACGCCTTTCCTCTATAGTATGGGAGTGTGTGTCCTGGTGCGTGGGTTATTCCCCCACGAGAAAATGAAGGCCAAACAAAGTGTTTCAACTTGAAGGTGACAAAACTTTCCCAGGCTGTGCACTTCAGAGGATTCACTTATTCTTAACTCTCCTATACTTGCCTTTAAATATATTAAATTCTGTCTTGATTTCTGAATTTCTGCGGGAACTTGATACAGTAGCTATCTATAAGCATGCCTGCATGTGTCTTTTGCTTGTTAAGGTATCTTCCTTGCTTCTTTAAAGTTTTTAAGCTACATTTTTCTATTTTTTTAAAAAAAAACTGGCATATGAACTGTGAAGCAAAGCTCTGCTGTCTGGCAGAGGTGGGACTACCAATTTCTCAAATTTGTGTTCCTGATGCTTTGGTTGGTCTTCGCACAGTGGATGGAGCCCTGCAGCCCGGGGCCTGGACCTTTGCATCAGGCAGGGTTAAAGCCTGTCACTTAACTGCTTACTTTGTTTTTTTTAAATCCTCACCTCAGGATATTTTTCTATTGATTTTAAGAGAGGGAAAGAGAGAGAGAGAGAAACATCTATGTGAGAGAAATACATCGATTGGTTGCCTCCTGCACACCAGGACCCTGGCCGGGGAGGAGCCTGCAACTGAGGTATGTGTGTGCTTTCGACTGGAACCCAGGACCCTTTGGTCCACGGGCCACCACTCTGTCCACTGAACTAAACAAGCTAGGGCACTTAGACTATTTTTAAAACTCAACTTCCTTATCTATAAAATGGAGAATGGTAATATTACCTACCCCTTAAGGAGGACTTAAATACAACAAAACAAATATAAAGTGCTTGTCATATAAACTCTAATAAATCAGGACATTTTTCTTCTCCCCGCCAAAGACCTAAATGTGAACAAAAAAGAGATGTCTCTACTTATGCGCTGCCCCCATGGGCAGACACTTACGTTTTGGAAGGCAGTGAGGTGAAATGTTAAGGGTGTTGGTCCATTTTCCAGAACTCGGGAGACCAGAGCACTTCTGGCCATCTGGCTGTCCTTGGCCACCGGTGACCCCCTGCAACATGGGTCTGTGTTTTTCGTCTCAGCATTACTGTAGCCAGCCATCGCTTGCAGTGCAACTTCAGAATTCGAAAGGGGATTGTACCTGTGTGTGGTTAAAAAGGAACTGAATACTGTGCCAATATAAGGTGCTCAATCACTGGCTCCATCCTGCCCCCCCCCCCCAAAAAAAAAAGACAACTTTAAGCATATTGACTATATAATCTCTCTATTTGAAATTGAATATGTTGGAAGATAACTGGCTATCAGAGGCCAACAATCCTCTTCCTTGTATTAATTCACCAGCAAGAGTTCCATCAGCTGATAGGAGGATTTATACATTTATGTGGGGTGATGAGAATAGAGTGGTTGTATAGTCATAAACAAGGTAGGCTGCTTCAATTTTTTCCCTTTCTGGTTAATAATTTTTAGTTGGAAAAAGACTGTTTTCTATGTACTCTGGTTTCTTTAAAATTGAGCATCTGAGATTTCCCCGAAAAATGTAAAGTATTGGTGGTTTTCAATTGTTTATTTCCTGGAGTGGTTGCTATTTTTCACTAAGTTAACTTTTTATTCAATGAAACCTCCTGCTGAGATGCTTCTTCATATAGCTCCTCTGACCCAAGGATCACAGGTATCACGAGTTGGTGGAGCCACAGGGCGGGGGCTGAACACAGCCATGTGTTCCTCCAATATTCTCATGTGTAGATGTGGGGTCTTTTCATGTCTGACTGTAATAATTTAATGACTGCTGTATTTGACGTGGGTGAGCTCAACAGCTGTAGTAACATTCTGTGTCTTTGGTGTAATACGTGCTCTCCTATGCCTTTCACCAGCATTGATGTCCCCCCCAGCCCTTTGCCTCTGAGGTGACATTTGGGGTAGGTCAACCTGCTCAACTTGTATATCCAGAGTTTAGAGGATCCTGAGAATGACACCTCCCCCAGATAGTTGACAAACTGCAATAACAACACTTGTTGTCCTCGGTTCTCTCAGCTACCAACATGTTGCCTTTAATATCAGACTTTCTAGCATTTCAGAAATGTCTTGACCGTCAACTAAAGGTTTTCCTTTCGCTACCAGACTTGACTCCCTCCTCCCCCAAACCTACAATACACCATTTTCTGAGCTCGACTGCCATGTCCTGTAGATTACAGACGTTCTCCATGGAGTTTCTAACACTTCTCTTTCTCTCTCTCTCTCTAGAACTAAATAAAAACCGGAGAAAGCTTTTCGAACCGCCAAATGCACGCACCTCTTTCCTGGAAGGTGGAGCCAGCGGGAGGCTGCCCCGTCAGTACCACTCGGACATTGCGAGTGTCAGTGGCCGCTGGTAGCAGTGCCCCCCCGGGACTCCCGCCAACTTTCATCAACGTGGAGACAGGAGATCTGTGAGCGGCCATCACTGCACCCGTCCGTAGCACTCTGGTGACTGGTATCAGGACCAAAGCATCTTATTCACACCTGAAGTTTGTGCCAAAAAGGAAGAAAAGAGAGAAGATATTCTTAGGTCATCATTCAGAACACCACATGAAGATTGCTTTTTAAAAAAAATGGTAATTGGACAGAATTTGCAATATGAGGGTAGGGCTTTATTTCCTGTTTTTATTTACCTATATAACATATGCACTGATTTTTTTTTTTTTTTTACTTAAAATGAAGGATGATTTGACATCTGGGATGCCAGAAAACATTGAAGTTATTGTTTGCTTGGTTGTTGTTTTTTTTTTGGTATTTGGGGATTTTAAAAAAATAATAATCAAACGTGGAATTTTCTGGTACTGCTCTAAAATAAGTATTGAGGTCTTTCAGCACTTTACACTTTCTAATTTCTTGTCCTGTGGAAATGCTCTCATTTTTATGTCACCTGATGAAACGGTACAAATCAGATTTAGTCACATTTTTCTGACTGCGTTAAATTTTTATTTGAAATGGTACTGGATTATTAGTTTCTGTGCAGAGTATCCTGTGACTTTGGGAAATGTAAGTGACTCCACTTGATTCTGGACCAGCTCTGTTCATTTATGTCAGCATCCTAGAAGCAGTGAGCAGTGAACCTCGTTCACTGTAACAGGTGCAAAGAAAGACCAAACGGACTTTGCAATATTAACCCTTTGCAGTTATCATATTTAGCTGCTGCCTATATTGCTAAAATGATGTTAATGGTTGTACTAAAGGCAAAGGGCTATTTTTAGTATACTGCCACTAAAGGATACTTATTTATATCAAACTTTTTATTTTTAGATATTATAAGCATACCGTACATAACTGATGAAATTGATATCTACTAGAGATTTATGGTAGAGCATGGACGGCATTCAACAACTGGAGCCCTAGATTGTCACTTTATTTAAAAAAGACAAATAATCATCTGACAAGACAGCACTGTTGCCATTAGGAAGAGAGATAGATTCCTGTTCTTATGTACACATTAGCTGCGCTCCGTGTGGTCAGAGGACTTTCCTTAAGCCACATGTGTCTGCTTGCAGTAGGCGTATGTATGTTGAGAACAGAAAGGCTTTATTTAAGTCTCCAGTGACAGTTTGTAAAGACAGTGGAGTTCCAAAGGAGGGGCAAATGACTGTTTTCTAAGTGGCCAGACTCATCGTTACAATCATATACTGTGAAAGTCCAAGAAATCAGGCAACATTGTTTCCTAGGTCTTTTCAGACATCTTATTGTGGATTTATGAAGGGTTTTCAATTCATGAAGAAAATCACTAAGTGCCTCCCTTTCTTCAAAGCAATATTATTTCCAAGTGTATTAATTTGTTGAAAAACTTTCCCATAGGAAATGTTGTGAATTACCTGTACTGTAATGACTTATTTATGTTCATTACTCAAGATTTTCTACATGGACATAAACCACTATTGCATGCTGTTAAGCAGACGGCGTTAGATTACATAACAATTGGGGACTTTCATACAAATGCAGATTCGCAAACACTTGCCTGGCATTTTTCCATGCCTAAGTCTTACCATGAAAGAATAAGAATTGAAGAGAAATTTTGCACACAGAAATATTTTCACTTTAAAAAAATTGTATTGGTTACTTTGAAGGCATAGATGATGGACCTGTCATAAAATTATCAATGATCGCAGCACTAAAGGGATGCTCATTTCTAAACTAAATTGCTCCCTTGGCAAGTACAGGTCACATGGACCTCCCTATCTTATGTGGCTGTACAAACACATCATGCTATACATTCAGCACAAGAATTCAGATTTGTTTCCTGTTCAACAACTTGGTGCTCTAAATTTTATAATTTTCTTTAATGAGACTTTCCCAATTACAAAGCATTTGGAGCTCTTTTCCCAGCCCTCTATGATGCATTTGCACCACGAGGCGGATGGGATGAATGTGCAGTATTAAGCTGATGGAGGTTTTATGAGCAGTGCTTTACGCCAAAGGGAAAACTGTCCCAATTAAACTAGATTAAATAGGGTGGTTAAAAATAAATAAAAAACACTGGAAATTACTTTTCTCACTTTCTCTTATGCAAGGAAGGTAATATGACACTACAGTACACGGTGTTGTCAGTGTTATATGATGCACAAAATATTTGGATTATTTGAATAAATGGTAATTTTTAATCAATCTGTGCCTTAATAGTGACCAATTATCTGTAAATATAGAACAAATACAGATTGTATTTTTTGTGTGGGTTTTTGTCCTTTTAGTGATTTTTTAAAATGAGAGATGGAATTAAACATTGAAAATGGGAATTTTCTAATCAATTGTTATATGAAAAAATAAATTTATATAACCCCTTTGTATTGCCCTTGCTAGATAAAATGCCTTTTTAAAAAAAAAAAAATATCTCTACACAAATTCTGTGCCTCTCTTTGTTTTCTAAGAATTTTTTTTTTTTTTTGGTTTTGTGTGGCTGTGTTCAGCATAATTGAAAGATGTGTCTGCAGAATTGAATATGTTCTCTTTGTCCTGTTGTTCTGTGTTGACAGTTTTCATTTCACCCAGAAGCTAAGGCACTTTATTTTAGCCAGTGAATGAATCCAGGACCAGTAATCAATCACTGTTTCTGTGGCCACCCATAGGTGCATACAGCAAGAGTAATATTATAGAAGAGGTTTTATTCTTGTCCTTTCTTTTATAGAGGCTCAGCCACACGACCACTTTGACAGCCTCATTCATCAGCAAGGAGCTCCTGACTGAAGGGGGCGCTGGGCTTCCTGACCCCAAGCTGCCGTTTCAGAGATTGACCGTCGTGCGGCCACACTGTGTGCTCCCTGTGCTTTGCCCTGAGATTCTGTCTGAGCTCATTCTCAAACAGAATCGATACAGTTTTACTAATTCTGAGATTTGTCTAAATCTCAAAGAAAACCTAACCACCTCTTATGCACCCAGAAATCTCTCCACTTGAATTACCTGTGGTAATGGTTCTTAAAAATTGTTTCTAGCACACGAGTACTTTTTAACAACTGAACTCTTAACTTGGGAATCCAATATTAAATCATCGTTCATTCATTCAGGCTTAGTAAGTACCAGAACCTGTTCTAGGAACAACAGTGAATGAAACACCAACCCTTGCCCTCACTAAGCTTACATTCAAAATGGAGAAAGTGGGGCTGACGAAGAGGGAATGGAGGCGAGACTTCCCCTCCCTTCAACACAGTCTCCATGTGTGTGTAGCAGTCTAAGGAAACTCCAGTGCTGCTTAGAAACCCCAGTTGTTGTTTTTTACAGAACTCTTCAAAGCACCCATCTCACAGCAACAGGCCTGTGCTTTCAAATGCAAAATTTCCCAGTCTCCTTTTTCTAGGTTTTGTAGGTTTAATCACATTCTCAAAAAGAGTGTGTGGCCAAACGGATGATGACTCACAGTTTTAGAATTATACTCTGCATGACCCATCGCTTTTTAGGTCTGACTTCAAGTGACTACAGTATTTAGAAATCAGGTTTACCTTGAATTTTCTGCCACAGAGGATATTCCAAGAATGCAGTAATATAGTCACTTCACAGGGGAGTTTTACCAAACCTCCAAGATGGTGACATAGGTTATTCCTGACTCTGTTTCGCCTCACAAGGACAACTATCATGGACAAAACACCACTGAGAGAATCAATCCTAGAACATGGGAATGAGGCTGAAGTAAACCCCTGCACCATAGAGAAAAGGCAGCTGCAGTGGAAAGGTAACGGAACGGCGCAATGCTGACTACATGGCCTCTCCCCCAGGCCAGTGCAGTACCATGCAGAGAGGGCTCCCGAGCTGACAGCTCCTCCAGGGGGAAAAGAGCCCAGATGACATCCAGCACCTCCCGCACTGTGGTCGCTTTGTGGCAGCCGTATACAGTGGTTTTACTCTTGGGGATCACAAGGGGATCTGCCTGCCAAAAACGGGGCATGGGCCTTCCGAAAGCTAACGCTTGGATCTTGGCAGACAGATCTCCTTCCTACAGAGAGCAAGCACTAACGAGCGGCTTTGCTATCTGCAGAATCAAGTCGGTGGTGCAGTCTCACCTAGAAACTAGTGGCATGCAGGTCTGCTTGATTTGGGAATTCTATTAAAGTTATTTAAATAGGGAGAAACTTCCTGGAAACAAATGGAAATGAACACACAACAACCCCAAATCTCTGGGACACAGCAACAGCGGTCCTGAGAGGGAAGCTCATAGCACTATAGGCCTACCTCAAAAAACAAGAAAAATTAACAAAAAACTATTTAACCCCACAACTTAAAGAATTAGAAACAGAACAACTAGAAAAGCCCAGAGTAAGTAGAAGGAAGGACATAATAAAGATTAGAAATAAATGACATAGATTTTAAAAAATCAATACAAATGATCAATGAAACCAAGAGCTGGTACTTTGAAAAGATTGATGAACCTTTAGCCAGACTTATCAAGAAACAGAGAACCAACAACAAAAAAATAAAATCAGAAACAAAAGCAGTGAAGTAACAACTGACAACGCAGAAATACAAAAAATTATAAGAAAATATTCTGAGCAACTATATGGCGACAAGCTGGATAATGTGGAAGAAATGGAAAAATTCCTAGAACACTATCTTCCAAAACTGAATCAGGAAGAAATCAGGAAACCCAAATAGACCAATAACAACTGAGGAAATAGATGCAGTAATAAAAAAGCTCCCAGCAAACAAAAGCCCTGGTCCAAACGGCTTCACAGGGGAGTTTTACCAAACCTTCAAAGAACAGATAAAACCTCTTCCTTAAACTATTCCCAAAAATCCGAGAGAAAGGAACACTTTTAAGCTCTTTATGAAGCCAATATTATTCTAATTCTAAAACCAGATAAAGGCACTCAAAGAAAGAGAATTACAGGCCAATATCCCTGATGAACATAGATGCTAAAATCCTCAACAGAATACTAGCAATATATTAAAAAGATCATACACCATGATCAACTTGGATTTATTCTAGGAATACAAGGTTTCGGTACAATATTCACAAATCAATAAATGTGATATACCACATAAAACAAATTGAAAGACAAAATTACATGATCCTCTCAATAGATGCAGAAAAAGCACTCAACAAAATCCACCAACCATTTTTTATAAAAAACTCTCAGCAAAGTGGGAACAGAGATCATATCTAAATATAATAAAGCCCATATGTGACAAACCTACAGCTAACATCATAATGGGCAAAAATTAAAATCATTTCCCCTGAGAACAGGAACAAGACAGTGATGTACATTCACCGCTCTTATTCAACATATTACTGGAATATGAGATCAGAAAAGAAGTATAAATAAAAGGCATTCAAATTGGAAAGGAGGAAATAAAAAACTCATTATTTTTTAGATGACATGATATTGTACATAGAAAACCCTAAAGACTTCACCAAAAACTACTAGATTTAATAAATGAATTTGGCAATGTAGAAGTATACAAAATTAACACCCAGAAATTGATGGTATGGTATTTTTATACACCAATAATGAATTCCCATAAAGAAAACTAAACAACCCCACTGCAACAAAAATTTAAGATACTTAGGAATAAACTTAATCAAGGAAGTAAAAGACCTGTACTTGGAAAACTACAGGATGTTGGAAAAAACAGATAAAGATATAAACAAATGGGAGAATATTCCATGTTCATTGATTGGTAGACTTAATATCATTAAAATGTCCCTATTACCCAAAGCAATCTATTGATTAAATGCAATCCCTATTAAAATACCAATGCATATTTCACAGATCTAGGACAAATACTCCAAAATTTTTTATGGAACCAAAAACCCTGAATAGCTGCAGCAATCTTAAGAAAGAAGAACAAAGTTGGAGTGATCACAATATCAGATATCAAGTTATACTACAAAGCCACTATAATCTAAACAGCCTGATACTGGAACAAAAACAGGCACATAGATCAATGGAACAGAACAGAGACCCCAGAAATTGACCCAAGCCATTATGCTCAATTAATATTTGACAAAGGAGGCAAGCGCATACAATGGAATTAAGAGAGTCTCTTCAATAAGTGGTGTTGGGAAAATTGGACAGATACATGCAAAAAAAAAAATGAAACTAAACTACCAACTTACACTCTACCCAATAATAAACTCCAAGTGGATAAAAGACTTAAATGTAAGTCGTGAAATCATAAATATTCTTGAAGAAATCATAGCAAAATCTCAAGACATCTGTCATAGCAATATGTTTGCAGACACATCTCCTAGGGCAAAGAAACTAAGGAGAAAATAAACAAATGGGACTACATCAAAATATAAAGTTTCAGCACAGCAAAAGAAAGAAACCAACAAAATGAAAAGTGAGCCCACAGTATGGAAAACATATTTGGTAATGATACATCTGGTAAAGGGTTAATATCCAAAATATATAAGGAACTCATACAACTTAAGGAAGACAAACAATCCAATTAAAAAATGGGCAAAGGATATAAATAGATACTTGTCTAAAGTGGACATCCAGATGGCCAAGAGACATGGAAAAATGCTCAAAGTCACTGATCGTCCAAGAGATGCAAATCAAAACGACAATGAGGTACCATCTCACACCTGTCAGAATGGCTATCATCCACAAATCAACAAATGACAAGTGCTGGTGAGGATGCGGAGAAAAGGGAACCCTAGTATACTGCTGGTGGGAATGCAGACTGGTGCAGCCATTATGGCAAACAGTATGGAGTTTCCTCAAAAAATTAAATAGGGAGGAGAACCAAGATGGCGGCATAGGTTAACGCCGGAGTTTGCTGCTTTGAAGAACTACTTCAAAAGTGAAACCAAAAAACGGAAGGGACATCACCCAGAACCACAGGAACGCTGGCTGAGTGGAAGTCCTACAACTAGGAGGAAAGAGAAACGCATACGGACACTTAGAGGAGGCGCAGTGCTGAAGTCAAATTCTGAGGTGCGGAGTGCGCGGAGCGGGCTGGCGGCGGAGGGCGCGGTTGTTGTTTTCAATCTGGAGGGAGTCGCAGACTCTGAGCACCAGATCCAGGCGAGTCTTTAGGGACCCAGACTCAAACGGGAGAAGCGGGACTGTCTGATTCGGTCAGAGCGAGGGCAGCTTTCTCTCCCAGCTTTGCAGCGGGTGCTGGGACTCAGAGAGGCAGAGCCCCTGGGGACAGGACTGAGAGCCGCCATAACTGCTCTCTCCGGCCCACCCTGTTGATCCTGTGCGACCCGCCCCGCCCAAGCCCTGCACAGAGGCATTTGCCGGATAGCCTCAGGCAAAGGCTAGATTAGCACCTCCCTAGAGGACAGAAGTTCTCTCACTGCTGACACAGCTGATTCTCATAGCCACTTGGCCTGGAGGTCAAACCCTCCCTGGAATTAGCTACAACAATCAAGATTTATCTATAAGACTGCGAACAAAGACCACTAGGGGGTGCACCAAGGAAGCATAACAAAATGCGGAGACAAAGAAACAGGACAAAATTGTCAATGGAAGATATAGAGTTCAGAACCACACTTTTAAGGTCTCTCAAGAACTGTTTAGAAGCTGCCGATAAACTTAATGAGATCTACACGAAAACTAATAAGACCCTCGATCTTATATTGGGGAACCAACTAGAAATTAAGCACACACGGACTGAAATAACGAATATTATACAGATGCCCGACAGCAGACCAGAGGAGCGCAAGAATCAAGTCAATGATTTGAAATGCGAGGAAGCAAAAAACATCCAACCGGAAAAGCATAATGAAAAAAGAATCCAAAAATGCGAGGATAGTGTAAGGAGCCTCTGGGACAGCTTCAAGCGTACCAACATCAGAATTATAGGGGTGCCAGAAGATGAGAGAGAGCAAGATATTGAAAACCTATTTGAAGAAATAATGACAGAAAACTTCCCCCACCTGGTGAAAGAAATGGACTTACAGGTCCAAGAAGCGCGGAGAACCCCAAACAAAAGGAATCCAAAGAGGACCACACCAAGACACATCATAATTAAAATGCCAAGAGCAAAAGATAAAGAGAGAATCTTAAAAACAGCAAGAGAAAGAAACTCAGTTACCTACAGGGGAATACCCATACGACTGTCAGCTGATTTCTCAACAGAAACTTTGCAGGCCAGAAGGGAGTGGCAAGAAATATTCAAAGTGATGAATACCAAGAACCTACAACCAAGATTACTTTATCCAGCAAAGCTATCATTCAGAATTGAAGATCAGATAAAGAGCTTCACAGATAAGGAAAAGCTAAAGGAGTTCATCACTACCAAACCAGGATTATATGAAATGCTGAAAGGTATCCTTTAAGAAGAGGAAGAGGAAGAAAAAGGTAAAGATACAAATTATGAACAACAAATATGCATCTATCAACAAGTGAATCTAAGAATCAAGTGAATAAATAATCTGATGAACAGAATGAACTGTTGATTATAATAGAATCAGGGACATAGAAAGGGAATGGACTGACTATTCTTGGGGGGGAAAGGGGTGTGGGAGATCTGGGAAGAGACTGGACAAAAATCGTGCACCTATGGATGAGGACAGTGGGTGGGGAGTGAGGGTGGAGGGTGGGGCGGGAACTGGGAGGAGGGGAGTTATGGGGGGGGGGGGGGAAAAAAGGAACAAATGTAATAATCTGAACAATAAAGATTTAATTTAAAAAAAAAATTAAATAGGGAACTGCCATTTGACCTGGTGATCTCACTTCTAGGAATATATCCTAAGAAACCCAAAACATCAATCAGAAAGAATGTATGCACCCCTATATTCATAGCAGTACAATTTACAATAGCTAAGATCTGGAAACAGCCCAAGTGCCCATCAGTAGATGTGTGGATAAAAAAAGCTGTGGTACATCTATGGCATGGAACACCCTGCAGCAGTAAAAAAGAAGGATCTCTTAACCATTGGGACAGCATGGATGGATCTGGAGAGTATTATACTAAGCAAAATAAGCCAGTCAGAGAAAGATAAGTATCCCATGATCTCACTTATATGTGGAATCTAATGAACAAAATAAACTGTTGAACAAAATACATCCAGAGACATAGAAGCATGGAATATATTTTCGAATTTCAGAGGGAACGTGGAAGTGAGTGGGTGGGTGTAAAGAGATCAACCAAAGAACTTGTATGCATAACGCATGGACATAGACAATAGGGTAGTGAAGGCCTGGGGCAGTGCGAGGGAGGGTGAGCTAGAAGGGGTCAATGGGGGGGTGGGTAGGAAAGAGGACATAAGTAATACTTTCAACAATAAAGATTTTTTTAAAAATAAAATAGGGTGTTTTATAATATTAGGATATTTTATGTAAGCCTCATGATAACCACAAAAGAAAACTCTGTAGTAATTACACAAAAGAACATGATAAAGAAGTCAAAGCATACTGATACCACAGTACATCAAAATACAAAGGCAGCAGGATAAGAAACAAGGAACACACATTTTAAAATGACAATAATAAGTCATTTATCAATAATTACTTTAAATATAAGTGGAATAATTTCTTCAATCAAAAGACACAGGATGGCTAAATTGATTTTTTAAAAAGCAAACAAGATCCAATGATATGTTTCTTATGAGAAACTTATTTTTTTAACATGTTTTTATTGATTTTTAGAGAGGAAGGGAGAGGGGTAGAGAGATAGAAACATCAATGACAGAGAAACATCATAGATCGGCTGCCTCCTGCATGCCCCTTACCAGGGATCAAACTTGCAACCCAGGCATATGCCCCTACTGGGAATCGAACCAGCAATCTCTTGGTTTATGAGTCAGTGCCCAACCACTGAGCCACATCGGCCAGGCCTAACTTTATTCATAAAGACACAGACTGAGGTGAAGGGATAAAAAAATATATTTCAGCAAATGGTAACTCCAAAAAAGCTTGGATAGCTATACTTACATGAGACAAAATGGACTTTAATCTAAAAAATGTTAAAAAGAGATGAAGAATGTCATTGTATAATGATGAAGAGGTCAATACATAAAAAATATAACAATTATAAATATGTGTTCAAGTCAGAGTACTATAACATGAAAGCAAAAACAGAGCTAAAAGGAGAAATAAACAGCAATGGAATAATAGTTGGGGACAATGAAACTACCAGACATATACATAACATTCCATTCAACAACAGCAGAATATATATTCTTCTCAAGTGCATATGGAACATTTCCTAGGAAAGACCATTTGTTAGACCACAAAACAAGTCTTAGCAAATTCAAGAAGACTGAAATCCTACCAAGTATCTTCTCTGACTACAATTGTATGAAACTAGAAAAGATGAAAACTGGAAAATACACAAACACATAATGGATCAAATATTAAATTAAAGGTGAGATAAAAAGTACCTTGAGACAAAAATACAACATATCAAAACTTGTGATATGGAGCAAAAGCAGTTCAAAGAGGGAAGTTCGTAGCAATGAATGTCTACATTAAGAAGCAAAAAAAGCTCGCAAACAGCCTAATTCTATACACCAAGGAACAAGAAAATCAAAACTAAACTGAGCCCAACATTTGCAGAAGGAATGAAATAATAAAGGTTATAGAACATAAATGAAAAAGAGAACAGGAATGCAATACCCAAAGATTACCCAAACTAAGATTTGGTTATTTGAAAAGATAAACATTGACAAACTTTTAGGTAAAATAAACAAGAAAAAAAAAAAGATTAGGACCCAAATCAACAAATTTATATATGAAAAAGGATACATTACAACTGATATCACAGAAGTACAAAGCATCATAAGAGGCTACCAGGAACTACTATGTGCCTACAAACTAGAGAACTTTGAATAAATGAAAAAAAATGTTATAGAAATATATAAACTACCAAGACTGAAACAGGAAGAAATAGAAAGCATGAATAGACCAGTTATGACTAAGGAGATTTAATTGATAATCAAAAAACTCCCAATAAAGAAAAGCCACCAGGATAAGATGGCTTCAATGGTGAATTCTACCAAACATTTAAAGGAAAATTAGTGCCAATCCATCTCAAACTCTTCCAGGAAATTGAAGAGTAGGGAACACTCTTAAACTCATTTTATGAGGTCAGCATTACTTTGATGCTAAAGCCAGAAAACACATGACCATAAAACTACAGATGAAATATAAATTCAAAAATTTTCAACAAAATACTAGCAAACCAAATTTGGCATTAAACTAAAAGGGGTCATTCACCATAATCAACTGGGATTTATATGTTGGATGCAAGGATGTTCAGCATACACAAATCAATGTAATATATCACATTAATAGAAGAAAGAAAAATATCTCAATTGAAGCAGAAAACACATTTGACATAATTTAACATCTCTTCATGACAAAAAAACACTTAAATTAGTATATAAGGCACTTACCTTAACATAATAAAGGCAATATATAAGAAGCCCCCAGTTTTAACATCATACTCAATGGTAAAAGGTTGAAAGCTTTTCTTGTATATATAAAGGAGCAAGATAAGGGTGCCTACTCTCACCACTCCTATTCAATATAATATTGTAAGTTCTTACCAGAACAATTTGGTAGGAAAAGACATAAAAGGCATGAGACTTGGGAAGAAAGAAGTCAAATTGTCTCTACTTGCAGATGACATGATTTTATAGTATAAAAAATTCTAAAGATTTAGCAAAGGAACTGTTAGAAATTTAAGTAATGAATTCAGTATAGTTGAATAAAGCAAAATTAACATACCACAACCAGTAGCCTTTCAATACACCCACAACAGATTATCTGAAAAAGAAATAAATAAAACCCTATTTATAATAGCATCAAAAACAATAAAATACGTAGGAATACATTTAACCAAGGAGGTAAAAGATCTTTACTCTGAAAACTACAAGACACTGATGATGAAATCAAACAAGTCACAAATAAATGACTGTATCCCATATTCAAGAACTGGAAGAGTTAGTTATTAAATGTCAATAGTATCAAAAGCCATTCATAGATTAAATGCAGTCCTAATTAAGATACCAATGGTAACTTTTACAGTAAGAAAAAACAATCCTCAAATTTATTTGGAACCACAAAAGACTCCAACTAGCCAAAGAAATACTGAGAAAAATAGAGCAAAGTGGGAGGCATCACACTTCATGATTCCTAGCTGCATTTTAAAGCTATAGTAATTTAAAATAGTATGATACTGGCATAAAAACAAATATATTAGTGGAACACAATGAAGAGCCTTGACATCAACCCAGGCATATACGGTCAACTAATATTTGACAGGGGAGCCAAGAATCTCAATGGAGAAACGATACTCTTCAATAAATGGTGCTGGGAAAATTGGGGGTTTACTGTATAAGAACAAAACAGTATCCCTATAATAATATAACTAAAAAATTAACTCTAAATGGAATAAAGACTTAAATGTAAGACCTAAAGCTATGAAACTCATAGAAGAAAGTAGGAGAAAAGTTCCTTGATATGGTCTTGGCAATGATTTTTTTGATATGATTCTGAAAGCAATAGTAACAATAAAAATAACAAAATAAAAATAAACGAGTAAAAAGCTTATTCACAGCAAAAGACATACTATAAAAACAGAAAAATATTTGCAAACCATATATCTGAGGGTTAATATCCAAAATATATAAGGAACTCACACAACTCAATGGCAAAATTAATTAATTAATTAATTAATTAATTAATTAAAAAGGGACAAATGACCTTAATAGCCATTGTTTTTCTGAAGAAGGTATATGATTAGCCAACAGATACTAAAAAGGTGCTCAACATCACTTGTCATTAGGGAAATACAAATTAAAATGACAATGAGAGATCACCTCTTGCCTGTTACACCAGCCATCATCAAAATGACAAGAGATAACAAATATGTTGAGAACATGGAGAAAAGGGAATGCTTATGCTCTATTGGTGGAATTATAAATTGGTACAGCCATTATGAAAAACAGTTGGAGGGACCTGAAAAATTAAAAATAAAACTACCATATCCATAGCATTTCCATTTTCAGGAGTATATCCTAAGGAAATGCAAACACTAACTCAGAAATTCATCGGCATCCCCATGTTTATAGCAGCATTATTTAGAATAGTTAAGACATGGAGACAACCAAAGTGTCCATTGGTGGATAAATAAATCACAAAGTTGTGAACTTACAGCTGGTCAAGATGGCTAAGTAGGTAGATGCTGTGCTCACATCTTCCCACGGCTCTACCCAAATTACAACTAAACTATACAACAGCCATCATTGAGAACCACCTGAAGACTAGAAATCCTGTAACTAAGGACATAAAAAACCCACTATGAGACTAGTAGGAGGAGTGAAGACACAGAACAGGCAGGTTGCACACCCACAGTGTGGCAACTAAGAATTGGGAGGGATATCTTGGCTCTGGAGGTCCCCCTTGAGGAGTGAGGGGGTCTTAGCCCTGCACCCAACTCCTCAGCCTGGGACACCAGTGCCAGGAAGAGGAGTCCCCATAACATCTGGCTGTGAAAAACAGTGGGGATTGCATCCAGGTAAGACAAAAGGCTGCTGGAGTCTCAGGCATTCCTCCTGAGAGTCTGTGCATGAAAGCTCTTATCCACAATCTCATTCACTCTGAGCCCCAGTGTAGGAAAGCAGCTTGAAAAACACCAGGGATATATGGGGAAGCACTGAATTGACCAGCTCCCAGACAAGGCTGGAGGGGTGGGATCCAGGTAGTTGTCTCCAGGGACAGAAATGCTGTAGGTGCCATTGCTCCTTTGTGGAATCCTCTCCAGATCCAAGAGCAGGCACAGATAGGTGCCAAATCTGAGCTCTCCATTAACCTGGATAACACCATTAGCCTTGCCTTGGCGACTCCCTGAGACCCCAGTTCCACATCATGCTCAGCCCCTAGATGTTTCCAGTGGCTTTTCCACACAAGCGGCCTCTTTGGCTCTAGCTGTAGATTTTCCTAAAATATCTCAAAGGTCTACACACACCAAACAAATAGTGTCTGGCCTTGGCATGCCCTATACCTCTTGCAAAGTTGTCCCAAGCCTGGCAGAAGCAGTGATCAAACTCAGCCTGCATTGTAACTTACAGTAAGTGGCCCCAAAGCCTAGAACTAAAAGTGGTCAGTGTTGGCTTGGAATATATCTTCAACTAAGCAGCCATAATACTGACACAAGAGGTGGTTGACCTCGGTCCACATTGTGGTACTCACGAAAGGGTCCCAACCCAGCACTAGTTCACAACTGACCCAGCCAGCCTCAGTTCGCAACGTAGCCTCTCCCAAGTTCCTCCAAGCCCAGCACAAGCGGCAACCAACTGCAGGTCATTTTGTAGCCCTCACCAGGTAGCCCAAAGCACAAATAGCAGCTAACTTTGTCTGTCTGCACCAGAGTCCCTCCCAAGAGGCTCCAGAACCCACACACCTGGTGGCCAGCTTCAGACTACATTAGAGTGCCCCCCAAACAGCTCCAGAAAGAACATCCTTGAAGGGTGGACTGGGCTGGCGGCAGAGCCCCAGTAGAGCGACTCCT
Source organism: Myotis daubentonii (assembly GCF_963259705.1). Classification (NCBI taxonomy): domain Eukaryota; kingdom Metazoa; phylum Chordata; class Mammalia; order Chiroptera; family Vespertilionidae; genus Myotis; species Myotis daubentonii. Next base: position 31,028,432 of record NC_081852.1, on the reverse strand, counting down.
GCCCCATGGGGTCAGTCCCTGTACAACAGCTCTGCTGTAGTCACGACCAGCCTTCACAACCAACAGCAGTCAGGCTCCACTACAACAGGAGGGCACACAATGCACACAATGGACACTTCTGCAGTACCTGGTTCAGGTGAAAAGGGAGACTGCATCAGGTCACCTACTACATAAGGCCCATCGGGCAAGACCGGGAGATAGAGCAGATCTACTCAATATGTAGAAGTGAACACAGGGAGTCAGCTGAAATTAGACAAGAAACATGTCCCAAATGAAAGACCAGGACAAAACCCTGGGAAAAGGATTAAATGAAGTGGAAATAAGGAATCTACTATATACAGAGTTCAAAACACTGGTTCTAAGAATGCTTAATGAACTTTGGGAAGAATAGATGAACTCAGTGAGAAATTCAGCAAAGAGAAACCATAAAAAAGATCCAGTCAGAAATGAAAAATACAAGAACTGAAATGAAAAATATATTAGAGGGAATCAACAGCTGATTGGAAGAAGCAAATGATTCAATCAGTGATCTGGAAGAGAAGATAGTGGAAAACACCCAATCAGAACAGGATAAAATAATTTTAAAGAAATGAAGATAGTTTAAGGGCTCTCTAGGACAACATCAAGTGTACCAATACTGGCATCAAAGGGATACCAGAAGGAGAAGACAGTGAGCAAAGAATATAGAACCTATTTGAAGAAATAATGTCTGAAAACTTCCCTAACCTGGTGAAGGAAAATGACACACAAGTCCAAGATGTGCAGAAAGTCCAAACAAGATAAACCCAAAGAGGTCCACACCAAGACACATCATGCTTAACATGGCAAAGGTTAAAGAATTTAAAAGTATATATGTATGTATGTGTATATATATATATATATATATATATAGAGAGAGAGAGAGAGAGAGAGAGAGAGACCTACAAGGGAGTTTCCATAAGACTGTCAGCTAATTTCTGAACAGAAACATTTCAGGCCAGAAGAAATTGGCATGAAATATTCAAAGTGATGAAAAGCAAGGACCTATAACCAAAACTACTTTACCCAGCAAAGCTATCATTTAAAAACTAAAGGAAGCAAAAAAAAGAAAGAACAAAAATTGAAGGAAGCTGTTGGGGGTGGGGGGTGGAATGGGGTAGGATTGAGCCCTCCCCCCCAAAAAAAACAGAGAGAGACACACACACCACTTATAGGCATGGACAACTGTGTGGTGATTTCCAGGAAGGAGGAAGGGAGCGGGGAGGTGGAGGAGGGTATGGGGGGGATAAATGATGATGGAGACGTGACTTGGGGTGGTGAACACACAATACAGTATAAAGATGATATATTGTAGAATTGTGCGCCTGAAACCTGTATAATGTTGTTAATCAGTGTTACCCCAATAAATAGAAAAAAAATAAAATTGAAGGCAAAATAAAACGTTTTTCAGACATGAAAAAGCTAAAGGAGTTTGTTGCTACCAAATCAGTATTATAAGAAATGTTAAAGGGAGAACAGGGAGAGAGAGAGGACAAGGGAAAGGGAAAGGAGAGAAGGAGGAGAGGGAGGGAGGGACGAAGGAAGGAAAAAACAGAGGAAGATAGTTAAAAGAATAAAATGGCTATAAATATGTCCCTATCAATAATTACTTTAAATGTAAATGGCTTAAATACTCCAATCAAAAGACAGTATAGAATTACCTCAAAATATTAAAAATGGAAAATGCCTTATGACCCAGCAATTTCACTGCAGGAATATATCCAAAGAAAGCAAAACACTAATTTGAAAGAATATATGCACCCCTATGTTCATTGCAGCGTTATTTACAATAGCCAAGATTTGGAAGCAGCCCAAGCGCCCATCAGTAGATGAATAGATTAAAAAATAAAAGCTGTGGTATATTTATACAATAGAATACTACTCTGCCATACAAAGAAGGAAGTCTTACCTTTGGTGACAGCATGGATGAATCTAGAGTATTATGCTAAGTGAAATTAGCCAGTCAGAGAAAGACAAATACCATATGATTTCACTTATATGTGGAATCTAATGAACAAAATAAGCTAACAAACAAAATAGAAACAGGCTCATAGATACAGAGAACAAACTGTCATCTGTCAGAGCAGAGGGGGTTAGAAGCTAGGTGAAAAAGGTGACGGGCTTAAGCAATAGAAAACCAACAACACACAGATAACAGTATGGTGATTACCAGAGGGAAAGGGGTGTGTGGGGTAGAAGAGGATAAAGGGGGATAAATGGCAGTGAAAGGTGATTTGACTTGGGGTGGTGAACACCCAATATGACATACAGATTATCTATAATAATAAAAGCATAATATGCTAATTAGACCAGACATCCTTCTGGATGTCCTTCCGGATGACCTTTCAGATGAAGCGGGGCTGCGAGAGAAGCCCGGGTCCCAGGTGCCAGAGGGAAGCCAGTGCCGGCAGCCAGGGGAAGGAAGACCTACTCTTGCACGAATTTTGCGCATCAGGCCTCTAGTATATTATAGAAGGTTAGACCTGAAATCTATGTAATTTTATTAACTAATGTAACCCCAATATATTCAATTTTAAAAATCCTCAACAAAATATTCAGAAACTTAATTCGGCAATACATTAAAAGTATCATACGCTACAATTAAGTGGGATTTATTCACAAATGCAAGGCAGATTCAATATCCACAAATTAATAAATGTAATATACCACATAAACAAAATAAAAGATAGAAATCATATGATCATATCAATAAATGTAGAAAAAAAATATTGAGCAAAATCCATTTATGATAAAACTCTCAGAAAAGTGGGGAGAGAGGAAATATACCTCAACATAATATAGGCTATATATGACAGACCCACAGCTAACATCACACTCAACAGTGAAAAGTTGAAAGCTTTTTCTTTAAGATCAGGAACAAGACAAGGAAGTTCACTTTCAGCACTTTTATTCAACATAGTATTGGCGGTCCTAGCCACAGGAGTCAGACAAAAAGAAGTAAAAGGCATCCACATTGGAAAGAAAGAAGTAAAACAAACTGTCATTTACAGATGACATGGTAATATATAGAAAGGACCCTAAAAAATTCACCAAAAACTATTAAAACTAATAAATGAGTTGAGTAAAGTAGCAAGATAAAAATTAACATTCAACAACTGGTTGCATTTTTCTAATGACACATTTGATAAGGGGTTAATATCCAAAATTTATAAAGAAATTGTACAACTTAACACCAAAAGAACAGACAATCCCATTTAAACCTGGGAAGAAGACATGTATTGTGAGAGAGCTTCTCTGGCCGTCATCCTCTGGGCCGTTTTATTGTTCATGACAGGAGACAGAGAGTTGATGTCAGTGTCATCAATGCAGTGGACAAGAAGGCAGCTGGAGCCTGCAAAGTCACCAAGTCTGCCCAGAAAACTCCCCAACACCTGCCATCTCAGTCTTAATCAGTGATGGGAGAACGGTCTCAGAACTGTCTCAACTAATCATTTAAGTTTAATAGTAAAAGACTGGTTAATAATAACCATGCATCTTAAAACCAGAAGGAAAGGAGAATGTTCTGTGTATGTGTTATGTGTGTGTGTGTGTGTGTGTGTGTGTGTGTGTGTGTGTATCAGGTTTTAAGTTAATTGTGTGGTGAAGGCATAGGAGGGCCAGGCTTGGGATTGAGGAGGTCAATAGGAAAAAAAAGAGGGGATATCTGTAATATGTTCAACAATAAAGATAAATTAAAAAATAAAATAAAATAAAATCAGTACTTTGTAATGGAAACAACTTGACCAAAAATCTGTCACAGAATTTTGAGACCCATTGAAACAAAGTTTAATGAAAAAATAGAAGGGCAGAAGACCTGAATAGACATCTCTCACAAGAGGACATATAGATGGGCAATAGACATATGAGAAATACTAAACATCACTAATCACCAGGAAAATGCAAATTAAAGCCACAATGAGATGTCACCTCTCACCTGTCAGAATGGCTATCATCAATTAATCAACAAACAAGTGTTGATGAGAATGTGGAGAAAAGGAAAACCTACTGCACAGTTGGTGGGATTGTAAATTGGTTCAACCACTAAGGAAACCAGTATGGAGGTTCCTCAGAAAGTTACACATAAAACTACATACCTTGGCCAGTATGGCTAAGTGGTTAGAATGTTGGCCCAAGCACTGAAGGGTCTTGGGTTCAATTCCTGGTCAAGGGCACATACCTGGGTTGCAGTTTCAATCCCCTGGGGCATGTATGGGAGACAACCAATTGATGTGTCTTTCTCACATCGATATTTCTCTCTTCCCCCCACCTCCCTTCCTTCTATTCTCTATTAAAAAAAAAATCAATGGAAAAAATATCCTCAAGTGAGGATTAACAAAAAAACAACAACAAAAGTAGAGCTACCATGTGACCCAGCAATTTCACTTCTAGGTATTTATCCAAAGAAATCCAAAACACTAATTTGAAAAAATATATGCATCTCTATGTTCCCTGCAACATTATGTATCATAGCCAAGATATGGAAGCAACTTAAGTGTCCATTGATAGGTAAATGTATAAGGAAGAAGTGCTACATATATTCAATGGAATATTACTCAGCTATAAAAAGAATGAAATCTTGCATTTGGAACAACATGGATGGACAAGAGGGTATTATGCTAAGTGAAATAAGACAAAAACAGACAAATACCATATTATTTCACATACTGTGAAAATCTAAAACAACAAAATCAATGAATAAACAAAACAGAAACAAACTCATAAATCCAGAGAACAAATTGATTGTTACCAAATGGGAGGGGGTTGGGGGATGAGTGAAAAGGTGAAGAGATTGAGAAGTACAAATTGCTACTTATAAAACTAGTCATAGGGATGTCAAGTACAGCTGAGGGAAGGAATATAGTCAATAATAATTGGTAGTTTAATAACTATGTATGGTGTCACATGGGTACTAGACTTTTAGGGGTGATCACTTCATAAGTTACATAAATGTGTAATCAATATGCTGAACACCTGAAACTAATGTAATATTACATGTGAACTGTAATTAAATTTTAATTACATTTTGGTATATATATATGTATATATATATACACACACACACCAAAATGTAATTAAAAATTTTTTCAATTACATTATATATATGACTCCCGTCATTTGTAACAAAACAGATGGGACTTGAGAGTATTATACTAAGTAAAATAAGTCAAAGAATGTGAAATCTAATTAAGAAAAACAAAATCCATAGAAAAAGAGATCAGATTTATGTTTGCCAGTGGGAGGAGTATGTAGGGGGAGGGAATTGGAGGAAGGTGGTTAAAAGGTATAAACTTCCATTTATAAGATAAATAGGTACTAGAGATGTAATGTACAACATGATGACTATAGTTACCACTGCTGTATGATATACCATGAAAGTCATTAAGAGGGTAAATCCGGAGTTATCTTTACACACATAAATTTTTTTTTGCTTTTAATTGAATCTGTGTGAGATGATGGATGCAAACTAAACACTGCATAATCATTTCACAATATATGTATGTCAAACCATTATGCTCCATCCTTTAAATTTATACAATGATATGTCAATTATATCTCAATAAAACAGGGTGGGGGAAAGAAGGTGGGAATATTTCAAAGTTAATTTCAAAGGTAGACCCCTGGAAAGACACTTAACAATGAAATAAACAGTGTCTCTTTAGATGCCTGTTTCTAAGGGAGCTTCACTCTCCTTTGTGTAAATCCTAATTTACACAAATTAGAATTGTCCTGACTTGTGAACTTATAATTACATGTAATCAAATATGTTAAAGTGCATTTAACCTAATTGTTATAATAAACTGATGTTTATTCAATATTATACAATTCCAGTCATCGCCAGTGGCCATGATTCTGTTTTTTCCTAGAATCCTGCCCCACGTCTACCAGCTTTCTTTCCTCACCTTGAATACCCTTTCAGATAACCTTCAGGTAATCTGGCCTGGAGGTGACGAGTTTAGACTTTGCATTTTGACAAACATGCATTTAGATCTTGTGCTTAGACTTCAGGAGAATTATCTGCTCCTCAGAGTCCCCGTTTGCAAAATGGGAGTAACGCCCACCTTCTGGAATGGCTGAAAGGGCACACACGGTACAGGGCACACAGTGAGCCCTGGTCAAGAGCAGGTGCTATATGACTAACTGGGTCTTCCTTCCACTGCACTGTGTTCCTTTGCTCACTAGGGATCCTTACTGTGCTCATCTGACGTCTTCATCCAAAGGAGAGCCCATGACCTGTGCCAGCAGGTTAGTCCTGAGGAGAACTGTAAATTCCAGCCTCAGGGACCTGCCTCCAGACTGATAAAGTAGAAATCAGAGCACTTTCCTGAAGGTGAAGGTCAAGCACTCACACCTTGTACATGAATCTGTACCCCATTTGAATGCTTTTTATTGTGATTCTTTTAAATCTCTAACTCACCAGAGCATTGATAACTGAGTTCTCCAATTGGGTGGAGAGGGTGAGTAGCTAATTCTAATAGGCATATATGTTGTGTCTAATTGTCATGTTCCCAGGGAGTCAAATTACTTCCAGATGGCATTATTTCCCCCTAAAGTCACCTGGATCCTATCCCCTAGGGTTTTGCCTAATTTCTCCCACTTTCATTCCTTGGAATTTAATACCAGTTTTTTTGTGTATAATGAGCTTTGATTTTCTTTTGGAAGAAGCCATTTGCCAATATTTGTGCTAAGGTTAGTTGTTTTTCACTTTAAAAAGTTAGCTGAGTTAGATAGTATTTGACCATTCCTACAGACGTGGCCAGGACACTTCAAAAACACTTCATTAAGGGATTTCACATTTTTGTTGCTTTTTAAAATACCTTGAGTCAATCTTGAAGTTCTATTTCTCAAGGGTTAGGCCATGAATGTGTTTTGGAACGGATCTGGGGAGTTGGATTTTGAATTTAACTTTGGAGGCAGAATTTCAGTGTGGGAACCAGAACCTTTAGGAAAGAATTACAGTAACTGAAATGTTTCAACTTCATAATAGAATGTTTGGATGCGTAACATGAGGGGGAGGTGGAAGAGTAGCGCAATCATTTGTTGTGTGTGGCTTCTTTCTTTTTCAAGGCCAGAGAAAACCAATGCCTCTGAACTCACTGTGTTCAGTATTTCTTAATCCCTAACAGAGATGCCGTGGGAACTAGGCATTAAAAGAGTTTAGCAAACAATTTATGGGCAAACAAAATTTTCACTGAAGCACAATTGACTCTTTGTCCAAAGTGCTGACGCAATTGATACAAAGTCACTATGAATAAAGTTTTCCAGCTTTTTAGGTTTGGTGATGTGGGTGGGTGACACTTCCTATTTTCCCTCTTCTTTGCCAGAATCTAGAACTGATGTTAATAACAGCCAAATGAAGTTGCTCCACATAAATTCCTACTGTGAGTTGCAAAGGCCCACAATGAAAAATTATGCTACCTTCTATTTCACAAACCTGAGTTAAATTCTTAAATGGAGGAGGGAGAAATTCCTTCCATTACTTTATATGTTCAGAAACTTTTAAAAGCATAGAACTACCTCAAATATTTCCATCAGAAATATGTGAGGACAAGGTGGCTTTAAGGAAAATCATAGTTTTACCTATCACAGAATATATGTAATTTGTTATTAAGATTTTTTAATGTTGACATAATTGCAGGTGTCCCCCTTTTCTCTCCCTTTGCCTACCCTCCATCCACCCATGTCTCCCCCTCCCTTAGCCTACACCAAACTATTGTCCGTGTCCACAGGGTATGCATATATGTTCTTTAGCTAAATCCCTTCACCTATTTTATCCAGTCACCCCACCCCCTCCCCCCAGGCACCGACCAGTCTGTCCCATGTATCCATGCTTCTGGCTCCATTTTGTTCATCAGTTTATTTTGTTCATTAGATTCCACATATTAGTGAGATCATGTGATACTTATATTTCTCTGACTGGCTTATTTCACTTAGCATAATACTCTCCAGGTCCACCCATGCTGTTGCAAAGGGTAAAAGTTCTTTTTAAAAGCATAGAACTACCTTAAATATTTCCATCAGAAATAGAGTTTTACCTGCCATGTAACAGATGTAATATATTTTAAATTGGGCACTCCAGTATAGTAAAAGTGTCTTTAAAGAACGGACTTGTTAAAAATATCAGAGCGCATAGAATTACATTAGAAAAGAGTATAATAGGAATAAGGATAGTATTTATCTCCCTTGTATCTTTATAAGTCTGGCATAAATAGAAACTTTTTGGAATATCCATGTATTAGGAAGTATAAATAGAAAAATGGATCCATTACTTTCTGGTCACACTATTTTAATTATAAGTTAACAGACAGAGAAGTTAGTTAAAGAGTTAAAGAAATAATTTAAAAGCTAATTTTTTTATGCACTATTCAGTATTCTGTATTCCTGCCAGTTTGTTTAAAACAATTAAATCTAGCTGATGCAAATATGCCAGTCCTTCTCAAACCATCCTATATAATAATCCTATATAATAAAAGGTTAATATGCAAATCAACTGAACGGTGGAACAACCGGTTGCTATGATGCTCACTGACCACCAGGGGACAGACGCTCAACACAGGAGCTGCCCCCTGGTGGTCAGTGCGCTCCCACAGGGGGAGCACCGCTCAGCCAGAAGCCGGGCTCATGGCTGGTGAGCGCAGCAGTGGTGGTGGGAGCCTCTCCCGCCTCCAAGGCAGTGCTAAGGAGCAGTGAGCAGGCAGGCAGTAAGGAACCAGGGGTCCTGGACTGCGAAAGGGATGTCTGACTGCCGGCTTGGGCCTGCTCCCTGGGGAGAGGGCCTAAGCTGGCAGTAGGACATCCCCCGAGGGCTCCCGGACTGTGAGAGGGCACAGGCAGGGCTGAGGGAGCCTCTCCCCGAGTGCATGAAATTCGTGCACTGGGCCTCTAGTATGGGATAAAAGCCAGTTTTCTTCAATGTATTTCAAACCAATACATTTGTAAAATACAATAAAAATGCTGTGACAGTATAAACTGCTTTATAAGTTTTGAAATTCTTACTTCCACTTTCTGTACTTATCGCAGACCAGAAACAAAGAGTTCTTGAATTCACACCTGTCCATAGAGTGCTCTTAGAGGAATACTCAACAATACATTTTTCATAAGAGAAAGCAGCCATTTTCAATTTTTTGAAAATCTCATGACACATATAAACTAATCACTAAAATGCTGTAGTATACACACACACACACACACACACACACACACACACACACATATATATATATATATATATATATATATATATATATATATTGCCGATCTGATTTTAAAAATGGTATACTTTTTATTCATTCACACTGGACGGCTATTGTTGTGTTGATAGTTGTCATTTTTCTGTTGTTGTTGCTAATCCTCACATGAGAATATTTTTTCCATTGATTTTTTTAGAGAGAATGGAAGGCTGGGGGAAAGAGAGAGAGAGAGAAAATCATTGATGTAAGAGAGACACATGGATTGGTTGCCTCCAGCAGCGCCCAATCGAGCTTGCAAACAAGGTACATGCCCTTGACCAGAATCAAACCTGAAATCCTTTGGTCCACAGGCTGACACTCTAACCCAGGGGTGGGCAAACTTTTTGACTCAAGGACCACAATGGGTTCTTAAACTGGACCGGAGGGCTGGAACAAAAGCATGGATGGAGTGTTTGTGTGAACTAATATAAATTCAAAGTAAATATCATTACATAAAAGGGTACGGTCTTTTTTTTTTTTTAGTTTTATTCATTTCAAATGGGCCGGATCCAGTCCGCGGGACGTAGTTTGCCCACGGCTGCTCTAACCACTGAGAAAACTGGCCAGGGCTGCTATCATTTTTTAATTTGACAACCTAAGGAAAAAGAGGTCAGTCTCCTGATTAAATAGTCAGGTTTTGCATCTTTTAAAAATTCTTGCAGCACACCAGTTGAAAATCACTGATATAAAGCTTAAAGCTGTATTAGAAATCTATACATGGACTGATGGAATGCTATCTGCACATTTTATTTAGATGCACCAGCCTAGAAAGAACCTGAATGTGCTTTCGAGTGTCTTTGAGATGCAGTAAGTCAATACCAACCTCCTAGAGAAACATCGAAATGTGCCTCCCGTGTGTGCTCCATGTAAATATGCTTTTCTTTTGATTTCTGTTCTTTTGCCAGCCCTGTGGCTACTACTGCAGCTTCCTGTGTGTTTAATGTATCATATTCTCCCTCGGCTGGTTTCTCCATCTCACGCTGCCCCGTTTACTTAGGCTTTCCCACAGTGGAGGGGAAATAGCATTCTCAGTCACTTGGAGGAGAGTTTATTTGGTGTGGCAGCCCCTCTAGGAGCTGGCATGCTCTGGAAGTGGAAACTATTCCTTTGATGTTCTTAGGACGGCGGTTTGCAGGACTCTGGCCGCGGCCAGCAGGGCACGCAGGCACGACTGCGGCACTTTGGAGGCAGGCCCCGTGCCATTTCCACCCTTGCGAGGCCAATCCTTACTCTGTTCAGAGCCAGTCCTTATTAGCAGATGAGAGAACTTGACCTCTTTAGGAGGCTCTTGGACATTGATTTTAATGTTCTGCTAAAGCAGAGGAATCATCCCAGTACTGACAGCAGGCAGTGGGAGAGAGACACTTTGCAGAGGGTGAAAGGAAAACCAAGTTCAACCAGTGGCCGCGTGGGCCCGCCGCCTAGAGAAACGAGCTGACAGCTCTGGGAAGAGGACGCCGAAACCAGTGTGCCTGCTGGAACCCATCAGAGCAGCCATGTGGAGCGGCGGTAACAGACCAACTGCACGCTGCATGGGGACTATGAGGACAACTGCTCACGCAGAAGGGAAAGGAACCAAATAAAATACTACGAAAGGACAGGGAAATTGGGGGAATATGGTACTCTAACGCCTGCAGGCCACATACAAAGGAATGGAACGCCTGGGCGGTGTCTGTGGACCTTGGGTGTGTTCCGTTTCAGACCCTCCGTCACTCGGAGGGAACTGCTTCAGCCCAACACAGGGACGCTGGGATGACCAGGCTCCGACGGGGTCTTTCTCTCCAAGGGCGGCTCAAGGCCCCCCAGGATTTCTCCCAGGTAGTTAGGGGGCAGGGAGAGGGGACAGACAAGAGGACCACTGTCCCTATGATGGAAGAAGTGGGGGAGATTCCATGGGACCTTGAAGATGAGCCACTGTCAAAGGCTGGCCACAAAAATCTTCCTTTATAGATAAATACGTATCCCACAGCCCCACACCATGCAAGACCCGCCTACGTGGCCCACAGCCCTGTGCACAGTCCTGTCTGGTGTGCGGGCCTGTGTGCACAAGGAGCCTGGGCCAGGTAGGCGGGTCTTACATGGTGATACTCCCTGCTCTCAGCCTCCCCCACCCCATCTCCTGTTTGCTACAGAGATTCCTTTGTCCTTGGTGTTTTGGTTTGTGGTGCTTTTGCCCACACAATTATTTATTTTTTCATTTTTGCATTTCTTTTATTGGTGTTTGTTGGGATACTTTAATGTATCCTATATAATAAAAGCCTAATATGCTAAGTGTCCGGTCGTCTGGTCAGCTATTCAACCAATCAAAACGTAATATGCTAATAATATGCTAAGGCCGCTCAACCTCTTGCTATGATGTGCACTGACCACCAGGGGGCAGATGCTCCAACTGGCAGGTTAGCTTGCTGCTGGGGTAAGGCTGATTGGGACTGAGCGAGACGGGTTGGACACGCCCTGGAGCCCTCCCATGGTCCTTCCCTGGTTGGTCAACCTCCCGAGTCCCTCCCTGGCCCCGATCATGCACCCGTGGGGTCCCTCAGCTTGGCCTGTGCCCTCTCACAATCCAGGACCACTCAGGGATGTCAGAGAGCCGTTTTGGCCTGATCCCACAGGCCAGGCCGAGGGACTCCACTGGTGCACGAATTCATGCACCAGGCCTCTAGTAGATTCATAATTTTTTGAAATATATTTTTATTGATTTCAGAGAGGAAAGGAGAGAGATAGAAACATCAATGATGAGAGATAATAATTGATCGGCTGCCCACTGAGCTATGCCGACCAGGCTAGATTAATAATTTTTATTTTGTTTAGATAGTTTCCAGCTACGATTTCTTTTTTTTAATCTTTATTGTTGAGAGTATACAGATGTCCCCTTTTCCTCCCACTGTCCCCCTCCATCCCACACCCGCCCCCTAGGCCTTCACCACACTATTGTCTGAGTCTATGGATTGTGCATATATGCATTTAAGTCCTTTGGTTAATCTCTTCTCACCCTTCCTCCTCCCTTCCCTCTGAGATTCATCAGTCTCTTCCATGTATCCATGCCTCTGGTTCTATTTTATTCACCAGTTTATTTGTTCATTAGATTTCATATATTAAGTGAGATCATGTGGTATTTGTCTTTCTCTGGCTGGTTTATTTCCCTTAGCATAATAATCTCCAGGTCCCTTCACATTGTCTCATTTGTTTTTCATGCTTATTAAATTAAAACTAATAAGCTTTTTTTTTTAATAAAAAGGGACACCTGTAATACTTTCAACAATAAAGATACATTTTAAAAAAACACAATAAGTTTTATAGAAATACAGATTCCTCAGCTTCACTTGAATGATTGAAAAGTTTCCATGGAAGGTTCAGAAAATCTGTATTTCCCACCAGCTTCCCCGATGTTTCTGCTGCATCAGGGCTGGAAGGCCAGTCTTTGGAACGGCCGACCGGACCATGGCTACATGTTCATCTCCAATTTAGCCTTTTCTGTGATTCTCAATTCAAGCAGAACCCCATCTTTTAAATACTGCTTAAGACTCTAGGTAGGAGATGAATTGCAATTCGTGTTGGTTTGGCAAATCCATTCTTCAAAATGTAAAATAAAAGAAGGCCAATGGGACAATCCTGAGGAAAACACACTTTAAGCTCCCTCAAGCTTTAAAAGCATCTATCAGTTTTAAGATAATTGAAAACCAGTCACCAATTCCCTGTGGATTTGTATAAGGCAGTAGTCTGAAGAAGAGATGAGCAAATTGGACATTGTACTTGGAAGAATAAAATTACAGAATGAGAATTCTGCCCTTCAGACCGGCCTCCTTTCTCCCAAATAATGAAGCTTCCCCCCTCCTCCCCCAACAACCTTAGCATTGAAGACTATGCGACTGACATTCCTTTTGTATGCTAAAATCTAACCCTCCCCCCCCCCGTGTCCTTAAATCCATCATAGGAGCAATTATATGCTATATTCTACCATAGCCATCTGCTCTCCCTCCTTTCTGTGCACCAGCAAGTTTCTTCCTGACAAAGGGGAGATGCCCGTCGCGCCCTACAGAAGAAAGTGGCCTTGGAGCTGAACGCACCTCAAAGGCAGCCCCCATTGTGGATGTGGACCTGGGAGACCACCCTCTGCTGGGGCCTAAAACATTTCCCTCCCTGGACTGTCACGGTACCTGAAGTCCACCATTAAATCTGTCTCTTTGGGCCAAGACAGGTATGTTCCCTAACATACAAAAACAGCATGTGGGGATGGGAATCTGTACCTTGTGCCTCCTTTATTTATTTTTAAAAGATTTTTTCTTGATTTTTAGAGAGAAAGAAAAGGGGGGGGGCAGGGAGGGAGGGAGGGAGGAAGAGAGAGAGAGAGAGAGAGAGAGAGAGAGAGAGAGAGAGAGAGAGACATTGATTGGCTATCTCCTGCACACCCGGTACTGGGATTGAACCCACAACCTTAGGTGCATGGGATGATGCCCAACTGAGCCACATGGGCCAGGGCAACGTACCTCCTTTAGTCCTTTCTCTCTTGCTGGACCCTGGCTTCTTCATGGACGTGTGACCAGTGCAGCCACACAGGGTCCCAGGCTCAGACAGACGCTGTGCTTGGTTTAGTGCTCAGCTATTGCCATCTTGAAATTCTTAATTTTGAACAGGAGACCCCACATTTTCATTTTGCACTGGCTCCACAAATTAGGCAGCTGTTCCTGCCTCTAACACTAATCCTGCTCCCGATGAAGGCCCAGAAACACTTGGCCAGTCCAACTTCCTTTCCATTTTTGTGGCTGTCACGTTAAACTGTGTGGCAAGATGAATGAGGAGAGGTGACCTGATTTGGGGGATTAGACATAGATCTTCTCACTGGAACAGCGATGGGAGAATGCTTCCTTTGGCCCATTGCCCCTCTTGGCAAGGCTTAGAGCTCCCTCTGAGCCACACTTGGCCCACAGTCCAGGCTCCATTCAATAAACAGCCTATTCAGCATATAACTTTATCATTTCTGTTTTTGTGGCGAGTTTTAGGAAAGCTAGAATCATAAAAGAGTCCTTTCTCTCTAGCCTTCTGCTTAGGCTGGGCCACGGTATGTGTGTGTGAAGTAAATGACATACTTAAGGGGCATGTGGTCTGGCCAGTGATGGTTCTTCAACTCGCATGCTCATTCTGCCTGCTTTTGCCAAGGAGCCTGCAGATGAACTCTTCTCCCTTCCTAGATCTTCCGTCTGCCTCTTTGGTGTTCTTTAAGCTAAAACTCACTTCATTTTCCCCAACCAGCCTCATACTCCCATCAAATGGGACCTCAGGAATAAAATTAGAGGTGAGAGTATAGGGGGAACAGAGATGTTGGACTAAGACAGAGCAGATCAAAGGAGAAGGAAAATTGTTTCCTTTGGCTTAGGGTGTCAGGCAGGAAGCTGGTAGTGCTTTACTAATCAAATGAAGGTTAAACCTGCGCCCTGAATTCGGTAGCCCACAATTTCCGTTCTAAGATGCCCTGGATTTGTCATGATATGTGTCAGGGAGGAGAAAGGTCAGATGAAATAGTCAACATGACAAAAAGGCAGGGCCTATTGGGAGGAATAGCACCTTGCTGAATTTTGCAAGTTGCAGAGATCAGAATCAACTCAAGGGAGAAAAGAACTATGTAGGTTTTTGTATTTACCAAGTGACGGCCTGCAAAGGGGAGTCTGTCTCTTCCAGCGTGCTTTGTGCTCCTCAGGACCTGAAAACGGGCCGGCAGCTCTTTCTTGAGCTCTTGCCATGTACCATGCGTGCACGGTGCTAAGTACTTTATGGAGATCATCTCACTTACTCTTCACAATAGCCATAAGGGATAGTATATTTGTCAGTACTTCTTAGGTTGCACGTGACAGAAACTCATCTCCAATGTGTTCAAGTGCAAATGGGGAATGCATTGGCTCATGTACCTGAAAAGACAAGCGGAGGCTTTGGGGACGGCTAGATCCCTGTAGTCAACGTTCTGAGGAACCTATTTTTCTCCAGCTCTCAGTTTTGCCTTTCTTTTTGTTGGCGTTATTCATCAGCTCTCCCCAAGATGGCCACTAGCAGCTCCGAACTTACAGCTAATGGGAAGATGTCTTTCACAACATTCCAGCAAAAGCCTGAAGCAAATGTACAGGGAATTGGTTTATATTGGATCCCGTGATGATCCCTGATCCATGTGGGACTCTAATTAACCAGCCTCAGATTACATACCCACCATGAAGCCTCATGGTGAGTGCAGCCCGAAGAGCCACATGAACTAGTCGGGGCGGGGCAGCTCCCCAAAGGAAAAGGGGGGGGCTGTAACTGGGGACAAGTGAAATAAATTATATTTGGGAAAACAAAAAGCCCTTCCATTAAAGGGCAGCACTATTGTCATCTCTTCTTACAGATGGTAAAGCTGAGGCAGAGTCGTGTTGCCGATTTGTCTTTAGTGGGGAACAGAAGATGGGAAAAATGACTTGAAAATAGAACATCTTTCTGTCTCTGGGAGTAGGCAGGAGGTGGGGTTCTGGCAGCCTGCCTCCTCCCAGCAATGCTGAGAAGTTTGATGAGAGCATCCTGTACAGGCAAGGGTCACAGCTGAGAGTGCACAGCCTAGAAGGAGCTGCACCTCCTCGGACTGTGGGTTGAAAACCCTTGCCCTGGAAGAGTACATGGGGGTGAATATGGTAACGTGTTCTCCTGGCACTTGAGCCCCATTGGGGATTCCCATGTTCTGGTTTCTCTAATTGCCACAGAACCTAAAGAAGCCTCGACAGGGAGAGAAACGTGAGGGCTGTGGCCCCTACATGCACTGTTTCCAATCAGTCAAGGCAAACTTGTAATTATCACAGGGAGGAGGAAGCGGGCAGGGAATGAGTCAGGTCTCCCGGCTCACTTCTCCCCCACTCTCCATCCCCACCCCTCCTTCGGGGTAGGGGAACATGTCTCATGTGTCTTTGAATTCCTCCAGTGGCACTGCTGTGAGCGCAATAGCAAAGGTTCTGCTGTGCATCTGGCCCCGCTAACATCTGATGGAATTTCGCTTCACTACTGACTAAATATTGACTATTGGACTTAGCCCACTTATCAGCTCTTCATTGATTTGGGCATGGTATTTGGCTTCTCTGACACTCCGCCTCCCCTGTCTGTTGCCCAAGGGTATGATGAGGATTAAGTAAGACAATTTGGGTTATGAATCTCAACCAGTGTCTTGATTAACATGAGCTCAATAAGTGTTCCTTTCCTCTTCCCGCCTGCCCTAGTTCAATGATCTCTCTGGGAAATACTTCAAAAACTGTTGGGGGAAAAACAATTTCTAAGTTATTTGCATATAAATGACATGTTCTATCATCTGACATACAGGTTCCTTGCTTTTCTGAAGTCAACCTTCCACATGAGGTGCTGATGCCCTCCAGCCAGAGCTCCCAGGTACGCCCTGCTGCTGACAGCTTGAGCTTATCCCCACTGCAGGGAGGGAGAGCACCCGGCATGGGGAGCCCTGTGGGTGCCTCAGGGAGGGTGTCAGAAAGGCCTTCCGGGACTTGGGCTGGTGTTACATTTGGAGGATGGATTTAAAGGAAGACAGATTTTGCTCTGGGTTGGGTGCTCTCAGGATAATTCTGAATTTTTAAAAAAATCCTCACCTGAGTATATGTTTGTTGATTTTTTTGGAGAGACAGGGAGAGGGAGAGTGGAGAGGGAGGAAGAGAGAGGGAAGAGGGAGGGTATGAAGAAGGGAGAGGGAGAGCGAGAGCGAGGGAGGGGGAGATAGGAGGGAGGGGGGAGAGGGAGGGAGAGAGAGAGAGAGAGGTGAGAGAGATGTGAGAGAGAGATGTGAGAGAAATATCGATTTGTTGCCTCCTATACATGCCTGGATTGGGGATAGAACCCAAAATCTAGGTATGTGCCCTGACTAGGAATTGAATCCGCAACTTTTCAGTGTGTGGGGATGACGCTCCAACCCGATGAACCACCTGGCCAGGGCATAATTCTGAATTCTTAATACATCTAGAAGGATATAGGATAAAGCTGTAAAGTGTAAAGAAACAACAATCACTCACAGGAGAGAGGGGGGTGGTGTTTGGAATTTTGAGGTTTGGACAAAGATCAGATTTTGTCTGTGTTCAGACATGATTATTAAATGGTCTCCTTTTTGTCTTGACCCATCGCAGCCACAGAGCGGCTGTGCCTGATATTGATGTTCTTAGCGGAGAACATCAAGGTTTGGCTGTGAGTGCCAGGCCAGCTCCCAGATATTCAGGGCGGCCCTCTCTCTCCGAGATCTTCACAGATACGAACATAGTTAATCCTCATAATACCCTAAGAGGGCAGTATTTTTGTTACTTTCATTCTACAGATGAGAACACTGAGGACCAGAGGGGTGAAATAACGTTCCCAGAGTACACAGATCCTGGGTGACAGAGCTGGGGTTCGACCCCCAGCAATCTCGTTCCTGAGTCAGAGCTCCAATCCTAAGGAGGGCAGGGTTGTGTTGATTCTTGAAGGCAGCTATCCGTATCCTTTGCAGCAACCTTCCTCCTCTGCACTACCCATGAGCTTCACCGGTTTGCCCTTCAGAAGGATAACACAGTATGTCTAGGAGGGAAGGCCTTTTGAGGTGGCTTTTCTATCAGGTCAAATAGGCACATGGGAAAGAGATGGGGGAAAAATTCCTGCTTAAGTGTGAAATGCTTTTAATTCTCAAAGTGGCTGTAGGTGTCCTGTCCAGAAATATTGTCTTAATCCAAAGGGAAGGCCAGTCGTGGGCTATCAGGCACCAGCTGATGTCCTTGCTAGAAAAAGTTTTCAATTTAATTTTCATGAACTTTGGGTGGTTCCAAGGAACCGGTACCTGATCTGTCCCCATAAGAGGCAACAGTCCTCTGTGGAGGATTGATGATCATCATTAAGTTAAATACTGCATACACAAAGTACTTATCACAGATTCTCTGTCAGGGCTAGTGCTTAATGAA
Organism: Myotis daubentonii; assembly: GCF_963259705.1. Lineage (NCBI taxonomy): Eukaryota > Metazoa > Chordata > Mammalia > Chiroptera > Vespertilionidae > Myotis > Myotis daubentonii. Next base: position 31,010,251 of record NC_081852.1, on the reverse strand, counting down.
AGGAAGTCATAATCATTATGATCCATTAAATTGCTTTTCACATACTTTGGCTATTACTAATATGGGCAGGGTGGTCTCAGGCAATTAAACCTGCAACTTGAACTCATGATCTTGTAGAGCAGTGGTTCTCAACCTATGGGTCGTGACCCCTTTGGGGGTCAAACAACCCTTTCACAGGGGTCACCTAAGACCATCCTGCATATCAGATTTTACATTACGATTCATAACAGTAGCAACATTACAGTTATGAAGTAGCAACAAAAATGATTTTATGGTTGGGTCACAATATGAGGAACTGTATTTAAAGGGCCAGAAGGTTGAGGACCACTGTAAGAGGAAGAGGTTCAGGTTGGGTTTATTTCCTGGGAGTGCCATCGGTGGCTCCTCCACTCTAGGGTATCCTTTCCCCACAGGACAATTGCGGGTATGTTTGGGCCTTGCTGTGCTTTCTGGTACCAACCACGGTGATCCAAATGGCTCTTTATTAGTGTAGGACCCTGGTAACTTACACTTCGGCAGTCTGAGCTAAAATACTGTGGGAACGCCATCCAGGACAGAAGTTGACATAGTTGCCAGAACTCACACTGACTGAACACACACCAAAGATACCTGGAAGCCTAGTAAAAGATGTGGTGATTTGGGCCAACTCTGACACACTTATGCCCAATTCTGACATATTTATCAGAAATGTGAGGTTGTCATTGGCTTCCTTTGGGGGAAATGAAGCTCCTCTTACACTTCCCCTGGGAGTTGGAGAGGTGGCCCTGAACAAGGCTGTCTGGTCAGTCGAGGAGTACAGGATGGGTTTAGCTGCAATTGCAACATGGAAGCCTCCTGGGTTAGACCTGATGATGCATGGAACAGGTTCCTTCAGAGTGATTATGCTCCTCATTTAAGCTGCTACCTGAGGGTAGATTAGAGTGGTCTTACAAGAAGGATCATTAGGAGCTCTGGTCAAGATGGCAGCGTAGGTAAATGTGGTACTCAGAACCTCCCACAACCACAATCACAACAAAATTACAACTACACTACAGAACAACCATCATTTAACACATCCTGAAATCTAACCGAACAGAAGTCCTACCATTAAGGACATATAGAAGAAACCACATGGAGACTGTTAGGAGGGGTGGAGAGGCCGAACTGGCTGGTCCCACTCCCATGTGTGGCAGTTAAAAATTGGGAGGAATATCTTGGCTGTGGAGGTCCCCCTAAAGAGCAAGAAGTCTCAGTCCTACATAAGAACCCATAGCTCAGGGTCCCAGTGCTGGGAAGAGAGGAGCCTATAATTTCTAGCTGTAAAAACCAGCAGAGATTGTGGCTGAGTGAGATAGAGGGAGGGCTGCTGGAGTCCCAGGCAGTTCCTCTTAAAGGGCCTGTGCAACAGACTTACTGGGACTCACTCACTCTGAGCTCCAGCACTGGGGCAGCAGCAGGAAAGGCACCTTGTACACAAGGAGGAGAAACTGAATTGTATGGCTTCAGGGTGAAGAACTGAGGAGCAGCTTTCTCCCAAACAGAAGTGCTGGCAGAGGCCACTGTTCCTATGCTGAGCCCTTTCTCACAGAGTCAAAGACAGGCGCCATATCTAATTTGCCATCAACCTAACACTGCAGCCCTTCCCTGATGATTACCTGAGACCATGCCCCATCTAACTTGGGGGCCCACACAAGAAAAAGCTAAAGGAGTTCATCACCACCCAACCAGTATTATAAGAAATGCTAAAGTGTCTTCTTTAAGAAGAATAAAAGAAAAAGATGAATAATAAACAGCCATAAAAAGAATGAAATCTTACTATTTGTGATAGCATGGATGGACCTAGAGGGTGTTATATTAAATGAAATAAGTCAGTCAGAGAAAGACAAATGCCATATGGTTTCACTTATATGTGGAATCTGAAGAATATAAACAGACAAACAAAACAGAAACAGGCCCATAAATACAGAGACCAGACTGATGGTTGCCTGAGGGGAGGGGTTTGGGGGACTGGGTGAAAAGGTGAAGGGATTGAGAAGTGCAGATGGGTAGTTACAAAATAGTCATGGGGATGTAAAGTACAGCATAGGGAACATAGTCAATAATATTGTAATAACTATGTGTAGTGCCATTTGGGGACTGGAAATAACAGGGGGAACACTTTGCAAAGTATATGATTATCTAGCCACTATGCCATACACCTGAAACTAATACAAAAATAATATTGAATTGAAATAATAAAGGTACTTAAAAAAAAGACAGATCATTAGGAATGTGGCATGAAGACATTTACATAATATATTGATGGCTATAGAAAGAATGAAGTAAAATTACAACTAAATCTATAATGGTTGTTGTGACTCCCTTCTTAGCTTGGGTCCCCTGGAAAAGAGAGGAAAATCCTTCTTGTGTAAATGCTTTACTAGGAGTGCATTTGCAGGCAAGGAGGTGTGGAGATAAAAGGGTAGTGAGTCAGAGAAGGCAGGAATGCAAAGCTAACCACAGTTTTGTGACAAGCTGACCAGTTTTGTGTTAAGATGACTGCAAAGTCTTACAGGAAGTCTTCAGAGAGGCCATATGGATCTCCTGCCTCTCCAAACCAGCCTTTGGAGATAGGGGGCAGAGAAAGAGAGAAGAGCTCATCCTCATCCTGTATGCTGCTGGTCAGTTTTATGTTCCCCTGAGCACCAACTCCCACATGCTTCTGTGTGACACATGCATGGGTGCCAAGAGGGTTCCTTGTTGTCTCATACCTCAAGGGTGACAAGCAACCCCCAAGCAGATGGTACGCAGTGTGGTCACAAGCAAGAGATCATCATGACATATTCAAGAGAGACAGAAGGACCAGGGCCAGCTGACCCAGCAGGACCTGCCGTCAGTAGCAGGAGAGATGGGGGTAGCAGGTATTTGCCTCCTTGACCACTGGAAAAATGCAAGCAGATGTTAGGGCTGCTTAAGCCAGAAAGCAAGGCAAGGGTACAGATCTAGGGTGATATGTTTCCCATCTTCTCTCAATGCTCTGGAAGGCACTAAAATGAAGTGAAAATAAGAGTTTGCCTTTTAGCCCCCAGGTAGCCAAGAGTCAAGAAAGCTTAAGTTTAAAAGAGGTGACCCAACAATTAAAGACACTCTGGGCAATGGCAGTGCATTCAGTGTTCAGAACAATGGAATAAAAAAACAAATCCTATCAAAACTACTGAAGCCACTCTAGCTGGTTTGGCTCAGTGGATGGAGCACTGGCCTGCGGACTAAAGGGTCCTGGGTTCGATCACAGTCAAGGGCACATGCCCGGTTGCAGGCTCGATCCCCAGTAGAAAGCATGCAGGAGGCAGCTGACCAATGATTCTCTCTCATCATTGATGTTTCTAACTCTCTCTCCCTATCCCTTCCTCTCTTAAATCAATAAAAATATATTTAAAAAAAACCCACAAAAACTATTGAAGCCGAAGATATAGCTTTCAATGCACCAGACATGCCCATAAAAGATGTCACCATTTGGGATAAGGGGTTGGCAAAGTTAATATTTTAAATAGTTTAGAGGGCAGGATCATAATAACGGAATCTTCATAATTCTAGTAGTGTTATATTCTTTTTGCAATGTTAAAAAATGAGAAAAAAAGAGAAGAAGAATAGATAGGAAAGATATCATGAATGGCGCCTTTTTGGAGAAAACTAAGATATTTAGGAAGATAGGAAGAGGCTATTGCGAAGGGAGCATTGGTCAGATTGATAATTCTGAGTTGGAAGGGGAAAGGTACCAGGCTAGTAAGAAGACACACATGGGTGGATTCAGAGTAATGTATACAGATTTAAAAAGACCTTGTGGAGAAAAAAAAGGAGAGGTAGCTGCAGAATGTTTGAGGTGTAACCACAAAGTAAAGTAAATGAGAACACTGTGAAGGTTAAGAGAACAGAGGCGCTTCTGCCGTAAGGGGAGGACTACCTGACCGCAGGGCTCCTCCTCATGTTACAGGCACCGTCATGAGAATGGGGCCCACATGCAAATGAAGTAAATAGTCATGAGAGGTGTCAGCACAGGTGGGAATTCTAGTGATGGATCTGAGAGCTGTTTATCCACAGATATGAAGAACGAGGTTAAGGGGACGAATACGAGGTCTACTGAATTAAAAGGAGCCTGTGTGATCTTAGGGCTCCTGGGTACATCTCATAGCCTGGCTTTTTACCACTTTCATGGAAGTCAGGGTAGGTTTTAAAGATACCTATGTAGCTGCATACCCATACTGCTTCCCTATTCTACTTAGCAACACTGCTGCCTGAAAGAAACCTGGAACAAGGAAGTGATGGACACGTTCTCTCCTGGTGTGTGGCAAAAGGGAAATGAGAATTATAGCGGCTGCGGCATAAGATTTTCCCGGCTTTATTATCCCTCAGGAGGATGGTTTGGCCCACCGAGAAGGGAAAGTGAGATTAGGAAGGCCTTGGGGAACAGTATCTAAAATGGGAAATTAAGTGTTTTTTTATTGTTAATAACCGGGTACATGTATAATAGAAACGGTAATTCCCCTTCCCAAAGGGCTTCTCTGATAAAACCGAGTTTGGGAACAAGGTTGAACCCAGAGGTAGAACGAGGCATCCATCATTCCCTTCCTATTGACACTGGATGGCTGGGTTCATTCCTAGGGGCCAGGCCCTGGGTACTTATCACACAGTCACAGGAAGTGGGAAGAGGAAGTGAAGAGAGCCCAGTGGGCAGGGACCAGACATGACAGAAGGCAGGCTGAAGCCTGGACTCTGTCTGTGAAGCTCAGCACCAGTCTACCATGAAAAACAGATTGGATAAATGCTAAAGGCTCTGCCAATTAGATTTGCAACTTTCCCTTTTGTTTGGAGGAGCCATAGGAGAGATGGGTAATGGGAAAGAATATCCATTAACACTTCTCCCCTAGATGTGGTCCTACCTAGAAATATGAGGTGACACAGAACACTGTCCTCACCCCAACACTTCCCCTTTCCCTCAGATCAAGGTCCAAGTCATTCATCCTAGTTTTCATGGCCACCCACATTCCATTTCCAGCTCATCTTCCAAGACACATGACACATACCCGCTGTCCAGCCCAATTAAACTGTTAGACTTTCCTTGAGCACATTCTCCATGTTCATAAGTTAGCTTATGTTGTTCCCTCAACCTGGAATGCCCCCTGACACACTCTGGTGGTAGAAATCTTGTCCATCTCTGCAGGTCCAATCCAAATGTCAGCTCAACCATGCAGCTTTCTCGATTACCCGGGTAGAACTATCTTACTCCTCGGTTGAATTCCTGTAGCTCTGTGCACCTCTTTCACATGGTTGATCAAATGCTGTCTAGTGATACAGTCAGAGGATACACATTAGCTTTCATTCTTCTTTCTATTACCTCATTGGTACCTAGGATGGTATCTAAGGTAATGACTGTGGAATAGTTAAGATTTCAGCAAATATTTGCCAACAATTGAATTTAATAGTGCTTGGTGGGAAATAAGGAGAGGATAGAAAATACAGACAGACAAGTATAAATAACCAGCATTTCTTTCTCCCCCGCTGCTGCTTAATAAATGTCACTTCATACCCAGGCACAGTGGAGGAGGTCCTGGAGGTGGCTGAACTAAGGCAGGAAGTGGAAGGGTGGAAGACATATCAAACCCAATTATGTTTTTTCCAAATGTAGAATCTGTTTTCTCAAAATGGGCAAAAAGTGTGCTCTGCTGCAGCTCAGTGTCATTTCACAGCATGACCCATCTGTTGTAATTGCTCTGTGCACATTTGTTCTGATATTTGATTTGACGTGTGTGTCAAAGACCAAATAATGAAGCCAATAAGAATTAGTGAGAATAGCCTCAAACTGAAAGGGGGAATGGCACTTAGAATAAAAATGCAACATAAGTGAGAGCAATTGGGGAACTAGCTGGCAGTTGAAGATCATTCTGTAGTGTGTTAGGTGTTATTTAGATCTGCTAAAATGACACACTTAGCAATGAGGGCTCTCACTGGCCTGGGAAGAGGTTTGGCACTAGAAACCAGGGAGTCTAAGTTCATTTCATAACTAAAACCTCTAGCAAGTAGGCTTTGACTTTTCCATCTATGAAATGGTTCTGATACTGCAAAGCATCCATCTCCCAGAGAATTTGGAGCACACAAAAGATACTCTTCTTCCAATTCATGTCCTGAGAACCACTGGCCTTTAATTCTATGAGAACAACAGATCATCCAGGACAATACATTTGTGCCTGTCCATTCCCAAATTACTTCATGAGACTGTGTGACAGGGGAATGGAAAAATGAACAGGATAGATACCCTTTGAGGCCAACTAGCATTTGATGTGGTTCTAGCCAAGTCTGCTTTAGGTATGTGACCTGGAGCACCCTGCTTTCCACCTCTAAGCCTCTTTCCTCATTTGTAAAAATGAGGCAACAGAATCCAACTCCAAGAATTGTTGTGAGGCCCTAGCCTGTTTTGCTCAGTGGATAGAGCATCAGCCTGCAAATGGAAGGGCCCCAGATTCAATTATGGTCAAAGGCACATACTTTGACTACAGGATTCTCCCCGACCCAGGCCCTGGTCAAAGGGCATGCAGGAGGCAACCAATCGATGTGTTTCTCTCACATTGATATTTCTCTCTGCCTTTCCTTCTCTCTAAAAATCAATGGAAAAATATCATCAAGTGGGGATAAAAAAAAAGAATTGTTGTGAGGATCATATAACATAAAGGGTTGCAAAGCTCTCAGCAAAAGGTCTGGCACATAGGAGGCCACTAACCAATGTGAGCAGTGATGACAGTGGTGATGATGATGATAATGATTTGAGCACATCAGAGTGAAGAGCAGCTGCAAGTTGGAGGAAAGCATATAGACCAATTTGAATCAATCACATGACAGCTTTTAAAAAAGTGCAGGTAAACTGTGGTGCATTCAGACAATGGAATTCAGTGCTAAAGAGAAATGAGCTGGAGTGTGACATCACCGAGATGGCAACATTGGTCATTCCTGACATCGCTCCACTCATAGGAAGAACAATTGATGGCTATTCATGTCCAAGACACCACTGAGAGAGTCATAAAACATAGAGGTGAGGCTGAAGTATTCCCCTACACCACAGAGACCAAGACAGGCTGCATTAGAAGGATAACAGAAGCAGCTACACACTGACTTCATTGCCCTCCCCAAGGCTGGCATAACACCATGCCAAGAGGTCTCCTCTGAGCCTATGGTTTTTCTAGTGAGAAAAAAAAAACCCGGGGTGGTGGTGGTGGGGACATCTAACACCATCTCCCCAGTTCTGTGGATAGCTCTGTGGGAGCCCCTACTCTGGTCTCACCCCACGGGGATTGCAGAGAAGTCTGTACGGCTCAACCACTAATAATCTGACTACAATGGAGAAGAGGGGTTTGAATAAGCAGCACTGGGATCTTGGTGAACGAGTTTATACCTGCAGAGCCCAAGCAGTAGTCCCTACCAGCAGCTTTGCTCATCTGCAGAACCAAACTCTGCACTGTGACCAGGGAACTTGGTGCAGTGCAGGTCTGCCCAATTCAGGTCCTCAACTGAAGAGCTTTGCTGGCCCTTGAGACTAGTTTACCCAGGCCCAGGTGGGAGAGCTGAGCTTAGGCCCTGCTGCAGAGATCAACCGTTGGCCCTATCTCACCAGAAGGGTTGGCAAGAACAGTTGGAAGCTGTGTAACCCAGCAGTGTTCAAGCTGACAGGTGGGTGGGGGAACTGATTGCCCCAAGAGCAAAGCCATTACAAGGTGCGGAGGGTTCCCCGGCTACAACAGGGTAGGGGGATTAATTGTAGCCTAACCTGAGGCCAAGAGTAGCTCCTGGCCACTCCTGACTGCAAATCTGTTCGGAAAAATGAAAAGTAGTTTGGATTGGCCCCTCCCCATCACTCTAGGAATGAAGCTCAGTAATAACCCCAACAGCTAAGAAGCCTGGCTCAAAACCCCATCTGAGCAGAGGGGCTAGCACGAACACCTGGAAACTGTGTAGCCCAGCAGCTATTCTTCGAGCCCAGAGGTAGACAGGTAGAGCTGTATTTTGCAGAGCAAAGCCAATGGCCCTGTAGAGCCAGGGAGCATAGAGCCTGGGTTGGCTTGAATTAAGACCACAAAGAATCTTATTGGCTTTAGCTGCTTATCCTGCTGTGTCTGGGCAGGGAAAATGAATTCATAGCCCCACGTACTGCTGAATACAGCCATCAGACCACCCAGCCAGGAAACCTAACCAGAGCGCACAGGAAGCTGTATAGCCCAGCCAGCAGCGATGCTTACACTGACACTTGAACAGAGAGCGCAGCCCATGGCTTTCCCCATCTGCAGAGCAAAACCAGTGGCCTCACCTACCAGGGAATTCAGTGCATACTCTTGCCTGATTCCAGTCCCCAAACAATGAGATATACAAGCCCTGGGTCTTGTCCTACTGCCCTGGCAGGACAGGGGAGCTAATTCATAGCCCCGCCTCCTGCTGAGTATAGTACCTAGTCACAATCATGTAGTAAGCCTGATCAGAGAACCCAGACAACCACAGAGTCCTTCCTATAGCCTCCCATGGGCAGGGAACAAAGCCAGCAGTCTATCCAACTGTACTCACTCCGTGGTACCACGCCCCCCAACCTCAGAGCTCAAACAGTGAGTTGCCTTACCCCAAAATAAGCCCGAATAGCAGGTCCCACCTGCCCAAGGACATTACGAGCAGGCATGTTCAGAAACCCAAACTGAGCTGACTGGCGAAGAACTGTTTCTGCCAAAGTAAGCCTGTAAAATCCGGAAGAGGAGCCCGCTTACTAGCACAGATGCAATGTCATAAATCAAGGACCGCACACACAAAATCCGGTAAATATGACAACACCAAAGGAAACACAAGGGACGCTTTTGTTTTCAGCTTCTGGCTTCCCCAAGGTGTCATTTTCTGTATATGAGAAGAACGTAATTTTAGGAGTGACAGAAATTGAGATTCAGAGAGAGAGTAAGTGACTTACCCAAGGTCAATACAGTGCCAGTGCTGGGACTCAAACCCAAATTTGATAACTCTAACTGCAATGCTCCCCTAGCGTGGCACCTTTCACCAACCTTGTTGCATGGTGAACGATGGAAAGAGAACAAGGAGATTTTGGTGGACTTAAATCCGTAGCTCTCTTGATTATTTATTATCCTCAACAAGGTCAAATAAATTCTGAGATTAACTTTGCATAGCATCCAAAATGGTATGGCCCTACTCTGCCTTCTGGTGGATCGATCCGGTGTCCTTTTATGTATTCCCAACGCCGTTGTGCTTTTCTTTTTATGGAGCAACAATGTGCCAAGTAAGGTCAGGTGGGCCCCTCCTCTAGGACCAAGGAATGACCCATGGTATGTCTAGAGCCAATCTCAATAATCTCAATGACTGGCTTAGTTCTAGCAAACGAAATACAATGACATACCTGTTGAGGACTTGTAGACCAAAATTTCCCCTCTTACAGAAAGATAAAACGCTTCTAATCACATTCCTTCTTATACCTCCAATAAGGGGGAGGCAGGGGAGCTCACCTCTACTTCCTGCCCTTAGGTATTTTCATGATAAGATGCTGTGGCAGCCATTTTGTGACCATGAGACAAACACCAAGAGAATTGGAGAGAGGTCACTGAGCTGTTAATTGCACAACTCTGGAACTCTACCTTCAGACTTCTTTTTACATGAAATAATAAGACCACCAATTGTTTAAAAAACTCCACTATTACAGCCACAAATACTCCAGATGATCTTGAAAGCTTCCTGGAAGAGATGAGAACCAGGCCTTGAAAGACAGTAAGATTTAGGTAGGCACAAAGGAGGTGCAAGACCTTCTATTGGAGGAGAAGCAAAGGCAAAGGAATGGGAATTAGCCCTGCCCATGTGGCTAGTGGGGAGGGGACTCTTCAGGCAGCTGCAGAATGTCAACTGGAACAATTATACTTTCCTTCAAATTCATAGTATTTACTCTTAGTGTGTGTATGGATTTGCAAATATTTAGCTACAGATTTTTTTCTACAGGAGAAAAGAGGGCAGCTCAGGTACCCATGATATGAGAGGAAAGCCCAGTCTTTTCCCCGCTCTTGTTCTTCTGGCCAGGCCCCACAAACTTGTATTGGAGCGTTACAGAGAGTGGCTACGGGCAGAAGCTAAAGGAAGTTTTCTCATTGGGTATTCTGTGAGACTGCTTTGGTTTCCAGGTAACTTGACTCCACAGAGCTATCATGATGTTGGCAACAAAAGGACACGTCAGCCAGCCCTGAGGCAACAGGGGGCAGTGCACTGGCTCCATGAGCATGCGCTGGAGGGCATGAGCAGCTGTGCAGGGTGAGTCACTGTTCCCAAGGGACTTCCAAGTTGCCACAACATGGCAGGAGCCAAGGGAGAAAGCCTACATGAACCACATATGAATTCACTTGAGACAGCCCCTGAGACATAGAAATGACAGCATGAGACCCTGAGGAGAATCAAGTCCTTCACTACACAACTGGGGCTTGATTCTGTGAATGGCAGGCCTTACAGTTAATATGGTCTACTGGATCCTTTGGCAAGGGAGGCTAGATCAGGGTTTTTCATAATCATCACTATCGATTCTTTGGGCTGATCATTCTTTGTTCTGAGGGCTGCCCTGTGCATTGCAGGATGTTTAGCAGCATCCCCGACCTCTACCCACTAGATGTCAGTAACACAAGTTCTCCCAAGCTGTGGCAACTACAAAGGTCTCCAGACATTTTGGGAACCATTGGTCTAGAAAAACATAGAGAGAGAGAGAGAGAGAGAGAGAGAGAGAGAGAGAGAGAGAGAGAAAGGAGAAGGAGAAGAAGAAGAAGAGAGAGTGTAATATATCTATTAGTCATTTATATTTCATTTATATTTACATTTGTTGATCATTCAGATTTCTAACTTTTCATTTAAAAAAAGCTTCAGCAAACAGTTCCTTAGGTTTTTTTTGGTCAATATCTGTAATTATTTTCTTCGGATAAATGCCTACACATGGAGTTGCTTGATGAAAGAGTGGCAGCTTTAGGAATTGTTTTTACATATATGTGCAGACTAAGTGGCCTCCAGAAGTATTTTTCTAATTTATATTTCCTATCAATTTGACACCTAAAAAATAACCTTAACAGAGTTTAGGACCTAGCTTTGCACATGGGGGTGCTCGATAAATACTGGCTAGTTAGTTGATTGACTGTGGTTGTGAATCTCCCTCTTTTTTTCAACAAATATGGCACTTCACAACAATTTCTATATGGGCTGGGTCTGCAGAAGGTACTTGTTATTAAATATAAAAATACACTGTTACATAGACTTATTTCCTTAGACCCAGGCCTCTCAAAGTGTGGCCCATGAACCTGTGGTCCCCACCTAGTTCGTTCGTTCTCTCTCTCTCTCTCTCTCTCTCTCTCTCTCTCTCTCTCTCTCTCTCTCTCTCTCTCTCTCTCTCTTCCAGACCTACTATGTATTCTCAAACCTCTCCAGGTGATCCTCTGAAAGCTAAAGTTTGAGAACAACTATAGTAAACAATAAAAATGAACAAACACTATTCTCCTCGCATGGAAATTGCTATTCCCCAGACATTCCCTCTATAATGGCATCTCCCTGGTGGGAGACAGCCAGCCTGCCTTTGTTCATAAAAGGTTGTGAGCCTTCACAGTCTAATTGTATGTAATGCTGTCTAACTCCATCTGGGGCCCTGGTTGGCTCCGAGAGACTCTTCCCATGCCATTTACCTTACACGGAGGCCCGACTCAGCCTGCTGATGGCCCGTGGCCTGTGAGCCAACAGCTGGGATGTTTAAATGAAGAATGATGCTTGCATGTTCAACCTCATTTGCTAGATTGCTCATTAGATAGCTAATGCCCTATCCTGGCCAGATATGAAGTCCATTGTAAGTGAGGTGGCCATCTGTTCAGAGCTGGAACCTTCGGATATCATCCGAGATTGTGGGGCTCCAGCAGGCACCTGCGCCAGAGAAAAGAGCAACAAGTTCCCTGGGGCTAAACCGCCTGGGTGGCTGTGAGCAGGTAGAGGAGGTGAGGGTTGCACCCAGCTTTGAAGGCTGAGTAAGCCTTTATTCCATATGGGACAACCCCAGGGCAACCAGATGCCTTCCCAACGGTAGATGACAGGTCAGGAGGCTAACTTGGAAGGAAACAGCTGTAGTTGGCGGGGACTTTAGTGCTTGAACTCACACCTGGTTCCCCTTCTCCCCTGTGGATCAGAAATGAGTTTTTGTAGTAACAGTTCTTGACATCTGTAATCCCTGGGGCTTGCAGGATTGTGTGTGTGTGTGTGCGTGCATGCGCAGTTCCTTAATTAGACAGCAGATTCTCTTAAAGACAGGAACTGTGCCACTTACCACACGCTCAGCCTTGCTTAAAATGGGGAGTTTTAAACAGGACTGACTACACTTAAAATGCGCATGCACAAAGGCACCTCAGCTTCCAGTTTCCCAGGGAACACTGATGAGAAGCTAATTATATAAAGCATTAAAAAAAACTTCATGCAAAACAATTAGTCAAAACCCTTCATTGTGGCCAGATCCAGGTACTGCTTTGTAACTGAGAATTTTTAACATGGTGAAAGGCATCATTACTCATGTCTGACATTGCCATCCCCACTCAAAAGCAGTCTGTGACCAATCTGGAAATTCAGCAGCTCAGAGAAATGGGGTTACATTTTAAACAACCCAGAGAATTCTACCTCCCTTCTGGCGGGGAGGGCAGCAATTAGTGAAAATAATTCCATTGGATTTAAGCTGACCAGGTCAGTGAATGAAGCATTCTTACGTGTGGAAATGGGTGTCAGAATGCTCACAATGTTTGCCTGACTGGATGCCTGTGTAGCTGTGAATGGCACAGCATGGCATGGATGGAATGTGCTGGAATGGAGAGAAGTCCAGCTTGCCCACAGCGTCATGTCATCTGTTTGCTCCTCTTGCTCTTTCACCTCGGGAACGTCTAGCTTTCAGGCTCCATTTCTCACTCCTTGAGTGGCCAAGCCAGAGACCCTTCCTGACCCACCGGTCATACTCATGGTTCCACGGAAGGTCCAAAGCTGTCCTGGGGCAAAGGAGCCCATGCCAGTCACCACTCGGGAAAGGTCCACAGCATACATATCTTCACCTGACATGAGGCCTTTCAGTCTTTCCTCTAGCTTCCATGCTTATCACAAGAAGAGAAAAACAAATAGTGGATTCTAGATAGTTGCTCTAAGCCTATTTCTGTGTCTTCCATAGAGCACGTGGTATCATTTGCACCTTTTTATTACCTTAAACAGTTCACGTTTCTGGTTCACTGATATGAATGTAAAGCTAAAGGAACAACATGGCCGTTTCATGGGTATGAGATCATGCCTCTCTGCCCACTATTTGATTGAACACTTATTAGTCACCTACAGTATGCCGTACCTGTGCCACGCCCCGTGAGAGCAGGTCAAATAAGACCTATTTGCAGCCTTTTCACACGACACTTGCGTTACGGTGAGGGCGACAGGGAAATTTATCCGTGATGACAGGACCATATAGTAAATCTATGACGACCATGCTGAGGGGAGTCCTGGTTGGAGGCATGGGGAGATAGGACAGGAGGAGCTTTTAGAACAGCCGTGGGCAAACTACGGCCCGCGGGCCGGATCCGGCCCGTTTCAAATGAATAAAACTATTGAAAAAAAAAAGACCGTACCCTTTTATGTAATGATGTTTACTTTGAATTTATATTAGTTCACACAAACACTCCATCCATGCTTTTGTTCCGGCCCTCCGGTCCAGTTTAAGAACCCATTGTGGCCCTCGAGTCAAAAAGTTTGCCCACCCCTGTTTTAGAACATAATCGCACTAAACTGGAGCAGTGGGTAAGCCAGACAGATGAAGCCAGGTGGGAGGGAAACCTCATATCCCTTTGCCCTCTGTCCCTTCTGATTTTGTCACTGTAGCCTATACTGCTCTATCTGTTAGGAAACTGGAAATTTCGCATAAAGGAGCACAAATCCCTCATTTTCTCATAGTGAATAAAAAAATGTAAAGTCCTTCTTCTTTAGAAAACAATGACACGGTTTTGGGTAGTTTGCTCCACCCAATATTCAGGCATGACCTGTCATTTTAGTTTTTGGTTTGTTCCCCACCAACCCTTCATGAGCAGGGTTGCAGCTGCAGTAGATTGCCCTGGATCTCTGAGCTTTAAAAGACATACCATTCCTACGCTGCCCCCTACCTTGGCCCTGCTCCTGGGAACAGGGCAGTACATTTTATGAGAGAAGAGTTTTCTACTTGGAGAACCCAGACCTGTGTAAATGTCAGGAGAAATGGCTGGGCAGGCAGGGAATAGTATAAGGGCTTGGGATGCCAGAAGAATATAGGAAGAGGAGGGAGTTTATAAGGGAAATAAGGCAGCTTCAAATATAAACTTGTCCTTCCTTAGGACATTTTTGTGGGGTTCTGATTACGTCACTAGCTAAGTTGTTCTGGCCAACAAGAAATGAGACAAGAAGGCCTTAGCAACATCGACTCTTGTAGTGGAATTGCAAGGCTCCCATCCAAATTACCAGCCCTTTCCTTATTTTATGGGAAGTATTTATTGTTCCTAGAAAATGAAAAGCCCTCTGCCATCTCCTAGGCCTGGTCCTGACAGAGGCTGCAGTTTTGATTCTGTGAGCTACCGGTCAGAATAGTGCTCTGAGACATGCCGAGCAGCTGACCTTTGGGGTTCAATTTCACCCAAAGTTCTTTACCACCAGGTTCTTGCCCAGACTTCACTGGCTGTTTGTAACTATAACCAACCATTATTTGGAGTCTGAGAACCTCAAATAACCTTGCCCGAAATTCAGAGCTGGGATGGAATTTTGAGTCCAGCGTTAGGATTTCATAGGAGGGCCCATTAGAGAAAACGTTGCGTCACCTCTCACAGTTTATGCTTCAGGGAACTCCAAAACAAAACCCACAGACTGTTTGTGATTACTTAATAGTGTTCTGGTACATGGTCTACTCAAATGCAAAACAAAATACAATTTATTCCATTACATTGAGAAATAAAATAAAGCATTTTGCAATTATTAGCAGAATATGTTAGGAGGGAAGATTGAAAGGAATTTTTTTTTTTCTTTTAGTCGAAGTCATCTTTTCCAGTGTGTGTGCTTCAGAACTATGTAATTGGTACCTATTCCAATTCTCTTAGGCAAAACAGGGAGGAAAGAGTGGATGAAAAAATAATTTCCCTTTTGAAGAAAAATCCAAATCAAAAGAATATTACACAATAATACTGATATCACTGAAATCGCTTGAGTAATACATTTTAAGTGCTGTAAATTTAAGGTGGTATGATAATGCAAGAAGAAAATAGAAATGAGACCGTTAAAGAGTAGGTTGTATATTTCTGTAAGGAATTTTCAAAGAATGTTTCAAAAACATCAATCTAAGGGAATAGTTACAGCTGACATTTCAGTGCCTTCAGAACCTCTTCTGCTGTTTCTACTTCTATCAGTCTGTCCTTGAGACTAATGAAGATTTCATTCCCTCGTCTAATGATCTATCTATTTATTTATTTAAAGAGAAACCAGGAGGCTAGCGGAACATTAAGAACTGAGTGTGACCTCCAAAAGAAGATGAATCAGGAAATAAAATGGGGAGCACCTTGAATCATGACAGAAATATATTGACTAAGGAAATTTAAGCAGCTTCTGCTCAGACGTTGAAAACAACAGGCCCTTATCTGTTACCATTGGTGAAACTGTTTCCCAAACACAGATTGATGGGTCCGAGAAAGCTGAATTCTCAAAGGACGTTATCTCTTTCCTTCTCTTGTATCCAGAACTCTCTCATGGGCATAAACTACTTTCCTTCTTGGCTGCTGACCTCTTGTCATTACAAGGACTTGAGGATGATACAGCTATGGTTCCTGTCAGTTCTCTGACTGCCAGGTTCATGTCCTCTTCCCCACTCCTCACACCAAAGGAAATCCTCCTGAAGTTCTCAGAGGATGATTCCCCAAATAGAGAATTATTCTTCAATAAAAGGCAATCTATCACAGCACTTGACTGCAAGGAACTTTGTATCAGTTGAACCACCACTTTTAAGCAGAAATCATCAACTTAAGCAGGAAAATATTAAAGTATATCTATATTTTTTTAAATATGTTTTTATTGATTTTAGAGAGAAATGGAGAGGGATAGAGAGATAGAAACATCAATGAGAGAAAAACATTATCGATTGGTTGTCTCCTGTAGTTACCCTACTGGGGATCGAGCTTGCAACCCGGCATGCACCCTGACCAGCAATTGAACCAGTGACCTCTTGATTCATGAGTCGACACTCAACCACTGAGCCACACCAGCTGAACTAAAGAATATTTTTATGATATTAGAAATAGTGAAGTAAGATTTCTTACTAGAGGCCCGGTGCATGACATTCGTGCACTGGGGGGCGGGAGGGGGTGGGGGAGATCCCTCAGCCCAGCCAGCACCCTTTCGCAGTTCAGGACCCCTCGGGGGATGTCTGCCTGCGCTTGCCAGCCATGAGCCCAACTTCTGGCTGAGCAGCGCTCCCCTTATGGGGGCACACTGACCACCATGGGGCAGCTCCTGTGTTAAGCGTCTGCACCCCGGAGGTCAGTGTGTGTCATAGCAACTGGTCATTCCACCATTCGGTCGGTTTGCATATTAGCCTTTTATTATATAGGATATGATGAAAAGCACAAACTATGCAAGATGATTGATAAATCTGACTACATTGAAACATAACTCAAAATTTGTATATAAAGAAACAACAGAAACAAACTGAAACCAACCACAAACCTTAGGAACATATTTGCAAAACATATACTCAACAGAGGATTGGTATCTATGTAAAGAACTTCTAAAAATCAATAAGAAACGGTATATTTCTTTTTCTCCTCTTGACTTTTGAAGTATTGTCATACATTTTACTTCATGTTCTAACCACACACTACATTGTCATTTTTTTTAAAGCATATTATCTTTTACAGATGTAAATAAAATGAGAAAAACAGTACTATTTATTTATACATATTGTCATTTTTGGTATTCTTCATTTCTTTGCTCAGAGATCTGGTATCATTTTCTTTGTGTCCAAAGGACTTTTTTTAATAGTCCCTGTAACATAGGGAATATTAAAATTGTGGCATAGCTCCCTCTGCTAAAAAATGCTTTCAACGTTTGTATAAACTAAAAAATCTGTTTCACCTTTGCTTATGAAATATATATTTATTAGATATAGAATTCTAGGTTGTCAGTTTTTTTTAGAGCTTTAACAATGTTGCTCCAATGTCTTGCTGCTTACAATGTTTCCAAGAAAAATCTACTGTCATCCTTATCTTTGTGATTCTGTAGATAAAATATATTTTTACTCTGGATGTTTTTAAGATATTAGGAAAATTTCAGCTGTTATTTTTTACAAGTATTGTTTTTCTTTACTCTCCTTTCTCTTCTTTCATCCAGGGACTCAAATTACACATATAGTAGGTTGCTTAAAATTGTGGCGTAGCTCATTGATGGTCTGTTGCTTTCTTTTTCTTTTTAAATGAGCCTTTTCTTTCTGTTTCATTTTGGATAGTTCCTATTGTTATATCGTTATATCTTTAAGTTAACTAATCTGTTTTGCCCACAACGTCTAGTCTGCTATTAATTCCATCAAGTGCATATTTCATCTCCTGCATTACAGTTTTCAGCTCTAGAATTTTAATCAGGAAAATCTTTATATTTTCCATGCTTATAATGTTCCTCTAGGTTTCTGAACACATGGAACAGTTATAAAAATTACAAAAACAGATCCAGAGACAGAGAAGCATCAATCAGACCGTCAAACCGCAGAGGGAAGGTGGGGTGGGGGTAAGGGGGTAAGGGGGAAAGATCAACCAAAGGACTTGTATGCATGCATACAAGCCTAACCCAGTGGTTCTCAACCTTCTGGTCCTTTAAATACAATTCCTCATGTTGTGACCCAACCATAAAATTATTTTCGTTGCTACTTCATAACTGTAATGTTGCTACCGTTATGAACCGTAATGTAAATATCTGATATACAGGATGGTCTTAGGCGACCCCTGTGAAAGGGTCGTTTGACCGCCAAAGGGGTCGTGACCCACAGGTTGAGAACCGCTGGCCTAACCAATGGACACAGACACCAGAGAGGTGAGGGCATGAGTGGGGGTGGGTGGGAGGGCAATGGGGGGATAAGGACACATATGTAATACCTTAATCAATAAAGAAAAAACCTGTCTATATACTAATTGAAACATTTATGTCAGTTTCCATTTTTAATTTTTCTTCTCATTGAGCATTTTCATGTTGTTTTTCTTTATTGCCTGGAAATTATGTAATCAGACGACTGACACTGCAAATTTTTCCCTTGTTAGGTGCTGTATACTTTTGTATTCCTGTTGGAAACAGTTTGATAATTTTAGGTTTTGCTTTTAAATTTTTAGGTGTGACCATAATAACATTTATTCTAGGGATAACTAATACCTGCTGCTGAGGTCAGAGCCTTGTCGCTACTCAATTTCCTCTGAATTATAAGGTGTTGTAGTCTGGTTGGTGGAAATAGGAGTCAGAAAACAATGCTACATAAAATGATGTTCCCCGATCAGGATCAGGGCCTTCTGAACAAAGATCGCTGCTACCTGGGTGAAAGGATGTTTGAATGCCAAACAAGCCTTGGGACTTAAAGTCTCTTGGAGTAATTTAAATAACTGACTTAGGGCCCTTCTTCCTTTATCCCCCAAACAGCATATGTTTATATTTAAAAAGCTGAAGTCTTTCCCTCACTCAGGAGGAATGGGTGGGCAGGTTGCTCAGCTCTCTTGTACAAACCCCATGCACACACAGATGATTCTGCCCCCATTGCATTGCCCTTCGGGGTATCAGAGCATGAGGGACTAACAAACTATATTCTCCGAGAAATTAAAAATTTTCCTCTGATCCGGGAACCTCATATTTTCTGTCAGAAAAATATTAGCATATGTAGATATAGACACTTAATCGCAGGCTCTATTCCCAGTCCCCAGTGAACTCTAGAATGTGTTTTCTAATCTACTTGCATGGTTCATTCCCAGCCTTGAGTATTTTAATCACAAACATGTGCTGATCAGTATTCTGCTGCATCCCTCCACAAATCTCCAGAGTTCTCCCTCTGTTTATCTCTCTCCGCTATGCCATTCTGTCCTGTGAATTTTAGTTTCTCAGGATCTTCTTGGGCTCTGAGCTCTGTTTCCTGAGCTTAGAGAGCACACAAGCTTTGCCTGACTTACCCCTTATCATGCCACAGCATGAAAATTTTCTAAAGGCAGTAAAATCAGAGGGGTCACCTCATTTTTCCTTGTCTCTCAGGGAGCACTTTTCTTTGTTGGCTGATAGCCAATGTCATATGTTGTTTTATATATTTTGTCTAGTGTTTCAGTTGTTATAGTGAGAAGGGTAAATCTAGTACTCCATCTTGGATAAAATTAGAAGTGATACTGAATTTCTTTTTAAAATCGAGAAAATATAAAAGAACCAATTGCCCATGTGAGGAGAATAAATAAATGAATTTTTGGATAATCGTACAGTGATATACAATACAGCATGAATTTTAATAAAAATCTCACATACATAATATTGAGCTCCAGAGACATATATGCAACTGCCTCCTTAATATCTCCACTTAGTAAACGTGCAAAAGTAAGTTATAAAATAACATAAATTATCATATAAAATGAATTTGATTTAGGAAGATGCAAATTAATACTTCATATTAATTTTGAATAGAGAATGAGTATAAAAACTTCTATTAAAATGATAAGCTTCCAACTGAAACATGTTGATCAGTTACCTTTTGAGAACAGCATATATTTACAGTTTTATTTCCCAAGATAGTTGGTCAGTACATGAATATCTGACCAACGCAGCAGCTCTCTTCAAAATGCAGCTTTGTGGTGCTTTTTGGGAAAATGATTCCAGGAAGCTCAGATTGTAATCTGTTTCTTTAACAATGATATTGTAATCTATTTAATATCCTACCAAAATCTCTTTCTGCTTAAACTAGTTAGATTCAGGCTGCTGCAATTGAAGCTTGATTCATATAAAATATTACTCAAAAGTGAAATAATTGGGCCTTAAGGGTGTGTAAATTTAAATAGGCAGAGATGGGGGTAAGATATTTTAGGCAGAGAGAATAGTAGAAACAAAGGAAGTGGAACCTTTCCATTCACATTTAAACATTCTCAATTTACTGCCCACATCCCCCTCAATACACACACACCTGCTTTTTCCAATTAACCTCCATTCCATTAAAACTATTGGACAATTTCAGTCTTTAATTTACTTGACCTCTAAGTATGCTCCTTATTTCCACTTACAATGTTCTTTTCTCTGAACTTATAACACTATGCTCTGCTGGTTTTCCCCGTTCTCTCTGGCCTTTCCTTCACTGCTTTCAGAATGCCGGCTCATGTACTGAGCCACTTAATATTAGAGTTCCCAGAATTCTGGTGCTTGGTCCTTTTCTCACTTTACTCTACACTGTCTCCATAAGGAATCTAATTTATGTCAACAGTATCAAATATATTAATGTATAAATGAATTTCAAGTTTCTACTTCTTGCCATGACATCTTATGACACACACAACTACCTACTTGGTAACTGTCTATACTTAGTAAAGGCTCCTCAAACTCAACATGTCAAAAATTGAAAACACAATATTTGATTTCAGCCAGCTATGCAGTTAGGCCCTAATTTTATAGATGAAAATAATGATACTTGGCAAAATCAAATAGTTTGACAAAGTCACATGTCTCAGGAATTTAATGAGAATGATAGATCTTAACATGTCATTATTGGTACTATATATCATGAATGTATAAATTAAAACCTCATTCAGAACTGTTCATCACCCTATGATAGTATAATTATTGGTGCAATAAAAAAAGTTGTTGAAATTCTGATTTCTATGTGTGAATCTGATGAGAGTAATATTTAAATGAGTGAAAGTAATCTAAAGACATAAATGCATATATTTTTAAAGGAATATCTTTAGGATGCCCACTCCACTTTTATTTAACATAGTATTGAAAGTCCTAGCTAGAACAATTAGACAAGAATAAGAAATAAAAGGCATCCAAATTGGAAAGAAGTAAAACTGACACTCCTTCCAGATGAACCCTAAAGACTCCACCAAAAGATGGTTAGAACTAATAAATTAGTAAAGTTGCCAGATACAAAATCAGTATACAGAAAAGTATTGCATTTTTATACACTAATAACAAGCTATAAGAAAGAGGAATTTAAAAAAATCTATGGTCAACTAATCTATGAACATAGAATGTAGTAAAGACAGTCTCTTCAATAATGGTGTTGTGAAAACTGGACAGATAATATGCAAAAGAATGAAACTGGATCTCTTTCTAATACCATTTAAAAGAATAAACTCAAAATGAATTAAATACTTAAATTAACAACCCTAAACCACAAAACTCCTAAAAAACACAGGCAGTAAAATATTTGACATCACTCTTATTAACATTATTGGGGGGATATGTCTCCTTGGGCAAGGGAAATAAAAGAAAAAAAACAAACAAATGGGACTACATGAATCTAAAGAGTTTTTGCACAGTGAAATAAACCTCAACAAAACAACCTACTGTATGGGAAAAGATGTTCACCAATAATACTTTAAAAAAACTCATACACCTTAACACCCACCTCCCACATACACACAAAACAAACCAATCTGATTAAAAATGGGCAGTGGATGGGAGTATACATTTCTCCTAAGAGAAATGGCCAATAGAAATATGAAAGGATGCTCGTATCACTAATCATTAGAGAAATGCAAATTAAAACCACAATGAGCTATCACATCTGTCAGAATGGATGTAAACAAATCATCAAACAGTAAGTGTTGATGAGGGTGTGAAAAAAAACCCCTTATCTACTATTAGTGGGATTGTAAATTGATGCAGTCACTATGGAAGACAGTATGAAGGTTCCTAAAAAAATTAAAAAGAGAACTACCATATGACCCAACAGTTCCATTTCTGAGTATTTATTCAAAGAAATCAAAACAGTAATTTGAAATGTGTATTCATCCCTATGCTTATTTCAAAGTTATTCCTAATAGCCAAGATATGGAAGCAACCTAAATATCCATTGACAGAGGAATGGATAAAGAAGAGATTATACATATATACAATGGAATACTACTCAGCCATAAAAAGAATGAAATCTTGTTATTTGCAACAACATGGACAAACCAGAGGGTATTATGTTAAGTAAAATAAGTCAGACAGAGAAAGACAAGTACCATATGATTTCACTTATATGTGGAATCAAGAAAAACCCAACAAAATAAATGAACAAAAAAATAGGAACAAACCCATAGACACAGAAAACAAACTGATGACTGCCAGATGGGAGGGGATTTGGGGGATAGATGAAAAAGATAAAGAAATTAAAAAGTACAAATTGGCAGTTACAAAAACAGTCACAGGAATGTAAAGTATAGCATAGGGAATATGGTCAGTAATATTGTAGTAACTATATGTGGTGTCAGATGGGTACTAGACTTATCAGGTAGTCACTCTGTAAGTTATATAAATGTCTAATCACTATGTGGCACACCAGAAACTAATATAATATGTAATATAATCGATTAAACAACCCTATTTGTAATTACATCAACATGGATAATATACCTAGGGATAAATTTAACCAAAGAGCTAAAAGAGCTGCACACTGGAAACTATGAGACATTAATAAGAGAAATTGAGGAAGACACAAATAAATGGAAAGATAGTCAATGTTCACATATTGAAAGAATTAATATTATTAAAGTATCCATACTACCCAAAGAAATGCACAGACTCAATGCAATCCCTATCAAAATTCCAATGGCATTTTTGACAGAAGTAGGAAATATATTCCTAAAATTTGTATGGAAACACAAAAGACCTCAGATAGCTAAAGCATTCTTGAGGCATCATGCTCCCTGATGTCTAACTATATTACAAAGCTATAGTCATCAAAACAGTATAGTGTTGGATAAAAACATACACATGGACCAATGGAACAGAATAGAGAGCTCAGAAATAAACCCATGCATTTTTGGCCAATTAATTTATGACAAAGGAGCCAGGAATATACAATTGGAAAAGAACAGTTTCTTGACTAAGTGGTGTTGGAAAAACTGGACAGCCACATGCAAAAGAATGAAACTGGACCACTATCTTGCATCATGGACAAAAATTAACTCAAAATGGATTACATACTTGAACACAAGACCTGAAACCATAAAACTTCTAGAAGAAAACATAGGCAGTAAGCTCCTTGATGTAGGTCTTGGTGATGATTTTTGGAATTTGGCTCCAAAAGCAAAAGCACTAAAAGCAAAATAAACAAATGGGGCTATCTCAAACTAAAATGCTTCTGCATAGCAAAGGAAACCTCAGCAAAAGCAAACTATGGAAAGGGAGAAAATATTTGCAAGTCATATATCTGATAAGGGGTTCACATATGATCTATATAAAGAACCCAACAATCCAATTAATAAATTGACAGAGGATTTGAGTAGTCATTTTTGCAAAGTCAACATGCAGGTAGCCAATCAAGTACATGAAAAGGTGTTCAACATAACTATCAGAGAAATGCCAATCAAAACCACAATGAGATATCTTGTCATACCTTTTATAATGGCTATTATAAAAAAGACAAAAAATAACAAGTGTTGGCAAGGATGTAAAGAAAAGGAAACCCTTGTGCACTTTTGGTGAGAATGTAAATTGGTACAGCCACTATGGAAAATAGTGAAATGAAAATTTCCATAAAAAATTAAAAGTAGAACTCCTATATGATCTAATATTTCCACTTCTGGGTACTTATCCAAAGGAAATGAAACAGGATGTTGAGAAGATATATGCACCCCTATGGTCACTGAAGCATTATTTACTATAGCCAAGCAAAGGAAGCAATGTAAGTGTCCAAATGGATGTAAGGATAAAGAAAATGTGATTTATATATACAATGGAGCATTATTCAGCCATAATAAATTAAATAATGCAATTGGTGACAACATGGATGAACCTTGAGTATATTATACTAGATAAAATAAGTCAGACAGAGAAAGACAAATACCATATGATCTCACTTATATGTGGATTCTCAAAAAAAAAACACAAAAAAAAACCACCCCAAAACTGAAGTCATAGATAATAGAGAACCAATTGAAGGTTGGAAGAGGCAGAAGGTGAGGGTGGGAGAAATGGGTGGAGGTATTAAAAAGGTACAAACTTCCAGTTATAAAATAAATAAGTTCTGGAGAAGTAATGTATAGCATAGCAACTATAGTTAATAATACTGTACTGTATGTTTGAAAGTTGCTAAGCCCAACCATCATGGTCTATGTTCCATCTCAGAGGCCTGTCACAACTTCAAAATTTTTCACGTTATTGTATGTTACCTCATCCCAAAGCAATTTTCATTATTATAAAATGCCAAACTCCCACCTAGAAAATGAGAAATTTTTTCTTTAAGTGCAATAAACTCTTTTCTGAAAATGACACACACACAAAAGAAAGTTGCTAATCTTAAAAGTTCTCATCACAAGGAAATAATTTCTGGATGTATGGTGATGTATGTTAACTAGATTTATTGTGGCGATCATTTTGCAATGATACCAATATTGAATCATTTTATTGTATTAGCTGGAACTAATATAATGCTATATGTAAGTTATAGCTCAATAAAAAGAAACATCCTTAGGATGGGTTCAATATTGGGTAAATATTAATAAACTATGAACAGAAAGAAATGAGAAGACTGACAAGAATGGATATTATTTAGGACACTTCTTAAATATGGGGGTGTAATAGTTGTTTTAGGTGTTGGGTTGACAAATAGCTTTCCACTATAAATGATTGTTTAATCTGTAGTTGAGTAATAGAGAACTAACTTATGTTCTATTTAAATATTAGATTATTTTGAGGAAGAAGATAAATGAAAATTAAAAACTACAAAGAACAATTACACCAAATGATATTTCATAACATAACAAAAGTTAATGTTTCATCATATTTGATTATTTGTCATTTTAAAGTAAATCAAATAATATAGATAAACTAATATCCCTATGTATGTTACTGTTCTTTTGTAGACAACAGAATCAACCCAATTCAGTTTAAACAGCAAAGTTTTTTTTTAAAAGGTAATAAGATGGAACATAGAATCTCAAGTAAGGCAGAGAACCAGGCTTGGATGCTGCCTAGCCAGTATCAAAGCAGCTAGAAGACCTGATCAACCACACCACTGGGTTCTTGTAGCAAAACACCACTGCTATCGCAACACATTACTCAGCACCTCAGATGCTAGGTTTTAGAAGCTAAAACTTTGCCACAATGTCCCAGAAGAATCCAATGCTTTGCCATCAGGCATTTCCCCAAGCAGAGCTACCACCTCACAAGGCACACTTCCCTGTCACAATTGCACACGGGGTCTGTGCTTGGCAGAACCGAGGCTGTACGAAGAATCCCAGCTGCAGACAAACTAGGAAGGGATGGCATGAGTGTGGAGCAGCCGGTCAGCGTTTTCTCCAGTCCCTCTGACCATCACTACTGGTCTCCTCACCAATCCTTTATCCCCTCACTCCTAGGAGTAACCAGTGTACACTTATCTGTAAACAACATACATTTTAATTGACATGCATTGTACTTTCTTTATGTGGTTCTATAACTTGATTTTCATTTTTCACATATTTGAGACCCATTTATTCTTTTATATTATTCATTATTAACCCTCCATTTGAATATATGCCATTTTTTTTCATTCACTTTTGATGAATACTTAGTTTTTCTTTCTTTTTTACTATTACAAAGGATGGCGAAATTAATACCACTATACATATTTCCTTGGACACATTTACACAAATTACTCTAGGATACAGTTTTCCAAACTTCCCTGGAGGGAAAATCACCTGGAGGCACTTATTAGGAGTATAGCTTCCCCGACTCCTCAACAGTTAAGGGCCAACTAGGAAACATGGAAAGCTCAAAACAAAACAACTGCAAGGGGTGTAATTACAAAGGACAATTTGTAAAAGTATGGGTATAGGTCATGGTGGGAACATTTTTTCTGTAATGGGCCAACTCTGTTACATATTCTTCATCTTTTTTACAACTCTTTTTTTTATAGTTTAAAGTATTACAAATAGTAGTACATATATCTCCTTTTTCCCTCATTAACCTCCCCCCAGGCTCCCCCACCCCCATCACATGCCCTCACCCCCCTAGTGTCTGTATCTATTGGTTATGCTTATATGTATGCATACAAGTCCTTTGGTTGATCACTTACTGCCCCCCCCCACAACCCTCCCCTGCCTTCTCGCTGAAGTTTGACAGTCTGTTCGATGTTTCATTGTCTCTGTATCTATTTTTGTTCATCAGTTTATGATGTTCATTATATTCCACAAATGAGTGAGATCATGTGATATTTATCTTAACAAATGTGAAAACATTCTAAACATGAGGGCTATAGAGAAACAGGCTGGTAGTTTGCGCACCCCTGGTTTGGTAAAGTAAAGAATAGTTCAGTCGCCTGGAGCCAGTAGCTGCTGAGCTTTTCCTTTCCTGACCTGAGGGAAGAGGGAGGTTACTGGGCTGTGAAAGGAGAAAGGATGCCCTGCAGAGTGAGGGGTACACCCTGAGGGGAACGGTGAGGGAGTCAGCCTACTGACACCTTCCAGAAGGAAATAAATATTCAAACCTTAATCCTCTGAGTTCCTGCCAGGGGTCTGCATTCACTAAGCCAGCCCTGCAGCCAGGGAAAATGGATCCCTGTAGTCCAGCCTTCTGGGACAGACGGCAGGGTGGGCAAGGTGGACAGTAGGTTCTCCATCACTGGGCTAGGATATCCAAGAACCTCCAAATCTCATTTTTGACCAACAACTCTTCCCAAGGGTCCTCAGGTATGAAGTATGCACACAGGAGGGAACGCAAGGCAAACAAGGCAAAGTAACACTTTAGCCTCAGCTGTGGTCTTACTCGGCAAACCACCGCTCAACACAGGCACACTACCTGAGCTGTGACACACTTGGTCGGCACTTTCTACCTTAAATAACCTGGGAGTCAGACAAACGCAGGCTGTGAGGCAGGCTTAGTCTGATTTTTCCTACCTATGCCAGTCATATCACCCATGCTGGTGGGACAGGCGTCAAATCCCACTCCCACCTGCGGGCACCAAAGAATCTGAAGGCTCAAAGCAAAGCCCCAAAGAGAAATAATTCCCCTCCTGCCAAACGGATGCAGTGGCAGGGGGGAAGCTTACCTGGAGAGAGTGAGCAGCTGGTACCTGGGGGAGCTTACCTGGAGAGAGTGAGCAGCTGGTACCTCCTCCACTTTGAAGCAGTCCCCAGCCCTTCCAGTTTCTGTCCCACCGAAGCGAACAGCCCAGAGAGAAAGGCAAGAAAAACGCCACCCCCGCACGCTGACCTTTCAACCCCATGGTTCTCGCCTGGCTGTACATTGAAATCACCTGGGAAACTCTAAAACTGCTAAGGCCTGAGCTGCATCCCCAGAGACTGGTGTAATTGTTCTCAGGTGCCTTGAAGATCAGGCGGTTTAAAATTTCCCCAGGTGGGGTATGGATCAAAAATTCTGAAACTGCATTTTCTGTGTACTAGAGTCAAAAAATAGGTAATGATGTTGATGATGGCGGTCTCATTTCTCAGAGAGAGAATTTACAGATAAGCAAGAAGGGATGGCTACAATGAACCTTGTGGTGTTGGAGCTGGAGATATCAGTATGAAGTCATGTTTACACACACACACACACACACACACACACACACACACACACACATACAGTTACAGATGTGTTTATACATAGGCTAATATCCAAATGTATATTACCTAGCTCTGTCTGCTGAAAGCAATGACAACTCCAATAGCAATGAATATTCCCAATTCCTAGATACTGGTTTCTAATTACAATTCCCCACTAAAAGGAACCAACTCTCTTTGGAAAATGGCTGGTACTGGGGCCAGGGCAGGGAACATACAAAATAAGTCTGGAGCATCTTGTACTACCAGGAACTGAGGCAGTGTTGCAAAACATAAATAAATAAAAGGATGAGGTCATGCCAAAGGGACACAGGAACCAACCCAAAAGAACTCCCAATGGCCAAAGCTTGAAATATTTCAGCAACAAAATAAATAACATAGTACTGGATTATAAACCGAAGTATAAAATAAATACAGGAGTCCATATAGATATAATTAATGACTGAATTAATAAATGGGTTAAAAGCAGAAAAACCTTGCCACTAATAGTTCCAAGTAATTTATGTAGATTCTTCCCCTTCCACGAGGTGGAGCTCAGTTTTCCCCTACCTGCCTAAGAGTGGGCTCGCCCTAACCAGTTTGGCTCAGTGGATAGAGCATCGGCCTGTGGACTGAAAGGTCCCAGGTTTGATTCCGGTCAAGGGAATGTACCTTGGTTGCAGGCACATCCCCAGTGGGGGTGTGCAGGAGGCAGCTGATCGATGTTTCTAACTCTCTATCCCTCTCCCTTCCTCTCTGTAAAAAACCAATAAAATATATTAAAAAAAAAAGAGTGGGCTCAATTTTTTTGACCTGCTTCCCAAGAATAATGCAGGAAAGGGGGAAATAGTGACTTTATGGTGGAGGAAGCTAGGAAACACTAACCGAGTGGTGAAGGTTAACACCGCCTGTGGTGTCATGTGGTTATCATGGATCCTCCAGAGAGATGAGAAGGGCATTTCACCTCTGTGAAATAAGTGCACAATTCCAGTATCATTATGAAAAAATCAGACATGTCCACGTTGAAGAACATTCTATAAACTATCCTCTAGTACTCCTCAAGGCTGTCAAGGAAAACAAGGAAAAACTGGGACGCTCTTACAGACCAGAGGAGATTAGGAGACAAAATCTCAATGCGATGCGTTGCCCTGGACTGGATCCTGAGGGAGAACAAGGACACACTGGGGAAGTCTGGATAAAGTTTGAATTATAGTTAATAGGAATGCACCAAAGTTGGTTTGTTAGTTTTGATAAATGTACCACCATAATGTAAGATGAGCCCGGCCGGCCGGAGTGGCTCAGTTGGTTGAGCATCATCCCATGCACCGAAAGGTTGCCAGTTTGATCCCGGGTCTGGGCACATACCTGGATTATAGGTTTGATCCCCAGTCAGGGTGTGTAAGGAGGGCAACCAATTAATGTTTCTCACATCCATGTTTCTTTCTCTCTCTAACCATGTCTGTGCACGAGGGTTAAAAAAATAATGATAATGTAAGATGATAATAGAGAGGAAACCAAAACTGTGTTTGGGGTATGCTAATTCTGTGTTATCTCTGCAACTTTTCTGTAAATCTCAAATTTTTCCAAAATAAAATTTTATTTTAAACATCAACAACAAAACAAGCAGATAAAGTATTGGCCAGTGATGCCCAAGTAGAGATGTGCACAATGATCTTAATAAAGAAAAGCTCTGGTAATGTGGGCAAAACAAATTCAATTTTTTATTTTTTTGTTAATCTTCACCTGAGGATATTTTTTCCATTGATTTTTAGAGAGAGTGAAAAGAGGGGGGAGGGGAGGAAGAGAGAGAGAGAGAGAGAGAGAGAGAGAGAGAGAGAGAGAGAGAAAGAAACATGGATGTAAGAAAGACACACCAAATGGTTGCCTCCCACACGCACTCCGACTGGGGTCAGGGATCAAACCTGCAACCCAGGTACGTGCCCTTGACTGGGAATCCAATCAAACCTGTGACTCTTCAGTGCACAGGCGGACGATGCTCTAACCACTTGGAAACATTGGCCAGGCTGCACTTTCTAATTGCAACCAAATTTAGAACCACTGTTTCAGGCCCTTTAAAAGCATTCTCTCTGGATCCTGTGACCAAATTGGAGCCTGATTTTTAACTCAAGATTCCTGCTCCTACTGAAGTGGAAAGAGGAGGGGGCTTGGGGAAGTGAAAACAAGGTTTTGAACTACTTACCATACAGGCCAGCAATCTATGTCAGAGCTGTGGAGCCCTGAGGACTGCGATATTTAATTTATCTTATTTTTTACTAAATAGGTTTTTCAAGCATATTTAGGAAAACATAGAAGGAGAACTCAGGATTAAATCAGCAGTGGCTTAGAGTGGGAAGCAATACTGAGAGGAGATGCCCATTTCATCAATTTAAGTAGATTCCAGAGAAACAATGAGAGAGTATGCTATGCATGTTCACTAGGTAACCTCTCCTTGTCACAGCACATTGAAAGCATTCAATATATATTTAGTAAATAAATGGCCTTCTAGTGGCCAGTGCAAGAGACATGAAAAAAAATTTCTTGCCGAGACCGGTTTGGCTCAGTGGATAGAGCGTCGGCCTGCAGACCGAAAGGTCCCAGGTTCGATTCCGGTCAAGGGCATGTACCTGGGTTGCGGGTGCATCCCCAATGGGAGATGTGCAGGAGGCAGCTGATCGATGTTTCTCTCTCATCGATGTTTCTAACTCTCTATCTCTCTCCCTTCCTCTCTGTAAAAAATCAATAATATATTTAAAAAAAAAATTTCTTGATCCTGACTCACCACATTACTTATGACATAAAATGGAAGCATATCTTTTTAAAACTTTAAAGATGCACAGTTCTGGCCTGGCCGACATGGCTCCGTGGTTGAGAGTCGACC
The DNA here is from genome assembly GCF_963259705.1 of Myotis daubentonii. Classification (NCBI taxonomy): domain Eukaryota; kingdom Metazoa; phylum Chordata; class Mammalia; order Chiroptera; family Vespertilionidae; genus Myotis; species Myotis daubentonii. Next base: position 30,979,627 of record NC_081852.1, on the reverse strand, counting down.
TATGAACCAGGAAGGGCACATATCTGGGTTGTGGGCTCGATCCACAGCCAGTTAATGATTCTCTCTATTCATTGATGTTTCTATCTTTCTCTCCCTCTCCCTTCTTCTCTGAAATCAATAAAAAAATATATTTTAAAAAAGATGTACAGTTCTGGCATAAGTTAAAGAGGCATAATAATGTCCCAATTATATTACTTTAATTGTTGTTGTTGTTAAACACTGCCTACCAGCCAAGTGTTGTAAGCTCTTTTATTTTTATTATTTGATTTATCTTTACCATTAAAAGTAATAGAGATGTACCCTTTTCCCCCCCATTGATCAATTCTAAGAACCCCTCCCCCCTCCCCGCCTCAGGCCTATACTGTACTATTGTTTGTGTCTATGGGTTATGCATATATGCATATAAATTCTTTGGTTGATCTCTTCCCACCCACCCATCCCTGTCTTCCCTCTGAGATTCATCAGTCTGTTCCATGGTTCTATGTCTCTGGATCTACTTTGTTCAAACAACCTTTATAGTTATATACTGTACCGTAGAGAAAAGAAGAAATGCTCCTAAGATGAGAAAAAGCTACTTTTTATTTCTCAGTGATTAGTTTAATTTCACTTCCTGAGGTACAGAGGTATTTTCAGAAAGTACAACCTCCCCTAGTTACATTTTAGTGAAAAATACACTTTCTTAGAGCTTAAGAATTCTTGCCATCCCCTGGGAAATGTGGTTGGGCACTTAAAAACTTTATTCTTAAGGCCAAATCCGTCTTGGCAGATGATCTCATGGCTTATGTTTTTTTGTGGGAGAAGAAGCAAGACTGAAAATATATCAGAGAGAGGAAAGAAAGAGGAGGGAGAGTGATTAGGAATGAGTGGTGAGCTGTGAAGCAGGAAGAACCAGATGGCTCCAGATGGGAACTGAGTCAGCCTTTAGTTCCTATCTCAGGGAAATTTGTCCTGGCCTAAGAGGAGGTCTGGAAAGGACAAGGGGCAAAAAAAAAAAAAAAAAAAAAAAAAAAAAAAAAAAAAAAAAAGCCTTAAGATTTGGTCCAGGACCTCTCCAAGGAAAATATTTTAGAAAAGTTAAACAGCTGAGATTTGTCATCTCCCCTGGGGCCTTTCATTCTGTTGTTTTGAGCTGAGAAAAAGAGGGTTGAGGCAAGGTAGGCTCACCACAACTAGAAGTGTTCACAGGCTGCCCACTCCCTAAATTCCCCAGAATGTGGGAAGCCGGAGTGGTGGGAAATGTAACCCAAGGATGAACCGAGGGAATAAGGAATGTATTTATCAACCTCAAACTAAGCATTGTAAAATTTGTCTCCTCAGATCCTGACCATAATGGAAAAATCTTTCATTATCGGAAATAATAGCTAATAAGTGATTCCTTTTTCACTTTTGGCAAAATCTTTCTTACAAACCAAAACCTGTGCATAATTAAAGTATACAGTTTGATGAGTTTGGAGATAAATGTACGTTCTTGAAACCATCGGCACCATCTATGCCATAAACCCATGCATCACCTCCAAAAGCTTTCTCCTGCCAGTATTGATTATTCTGTGATAAAAAAAACACTTACCATAAGATGTATTCTCTTAGCAAAATTTAAAAATAATAACTGGTTCTTTATAGGACAGGCAGCTCAGTTGAATGGAGGGCCGAGTGCTAAATGATTCTGTTAACTGCATGGAAATACTGGTGGAATCTGAATAACAATATGAGAATCCATTGGCTATGAGTCAGTTAATCAAATGAGGATAAACTGAGGGCAGGTAATTTCTTTCCTAAATAAAGCTGAAAACTCAACTCCCTTGTTCCAAGTATCCCATCTCCCTTTTTGTATTTTTTTAGAAAAAGAGGCACTGTGGCATGATTAAAAATTTAAGAGAAGATTACCGTAAATCACAATGGGACTTAAATACTACTCTGAATTTATTAGGCTTGATTAATCAATAATTATTTACTGCTCTCAGACACTGGGGATACTGAGCAAATGAGAAAGAACATCACCTCTGCTTTCCTGGCTTGTGATTATCTCCCAAGTAGCAGCAGATTATTTGAGAATGAAATGGAATTAGGTCTCATTTCAGAATCTATAGAAAGCACAGCTCTGAATTCTGGGAATGCATATCTGGGCTTCTGACCTAATCATATGGTAGGACGAAGAAAATTGTTATACTCAGAGAGAAGGTCTGAGTTATGAAAAGATGAGGCACATGCCTCTATTCATCTGCAATAAGAACATAGACATGTAGGAATTGTGCAAGTGGTAAGACACTTGACCAGTCTCTGACAGTTTAGAGTGAGTGTATCACTTTTGAAGATCACTGCTGTCTTAAATAAATCTGTTGGAGCATGTGAAAGTGTTTCTCCTCTGAACCTCAGTTTCCCAGTTCCTAAAATTGGGGATAATACCTCTTTACCGAGTAGTCATATGAGTAATCACAGTATCTGTCTAGTGCTGAGTACATGTTGATCCTCAAAGACAAAGTGGTTGATTTCCCCCTTTTTCATTTTTCACAATTAAATGGCTGATTGATGAAGTGTCAATTCCTCGTTATTTGGAATGTTCATACCTGAGAGTCTGAAATGAGTAGGAATTGGCAGATGATGTTGAGGCAAATCACTCACCAGGAAGGACTGGGATATATCTGAACTGTTTTCCAACTGAGAGTCTAAAAATGCCTTGATTAGATGTTGCCATGGAGCTGTGGCTTCCTCTTCCTTAGTAAGCAATTCCAGATATCCGAGCGACTTTAGAGGTGCAGGTGGGTCTCGTTGTTTATTAAGCATCTAATGTGGGAGGCACACTCCAGGTGCCTCGTGCCTCCAACGTGTTATGGCATTCAATCCTTCCAGCACCTGGTGGGAAAGGATTTTAAAGCTGTGAGAAAAAAGGCTGGGCAAGATAAAAATTCTGTGTATGTTCAATATAAGCATTTTTAATGTAAAAATTCAGTACCATCCCAATAAAATGAAAGCGTGAGGTGAGGTTTAAACTCAAGACTTTCTGTTCATTCAAATCCACTCCTTTTCCCCTCTACAATATTCAGGTTAAGATGCAGTTGAATTGGGACTTGATTTGGCAGGAGAGTCCATAGGTAATGGGTATTGTTTAACTTTTGGCCTCTGGTAACCAACCTTTGCGTATCCCCAGCTAATTTCACATCGGCAAGAGCCACCTGTGCTTCTCCCTATTGCTGACGCTCCTTGGATAGCACTTTACCCTTCAGGTTCTGGGAGCACAGGTGTGGGAATAAAGGTAAAGCCAGAAAACTAACAATGTTGAACCCCTAAAACAGGGGTTTCTGGGCTCTCAAGCCCTCAACTGAAGACAGTGAAAGTAATGAGAAGCAGCTGCACCTCTTCCCATCATTTCTGGTTTTAGAAAGGAGGTGATTGTAAGCCATGTTTTTTTTTTTTTGTAAGTCACTGGCTTATTAGAAAAGACCTTTAAATGGTTTGTCATGTCATAGTTGAACGTGAAATGTGAATTGCATTTAAAATTTCTCATCACACCTGAAGAAAACAAGTTTGCCCAGAGGCATCCATCTGCAAGCTTAGCAAACCAGGCACCAGCTACATTTCCTAACAGACTGAGAGACAGACACCCCAGAAAACAAGGGCACTCTGGCAGAAGTGCTAATTCTCATTAAGTCAACTGTGAATGATAAAAATTCCTTTGTGAGCCCCTGTGGCCCATTTATCTACAAGAGAAGCCCAGTCTAACGTTTTCTTTTCTCAAGTGACCAACAGGCTGGAAGAGTTGAAAACGTAGGAATCAGCTCTCTTCTCGAAGGTCTGCTGGGTTCTAGCTATTAAAGCTACAACATCTAGCAGATTATTTAGACATTATTTTGCATACTGAACTCAAGCTTTGCATTACATATTTGCAGCACTGACAATTACATAGAGAAGATAAAGCCACCAAACAAACAAACAAAATTCTCTGCCGCCATCTGATAAAAATGAAAGGAATCCTACTCCAGTATTTGCTATGATCTGCATGTTGTTGGGATCTTGTGCAGTTACTATGGAAATGCCAGGTCTAAAAAAAAAAAAAAAAGCTGTGATTTCTGTTAGTACTGCAAAAATGACCCCACTTAGCACTGTGAATTGATTGAACCCTGCCCTATAATTTGGTAGAAGGCGCACAGGTCTCCAATCTCTTTCACTGCTCTTCTTATGAAAAGAAGTTGGCCCAAATAGCTTATGCTAGAGCGTATAAAAGAAATACAGTGGTCTAGCTAAAAGCTGGAGCATATATTTAAGGCAGCATATTTCTTTAGAATTATAATATCAAATGATGACTCATTTATATTTAAAGGAAGCTTAGGAATGCGAAATGGTTAGCCAGCCTCAACGGGTAGTGTGTCATGTAATTTTATTTCTCAATGAGAAATGACCATTTGTTACCCATTGCAAAGTTATTCTGACACTTCAAAGTAGGCAGAGAAAAAAATGTTTACAGTCTGGGTCACATTTGCATCGGCTAGGAAATCACAGGAGCAAAATAGATGAGCTGTTGTCTGATTTGATATTTACATCATTTGAAATATGTCTAAACGCATTACTGTTCTTACTACACATTTCATCAAAGGAATTGACACAGAAATTATACACATGGTGATTTGAATATTAGAGCGTTGAGATTCATGCCTCCCTATTTGCTGATGGGAGGAGAGCTGTCAGGGAGGCAAAGAACCCTTCCAGGGAAGAGGGGAGAAATGTTTTGAGATGTATTGTTTGCTTCCACACCTGGATCACACAACAGCCTTCCTACTTTAAAGATGTAATTCTGCCCTGACTGGTTTGGCTCAGTGGATAAAGTGTCAGCCTGTGGGCTGAAGGCTCCTGGGTTCGATTCTGGTCAAGGGCACATGCCCAGGTTGCGGGCTCAATCCCCAGTGTGGGGCATGCAGGAGGCAGCCAATGAATGATTCTCTCATCATTGATGTTTCTATCTCTCTCTCCCTCTCCCTTCCTCTCTGAAATCAATAAAAATATATTTTAAAAAAGATGTGATCCTTTTCTACCCTTCATTTCATCATAAGCCCCATGCCCCGCCCTTGTCCTCTGTCCCATCTCTCCCCACTCAACAAAGCCTTATTCAAATTCTACCCCTTCTATAATCCCAGATCAGATTGCAAGATCGTGGTGAAGCTGTCTCAGCTAGTCCGGCTAGCATCATTAAAATTTCTACAAATAAATGTTTCTCCCAAACCACCAAACCACTTATATTCTATGGCGTTCGTTGAATTTTCCCCTAGTGAATCCAATAGCCTCATTTTAGTTTTCAGTCCATCAGTATTTAGCGCCATTCACCACACGTTTCTGCCCATGTTGTGATTCTGTCCTCTCTTGGTTGCCCCTTACCTCTCTTAATGCTCCTTCTCAGCCCCCCCTACTGTCTTCCCTTTACACATTTGTTCATTTCTCATTAAACAAACATTTATGGGGCACTTACCAAGTGCTGAGGATCTGCAGATACTAGTATAATGATGGACAAAATGTGTTCCCCTCCACCAATAAGTTATAGGCTAGCCCTGACTCAGTGGTTAGAGCATTGGCCTGTGCCCCAAAGTGTCCTGGGTTTGACTTCTGGTCAAGGGCACATACCTGGGTTGCAGGATCGATCCCCAGCCCTGGTTGGGGTGTGTGCAGGAGGCAACCACTCGATGTGTCTCTCTCACATCTATTTCTCTCTCTCTCTTTCTCTCCCATTCCCTCCTTCCCTTTCACTCTCTCTAAAAAAAATTAATGGAAAAAATATCCTCGGGTGAAGTAACAAAAAAGAAGTTTATAGGCTAATGAAGAAGAAAGGTCAGCAAACCAGCAACTGTAGTTTGATGATTACTTTTGTAGACAGGTGTAAAGTCCACTGCTTATGAGAGCATAGAAGAAGAGCTTCTAAAGTCCAGGTGGGAGAAGGAATCAAGGAAGGCTTCCTAGAGAGGGTGACCCTTGAGCTGAGTCTTGACGAAGGGGTAAAGCTTAGTCAGATGAAGGAGAGAGTGTGTTTTTCAGGCAGAAGGAGCGGCATGTGACATGGCATAGATATTCAAAATAGCATGTCTGGGGAGGTAGGAGTGTGTGGATTGGGAGGCAGTGTGATATAGAGGGGAAGGTTATAGATCCTGAAGTGGGATGTGGGATTGTCTCTTGGCCATGTGACCATGGACAAATTACTTACTTTCTGAAAGCCTCAGTTTTGTTACCTATACATAATATCTAGCTTGTGGTGTCTTGGGGGGTAGTTTAATGACAAACAGCAAAGGCTCATTTATCATGCATAACAACATAGTAGACACCCAGTAAATTGTAACTAGGGTTATTATGGTGATGATGACGTGATGGTTAATTTCATGTGTCAGCTTGGCTGGGCCACAGTGCCCCAATATTTGGTCAAACATTATTATACCTTTCTGTGCAGGTAATTTTAGATGAGATTCACATTTAAATTGGTGGACTGAGTAACGCAGATTATCTTCCATAATGTGGGTGGGCCTCATCCAATCAGTTGAAGGCTTTAAGAAAATAAAGACTGACCTCCCCTGAGCAAGAAGGAATTCTGCCAGCATACTACTTCTGGACTTGAACTGAAACTGTTCACCCTGCTAGCCTACCCCATTAGAACTCGTGAGCCTCCACAATCATGTGAGCCAATTCTTTAACATAAATTTATTTCCTTCCTTCCTTCCTTCCTTCCTTCCTTCCTTCCTTCCTTCCTTCCTTCCTTCCTTCTTTCCTTCCTTTCTTCCTTCTCTTTCTTTCTTCCTTTCTCTCTCTCTCTCTCTCTCTCTCTCTCTCTCTCTCTCTCTCTCCTCTTTTACACACACACACACACACACACACACACACACACACACACACACACACCTGTTGGTTCTGTTTCTCTGGAGAACTCTGATTATTACAGAAGGCTTAATTGACCCCATATTCAATTGCTTATTTGAAATCTCCACTTGGATATCTATTAGCAACTTCTAGTTTAATATGTCCTAAACTGAGCTACAGATTTACCCCCTCCAAACCCTACTCTTCTTGCAAACTTTCCCATCTCACTAAAAATAAACTCCATTCTTATAGTTGTTCGGGTCCCAAACCTTGATGTCATTCTGGAACCCTTTTTCTCTCACTTTACATCTGATTCATTGGCAAGTCATGTTAGCTCTTCGTTCAAAACACATCCAGAATTCACTTTTCACCACCTCCACCACTATCCTCACAGTCAAAACTACCTGATTATTGGAATGTCTTCCAAAATGATCTTTCTTCACCCCCTCTAAAAAGCCATAGAGGTCCTGCCTTTCTCGGCTCAAAACCCTCCATGGCATCTTTGAGAACAAAAGGGCTGAAGTCCTTTTCCGGTCCATAAAGTCCTACATAGTCTGACCCCCTTCCCTTTAGCCTCATCTCCTATTACCCTCCTCTTGTTCATTGTTCTCAGCCACTCTGTTCTCCATGTTGTTCCCTGAACTCACCACACTGCAAATGTCTGAGAGCCCTTCTGCTTGCAACTCCCTCTGTCTGGAACCCCCCCTCCCCAATTTCCACATGGCTCTTCCCTACTCTCCTTCAGATCTTGGCTCAAGGCCTTCTCTGAAAATTGTCTAAAATTGCAACTCCCTTCTCTCAATACTCTCTCCACACACAATTCCTATCTTTCCTTTATGCTTTATTTTTCTCCTTAGCACTTATCACCATCTCACCTCCTAGATTTGCCTTCTTTATTCTCTCCCCACTAGAATAGGCTGCATGAGAGCGGGGGTTATATTGTTTTTTATTCGGTGCTGCATTCCCCAGTGCCTAGAACAGAGCCTGGCACATAGTAGTAGTTCAATAAATATCTGTCAAATGGTCAAATGCTCAAGATGATGATAATGAGGAGGAAAAAGAAGAGGAGGAGGAATTCCTAAAATGGAGGCCAGAGAGCTCTTGTGATATGTAATTGTGATATGGGAACATGTCTGTCTCTCAGACCTCCCACTTCCAGAAAATTCAATGCTTTGATGTTGGGCCACCCTCCTCTGCCATTTCCACTAACAATGTTGACTAATCCCTGGATCTTACTTCTGGAGAGTCTGATTAAGCAGGTTTGGAGCCGGTCTGTAACTCTCCATTTAAAAAATGACACTGATGCAGGTGGTCCTTGGACCATACCTTGGGAAACATTGACTAGGACTGAGTCCCAAATTTTCTAAGCCATGTCTGGCTCACAGATGTATCTTATTTGGTCCAGAAAGTGTTGGCTCACAAAATGCTTATGAAAAAGCACATTACTTACCAACATTTAAAAATGAAAATATCTTCTATAGCATCCTTATTTCCAGTTTTCTATTTTAATTTGATGACTTGGCAACACAGGACATATATTCCAATACAGCAATAACGGGCTAAAAGTGGGTGGCAGTTGCAGATTTCTTTTAAAAGGGACATGTTAACTTCAGGTTCTTATTATGCCTTAAACACAGCGTTCATCTACATCACTCACAAAGCCCCAGAAGGCACTTGAGTCTGGGACCTTTTGCCTGACCAAACCAAGCCCAGGATGGGAGTGGTATCATTAAGTCGACCCAACTCTATATACGTCCTAAAACTCAAAAAGGCTGTTGGCCACTGCCTAAAGCCAGGAATCCCAGAACAGGAAACACAAAGACCAATTCTGTGGGGGAGATGAAGGAAATTGCCTTTTTATTATTTTGCCGATGATTCTGTTCTAGAGGGAAAATAAACCCACTGGGTAATTTCTATACCAAACTTTTAATACATTAGTCAGTAGTTTTATTGGTAAGGAGCAATTCCAGTGGTTTTACATGAAGATGTAAAAGATGTACATAAAGATGCACACTGATTTTTTAATCATTCATCCATAAGAAATGAGTGATCAGTTCTTGGCACCTCAGAAGGACCCTGCTTAGCTCATCAAAAGAAAGCCAGACACACTTTGAGATCGCACTCCAGAAGGAAGATTCTGAGTGGGGCAGGCACCTGCTCTGAGGTATCACAGCTCTCTCCCAGGACACTCTCTTATGGTCAGCTTGGAAGTACAGGTTTGGTTATGATCTGGGCTGGGCTACTCAAATATAATCCAAACCTGTCTTAAGTAAACTTGTCCTAATTGCCTCAAGGGTGGATTAAAAGAAAACAGGCAACCACACACTGGAGAGCCCAATATAAACACACATACGCCCGGCCTGGGAGTCCTAGCTCTGAGGGAGCGGCAGTCCCATGGCAGTAGGAGCCACAGCTGTGCTACTGAAGGATCTTTATTGGCAGAACTGGTGGCTCACCAATCGGGCTGGCAGGTGGTCTGGTAAAATGTGCCTTTAAAGTCTACAGTAAACGAAGATAACGGGCTCTCGAGGGGCACACTGGGGCATTTGAGACCATGCTAAAAGAAGGGAGGACACTGCAGCTTGCAGTGACTAAAATTAATGGAGACTTAAAGATATTATCCATTGTCATTGCTACCCTTGGCCTTGATCATCTATCCCCAGCTTCTACGGCCTAGGAAGCAGTGGCTGCATAGACAGTAGAGCCAGCCTTAAACGTGAGTTCAAATATTACTCTTTCTCTATTGAAAGGTAATAACCCTGAAGATCCCTGTTCCTTCATTTTTGCAAGAGTTTTAAAACGGTATTGGTCCATGTCAAATCCAGTATTAGAATGGTTACCTACATTTCACCATCGACAAGCCTGTTGTAGGACTCCCTGAGACTACTGAGTGCATTAGATGGTCCTCGGCCATCACTAGTGGCCCCTCCCCAGTCAACCCATTTGTAGATGTATGCCATTTTCATATTATTATTGGTCATGAGAGGAACTCAACAAAGGAGAGTAGACCAATGGGAAGAAAGACCCTCCATTTCTGTAAAATCACCTGAGGATGAACGACTCATTTCATGTTTCTATACGGAAGAGCAGCATATTGGAAAGAGCACAGGCTTTGAGGTTTAAAGGAATCAGGTTAAGATTCAACCTCCGCCACTTTCTAGAAGTATAGCCTCTGGCACTTTATCTGCTCTCTTGAGCTTCTATTTCCTTATCTGTAAAATGGGGCTGATCATGCACCCTCCATAGGGGGTGGGCTCAAATGAAAAGTAACATGTGTAAGGGATCTAGGCCACTGCCTGACCCACCAAGGCTCCAGTAAAGGTCACTATGGTTGTGAACATACAAAAAATATCCCAGGCAATCAGAGGGCCATAGAATTGAAAGGGATGTCAAGTTTTCTAACACTACTCTCTTTAAGAAGCAGAAGTGTTTCAGATAAGGGAATATCCAGCCTTTGCTTCAAACTGTCACTTGCATTAATTAACATTAATAATATCACTGAACACTGTCCTGACTATGGGTTAAGCTCTGGTATTTAATGCTTACTCTGAATATAAGACATGGGTAATATTATAGTCGTCCTGCTTTATAACTGAGGTCTTGGAGGCTTAGGAAAGTCCTACGACTTGCCCAAGGTCACACTGCTGTCCTTGATCCCTCATCACAATTCTAGGTTTTCTCCCATGTTCAGACTACCAAGATCAGTTTGCCACCCACATAGGTCCTTCCTTTTTTTGGCTTTCTGAATAAAAACCAGGCCAATGGAACACACGCATCTTCCAGGCATATAAAGCCCTGTTGACACCAGAGCCACAGAAAAGCAACCACACCTTCTGTTTTATAACCTCTTCTCATTTTAGCTCTGCCCCACCAAATTCAAAAGTTAAAACCATGTTAAATGCCGTTGGCTTTTTCTGTGATGATGTGGAATAGGGCACCATTCCCAAAATCTCTGCCTTAGCCATTCTGGTTTAAGGTTCCACTTCATCATTTTACAAGTTGAGGGGCTACATGACTGTATTCAATTGGGTTATTCCAATGTAGGACTAGTGGTGATGCTGTTACAGGTGTGGCTATGAAAAGCTTTTGGGGTGGAGTCTGGTTGAAGGGATTCTAGGGGTCGCATCAGTCTAGAAGGAGGTAGCAACATTTGAGGATCTGTTGCTGGTGCACAGGCAGAGTCTGGGGGTGGAGGGCAGGCAGCTCTTCTGTAGGGACCTTCTGTGCCTTCAACTTCAGGAGTTCAGATCACCAACAGGGATAGTGGTCTGGCTCTTGGGGGAAGGCTGTCTCCCTTATAACAATAATATGTCCTCTATTGATCCATATTGGGATCAGTGACTAGGAGGAGCTGAGGAAGGGGAAGAGATGTGAAGACAAGGACAATCCGTGGCAGAAAAAAATAAAGGAACAGATTTGGGGTGACAAGCAGAGAAGGGGGTGACTTTCAGGTCAGATGGCCAGTTTTAAATGAGAGGCTAACTATAACTACAAAAATATGACACAAAACTCCATAGTAAGTTGTGGATTGGAAAAGTGGACAGATCCATCCAGAAAAAGTTTATAGTGTTTATAATTGTGGTGTGGGGATTATGGATGGTTTTATTTCTTCCTTTTTGTTTATCATTGTTTTATTATTTCATTTTCTTATTCAGGTTTGTTAAGAGTTTACCTAAACATGTTTCGATCTGCTGCATCTCGCAATTAACTCTGACAAAGCCTTATCCTTTTCTCTTGAGGGCTGATTAAAATCTGTAGGTCAGTTGAAACTTGAGGAGATTTTTTCTTATCTGAGGCTTGCTTAACTCTGTTTATCTACATCATCCAACAACTAACAAATTTATTTTTATTTAAATTTTGAAAATTAAAATATAGTTGACATACAATAAGTATTAGTTTCAGATATTCAACATAGTGCCTTGACATTTATATACCTTCAAAGTGACCACCATGATAAAGCTAGTAACCATCTGTCACTGAACAATGTTATTATATTATTGACTATATTCCCTATGCTGTATGGCTCTCTTAATGAATCTTTAAGTCAGTTCTTCACAGCCCTTGTTTTGGGTGCTTTCTCATCTCTCCCAGATATCAGTTAGGAAATGGAGATTTACACTAATTAGTTCTCTGAATGGACAATGCCCCATTTTCTTTTCTTATATAAACACCATACATAATAAAATCCTACTAAATTTCAGTAGCTATTGCAAAACTTATAATAATATTATAAGAAAAACTTTGCTGGTGAAATGTATCTAGCACCAACCTTGTGTTTGGTATTTTTTCTTTCTTTGTCTCTCCTACCTGTTTTTGGGCTTAGAAATAGTGTCACCAAGGGCTTGTGGCCAACCTTTTGCTGCTCAGCAGGATTAAAAGGCCTGGGGAAAATGCTGTTTGACATTAAAGAATATTTAAAGTTTATTATCTCTGAATGTGCTTTTGTGTACCGAGCAATTATACTACACCCGCTGCCTCCCTTTTTGCTTGAATTATATCTTGGCTCCAATTTGTCTGATATTTATCTACATTAAGCCTCCCCCTCTCTTTTTCTCATTCCCACTCTTGTTTCTTCCCTAAGTAAAATATCTGAAGAAAACAGAGGTGAAGAATGGGGATGGGAAGAGGGTGTCTGGAGACTTTTCTGTAAGATGACTATAATCTGAGAAACAGATGTGGGGGAACTTTCTGCTGCTTTCTGTTCAATCTAAAATTTGGTTTGGAATCCATGTAATTTCCGTTTTTAAAGAATAAAGTCCTGATGCAGTCACCAGCCACATTTTAGAGTGAACTCTCCGTAATACAGATTAGGAGTGACCAGAGTTCAAAGGGCAAAGTAGTAGGTTTGGCTGTTTGCTTCCTCTTGGTCTGCCCTTCCTACCTCATCTTTCTTTCCCGAGGGTACTGGTGCCCTCACCAAGACCTGTCGCCTGGAAGGAATTGCTATCAGGCATTCATACGTTAACGTGAATGAAAGACTGTTTGTTAGCATTTGGGACCTTATGTCTCATTTTGTACCGAAAGCTAGGACTCTGAGAAAGCACCTAGGAAAAGGTCAGAGTTGAGTATAATGCTTAACTCCTCAAAACCTCGTGTCTGCGAAAGCAGCATCCGTCAGAGGCTCCCAGGGAGCGCTGGTAGGCCCTGTTCAAGTGTGGGTGAGTTAGGCTATCACCTACTCTCCTGTGTTTCCCTACACAGAAGGAATTGCATATCAAGTAAAGGATACATGTTTATTAACATGTTTCCTGATCACAAGCCAAGTATAAGAGCAAGAATTAAAGGAAATGTAAACCTTTTGTACAACTAGAGTTTTTTTGTTTCTTTTGTTTTTCTACTTCAAAGTGCTAAGCAACACCAAGCTAAGTATTTTTTTATACCTAGAACTCTGTGTATTTTTTATATCTATAACTCTATCTGTGTATTTTTGTCAGGAATCATTATGATTAATATGTTTCCCTTTTCCCCTTACCTGCTAAAGAAATTTTATTTGCCCGTTCCATCTCTCTCTCTCCATCTCATCAGGCCTCTAGGCCTCTAATAAAAATTCTCTTTGAGTGCTAGGTCTATGGACCTTTGCAATAATGAAAGGAACTGCATCAGAAAAGGCTATTTTCACTTTCAAGGGTAATAATTTCAAGAAAAATTATCAAGACCAAAGAAAGGAGAAATGAGGACATCTGGGGGGAAAGGGAGAATAGTGAGGGATTGAGAAAAAGGCTTGAAAGCATAGAATTGAGAAAGATAACTTTAAGAAGTAAATTTGGGTTATATATTAATGTCCTTTGAGAGAATGGAATAAAGATTGTGATTCATTTGGTAGCTAGGGTGTTTTCCTTTGACAGAATAGTAATAGGAAAGAACCATGATAAATCCTCCTAAATATAGTTAGAACTTCACAGATGCATATATACATACTCTGTATTCCATGTAATCTGAGATGACAATCTAATCTGTGATTATTGATTTTAAATACACCATTATTTCATATACCTACCTTTAAGAGAGAACACTTCCAATTACTACTTTAGCAAGTCATCAATTATAAGATGCATCTTTTTCAGAGATGTTAAATGTGAAAAGTAGAAAGACAAACATGCAAATTGACCATACCTTCGCTACACCTTAAGCCACGCCCATCAGCCAATCAGAGCAAGTATATGCAAATTAACCCAACCAAGATGGCGCCCGGCAGCCACGGAGCTGGAGCAAGCAGGAGGCTTGGTTGCCCCAATGATGGAGGAAGCCAAGCTTCCCAGCTGCCGCCGCGGGCTCTGAGCTCCACTCAAAGCAACAAAGTTTCAATTATAGAAGGTAAATAAACTCCAGATACCTACTTTCAGCCGGCCATAGCCACAGAGCTGGAGTGAACAGGAGGCCCGTCCTGGCCGGCTCTGAGCGCCACTCCAGGCTACAAAGTTTCAATTATAGAAGGTAAATAAATCCCAGAATAAAAAAGAAAAAAAGAAAAAAAGGAGAGGCTGGGAGCTTCCGTCACCGGGGAGGCTTGGCCAGCCTGAAAACGGCCCTCAGCCCCTCACCCAGACTGGCCAGGCACCCCAGTGGGGACCCCCACCCTGAAGGGGGTGTGACCAGCTGCAAACTGTCATCAGCCCCTCACCAAGGCTGGCCAGGCACCCCAGCGGGACCCCCACTCTGATCCAGGACACCCTTCAGGGCAAACCAGCCGGCCCCCACCCATGCACAGGCCTCTATTCTATATAATAAAAGAGTAATATGCAAATTATCCCTAACAGCAGAACAACTAGGAATGACTGGTCACTATGACACACACTGACCACCAGGGGGCAGACGCTCAATGCAGGAGCTGCCCCATGGTGGTCAGTGCGCTCTCACAGGGGGAGCTCTGCTCAGCCACAAGCCAGGCTGACGGCTACCAGTACAGTGGTGGTGGTGGGAGCCTCTCCCGCCTCCTCAGCAGCACTAAGGTTGTCTGACTGTAGCTTAGGCCTGCTCCCTACTGGCAAGTGGACATCCCCCGAGGGCTTCCGGGCTGCCAGAGGGATGTCTGACTGCCAGCTTAGGCCCAATGCCCCGGGGAATGGGCCTAAGCCAGCAGAGTTCATCCCCCGAGGTGTCCCAGACTGCGAGAGAGCATAGGCCGTGCTAAGGGGACCCCCCCCCCCCCAAGTGCACAAATTTTTGTGCACCGGGCCTCTGGTGTATCAATAAAAGAATATGTAATATTCTAGAATAAATACACCAAAGTAGTAAGAGTGCTTATCGCTAGACTTCAACATTGTAAACTCCCTTTGTTTTCTTTATACTTTCATGTGTTTTTAAAGTGTTTTACTCTGATCATGAACTAACCACCCTCCTAATTAGAACTCAAAACATGGTTCAGATGTAGTTTTGCCAGAAATTCACAAAGAATAAAGCTCTTTACTTCTGGGACTTTCTGTTCTCATTGGCAAAATCCTACAACTGCTACCACTGTCAGATAATTCTGTTCCAAGGTACAACACAAGAGATTTGAAGTTATGGTTACAATATGTTTTCTGAATTTCCCAGGGCCTAGTGTGCGTCCCTGCCAATAAAACAAACATAACTTAGCATACATTATTTGTGTGCATCTATAAATGTGGGCACATCCATTTACAAAATGTAATAGTGGGTCAATTTCTAAACAGTGCAGTGCACAATTTCTTTTCGATGACCAGTAAAATGGTAATTTATCAATATTCCTCAGGCTTCTGGCCTCTCTGCTTCTCACACTTTCTTTAGCTCATCTAATGGCCCTACAGATTCAAGGCTTGACGATTCTGCCATGGAATCTGAAGGTTTAACTCCAGCCCCCATCCACACTGATGGATTCTTCTGGAAGACCAGGATGGGGGGTGGGGGTTAAAGGGTAAAGGTGCTGTCCACAGCTATCCCTTAGTGAATAGCTCAGTAGAAGACAGAAACTTAATCAGAAAAAGCTTTTGTTTCCTATGCAGGATTTCCAGCTTGAGCCAAGCTGCTTGCCTTAGCATACAGATGAATTTGAGTCAAAAGGGTACCCTGGGAGGGAGAAGGAAAGCGATTGCATTTCTAAAAAACTTTCCCCCAAATCATCATCTTTTAATGATTTTTAAAAGGTTATCATCAAAATAGCTCTAGAAAAAGTTATTCAAAATATGCAATAAAAATTAATAGTCAGACAGTGAGATATGCAATCGAGGGTGGTGGCTGTTTTATGTGCTTGCTCCTGACCGAAAGTGCTCTCACTCCCAGGACTGTCAGAACTTTGCTTTGCTTATGGTCTGAGCATGTCTGGAGGGCCTGGAGGCTGCTCCCCAGGGGGCCATGTAGGAAAGACTCACCCATCTGGAAGAGGGAGGCGGGTTCATACTAGTAAGTTCAAGACAAGAAAAATAGGTTGGGGTTAGAGGGCAGAGGTAATTCTGAGTACAGTGCAGTGTCTGCCTCTCAATATGTCCTCTGGTCATCCCTTGCAGAATCATGGATTGTTTCTAGAAAAAGAGTGCTTCAGTAAGGGGGAAGTTTAAAGATAAAACCTCAGTAAGACCAGGGAAATGGACGTCAAGGCTGTGCAGCAGCGTGTGCACAAGTGGGGATGAAGGGGACCTTCCTGACGTGAGGAGGCCTTTGGAACGAGGAACAGACAAGCTTATATTTTGACCGCAGGGGAGAAGCCAGGGAGTTGAGCGTTGGGGCAGCTGCCATGCAAGCTCCGCCAGACAAAAGAGTTTATCTCAATAAGTTGACAGCAACAGAGAGGACAGAACTTAAATTGTAGCCTGGAGGGTAGGCTAGTGAACACATAATACACTCCCTCAGCAAGCTGAGAGAGGTAGTCAGGGCAGGCTAGCACTGCATAAATACCAGTGAGGAGAGAACTGGAGAATACTGTTTGCTACTCTTTTAATGATGCTGTTATGATATATTGAATTTTGGTTACACACTTGCAGTGCTCCCCTAAATTTCACAGAAAATGACCCCTGACCTTGCACTTAATCACTGAGGCTAGAAACTGTACCTGTCCAGGGACCCCTTCCTGGAGTGGTATTCTGTGTCAGAGATGAGACTCATGTTGGGCACTGCCCCTCTTGTAATACACGAGGCTGCAGGGCTTCAAGGCTCTAAACTCGGCATAGATAATTAAGGTGCTCAAGATTTCCATGGGTCCCCGGCCTTCAGAAAGAATCCTTTCCCCAAACCAGTATTCTAAGTTCCCATCTGGTGAACCAGGGGAAATCCTCTTTTCCCCTCCTAGTGGTTTTCTATTTCCAAGCATTTCCTGGGAATTTCTAAGGAACACTTAAATACTCTGAAATCTGGCTCTAATTGTCATCTGAGAAGGAAGCTATAATGCAGAAATGAAAGCTTAGACCGGGATATAGACATCACTCTTTCTAGAGCCCTTGGAAATGGCCCTCCACGGGGTTATTTTCTTGACATTGGCCGGCCACCAGGTTTCAAGCTAAGCCTACCTTCTCTCAGAACAATGCCTTTGATCAGAAGTTCCCAATATCAGGCTCAATAGCTCACTCAGAGCGCCGGCTCAGAGGGCCAGGGAGGAGAATGTCATTCCCTCCTCAGGGCTAAGGCCCGGGCCATTTTCTCTCTTCAGATGCCTGACAGAGAAGACACAGATATTCTTCAGGGGAATGTCCCACTTGTTTGTAGGATGTGGTCTGGGTCCCCAAGCCATGGGATAAGGCAAGCAAAACAATGGACAAGAGCTATAGTGAGAAGTAAGCCACTCTTGAAAGGTTTTAGACTAACAGAGGGTGGGAGCTGGCAAATCCCACTCAGGCTGTCCTATGATCCAGCCACCAGCATGAAGCAAGGACACGCCAGATCTGGTGCCTCATCTTTCCTGGCATCAACTGGTCTCAGCTTCCAATTCTTATAGGTTGTCCTACACACACACACACACACACACACACACACACACACGCACACGCGCACACACACACCTCACAAAGACAACATTAATACATTTTTTTATAGATAGGGATATCTAGATAAAAACAAAAAAGTCTTAATCTGTAAAAGTACAATTATAATTTATATTATGAATTGCTAGTCAGAAGTGGGTGGGTATTTGTGTTATATCTGCATAACGACAAGCACCTGCCCAATGCTCTTTCCCAGAGACAAATTCTGTTTTTCACTACAGAATTTTTAAAAAATGCACTCAAAATAGCAGTCTCTAGCTTTGATCATTTAAATTTTTATCCTCCACTGACACCTTCTTTAAAAATATATAAATTAATAAATACATCAGATAAGACCTACAGAGGTTGTTCAGTTTCAAACAACTCGAAGGCATATTTGAATGGTTCTGGCTAAGGATCCTCCACTAAGATGAATGTTTGGATAAAAGTGGTGCTTTTCTGGCCTGCTTCGTCTCCATAACATTCTGAGTTAGGATCCAGGAGGAGGAAAGGAATAAGCTCGTGATTTCATTCTGGAATAACTTTCTCAGAAGGCAGCAGAACTCTGTGAACTAACAAATATTTCTATAGCCACTACTTTTACATTTACAATGAGCTTTCTTCTTGTCTTTGAAATGTTTCTTTGGGGAAAAATATTTTAAATCCTCCTGAATCGTTTAATATTTCCATTCGTCGCCTCACCTTTTGAATCTCTACTTTGGGGCTTATCTTTGGGATCGTATTTTTCTGTTTGGTTACCCACAGTTCCAATCCAGCAAAAAGTTTATCCAGACAGAACTAGTCAAAACTATGGAAATGGCTAGGTAAGTGCAGTTCTCTAATTTAACGCTGGCCAGGACATGAAGGGAACTTCCGACGTTATGCTACCCAGAACCCTCATGGCCTTGGAGATAAAGTCTCTGCACCTTATTTTTATTCACACTCCTAAATTTTACTCTGTTTCCATTTTTGTTCTCCCAGTTCTCTCATTTCTCAGGTTTTTGCCTACCACTTACACAATGATATATGCCCTAGACCAGTGGTCGGCAAACTCATTAGTCAATAGAGCCAAATATCAACAGTACAACGATTGAAATTTCTTTTGAGAGCCAAATTTTTTAAACTTAAACTATATAGGTAGGTACAATGTTATTAACTTAATTAGGGCACTCCTTAGCTGGCCTTTGCTAAAAACGTTCTCAATCTGAGGTGTTGACCTCAGTGAACGTACCCCCACTTCTTCTAGTGCCACTTCTTCAAAATAGACTCGCCCAGGCCGAAAACCAACTTCTGTGCACGGGCCACGAAGTTTCAAGCGCACTGTACGTGCGCACCCGCATGTGGTATTTTGTGGAAGAGCCACACTCAAGGGGCCAAAGAGCCGCATGTGGCTCGTGAGCCGCGGTTTGCCAACCACTGCCCTAGACAATTATATATATCCTAGACATTATCTCCCAGATAATTATATACCTGCCCAATTTTACTAAATTAAACATATATATGTATAATTTTGCTCATTTCCCCCTTCCCTAAGAAATTACATTAGTTTAGTTTTTCCTTCTTTCTCCTTTATCTGGTAAAGACCTGAAAGAGACAAAAGAGCAGCCATATGAATGTGTATCTGGTGAGAAAACTTTCCAGAAGAGGAATCAGCAAGTTCACATCCTTGAAGAGGAGCATGGCATGACTGGCAGGGATTGAGCAAGGACAAAAGGGTGGAAAAGATGAAGTCAGAGACCTTGCAAGCATGTGAGGGCTTTGGCTTTCACTCTGAGTGAGATGTAAAGCCATTGGAGGGTGCTGATCAGGTTCAACATTCAATTTTATGCGGCCCGCACAGATAGCCATGTATGAGCAACAAAGATGGAAAGGTACAAGAGTGGGAACCACACCTTCATTGGAAGTGATCCCAGCAAAGGAATGTGTTTGCCTGGGTGTCAGTACATTTAATTTTAAGATGTTGAGTGCACCAGACTGGCTGGAAGGGTAATAATGTTTTGAAGGAGCAAAATATATCGAGATTTGTTCGAAGGAATAAAATAAGTTAATTAGTAAATCTAGAGAAAAGTGTACAGTCCCTGAATCCTTGGGGAGAAACTGATAATACGGGGAGAGGGATTCTGCTGAACGTTTACTTCTTGCCACCACAAGAGTGACATGAACTAGACCACTCTTGCAGCCTGACCAGATGGAGGAAACGGTTGGCTGACTGCGCAAGTGCCACTCCTGGTTGTCTTGGTTACGAGCAAATCATCCAAATGAAGGGAATGGTAATTAGCAGTGGAGCAACAGGTGACTTAGCTAGCATTACCTTGGAGGAAGGTGCTGTGGCAGGAAATAAAGGAGGACAGGGGACAAGGAATTCACTGTAAATAACAAGCGCCATGTTGAGGCTGCCTGTCCAAGAATCTCTCAGTGTGACAGGACTTTTCATATCTCCCATGAACCTTATTCAGCCTCAGTGTAGAAAACCTGCCACCTTACCACCTGTGTCCCGTCTGATGCTGAACAGAAAGGCGCTCTAGGGAGAACAAGATGTGTGGGTAAACAAATTGTCTTTACAAATCTTCTTTCTTCTTAGAAAATGAAAGAGAACATTCTGATATGCACACAAGCATTTTAGCAATAATTTCCTTGTAAATCTCTGTGGGTACATATTCCCAGACATAAGCTAAGCATTATTTCAATAAAAAAAATTAAATGGAAAATAAATCATTTAATAGAATTTATGCTCATGGTTCTGACTGTATAAACCTTCACAATAAATTCATATCTCCCAAGTAATATAGGCAAATTTTAAGGACTGAGAATAATACTCTCATTATAAAGATTTGGTGGGTTGATCTGAAGCAACTCAGAACTTCTTTGGAAGTCTGGCCATGAAATTAACTCCCTCTTCCTTGTCTGGAGGGCTTCCCTGGGTTAGTGAAACCCCAGGAAGAAGCCTGCACACTTACTGTGATGGTCACAGCACAGCTTCCCCAAATTTGGAGCTATCAAAAGCCACGAAGAGTAACAGTATAACAGCTGTGGCTCCTCCTGAAAACATTCAGAGCCAATTTGATTTTTATTCTTCTTCCTGGCACAAAGATACTTTGGAAGCTATAATTTGGACATTCCAATATTGGATTTACAGGAATCTTAAAATGCTTTGTGGGTTGGATTGAGGAAATAAAGGAAACAAGAAACTGTATTTCTGCTTCTAAAGCTGATCTTGTGCCACCTGGATAGAGCATCTGTGAGAGGGAAATGATGCACAGTGTAGATTTGGGCCAGCAAAATGGGAAAGTCGATTATTTTGTTCCATGTGGTTTCATCAGGGGAGGAAGAAGATGAGCTAGTTAAGGAGCATCAGGAGGGAATGCCAGGTCTGAAACACGCACTCACAAGTGGTGACCACATTGGTCCTGCACTACAGCAAGGGCGGAAGTTCAGTTATTAGCACAAGCAGATGGCATTTTAATCTTTATTCCTACCAAAAGAATAATCAACACTTAAAAGCTTTAAAATTATTCATCTTCAGGTACTTGCCCAAACATCAGTTCTTTCTGTTAATGTTTGTGCCCATATGAAGAAGTTCCTCATAGTTAAATAAAGCCCACAGGTAGATAATTACCACAGTACATTAGGGATGCTCTGTTTAAAGGAATCCTATATAATAAAAGGCTAATATGCAAATCAACTGAACAGCAGAACAACTGGTCACTATGGTGCACACTGACCACCAGGGAGCAGACGCTCAATTCAGGAGCTGCTGAGCTGCGGTGACTTGGCAGCAGCGGTTGCCTGGGTGAGGCACTCCAGAACCAGAGAGGAGGGAGCCCTATTCTTGGGTGCATCACCTGAGAAACACCCTCTAGCAATCCAAGACCCCTTGGGGGATGTCAGAGGGCTGGTTTTGTTGGAGGCCAGGCCAAGGGACCCCAGCTGCCAGAGAGATCCTGCTTACTCCGCAGATGCCCTTCAAGCCATGGCTCTGCCCCAGGGTGGCCAGCCGGGGAGGGACTGGTGGGAGGTTGGATCCACCCCCTTTTCCCCAGTCGCATCCCACCATCCACCTTCTAATTAATTTCCTTTTAACATACATGAATCCGTGCACTGGGGCACTAGTGTTATTCATAATCCGCAAAATAGCCCTACCCCAAAGATCCTAGTATCATCATTCTACAAATGAGGAAACACCTCAGGTAAAAAAAAAAAAAAAAAAAATCATCAAAAGGTTACCCAGCACATACAGAGCTGAATCAGGATTTGAACTCAGGTCTGCCTTGCTCTGATCCTGTGCTCTTTGTGTTTGTCAGGATACAGAGTGGCAACTCAGCTCTGGTTTGGTTAGCAGTTACTTTAACACCTTATTTTGAAAGCTAAGATGTTAACTCTTAGAAGAGGGTGATGTATATTAAGACAGATAATGCAAACTAGGTGAAAATATGACCTGCAGGTGGGCAGAGCCCTGGTGTTTGGTGTGGCCAAAGTTTATACGATGGAGCTGAGCTAAAGGGTTTTCTTTATCTCAACCTCAAGAGTTTAACCTGCAACTAAACAAAATA
Source organism: Myotis daubentonii (assembly GCF_963259705.1). Lineage (NCBI taxonomy): Eukaryota > Metazoa > Chordata > Mammalia > Chiroptera > Vespertilionidae > Myotis > Myotis daubentonii. The sequence continues at coordinate 30,957,345 of NC_081852.1, read as the reverse complement.
AGAGATTGCTTGGCAGGAACTCAAAATTTCCCCCTTCCAGATGTACTTACATTTTAACAGGCATTCACCAAGCTTGAAATACCTTCAGGACACAAACAGATGAATCACCTGTCAAAAAATTCAAGAAACTATGGTCAGCAGCTGGGGAAAATATTTTAGGAGAAAATATTTTTATTGAGAGCCTCTTGAATCATACTGCTGGCATATATAGGAAAATGTATAGTTTATTTCTATTCATAGTGGTCTGTTAAAAGGAAAAGGAGACATGAGAAACATCTCAGGATTAAATAGTTAGGCTTCAACCAAAGTAAAGATGTCAACCTCACAATTAAACACACACGTGTGCCACAGGAATTTGATGCCAGTGCCATGATCTAAACATGTCTATGATTTCTAAAATAAAGTACTAATTATGACTCAAATAGTATTCAACACTGGAGAGCAGTGGTTCTCAACCTTGGCTGCACATTAGAATCACCTGGGAATCTTTTTAAAATCCTGACTTCTGGGCCTCATCCTCCAGAAATTCTGTTTCTTGGTTAGGGGGTGAGGCCACAACATTAGTGACCTCTTTAATCTCTGCCAGTCTCCATGTGCTGCTACCAATGAATTCTCTCTTGACCCTCTTTCTCGATACTTGTCTCTCCTTACACCTTTTCTCTCTGGGATTTCCTACTTGATACTACTTTGCTCTCTGCTTAAAATCCCATTGAATTCTCCAAAAGATGATTACCTTCTGATATGAAATGCCCCTGCTGGGTAGAGGTCTCAAGGTAGACCATGTCAAAGGCACAGGTCATAGATAACTGTCTCTACTCAGATGTCAACCACTGGTCAAATTGGATATGACCAGACTAGCTAGAACCCATGATACCAAGTGGGTGACTTTTGGGTAAAGAATCACTAAAAAAGGACTTATAAGAATGACAGGCACTTAGTATGAACTCCATGTAGACACAGCCCGTTCCACCTTCTTCATATTTGATTGCTGTTCAGCTGTCCTACTGAGCAGAACTGGGATGAGGGTGAGTCCAGAGAGGCATGGGTGCAGAATTTTAGGAGGCACTCATCCTCAGGGTCATACCAGGGTAGAATTGGCACCTAACAGTGAATGCCTCCTTAAATTTTGTACTTTAGACACTTCATTTGCCTCACCCTACTCCTGGCCCTAATACTGAGAGGCAGATCCCTTTGTTTTGATTTCCTTTTTACCTTCTATTACTTGAATTTTAGAGAGGTGTCTACCACTAACACTGCTATTTTTAATATAAAAATCCAAAAGTTGTTAAAAAACAACAACAAACCTGTCCATAGGGTTGCATTTTATATGGAGAGGTAGCATTTAGTAAGTCTTCCTAAAAGAAGAAGAAGAAAAAAAAAGATGACCAAACACAGGTTTTAGCTACCTTGAAAAGTGAAATAAAGTAACAATAAAAAACAGTTTGGGAATTTTTCCATCAATGCTGTTTCCTCCTGTATTGAAAGGAATATGGCAAATAGCCCATCTAGTTATTTTCTGAGCTGAGCTCCAGTGAACTGCACAGACTTGAACTCTCTTGCAGAGGTGAAGAATGAAATATCATGTGGGTGAAGGGTCAAATATTCTTCACAGAACAGAAAAACAATGATAATTTCTTCCCAATGGATGGCTTAAAATATGTGAATCATGCCCAGCCAGTGTGGCTCAGTAGTTGAACATCGACCCAGGAACCAAGAGGTCACAGTTCGATTCCTGGTCAGGGCACATGCCTGGGTTATGGGCTCGATCCCCAGTAGGGGGCGTGTGAGAATCAGCCGATAGATGATGTTTCTCTCTCTATCCTCTCCCTTCCTCTCTATCTAAAAATCAATGGAAACATAAAGAAAGAAAATACTTGAATCATGTGGTCTGCAACTAGAATTATTTGCATCTAGGCTATGAGCTTTTGGCCATAACTGCTGAGTTCCTCCAACGATGAGCCATTATATGGCAGCTTCAGGGCCACATCTCAAACATACTGGACTTGAAAGTAAACCAAATGGCAGTTATAGGGCAAGCACTACACACAAATGACAATTTTCTTCCCCAGTAAATTAAATGTGGATTCTAAAGCTTTCTTTGGCCAAAGAAGACCTATAATGAATACACTGACCAGATCCAGATCCCTCTTTAGGCTTTCGTTCCCCTAGCAGGCAGGAGTGTTAGCTACTGAAGGCTCATGACTATGTCCCTATTTTGGGAATTGCCCTCAGCCTACTGAAACTGTGTTGCCCAAGTTTATGCCCCCTCCAAGGGAGCAGCCTGCATTCAATAGCTGGCCCATGCAGGGATACAAAAGCCTGAAACTCTTGCTTCTACTACGGGCACCTCTAAAGGGTCATCCTATCTTTTGACTTTAATAGCAGCGTTCTCAACCTGTGGGTCACCAACCTGTGGGTCGCGACCCCTTTGGGGGTCGAACGACCCTTTCATAGGGGTCGCCTAAGACCATCGGAAAAAAACATATATAATTACATATTGTTTTTGTGACTAATCACTATGCTTTAGTTATGTTCAATTTGTAACAATGAAAATACATCCTGCTATCAGATATTTACATTATGATTCATAACAGTAGCAAAATTACAGTTATGAAGTAGCAACAAAAATTATTTTATGGTTGGGGGGTCACCACAACATGAGGAACTGTATTAAAGGGTCGCGGCATTAGGAAGGTTGAGAACCACTGCTCAATAGGATTCACTGGGGGTGTTTCAATTGCATCACAGTTCAACTTACTTCTCTGTCCAGACCTTCTGACCTTATGCCCTCAGAGGTATTGTTCCTGAATGTATTCCTCAAAAATATCTCTCACATGGAAATCTCTGAATTTCAGTGTCTGTTTCCTGGGAACCCTGATCTGTGAAAGTTTGGACCAGAAGTGATCATGAGAAGTAGACTCTGAAATGAAATATTGGAGTTGAATAACTCTTCTCCCCCGCTAGCCATCCACCCCAGTTGAATACCAATGAAAATTCCAAGACTGGTAGTGGATGGAGGATGACTAATTCCTGACACACTATAGGAATGCAACTGTTAACATCTCATTGGTGGGGAACTGGAAGGTGATACTGGTAGAAGAAAATGTACTGAGAGGTGTAATATCTTATGTGTATAAGAGATTTGGAGCATGGTGTCTTTAGAACATTGCAGGACATTTAGCAGTATCTCTGGCTTCAACCTACTAGATACCAATAGCACTCCCTTACCCGCTTCTCTCCCCCACCCCTCACTGTGACAAACAAAAATGTTTCCATCATTGCTGTGTTCCCTGGGGGCAAACACCAACCTTCATTAGGAACCACTTATTCAGCGGTATTCAGCTCTCAGCCCTTTGAGTAACACCAAGATATTGGAGTCTTCCCAGCTTATGTCCCAGATATCTTGAAGATGAAAAAAGCAACCCCCCCCCACCCACTATGCCACGTCCAAATTTCTGTCTAGCAAAATCTGTAAACATACAAAATTTTTTATTGTTTTACAGCAGCATTTGGGGGGTGTTTTTTAATGTGGTAATAGATAACCAGAGCAAGGGAAAAATAGTAACTATAATGACTATGGAATTGAATGAGTATAGCTGGAGGCAATCAATATATTGAAGAAGATAGTGAAAACAGGATGTTTTAATCACCAATTAAAAAGTGGGTGTGAAAGCCAGAAGTTCTCCTTGGCAGTACATAAAGAGACTCCCATCTCCCAAAAAGCCGAGCATCAGGTCCCAGAACTTAGAAAAGTTAGCAGAATTATAGAAGAGGCTAAGTTCTCAAATTTGGCAAGTTTTCTATGCTAAAGACAGGGATATATTTGGAAAGATGTGACTCTCAGATTTGGCGAGGGGAAATCTGGTTTGATAACTCTCAGAAATCTTGCATCCCTAGGTGCTCAACCCTCTGGGCCTGAAAAAGTTGTCCAATTTGCTCTGTTAAAATTCTGTTCTCTCCACTCTGCTTTGCCCTCACTTCCCTCCTTGGCCACCAGGTCAGTAACTAGGGCTAAGTCACCATTTAGCCCAGCTCCAAAAGTGCTGGGACTGATGAGAGTTTGAAAAGGGCTATACTATGAGGAACTGCAGGTTCTGGCCAACATGTGCCAGCAGAAATTGGGAGAACATGAGGGGGACTGAATTCTGAGGCTGCTGGACCAAGCAGAGAAGAAGGTAAAGACAGGTAAGGGAGAGTTTATATAGGAGCGCTTTTGAGTAATATAGTATTTAGCACCTTGAAAATAGCTTAGGTATATAGTGTGTGGGGAGTCAACTAGATTGAAGACCTAGAGGTAAGGTTGAGCCTGAGGAGTTTAGGGATGAAGAGGAAACAGATTCCACTAGAAACTCTGGTGGAGTGTATGTTGAAGAGTAGTGGAGGATTGGCTATGGTGAGAAATGAGGCGGCTTTGGAAATGTTTTGGTATTAGACGTAGCCATGTACTGTTTCTAGCTCATTTACCCCCTCCCTGCACAACATTTCGTAGGCAACTCCAGTCACCAAGATAAATCATTCAGTGCATTTTAAGATTTCTCTGTATTTTTCCTTTATGTGTGTAGCTTTTATGACAATACTCAGTCCTCTATCATTGAAAGATGAAATTAGAGTATTTTTTTTATTTCTTCTGTATCTCAAAGCTCATCTATAAAAGGATATGAAGGGAATGGAACTTAGCATCCATCTCTGACCTGCTTCACCAGATTTTTCTCACTGGCTGAATACATTCCTATTTTTAATCTATTATCATTTTGCAATTACAACAAATTAATTTCAATCTAGTTATTATTCTTTCTGTGCATTTTTACTAGGCTTTTCTGGGGGTACACAGTAAAGGGTTTATTGAAATTTGGGATGGTCAATGTCTAAAACAATTATTAGAAATTATAGAAATCATTTCATTAGCCAAATTGGTTCTTCATCATATATTTAAAATGTGCACCCCATTAATTCAATTCCCCAGGCTTGCATATTCTGTAGAATATATAATTTTTTTCACACTGAAGCAATGATATTTTTATATTGTTCCCAGAGATGCCGGGGCTGCAAGACTCAATGTGTTTTCAGGTGAGCAGATTTGCGTTCTTTTTCTTCATTTTTTTTCCCCAGTGAAAAAGCCTTGTATGTCCTAGCTGGTTTGGCTCACTGGATAGAGCGTCGGCCTGGGGACTGAAGGGTCCCAGGTTCGATTCCGGTTAAGAGTATGTACCTTGGTTGCAGGCATATCCCCAGTAGGGGGTGTGCAGGAGGCAGCTGACCGATGCTTCTCTCATATCAATGTTTCTAACTCTCTATCCCTCTCCCTTTATCACTGTAAAAAATCAATAATTTATATATATATGTACACACACACACACACACACACACATATGAAAAAGCCTTGTAGAATATATAATTTGTGAATTAAGTATTCCTTTATAAATATCCTGAACTTAATGGCAGTTTTTGCTTAAAGAAAAAATAAAGTTGAAGGTAAGAAGAAAGGGAGAGAGGAAGGAGAAGAAAGAGGAAGGAAGGAAGGAAGGAAGGAAGGAAGGAAGGAAGGAAGGAAGGAAGGAAGGAAGGAAGGAAGGAAGGAAGGAAAAGAGAAAGAGAGAAAGATAGAGAAGGGAAGAGTGGGAGCATAGGTAGGCATAGGGAGTGAAGGAGAGAGGGAGGGAGGGAAAGAGGGAGGGAGAGATAAAGTTATATCTGATGTGGAATCTGTCAAGTCCCTGCTAGTTTCCTTATGTGTGGCTGTATGTTGGTCATTATGTATTAAGGTTGCATTTAGAAGATTTAACCTTCAGTGGCTAGTTTTGCTTAGGCAATATTCAGGAATTTGGTTAAGAGACATCTGGTGAAAGATTCTGTCTTTTTAGGGTAGACTAGCTTTCTTTTCAAATTATTCCAGGAATAAGTGTACCAAAATGTACACTTCTGTGCCCAAGCGTATCTTTAAAAAAAATTAAAATGCACCCCTTTATTGCCTGAATACTATTAAACTGAGAAAAGACAGAACATGATTGAAAGAAATGCCATTAGGAGGTACAAATTGGCATATTCTCTAATCTCAACCATTTAAATTATTGATCATCTAAAACTGTGATCTAAGCGAAAAACTGCTAAACCTGTATGGATGTTACTCTTTGGAATCGGTTTTCTTCAGTGGGTGGGTGACAGAGTTCTTTCCAGCTGCTTGGTCACTTGCATATTCTTAGCTTACTTCAATCACCTAGTGTGGACCTGTCTGTATGTGTCATGTTAATGTGGGTTTCTGAGTGGTCTGCTAAGAGAATGAATATTCATGAATGCCCTATTTTTGCACCCTCTAATTGAAATTTGCCATTTTGTAGTTTGCCACCTCAAATGATAAGGTAGGCCCCAGTGGGTGGCAGAGAATAAGGACACCGTAGACTGATAAAGACCTTTAGACATCTACTAGTATAGTTTGTATCTTTTATTTATAATGATAAATGAGAGACCAAGATCTGTAGAGTTACTCACAGGGATTGGAGAAGAACTCAGAATCTTAACTCCTGGGTTAATTTATCTTTCTTATCTTAATCTCTCCTCTACCTAAATATTTCTCTCTTCAACTCATTCTCATTTGCATTCCCCCTTAAATGTAAACATCACCACTGAGATGATTCTGTTAAGACATTCATCTTGGCTCATTCTAACTTGGCCTTATCAAATCAGTAACTCAGATAAATTTTTATTGAAATATTTCTGAAAAAGACCTCCCATAATATAAATATACACTATTTATAAATAATATACAATACTATACAAGGAATTACATGTGGCTTTTTGAAAAACAATAGTCTACTCACAGAAAACTATTAATGTGCTTTTTTATTATAATACCCTCACATAATATTTTGCTTTTTATTTTTCGGATACTATATTAACTAATCTTTACAAGTTTAATATTGAGTAATATTAAGTTACCAAAACTAAAGTGCTTTTTTATTTACTTGCCTAACCCTGATGACCCTTCATACCAAGCATAAAATTTGGATTATTGATTTTTGGCTGACAATCTCCTTTTCTAAAACATCTTCCCCTCTCAGTTTTAACCATTATTTAGGACTAGTTAAATATATGGATCTTTAAAATTCTGGTATTAGTGACAGAAGACAAATAGCTTTTCATTAACTCCACTGTTCTGGAATAGCTAGCTCTTCTATGATTGCCTTTCATGTCTACCAGAGAACTTTTTCATTTTTACTTTTAGGCCCATTAACCTTGAATCACACTGGCCAGGTCAACTATGTCAGCAATTCAATGAATTCCAAATTATACCTAGCAGCCAGATTGAAAGAGCATTAACTGAAATAAAGTGCCCTGAGGTTATAGATCTTATAGGGGAGACAAAACAAAAAGTCACAATTCTATTCCAGGTAGAGGTGCAAAGAGCCTCCTTGACTGAAATTCTATCAGGTTGTGCTGCCCATGCTAAAGACCATTAGGGAAATAAAAAAGCTAAAGTACATATAAAGCCATATTTTTAATGCCTCTCTGTCGTCTAATAATTTAACACAATAATGCTTTCTGTAGATTTAGGGGTTTCTTTAAATCAAACTTTTATTAACCAGTTTCACAGGTGTTTCTATGATTATAAAAGTAATGTATTTTCTTTTTAAAAAATATTTATTGGTGAAAGTATTATATATTGCCGGGGTCCAGCCCCAGCAGGTCCAGGGGTCCCCAAAGGTGTGGACGGAGTCGGCGAAGAAGGAATGACACGGAGACAGCGTTCAGTTGATCAGCAGCCTAGCCAGGATCTCCAGCCAAGTTCTGGTCTTGATCTCCAGAGAGGCTCTGCTTAGGCTCTCCAGAGAGGTTCTGTCCAGGTACTCCAGTCAGGTTCAGTCACCAGGTTCTAGTCAGGTTCTCTTGCCAATTTCTGTAGTCAGGTTCAGTCCAGGATCCCTTGCCATGTTCTCCCGCTAGGCTCTGTCTCTAGGCTCCGAGGCCAGTCCCTGTCCAGGATCCTCCGGCATGCTCTCTCCAGCGAAGTTCTTCTGTCTCTAGAGAACGTTCTGTGTAGGTTCTGTGCCTAGGCTCTGTCTCTCTTGGTCCTGTCTTCCAAGCCCTGTCTGAGTTCTGTCTCTTGCTGTCTTGTTCTGAGTTCTGTGTATTTCTGTCTTGTTACAACTGTATTTATACCAGTTGATTCAATCCTATCAATCTCTATTACAAAGGTTAGGGCGTTTCTTATCTCCATTCCAGGGAGAAAAGATTATGTAGTTTAAGCATGATTGTTCGTAGTTAAAGGGATTAATTACCCGCCTGGCACTTACTTGAGGGGTTTTATTCCCTCCCTAACTTCAGGGGAAAATCCCTACCTGGGGATTCAACCTTTCTCGGAGAGGTGACCTTGGTTAAAACACAGCGCCAAGAAGGTGAGCAAATATATTAAGAACCATATGCCATATATGCCAGGTCCCTTGAAACAGCAAGGATGGACCGGCTCCCGGCAAATTCCCCCTTTTTTATTTTTTAAAAGCAAGCATTAAAAAGAAAAACCTCAAATGCTCTCTTATATCCATTTTAAGAGTAGGATTGGCACTTTCCACTATTACCTGAGTCCTGATCTATCATCCCAGGGAGAGCTTGCCAATCCTGCACTTTCCCAGGGTAGAAAGGCTGCAGTGGGGTTAAGGATAAGGCTCCTTGGGCCTACCTTCTCCCATGCCATTACATTTACCTTTCCTTCCTCAGAAAAGCATGGACATACTTCTTGTATAAAATGTTCTGTCTGACTGGGAGTAACCTTAATTCCTCTGCTAGCAAGCATATGTGTTAAAAGATCAATACAGAGTCTTATTTCTTTAGACTCAGTATGGCACATCTTCTTAATGTAAAGATCAATACAGAGTCTTCTTTCTTTGGACTCAGTATAGCACATCTTCTCAATCTAAGTTCTGTACTATCCACCTTCTTACCCTATTTATCCTCTATAGGCGGGTCTGTAGCACCCTGGTGGAGTCCTATCCGTCCCGAGTGTGGGGGTTCTCAAGGGGGGGGGGGCTTACCTAAGGGAATCCTGTTCCAGGGATTCCCAAAGGTGTGGACGGAGTCGGCGAAGACTATCCACCCTCTTCCTACGGTGGAGTCCTATCCGTCCCGAGTGTGGGGTTCTCAATGGGGGGGCTTACCTAAGGGAATCCTGTTCCAGGGGTTCCCAAAGGTGTGGACGGAGTCGGCGAAGACTATCCACCCTCTTCCTATGGTGGAGTCCGATCCGTCCTGAGTGCAGGGCGCTTACCTAGGGGTCCCTGTTCGGGCGCCATATGCCGGGGTCCAACCCCAGCAGGTCCAGGGGTCCCCAAAGGTGTGGACGGAGTCGGCGAAGAAGGAATGACACGGAGACAGCGTTCAGTTGATCAGCAGCCTAGCCAGGATCTCCAGCCAAGTTCTGGTCTTGATCTCCAGAAAGGCTCTGCTTAGGCTCTCCAGAGAGGTTCTGTCCAGGTACTCCAGTCAGGTTCAGTCACCAGGTTCTAGTCAGATTCTCTTGCCAATTTCTGTAGTCAGGTTCAGTCCAGGATCCCTTGCCATGTTCTCCCGCTAGGCTCTGTCTCTAGGCTCCGAGGCCAGTCCCTGTCCAGGATCCTCCGGCATGCTCTCTCCAGCGAAGTTCTTCTGTCTCTAGAGAACGTTCTGTGTAGGTTCTGTGCCTAGGCTCTGTCTCTCTTGGTCCTGTCTTCCAAGCCCTGTCTGAGTTCTGTCTCTTGCTGTCTTGTTCTGAGTTCTGTGTATTTCTGTCTTGTTACAACTGTATTTATACCAGTTGATTCAATCCTATCAATCTCTATTACAAAGGTTAGGGCGTTTCTTATCTCCATTCCAGGGAGAAAAGATTATGTAGTTTAAGCATGATTGTTCGTAGTTAAAGGGATTAATTACCCGCCTGGCACTTACTTGAGGGGTTTTATTCCCTCCCTAACTTCAGGGGAAAATCCCTACCTGGGGATTCAACCTTTCTCGGAGAGGTGACCTTGGTTAAAACACAGCGCCAAGAAGGTGAGCAAATATATTAAGAACCATATGCCATATATGCCAGGTCCCTTGAAACAGCAAGGATGGACCGGCTCCCGGCAATATATGTCCCCCTTTCCCCCCATTGACCTCTTCTAAGCCCTCCCCCCCCAACAGGCCTTCACTACCCTATTTTCTGTGTCCATGGGTTATACATGTATGTGTACAAGTTCTTTGGTTGATCTCTTCCCACTCACCCACTCTGAGATTCAACAGTCTGTTCCATGCTTCTATGTCTCTGGACCTATTTTGTTCATCAATTTGTTTTGTAATTTAGATTCTACATATGAGTGAGATCATGTGAGACTTGTCTTACTCTGACTGCTTATGTTTTCTTTGTTCAATGCCAACTGTAGTTTACTGAAACGCATCAAATAAATCATTTATAATTCTATCATTCAGAGATAACAACTGGTAATAGTTTGGTATATAGACTTTCAGACTTTTGCTATACACACGCACATTTATGCATATTACAAAAAAATGAATCAGACTATAATAATGCTATTTTCACTTTATCATCTTTCTATATCAAAACTACCATTTTCATGAATTCTATTTTATGGACAAGGTCCAATATCATTAACTTGTACCCATTTTTAAGTAGCTTCTAATTTGAACTTGTTACAAAAACCAGTTCAGTGACCATGACCATTCTGTTTATTCATTTTGCCCATTTTTCCAATGCTTTCTTAGGCTTAACTTCTGTATGTTGAATTCCGGGATCAAAGGGAATATACATTTTAAGGGTTTGGCTGTCTACTGCCAAATTACCTTCCAGAAAGTTTGGGCCAATTTAGTCTCCTTGCAACAGCAGAAGAGTACCTTTTTTTTCCACAATGCATCCCACTCCAACAAATGAGTTGTTGTTTTTTTTTTTACCTTTGCTAATCAGACAGGTAATTAGGAGACTTTCCAGTGCTGAGCCTCTTACAAGAATAGGTGATGTTTATTGGGTACTTGTTTTATGGTAAGAATCTTTTTCACACTTGTTGAATTTATTTTTCACAATAACACTGTGTGGTAGCTACATTATTTTATCAATTTTGCCTATGAGGAGACTGAGGAACAAAGAAGGTAACTTACCCAAGATAAGTAAGTGGTAGAGTCAAGATTTGAATTTAGGTCCTACCTCTAAAACTCATGCTCTTAAGCTCTATGTTATTCTGACATTTTATATGCACACATACCCAAGAAACCCTTGTGGAAAATTGTTAATAGTAGCTTCCTCGATACTAGATGCTATTAATAAGTACGTTTTTTATTATAATAAAACTAGAGGCTCGGTGCATGAAATTCATATAAGGGTAGGTCCCTAGGCCTAGCCAGCGATCAGGGCCCATCGGGGTCTTCCAGCTGTTGGCTGGGGCCTTCCTACATTCCGCGCCGCCCCCTGGTGGTCAGCGCATGTCATAGCGAGTGATTAGTCTCCCAGTCAAACTCCTGTGTGGACAATTTGCATATTAAGCTCATATATATATATATGGCTTCTTCTTAGAAAGCTCTTTTCAGAAAAGAGTTTAAATGATTTTAATTTTAAATTAAATATACATTAAAATATTTGTATAGTGTAACTAAATTTTATAGTGTGTATTTGGGGTTGACTACCAAAAGTTTTAGAAGTACAGATTTCAGCTTTCCCAGATTTAGATAGTTTAGGCTAAGTGTTGAAGCCTTCACTGGAAAACAAAATCCTTTGTATGTGTTTTTGGCTGACCTCTCGTCTGCCCACTAATGAGCTACTTTTCTCTTTTCATAAGCACCTGAAATTTCAAGCTGAACTGCTATTTCTTGAGATTTGGACTGCATACCAAGAGTACAAGATTGAATATATAAAACCAATTTATGCCTAAAAATATTTAAATGCATAAGCAAATGTGTGTATGGTTGGTGATATATAAGTAATGAAAAGGCTGCTATCATGAATGACAGAAAAAGTCAGAATGAAAAATTACCTAATATTGGCTTATGGTAATGAAGGTTAAAAAATGAAAAACATGGTTTTGATTTAGAAGGCCAATCATACAACAAACACCAGAAAATACTACTTATTGACCCTAACCCAGTACAATGTAAGAGACCTGAATTCAAATGGGCAAAGACCTCCTTATTTTTGATAAGATGAAGCTGCACAGTTCTTGTCATTCAGACCTCACCGAGTACATTAGTGCTTCCTACACTCCTGGAAATCAATCTTTTCTTTGGGTTTAAGAGGCTTTGATCTCACCTTTTGCCTGACCTTGAAGGGATTACTATTCACTGTAAGTATTGGTCTTTTGGCCAATTGAGGCTTTGTTTCCTAAGTTTAATTTACAGATCTAAGGAAGACAGCAGGTGATTTCTTTTGAGTACCAAACAGCAGGATATGTAACCTACACTAACTCCATGGGTAGGTCACACAGCACCCTTATTTACATAGGAGGACACTCATGTTGGAGAGATGAGGTCCCTGCATTCATGGAGCAGAAAGATCACCTGGGAGAGTGATAGGCACTCCCTCCCTGTTAACTTTTAAATACTTAATGCTAAAAATCTTGGCCACAAGAATGTGATAAATGTAACAAGAAAAAAAAAAAGACAACTCTACTGATACCTTAGGAGATAGTCTCATTATCTTACTGAACTCAAAATAGGTGAATAAGATGCAAGGACTGTCATTTAAAAATTCATTTTTTACAAGATGTACATTCAGTTAAGATATAGCTTCATACACATTCTCTTCCAAGCTGTAATTAATTCTCCCCTTTTTATCCCCCAAAACTAAAATGTGAACATTTAAACAGCCATCTATTATTCTTTCATTTTATAGAGTAAGAATCCCCTTTTCAGTCCGAGTATTACAAAATAGTTTATTTTACTGTTTTTCTTTTATTGTTATGCTTTATCTATATATATATATAAAAGGCTAATATGCAAAGTGTCCCCTCGGGAGTTCGACCATGAGACTGGGAGTTTGATTGCTCGCTATGATGTGCACTGGCCACCAGGAGGCGGTGTGGAACATGGCGGGCAACCAGCAGTGGCGGCAGGGCACTGAGGGATAGAGGAAAGGAGGAGGCGGTGAGGCGAGGAACCTGATTGGCCCTGATCGCCAGCCAAGCCTAGGGACCCTACCAATGCATGAATTTTGTGCATGGGGCCTCTAGTTTAAATATAACCCCCAAAACCTTCTCTAATACAGTTATTGGGGTCCAAATAATTCCATATGCCAGAGAGACATTATTAAATGGTTATTGTTAGCCAGCTAGGAATTCCCTAGGACAGTGGTCGGCAAACTCATTAGTCAACAGAGCCAAATATCAACAGTACCACAATTGAAATTTCTTTTGAGAATCAAATTTTTTAAACTTAAACTATATAGGTAGGTACATTGCTATTAACTTAATTAGGGTACTCCTAAGGCTTAGGAAGAGCCACACTCAAGGGGCCAAAGAGCTGCATGTGGCTCTCGAGCTGCAGTTTGCTGACCATGGCCCTAGGACATCCTTGTTCTAGCTATGGATTGATGCCATCTGGGAGCAATGATTCTGGGTCCTAAAAGCCTGGCTGAGCCTCCCAATTAGCTGACACCCACTTCTTCAGCCCAGTCCTGGGGTATGTGGCCAACAGATTTGTGGGGACACAGGCTGGCTGTAAGAATAGGAATGAATCAAGTTATATGTGAATATGCATTATCATAGGAAGCGATATCCCAGAAATTTTCTGTACTAACTCACTAAAATCCCAAGGCAAATATTATTATCACTCCCAGCTTTCAGATTAGAAAACTGAGGCACTGAAGGTTGAACCATTTGCTCAAATAGCTAGTAAGTAAGCAGAGGACCTGGGATTCGAACCCAGGCAGCCTGGCTTTACTTTTTTGCCCCTTTTATCTTCCTCTACCCTATGGCAACCAAGGACAGATCATGTATTTACCTTGTGAACTGTTATCTAGGACCCACCCACCAGAGTTCTTCAAGTATTTTGGTAATGGCAGAGGGATTTACTATTGATTTAGGCAACAAAAGAAGATGATTGCACCTCTGAGAGAAGAAAAAAGGAGAAGTAGGCACCTCCCCAATACTAATACCTGAATAGCGCTTCGGGAGGGCTAGTGTGGTGAGGACGGACCCAGGAAGCCTATAAAAGCCAACTGCAGTTTCTGAAGTCATGATCCTGTCATTGGTAGACCAGAGTCCCCACAGTCAGCCCCATCAATATCCCTGCAGCATGACAAACGCAGAATGCTAACCAGGTAATTATTACTGTGTGAGGGCTATTTTGGTTTTCTTTTTTTTTTGTCTGAAAAACATAAATGAAAGCACATTGCCATTCCTTTTATTCTTTATGTCTTCTTACTATTAGGTTCTGTCTTTTTAGTCTTTCCCTGCTGTTAGCAAGATGAAAAAGGCTGTGTATTCTAAAGCTTTCTATTGACCTTTGAGACTTAAAGTCTCCCCACAAGGGAATGAAAGCATCCCTGAAATAAATGTGGATTCAAGAAATATCTCAGGCTTGTGGAGGAAACAAATGGCTTGGTTCTTTCCAACTAATAGCACACAGCAGGTAGAAAAGCAGCAATTTGAGATTCCAGTGAGTCTGGGAGTCTCACGAAGATAATGCTGAAGGGTGGCAGTGAAGTATCAGTGCTGCAAGTATAAAACATACGTACTTCCCAGGGTTTGCAAAAATAAGGCAGCCATAAGCTTATTAAATTCAGGCTATCAATGGGATTTCTTGTTATCAATTTTGGGGGCATTTCCCTTGTTTTTCTTATTTTAATTTGACAAAGAAACACCATGGATTATACATATTCACAAAGAGCTCTAGAGAGATGGAAATGTTATGCTGTTAAGGAAAAGCAGCATAACAATGCAAAGATCATCACACCAGAAGGAAGACAGACTTGTGTTTGAATAGTGGACTAAATGATTAATAATTTTATCTTCTTGGGAGAGTCCTTTCTCATTTCTCCTTCCCACATATCTAGTCTGTTTTATTCACCATCATTGTTCCTGAATTAGTGCAATGGACTCCCACCTTGTTTTCCTTCTACTCTTACCAGTTACACTTTCAAGATTAAATCTAAAGTTAAATATCGCCCTGCTTGGGTGACTCAGTTGATTGGAGCATTATCCCATACACCAAAAAAGGTGGTGGGTTCGATTTTTGGTCAGGGCGCATACCTAGGTTGTGAGTTCGATCCCCAGTCTAGGTGTACCGGAGGCAACTTATCGATGTTTCTCTTTCTCTAAAAATCAATAAAAACATATCCTTGGGTGAGGATAAAAAAAGAAAAAAGTTAAAGGCCTCACTATGGTCTATGTCATACTAAAAGTGTGACTCTACTTCTCTAACCTTGTTCCTAATTATCTCCCTTCTCCCCCATGCTACTCTAGCCACACTGACTCCTTGTTCTTTATACTCACCCCAAGTAAAAATCCTTGTTGGGGCCATGGACTTGCTATTTTCTCTGCCTGGATTTAGTCACTCAGCTGGTGCCTTCAGTGCATTTGATTTTCTCAATCTCATCTCTTACAACCAGGCTTCCCAAAACTAATTACCTAAAAAGGTCCTCCCTGTCGTTCTCAATTCCCTTACTTTGCTTTACTTTTCTTCTCAGCTCTTATCTATGTCTGAAGCTGTGTTGGTTTATGTTGCTGACAGTCTCCCCTACTACAATTTAAACTCCACAGGGCCACATATCTAGTCTGTTTTATTCACCACTCTGTCCCAAGTGTCTACAACAGTGCCTGGTACATAAAAGGCACACGGTAATTATCAGATGTGTCTTGGTTTCTCTCTCTCTAAGCGAAGATAGAAAAAAAACCTCCTTGCCGTGTTTGTAAAGATTATAAATAATGTACTAAATGCAATTTCTAAGTTCCCTGGCACATTGCAGCAGAGTCTGTTTCATTCTCCCCTCCGCCCACACACACACCCTCCACCCCGCCAGACTTTACCAATTGTGTGGACTCTGATGGACTTCTAGCTGCCAGTGCATGCTGCTCTTTGCCTGAGGGCTATTTCTTAAGTCCTGGAAGGCCAGGGTGCCTGGGAAATTACACCCTCAGGCCAGAAGCCCTCCAATGGTGACTTTCGGGTGTTGATGCATACATAAATACCCCAGTTCCCAACCCCCTCAGGATAATTCTGAGGCTTATTTGCATCCTTCCCCGGTTTCTCCACAGGAGCCAGCTCTAACCAATCACAGTAGTAGCAGCTCAATAACACATTTATTAGCTGCCTTCTGTTTCCTTTATCATTTCTCCTCTCCCCTACTGTGGTTTCTAAATAAAGTAACGATATTGAGTCATTGTCTCAGGATCTGCTTCTGGAGGAACTCAACCAGAGATATTTAAAAAAATGGTAGTTGTTAATTTATAAAGATTTCTAGCCTACCATGTAGAAGTCAGACCTTTTAATATCAAATACCTGAGTCTATGTAGATGTGTGCCATTTTGTTAATAATTATTAAGACTTATTAAAAATAACAGTGTATTTCTCTGAAACTTAGTTCGTTTCCAAATATCTTACATTACAGTCCTCACTTCTGTATGGCATATTTATTTTCTTATGTTCCTTCCACAATGACTAAGCATGTTTGATCACTTATATCTGGAATATACATTTGATTGTTATGTGGTTCTCAAACCTGGCCCTGTTCTATATAATCCATATCGTTGGGATTGGGGATCAGGTATTGGTACTTTGAAAAGTTTCCCCAATTTCTCCTGCACAACTAATGTAGCCAACTCTGGTAAGGCTTCCATAATTTCTCCTCGTTTCACAATGTCAATAATTTTCTTTTTTTCTTCAGAGTCTCTCCTGTTCTGTATAATCATCGAGATTTATCTTTATCTTAAAAGCTTCTTTTCTGTTTTGTCATAACATTTGTTTATGGATTATCAGAGTTTTACATTTAGCAATTCTTAAAACTTTATTTTAATCATTTAAATCTTTAAGTCTTGCCTGGCTGGTGTGGCTTGGTGGTTGAGCATCAACCTATGAACCAGGAGGTTGAGGCTCGATTCCTGGTCAGCGCACATGTCTGGGTGGTGGGCTCCATCCCCAGTGGGGGAAATGCAGGAAGTAGTCATCATTGATGTTTCTATCTCTCTCTCCCTCTCCCTTCCTTTCTTGGAATTCAATTTTTAAAAAATCGTTAAGTCTTAAGATTTTGTAGCTCAATAAAGTATTGATTTTAAATTATGTGAAATATATTTAAAGTTAATTTATAGATATTTTGCCAAAACCGGTTTGGCTCAGTGGATAGAGCGTTGGCCTGCGGACTGAAGGGTCCCAGGTTCGATTCCGGTCAAGGGCATGTGCCTGGGTTGCGGGCACATCCCCAGTGGGAGATGTGCAGGAGGCGGCTGATCGATGTTTCTCTCTCATCGATGTTTCTAACTCTCTATCTCTCTCCCTTCCTCTCTGTAAAAAATCAATAAAATATATTTTAAAAAAAATTTATAGATATTTTAATCTTCATTTAAAAATATTAAGCATTAATACAATGGGATTGTCATGAGGATAGAAATATAGATCAATAGAAAGGAATATAATCCAGAAACTAATCTATATGATATTCAACAAAGATATCAAGGCAATGCAGAAGATAAAGGAGAGTCTTTTCAATAAGTGATGCATGAACAACTGGATATCTATCTATCTATCTATCCATCCATCCATCCATTCAGGGTTGGCCCTGGCAAAAGACTGCTACTGGGGAAGGGCACCAAAGATTTCAGTATTCATGCATATAAGTCAAGCTGCCTCAAGCACACTGCTAGTGTCCCTCCTCAACCATTTGACAAATTTGCAGCTATGTCAGGAGGCTAAGGTGGGACACTGAAAAACTCTGAAGAACAGAACTCATGAAACCTTTAGCAAAACTGAATTCCAATGAGGACCCACCTCAATTTCTGAATAGATTCAGGTAAGTAGTCCCCTGCCTTATTTAACAAAGAAAAGAAAAACTCCCCTATGGCAGAATATAACATCATCTGGGGATGCTATAGTTCCCTCATACATACTCTGTGTTATACAAGAAAAAGTATGAGACCTGTGAAGAGGTAATATCATGTAATAGGTAATCTAAAAAAAAAAAAAAAAGCAGACAATACAAGGTCAGGTACTGGAGTTCGCTGATGAGAATATACATTAACTATAATTAATATGTTCAAAAAATGAGAGAAAAGAGATAAAATAGATGAAAAGATGGAAAATTTCACCAGAGTATTATAATTTTTAAAAAGTGAAATCTAATGTATATTTTAGAACTAGAACTATAAAATATAATTACTGTAATTAAAAACTGAATGAATAGATTTAACAGATTAGACAAAGAACTCAGGATCAATGAATAAAATAGGTCAGTAGAAATGGCCAAACAGAATCAAAGAGAGAAAAAAGGAGAAAAACTCCTACATGACACAAAAGTAGGTGAGACACACTAAAAAGGTCGAATGTACACGTAATTGGAGTCTCCAAATAGAGAAAAGCAGAGTAGAATGATAGCAATATTTTAGGTTTTTTATCCAAGAACTTCCCTAAACTAATGAAAATCAGCAACTCACATTTAAGAAGCTTAGGAAATGTCCAGCAGGATTTGAAAAAGAAGCCTAGACATATCATAGTCAAATTCCTAAAAATCAAAGGTAAAGAAAAGTTTTAAAACTTGTCAGGACTTAAAGATAAATTAACTGCAAGAATTAGCAAGTTTAATAGCTAATTTCTGAACAGAAACCATGGAAGCCAGGGCGGGGAATGAGGCCCACAGATATGGGAGAGGGGAGGAGTTTGCGTTCTTTTTCAAGTTTTCCCCTACAAATCATAGGCACTCAGTGGGAACACTAGAGAAGATCCTGAGAAAGGTTTCTTCATGAGGTAGACCTCACGGGGAAGAGAAGCAGGTGCTGTGCAAAGGGCACAAGACTCTGCCTCGATCTCTCTCCTCTATCCCCGCTCTGTCCTCTATTCCCCTATCTCTCTCTATGAAACAAAGTCTTCATATATGGAGTTGGGGAAGGGAAACACAATTGTTGTCTCTAGGGTAATGATAAAAACTCTTTGCAACTGGAGGAAAGAAACCTGAAAATACCTCCTATTCCTGAGGGAGGAACTGGAACACTATGCTTTGTCCTATGACCACCCTCAGATTTTGACGTCCATGGGAGTTCCTGAAACCAATCTCCCATGGATCCTGAGACTACTATATATGCTGGGCCCAGAACCAGAGCTGGAGGAGAGGACAAGGATTTTAAAGGTTACACTCCCCAAACCCAGGGAAATAGTACCTATCTAAACGGAGGTTTAAACAGAGCATTAGAGTGCTTGCTGTGGCAGCACATATACTGAAGAGAACATCAGAGAATGCCACTCCTGCCCCACTCCCTCCACAACATGAACAAGCATGAAGTAAAAGAGACAGTGGGCCACTGGTGGGAGAGCTGCAATATGCAGACCCTCTCTGTAGTACAGTATAAAGGGAAGAGTGAAAGCCGAGGGTGGAACAGATAATGGGAAACACACTGGCCAGCCAGCCCTCAATCTGAACACTTGGTCATTAGGGGGATTTGAAGTCTGGCATGCACTGAGAGTAGACAAAGCAAAGCTGAAGACTGCCCTGTATGGAGACGTGGTAGACTGGACATAGCCAAGGAAAGAGTTAGTAAACTTGAAGAGATGTCAGTAGAAATTACCCAAACGGAAACAAAAGAATAAAAGGTACAAAAAAGTAACAACAACCAGAATATCCAAGAACTGTGGGATAAACCCAAATTGTTTATATGCATATTGGAATGCCAAAAGGAGGAAAGAGAAACACGGATAGAAGAAATATTTGAAGAAATAATAGTTGACTATTTTCCAAAATTAATGACATCGAACCACAGATTTAAGAAGTCCAGAGTAAAAACCAAGCAGGATAAATACCAATCAAACGAACAAACAACAGCACATACCTATGCATATCATAACAAAACAGTTGAAAACAAAAGAGAAAATTTGAAGTTAAAAGAAATGCATGACATACAATTGTACTTTGATAAGCAAAAACAAAACACAACTTGAAACCATATCTCATGTCTTATACAAAAGCTAACTCAAATGTGTTGTAGATATAAATGCAAAACATAAAACTATAAAACTAAAAGAAAATTTAAATTTAGGAAAACAATATTTGTGACCTCAGGTTAAGCAAAGGTTTTTTTTTTTAGGCATTATACCAAAAACATGATACTTAAAAGAAAAAAAATTATGAATTGGATATTATCCAATTTAAATATTTTTGATCTGTGAAGACATTGTTAAGTGCATGAAAAGATAAACTTGCAATTGGGAGAAAATATTTGCAAATCAAATTTCTGACAAAGGTCCTGTATCTAGAAAACATATAATTCATAAATTAACAAAAAGCCCCCCCTTTTTTAAGCTCTCCAGGTGATTCAAACATATAGCCAAATTTGGAAACCTCTCTTCTATGACATCCTATTTCACTTTCTGAGAAACATAACTTTCCTTCTGTCTTACATTTAAGTTGGCTAAGAGACATAAATATAAATTCCAGTCTCAGTCATTCATGTTCCTTCTAATCTGGGTAGCTTTCTGGTGTGTGCATCGGCAGCCTGAAGGAGTTTGGACTGATATTTCACTTTTGGTTCTTCTGCAACTTCTATTTATTCTATTCTTTCTTGCACCTGTAGTTTAAATTTGGCTTTTGAAACTAGGCAGGTATCTCTCATGAAAGGCAAAATATACAATGTAAAACATTGATATTGTCTTTAAAAGATCATTAAATGAAAATACATCTCGCTATGTCTGTGTAACTTCTAAATTACTGAAGTTAATACACCTTCAAGCATCTCTCTAGGAGTAACCAGGCCTGTCTTTTTCATTGAGGATAGAACTTCAGGCAAATCCACTGAAGGTGGATAAGTTGCAGTAAATTAATTCTTCTAAGATTGATTTTTATGATTTGCCTATCAGTTTGTTTCCAAGGAAAATTTTGTTTTAGAGTGGTGATATTCACATTTTAGTAGGCATGAAAATCATCTAGGAAACACACGTTTTTGTTATTGTATTTTCAAAATAGATTCTTAACCTCCTAACCACAGAGATTGTGTGTAGTTAATGTTGGGGAAAATCCCCCAAACTTATATTTTTAAATAAGTACCTTTCCGGAACAGAGAATTTCAAATAACAGTGATTAATATGGGAAAACTGGGGCCATAGAACACCCCTTAATAGTCCTGGGTAAGGAAATCATCTCTGAGAATTTTGCATGTTTGTATCCTGTAACTGAAAACCAGCACAGATATTGAGTTTCACCAACACAGACATTCTGAGGCAAAATAAAACTGGTTAAAATATAAGGGGGAAAATTCTAGCTTTGAAAATGAGCCTCCCTTTCACTGCCTTTTTTTTTTTTTTTAATCAATGACAACTTCTGCAAAATGACTCACTGGAGAGTTATTATGCATCAAGTATGATAATAGTCATTAATATTCTGTCCACAAATGCAATTCACTTGGTAAACGCCAGTCTCTTTGAAGCATGAAGTACCTAACGTAATTGCATTCTGCAGCTAGGATGTGCACTGACCCCTGGGTGGCCATGTGGCTCTCTCGCTCGAAGCATTGGATAGAACCCCCAATGCGTAGCCCTGAAGTGGGGCCTTTTCATTCCCATTCTTCCTCCCATCCCATTTTCTTTCTCTGTTTAAAAAAAATAATAGTTTATTGATGTTTTAGAGAGAGAGGAAATTGGGAAGAGAGAAACATTGATGTAAGAGGGAAACATGGATCAGTTGCCTTCTGCACGCCCCATAATGGGGCTTGAGCCTGAAACCGGGCACGTGCCCTGAACAGGAATGGAACCAACCACCTTTTGGTGTACAGAATGACACCAACCAACTGAGCCACATCGGCCAAGGCCCGCATCCCATTTTGTTTTAGACTACTGAGTTATGTTCAGAATCAAGAAGGCACGAATATTTCATCTTATGGTCCTAATAGAATGTGAAAATATTCTGGCTGTTTAGAAGACTAGTATAAAAAGCAATTTAGTTTCTCACATGTTTGTAGAATTACTATAAAGCCAGCAAGGGGTAATATGAAGGCAATTTGGTTATCACCACAGTATAACTTTTGCCTTTTCCTCAGATTTTAGCCATTTCTTTAGTGATGAATTGTGGGAAACACTGTCATTATATCCACCCCTAAATACTTTCCCCATCAAATGCATTTTCTTTTCTCCTTCATTTGCCATTTAACTTTTGCTAAGTACAACTGGGAATGGCATTATGGTCTCAGATAATAGAAGAAAAATTAAATGTGTGTTGAAAAGCTCTCTGGTGCCTTTTCTAGAAGGGTGAAGCTCATTGTCATGCATGAGCCTATTGGTTGAGTTCCAATGGAGGACACAGCAGTGTGATTCTAGAAAATCCTATTGTGAGTTTTGGGAGCTCAAGCCAGCCAGCCAAACAGTTGCTACTGCTCAGGCATCCCATCCTTTGCATTTGTTAAATTGTATTTCTCATTAGAGATAACACTTGTAACAAGCCAGAGGAAAGTAGGTCTTGCTGCAGCTTAATTTGAGGAAAATGATTAAGATAAATTTAAGATTGTGCCCATCTTAGAGAAAAAGGAAAGAACTCATTATAAAAAGAATGGACTGCTTGCTATTATTCAGATAGAGTCCAATTTAACAAGCAAATTTATGCACGGTTCAAGCCAACTGCTAGGCATTTGTATTTTGCTTGGTGGTTCCTAAAGAAAAAAATTAACCCACATAAGGAAGTGAGCAGATGTTGACACAGACAAATTTGGAAAATATACAGAATTATAAAAGAAAATTAATATTACTGCTAACATCTCAATGCATATGCTTCCCGCCTGCTTTCTATGTGTGCATGTATGTTGTTTTTGGCATTATATTTTATACACTGCTTTGTATGCTGCCTTTTTTAAACCTTAAATCTTGAATTGTAAACATTTCCCAAAGCTATTAAAATGTTTAACAAACATAAATTTAATGTTTGTTTAGTGCTACCTTTACTTATGCATTATGATTTAATTAACCATCCTATATAATAAAGATGTAACATGCAAATGGTCGTTACGCTGTGAAGCGTAAGGATTGACCGCGTAACAACTGGATCACTGATCAGCAGGAGGGTGGGGCAGCGAGCTACGAGCAGGCGTGGAGAGCTACAGGAGGGGGCAGGGCAGTAAGCAGTGAGGGGGGTCTGGGGGGGGGCGGCAGAGGGAGCTACAGGAGGGCGGGGCAGCAGGCGGAGGGCAGCAGGGAGCTACTGGCGAGCTTCTGACGCACAGATTCATGCGCAGGGCTACTAGTTCTTTTATAATTGGACATTAAATTTATCTATAATACTCTGATAATCTTGATCCATCATAATGATACCATTGTAATGAATAATAGGAAAGGAGCAAAGGAAAGGCCAGACATTATAGGCATGTCATTTGTGCAGCTTCACCAGGAAGCTGCAGCTTTGCATGCCTCAGGGAACCCCTGGCCCATTCCCTGTGGATTATGGGGGGAAGGGACTAGACAAAGGGGAAGATGGGTGCAAGTGCAGGGAAGTGAGGGTGGCAAAGGGAAGACGTCTGTCACTCAAATCTGGGGACAGAGATCATTGGCTAGAGTGGGCAGGACCATTGCAAACCCGCCGAAAATTTGGGAATACATAATCCCCTAAACACGGAGTCCCCTCTCTTGGCTCTCTGGTTCCTTTGCTTTTGCTCCTGCTTCCTTGCATTCATCTATGTTCCCTCCATGACCATGTGGCCATGTGTGGGCCCCACACACAATGGATTAATAGACGGCAGCTGGGCACACAAACTCAGCTAGCCACTGGATTAGACTGTGTCCCACATGGAAAGGAAACTCTAGACTTGGCTTTGATTGTAGCTCTGCGGAAGGCAAAATGGGACTTCTTCCTTGCCAGGACAGAGGGAAATGGGATCTCGGAAACTCAGGGGTGCAAGTCCACAGAAATAAAGCTTTCTACACCATCTCATCCTCCCACGTGGGTCTCAGAAAATTCCTTTCCATGGGATATTGCAAGAAACCCACTCCCACTAGCAACCTGTGGAGACATGGAGAGCTCCCCACCGATAACAGTGGAAGGCCTAAATATGTGTGGAAGATCTCATATTTTGACAAGAAAATTAAATTGGGTCTCCCTGACACAAACCGAGTGTCCAACATTTCAATTCAGACCCCAGCAGCGGTTTTCAACCTGTGGGTCACCAACAATAAAAATACATCCTGCATATCAGATATTTACATTACGATTCATAACAGTAGCAAAATTACAGTTCTGAAGTAGCAACAAAAATAATTTTATGGTTGGGTCACCACAACATGAGGAACTGTATTAAAGGGTCGCGGCATTAGGAAGGTTGAGAACCACTAGGTTAAGGGTTCAGTCTCAGAAGACTGCCCCCCCACCCCCCCATTTCAAATACCAGTTGTAATGAGGTACCCAGGCTATCTGCACTTTTGTCCATCTTGGCTACAAATCTGGGGATTCCCGCAACCCCTCTTCAGATGTGCTAGCTTGCTGGAAGGACTCACAGAACTTAGGAAAATTCTGCACTTACTATTATAGTTTATTACTAATAATAAAAATAACTAGTCAGATGAAGAGATATATAAGGTGAGGTCCAAAAGGGTCTTAAACACAGGAGCTTCTGTCTTCCTGGAGTTGGGGGGTGCCACCCTCCCCATGCCTCAATGTGTTCATCAACTCAGAACCCCATCACTTGGGAGTTGTTGTTGTTTTTTATGAGCATTTCTTTATGTAGGAATGATTGACTAAATAAATAATGGGTCATTCAGGATTGAACTCAATGTGTAGCCCCTGTCTCCATCCTTCAAAGCAGTTTTATTTTAATTGAGAAAGCACCTGAAGTCAGTTAACCTTACCCGATAAAAAGTCCTTGAGACTGCCCTACAGCTATGGAGGGGATCTTTTCCCTCTCAAACACATTTGCTCTACCCCAGAGGCAGCAGTGCCTGCTTTAATGCATCTCAAACAGGCCTCTTGATAGTAACACTTTGATCCCAGTCTCTATTCCCTCCACAGGAAGGCTCCTGGATCCACCTTGGCCCACACTCTGCTCCACTCTCACTCCCACCCCAGGCTCCTCCACTCCCACCGAGATCCAGTGTCTGGGGCCTTGTTTGTTCAGGAAGGGAGAAGGGAACACAAGAAAAGTAACAAATAGAACAAGTTGCATTCAGAATCGCAAACTGGCACTTTGCCATAATAATAACAATATTAATAACAACATTAAAAGCCAATAATATTTATAAGAGCTTAATGTGTATAAGTGCCAGGTATTGCTCTAAACACTTTATATGCATTATTGTAATAAATTCTTACAACAGCCCTCTAGGCTGTCATCACCATTTTACGGAGGGGAAACTAAGTTACAAAGAGGCCTATTCAGATGGTAGGTGGGGAAATTGGACTTAAACCCAGACATTCTGACTCCAGTGCCAAGGCCACATGAGACTACACTGATAGATCAGAAAAGGAGAAGAATGAATTAAAGATTTCCTGGAGGAACGTTTGTCATTCCTCTCAGCAGAAGTCATAAGCCTGAGGACAACATGGGAGGGGGTATTGCACGTCCAGAAAAGACCGCCTCTCCATGGTCCCAGAACCTCCTGTAAATTCTCTCTCCTTAATGTCTCTGCACGTGCTCGTTTCTATATTTCTCGATCCCAGTCTCAGTCTATCTTTGATCTTTTACCTCTCACGTCAGTAAAAGATCAAATATAGGGTGTTCCAGAAAAATATGGACATGGAAACAGGAAAGTAGTTATAGAATCTAGGTAAACACATTTTAATCAACTAAAAACAACAACACATAATTGGTTAGTAGTGAGGAAATAATGCAAGGAATCCAGGAAGCCCTGAGATATCTTTAAAAATTTGAACATGCATTTGCTCTAAACTAGCCAACTTATTTTTTCCCTATAACTGTCACCTTCTTCTCCTTCTCCCTCATTTGCTCTATTTCTTTTTGCTTACTCTTTTCTTTCAATGATGGGAGCAACATAGAAATTTAAATATAATGACCTCTGTAACATTTCCTAAACCATCCTTTCTTTGTAATAGATTCTGCACGAGCTCTAAACATAATTATGGTAATTTGTGTCACTGAATAAATTTATACATTTAAAGAAGAAAGTATAACTTAATACTCAGATGTTACTGTGGTGGAAAAACACTTTTTAAATTTGAAGCTAAAAGCAAAACAATTTATCAGGTCCTACGTGCCAACTGAAAGTCCCTTAAAATGGAATATTGTGGATTTCTTTCTTTTTTATTTTTTTGGTAAGTAAAAACATTTTAGAGTACTTTTGTTTTTTCTTTCAACCACTTGTAGAATTGAGTATAGTTTGAAGCCTAGTCTTTTGGGCTTCTGCTTTCTACAAGTCACATGGTGGAGATGTTTGTATTTGCCAAAATTGAAAAGGCCAGAATTATAAAATAAAATAAAATAAAATAAAAAAATCACATGTTGCATAATTCTGTTCCCCTTGCCAGAGCAGGCTCAGCTCCTTTCTGGTGAGATGAGGTCAAATGGAGACCTCCTTCTGAGTCATTTCCAGGAAAAGCTGTTTGTAGTCTCCACACATTTTCAGTGAGCAGATGATGCTAGGGATGCTGCTGCTGCTGATGGTGATGATGATAATAATTGAGACTTTTCTGAATAATTCTTGGAACACAGTTTCCTGCTGCACAAAATGGATGAAAGATATGGCATTCGGATTCAGAATAGTCCTCCAGTGTGGTGTGGTGGCTTGTAAGGTAGAAAGCATCATAGAATGCATTGGCATGAGAAGGAATAGTGAGACATGATAAGCATGTCTCTCCTTTCATCCCTGTCATGATGGAATGTTCACCCAAATTACCATCCAGTCCTGAGTCTCTGTGGAGGGGTGAAGACACAAGCCCACAGGGTCAGAAGTTGAGTCTGTAAGGGTTTAAAAGAAAGGACTGAAGAGTACCTAAGACTACTAAGAGTATATGAATGTTTGCTGGTCACAAGCACTGAGTAGGCAAGAATTTCTCCATCATTAGGACTTCTGTTCCTGCCATGATGGAAAGACCTGTATCAGACTATCTCTCCTGCCAAGACAAACTAGAAAAGCTGGGTAAAATAACAGTTTGAAAGCACTGAGGAGCAGGCAAGTCAGCCAGGAACTCTGAGAGAAGTGAGGTGCACTGGGGAGAGCCCACATTTACTTCCACATCATCCCTTGGCATTTGCCAATTTATAGATCAGGAAATAGAAACCTCACAGGTAGAGGCAGCGTAGGGTTTTGACATTCTTACTAAGTAAGGAAACAGATGTTAGAACTCGAGCTGTCAAGGTAGCAAGAAATTGAAGACCCAAAGTCTTGGAAAGGAGGGAATCTTGGAGAAATAAGCCTGAAATTATGTGTGAAATTTCCCCTGAGGCCTTCGCCAACTCCCAGTTGCACTCACATGAGATAAATACGCCAAGTCTCTGAAGAAAACAGTGGACAGCAGCAGCTGGGAAGCTAAGTAGCTGAGCAGAGGTTTTTGGCAGGCATCTAACACTGAGTAGATGGAGGTTGGGGTTCAGGGCTCAACAAGGTAGAGAAACCCTGGGAAATACCCTCATGCTTTTAGCTGAGGCTCCAGAAGAATTCACTAAGTGTTTGGGCTAAGCCATAGCATTATAGGCAACCTTGAAATAAACAATATTTCCATCATCTAATTACTGTTTTGCAAATCATATCAAAGCTTAGAGGCTTAAGACGATAACTTACTATCTCTCACAGTTCTAGAGGTTGACAGGTTCAGTTGGGTGGTGCTTGCTTGGTGTCCTTTATTTGAGGCTGGACTCATTTGAAAGCTTCTTCGGTCAAGTATCTGGAGCCTGGGCTGGGAGGTCTGGAATAGCTGGGGAGTGATTGAGTTCAGCATTTATGTTTATAGGAGTCCTCTCCATGTGAATATTTTGGGCTTCTTTGCACATAGAAGTCTCAGTGCAGCTGGATTTCTTATATGGTGGCTGGCTACCTCCAGACTGGGCATTTCAAAATAATGAGAAGTAGAGCAGGAAGTCTTTTAAGACGTGGGTTCCAAGATGGCACAGCATCACTTCTGCCGTATTATATTGGTCAAAGCAGTCTCAGAGCCCACCCAGTTGTTAGAGCAGGAGACCAACTCCCTCAGCTCAATGGGGGGAGTGTCAAAGAATTTAAGGTCATCTTTAATATGCCACAAACTAGTTCTAATAAAGCTCTAGGCGAGGCCTTGACTGGACGAAGTTGATCTTTACGTACTCATCTGCCTGTCAGAAAAAATTAAGTCCTCCAAGGGGAAAGATGACATCATCCAGAGATCCTGCAAGTTGTTCATACACAATGTTTGACATTCAATGAAATATTACTAGGAAGGCCAAGAAATAGAACTAGATCAAAAAGAAAATGAAAAACACAAATAACAGAAACAGGTCTAGATGTTGGAGTTATAATGTAGGAAATTTAAAATAAGTATGAGTAGCATGATTGAGAAATTTTTTTAAGGAAAAAATGGAGTTTTGCTAGAAAACTAGTATCTTTAAAAATAATAGAGTCAAATTAAAATTCAAAAACTTAAAAAAATAAATATCAGCTATTATGACTCCAGCAGATCAAACATGAAATAAGAATGGATCATTATACTAAAATATAGATTAATAGAACATATCCAGATCTAAACATACATAGAATAAAAGGATTAAATATACAGAATGAGTGTAGGAAATATACTGTAGATGGTTAAATGTCTACCAAATATCACTGGAGTTCCAGGAAAAGAAGATATAAAAGGAAACAGACACAATTCACTTGAAGGAATACTGGCCAGAAATTTTCCGTAAGTTGGAAAACATCAAGCTTACAAGACACTGAAGTGCTATAAAACTCAAGAAGGATTAATACAAAGGAGACCACATTTAGACACAAAATACAGAGACAAAAATCTTTCAAGTAATAAAAAAGACACCCTCCTTCAAAACAAGACTGACAATTGACTTTATATATATATATATATTTTATTTTTTACAGAGAGGAAGGGAGAAGGATAGAGAGTTAGAAACATCGATGAGAGAGAAACCTCGATCAGCTGCCTCCCGCACACTCCCTACTGGGGATGTGCCCGCAACTAAGGTACATGCCCTTGACCGGAATCAAACCCGGGACCCTTCAGGCCGCAGGCCAACGCTCTATCCACTGAGCCAAACCAGGCAGGGCTGACAATTGACTTTTTAATAGAAATATTGAATTCCAGAATTCAATACATTGGTTGATATTTTTTAAGTATTGAAAGAAAATAACTGCCAATTTAAAGGTCTATCTGTAGTGAAGTTATCCTTATATAATAAAGCAACATAAAGACAGATTTAGACAAATAAAACATGAGAATCTGTCTCCAGAAGACCTGCACTAAAAGAACTACTAAAAAGAAAATGTTATTCAGAAAAAGAAATATATGATTTCATATGGAAACAAAATTATGCAGGAAGGAAATGAAGATCACTGTGGGTGGAGAGATAGTGGGAAAATCTAAACAAATATTGATGATTAAGAAAAATAATGACAAAATATTTTGTGGTTTAAAATATACAGAGAGTTATAATACATGAGAACAATAATATAGAAGGATATGGGGGATGATAAAGAGAGTTGAAGTGCTATAGATTGCATTGTCTGGGAAGCATGAAAGAACTAATGTTAGGAAGACTTATAAAATACTTGATTGACTCAAAAGAAGACAAGAATAAATAATAGTAACAAAGAAAGATTCAATAAATATAAAATAAATTAGAGGTCTGGTGCATGAAATTTCTCACACTGGGGGGAGAGGGTCCCTCAGTGGCCTGCGCCCTCTTGCAGTTCAGGACCCCTCGCGCAGTTCAGGACCCCTCGCGCAGTTCGGGACCCCTCGCGCAGTTCGGGACCCCTCGTGCCTTAGGCCCACCTGCTCGCTGCTCCTTACTGCTTGGCTCACTGCTCCTTAGTGAGCACACTGACCACCAGGGGGCTGCTCCTGCATTGAGCGTCTGCCCCCTGGTGGTCAGTGTGCGTCAGAGTGACTGGTTGTTCCACCATTCAGTTGATTTGCATATTGGGCTTTTATTATATAGGATAATCAGATAGTAGATTTAAACCCAAATGTAGCAGTAATTATAGTAAATGTTAATGAGCTAAAAATACTGATTAAATGACAAAGATTGCTAGAGTGCATATAGAAAAAAACAAAATCCAATTGTATACTTCTTACAAGGTGTAAATGTTAAGTATAAAACAACCCCCAAAATAACATGCAACACTAACCCCCCAAAAGTGGATATAATGACTACATTATAAGGCAAAGTAAACTTAAGGCAATAGCATCACTAAGAGGTATTATAGCATAAGATAGGCACACAGTATACAAAGCAAAAATAAACAAATTAAAGAAGAAATTGAGAAATTCAAAATTATAGTTGGATATTTAAACTCAATAGTTTCAGTGATAAAAAGGACAATCCAACAAAACAAAAAACAAACAAAAAACCCCCCACAAAATCTCACATACACACACACCAACAAAACCCAGGATATACCATCTAGACAACATCTTAATAAACTCGAACTAACTGGCCTATACAGAATAGTACACCACAAACTAAAAAAAAAAAAAAAAATTCTTTTTAAGCCCATGTGAGCTATTTGCTGAAATAGACATATGTTCAGCTATTTAAAAAAGTCTTAATTTTCATAAGGATGGAATTTAATAGGATGTACTCTGACAGGAGTGTAATTAAACTTGAAATCAAAACCAGAAAAAATCCCCACCCAAATTTAGGAAATTAATTGATACACTTCTAAACACCTATAGGTCAAAGGAGAAATTATAATTTGTTAGAAAATATATTTAACTGAATAACTAAAAATATGGCATATCAAGACATAAGGATGTAGTCAAAGCAAAAAATGTATAGGCTTAAATGTCTGTCTTAGAAAAGGAGACATTTTTAATATCAATCATCTAAGCAAACATCACAGGAAGAAACAGAAGAGCAAACAAGACTTAAAGAACGTGAAAAGGTGTAAATAAGAAAGGAAAGACTAGAAATCAATTAAATATTAGACAAATACACAATAGAAAAATCAACAAAGTAAAACAACTAGTTCTTTGAAATACTAATGAAATTGATAAGCCCTAGCAACACTGATCAAGAGACAACACAAACTATCAATATCAGAAACAAAACAAAACAAAAAAAAGAAGGAAAGAACACAGCATAAACAAAGCTAAACACAATGGGGAAAATACTGGGAGGGGGGAAATATTGTCTATTCATGTCACTTAGGCTATATTGATAGAAAATCAAAATAACCAATAAATGTAGTTGATGCAATACTAAAGGAAAACATCAAGCTTACTGCTTAATCAATTTTGTTATTTGAGTTTGAAGAATCTCTTGTCTTCAAAAAATTGGGATATGTTTGATAGCCATTCAAAAGGGTTAGTTTCAAACAAATAGTTTGAAAGTCTCAGAAGTTATGGTAGAAGTAGGGCCAAAGACCTTGAATGCTCTCTGTGATTTTTCCCTTAATTAACTGGCCTTGGCCAGACTTTTGTTGTGTTTTTGTCTGGGGTTATTTTGGATGACATTTTGCTTGCCACATATTAAGACTTTCTAGTGGGATGCTGCTGGGTTCTTACTAGTATCTCCTCAAATGCTTTCTGTTTGACATCATTTTCTCTTCCTCCCAAAGATGAATTCAATAACTGAAATGTCAAGAATATTGTGTGCAACGGACATTAGAAAATGTTTGGCTTCTTTTTGACTAGTTGGCACTAAGCTCTGGACCGAAGTAGTCTGTTTAAACTGCCTGCAAACGTTTTGTTGACTTGAGAAAATTTTGTTGACTTGAGGAAAAATAGGTTTATGAAACCAAGTTATATTCTGGTAGAGAAATACATTGGTAAAAGGTTTGGGTTGGTCATTTTTGAAATTTTGCTTCTTACTCAGTGGTCAAATGGTTAGTGAGAGCCTACTGTGATATGCTTTTTGGGAATATTTAGGGCAGTGTTTTCAAATCTGAACATTGATAGCCTACTATATTTTAGTATGATATGCTTTATGGGAATATTTAGGGCATTATTTTCCAAACTGAATATCAAAGAGGTTAATAGATGTTCCTTTGACAAAATGGTTTCTGGCTAAAGGAGCTTAATGAGTTTGCAACATAAACTTTCCTGTTTGAGTCATAGAGCATATTGAAATAGTAAAACTCCAGGTAAGTCTTGCATCCAAGAAACCAGCTTCATTTTTCTTTGATTAACCCAGGTTTTTTTTTCTTAAATTATTTTTGATCATAGATTCCCTTATTTTGGAACATCCATTAAATCTCATGGGATACAAGAGAATTCTGGGAAAAGAGGATTGAATTAGCTTCCTCTGTCTCCCCCACCCGCACCATTGTATTTTCTGGGGAGTGGAAATTGAAGACCTTTCACACTACGTAACATATTAGACAAGTGCCCAACAAAAAAATGGTTGTTATGAAGAAACTTATAAAATGTATGAATGGCAGAAAAAGATACATGTAAACATATAGCCAAATTATTTTTTCTCATTTTTCTCTTTGTCTCCATGTTTTAATTTGTTACTTTTGGGGGACTTAGCCATAGAGAGGCAGTGATTCCTTTTTCCTGAACTGTCTTATTGGTAGCCATAATGGTCCTTCTCTTTCTTCCAGTTTCTTAAGTGACTTTTGATGCTGTACCTACAACCTATGTTAAAAAGAGGTTTGGCTTTACCTTCTCATCAAGTCAAAAGCTGACTAACAAAATGAAGGAGATGATTTTGCAGATAGATGTCCAAAGTGGTTGGTGGGTGTGCAGCCAGGAAATCTGTCCCAATTATGAAGAATGTCTTGCGAGTGGGTAGAAGACCAGAGACTTGTCCCAAGTGCAAGATTAGGTTAGTTATTCCAAGAGTCAAGGTGATCATTAAAATTGTAGGGAGTGTGAGTCAAATGCTCTGGTGAGTATGACAGCACCCCTGGGAGCATGGGACATATTGAATGGAGAAGAAAGTCTAAGCTGAAAAGAAGAACATTGTTAGCTTTCAGAATTGTGAGAGTGACCAAATTTCTCTGGAAACAAAAATGTCTCAGTTCAATTTTTTTTTCAACTTTGGACTTAAAATATAAACTCTAGAAAAATGTCTGCTTATAAGATTTGCTCTTTCTGTGAACATTCAGGTGCCTCCAAGCATGAAAGTGGTAATATCTTGTCGTTTAATGACATTCAAAGCCAAATACAGCTGTACCAAGCAACTGTCGTGAAATGTAAAATAAAACAAAACAACCCCCCAACATCCTTACTTAATTAAGAGAATGTAGTATTACTAGTAAATTGGGAGTATTTAACATCTGTTATCCCATTTTGTTTAAGGATATAATTTAAGATACATGTTTCCCAAAGCTTGGCTCTCATTCATGTTTCATCGTGGACCTACTGATGGTCAGTTTGCTAGGATCCCAGCCTTGGATCCTTCCTAAGAAGAGACAAACTTTAAATAGATACTTTCAATACAGTGCTGTAATAGGTATTTGCATATGGTATAGTGGGAGCATAGAGATGGGAGTAATAGAATATACCCTACATTTGGGGAAGAGAGAGATAGTTTTGGGTATTTAGAAATGGCTCTCTAGAGAAGAGGATGCTTAAGCTAAGTCTTAGTAAAAGAGTAGGTTGTAGGGGTAAAAAGAGGAGGTTGGGAAAGGCATTCTGGGTAAAGGTAACAACATGGACCAACCACAGAAGCAGGAAATCTAGCAGTCCTATAAGGCTGTGCAAAGACAGTACATTAGTTTTCTAATCCTGCCATAACAAAGCCCCACAAATTTACTGAATTAAAATAACACAAATGTATTATCTTACAGTTCTAAGGGTCAGAAATCTGGAAGGAGTGTCACTGGGCTGAAATCAATGTGTATCTGGGCTACATTCCTTTCTGGAGGCTCTGAGGGAGAATCTATTTCCTTGAATTGTCCAGCTTCTGGAGGCAGCCTACATTCCTTGCCTTGTATCCCCCTTCTTAGATCTTCAAAGCCAGCGTCGTAGTGTCTTGTGACCCTGATTTTTTGAACATCTATTTCTCTGACCAAATCTGAGAAAGGTCCCACTTTTAAGATTCATATGATTAGAATGGGCCTACCTGGATAAATACGAATATCTGTAATCACATCTGCAAAATCCCTGGGGATTAGGGTGTAGGCACCTTTGGGTGTTGGGGATGGTCATTATTCTGCCTACCACAGGCAGGATGACACAGATGAGGTAGGCAAGGACCACATCATGGGTGGAAAGCCCTGTGTGCTTGCTCTGCATTGGAGCATGATTCTTATTTCTCTTTTCTAGTTTAGATCGACTCCCTTGCCAGCGCTCTGCTCTTTGGGGACTGGAACTGGTCTCTGATAGCTGTGGCTCATTGGCAAAGAAAGTGATTTAAGACTGATTGCTATTCATTCTTCATTGCCCCTGACTCCAGGCAACTTAACAGTAATTAAAAAACAATTTGTCTCCTCTTCTCTGTTTATCTGAAGACACACACCAAGATAAAAGGGACTTTGACTTCCTATGGATTCTTCCAAGCTTTTGTTTCTGCTAGCTATTGCTACCCTTTTCTTTATATTCAACTTTCAATTAAGTGCACATAAAAAGATATGACAGATTCTACATATATTCACTTCAACTGACATAATTTGTAAAAATTTATAAAGGTAAAACTGGTCCAAAGCCAGTTCTTTAAAATATCTTATTATGTATCTTATAGAAGAAATCCGTGAGAAAGTCCAGTATTTCTCAATATTTTCTTCTCTTTTCACACTGTCCCCATGCTCAGTCAATCTTACTCAATAACATCTCTCATTTAAATGAGTGATTCTTAATGGAACATGAACCATAGTTTGAGAATAGCTGATCTAGTCAATCCCCATAATTTTATAAACTAGGAAACTGATTCTTGGATAGGTAAGTATGACCTGACCAATATAACATAGCTACTTAGCTGAAAATCCAAGGTTTGACCCCAGTACCACTTTTGTCTACACTTTAAAGCTTTAGACTTTATATCTACTTAGTTCCAAATTTCATTTCATCTCAAGTTTTCCAATTAATTCCATTGTAAAAAGCAAAATAATTTTTGCATTTTAGTCTTTTAGTTTTCTTCCTCTCAGTTCTATACCTTCCTAATGCCACGACCCTTTAATACAATTCCTCATGTTGTGGTGACCCCCAACCATAAAATTATTTTCGTTGCTACTTCATAACTGTAATTTTGCTGCTGTTATGAATCGTCATGTAAATATCTGATATGCAGGATGTATTTTCATTGCTCGTGACCCACAGGTTGAGAACCGCTGTTTTAGAGGCTTTACCATCTTTACCAGAAAAGGACTAGGAACATTCCAGGACTGAACATTGACATGCAGTGTTCTTTTTCATGCTCCACATCATATATATATATGACAAGGAGAGATTAGCTTTGTTGGTTCATCTTTCTTTTTTTATATTGTTATTTCTATCTTCCTTATAAGACTCACACTCCCCTCACTTCTTTTCTACTTCTCATTCTCTTTCCTTTAATAATATCCCACACTCTATACCCCTCCTGTTTTCTCCTGAGTCTAAGACTAACAAAGGGCCGCCACAAATAGCTGCAGTGGAGGAAGTTGATTTAATTGCTTGGTCACATTTTTACTTGGGTCTTCTCTGAGTCTTTCCTCCAGATGCTTACCTAATTTTTCTTCCCTTTGCTCTAGTTTTTTTCCTTCTAAATAAAATGAACCAGGCTTCATCCACATCACTGGTTTCTGTCAGCACAGGCAGGGAGTTAACGGTCAAAAAAAGATGGCTATATTGAGCATTTATGTAGCACCGTCCCCCTCAGCAATTGAAAACCTTCCGTAGGGAAGAGATATGCCATCTCTATTACATTGCTGATGAGAAGTGGAGGCAGAGAGTAGGAGGACAAGGAGGTGGTAAGAATATATATTATAAGTTATACTTTACAGATGGAACAACCAAAGTACAGATTAGGTCTAGCCAACTATTTCTCTTTATCATTTGGTGCCTTGGGGAAAGTCATGATGTTGGAGCATTGATCAGTAGAAATCAATCCATTCCTCTAGTGAACATACCTAAAATAGAGATCTACACAGTCCACAGCTGCTATAGGACATACCACGGCATCATAATGACAGGTACTGTGTAAGGCTATAATGTCCTGGGGTTTGGGCCTTATTCAATCTCTTTCTCCTTAATCTTCATGAGCCTCCATTGTCTCATCTGTGAAATGGAGAAAAGCAGATATGCATTTCAGTGTTGTTTCCAGATTTATGAGATGAAAAAGTCTTGAGGGTATTTAAAAGCTGATGGGAAAGAAGCAATATAGAGCAAAAGATTTATGCTAGAAGACAGAGAGGATAGTTTATAAAGCAAGGTCCCTCTCTGATAAAACAGGCAGGGACTGGTGGAGGGATAAGCTTTAGTTAGAAAGAAGGGCCCCTATTCTCCAATGTCAGAAGGCAAGGTGGACAAATGACTGCAAATGCAGTGGTGGAAAGTTGAAGGATGCCCCCTCTGAGGGGCCTCTATCTTCTCTGTGAAGTCAGAGTTGACGCCACCTGCTTTGAGTATTGAGGGATGTGAGGATATTGGAGGACTGAGGACAGTGGAGAAACCGTAGAATCCTCACCATGGAGAATAAGAGAGAGAACTGGTAAGACTCAGTAGAATTTCTTGGCAGTGTTTCATGTCCTGTTGAGGATGCTGACCATGAACACATAATGACAACACTGTCCTGTTGCTGTTTCTGCAGTGATGTTCAGCAACCTTGGTCAATAGCTAGATTCACTTGAGAAAAATCAATTCAGTATGATGAAAAACCAGTGGGGCTAGGGACTTGAGGAAGTTGAAGAGAGCTGTCACAGTAACAATCCATAGTAATAAAAGGGTAATATGCAAGTGACCAAATGGCCAAACAGCGGAACGACTGTCCAGACGACCTTCTGGATGAAGCCAGGGCTGTGAGGGCTGAGGAAGCCAGGGTTGTGAGGGCGGCCGGGGCTGCGAAGGCCTACTCTTGCATGAATTTCGTGCATCTGGCCTCTACTATTGAATATAAGTAGGATAGAGAAGGCAGTGAAGGAAGAAGGACACTGATAAGTGAGAAGTTGTGAGGGTGGTCAGATGAATCCAAGAAGCTGGTTAACAGAAATAATGAATGAGGCCACCTAGAAGAAAAAGAGTTGTGAAGTATCTGAGTTCTTGATTTGGAAGGTAGAAGAATTGCTCTGGGTGATAATAAGGTCCAGAGAGTGGCAGAGAAAACACACAACCAAAGTGGAGAGTGGAGGAGAAGGTGAATGGAGATGAAGAGTTCATGGAGCCCTCCGGACACAGATAATAGGGGGGTGAAGGCCTAGGGCAGGGGATGGAAATGGGCTATAAGGGGTCAATGGGAGAAAAAAGGGGACATATGTAATACTTTCAACAATAAATATTTTTTAAAAAAAGAGTTCAAGGAACCCAGCAACCAGGATGTCAGGAATTAATATAAATTTTGACAGGATATTGACATTAGATTCTCGTTTTGGTATATAATAGTGACAAGGAGGAGAGGGTGATAGACTCAAAAGCACGAGTCTTGAGGGAGTAGGAGTTTTTACAGGAGGAGCCAGTGACAATAGATGAGAAATAGCAGTGAGGAACAAGCAGGGCATTGCTTCTGCCTCCAGACTCTGGAGTATGTGATTCAGCAAACTCTCCTTGAGAACGCTGTGTAGACAGTTAATCTTCAGGAGAGAGCCAGCATTCTACAAAATTTGGATTATTAAGATTAAATGAGATAGTGTATGTGAAGTGCCTGCCATATAACATGATTTTATGTATCTTTAAAAAAATATATAATGTATAATGCATAATGTTAAGTGCATTTTATGCATCATCTCATTTAATCCTAACAGTCTGATAGACAAGTATTATTATTATTATTATCTGCCTTTTATAAATGAAAACGCTGAGTTTTGGAGGGGTTAAGTTACTTGCACAGGTCCCCCAGATCAGAGGTGGCAAACTTGAACCCAGGCAGTCTAAAGCCAGAGCCCACACTTTTAATCATTATTATACTATTAGAGGTCCGATGCATGAAATTCATGTAAGAGTAGGCCTTCCTTCCCCCTGCTGCTGGCATTGGCTTCCCTCTGGCACCCGGAACACAAGCTTCCCTCGCAGCCCCAGCTTCGTCCAGAAGGTTGTCCGGAAGGATGCCCAGTCTAATTAGCATATAATGCTTTTATTATTATAGATTTTTGTTTTGAAAACAACTGTATCAGATTGTCCATATGAATGAATTTAAGATATGAATTTATTTTTAAATTGTGTAATGTAAACCTAAATTAAGTCAAACTAAACTTTTTGGTAAATATGGAACTGTCCAAATATGTAGCATGATAATCCCACTACCATATACCCTCCTTGCAGGGCCAGGAAGGGGGATTAAGGCCAGTAATTTTGTGGGGTTTTTTTGAGCCTGTATCTCAAGGCAAGTCTGCAAGGCTATTTTGGATTGCTTGATCTTGATTGATGACTATGAAATAACAGGGTGAGTCAGGGAAGAGATGAAAATGAATTTGGAGTTAATGTAGCTAAAAGTAGAAATAGGTGGAAATTAAAGGAATTATGTTGGCAGGTGTGGAATTATGGGAGGGCTAGAAAGGGAAAAGGAGGCTCTGGTTACCTGTGCCTCCTGTGGATCAGAGAAAGGCTGGTGGAGGGGGCTGAGCTGTTAAGTCCCTCAAGGGTCTTGTAAGGGGAGAGTTGTCACTTGCATTGAGCATTGTCCCTAGGTTATCTGGGACATCTGAGCATATGGAGTTCAAATAACTCTGAGTTCATTCCTAAGAGGGAAATGGCGGTGGTGGGAATAACCAAAGTACAGGAAACTTCACCTGGCCTTGGGCACTCATTTGGACCTCTGGGTCCTAATATAACTCCACACTGAATTTCTGGACAAATATTCTCATTCTTTCCTTCACTGAGGAGCATACTTCCATGCAGTGATCTACAGTTCTGCCATCAGGGCAGTGCCATTGCCCTCAGCCATGGGCACTGTGTTGAGATGAAAAGGGTACACAGAGATTCAGGTTCAAAGGAAGGACATTCCAGATCACATTGGGTGATGGGGCAATGGTGACCATCCCTCCCCACACTAGTGTTTGAGACCAGAGGTGAGATTATCATGAGAAAGGAATAACTGAGTGAATACTGATATGACATTTCCCATAGCATTTTATTTTTTACTAGAGGCCTGTTGCACAAAGAGATTCATGCAATAGGCCTTCCCTTCCCCTGGCTGCCAGCACCAGTTTTCCCCCAGCACCCAGGACCCAGGACCCAGGCCTTCAGTCTTCACTGTTCCAGCCAGAGCCTTCAGTCTTCGCTCCACCACTTCGTGCCTACGTATGCAAATTAACTTCCATCTTTGTTGGGTTAGTTTGCATACTCTCCTGATTGGCTGGTGAGCGTAGCGGAGGTAAGGTCAATTTACATGCTTATCTATTATTAGGTAAGATTTTTCCCTAGGGGAAGATTTTTTTTGGCCACAACCTTGGAGGGACTGAATTAGTACCTCTATTGATTTTTAATTCAGTGGGGACTCTGTACTATTTTCCTTATCAGGTTTGTCCCAGGGCGTTGAAAGGTGCTACTTCTTCAGCTTACGAAACAAAATGACCAGCCTGAACATGTTCATTAGTGAGTACAGAAGATTTAAAAAGTACCCTGAGAGCCAAAAAGTTCCAGGGAAATTTTCCCAATTTCCCAGGGAGAAATTTCAGACAACCACATCTTTCCTTAGTTTCAGCAGCCCAGTCCCTGAAATGCTTGGTTCTGAGAATCATTAGGGAAAGACAAGAGTCCTCCTGGCAGGTACTGAGATGTTTGGTTTGTTTTAACTTTGTGTTGATCCCTGGAATGTTAAGAGGCATGTTCCCATACAAACCACACTTCAATAAAAAGATGACTATGGTTAAATCCAGTCCTATGGGGCAGCTAAAAATTTAAAAAAAAAAAGCATATATTGGAGAATACAGTGCTTCTGCGTCCAATTCCGCCAGGTTCACAGAGCGGGCCTTTCTGGAAGGTTTTATGTCACTTCTGTTTATTCTGATGAGGAAGGCAGTTCCTAGCTTTTTCAATTATGATGTGTCAGTTTTTCCACTGAAGATCACAACTTCTCGGAACATAAACTTCTGGTGTGTTTCTAATCCCTCTGAGTCTTAATGATGGCATGTGATCCAATGGCATGCAACACACATCCTGCACCATATCTTTGCCTAACTTTTTGGTGTGAAATTCCGAGTTTTGTAAGTCTAGTCTTTCCCACATGACCTGTAAGCTGTCTTCAGATCCAGGAAATACTTGGACAGAAAGCAGAAAATCAGATCCTGTACTTTTTGGAACGTGAGGAGCTTTAAACAAGGGGGTAAAAGATTACTGGCATGTAAATTAAAACAAGTCTCAACTGTTCCGCTTCATTTTGGAAAAAGTCAGCCTTGTTCACCAGATGTACTTCTGTTAGCATACAGAATTACAATAAAAAAATAAGAACAAAAAAGATCCTGCTTTTGTCAGAAAGCCTAAATGACCATTCCCGCTCTTCCACCAACTAGCTGCATGGCCCTGGGTGATCATATACTCTCCACGGGAAATGGCTTCCCCTTTTGTAAAATGGAACGGTTTGGTGTGTTGGAATCTAAACCCCCCATAGCTTTCAAATCCAGAAGATTCTGAAGGAAATGAAAATGTGTGGTCATAGGTTTCACAGTACTACCCGATATGACCAGTAGATGGCAGACATGCATTGTAATCTGAAATTGCTACCAGTGTGATACTACTGGTAGTCTCAATGGTGGTGAAGCTCATCAAGAGAGGCACAGAATAATGACCATTAAAAAGAATGTTGTTCGTGCCCTGGCCTGTGTGGCTCAGTTGGTTGAGTGTCATTCCATGCATGGCAAGGCTGCCCGTAGGATTCCTGGTCAGGGCACATGCCTGGGTTGTGGGCTCAATCCCCAGTAGGGGGTGTGCTGATGGATGTTTCACTCTTAACATTGATGCTTCTCTCTCTCCTGTTCCCTTCCTCTCTCTAAAAAAAAATAAATAAAAACATTAAACAAAAGAAAAAGAATGTTGTTCTTAACCAGCAGATAGATTCATTGACCCCATGGAAAGATTCTCTGTTTCCATTACACCTGAGGTATCACCACACTTGCATAATTGGCATCCTTTTAAACTATACGTTGAAAGGCAATATGGCCACTGGAAAACACCATGCATTTCTTCTCTCACTCTCATTTATTTATAATTTCAACAACTACTTGTCAAGTCTACCGTGTTCCTGATTCTGGGCTAAGTAATAAGGACACAGAGATAAAAATTATACAATCCCAGTATTTAAGAAACTCATCCTCCAGAGGGATAGATATGCCATCAAAGGAATCATAGTCATTAAGGTAAGAGGCTATAGAGAAGTTCATAGTAGACCATGTAATGTGCTGAGGGGGGAAGGGGTGTCAAGAATAACTTCTTTGGCCCTAGCTGGTTTGGCTCAGTGGATAGAGGATGGGACTGTGGACTGAAGGGTCTCAGGTTCAACTGTGGTCAAGGGCACATGACTATGTTGCAGGGTAGATCCCAGTAGGGGTTGTGCAGGAGGTAGCTGATCAACGATTCTCTCTTATCATTGATGTTTCTCCCTCTCCCTTCCTCTCTGAAATCAATTTTATATATATATATATGAATAACTTCTTTGGTAAAACACTGAATATATGAGAATGGGTGAAATATGGTTTAATGAACAGGAAATTAGTTAGAGAAAGAAGTGGTCCAGACAGAAGAACAGCATGTTCAAAGATTCTTAGTTAAGAGAGGGTGAGGAGCATTCCAACATGTATTACAGAACCAGGCAGAAAGTGGTATGAGATGAGGAGGAGACTAGATCACATGGGGCCTTCTAGGCCATAAAAAAAAAAAAGAAAAAAGAAAACTGTTTTCATTAAATTCTTGATTTCTTTGTGATTTCCTTGGCAAAGGCAATTTTTTCAGACTAGCTTGCTGGCATCTTGGTGGGCAAAGAAGACTGGCCCAATAATAAAAGAAAGAACAGGTTTATTTAACTGGGAACTGGAGGAGAGGAACATGGAGATCTGAGAGTCAAAACTGGTTTGGATAATTTTAAATCAAAAGAATACTCATTGTATTTCTAGGGTTAAGTAATCTATATGGCAGCAACAATCCATCAAAATGATGGTCTATCATGTCTGTGTATCATTGGCTTTATTCTCTTTAACACTAATCATAGCCACCTATGGGCCAGGCACTGAAATTGCCACTTTCACTGCAAGAATTTGCAGCACCAGGCAACCACAGAGAGTGGCTATAGAGGCCTGTGTTACCCCTCATTTGCCTAACAGCCCCTCACTCATCATGACTCTGTATCAATTAAGCAATTGTTTTTCTCTGAAAATCTCAGCCCTTCAATAACATGGCCCCTAAGCAAATGACACTGTGAATTAGCCTCTGGAGTGTTTCTAACACAGCAGAGGAAACAAATGACATGTCATTATGGATTTTCTGGCCATAAAACACCAAGGCAGATATTGGATTTTAAAGAATTACAGGCTGATGTCAGGTCATAACTTAATTTAAAAGCAAACTTAGGTTTGTGATCTGCTGTGAATGTTGGAAATCCCATGGAGCTGAAGGTGGGTAAAATTATATATTTGAACCCAAATGACTAGTCCATATACTGCTCTCTCCCCCAGTTCTGTTTGAAATACACAGAATAGTGACGACTATGTAGCTAGACATTTACTTTACAGCATGCAAAATCCAAAGTCAGTGACTCCTTTTATCACTGCCTTAATACGGAGCTAAGCACATAAACATAATGCAATTCTCTGTGTGAGAAGTCATGGATGCTTTAGAGCTACTGGAAAATTTTCATTTACCTTGTAGTAACATTCTTAGACCACCCAGCAGAGACATCAAGAACTATTTATTTTGGAGGTCTGGCTGCAGTTTTGCAGAATATTTTCACCCATCTCCTTGCTTGATCTAACCATATATCTAACTGTGGGTTACTATAAATATAATGAGGATCTATTAGGTAGGTGAGCCCAGGGTCTTAGACAGTTTTATTAGTTCTCATAAATATTTATGTTCCATATATAATCATATTATCATAGTTTTGTATACACTCACACAAAATTCATGAACCTATTTATTTTATCAACTAAGCAATGCCACCAGTCATAGGCAGCAAAATATAGTAGAGATGATAAAAATAAGGACCTGTCAATAGCCTGGCTACAATGCTTTAAACAGAACCCATTTTCCTTAGAACCATAGTGCTTAGGGTTAGCCCAACCCACTGGACGGTCAAAATGCCTCTTCCACTCCATAGCACTCTTCTCTCCACCTGGCCTGAAATGCCACCCTTAGAGACAATCATAGGTGGTACCGTCAATTAAAAGACTGTTTTCCACTGGAGGAGACATGAGAAAAGACCTTCTTGTATATTACACACAACCGTGGGCTTCCCAAAGTTATGTACAATTTTCAGTGCATTAATTAACCACTGTCTTCTCCAACTGTGTCCACTCTAACTTATATAAACATTGAACTATCAGAAAACCAATACATAAAGTATTAGTAGTAGTAAGAAATAATCTCTCATTTATCCCACGTTATCGATGGCAGGTCAATCTTCAAGAAGTCAAGGGCAAGATTCCAGGAAGGAGCCTAAAGGACTTCACTGACCATCTGAAGACTAATGAGTTATTGCCACTGAAATGCTGAGGGGGCAGGGAAAGAAGTAGCACTGGGGAGCTTCTTAAAAAGTAGAAATGAAGATCAAGGCACTTCCTAACAGAACTGTGCCCATCAAGATGGTGGAGTTTTCTCTGCATATGTCCAGGTACCCCTAGATGGACAAAATTGGGGCACAAGTATTGACCAGATGACTTTGAAAGGTCAGATACAGGAGGG
Source organism: Myotis daubentonii (assembly GCF_963259705.1). Lineage (NCBI taxonomy): Eukaryota > Metazoa > Chordata > Mammalia > Chiroptera > Vespertilionidae > Myotis > Myotis daubentonii. The sequence continues at coordinate 30,913,166 of NC_081852.1, read as the reverse complement.
ACCAAGAGAGCCATTTTCTATGTCTTGTTCCATTGAGGCTCACAGAATGTTAGAGCTAGGGGAGACTTAGTTTAAGAACTTTCCCAGTAATTGAACCAAATCCGAAGAGGCTGAAGGTCACACAGGAGTTGTGACACAGACCTACTAGGGCTGTGGCTTGAACTCACTTCTCCTAGTTACCAATGAGGTCCAATTTCATCCATGCTGCATAGTAAAGCAAACAGAAGAAGCAAGGTAGATAAAGAAACAAGAGTTCAGTTGCATGTTTAGAAATCCCTTAGCTTGCTGAAGTGAATACTTTCGGGAAAGCAGTTCTCCTGGGAAGAAAGAGTGAAATGCTGTCCCCAGATTTCACTTGCCCAAGTGATGTAATGGACACTGAGCCTTTGGTGTGACCTGTTGGATACAGTCCTATCCCTAAGACTGTCTATGGTCAAGTATCTGTTCTCTTTGTCCACCTGTTTCACCCACACACAATTCTGGACCCCATCTGCCTGTTGCAATTCTCCACCCTTGCCTGATCTCTTCCTTCTTTTGGCCAAAACAAATTGCTTCCAAATGAAACATACATCTTTTTAATTTTGTCCTTCAAGGCCAGATGTCTTTTGCCAAATAAGTCTCTAGCCATATAATTTGTTAAACCTATCCAAGTCATCATGTTGAGGGAGTCTAAAAGGCACTCCAAGAGCCATCCTTCCCTACCTAGCCACCATGCCCTGCCTGTCTATTCAGGAACATAATGGAAAGAGGAATAGGAAGACAGAACTTGAGTCTTAACTATATGACCTTGGGCAAGACTCAGTGTCTTTGAGTTTCAATGTCCTCATCTATAAAACACAGATTAAAATCCCCACTGTCCATGCTTTACAGAATGGTGAGGTCCAAATGTGGAGAGGTATGTGAAAGAACTTGATAAACTTAAAGCACTTTGTAAACTCAATGCAATTGTTAATAACCCCTATGAATGACACTGTGGTAGGAATCTGAAGCCAGGTATAGAGAACTCCTAAGTATTCTTAAGATCCATGCTCTGATGACTCCCTGCTCAACCTGCCCATAGATCCAGCTGTGCCTGTAGGTTTGGTAAGAGAATTTCTATCTTCACAGAGATACACAATTTTACATGATCTTTGATATGACATAGAGATTACTTCTTCCCAGTGTTGCTATTAACCCAGAAGCAGAGGTTAGTTCAGGAAAGAATCAAGTTTTTTTCATTATCAGGCAACCACATAGGTCATCTTTATGGTATTTTTCCAGAAGATGTTTGTCTGGTTCCTAAAAACTTTCCTTTGGCCTCCTTGACTATTTTGTAATTCCTTGACAGAACACTTCCTCTGGTGTCCCCATTTTCTTACTTGCTATGTGCACTCTGCAATAGAAAAAAAAAATTTTTTTTCACATTGCCTTTTGAGCCAAGAGTAACAAAATTTGGACCCTGCCTTTTCTGAAAGAATTTCCTCTGAAACAATCTTTGTGGTAAATCTCTCCTGAATCTGGCATATCCTCTACTTGAACCTGGCATATCATTTTCTTTTCACACATTTACCCTATAAATTCACATCTCTGTTTTCTCACCCCTCTGACATTCTGACAGACGGTATAATATACATAGTGAATTAAAGCTGCTCTGCCTTTGCCCTCCATGGGGTGCCATCTGAGCACAAGCCAGGCACCTGCCCTTTCTCACCTGTGATGCTTATGACAAGAGCACCATCAATTAGTTGTGTTTGCCTCTTTCCAGACCAAGGTTATGCTTGATAATCTTGGAATACAAATTAGATCACAAGTTGAGCAGTTGGCAGATCATCTGAGCTGCCAACTCAGTCTATGCAGAAGTCTTGCGAAATAGTCACTTAGATGAAAAAATTTGAAAAAATATTAAAAGTTTAGGTAAATGAAAGCATTTTATATGTCCAGTAAATGTTAGAAGGAACCTGGTGAAGTTCAGGTAGTAGTCCAGAAAGTTGCTGGAAGCATCCCATATCTCCTGCTACCTTTAATCAAACTTCTTATGAGACTGATTCTTACATTTTTTTTGCCCCCTCAAAAGGATAAATAGAACATTCCATAATAAAAATTTTATAGAGGGATTGGATATTTCTAATTATAATAAACTAGAAAGAATGTGCAGTGGTAGTCAATTTCAGGTTTTTGTTCCTCTTATTGAAGAAATGATGGGTAAGGGAATAGTTTTTAAAATTATTATTTCTTTTTATCCCAACTTCTTTTATTTTGAAAAATTTCAGGCCTACATAAAAATTTATTAAAAGTGCAATTGGTAATTGTTAAATTCTGCTGCATTTGCTTGATATCTCTGCATTTCATTATTTCCCTCAGAACCATTGAAAATAAGTTCCAAAAATCATAATCCTTCACCCACAAATATTTTAGAGTATTTCTCCTAATCACACTATCATTATTATATCCACAAAATTTAACACTGACATAATTTTTAAATAAATTTTTATGAAGATATGATTTATATATAGAGAAATACTCACATTATAAGCATACAGCTCAGTTGGTTTTGACAAATGCATATCATCCATGCCCCTACTCACCAAGGCATGTTCCTATCAAGATAAAGGGCATTTCCATCACCACAGAAGATTCCCTTGTGCTCCTTCCAGTATTCTTCATGCCCAGAAGCAAGCACTGATCTCATCTCTGTCATCATAGATTCATTTTGCCTCTTCTAGAATTTCATATAAAGGGGAGTCATATGGTATGCATATTTTAGTTTACCTTTTTTCTCTCATAATATTTCTGAAATAGTCACCCAGGTTGTAGGGTGTATCAGTAGTTTGTTCCTTTTTATTGTTGATTAGGTATTACATTATCTAAATATAGCAGTTTGTTATCCATATCATCTGGGCTCTTTTGAGTTTTTGCTTATTATGAACCTTGTTGTGCAAAGTTCCGTGGACATATTGATACAAATTATTGCCTAATACACAGTCTATATTCAGATTATCCTGAATGTCCTTTAAAGCTTTTTTCTTTTCATTCTAGGATCAAGTAAAGGATCATATATTACATTTGGTTGCCTCTTTGTGTCTTTTAGTTAATAACAATCCCACTTTTTAAACATTTTTAAAAATATATTTTTATTGATTTTGGAGAGGAAGGAAGAGGAAGAGAGAGAGAGAGAAATCTCAATGATGATAGAGAATCATTGATCGGCTGCCTCCTGCACGCCCTGCAACCGGGGCATGTGTCCTTGATCGGAATCGAACCTGGGACCCTTCAGTCCACAGGCCAATGCTCTATCCGCTGAGCCAAACCGGCTAGGGCAATCCCACTTTTTAAAATGATCTTTTAAGACTTTTTTTTTAAAGCTTGAGATAATTGTCTCGTAATATGTTCTGCATTCTGGATTTGTTGCTTATTTCCTCATGATTAGGTTGAGTTTAAACCGTTATTATAAAAAACACAGGATGAATGACTGTGAAAGCCATGCTCTAAATAGCCCCCCATGCTCCTCACCTCCTGGTGGCCATGCTTTGGGTTGTACCACCCACACTGAATCAGGTCAGGTCCATGTGACCAATGGAAGACTGTGGATGTGGTGATGTGTGATTTCCAGACCTAGGTTAGAGAGACATTGCGCTTCTACCTTGATCTTTTGATTCCCCAGCTCTAGGGGAAACCAGCTGTGATGCCATAAGGACACTCAAACAGCTCTGTGCAGAGGCCCAGGTGGAGAAGAACCAACATTTGAACAGCAACTGGCCAGCCATGTAGCATTTTGAAAGTAGACAGTCCATCCCTGGTCAAGCCTTCAGATATTTTTCCAGCTGACATCTTATTGCAACCACATGAAACCCCAAGCTAGAACTTCCTGGCCAAAACCTTCCTGTATTCCTTACAGAAATATGAGAAATAATAAATAGTTACTGTTGTTTCAAGCCATCAAGTTATTGGGAGTATTTATTAAGCATCTTTAGATAACATAGAAACACTATATATCTCCCACTGAATGACTGCAAGCATCTAATTTCATTATTGGTGGTGCTAAGTTTGATCATTTGGTTAGATTAGAATCCAGCAGATCTCTTCATTATAAAGTTAACATTCCTCCTTTGTGGCAAATAATAAATTGGTGGAGTTTAAGACTGTCTGAATATGCTAATTCCCGACAATATTTCACCCAATGATTTTAGAAACACTTATGATCTGTCTCTAAATCAATGATTATACTGATTCTTGAAAATGCAGATTTTTCTAATTCAGTCATTCCTTTTACATTTATTAACTGGCATTCTTTTATAAAGAAAATAAGCTTTCTACCTATCTGGCCAACGCCATGCCCCTATCTCTTTTTTTCCCCTTCTTGAGTATCACAATTATCAAATCATAAGTATGGATTTATAGATTAATTTTTATTCAATGAATTATAATCTCAAACCATCATTATTCTCCACTTATTTAAATTTGATTATTTGGAGCCTCTTTAAGGTATCTCCTGAGTTATTTGGAATATCCATACTGGTCTGAGCATTTTGAGGGAATAATCTTAAGAGTAGCACAGTGTAGATCTCTCTGTGGATCCCATAGTCTATTCAGCATTGGGGTTTATGTTTCTTGTGTCAGATCCCTTATTAATAATTGAAGAATTCATTTAAACAAATATTTATTGAATGCCTACCAGCTCCAAGCATTGTTCTAGGCACTGGGGGTAGAGGTCTAGATAAAAGTGTGAACAAAAGAGAAAAAAATCCCTACCCTTATAGAGTTTACATTCTAGTAAGAATGTTCTCATCTCTTGCTTCTGTAAGGGTTTCGTTTTCCACTCTTTCATGGTGCGCAGCCTGTTTGCTTCTCTTCTTAATTAAGATGGCTGCTTATTGCCATAGATCTCTCATCTTCTGAGTCTTTATATCTGAGTTCACTTTGGCAGGTATGTTTTCTCCAGGGGATCAGCCATTCTTTGGTGCACCATTACAATGAGAGAAGCATGGACATGGGAAAAGTCATTTCCATCTCTGGGTCTAGCTGAAACTAACTTCTGTATTCTGCTTCTTGATACCTCCTGTGTAACACCATTAACGCTCTCCCAGAAGCAGTTGCCTGGGGCATTACTGTTTAATCAAATAATTCTGATAGTGTGTGGGCTGCCTGAGCACCTAGGCAATACTAAGCACATAGTCAAAGCAGAGAAGATGCCTTCTGAATGCAATTTAATGGACAGTTGGGTTAATGACTGAATTGACTGGCTATAAACATGGCTTGCTCTTTTATTACTACACTAGAGGCCCGGTGCATGAAATTCATGCATGGAGAGAGGGTTCCCTCAGCCCACCCACTCAAATTGGGGACCTCTCAGGAGATGTCCGACCCACAGGGATGGGGCCTAAACTGGTGGTGAGACACCCCTCTCATAATCTGGGACCGCTGGCTCCTAACCACTCACCTGCCTGCCTGCCTGATCACCCCTAACTGCCTCTGCCTGCCTGCCTGATCTTTCAAGATCAGATGCACATTGGTCTTCAGACATTTTCTGTCAATAACACCGGCTTCTTTCGGCTGCAGAACTATGTTGTATCAATAGTTGCTCTTTAGACATAGTCCCACCTCCCTGCTGTCACAGTCTGAGATGCAGGTGAATGAGAGTCCTGGCTGTCAGGCCGCTGAGAGCTGTCTGACCAACAGCTGATTCTGGCTGATTCTGTGGGGGTCGGACTTCCTCCTCCCTGTGTCAGAGTCTCTGCGATGCAAACATTCCATGCCTGGCCTGGCCAGAGGCCCTCTTCTGTGGCCAGGCACAGAAATGACCCCCTCCCCCCCGCCCGGACCACTCTGTGCCTGCTGCCCAGAGGCCTTCCGCGGCCAGGGTGGAACATTTGCCTCATCACCGCGGTGATGAAGCAAGCATTCTGCCAGGCTTCTCACACTGCCCACTCCCAGCGGCTGCCCCCCAGGACTGGGGGACTCTGATGGGGCTGAGAGGACTGGGTGCCACCATCTTGTGGCTATGGGCGCTGCCATCTTTGTGGTGGAGTGAAGGTTAATTTGCATATTACCCTTTTATTAGATAGAATAGGCTTTTTTATTTTATGTTGAAGGTTAAAATCCTACCCAAGCCTGTGGTCATTTGAGGCTTCTTTCCTGTATGGAAATTGCTAATTCTAAGCAATAAACACTATCAATCCCCTTTCTGTTTTATTTAAAGATTTTGTAACAGTACCTTCTTCCACCTTTCCTTTATACCTGTGGTTTTCAACTGGGGGCAATTTTGCCCCCAGGGTACATGTGGTGATGCCTGGAGATATTTTCAGGAGCCTGACCAGGAGTTCTATTAGCATCTAGTGAGTAGAAGCCAAGGATGCTACTAAACATACTACAGTGCACGGGACAGCCACCCAACAAAGCATTATGTGCTTCAAACTATCAGTAGGGCGGAGGTTGAGTAATCCTTCTCTATACACTTGGTCTAAGTCACCCTGTAACATGAAAAAGTGTTCATTTCCACAGTATAAGGGGAGTTGATAAAGTGATGCCTGAGTAGCATAGGCAGTATCAATGGCAATGATAGTAGAATCTACTGGTGTCTTTGAATTCCTCAAAGAATGACCTAGAAAGTGTTTCATTTTTTTTTATAAGGGAATTCTACCACTCCCCCTGTGCTATTTCTTCACTGTTTCCCTCTTGGGCATATCTGGGGAGGAATGGTCCAAGAAAGGACCCACAAAAGATGCTTTTATCCTCTCCTTGATTTGCAAAGCTTTTGTTTCCTTAACCAGGCTTGGCCTAACAGTCCTCACCGTATGGACTATAGAACACCAACTCCACTGCCACCCCCTACTCTGCTTGGGACCTTGCTTCTGTCCTAGGCCATCAGCTGCCTCCAAAGGCAGTGAGCAAGTGAGGTCACATAAGCTGTGGTGGCAGAGATTACCGGAGTTTTTGTTTTGTTTGTTTGTTTTTGCATTTGGCCTGGAATCCCGTGGGGGCATACAATCCCTTCTCCTGTGGTGTCTTTGTGGGCCATCCCTTAACAAATGCCTGCTTGTTCTTCCTCAAAGCTCATAGGGTGTCAGAAGCCAAGGCTGAGTCCTCTTTGCATTCCCAGCGCCCACTGGCATGACCTCAGGAATCCTGCAGCTGCAGCGTGAATGGGACCATTTGATGGTTTAGCTGAGGGCTTAAGTGGAGTTGGATGGCACAGAATCCTCCTATTAACAGCTCTGTCAAATCTTTAACCAGACTCAAACAAATACTTTTGGGAAAAATCACTCCCTTGTCTGAGTTCTCTACCTTGCCACTCAGCAAAGGAATCAGGATTCTGCTCCGCCAGCACCAGCACTGGGTATGGTGCACAGTGCTCAGTAGATATTGGTTGAACCGAACGATGGGAACACAGTGCCAAAATGAAGTTTTAGAGATTGGTTGGTACTGTAGGGGAGAGAAAAAAGAAATATTTTCCTCTATCCATTTTAGCTTTGCTGGTTGGGGCCTTGCAAATTAGATTGACAAAAGACAGATTAACAAGAGAAAAACAAGTTTATTAACGTGTGCATCATTCATACACCGGGAGTACTCAGGGGTGCTTAAAAATTAGGCTTATATAGCATTTTAACAAAGGAACATCACATTTTGAGAGAAGGAACAAAAACAAGGGGGAAAGACTTTGAGTTTCTAAGGGACAAAAAATTAAGAGAAGGCAAATATATGAGACACTACTGATAGATAAGGGCTAATCTTAGTAGATTCCTCCAGCGCTGCCTCTGGGCTGATAAGAGTCTAGAGCTGTCTCAAGTAATTTACTTATGTCCTGTTTGGTAGAGACAGAGGGGAGGGGGGACACCTTTACAAATTTATGCCCTATTTTTAGGCAACTAGGGAGAGGGCAGAGAGCTTTTCTTATAGCTGATTCTTCTCAATTGCTTTCAACTCAAAATCATCCTCATGCTAAAGTGGCATATTTTAGGGGTGACATTCTGCTACCCTTCAGTACTGTCTGTATCGGTCCCTGCACCCATCCTTTTGCCCTCATCTTTAGCTTAAAGAGCAGTGTTTCCTGAAAGAGATAATTTTCAGTAAGAGCAATAATATTCTCTTTATAGTCAAAGAGCTCCTAGACTTAACACCAGGCACATTGTTCCTACACTCCCAAGCTTATTTCTGAAGGGCACACAGACTGATCATTCTTTAAAATACAAACTCAGTCCAACCCTCAAGGAAAAACCAATTACCTTAGATTCTGTAGTCTTTCTAACACTATGCTTTGAGTTCACTAAACTCTTTTCATTCATTAAACCCACTTTGCTCTCTCTACCACTGAGCCTTTGCACATTCTGTTTTCCATAACAGTCTTCCTGCTTTTCTTTGTGGGACTAACTCCTACTCATGCTGCATTTTGCTTAGGCAGATGATTCTCAAAATTTGCTAAATACTAAAATCACCCCGGGGGTGGGGGAGCTTTTCACACCCTATCCCCCACCCCCCCAAAAAAAAACCCAGAATCTCTGAGGGTGAAAGCTAGGCATCACTATTTTTATTTTATTTTATTACCAAGATGATTCTAATGTGTAACCACACTGGAGAACCAGTGGTTTAGAGAGGTGTTTTTCAAACTCACTCTCTTTCTCTCTCTCTCTCTCTCTCTCTCTCTCTCTCTCTATATATATATATATATATATATATATATATATATATATATATACATATATATACACACACATATATATATATATATGTATATATCACCCAGACTCAGTGGATCTGAGATGAGACTCAGTATTCCACATTTCCAACAGGTTCCCAGGTGAGGCCCATGTTGGGATGCGGCTGGTCTGCAGACCGTACTTTGAGGAGCTAAGGCTTCCATTCTTCTGGGATAGTGTTTCTCAAAGTGTGGTCCCTAGACTACCAGTATCATCTGGCAAAACATTGAAAATGCCAATTGTCAGGCTTCACCCTACATCTACTAAATCAGAACCTCAGGGGTGGGGGGGGAGGGCGTGGAGGGAGCAAGTCAGCTGTGTTTTAACAAGCCCTCCAGATGATCCTATGCACACATGTTTGAGAACCACTGTTCTAGGAAGTGTGCCTGAGACCCTGACACTAAATTGCTTTATCTCTCTCTCTAGCCTCCACGGCTTTTCCAGAGCATTCTATGCTTTCCTCTGCTGGAGCACCTTGTATACTTATTGTTTAATTGTCTGTTCATCGGCCTTTATCCCAAACTGGAGGGAAAAGTCTGTGATTATTGGGCCATGACCTAGCACAGTGGCTGGCACCTAATGAGCACTCAGTAAATATTTGTTGAATGTATTAGAGAAGAACAGAAGGTTAAACTACACCTTATTGCATTGTTCTTTCCAGGTAATTTCCTCTGTGGCTAGATATAAAGAATGGGGAAAAGAGTAAGGACAAGATTATAAAATACCGTCAAGGTCATCTTAGTGTCTGAACTCTGTCCCAAAGAGTGACCCTTAGAGGGCAAGGTCCAGGTTTCCACGATTCCTCGCTCTAGCAAAGCCACAGGTGGCAGTTCAATAAATCTATTCTGCAAAAATAAAAATTCAAGGAGATTCGGTTGTCTGGGAGATTTTCTGCAGAATTACCTGGCAGTAGTTTCTCCCTTGTTATGCTGCAACATGATGAAAAGAGAAAGTAATTCAAATTTCTTTCAAACTCTACTCTCTGAGGTTTTCCCCCCTCACCTGATGGGGTCATCTTCCTGATATTGCTCTCAATAGCGGCATCTCCATTTCTGTTAGGGAACAAAAAGGAGAGGAAACGCTGGTTGCTAGGGCCCATAAACATCAGCGTCTTAGCGGTAAGATAAAGGAGAGAGACTCTTGCCATCCCTTGACACAGCTATCAGCAGGTTTCAGGGAGTGTCCCTAGCAAATTCATTTTGGTCAGTATAATTCCGTTGGAAGATATGAAATTGTTCCTAATCTACCAGGAGATGCATAGCAGGCATCCACAATCCTCCTTTCTGAAATCACAGACTCCCAAGGCAAATCATCTGCATTTGTAAAGTGGCCCAGGTGATTCTGATGTGCAGCTTGAGAACCACTGGCTTGGTGTTAAGACAAGGTGGGGGCTTCGAAATCAGCCCACCCAATGCCACACGGTTGTTAAAATGATTGAAGGAGACCTCTACACAGAACTAAACATCACAGTATGGAGGGGGGGGGGGACTACAAATTACTGATTAGAAGTGCAGAAACATACAAATTATAAAATGCACCCCCAATATTATATAGTCTCTATACTGTTTATGTGTAGGTAAAAGTCTGCAAGAGGGTTAGAAGGAAGCGCTTTAATTTCTTTCAGGTAGTTGCCTCTCATGGAGGGGAAGAGACCAAGGAGGGAAGATAAAGGTGCTAAAAGAGGCGTCCATCTTGTGCTATATACTTCACCAATATTTTAAAAACAGGTCTTGAAACAAACATTACAAAATGTTAGCATGTTGGCTGGGAGGTATGTAGGTAGTTATATTCTTTTGTGCTTTTCCATTCTTTAAAAAATATTCTCGAAATAAAAATAATTAACTTAAAAAATAAAGACCTAGCACCCATGTTTCTCTAAATGCGAACTCTGAGGCCTGGGATGGAACGTGGAGTGATACCACGTCAGGGACAGGCCCGAGGCTTGGCGGTCCGCTCCCTCCCCACCCGAGGGCTTTCCCATTGACTTCTGCTGAGTCACAGATCGCCCTGCCTCGGAAGCCCTTCCCCGCACGCCTCTCAGCATCCCCTTCGGCTCCCCTAACGGAGGTTTACAGCCTCCCCCATGCAGGGGCTCTGGGCTCGGTGGCTGCTGGCTGCTTTCCCTGTCTTGGCCCCTTTCCAGAGCAGGGGTGCCGCAGCGCCCCAGCGCGGGGGCGCGGAGGCCTGCTCGTCTCCTGGGCACCGCGGCGTGAGCCCGCTGGCTGCTGCATTTGCTGCGGCATTGCCAGCCCTCAGATGGGCGTTCCCGGGCGGGAACCCTGCAAGGAAGGCTAATCAGCCCGCTTGTATCCGCGCTGAAAGCCCCCTCTGAAGGCAGCGACTCAGACACAAAGCTTGGATGAATGTGCTTCGCTGCAGTGCCTGCAGCTGGATTATTGACTGGGGTTGAGAAGGGCGTTGAAATGAAATCGGGAGACTGCAGGGATCTGCTCTTTTGATTCGGGCTCTCCCAGGATTTTGCAGGCTCCATCCAGATGGCCTTGGTCCAGAGCAAAACATCTCCCTGTGATCCTAGCTAAAAAATTTGGGAAGCCATCTGCATAAATCATTTTCTCTTAATAAAAAGCAAGCACACAGTTGCACATGCTGGTTCCCACTCCCCCACGCCCAGCCCCCTGCCTCCATGTTCTCATGTGGCTGGCTCACCTGTCACTGAGCTGTTTGAATGAGCTGGGGGTTTTTCTATTTGCTGGCAAGCCCTGATGTAAAAGCAAGCCAGCGCCTGAAAGCCACCGAGGAGCCATGTTCACGGAGCAGGAGCGCAGTCCGCAATTATGCCAGGCAATCAGAGGCTTCAAGGGATGAATAGCTGTCAAAGCACGCTGGGGTGTTTGATAACCTCTAAGGCTGCTATTGTGAGTGGAAACCACAAGGTGAAAAAAGAGACAGGGATGGATGAGCAGGCATTTCTTTCCCCTTGCCTTTGAAGAGTTTGACAATACTGCCAAGTACTCCCTGGAGAGGGTGCTCTTGGGGGCCCAGCAGGATTCTAGTTTAAGGAAAGGGAGAGAGCCACATAATTAAGGAAGAAAAAGCAGAAATTGGGGGCAAGGGTGCTCATTTAATGCAAGGAATTCAAAGCACAGAAGTACCATAGAGGGAAAGGGGGAAGAAGTCCCCTTATCTGGGATCCCCAGAGGAAGAACTGGAGACAGTAAGATAAGAGCCCCCACCCCCACCCCAACCCTCACCCCAAGGTCTCCAAACAGAAAATGGGAGATGGAATCATTTGCTTCACTTTGAATCAGCCTCTCTCAGGATTTTGCCAGCTCCAAAGTGGTGTTGTAGGCATCAGTGTTTTGTGGCTGGATTGCAGTAGGAGGAATTTTCCTTACTGCCTGGAAACAGGAGGGCATTGACTATAATTCGGGGATATCAGATAGAGCTCCATTTGTTTGCCAACTGGAGCTGAGTGGCAGTGGCAGTGGCTGGCTGGGGCATTCAGTTGGGAAGGGTTTTAAGGCCAGACCCAGGCGCTGTGGAGGAACGGTGCTTGACTGATTAGTGATGCCTGCCTTGGGTGACGAATGGTTAGGGAAGTAGGTGCACTTCCTACTTGTCATCTCTGCTTTGGGATGCTTTTCCTTCTGCAGGGGCACCACCACTGCTGATATGTATGTAGTAACATCAATGTAATGGTCTTTGCTCTAGTCTAGACGCCTCTGCTAAGGAGCTTTCAACCGAAAACAGAAGACAAAACAAGTCAGCACTATTTTTTTCTAGATCCTCTATAGGCCCATTGACCAAATGTATGATTTAGTCGGCATTGAAATGCTCTTCCACTGGCTTGCCTCAGTTACCAAAATGCCTATAGACCTTATATCAGAGAGAACAGACCTTTGTTCTTGGGTTCATTCTCTGAAAATTGAACAGACCTAATCTTCTCACAAGTAAGCAACCACAAGTTTGCAATTAAATGGCTAAAAGAAATGTTCAGTGACTCAGACTTCTTTTAAAGGTCTGATGTAGGTAGTTTTGAGCATAAATCCAATTATGCAATAGTTCCTTGGGCTTCTCAGGCACTGATAATGCTTATAGTGAAATAAATAAAGAAGAGTAGCTGAAACAGAACCCTGACATCAATGTCTTGCTGCCTGTGAGAGGAAGGATGAGCCCAGGAAAAATGACTTAGGCCTTGAACCCAGACAGAGTTGAGTGGAAACAGGGATTTTGGAGGAGGAGGAGAGAGAAGATAATGGGAGGGACTCAATTCCTTTTTTTTTGCAGACAGTCCCAGCTGGACACAAATGTGAAATACTCAAGCTTACCTTTAGAGCCTGTGGTAGGCTAAATGATGCCCACCCCAATACATCCACATCCTAATCTTTAGTTCCTGTACATAGTAAAAGGGACTTTGCAGATGGGATTAAGGTTCTTGAGATGGTGAAATTATCCTGGATTACCTGAGCGGGCCCCGTGTAATCACAGGGTGTTTATAAACACAACACAGAAAGACCACAAATGATGAAGGGGATGGGATAATGGAAGCGGAGGTCAGAGAATGACTAGAGCCATGAGCCAAGGAATGTGGGCAGCCTCTAGAACAGGGGTGGGCAAACTTTTTGACTCGAGGGCCACAATGGGTTCTTAAACTGGACCGGAGGGCCAGAACAAAAGCATGGATGGAGTGTTTGTGTGAACTAATATAAATTCAAAGTAAACATCATTATATAAAAGGGTACGGTCTTTTTTTTTTTTTTTTTTTTTAGTTTTATTCATTTCAAACGGGCCGGATCTGGCCCGCGGGCCGTAGTTTGCCCACGGCTGCTCTAGAAGCTGGTAAAGGCAAGAAGAGATTCTCTGCTAGAGCCTCCAGATGGAATACAGTCCTGCAGACCCATTGTAGACTTCTGACCTCCAGAACTGTCAGAGAATAAATGTATACTGGTGCAAGCCAAGACACTTTTGTCCATTCGTTATAGTGGAAATAGGAAACAAAGACAGAGCCCCTGGCTGACTTAATAAGTGTCTCCTCCATCCCCACAGCTTTTAGATTTCCTGAAGCCTCACTCCCATAAACAACGGTTCTCAGGAGAGAAGGCCCCATCATGTGTTAATTATAATGAGTTTCGGCCACATGTTTCAATCAATCTCTGCAGTGTTTAACTAAAGACACATTTTGCCTATGTTAAAGGAATTTGAAGCCCAAGAGGCCATTTCTTGTCCCTCTATATGTAAGGCTACCAGCTTAGCAGTAAGGAAATATTCATGTCCTGGATAGGAAGAATCTTTAAGGTGGTAAATCCCTAAAATCCCAGCCTGCGAGCTATGTTTCCCACAATAGAGTATCAGGTCCACAATTTAAAATAATGTTTTATTACTCTGTGTCAGTATAAGGCTATGAGACTTGTCTTTATATCAGCCCTCCATCTATCATGATGAGGAAAACAATTATTTCAATTGGGCATATGGACTAAAAGCATCTGTATCTTTTGAGGCTAGTTAAGGTGAAACCCCCGGAAAACTCCTTTTAGAGAATTAGGCTATAGGTTCCACGAGGCAGGACCAGGGCCTGTCTTTAACCATCAGTGGGTTCTAGCAACTAGCAGAGCACCTGGCACAGAGCAGATATTCCAGAAATAGATTTCAGTTGAATAAAGGGAAGATCTAAAGAGCAAATAATCTTTGATGGTGGTTGTTCACTACGTGAATTTCCCTATAGCTAAATGACACGTGTAGAAAATACTAAAAGCTACTGCTGATTTTTGCAAGAAGTATAGTGATCTTTAAAATGGAAGGAAAAAAAAAAGATTTTCCAGCATGTGATCCTTGGTATAATTATAGGAGATTTTAATTTTCTCCTTTATATTTGTGTTTTTAAATGTTGCATATTGAATATGATTTTCATTTATTTCAGAAAAAAAGTTATTTTTTGAAATGTAGATCCTTGGGGAATATGGTTAGTTGGCTATAATTGGGTGACTTTTCTTGGGGATGGCTTTAGCTGTCAGAGGGAGGCAGTAAGCTCATGAATATAGTTGATTATTGATCCCTGGTCTTCTCATGGGAAAGTGAGACATGGAAATAGCCAGGAGATAGGATTTATTATCATGGTAATGAGTGATGACTTGAGTCTGTCCCTTACTAGTTGTTTGACTGCTAACAAGTTACTTAGCTTCTCTCAATTCTGATGTTTTCATCTGTAAAATGGGATGAATACCTGGTAAACCTTACAGGGTGATTTGGAGGCTAAGTGAGATGCAGGTTGTAAAGCATTTAGCCCCATGCCCGGCACATTTAAGTACTCAATACACATCAGCTCTTATTATTCTTATTATGAACAAATTAAACATCGTTGGCCTTGATGCTGACATTTCCTGCTGACATGCAAACTGATTTTTCAGTGCACACAAATGGAGGGCACTGGGAATTCCTGTGTGGTGTTTTTTTTTTTTTTTCCCCTAGCAATAATTAGAAATGACAGAGTCATTAGGTGGTTAGAGGACATCATTAACCTCTCTGGCACTCAGCACTCTCCTTTGTAAGAGAAGGGGATAGAATCAGAAGGCTTTTAAGAATCCTCCCTGCTCTAAGATATGTTTATAAGATTTGTTTTTGCATTGGAAACTTTCATTTGAAGGTTTGACTTTTTGTACTAGTAAAATTCACCTTTTTTTTGTTAATGAACTGCAATCTAGTACCGTCTACAATCTATTGTCCCAGATGAATATTTGGAAACATAATAAGAAAGATCTTGGTATCTGGTCAATTGAATTTCATACACAAGGCTAGAAGTGGAGTCTAATTTTTGTTGTTGTTGCTGCTGCTGCTTGGAAAAATTCAATTATATTTGCTTCAGAAATAGACTGGAGGATGAGAAGGGCTAAGAGTTTTAAATAACCATGCATTATTAAAGACTGCGAGAACTAACCATTTTAAGGTGAGCAATGGCTGACTTTGTGATGGAGAAATTTCAGATTGTACCTTTAGAGTAGTAACTTTTTGTTTTATAGATGACTGCCCCGTGGCTGCCCAGGGCTACCAATTATGGTGCCACCTGGTCTAGTCTCTTATTCTGTCCCTTTTCCTCCTCATCAAAACTTACTTGCCCAAAGTTTCATCCCCCACCTCCCCGAAGGGCCTTACTTCCAGTTGCTATGGCAACAGCTAGCTAATCCAAGCTTAATGTGCCCTTCCTGCCTTCTCAAGCAAGGGAGACTTCTGGAGACAATCTCTTCCTGGAAGTGAAATGACACTAATGGGGACATCTCAAACTATGATTTAAGACTGATATTTTGAAACAGGTAGTCTGTGGTAACTCTCAAATTACAACCTGGAAGCAGTCTTCCTCCCTCCCTCCCTTGTTATTTTTGTTCTTTCCTTTTAGTAAACATCTATGTCCTATCTGCTGTGTTGACAGTGACATGCTGGCTGTGGTCTGTCTTATGGGGAATGACTGAGTACTGTGACTGCACAGGTGATAATCAAATCCAACCAGCCAGCACCTTTTCCTGGACTCTCACTGATGCAGAAAGAAAATACATTAGAGAAAGAAAAAAACACTAAAAAACCTCTGGCAATTTCTCAATTTTCTATCGTGTGTCTGGTTGACTTCTCTTACACTAAGGGAAGTATTGTCAACCACCAATCCCCAGACCTGTGCTGTCCTGGAGATGCTAAATTGTGTAGGGAAAACATCTCAGTGTTAAGGAGGAAGAGAGCTCTGGATGTGGAATGTTTACAAGGTGAAGTAACCTTTGCAAAGTTCTGTAACAGATCATTAGTCTTAATGCTGGTATCCTGGTTTTAAGATTTCCCATCACAGGTCCTCAGACCTCCAGAATCGAGCTCCTTTTCCCCAACCCTATTTTCTAGCTGTCGTGCTCCAAGGAGGGTAAATGACTAACAACAGTTTAATGTTACCCAACCCCAGAAGCATTTGCATTTTGCCATGAGAGAGGCAGTTCAAAATATAGTAGAATTTAAGTTTAGAAGCGGGTCAGGTGGGTGGGAGGGATTCAATGCAGAACATTCCAATAACCTGGAATGAATCCAATCCGTATTTCTGTGTTGACAGTGACATTCTGGCTGTGGTCTGTCTTATGTGGAATGACTGAGTGCTGTGGCTGCCCAGATGATAATCAAATCCAACCAGCCTTTTCTCAGCCAGCATCTGAGATTAGGGGTAGATGAAAGAAGGGGCAAATTACTTAATCTCTAAACTTTCATTTTCTCACCTAGATTAGGGGATCATGACTCCTCCTACCTCATAGAGGATGTTCAAAAGATTAAATTATACTATCCATATAATGGAAACTAAGGGGATGAAATTAAAACTGGTTGTGACATTTCAGACATCCTTTATATTCATTTATTCGACAAATACTTATGGAGCACCTGTCAAATGCATCCAGGCACCATTCTAAATGTTGTGCTGAGAGAACAGCAGGGAACAAGATGGACAAATGCTCTGCCTTTCCTGAGCCTACATATTAGTGTGGGAAGGCAAGGAATAAACAAAAACGTGGATAGTATAGTTTTAAGTAGCGATAAATACTATGAAGAAAAATGAGCAGAGAAAGGGGATAAAGATATGGAAGGGGCTATTTTAGGTAGGATGGTCAGGGCAGACATCCCTGAGGAGGGAGCTTTACATGAAATAAATGAGTGAGTCAGATGAGGCTCTGTTGAAAGGAATCGACAAATCTGAAGTGTTCTATTGGACTGTTGGTTTTTCTGGAAATCTCCTGTTTTGTGTAAAATTCTAGCAATAGATAGAAATTTACTTAGCAAAGGTAAGATCAATCTTGAATCTGAGATTAGGGATAGAAGAAAGAAGGAAACCAGAATTTACCGAGTTCTTAGTATGTGTATGTGCCAGGGACTACACTCCCTGCTTTAAACAGGTTCATGTTGTCCTCTAACCCCCTAATCACTCTGTCATCTTCATAACAGCCTACGATGAGATTATTACTTTCCCAATATGGAAACTGAGCTTTAAGAATTTTTAGCAACTTGAGCCCAAATAACAAGGGGGTAAATGGAATTCAGACAGATTTCTCAGATCGCAAGTAAACTCTCAAAATAGTACCATGAGACTGCAGGACTGTGCCTTAGAAAAAGCAGCCTCTATCCTTCCCCTGCCCCCAACACACACATAAAGACTTTAGAAGACATTAGCCCTCCGACGGTCATCAAAAAGTATCCAAAAGCACCTAAAGTCTTTACTCTGCACAAGCATAAAGTCTTTACTCTGCACAAGCATAAATTACAGTAACCTGGCTTTGAACCATCTTTAAAAAGAATATGGTTTTTACTTGTAAGCCTAGGACTGCCCATTTCTCAATTCTCCCTGGGCAGAGCTAGAATGTAGGCATTCTATTGCTACAAGATGATATTCTATTGCTACCTTCCAGCCCCAGTATTGGATATTGGTGGACTTTAAAAATTCCACAGAAGACCAGCTGTTCTGCTCTGTGGGGAATTTTCAGATGAGTTAATGATTTTTTAAATGTGCAGTTAAGTGGCAGATTGCCAACCTACCCGTCTTTGGTCACCTGTAGGAGGCATAACTATGAAGAATAGCACTTTTTATTGTGTAAATGAACATATAAGGACATAATTATGAAATAAAAGGTTGACTCTTGAGAAACTTTCCACTTATTTAAGATGCTGCCTTTGCTTAAAATATTCTACCTGCCATTGAATCTTATCTATTCACTCTATAAGGTAAGTGATTTTATCCCCTTTATGCAGATAGAGAATCTGACACTTGGAAATATTTGCTGAGTTTCCTAATATTAACCATCTGTCAAGCTTAGATTTGAGCCCCTACCTGTCCAGATGTGCCAAAGCCTATATGCTCTTTCAATTAAAGCAGATATCTCTTTTGGAATTTATCTTTAGAATTGGCAACATATTCTTTCCAATAACCTCACTGGTAGTTGACCATTGTCCTTTCAAGGTAGATTTCATTTTGAAGAGTCAAATTCATTTCAAGTCAAGACAAAGTGGATGACTTCATTGCATGATGTCATTTTTTGTTATTTCAACAAGGAAAAATAAGAGAGAAGGACAAGATGACTCCTCATTTATCTTTGCTTTCCTAGCACAAGTATTGTATTTCATGCAATCAGTGTATTTTTTTACTTAATATTTTTTGTTGAAATGTAACACATCAACCTATTATCCGCCATCTATGCCTAGCATTGCCTTGTTGATGACATTTTCTGTTAGAAAGGAGAATGCTTAAAGAATAGGATATAAGACAGATAAGTTTTGATGGTGGCTTTAGGATACATAAAGGTTAAAACTCGGTGAAGTAGTTCCAAGAAGGGAAGTCGGAAGACTAGGGAGTGAAGGGTGGGGAAGCTATATACAGGGGTAGAGGATGGAAATCTGGGGGGCTGGTGGAGGGCAGGAAGATTGGGAGATAGAGGGTGAGGAGGCTCAGGGAGTGAAGCCTCAGGGGTAGAGACGGGGGAGATTGGAAGTGGTGGAGGCTAGAGAGTCTATGGGTGATTGAGGATGGGAAACTGGGGGTAATAACAGGTGGAGAGGCTGGGGAGTGGAGGGTAGGGAGGTTGGGTGGTGAAAGTTGGGGAGGCTAGTGGAGTGGAACTTGAAGGAAGGAGGCTGGGGGAGGCTGAGGAATGTATAGTAGAAAATGGGGAACTGTGGGTAGAGGGTGGGGAGGCTGGAGGTTGGAGGTTAAGTAGTTTGGGGAGTGGAGCAATGGATACTTGAGATATAAGATTAGATACCTGATATGTGGCTGGAGGGGAGAGCATAGAAGACTACCTTCACAGTCTTATGAGAGAAAAGCACTCTGGGAGTAAAATATAATAAAATGTTACACAGAATTATACTTTCAGGAAACACTTAGCACCTTGGAAGAGGTCATAGTAACCTCATTTGCCTCAGGGAGAGCTGAGTACTTTCCTCGCTTGAATCATCATGTATTAACTCCAGCTAAAATATAAATCCCTCTGGTTTCCAAGAGCCTTAATTACCTTCCTGCCTCAAATGTAGTTGTGGCCATTGTGAAATGATGATCTACCTTTAACCTCATCCATCACCAATAACCAGCAGAGGAAAAGTAATTAATAAATGTCTAAATATGCTCTAATTTATGCAGGCTACTCAGCTTTATGAGGTAGAGATGTGCAGGCTTCGTTTTCAGTTAAATATTTACTGAGAGTAAGTAGGTCCATGTTAAATCATGGCATTCTAAAAATGTACATATGGAAACTCGTACTTAAGTATGGGATGATTCTCGGAAATGGAACTTCAATAACATAGCTACCCTCATTTGTGCATCTATAAAAAGCAGCTCTGATGTTAGTGAGGTACCTAGAATATGTTATAAAATGTCGGCATATAATTAATTCAAAATACCCTGTGATTAAATCATGCAGTGATGTTTTGTGAGCATACATAACCTTAATTGGGAGTAATGAAACTAAGGAGATTGAGATCCAGAGTTCTGTAAATAAAATAACACTTAGCAGCTCCAACAGTATAAATTTAGATCATCGGGTGATCTTGTAGAGTTCCCAAGGTTTGTTCTGTCTTCCTAAGACACAAAAAGATTACTAAGAATCCTAATTGGAAGATCTGAATAGTTTCAGGCCTGTGGGATGGCTCTGTTCTTAGCAGATAGAGGATTTGTATATCAGCTGATCCAACAATAAATGAGCTACTTTCAGTTTGCATTGGCTGAGTGGGTAAGCCCCTGGAGAGTGGCACATTATACTGTAATAAGGAAGTTCTGCAGGCTCAAGGGCAACATATTTGACTTCAACAATTTCAGTTCCCTCCTCTGTAAAATGGGAAGAGTGATACCAGCTATGTGGAGTTTATTGAGGATGAAATGTAAAAGCTCATGGAGTGCCTGACACAGTGCCTAGCATGCGGGAGGTGTTCAATGAATGCTATTGGTTTTCCTATGCTCTCAGCACAGAGTGTCCTGCACAGTGAGAGAATAATAGATAATTGTTGACCTGACTGAAGTATACCCACTGAGATGAGTTCCCCAAAGTGGTGGCCTATATTTGTAGTCAGACACTGAGAGAACAAGGGGAACTCGAATCCAATTTAAGACACAGTTAGACTAATGACAACGGAGAGGACTGAAAAAAAATCACTGGGTCAAAAGTGGTAGCAGGCCAATTCCTTGCTTTTCCATAATGGGGTCCCAAAGCTGAGGGCAGAAAAACTGACATGTGGCATCAATCCTGCCATTTCTCCTTCTCATGCCCATGCAGCCATTACTGAGTGCAGCCATCTGCCCTCTCTACCCAGATGGGTCTTCAGACTCCTCGACATGAAGTTCGGGTAGCACTCATAACCTGTTAGTGTTGGCACTTGTGGTAAAGCCCATTTACTATTCCAGCAGGATAGTGCAGCCTTCTGCCCAACTGACCCTATCAGTTGAATAATAAGAGGAGATCAGTTACTCTTCTCTTTCTGCCCCTTTTTTGAATCCTTCCTAGAGCAAGAAGAAAGGGCTCTGCTTCTTTTTCCTTGTAGAGTGCCTTTTTAGCCTGTGACTCCTTACATTTGACATTTAGATATTACTTCAGGCTATTAATTCTGATAATAATCATGGGTGAGAAGTAGATTACATATTATTACCGTTATTATGCATAGGAGAAAAACAAGGCTCTGCGAAGTTAATGAACTTATCTAAGATGATAGAATCAGTGAGTATCATTGGAGCTTGAAGACTGAGATGTCCAACTCCCAAATCTGGCAATTATTTAGAGACAAATGCTACTGTCAATAAGTAATTTGAGGGAGAAGACTATAGACAGTAATAGCACACATGAAAGCTTCATAGAGGAGATGCTGGTCTTCAAAGAGAGGATGAGATTTATAATTGACAAGACATAGCAAGACGGCATTCTAGGCAAGGTGTCATGATCAATGGTACATAAGTTCGACTTTGCAGGCATGGAAATCACAGGTTGGAGACCACAATGACTAATAATAGGAATAGCACATATCAGACAGACATCAGTGGTGGGACAGTGACTGGTGCCAATTTTGTGGAAGCTAATGTGCAGTGTCTTTCAAAATTATAAATTTATATTCCTCCTATCTTAGAAATTCCACTTTAAAGAATTTCTCCTACAGGTACATATGTAAAATATGTAGAGACATATTCATTCCACAATTGTTTATGATAGTAAAAGATTGATGCAACCTGTCTGTCAGTATGGTGCTGGTTAATTAAAGTTGGCAAATGCATATAATGAAACACTGTGCAGTTTTTAAAAATGAAAAGTAATGAATTTTAAATATTCACTATGTTTTGACAACTGGACAGCAAAACGGTCTCTTTTCTTTTTTGGCAAAAATCTCAAAAATATTGTCAGAAAAATGAGAGAGACTATGAGTGGTGACTTCTTTCTCCAGTTAAAGTCATTATAATAAAGAATAATTTGCTCAGCCGATGTGGCTCAATGGTTGAGCATTGACCTATGAACCAGGAGGTCAAGGTTTAATTCCTGTTTGGGGCACATGCCCAAGTTTTGGGCTCGATCCCCAGTAGGAGGTGTGTAGGAGGCAGCTGATCAATGATTCTCTCTCATCATTAATATTTCTATCTCTTCTTTTCCTCCCTTTCTCTCTGAAATATATATATATATATATATATATATATATATATATATATATATATATATATATATATGAAGGATAACTCATTGCATTTTAGCCAGGCAGAATGAATAGATTGTGGATGCCCTTTAATGTATCCCTGAAAGTGAAAATGAAAGGATGTAAAGGTAGTTGTATGTCATAGACAGGAATGTCCTGGAAGATCCCTAAGGAGCCATAACTGAAAAAATCTTAGGTCTAGTTGTATAAGAGATTGTACAACCTGCAAGTCAGACACAGAACAAGAGAGATGTCCTCAATTACAACATAGCAAAATGTCAAGACCAGGACCTAAAAGTTAGGCCTGGGGACCATGGTTTGCAGAAATCACAATGCTTACCTTCCTTGTAGCCTAAAATGCATTGGGGTGCTGGCACAGGTGGGAGGAGAGGTGGGGTAAAAGTCTGGGAGCCATTTGCAGAGAGCTTCTTAACTTCGGTAGATTCCTTAACCCCCAGCATCTGTACACTGGCACCACGGGGAGCACCCCTGTGACAAACTCCTTTGGCTTTTTCATCAGGCTTAAGATGGAGAGAAAGAGTGAGGAAAACAAAAAGAAAAGGAATCATTAAAAAGAGAAATTTGACTGAGAAATGTAGAAGAAAAAGGGAATGGACTTGAAAGGGAAATGTTAAGTTCTTCACTTCAGAACTCACTCCAGAATCTTTGAGCACAGGACCTAAAAATCTTCAGAGGTTTATAATCTTGTGAGTTGATTTGTATGCACTTTAAGTTTGAAAGATCTGATCTATTGGGAGATCCATTTAAATTACAATTAATGAGAAAGCAGATAGGGATCATTTGCTGACTGGGGAAGGGCAATGGAACAAAGGGTTCCACCATCGAGGAGACCTGGACTAAGCAAAGGAACTTGTGTAGGCTGCTTGGATTTTGCGAAAACAACCCCATGAAATTGGAGGCTTTACATGAAAATCAAAACCAAATTACATCCACTTTTCAATGGCAAACCTAGCTGATTTGGGCACCTAGAATGAAGCTCATCAATGACATTCGTCATTGGATTTAGGGCCCATTCTAATCTAGCATGACTTCATCTTGATTACATCTGCAAAGACCCTCTTTCCAGATAAAGTCACATTCACAGGTACTAGGGGTTGGTACTCCAACATATCTTTTGGGAAACACAATTCAACCCATTAAAGATACCTTGTGCAAAGTTGCCTTCATTTTAGTTAAACCTATTTTACCCATGATACCAGCAGTGGCCACATTTTTTAGATCCATTTTTTTTTCCACCTCTTCATTTACAGACCTGTAATATTCTTTCCAGAGTTGTACTTCCACTTGGTAAAAGTATAGCTAAAGACAAAAGGATGGCGACACCTCATCACTTTCTCTGTCACCATACCGTAGGCATTAAATTACACTGACAAGACAGATTCCCCAGGAGCAAATGGCCAGTTTGTAGAGAAAAAAAGAGCAGCAATCAAAGTGCACATGAAGCCAGCTCATTTTAGAGCTCCATTTCCTACCCACACATTGGGATACTTATTTGACAAAATAACAAGAAGTTATTGGCTTCACATAGACAGCACTTTGTTCTGTCCCCAGTAACTGAATATCTGTGAGAAGCACAGAATTCTGGAGAGGTAGGATAGGTGGCCTCTTGGGATTCCTTGGGAACATTTTGATCTTTTTCTTATTTTATTTTATTTTTCGGTTAAGAAGAAATTGTTAAGGAAACTTCCCCAATCCAGTTCCAACCCAACTGCTTTTAAGTCCATGTAAATACTCAAAAGAAGGAAACATCTTTGCTATCTGGTCATTGACTAGGAATAGGCTGAGTTCTTACTCAATGAGCTTTTATTTCTGCTAGGAATTGTAAGCATGATATATTTTAAGCGCACAACTGTAATTCCAAGTTGTCAATGACGAGAGCCTTTAGGATCAGGTTGCTAGGATCTAGGATTAGGATCATAGAGATAAGAATGTATAGAGGAGAGGGGAAGTAGACATAAAAAAAAAGTGAGCTCAAGAGCAATAGATATAAAAATTGGAGGGCTGAGGAAGCTGAAGGCTCTATATTGGATTGAGGCCCCAAGTGCCTCCCACACTTGGCTGGACCTGGGCATGTCTCCTTTCCTCCAAAAGTGCTCAAAGGTGGCTCCTGCAGCAGCATGGGAGATTTACTAAAGCAGTTCTTTTTATGGGAACCCTCAAATACACTACAGATTTTGCTCCCATATTTAAGGGAGATGCTCTAGGGTTAGGGAGAAGTGAAAGAGGATTCAGGACTTCTGTTCCTTTGCGGTTTTCAGTCCAAATACATCAATTCTATACAATATGTAAAATAATTCTGTTTCTGAACGAACAGATTTTATTTTACCACTTTCCAACTCCACACTACAGGTGCATGATCCACAGTTATCTTTTACCCCTTCATTGAAAAATGTTGTAAAGGAAGTTCCCTAGAGATAGAGAACATAAAAAGGAAATCACTGGATGGCTGGAGGGTAAAGGCAATCCAAATAGATTCTGACTTTGGCTGTGGAACCAGTATTATAGAGAAACGGAGCCCCTTTACATTGCAGCTTTCCCCTTCCCAACAACAGTCCATGCCAACTGTAAGAAGAAGTCATCGGGGCTGTTATGTGGGTTGGGGCATCTGTGCTGATGCAAATAGAGGGCTTAGAGTAAGCTGGCTTCTGTGATTGATTCATGCTACTAGGCATAATTACTTGATTCATATTTCTCTATGGCCTTAGAGTTGTGCATATGAGTCTAAATATCATTATATGTTAGAAAACAAGAAGGAAAGTTATTGAGCTGTCTGGGAACAAGTTTATATATAACACTAAATACCCTCAGTGATGCCTGTATGACTTGAATGGGATAAATATACTTAAAAGTTAGGTTGTAATCATGTTAGCATTACTTATTAAGAATTGGGAGTTTCTTACATATTGAAATTTAAGGGGTTCCAAAAAAAGGACCCACTCAAAAAATTTTTCCACTAAGACTCTAAAATTCTCACAGCCTGAACTTCCTTGCAGAAAGTCAGGGCTCCCCAATTAAGAAGTGTATAGCTACTGATGAACTTGCAGCCTACATGGTAGCCTTCTAAGCCGGTCATCATCACCATCTTCTTCACTGCTGCCCTGTCTGCTCTGGTAGGAAATCCCAGGGAGTGTCATGCAGGAGCAGCACTGCCCTCTCACCTGTTCTACTGACCAGCTCCCTGTGAACACCATCCCTCCAGGTCTCAAGGAAATGAACAGAAGCTTCTCCCACACAAGAAGGTTAGGGCCTCTTGAGTTAAAGCATTCAAGCTACCTGCTAACTTTACGTAAGACATTAAGTCTTAGCATTCTTTAATATATTGGTGTAAATTTAGAATTGACATAGAAGCAGGTGGACCTAGACTTGGACTGAAAAGTCCCAAATTTAAATCTCAGGATTTCATATCATAGATATTGTAAGTGGGTCAAGTTATATAACTGTTGAGGCCCCTTCTTTTTTTCATCTGTGAGAGTAGAATAATATTTACCTCATTGCATTGTTCTAAGGATAGGATGTTAAGTTATGCCTGAAACATAATAGAGAGTTAATAAATGTTTATCCACTAAATAGATCATTACTTTATACTCTTCAAAATGCTTTTAGTGTGTGTGTGTATGTGTATATGTATGTATATACATATGTATATAAATATACATATATATTATATATAGTACTATATGTACTATAGAAAAAATATATGATATACTTATTCTAATATCCAAATAAGGTAAGCAGAATAATAAGGGCAGAACCAACATTAGAACCCAGGACTTTTGATTTCCCAAGAGTAGATCTGGTGTTTCTCAACAGTGTAAATCCAAAGGGAATAATGGGATAGCATAGCTATCCAGAGGGTGAATGGACTTGCCATTTGAATAAAATATTCACTGTCCCTCCTTATTTGGTAAGTAAATTCATTTGTTCCAGGTATTGGGTTCAATTCAGGAAGCTCATTTCAGGAGCTGAGCACAGCAAGTTTCCTCTGTATAAGCCTAAGGGGCCATCTGAAGAATCTAAGCAGCATAGGATGGCGTCAGTGCTGTCAGGCCCCTCTGGGCAGTTGACACATGGCTGGCTTACTCAGTGCCAGCTCATCTGTATCAGGGCACAGGTTTTCTCGAATCCCAAGATGGACTCATTTTTTCCCCTGCAGTTAATGTGCATTTGGAACAGTTCCTTTGGAGGGATGCTGGTCCTCTTCCTCTCCCAGGAGAATCAGAGATACAATCATTGGCACCAACCTGAATTGTTATCTTTGCTGGAAATGTCTATTCTCTTCAAACGCCATGGTGTACAACCAGTAATGGTACTTCTCTATTTGGGGTATCTCATAAGTGAGAAGTGTACCTGACCCAGGGAAAACTCTCTTCTATCCTTAAATCACAAGAATTTACATGAGTTCACATGGGTATATGGGTATAAATTAATGTGCCTATGAATCCAGTTTTTAGAATATTTAGTTCATTGGAAATGAGGACTTATCAGGTAACCCCATCATGGCATCTCACAAACAAAAATGGCAGTTTAGGTTTCTGAACAGATTTTCATTTTAAAGACCATTTAGGAAAAAATCTCAGCATAAACTTTTTTGTTCTCTTTGAAATGGCTCTAAATAGTGCTGGAAGTGTTTAACTTGTTTCAAAGATGCTAATTTGAGCCTCAGACAGCTGCAGTAGTTATTAATATGAGCACAATGGCTGACAATTTGACAACAGCCTCTAGTTTTCATTTACTGCTTTCATACTCAATGCCCCTTTTGTGCACAGGGCGTAAAAACCACAGTCAGATGACTGACTTGGGAGACACGCCTGTAACGATGACCAGCATCTGAGACCCCCCCCGCCCCAGCCCTTAAAAAAATAAAGAGAGTGATACTATCGTTTTAATAGGGAAATTGGTAGTTGTATATCTCATACTAAATTATATAAATCTTTAACACATTATTAGTTTTTCTACAGTGCAATGAAAACTCAAGGAGATGAAACTTATTAATAAAATTAGTGAGGAGTTATGTGTTCTTAATGCAAATTTCCTGTAGATAAATTGACATATAAAAGCATCATGGGACCCTGACTTAGAACAAGTAAGCAGTTCTTGTCATTCAGCTGAAACGTGATTTAGACGTGAACATTTTAAATCAAATTTACTTTTGCCTGTTTATTCTTTGTAATTTTCCAGAAAGTAATGCTATCGAAATGAAACAAACAAACAAAAAACACACAAAAAAACAAAGCAACAGAAATATATCTGATGGCATGTATTTTCTTTCCTTAGCTGGGCTTTATGAGTCTGTGCCAGGCTGATATGTATTTGTATATGGTCTGTGAGTTTTCTTACAGAGCAGCATTTTGCTTTTTTGAACTTTGCTTTATAAATGCACAAAGACTTAAATCATCCTTTGGGCATCTCTGTATTTGTCACATTCACCAGACAACTTGTCTAACTCTGTGAATGTATTTCTTTTGAAGGACTCAGCTAATCCATTGTTTCAATAAAAGCAAAAAAAACAACTAAATGCTGAAAGATGGCCCTAGCTGATTTGGCTAAGTGGATAAAGCGTCGGCCTGCTGACTGAAGAGTCCCAGGTTAGATTCCAGTCAGGGGCATATACCTCAGCTGCAGGCTCCTCTCCTGCTCAGACTCATGCAGGAGGCAACCAATCAATGTGTTTCTCTCACATTGATATTTCCCTCTTTCTTTCCCTCTCTCTTCTACTCTCTCTAAAAATCAATGGAAAAATATCCTCAGGTGAGGATAAAAATAAATACTGAAAGATGTAAAACTTAACATCTCTGATCAGGCTGAGCTAAAACCAGGATTATAAAGTATAGAAATTTTTGTATAGTGTATGCTTTCACATTTAAAACTGGGTATCTTAAAAAAGTGACTATAAAGAGACTGATTAAGAAACAACTCTGAATCCTCTGTATCTGGTCTGGTGTCTGTCACATGAATGAATGAATAAATGAATGAATGAATGAATTCTTATAGGATTTGAATATTGATGCAGGACTTGAATGTAAATTGTTTATTTTAATCCTCACTACAATATGCAAGGTGGGTATTCTCAATATCTCCATTTTATAGAGAAAAACAGTTAAGCTCAGGTTGCAATGACAGCCCAAAGTTACCCAGCTAGGAAGGACAGGAGAGAAACTTGAATCTCTATTGTTTCACTCCTAAGTCTAGGCAATTTCTAAGTCCTCATAATGTTAAATCTCTGTCCTTAGAATCTGCTGCTATGTTGATCTTATTATAGACCATCCTTTATCCTTTAAGTGTAAGCAGACTTTCTGTGAAGGAACAGATAGTAAATGTTTAAGATTTTGCAGGCCATATGATCTCTGCCACACAGCTGTTCAATTCTGCCATTAGAGCACAAAAGCAGCCATAGATTATATACATAAACAAATGAGCATGTATGTGTTCCAATGAAATTTGGTTTATAAAACAGGGGATGGGCAGATTTGGTGCATGGGCAGTCCCCTAGTATGACACAGAGAGGCCCATTCTCAGAAAATATCAGAAGATCTAAGTTCTAGTTCAGGCTATATTATTACAAGTGCAAATAGTAAGACAAAAATACCAACTGCTAACATTTACTAATCAATTCGGGAAATTGAATGTGCTTTATTCAATTTATCTCATTTAACAAACCTATGCACACAAATGTTGTGCCACTCAGTCAAGGTCACTGAGATAGTAGTTACAGAGCTGGGTTCGAACCAGGTCTGCCTACTTCGGCATCTCCTCAAACCTTCAGAACTATGAGAGGAAGCTCCTGCTCTTAGCAAGATCAAACGACAATACTTCAGGATCTAAAAGAAGTGGGTCCATTATGTTTGATGGCATGAAATCCAGGAAGAAACACTGCTTTGTGCTCCCACAGGCTGGAGAATGGGGATGCTGGCTGCCTAGCATGAGCCTGTCACTGCATGGTGCCTCTCCTGATGACACAGGGCTCTGGAGAGAGCAGGCTCTGGGGGATGTCTGCTGCTCCTCTTGGCATTTATTAACTGGTCTCACTGGGCCCTGACTGCTTTCCTTTCTCTGCATATTGAATAAAGAATTCATTTAAATAGAATTTTGCAAAGATGTATAAGGCAGAATAAGACAGTGTCACTGCCAAATTCAAAGATGTGCAAATCTGCACCCTGGGCCACAGCAACTCCTCGCTCTGTCATCGGCAGGAATGTGAGTCTGGTACCTGAAACAGACAACCTCCCTCTGTGGGCATGGCCACCAGGCTGGGTTTCCCGGATTGGACATGCTTATGTGACCCTCACGGAGCTTTGGAAGGGTGCTGTCACAAGGCTGCCACACTAGAGTTCTAGTTGCAGAAATGTGGCTGGGTGGCAGAGTGAGGATTTTAGACAGGCACAACTGATTGTTCAATAAATCAATGGTCTAAATTAAAAGCTTCCCTTAACACAGGCAAAATATACAGGTAAGTTTCCAGCAGGAAAAAACACACAAATAGTCCTCCTGATTTTCTTCCATTGGCAATCCAGCATTAGTGCTTGAAACCATTAAGTTGCCAAGTGTGAACAATTCAGGGAATGTGGGATGAAATGAAGTGGAGAAACATTTCCTGAGCGTCCCCAGGAAGAGTATGAGCGATTGAGCAGGAACCAAAAGTACTAAATCTCTAGGTGTGACAAGATTAAGAGAAGTAAAATTTAGAATGTAAATCGGGAAATCTGATCCATCTGGACTGCCAGCTGTTCCAAGGACAGTGGGAGAAGCTGGGGACCAGGATGGTGAGCTATCAGTAGTGTTTACTAAGAATTCACATTTCACTTGAGGCTTAGGGACGATAATTCACCTTAGTCTCCTTCCCAATAGCCTCAAATTTAGTTTAACATTGGCTGTTCTGGTATAGAGAGTTTTATAATACTTTTTTTTTCCAGTGGCCCTTTGGCTTCTTGTATAAATTTGTACCTAGCACCTACTGTGTGCATAGGTGGGTCTTGGGTGCCAGAAAAGTCCTTGTGTGGTCTCCTGGGTAGGGAGGCAAGAATGGAAGTGTGTGAGCAAACACAAACATGTACATACACAATCACACACTCACCTGTATCAATTAAGCACAGTGTAGGGCAGGTGCGTTAATAATTACCAAACACATAGCCTGGAACAATGCTTCAGATATTTACAGATGTGAGAGATCAAGCAAGGTAAGGGGGATAAGTCAGTGTTTCCTAAACTTTAATGTGTAATCCAGTCCCCTGGGGATCTTCTTAGAATGCAGATTCTGATTCAGTAAATATGGGGTGGGCCCAGGATTCTGCATTTCTAACAGGCTTCTCATTTGTGTATTCCTGTATTTGAATCTATCTCCCACTATACGTTGTGCTATAAACCAGGGATAAAACAATGACTGAAATACAGCCTTTCCCTCAAGAACAGTACAAGTAAAGATTCTAACTACATTAATTGACAGAAATATTCCCAGGGTTCTTTCTGAGTCCAGAGGTATAAGCTGAGGGCTGATTTGTGAAGGGATAAGAGTTTTTGTGATAAAGAAGTTCTTTTTTAAAATATATTTTTATTGATTTCAGAGAGGAAGGGAGAGGGAGAGAGAGAGAGAGAAATATCAATGATGAGAGAGAATCATTGATAGGCTGTCTCCTGCATGCCCCACACTGGGGATCAGGCCTGCAACCTGGGTATGTGCCCTTGGCAGGAATTAAACCTGGGATCCTTCAATCTGCAGGCCGATGCTCTAACCACTGAGCAAAACCGGTTAGGGTGATAAAGAAGTTCTTATGGGGAATGAGAGGATGGGATAGTTTGGGCAGGAGGAGCAGTGTGTGTGAAGGCCTGGAGGTGTTTGACAGTGTTGTTAAGGTTACTTTAAGTTTTGTGATATGGTCAAAGCAAAGGCCCTGGGTGGGAAAGGGGAGAGAGAAAGAGAGAGAGAGAGAGAGAGAGAGAGAGAGAGAGAGAGAGAGAGAGAGAGAGAGAGAGAGAGAGAGAGAGAGAGAGAGAGAGAGAGAGAACGAACACACTAAATAGTGGTCATTGAATGCAACATCCTAAAAGCTAAGGTGAACTGTGGAAGGGAATCCAGAGGTAGCTCAGAAGCTCCATATCCAGATGGTGTGTCCTCAGCCTTGTCCTTTCACTCACAGATGACCACGCCAACGCCTCGCTAGGATTATATTTTACCTGATTTGGTGCCTAACCCTCCCACCCCCACCCCAAACATCTGCTGTTCCAGTTTCTGTTGCTCTAGTGATCTTCTTTACGAAGGTTAATAATGCAAAAGAAACAACTTATTTGTCCAAAATGGGGGCCTCTCAGAGGTTAAGGAAAAGCTCCAGCAACTTCCAATAATTGAGTTTCCTGGTTTATTTAAAAAATAAACGCATTAAAAAAAAAGGTAACCAAGTTTTCAGTATATCTTAAACATTCCCTTGAATAAATTAAAATTTTTACCATAACATGTATGTTTTAAGCATATGTTATTTTTAAAGTAATTACAGTTTGTAAACATTAAAGTACTGGTACAGTAGAAGCAGAATGGGGCATATAATTAGTGCCTGATTTTAATTTTGAATCTCTGAGATGGCATACATACTTGTAACCTAATTTATAGACAAAAAATGAGAATTTCTGTAAATGTGAGGCTAGACCAAACTGTCATCCTTATCCTCTACTCTCCCTACCCACCCATCCTCATAGGCCCTGATTCAGGAGCTTCTATTTTCTTGTTTAATTACTGGAGAAACAATTCACTAAACCTCAGGAAGAAGACTGAATGGTATACAAGGTGACCTTCAAAACATCAGTGACCTTCAAAGGCCACTTTGAGGGCTGACCACAGAACCCACTGTGTTGCTCCAACTTAATGCCAGCATGGACACATTCGGCAAAATGACAAAAACCACTGACGAGGAAACGAGCATGTTATCACATGAAAGACAGACTAGCTGGTTCTCTATCATCATCCCTCTTTTTTTTTCTTTTTCTTTTTGCTTAGTAGAAGATTTCCTGATTTGAAGAGAGGTTTATTTTGGAGACAGTGGGACACAAATGAGAACACAAACAAAATGCATATCTGGCAGCATAAGAAGCAGCCTATAGTTTAAAACATGAGAAAAAACAAATTTAGCTCCCATTCCCCAAATCAGTCGAAAGAGCAGCTACTGCATGTGCCTGGCAAGCCTCATGCAGCATGCCCATCGGCGGTGCCTTTGCTGACCCCGTGCATTAGGAGAGCAGGTCTTTGTAGGAATATCCTGTCCTTTAAAGATTTTATTAGAAAAATAAGATCTGGGTCCATATAGAGTCGTATCAGAGAACTTACTGAGAGGAAAAACAGAGGTGCATCCCAACAAGGAAAAAAACCCAAACTATTGTCTAGTCACTTTGCTACATTAAAAAATTTCCAGCCTGAGAAAGATCTGACTGGCCAGAGTTAATCCTGGAGTAAAATTTTATGATTATGTCTTTTAAAAGCCATGTAAATCAGCAAGCATAAAGCTGACAGGACCTTGCAGGCTTCTGCAAGAACACACTGTCCCTCTCATTTATTTAAGGGAACACTGCCCTTGCTCAAAGGCCTGCAGTGAGCTCTGCCAGGTTAGTTTGGCTTGGGCCACGGAGTGCTCGGAGTGCTCAATGCAGCCTGGTGTGAAGGTGGGGGCAGCTTAGAGATCATTTGAATGAGAAAGGATTCTGCTCTATAGACAAAAAGGAGCCACAGAGCCTTAGATATTGGACCTGGGGGAGTCACTATTTCTTTGCCCTTTTCTACAGAGCAAAAGGATTGCTGGCATGGCTGAGAACTTAAACTTCTTCTTTTGAGAATTCTGAAATCCTGGTTTTGGAGTTATCTTTTCAGGAACTGACAAAGTGGGTTAAGTCAATCAAAGTAGGTTAAATCAATCTGATCTGTCTGTGAATGAATGTCCTGTAGGATATAGAGATGAGTGTCTGGTCCAGAGGAGGAAGATGGTTGGAAACCATGGTTGCAGTGGGAACAGAGAGGCTCATACACTATGAGGACATCAGAGCAGAAGGGGATTTAGAGATAACCTCATTTAGAGACACCCTCATTTATACAGATGAGGCACTGGAGGGAGAGACCCCATGTGATTTGCTTAGGGTCACCCAAAGATATGTTGTTGGTGGAGTATTTCCAGCAAGTAGAACTTCTGATTCATGTGAGTGTGGCAGATTTACTGCAAAAGTGGCTCCATTTGGTTGCCTCTCCTTATCCCTCTCCAACCAGAGAAATGCCCAGCCAAGCCTGACCAAGATCAGCAGAAGCAGCCAGCCAACTGTGGCTCTGTGAGCAATAATAACGGATATTGTTCTAAGCCTCTCAGTTTCGGTGTGGTTTGTCCGTGGCATTCTTGTGGTGAGACATAACTGCTTGGTGGTGCTGTGTTGAGAAGTCTGTCTTTGAAAGGAGCAAGAAGGAGCAGATAGCCCCCCAACCTGTTAAATCCTGCAGTTTCTATGATCTGGGAATAGAGGCCAATTTAGAGGATGAGGATATATCCTATAAATGGAATCCCAGAAAAATCTTCTCAGAACTGTGGCACAGTGCTCCCTATATGCCAAACAATCCCAAAGCTTATGTGTCACTGTGCTCTGGAGCTGACATGATGCTGGAAATCTCCCAATCCTGATTTCGCTGATAAGGAAAGAAAGGCTGGGCAGTGTTAAGGCAGAATTTGCCATATAATTGGCAGGACCCAGTTCAAAATGAAAATGTGAGTCTCATTAAAAAATTAAGAATTCCAAGACGACAGCAGAACATTAAACCAAGTGCAGGACCCTTCTAAGTGTGGGGCCTTCTGTGACTGCATAGGTTGTACCCCCTTCAGAAGATAACAATTAGCCAAGCTGGCGTAGGTCAGTGGTTGAGCATCGACCTATGAACCAGGAGAGCATGATTCGATTACCAGTCAGGGCACATGCCCAGGTTCCGGGCTCAATCCCCAGTGTGGGGCGTGCAGGAGGCAGCGGATCAATGATTCTCCCTCGATCATTGATGTTTCTCTCTCTCCTTCTCCCTTCCTCTCTCTAAAATCAATGAAAATATATTTTTTTAAAAAAGACACAAATTAACCACTAATGGAACTAAAGAAATAGGCAATTCCAGACTCATAATTTGAGGTCTTAAAAATCTCTCTGATGAACTGATATAGTCCTCAGGCTGGCTTGGAGTTAAGCAATTGATCTCAAGGATGTCCCTTCAGAAGTCCATTTGGTTAACTTTTATTTAAAAAATGTAAGTGCATATATTTGTTTACAGCTAGTTCAAGATATAGGGCAAGAACTGAAGACCTCTAATTCCTGCTCCAGTGATTCTTGAGTTTTGTCAGACTGATAAGAAATCTAAACCAGAAACAATATGCCTGGCTTGGTCTGATTCAGAGGAAAGATTTATAATTCTTCATAGGATATATTTAACCATGGAGTTTGGATTCAAGCAAATAAACTCTGAAATTATAATTCTTACATCAAGTATTTGCTGTGTCTAATTATATCTTTATGATATTTTCTTTGTTGAAGTTGATTGCTATTCATTATAAAAAATTACTTAAATTGTCTGTTTCTTTTTTAGCTCTTTCTTTTCTTGTCCTTGCTTTCTTCTTTTTCTTTTTTTCCTCTTTTCTTTTGTAAGTAGAAAATTCTCAGGTGCTAAATAACAAGAATTTTAATTTTTTAAATTCTCCTAAGTTTTGCCTTACTTATGACATTAAGAACTTTTCAGCAACTCTGAACTCTTCTCTTTCCTTCAAAACTCTGGAAAATGATAGCTTAGTATATGCATTACCCCATCCTTAACCAGCTTTTTCACTATTTTGAACACTCTTCTCTTTTTTTGACTTACCCAAACCACTGCATTAAATATTATTGGAATCTTTGTTTCTATAGGAAATCAGTCTCCATTATTTTATTGATAATTAAAAAACAAAATCGAATTCTAGGCTTCCTTAAGGTTTTCTAAGTTTTTCTCAATGGTTTATGGGAAAAGTTATAAGGGCTCCTTAGGTAACAGAGGTTTGTTTAACAAAATTTTCTTTTATTTTTTTTAATTTATTTTATTGCTTAAAGTATTACAAAGGGTATTACATATGTGTCCTTTCCCGCCCCCCCCCCCGCCCTTGACAATCCCCTGGCCTCCCCTACCCCCCAGTGTCTTATGTCCATTGGTTATGCTTATATGCATGCATACAAGTCCTTCGGTTGATCTCTTACCCCCCTCTCTCCTGCCCCCCAACCCTCCCCAGCCTTCCTGCTGCAGTTTGACAATGTTTTTAGAAAGACAAGGTTTCTGTGACCCTTTTTAAAGACAATTAAAGTGACAAGGCAAGATTTTAGAGGATAAAGGTAAAGCCTCCACTAAAGGCAAAAGTCAGAGATGAGAAACAACTTTGAGAACACAAGTAAAAGCTAGTGGGGATGTCCTGAGAAATAGAACTCAGCTCTACATCAAAGATCAAGCTAACTAAACCATGTTTGATGCTAGGCAGGGTTCTTGCTGTGTAGAGGTTGGCTGCTTCCTGCATTAACATCAGTCCTTCTTGCTTTACGTTATAGTTGCTTAATGTGTTTCTGCATATTCTTACAAAAAGGCTAGAAACCAGTTTGGCAAAATTCTCTTAGATGAAGGGAGGGAAAGAATTTGAGCAGATAAAGACAAAGTTCTCTTATTAAGAGCAGAAGTCTCAAATTAGTGCTAGCCTCAGCCTCCTTCTAAAGCACCCTGTTCTTACCCACTACAACTTTAGGCATCAGCATCCCCCAATGGCTGAAGTTATACTGAGAATAAAGCAATCATTTAAACATAAGGGCACTAGTTTGTATATAAGAAATACAATTTAACTCCACCTTTTACTTTTTTTTTTCCTTTTTACCCAATTTTTCAACTGAATGTACCAATGTGGACCTAGATCTGCATTAACATATGCTTACCAAATGTTGAATACTTGTCTACAAATTAGTATTGTAATTTCCTAAATATAACTGTTTATGATTTGAGGAAGCAATTCAAAATTTAAATTTCTGTTAATTAAAAAAAACCCACCTATTTATTGTTTTCCTCCTAAAAGATCAAGAGGCCCAGAGTCTGTTCCCTCTGAGTAGTTCACTCATCTCCTCTGAGCCTCATCTGCAAGACTGGAGGAAGGATTTAGGAGGGAGATTAGGAACTCATCAGAGGCTGACAGTGATGAGTGGTACACAGAGCGCAGGTAATGAACTCCAAATGAAGTTGTCAGCTCCACTATGGAATATGCAACCTTAAAAATGATCTCCCATTAAATTTCCACTTTTTAAACAAATTTCCCTTTTGGTATAAATGTTTCTTTTCTAGCTTTGTGTCCTGATTGAAAGTGAAATGTTATGCCTCTGATGAGACTCATCGTTATTCTTTGGGAGATGGGTCTTAAATCAACACTTTCCATTCCTCTCTTTTGGCAGATGCCTTCAGCCTGGAGTGCAGGTCCTGAGTCAGTTACTTTCATTCTCCGTGTCTGGAATCTGTGTTAACTCACCATCTTTGTAATGAGTCTTGTGTCAACCCTGAGCTGCTGGTTGGTTCTCTTGCTATTGCAATTAGAGTTTGAGCTAGCTAGTTTTTCAAAAGAAATGGAAAAACAGAGGGATACAGGAGACTGAATGTAGGACTCTAACCTTATATTTGGAAACCTGGGACCATTGAATTAAAACAAACACCAGAACTACAAAAAGAATCCTTGGACGTTATCTCTCCCCGATTTCTTGAACCTTTCACAGAAAGGGTTTATGGAATTATGACAAGAAATCTACATCTCTACGTAGACTGAATGCATAATATATCTTATACACATACATATATTATTAAATTTTCACATAGGTGCTGTTGTAATTAATATAATACAAATTATTTAATAACATTAATTTTACTAAATTTGTTTGGTAGTATCTATTTCCTTAGTCAATATAATAATATAGGTAAGAAATCTGACAAACTCTCATGAGACATTTATAAACTCTTATGCTATAAAGGAGTTCTCATTTTTAAAAGAGTTGGGAGTTACTAATCTAATTAACCATGGTTCTGAAATGGTCAGCAACATGGGAAGAAACACAAAAGGTCAGAAATATGAAGGCACTGCCACAGGAAAAAAGAGCAGGAGGCTCCTACCGAAGGCTATCAATTCCTGTCAGGAAACGGGCGAGGCACCCTTTCTTCAACTTGGAGCTATGGCAGCTTGATTTAGCATGGGTGTTCAAGGACACGTGTCAGCAACCTCACAGGAAGAGTTTGTCATCTGTACTGGTATTATGTCTAAGCGTCAAAATGGTAGAACACTTAGGTGCCCAAGTGTTTCATAATGTCCTTGACATTCCCCAGGAAAATCACTGATTATGAGTCAATGTGTGAAGGGGAGAATTAAGGGCTATCTGAATGTACAATTTCTACTTTTAGTTGATGATCAAAAGGATCATCCAAAGGGCATAAGTTAACTTGTTTTGTTGTTGTTTCTCCTGCCCCAATTTCATATCTCCTGCTTCTGGTAAAAGAATCTCAGTTTCCCTTTAAAGAATCATCCATACCCATCGCTGAACGCATAGCCTAGACCTGGCCTCAAAGCTGTTGCAAGAATTATTGAGAAGGTGGTGCATGCCTCTGGGTGAGGCTGTGAAGCTGGTTAGAAGTCAGTTTTGTGCTGCTTGTGGTCATCTTTGCCATCAACGGGGAGAGCCTGACCAAGAATAAAACAATACAGGAGAAAGCTGGCCAGCAAATGGAAAAAGAGCCCCAAACCCATTATTTGAACATCTGATCCAGATATTCCTGATTTTAAACTTTGGGTTATGTAAACCAATCAAGTTTTCTTTGTTGCTTACATGTTTGAGTTAGCGTATTGTCACTGGTACTATAAAGAAACCTGATTAATACAGGATTGTCCTTCATCCTCTGATGGAATTGTCCATCCTCTTTGCAGTGTTTCTTTCCACATTCCAAGTACAGAATAACCCACAAAAAAACCAAAAACTTTGTTCTGTCATGTCAGGACTGCCATAGCCTCACTCCGTTACAGATGCACTCGGGGACTGAGGAGGGCTTTGCCTTTACTAGTAGCACAACAGCTGACTTCTGGGGACAAGATTTCCTCAGCCACACTGAAAAGGTTAAAAAAAAAAATGGAGAGGAACAGAGACCCTGTAGGTCTCCTGGGGAACTTGACTCTCAGCCAAGATGGAAAAGTTGCTTCAAACTAGAATGCTTTAAAACGCAAATTAAAAATTTCTTTCTGACTGGTGATAAACAGTGAGTGATGCACTGCAGTACACACACTTTGCCAACTTTTGGTAGAGCAGCTCAGTAGCTCAGCTGGGGATTCTCTAAGAGGGAAGATTATAATAAGTGTTGTTCCATGGAGATGGAGTATTTAGATGCTGACCCTTTGGTTTTGCAACCATTCCTTTTTTTCTGTTTCTTTTGTCATTCTTGTTTCCCTTTTTGTGTTCTTTTCCTTTGTAACTCTTTTCTTTGTCTGAAATTGGACGCACAGAAATGAGTCTGTAATAAGGAGACACGAGAATCCCTACATTGCTCCCATTTTGATTTTCTTTATTAATATTTCAGTTTATGAAATGTACAGGAAGTGTTTTAGCTCACTGGCCCTTCAACTTAGTCATGCTCCTATCTAAACCACTGCATGGAAAATTTGAATATGCATCATAGCACCTAAAACTGACATTTCTAAATCTGTTTGTTGTATAGTATGTAGGAAATTACTTTAATCTTACTAGTACTTGAGAAATCTTTATCATACATCATTCCAACATCCTTGTTTATAGGTTATGTAAGGATTTAATCTCTTACCAATAGCTTAAATTTGTAATTTGGAGGCTTAAATAGAAGCAATTTGCAGCCATCTTGAGGGCATGGGAAAAAATATACTATGTGGATGGTTCTGTTAGGTTTTATTATTAATCATCTTATGAAGTTCCAAATAGAAGGACTATGAGAGACATTGAGATTGCAGCTATTGATTTTAGTTTAAGTAGTAGAGTTTGCCCAACATAATCTCTTCCAAGTTACTGGCAATATTGTTTGACTTCCTGGGGTTAATGTAAAGTATATTTGCCTCACCTAGGAGCCATCAGAACTTTCCAGGGGCCTTTTGACAAGAATCATAGAGAATCAAACGACAACGGGGCCAACTTGGCAGCACTGTTCATTTCCATCTCAGCTTAATTACCAACTCTGCTGCCTGCTCTTCAAGTTTGGGTCCAGAAATGAATCAAATGCTGGAAATATGAAGTTGGCTTCTGTTCCTGCCCCCTCCCATTTCCACCTTTGTGGAATTGAAGCCAGAGAAAGCCAAATTTCTTCCTCCCTAGGGTATAGCTAAAGGTATGTGTTATGACTTACCTGGGCATGTTGCTTCAACTGTTTTTCAGCTCTGGTTATTCTGGAATCATTCAGTTTAATATTTCCCCTGTGGACTCCATGTTGTGTCAGACGGTTGCTAACAAGCTCTGGACATCAGAGGTGGAACACAGCTGTGATTCTAAAAGGCTCACTCACAGCTGGAGAATGGTCATGGCAGAGCTTATGAAGTTAGGCCTCCCTGATAAGGCTGGTAGCTGCGTAACCAACCCTGGACAAACTCTCTCCTAAGTGAATTATAGAGATGCAGGGAGAATGGATGTTTTAGTCTCCAGGGCAATTAAAATATTCCTCAGACATAACTACCAATAGAGTGGAAACTGTCAGAAAGGCAATTTTATACAAATTATATTTTCTTAAGTAGATATGATTTCACATATCAAAGAGGGTCCTGAGAAATTTTAGTTTTTTTGTGTGTTTTGGTGATATTGCAAAAAACAAAAGATTTTAGTAAAACATATCCTCTCAAATAGTTTATTTTTAAATAAGTAGCAGTAAAAAGCCCTGAAGTCAGGAAAAGAGAATATGAGTCCTCATCTTAATGCAATGGTTTGTGCTGACTTTGGTAAATCGCTTACTAGGTTTGGTCTTTCCCCACCCTAATTTGTAAAATTCAGATTTATCTTCATGGAATACAGAGTCAAGTTATAAGATTATATATAGTCCAGTCCTAAGATTATTTGCCTGAGATTTTGAAGGTCTAGTGTGACCAAGCTGAAAATTTTTTATTGTGATTAAACTCCATTAACCTTCCTTGAACAGAAGGAACCTTTTGCACTATGCAAAGGGTCTCTTCCATCAGAAGTTAGCATGTGACTTGCCAGATAGAAGAACCATGTATGGAAAACTTTAATAAATATCTTCAGATACTGTATTTATTAATTAATAATAAAAGAATAAAAACTAGAGCTTTTAACTTTTACACATCTCATTTGATCCTCATAAAACTCTATAAGGTAAGTTATCATTCTAATTTAATAGATGAAAAGAACTAAGATTTTATTTTATTTATTTATTTTTTTAAATATATTTTATTGATTTCTTACAGAGAGGAAGGGAGAGAGATAGAGAGTTAGAAACATCGATGAGAGAGAAACATCGATCAGCTGCCTCCTGCACGTCCCCCACTGGGGATGTGCCCGCAACCCAGGTACATGCCCTTGACCGGAATCGAACCTGGGACCTTTCAGTCCGCAAGCCGACGCTCTATCCACTGAGCCAAACCGGTTTCGGCAAGAACTAAGATTTTAAAAGGAGTAGTTTCTTGTCCATGTTTACATAATTAATAAGAGGCCAAGATGGATCTTAGCATTCATGTTATTGACTTTTACCCCACTGTGAAATGCCAATGGTCATAAAAATATTAGGAATTCTTTCATACCTTTCAACTTCCACACAAATGCCCAAGACCATATACATTTTGGGATACCTAAACCAGAAGCTGTTAATCTATGAAACTGCAGATCCTTAGGGAGGTGGTTAGAAGTTTGTTACTAAAGACATTTGAATCCCCATGGACACTAAGCTGTATCTACTCACAGGTTGGGCTGCTACAACAATGTATCATAGAGTGGGTGGTTTATAAACAACCGAAATTAACTTCTCACTGTACGGAGGCTGGAAGTCTAAGATCAGGTGCAAGTATGTTAGAGACATAAATAGAATATTAGAAATTAACTATAATTATAAGAAATATTAATCATGCTCTGTTAACTGTGATTGTTCTTTTCTGAGCAGAGACAGCACATTCTAACCTCGCCGAGAATTGTACATCCTCAGATATGGGAGCTATCGGAATGCAGTCCGTCCTCCTTCCGAGAACTGCCTGCTACTATGGAAAGATTTACAACCTCATGGCACCTAGTCCTGGAGGCACCTGCTCTTTACAATCCCCAGCCCCTATTACCTGTAATCTGGTCTCGGGGCGCCCAGGGCGCCCGGAGGCACCCGGAGGTGCCTGCTCTCTGTGAGTCCCCTGGAGCCCGCATGACTTGTAACCTGTAATGATTATCCCACGCCCACTTTCCCATACCTGTAATTCCTAATTCCCCATGTAATCATGTCGTTCTACCCAATATAAGCAGTTGGCTTATGGTGGGGTGCAGAGCAGATTTTTATGGATGACCTGCTGCTCTCCCATTCTGCTGGTATTATTGGAATAAATGCTCATATATGATTCAGCCCTGTCTCTGTTTAATTGGCTGAAGTAGTGACAAGCAACCTAGACCCCTTGGTTCTCCGGTTATGAGTATAGTTGGGTTCTGGTGAGGACCCTCTTCTGGGTTTCAGTCTGCCAACTTCTTGTGGTATCCTTATATGGCTAAAGCAGAGACAGTTCTCTAGGGTCTGTTTCATAAGGGCACTAAGATGTGAATATTTTAGATACTTGCAAAGGCCTATTAAATTAGTGTTCTGTGTTATACATCAGTCCTTAAATT
Source organism: Myotis daubentonii (assembly GCF_963259705.1). Classification (NCBI taxonomy): domain Eukaryota; kingdom Metazoa; phylum Chordata; class Mammalia; order Chiroptera; family Vespertilionidae; genus Myotis; species Myotis daubentonii. Next base: position 30,871,008 of record NC_081852.1, on the reverse strand, counting down.
TGGTTAATACAAATCCATTCCTTTGTGTATGATCATTTTTAAGTACCTCAATTTTAAGTTTACAGATCTGCAAGACTGTGATAACTACTTGAATTCGTCAAGAATTTTTGGTTTTCAAGCAACAAAAACATAACTCAAACTTGCTTAGGCAAAAGTGGGAATTTACCAGCTCATTTAACTTAGAAATTCAAGGTGGCAAGGCTTTTAGGAGGGCAGGAAGCAGGGGCTTGAATAATTTGGTTAGGAATATTGCATTTTTCACTGCTTGGCTTAACCCTCCCTTAGCTCCATTTTTATTCAGACTTTCTTTTTGTCCTGACAAGATGATTATCAATAGATCTAAATTTTAAGAAATTCCAATGATAAAAGAATCTCTATTCATAAAATTTTTCCCCAAATCCTAAACCAATAACTAATTGGCTTGACTGTGTCAAGTGGCTTTGCTGAAACTAATTGCTGGGGTCAGAGAAATAGAATGTGTAGATTGACCTGAGATTGGGATCCAAGATCTTCACTGCAGCTAGGTCGGCCAGCTCCCAATTCACAAGGACAAAGAATGGGGAAAGGAGAATTGGTATCTTTCTCAAATAGAAAAGCGAGGTACCAAGGTCAGGTGGAGGAAGAATGAAAGTTAGGCAGGTTAAACACAATATATATCCATCACACCCACAAACTCACACTGGTCTTTAAGGCTTTGCCTGGCCTTTTAGATAATAACCTCTTACCAATCTTATTCTCTCTCTCCTTTAGCCCCTGCCCTTCCTCCAACCAACATAGGAGACTAAATGAACATGGATCTACTGAGAGTAAAACGATATCCTGAAACTAAAGTAATATTTTTTTTGAGACATGATCTGCTTTAGATTTTTCAGTCTGTTCTAGTTCACTGAGACCAATTATAGCTGGGATGTGAGGTTGTTTGGTCATAATAAAAAATAAGCAAACAAAGATTGCTTTGTAACAATGGGTCAGCCATTCTTTTTTTTTTTTTTTTTTAATTCTGTAACTCTTTTAAGCACCTACTTTGTGCTCAGAACTGGTTCTAAAAATATAGTTTTAAAATTCTATTTATGTGATTGAGAACAGGAGACAATTAGATATAGCAATGATTTTGGAAATCATTTTGTCAATACCCAAGATGATCTATTCATAGTTAAAATAGAAATAGAGCAGGCTGGAATAACTCAACCAATATTTGTTAAACACCTACTAGATGACCTATAAGTAATGGCACACACATATGCCATGATTGTGGAAATATAAGTTGTTTGGCATATAAAGTGGGTGACTGTGTTGGTTTCTATCTCTATTGTAACAAATCACCACAGGATTAGTGGTTTAAAACACCACAAACTTATTTTCTTATAGTGCTGGAGGTCAAAAGTCTTAAAGGGTCTTAATGGACTAAAACCAAGGTATCAACAGGGCTGTATTCCTTTCTAGAGATTCTAAGAGATAATCATTTTTTTTTTTTGCCTTTTCTAGTTTTTAGAAGCTACCCACATTCTTTGGCTGATGAAAGGCCTTCTTCAAGGCCAGCAATGACGGCCAAGTTTTGCAACATCACATCATTATAGATTTCCCTCTTTTTCCTCCCTACGGATCCTTGTGATTACATTGAAATGATCCTTGTAATTACGTTGGGCCCATATGGATAAAACAGGATAATCTTTCCATCTCAAGGTCATCTGAGATAATAACCTCTTACCCAGTAGCAACCTCAATGACATCTGCAACTTTAATTCTCCTTTGCTATGTAACCTAACATATTCACAGATTCCTGGGATTTAGAATGTGGACATTATTCTGCATACCAAAGCAGCCAATCTGGATTTGGGGATCAGACAAAGCTTCCTAGAGAAATTGATGCCTCAGAAGAGATTTAAAGAATGCATGGAAATACCTACTTCTGAAGAGAAGAGGCATTTTTAGGGAGAGTGTAGCAGCTGGGAGTGCACCAATTGACCCGCCCTTTATGAAAGAAGTGAGTTATGACTGTGCAGTATCTTCAGGATTTGCCTTAACTTTTGAGGCCAGGCCATGCATTCTCCTTGTAACCCAGTCAGTGAATGAGTGCAGCAAGAGGGCTGGGGTCTGACCATTTTTACCCAATATGGGACTCCTCTAATAGGTCATCATTGTTCTGGAACTCCTCATTGGGTTGACCAAGACTTTGTCAGCTCTAAACCTTATCTGTCCAATCTGTTTTCTTTCACAGGGTGTCAGAACAGCATTTTCGTCTGAGGGCTTCTTCTGATCAACTCTGCTTCCTCCTCCTTTCTTATTCACAGGCAATGTCCTCATAAGCTGCTTGTACTCCTACCTCGGTATCTGTTTTCTGGAGGCCTCAACTGAGAAACAGAGGGGGAACAGGAGTAGAGGATCATAGGAGAAAGAATGCAAGACCTACTTGCAAGTAGTTTAGTAGAGCAAGAACACAAGATTCAAAGATGGATCTGGGCTTGGTATTACACGTGCCCATTAGGGGTTGTATTAGTACAGGCTAACTGCTTTGACAAAAGTCCTACATTTCAGTAGTTTACACAAAAGTATTCTTTCCTCTCCATTCAACAGTCCACACAGTTGTTCCTGGTCAGGTCCCTAGCCTTGGAATTCTGCTTCAAACAGCAACTGTGTAGCCAAGGTTCTTTCAGTATTCTTACTTGGCCCTCTCTAGGAACTTGAGTCCTCTCCCTTCAGTCAGTGTTTGGGCAAGTAGACTGGGAGGATCACGTATGTGAAAGTTTTGTAGATGAGGCCAGAAAGTGGTACGGCTCACATTTTTGGTGAATGACATAGATCCCTGTGGTCACAGGAGTCAAGTAGGCTTAAGTGTGGAAAGACCAAATTCCGCTATAGATGAAGGAAGAATATTGACATATTGTAGTACACCAGATACTCCAGTACCTTGAGGCCATTCAATAAATATTTGTTACATGAATAATTTGGATTCATACAGACCTGAGTTCAAATCCCAGCTCTATTACTTGGCCTCAAGCAGGTTACTTAACTTTCTCTAAGCTGCATTTCTTCATCTGGAAAATGGGTACAAAATGTCTATGGCATGAAGTTGTTATGAAATTTCTATGGGATTAAGCATATAATAATTATAACTAAAACTCACTGAGTGCCAAGCACATTGAGGTGATTGATAGTTATTACTTCATTTGCTTCTCACTGGAACCCTATATGGTGGGTGCTCAGTTTTTAGATATGAAAACGGAGGCATTGAGGCATTAATTGTTGTATTTTAAATCACATAGCTAATAACTGGTAGAGCTACAATTTGAACCCACCTTAAGTGTCAGTGTTCTTAACCACAATACTATACACTACTTGTAGTAAGTTTATTGCCAATTTTGGTGTCTGGTACATAATTGATGCCCAAGAAATTTCAGGGCAGAATTACCAGCACTAAGTCCAGGAGCAAGTAATGTATTGTGATACAGGCTAGTCACTGATATTAGCAAGGTTGGAAACAAAGTCCCAGGTATGTGGTAAAAATCTAGATCTTAGGAGAGTTTGATAGGAATAAAAGTGAGCCTCCATCGTGGAAAACTGCTACTGGGTATAGATTATAACCAAAAAAACTGTAGCATAGGGGACCAAAATAGGGGCCCGAGTTCTGGAGTAATGTCACAAGATAGAAATAAACAAGGCGGAAAGCAAGCAACTAATATAGATCATGCTTAGAAATGAATGAGCAGGAAGCACAGCATGCTTCCATGTCACCTGGAGAGCTCTGACCAGCACAGTCAGCCTGGAGGATTCTGAGCTGCAGCTGGGCATCTGGAGGCCCTGCTAAGAGGAGCAAGAGGAAGGTGTGGGAGCAGGCATCAGGCAAGTCATCCCAGCCATGTTTACTGATGAAAGTAAATTGCTAGCTTAGCAATACTGTGTGTGTGTGTGTGTGTGTGTGTGTGTGTGTGTGTGTGTGTAAACGTCTCCGGTGTTAATCTTCTAGTGTGCATGGAGCTATTTTTAGAGTGCATCCTTCATAAGCCTCCTTCGGATTCCTGAAACATTTCTACTGCCACCTTATCAAGATGATTCTCCAGAAAATTAGGCTCATTTCTTGCAAGCAAGCAAATAACCAGCACCACCAATAATAAAGAATAAATTTTAAAACTCTCTATCATCATAACAAAAATAAGCCTTTTATAAAGGGAGACTAGATTTTCAACCGAGTAACTATTTAGATATCTTTAAAATATGTAGGGCCTTCCTATCCTTTCAATGCATGAGAAAATAAATGCAGCACCATACAGAGTGACTAACCAGGGGATATTCTTATGTAAAGAGCGTGAGGAAATTAGTCAGATAACATTAAATGATTGCCCCTTCCCCGTTTTGCTTTTTTCTTTCTTTGTTTCTTTCTTTTTAAAATACAGGATTTCAAAAGAAAAACCTGGCCTGGATCTAAGAATGGAGCACGGGATCCTAGTTCTTAAGGTTTCTTCTCCCTTCTTTGAATGAAAATGTGGACCTTAGCTAATACCATCTGTGGGAGTGAAGGGTAGCTTCATTTCCTTCAAGTTTGCTTCTGTTTCAAGCTCTTGGCACAATAAATGTGCTCCTTACTAAAACTGAGGTTCTTCGAGTCTTATGTAAGCTTCCCAAAAACTAGTTCTTAAGGAATGAAAAAACTCAAATTCTGGTCTGTGATCTATTTAGGCAAATATCGTATCTTTTTTAGGCCTGTCATTTCCTTTGTAAACCAAACAGTTTTGACAAGATTCAAATTTTCAAAAATCCTGGTACTTTGGCAACGTTTTTAAATCCATAAGCTAAATATAGGAAACATGCCCACATATGGTAAATTATAATGGAGCAGGAATTATAGCAGTTTGAATCCTATAATCTATGAATGAAAAAAAATCTGCAGTTATGACTGGGAGACTCCAAAAATAATTTTAACAATGTTAATGAAGTACTAAAAATGAGATTAGGGGTGGGTGTTACATTATTATTTTTCCTTCCTTTTCATGTCACTCTTTCTGAAGTACATCAAATTAGGCATTAATTTTCCACCTCCAGGTGGCAACGTACAGAGGTCTGGCTCAGACACTTGGGCCAATAGCAATAATAGCAGACATTTCTTACCTCCCAAACAATGATTGCACTTAGTCCTTAACATATCCTCCCCCAGCACACACACCATTTTACAGATCAGGAAACTGAGGCCCAGGACCAACAGCAGCGAGCGTGGCAGCCTTGAGAATGGAGCCTGGTCTGTTTGGCTCCAAACTATTTTCCTTCCAATGTGCCCTCCCTATAGGTTAACACTGCAAATGTGTCCTGCACTGCAGGGAGAGGGAGGATGTAATTTGGGCATTGAAGAGGAGAATGAGGCTGCAAACAGAACGAGAGCCCTTGCACAAATATATACCTTATTAAAGATTTATAATTTCACAAAAGCTCCCAAAGCCTAAGTCTTTTTGCAAAACAACTCACAGCTCATTAGCTAGTATCCAAGGAGACCCTGAGCATTATAAGACAATTTTGAAAATCCTAATCTAGATGATTCTTAATTAAGGACCTTTCAGTGTTAAACCTGCATCTGTCCTTTGCTGATCTTTAATTATTAATATAGGAATGTCCTTATTTTTAGAGGGAAGATATGTTACCCTTACTAGATTTCCTTCTAGGGCCTTACCCTTCCATTGGAGGTTTGTCCTGTGATGATGATCACAGTGTACACCCAGGTGAAATTTGGGGCAGGTGTAGCAAGAAGAGGAGAGATGAGTGCTGGATTTAGCTGTTGACATAGGAGTGAAAAAGGCTGGACTAAGCAATTGACCCTCTCCAGCCCAATCAGTCTCCCTTTTGACAGGGAAATTCTCTCATTAGGGACTGGCTAGGCCTACCCATGAAAGGGGACTGGATCCATGGTGGGAAAAGAGATTGAATATCTGCCTGAGATTCCACCAGGGGCTGTGCCTGATAGAAAAACCAAACCAAGCAGAGACTAAATGCTGGCCAATCCCTGAGGAGGAAATCTGCTCTTTCTGGAGCCTGGACCCTGAAGCTGTCTGAAGCCTTTATTTGAAAGGTTAAGTTCTAAGAATTACTTCTTGATCCTGCCTTCCTGATTGGCTTTCTAAGTCTCAGCTTTATCATGGGGTGAGCCTGACAGAGGCTCAGATGTTTTGAGATATTTGTGGCACATGGAAGTGTAGACTGCTGCATTATCAAGAAAAAAATATGCATGTATATATGTATCACTACATATATATTTTTTTTCCTCTCATTATCTTTTTCCTTTCTCTTTTCACTCACACACACACACACACACACACACACACACACACACACACACACACTGTGTTTTCCTAATATTCATTCATGCCAAAAGCAATCAGGGAAGAAAGAGAGGCCTAGATGTAACAGGGAGTCAAGGTTTCCGGGCTCATCCTGGCACTAATTATGTATGGCCTTGAGTGAGTCTCTCTGAAAAGGGACCTCCTCTTAGTGTAGTATGGTATATGATCAGAAATATTGGGTGTTGAAAAATTGTAAACTCAAAATTTGACAACACTTTTCTGTCAAGGAGACACCAGGAGCACAAAGCACCTGGGAAGTGGAGGGATTAGAGACTTGACCCGAAACAGCTTTTGGTTTTTCTTGGGCCTTACAGTAGGTTCATTATTTATGCTTGTGAAATAAGTCCAAGAGGCATTTTGTATTTTCCTAATTTTTTTTCAATGCTCAAATGTATGTGAGTGTGTGTGTGTGTGTGTGTGTGTGTGTGTGTGTGTGTGTGACTAACTGTCCTCTCTACATAGTTGGAGCCTGTCTGTAGCTGGTGTTTCCCCCACACTCATCTTGTAGCATTCAGTACACAATGAGCAAGTGCCATTTTACTGATAATTTCAAGGAGATAAGCGGATGGGATAGAAACTGCCTCAGAGAAGACATAGCATTTGCTTTAAAAATTTCTGTTCTCTATTTAGCTCCTAGTCAAATCCTCTCTCCCACTGGATATATTTCCCCCATGCAGGCAGTTCTGCTTCTCTCCTCAGCTTACAAATGCCAAAATTCAGCCCCCAAAAAGCTGCTAAACAGCTATCACATAAAACCCAGGTGAAGGGAGGAAAATTATTTTGCCAAAAATATCATCTACAGCCCAGCTGGTGTGGCTTAGTGGTTGAGTATTGACCTATAACAGGCGGTCACAGTTTGATTCCCAGTCAGGGCACATGCCTGGGTTTCAGGTTTGATCCCCAGTAGGGGATGTGCAGAAGGTAGCCAATCAATGATTATCATTGATGTTTTTCACTCTTCCTCTCTCTGAAATAAATATAAACATACATTTTTAAAAAGTATCCTATATAATAAAGAGCTAATACACTAATTAGATCGAACAGCAGAACGACCGTCCAGACCAGTGGTTCTCAACCTTCTTAATGCCACAACCCTTTAATACAGTTCCTCATGTTGTGGTGACCCCCAACCATAAAATTATTTTCATTGCTACTTCATAACTGTAATTTTGCTACTGTTATGAATCGTAATGTAAATATCTGATATGCAGGATGTATTTTCATTGTTCGCGACCCACAGGTTGAGAACTGCTGGTCCAGATGACCTTCCGGATGATGCTGGGGCTGCGAGGGCCAGTTGAGGCTGTAAGGGTCTGCGAGAGGCTGCGAGGGCCGGCTGAGGCTGCAAGGTGCTGCGAGGGCCAAGCCCCTTGCATGAATTTTGTGCATCGGGCCTCTAGTCTATATATATAAAAGCCTCAGCAACTGAACTACCGAATGACCGAACGACTGGTCATTATGATGTGCACTGACCACCAGGGGGCAGATGCAGGAGCTGCCCCCTGGTGGTCAGTGTGCTCCCATAGTGGGAGTGCTGTTCAGTGGACCAATGGGCACCAGACGCAGGGCTCACAGCTGGCCGCTGCAGCCCAGAGACTGCAACAGAGTGGCAGTGAGCCAACCGAGCAGCAACAGTGGCAGGCGCAGCAGAGCTGGGATGAGCAGGAGTGGCAGGTGGCGTTGGACTTGCCGGTTTCAGCCCAATCCCTGAAGGCTATGCCAAGCGACCCCACGGGTGCACAAATCCATGCACCTGGCCTCTAGTTATATACATAAGTTTATAGACATATTTTCTGAAAACTATAGTCATACTAATTTTTACTGATACACTCTTTTCATTTCTTTATGTCATTAAATATCCTTCAAGAAAACAATTCCATGAACTTTTGACTTAAAAACAGTGTGGATGTGACAAGGATTCTAAAAGACATAAGATAATCCTCACTTTAGGAGACCACATGGGCCTTTTCACCTATGCTGCTGCATGAGGAAACTGAGCTTTCTCTGAAGGAGAAAGAAGGAGATGGGGAATCTAATAATGAACCTTTCTATGTGCTTCATTATCCCATTTAGAAATACAAAAACCTTATGAACTACTATTATCTCACTTTGCATGAAAGGAAACTGAGGTCCAGGGAGATCAAGATAGTTAATATGGAGTAAATTTTGGATTTGGAACCAGAATTGTCTGAGTCTAGACCAGTGATGGCGAACCTTTTGAGCTCGGCATGTCAGCATTTTGAAAAACCCTAACTTAACTCTGGTGCCGTGTCACATATAGAAATTTTTTGATGTTTGCAACCATCACTGGTCTAGACCCTAGTTCTTTCTATTTCACTATATTGCATCTCTGAAAGGCAAATGGAGTCTTAAAATCCAGATAAAATGCCTCATGAAGGTAATTTTTTTAAAAAAATGTTATGAGTGAAACTAGGACATTCAAGTACTCAGAATCAGAGGGACAAATGCAATGCCAATGTGCTTCATATTTAGTTCCCTGCTGCCTCAAACAGAAGTCTGTGGCCAGTTAGGGATGCCCCTCTCTTCTTGGGTAATCAGGGAGCAGGGAGACTGGACAAGGATAGAGTAGCTGTTGAGATCATGTATAGCTCAGGTTGGGAGAAGTGGAAGAAGGAACTGAGAATCTTTGTAAACCCTGCATCACTTTTAAAGAGTAGATTTGTTGGTCTAGTTAATATTTCAGCAATATAGGACTGAGAACATGAAGAGAGGTCTTTTAATGTATATTAGCCAAATGCCTTGAGCAATATTTAATGATCTTGGTAATAAAGTTCTGTACTCCATAAAATCATAATTTCTTAAGACATTAAAAACTTTTTAACTTGCTTAGTTTGTATTTTTTCTCTTTGTCTATGTTGGCCTACCATTTTCAGCTGAGCTAGGCTCTGGCACAGCAAGGAACAGGACAAGCATTCAAGTAAGTGAGCTACCAAGAAAGCCAGTAATCCAAGCCATCTGCCAAATACCACCAGGAGAATCAGATCCCCATCCTCACTCCAGGATTTCTGCCATCCTGCAATGGTGGCAAATAGGACAGGCAATTACAACACCACTAGATGTAAGCTGTTCCTTACGCTGATGGAGATACAACAAGCAGGCATGATGCCCAGAAAGTCTCAGTGTGTCATTCAGGGCATCCTCTTATTTACAGCCCCAAATGCTCTCTATCAACTCTCAGTATTGAGGCCCAAACTCCCTCCAAACCTACCATAGTTCCCCAAATCCTTTACACAATTCCTTCTCCTTTAATAAGCCTGTGTACTTAGTATAGGTTGGGGAGACATTCTTACTGCTGAGTTCACTTTTGCCTAATTCTACTAAGTTAATATATTTAATTCTACCAAAAATAAATTATAAAATATTTCCAAGTATTAACAACCACATGAATTATGCCTTTTATAAAACCTAATAGAACATATATTTCTCATTCATATTACTCAGATATCTCTCCCTCTCCCTCTCCCTCTCCCTCTCCCTCCTCTCTTAGGAAACTATAGCAATTCATCTAATTGAGAGATTATGAAAACTGAATTATGACAATGGGTGAGAGAGGAACCATTTAAAAATAACTCTATGGCATCTAGCTTGGTTGGCTGGTAATAGAATAATGCCATCTCTCTATATAAAAGCCCAGTGACTGAATGGTGGAATGACCAGAACGACTGGTCAACCAGATGCTATGACGCGCACTGACCAACAGGGGCAGATGCTCAACGCAGGAGCTGCCCCCTGGTGGTCAGTGTGCTCCCACAGTGGGAGCAGCTGCTCAGAGGGCAGGTCCATAGCTGCTCGGCTGACTGGGATGAGCGGTGCTCCCACAGCAGGCCAACCCCTGCAGGCCATGCCCCCACCAGTGCATGAATCCATGCACCCGGCCTCTAGTCCTATATAATAAAAGGCTAATATGCAAATAGACCAAACAGTGGAATGACTGGTTGCTATGATGTGCACTCACCACCAGGGGGAAGACGCTCAATGCAGGAATTGCCCCCTGGTGGTCAGTGCACTCCCACAGTGGGAGCACCACTCAGCCAAAAGCTGGGCTCACGGCTGGTGAGCGCAGCAGCGGTGGCAGGAGCCTCTCTTGCCTCCGTGGCAGCACTAAGGACCCTTGGGAGATGTCTGACTGCCAGCTTAGGCCCGTTCCGTGGTGAGTGGGCCTAAGCCAGCAGTCAGACATCCCCCAAGGGGTCCCGGACTTCGAGAGGGCACAGGCCAGGCTGAGGGACTACCCCCCTCCCCAGTGCATGAATGTCGTGCACCAGGCCTCTAGTTTTTTAATAAAAGACCTGGGAGAAAGAACAGATTTTTTGAGATGAGGAAGAGGATAATGAGTGATTTAAATTTTTTTGAATTTAAGGAGCTTGTAATACTATCCACAATGGCTTGCCAATACCAGTTCAGAGATATGGGCTGGAGTATAGATTTGAGATTCAAGTGGTTATAGGTATTAACTGAAACCAGGATGGGGTGAGATTCTCTGAAAGGATCAGAGAAGCAGAGAGATGGGTTAAGCACAGAACATTGGTGAATACCCATATTTAAGGTCAGGCAGAAGAAGAGGCACAATTAATGGATGTTGAGAAATAGATGGAGATGTAGAAGATGAGCTAAAAGAGATCTTAAAAGAGGGCAAACGTTTCAAGGAGAATTTGGACCTAATGGACTCATCAATGAAGAACTTATGATTCTTTCAGCTACAATGAGCAGAAACCCACTTGAGCTAGCCTAAGTGGAAGAGGAGAATTTAAGAATAGGATTCAGGAGTGTTTCACTCATTCTAAAGGCCGACCATGTGGCTGAGCCTCACAGGGGACTGGGATCAGGAAATGGGTAGCTGTCAGGAATCAAGAAAGATACTTGCTCACTTTCACTTTTCTAAACAACTGCTTCATTCATTTCTCTGCAGACTCTCTTTGCTCTTGCACACCTCACAATGCCTGATTTACATATTGAGTAGTTCTCTGAATCCCAATCCCAAGTCACTAGAAAGAACATCTGAATGACTTCAGTTGGGTCAGGTGCCTACCCATGAGCCACGGTGGGAATGGGAAAGACATAGAACACAAACATGGCAGTCATGATTCACTTCTGTGAACATCAGAAGCAGTTCTTACAGAAGGACCACTATGAATTGGGCAGATACCCTCAAAGATATCGACTACAAGATTAATCAAACTGACTGCACAAAAATTGGGTTGCCCTTTCATGGAGGCATCAATTAAAAGGAAAGTCATAAGAACCCTAACTCCATTTCTCTTTTCTCTGTTCCTATTTCCTCTGTTAGCTCAGAGGGAAAGTTGCATTAATGTCTATGCTGATTTCTCCTTAACACAGACAAGAATAAGTTTGCTTGTGAAATGCTTTGACATCCTCAGCTCAAAGGATCTAAACAAATACAAAGGAATTTTTATTATTTTCTAGGGAGAGCTAGAGCTTTCCCGTTGTTTTTGCCTTTGCCCGTGTCTCATTGATTTCACAAATTGTGCTAGCTGTTTTCTGGCTTTCATTAATCAAACTGCCACCTGTGATAGACTGCTGGTCCCTTGTCTCATTTTGATTACTTCCATTCTCACATTCATCTAGATGGCACAGTTTGCAGTGTTAGGAGTAGAGGGGGATGGGAGGTGACTAGAGATTTGGAGTAGTGAAGTCAACTCCTGAATCTGAGTGAGTCGAGATCTGTTAACAGAAATATTCCCCCCCCCATTCCTTCCAGCTCTAAGAATAGCAGTACCAGCTGTACTTGCCTGAGCCATATCTAAATTAATAAATAAAGTGGGATTATTGACATTTTCTTGCTTCAACTAGCAAATGTGCATCTCTGAATTTTTGTTAACTAAAAGGCTCTTATAATGAAACAGTCACAGGAGTAGGCTTGACATAAAAATGATAATGCACACTTTACTCAGGCTAATTATGCATTTGTATTCCTCGTACTTATGTTGTTCTTTTATCTATTTTGCATTTGAGAAATTAGGGCTAAACTGAGGCAGCAATGGGGAAGCAATGTAGCTTTAGTAGTGAGGAAGGGGGTTTTGTGGTTAGACGTGTCTATTCTCAGCTTGATAACCTAAGTCCTGGGTGACCTGAGGGACATCATTTAATCTTTCTGAGCCTCCATTTTAATATCCACACAAAAATGCTGTTTTTATTTTTAAATGATATGTATAAAGAATGCATCACAGCATCTGACACACAGCAAAGGTTAATTAATATTAGTTCAGAATAAGGTATTTTGAGGGGAGAGAGTGATTTCTTAGCCACACTATTCTGAATCACTGCTTTAGACATTGATATAGACAGAGGAAGAGCTTAATGTGTAGGTAAACCCTAAAGAGATCTGGAAGCATGGTTTAGAAGGTAAAAACAGTGGACTTCTTGCCGGTGGGAACAGGGTTGTACTCTCTTTTGCATCCACAGCATCTTCACAACACATAGGAGAGTGACAGATTCACCCTCTGAGAACCTGTGTGATCTCTACAGTTGGGCTGGGCACATCTGGGGGTCTCTGGGGCTGATCCACGGCTTTATATTTGCACAAGCCAGACTCAGGGCAACGCTGAATACATCTGCTACTCAAATGTCCTGTGGTCCAGGCTATGGTCCTCATACTGGAACTAAAATGAAAAGGGAAATAACGTACATCTACATAGCTGTAGGGCATTCAGGGCACATGCCCACATAGTTTGTAACTAGCACAACTCTACAAATCAGAGTAAACTAAACTTTTCCTTATTGAGATCACTCCTAGAACCTAAAATTTTAAGGCAAGGACACAGCGGCCTGAGCAGAACACTGGATTACTCGGAAGATGAAACAACTAGAGAAGAAACAGCCGAGGGTCCTTGCTGGATGGGAGGACTAGCTCACAAACACAGGCAAGACCCAGGGACAGAGTTGCCTTGGTGGGGGGAAGGGCAGAGGGAACAAAATGCCATTTGTGGCTACTGCCATGACACTGATTTTACCCTTTTATGATGTAGCCTGGGAAATAATAAGCACCTAATAAATGTGCGTGGAATAAATTCTTACTAATGAAGTAATTTATATGCATCATACTTGTGTATTGTCCTTTTTTATTAATTTTGCTTCTAGGGATTAATATTGAAGTTAAAAAGTTCAAAGGAGTCTATGGGGCAGAAACACAGATTTTGGTGTCTCAGAGAGACTTGGGCAAGTTACTTCATGTCTCCATGCCTTTTTTATTTTGTCTATAAAATAGGATTAGTGGGAGATCTAATTGGACAATATGTGAATGTGTGCCTGACCCAAATAATGAAGTTTTACACATAGCAACAATAAGCCATAAACTGCTTAGCAAGAATTCATGTACATGACTGCATTCCTTATTCTCACATTTGAAGTTAGAAACATAAAAGGGAGCTTTTCAAAATTAATGAGGAAAGACATCTTCAATGAGAGGAGCAATTTGATTCATTTGTGTTACAAATTATAATTATTTAGTTGAAAAGAATGTGTCTCATATTTGTTTCACACTTTCCAATGTTAGCACTGCTCTAGGTCCATTTAGGTTGGTGCTCAGAAAACATTTATTAGTGTATTGATTTGGGGTGCCCCTCACAATTTGATATAATCCTCTATAATAAGAGGCTAATATGCAAATTGACCGAATGGCAGAACGACTAGTTGCTATGACGTGCACTGACCACCAGGGGGCAGATGCTCAACGCAGGAGCTTCCCCCTGGTGGTCAGTGCACTCCCATAGGGGGAGCGCCACTCAGCCAGAAGCCAGGCTTAGGCCTAAGTCGGCAGTTGGACATCCCCCGAGGGGTCCCGGACTATGAGGGCACAGGCTGGGCTAAGAGAGCTCCCCACCACCAGTGCAAGAATTTCATGCATCGAGCCTTTAGTAATAATATAACCATAAAGCCACTGGACTAGGAGACTTGGATCAAGACCCAGTTTTGCCACTAATTAGCCATGTGACCTTGGATAAATCTTTAGGCATTAGCATACTTTTCCTTAAATTAAGGAGTTTCCCCCAAGTTCTTTCCAGCTGGAAATGTGTTATTTTTTTTTTACATTGGGTTCAAGAACATGAAGTAGTGTTCATGAGGACAAGAGGAGCATAGAAAAAAGTACACAGGAAGACCCAAATATGAAAATTCACAGTATCATTCACACTATGTTAGAATTAAAGAAATAATAACAGCATTCACAACAATTTGAGTGCCTATCATGTTTCAGGCACTGTGCCAAGCACTCTACATACAATATTTCATTTCATCCTTACAATACCCCTTGAAATAATTGTTAATATTCTTAATTATAGTTAAGGAAACTGAGGTTTAGACACAAAATGTTTCCATTCTTAAGTAAGTTAGCATTTCAGTGATTATTTGCCTTGTATACTAACTTGTGAAACTAGTCCGCCCTTCTTAATAACAAAAAGAGCTGGAAATCAGTATTGTTATCACATCCATAGCCTTGGTTTGCTTATGATTCTTAACTTTTATGGAATTATATATAAGTCCCTTTGGGAATTTGATGAAGGTTGTGGGCATGGCAGCAGGTCACAGACCCTTTGAAGTACATGTATGGTTTAGAATATTTCTCAGATAAAGAGTCAAATTCTGACTACAATCTTCAATGGCAGCCGAAGAGAATCTAAGAGCAACTCAAGTAACTGTCTGGAGAGTGCTTCAAAGGCTTAGCAAATGGGATAAAAATCCTTGCCACGATTATCCTTTCAGGATATCATATTTTCTCATTTCTTAAGTCTTCCTTCATTCATATATCTATTTCACTAAGTCTAGTGTTCTTGCCTTGGAGCAATAAAATGTGACTCATTTGCACTAGATTTCTGCACTGCTTTGATCTGCTTCTCACTGGGGTTCCATTCTGGATCTTCATCAGATCCCCCCTGGATTTGGTGGGTAAAGATGGTCACTGAATACTTAAGGGATATTTGTGATAAGCTTGGAGATAGCACTTCCGCCGGCTTACAGCGTCAACTGCAATCTGTCCAGGCTAAATTAGATTATAAGGAGCCATCATCCTGCCATTTAAAGATCCTTCAAATGAAAGTGGCCACTAGCCAGATGATTCAGGACCTTGTCTGCATTAACAAGGGGTTTGAATGATATACTGAGGGAGACCATTGGAGAGTTTGCAGCAGGGTAAATGTAACATGATCAGATTTGATGTTTCAAAATGGCACTATGACTATAGGAGAAAGAGTTGGAGATGACTAATAACTGGCATAATAAAACTAATAGGAAACATAGGTTATCCCAGTTTTCCTTTGAGCTCCATGACTCTCTTCAAGAAGAGAACTTGTCAGTCTTTCTCATGATAGTGTCCGTATCACCTAGCCCAAAGTTTGATACATGGAGATTAGTCAGTGAAAAATGTTGAATTGATCAGTAAATGAATAAAAAATTAAATTGCTTGTCATTGATTAATTTGTGAATACTACTGTTTATAGAGAGTGCTCCTGGTGCAGAAAGCACAGAGTGGCACAGCATCTTTTTCAATAAATTAGAAGCTACTGAAAGTCAGCAGCTATAACTGTTTTCTTTGCATCTCTGCTTGTCCTTCCTCATAGTACCCAGAACAGTTATTTGTAAAGAATAGGCCATTAACAAATATTTACTAAATTATGCCCCAGCTGGTTTGGCTCAGTGGATAGAGCGTCGGCCTGCGGACTGAAAGGTTCCGGTTTGATTCCAGTCAAGGGCACATGCTTGGGTTGTGGGCTCGATCCCCAGTGGGGGGTGTGCAGGAGGCAGCCAATCAATGATTCTCTCTCATCATTGATGTTTCTCTCTCCCCCTCTCACTTCTTCTCTGAAATCAATAAAAATATATTAAAAAATTCTATTTGTAAACTAATTGAGGTGTTGTTGTTGTTTTTTAAGTAAACTACTGAAGCAGCATTTTCAGCATCATTTCTACACTTACCAGTGCCTCTGAGTATGACTGATTCTGAGATCTATACCTATGAACAACTGAAAGAAGTAGAAACAAAAAATGGCCAAACTGGAGAAGACGTTAGAGGTCATCTGACTCAACTTCCTGTACTGTATGCAATGGTACAGCTGCTATAGGCATTGCTTCCTATTTTGGTCCCAAGCTTGACCTCTGTCTGACGTCTCTGAGCACTGTCCTCATTTCTCCCCAGCCCTGCATTTGCATGACTCCACTAAATCCATTTGAAAATGTAAAAATAGAATGAATTCCTGGTTTGATCAGTGAGTATCATTCATCCTGGCTCAGATGAACTTTTTTAGCATGACTTAAAGGAGAGCTTCTGGTCCAGAAAGTCCTGGAAGTTCTAGTAATAAAAATGCACAACCACTAAGATGTTTGGGGCATCTTAGTGGACTTTTGTAGTATGCCACTTGCCCCTCTCAAGCACCTTAATAAGCAAAGAAAAAGTAGGCAAGGTGGATGTTGGGATGATGTAAATTCACTGTTTTATGTAGCATTCCTGGGGCTCTCCACTGGAATTTTACACTTCTACCTATTTGCAAAATGCTTTCAAAGAACTTATTTTTTTCTTTGTCATTGTTTATCTTTCCATTTAAGTTCTTCAAAATAGCCCTCAAGAACTCTGTGACAAGCACTGTGTTTGGGATGTACAAAGAAGTAGAGGATTGGCCCTTGTAATAGTTAGCATGTTGTAGTTGCCAGCAACAGAAAGAATGACTAACTTATTGCATGGCTACCAGGTAGTTCAAAGAAAGGCTAGAATAGGAGGCTTGGATCCGAACAGGATCTGGTTGATCTAGAGAACCAAGGTAGCAGAAAGTGGACAACCTCCCCAGGTCACTGCCACTAGAATAAATCAACTGTTTTCCTTATGTTTGTGATACTCTGTTCAAGTTTCAAAGCCCAGGGAGAGAAATTCCAACTAGCTCTTGAGTCACTTACTTACGCAGGGGTTGGGAACCATTTTTTCTGCCAAGGGCCATTTGGATATTTATAACATCACTTGTGGGCCATACAAAATAATCAACTTAAAAATTAGCCTGCTATATTTTGTCAAACATTTAATTAACTCACCCCTAATACTGTGGCAGGGCCACACCAAAGGATTTTGAGGGCCTTCTACAGCCTGTAGGCCGGACATTCCCCACCCCTGCTAGGGAAAGCAAGGGTGGGGAGTTTCAATGGACTATCCCATCAAGACTGCCCACATTGGAAAAGAAATAATTTTCCAAATGAAAAACAAAGTAGCAAAATGGATACTGAACAGCCAAAAAACCCCAACATATAACTCCTACATCTGGTTTCCCTAAAGATTTTATGTTCAGGCTCGGAAGATGTCACATTATGTCCATGAAGAGTTAAATAAAGGCATAAGGGTTGAATTGCCAAACAAAACAAGGCACAAATACCTCAAAGTAATGATCTGATTACGTCTCATATGAATGATGTTGAGAATAAAGCCGGTGAGTTTAGAGAAAAAGAAATGACTAGTCAGACAGGAAAGTCAGGCAGTTCTCAGAGGGAAGAAGTAATTTGAGCTGGGCATGGAAGGATAGGTAAAATTTGATTAGCTGAGGTATTGTTCACCATGCATTCACTCCTGTAAGATTAAAAATAAAAGGTCCAAGGTGTGTCCGGATTAGAATAGTTACTGTAATTAATTGCAAAAACTACTGAACAGCAAAAGATAAGACACATAATGTACTTAGAATACATTCTTTCACACAGTACTTAATAAATGTTAACTATTATTATTATCATCAAAATTATGAATATAATACTGTTATTCCCTGATACATCACATTAATTTTTATAAATGTGTCTCCAAAAGGCCCGGCATGTATCCCTGCCCTATATGTTACAGAGTCTAGTATGAACATCTACCAGAGACTGAGCCTCTGAACTGACTGAAACTGATTTCTAGGACTCAGATTTAAAAGTCAGCCAGGGCAGCCACAACTAGATCTTTACCTATATTAGCCAGGATATATTTAGATGCACCCGGGTTGATATAGTCACACCCTTTCTAGCATGCTGTTCTAGTGTTGTTAGCCTCCTTGACAAGGCATTTTTACTTGTGTCAAATCAAGTTATTTTGCTGTAATATTTAGGTGTGCTCACTCTAGTAGAAATGGAAAATAACCTGTCAGCCTCTTCCTCATAATAATTCTTACACTTGAATGCTATTGTCACTTTTTGGCTTCCTCTATTCCAAACTAAAAACACCCTAGCTCCTTTCATCTTTATAGATTCCCAGCTTCAAAAAATGCCTTTGTTGTTGCCTTTTTTTTCAGTATCATTTACAGATTCTCAGATCTCCTTTTATACTTTCTAGATCAAAATAACATGAATAGTGCTCAGACCTCTCAAGGAATAATAAACAACTGTGGAGTGCTTCTTCTGTGCCAGGTATTATGCTGAGCAATTTATGTGTATTCTTTAATAGCCAAAATGCTCCTATAAATTATTATCCCTATTTCACACTCATGCAAGGTTTCAGAAATGGTACAGAGAGGAAAATAACCAGGTCTGTTCAATACCAAACCTGTGCTCTTAACATCCATGCTGTATCCTATCTAATAAAAGAGAAACATGGTAACTGGCGTACGACCGCTACCCTTCCCATTGGCTAATCAGGGCTATATGCAAATTAACTGTCAGCCAAGATGGCGGCCGGCAGCCAGGCAGCTTGAAACTAACATGAGGCTTGCTTGCTTCAGTGACGGAGGAAACCAACGTTCCCCACCTGCCTTGCAGGCCTCTGAGCCTGCAGTTTGAAACATTTTAACAAATATAGAAGCTAAAAAAAACCCCAGAAACTAGCTTTCAGCGAGCTGGGATCTCAGAGCTGGAGTCAGAGCTGGAGTTATACATTGTTTCGAACTAAAACAAACCAGATACCTACTTTCAGCAGCGGAGGCCTAAGAGCTGGAGCCTCAGAGCTAAAGCTGGCTCAGAATTAAAAAAAAAAAGAAAGACAAAAAGGAGCGGTTGGGAGCTTCCATCACCCGCCAGCCTGAAAACAGCCCTCAGCCCCTCACACAGACTGGCCAGGCACCCCAGTGGGGACCCCGACCCTGAAGGGTGTGTGACCAGCTGCAAACAGCCCTCAGCCCCTCACCCAGGCTGGCCAGGCACCCCAGTGGGGACCCCCACCCTGAAGGGTGTGTGACCAGCTGCAAACAGCCATCATCCCCTCACCCAGGCAGGCCAAGCACCCCAGTGGGGACCCCCACCCTGAAGGGTGTGTGACCAGCTGCAAACAGCCATCATCCCCTCACCCAGGCTGGCCAGGCACCCGAGTAGGGACCCCCACCCTGATCCAGGACACCCTTCAGGGCAAACCAGCCAGCCCCACCCATGCACCAGGCCTCTACCCTATATAGTAAAAGGGTAATATGCCTCCCAGCACCGGGATCAGCGGAGCCTCGAGGCCTCCCGGCACTGGGATCAGCGTGACAGGGGGCAGCGCCCAAACCCCCTGATCGCCCTCCAGCTCTGTGTATGACAGGGGGCGAGGCCACAACCTCCCTATCCGCCCTGCTCTGTTTGTGACAGGGGAAGGCACCCCAACCTCCTGATCAGCCCTGCTCTGTGCCTGATACAGGGGAGCTCCCCAACCTCTGATCACCCTGCGGCTCTGTGTGTGACAGGGTGCAGCGCCCCAACCCCCTGATCGGCCCTGCTCTGTGTGTGACAGGGTAGAGCCATAACCTCCCCATCGGCCCTGCCCTGAGTGTGACAGTGGCGGCGTCCCAACCCCCTGATCCACCCTGCTCTGTGTGTGACATGGGGCGGCGCCCCAACTCCCCTATCGGCCCTACTCTCTGAGTGGCAGGGGGGGAGCTCTTCAACCCCCTGATGGGCCCTGCTCTGTGCGTGACATGGGGGAGCTCCCCAACCCCCTGATGGGCCCTGCTCTGTGCGTGACAGGGGGGAGCTCCCCAACCCCCTGATCGACCCTGCTCCGTGCGTGACAGGGTAAGGAGTCCCAACCCCCCTGATGGGCCCTGCTCTGTGTGTGACAGGGGGCAGCGCCCCAACCCCCGGATTGGCCCTGCTCTGTGCGTGACAGGGGGTGGCGCCGCAACCTCCCCATCGACCCTGCCTTGAGTGTGACAGGGGGCAGTGCCCCAACCCCACAATCGGCCCTACCCTGAGCGTGACTGGGGGTGGCATCGCAACCTCCCGATCTGCCCTGCTCTGTGCATGACAGGGGGTGGCTCCCCAACACCCCAATCGGCCCTGCTCTGAGCCCGACCAGGGGCTGCACCTAGGGATTGGGCCTGCCCTCTGCCACCTGGGAGCAGGCCTAAGCCAGCAGGGCGTTATCTCCCGAGGGGTCCCAGAATGCAAGAGGGCACAGGCCAGGCTGAGGGGCCCCCCCTTCCCCCCAAGTGCACAAATTTTTGTGCACCGGGCCTCTAGTAATGTATAACAGCCCACTGAGTTTTGGGGCCATGGTAAAAACATGATTGGATGATTGAGGCCCAAAAATGCTCTACCTTAGGGCAGTACTTCTCCTATATTCCCACCTTAGTATTCTGAAGACATGGGGAGATCACACGGTAAATAGGAGAGATTCTTTGGGAACTCATCTTTAGCTTTGAAATTCATGTATGCTTGGCATTCCATTTAATAATATATCCATGTTTATTCATACATAAAAAAGTTAAAATTATAAACACCAAAGTAAAACTGAATGTCCAAAAAGATGCATCATATTTATTTTATTAGTTGGAATAGTACTATTGATAGCCCAAATTGAGAATTAGAGCTGTAGCAATGGCTCCAATACCTTTAGCCTGGGAATATTTCAAAGGAATTGTAATACTTCTCACCAAATCATCTTAGTAAAGCACCATGAGACCACTCAGAATTACATCCTGATGTGCCCTCTTATATACAATTTGCAAAATGCCTGCTAATATAATCTAATGTCTATGATATGAAGTTATTTAGAATAATCAAGGCACATTTTAGGCACAATTACCTAAAGTAATTTTCATTTTAAAATCATTGATCTGTTGCCTTTCATTCTGGTAATAATCCTATATAATAAAGAGGTAATATGCAAATTGACCCTCATGCAGTAACTCCATCACAAGATGGCGGTACACACAGCAGGGGCGGTGCAGTGGGGGTGGGGATGGCGGCCGCTCTGTGTGGCTTCTGGTGGGGCTCCTGTGGCCCCACGGGGGTGAGGGGGTCCCTGAGGCCACTTTGTGTGGCTTCTGCTGGGGTTTCTGCGGTCCTGTGTGCACACTGCGGGGGCGGGAACCGGCGGCCACTCCGCGTGGCCCAGAGGCAGGGCATCAGGGCGGCACTTCAGGACTCAGGGCCGTCCGCGGCGCACCAGCCACACTGGGAGGGACTCCAGGACTCGGGCAGTCCCATGGTGCGAGGGTGGAGGAGTAGGGGGTTGGGGAGAGAGGGGGTGTCCTGGGCCTTGCATGATTTTGCATGACGAGTCACTAGTTAAATAGGGAAAGTTGATGTTTGTTAAGCTCATTCTGAGTTTGTAACAATGGACTATGTCAACTGCATTTAAGAGAGCTCTCTCTTTTTGAATCCTATTTTTTTTGCTTCCTATTTCTAGAGAGAGTGAAAGGAGGGAGGAGGGGACGAGAGAGAAACATCTATGTGAGACAGACACATCTATTAGTTGCCTCCTGCATGTGCCCCTACCAGGGCTGGGGAACCTGCAACCAAGGTACGTGCCCTTGACCAGGAATCAAACCCTTAGGTATACAGGCTGATGCTCTAACCACTGAGCAACCAGCCAAGGCTCCTTCTATTCTCTTGCAGGAGTTGTGGTGGGGAAGATGAGAGTGATCAAGCTTATCTAAAAGTATAATCAGATAGTTATCATGTGCAGTTAAAAGAGAAGGAAAATATTTTCTGCTTCATCAACCTAACTTTCAGGGTAGTAGTATTAGTAATATCAGAAGCTCTATGTGGCCCTGGCTGATGTGGCTCAGTGGTTGGAGTGTCAGCCTGAGCATCGAAGGGCCGCGGGTTATGTACCTGGTCCAGAGCATGTACCTGGGTTTCAGGTTAGATCCCTAGTCCGTTGGGGTGTGTGCGGGAGGCAACCAATTAATGTTGCTCTCTCACATAGATGTTTCTCTCTCCTTTCCCTCTTCCTGCCTTCCACTCTGAAAATCAATGGAAAAAAATATCCTCAGGTGAGGATTAACAAAGAAAAAAAAAAAAGCAGCTCTACATAAGTATCAGGTTTTGGCGAGGGGAGGAAAGTCTGCACTAAACTCTTAAAAGTTTGGTCCAAAGTAAAGGTGATCCTACAATTTATCATTCAAACTGGGGCACTCCGGAGAAAGAAAGGGGGCACTGTTAATAGTTAAGCCTAAGAAAAGTCATAAACTGAGAAAACATGGTCACTCTACCCATAACCAATTCCTCACATGGCATCAAAGGCCAAGGATGGGGATTACACTAAAAAACCTAATGCTATTCTATCTAGCCTCAAGGTGCTTTTTGTGTGACATTCATGACTAATTTTTAGATGTGGGTGAAAGCTGTGAGCTCTCAAGTTTAAAAATCCCTCTCCAACTCCCTACCTCTACTTTTCCTGTACCAATGTGAGGTACTTCTTCTTTTACCTTAGATATTTATGTGTATGTCTACTTACCAATAATTACATCTAAACTAGCAACATTATTGCTTATTCATATCCAACTTATGCTCCATTTGGATCATGAGATTCTTTTCACAGCAAAAAAGTGTTTAGTCAGTTTCACATCATAAGTCTGAGTATGTATGTGTTTGTTCCTAATTGTATTCTGTACAATTATTGAGTTTCCATTTCAGAAGGTTTTTTCCCCCCACTAACAATTTATAGTAAAGTTGATTCCTATCTTTAAAAGTGTTGGCAGCTCTTGCCAACTTAATCCAGCTGCCACCTTAATTAATGGTTGTTGATGTCAATCAAAGGGCTGCTTAATGTGACACATAAAAAAGCCTTCTAAGGTCCTTCTAACTGTCATAACAGATAAACTTTCAAATCTCAGCAGTTTAACAAAATAGAAGTTATTTTTCTACTCATGTAAAAACTAAAATGGGTATTGCTAACCAGCAGAATGACTCTCCTCTGACGAGTGAATGAGAGACTGAACTTCATCCCATTTATTGCTCTTACACATCACGTCCACTCATCTTCTGTTGGCCAGAATTTAGTCTTGGGAAATGCAGTCTAACTGCATTCCCAGAAAGAAGAAAAACTAGATTTGATGACTATCTAGGCAGTCTTTGCCACAGATGTGATTCTTCTATACCATTTGCTTGGTGCATTACACAAGAATTGTACTTGGTACAGTAAGTTCAGAACGTAGTCCATATTATCTCCTTAATGTGCAAATAGCACAGAACGTAAAGTTTTATCAAAGCCCTTGCAGAGGCATTAGATCAAACAGACGTGGGTATGAGCTTGAATGAAGAAATGAGTAGATTATAAGCTGATTTTAAGGCAATTTTATTTGTGTGAAATTATATATGATGTAAATATTTTGAAAATTATCTATATATGTGTGTTTATGCAGAGAGGTAAAGATCTTCAAGTACCATTAGATTCTATGATCTAAATATTTTTAAAATGATCTACATATGTATACGTGTATCTATGCAGAGAGGTGAAGAACTTAAAGTACCATTAGATTCTAGGATCTTAAAGGACTCTTAGACTCTAAGGTATGGGACTGTTCTCTCTTGCACGCTTGAAAGTGCAGTGCCTGTCACATAGTAGGTATTTAATAAATGTTTAAGAAAGGAAAGGATACAGGAAAAGCGGGAAGGAGGGAGAAATGGAAAGATTATTTGCCAAATTATTTATATTGGTTTATGGACTTCTGGGTTGTTTTTATTTTGAACACTGTACTTTTCTATATCTCCATGATTTTTTTCCTTCAAGGAGTATATATAGTTAGAAAAACAGTAACAAAGCTATTTTAATAAATAAAATCTTCGTAGCTGGATATATGTTTGTTCCTAATTCTATTCTGTTCAATTATAAATATATATATATATATGAGGCCTGTTGCATGAAGAGATTCATGCAATAGGCTTTCCCTTCCCCTGGCTGCCGGCACCAGTTTTCCTCTGGCACCTGGGACCCAGGCCTTTGCTCCGGCTGGTGCCGCCTTCGGTCTTTGCTGCTCTGGCCTTCAGTCTTCACTCCACTGCGCCTTCAGTCTTCACTCCACCACTTCGTGCCTACGTATGCAAATTAACCGCCATCTTTGTTGGGTTAATTTGCATGCTCTCCTGATTGGCTGGTTAGCGTAGCAAAGGTACGATCAATTTACATGTTTGTCTATTATTAGGTAAGATATGTCAGATCTGGGCATCTGTGAGAGATATCAAAGTATCCCAAGACTGTGGAGAAAGGGCTTTCACATGGTCAATCAGAAAGAATGGGTTTTCATTTCAATTGCAGTTTTAGTGCTGCTTGCTACCAAAAAGTTAAGCATTGTGTCCTCATGTAAAAAAACCAGGAGACTTTCATCCTAAAATAAACACGGCAATTAGTCCCCACAGTTCCCAGAGCCTGGTTTCCTGTGCCACTGGAAGTCCCTTGAGCAAGTCAGCCCCATTTCCTGAAGGCCCTTTGTCAGTAGTATTAGCCCCACCCATGGGATTTGCATTGCTGATCTAAATAAAATCCTCTCTGCCCTCCTTCCTCTCTCCATTCCCCTGTTACCTAACCTCCTTTGCTGTTTTCCGTCAAGTCACTGATTTCCATCTTTTAGGTGTCCTAGGCACATGATCCAGTTCTAGTTTGTGCAACAGACAAAAAGAAAAAGTCTGCCTGCCAGGAGAGGAAACAGGATGCTGAAGTGGTGCCTCACTTGCCCCACATAAAGGGCTTCTGTCTGGATCTTCTCCCAGAAGTTTTGGGAGAAGAGGTTGCCGCCAGCGAGGCATGCTTTTTCAGATGGGTTTTGGCAAGTCCGAGGTAGTCTCACTTCCCTCTGTGCCGTGGGAATGCTCAGGCTAGATTACAGGAATGTGGTCTCTCTGGGGTTTGCCCTCCAGGAGCTGAGGCCAGTGCCCTGTGCGTTATCTGCTTAGGGCTGGAGACAGACAGGCTCCAGTCAGCTCAGCCAGTAACTCAGAAATTT
Organism: Myotis daubentonii; assembly: GCF_963259705.1. Lineage (NCBI taxonomy): Eukaryota > Metazoa > Chordata > Mammalia > Chiroptera > Vespertilionidae > Myotis > Myotis daubentonii. The sequence continues at coordinate 30,845,570 of NC_081852.1, read as the reverse complement.
GCTTGCAAAGGCCTTTCCACCCTGACCTCTGATGTGGACAGAGACCACCTATTTCTAATGGAACAGAAGCCAAGTTTAGTTTCAGGGCACTTTTTCAAGCACTTGGTCTTTGGTCTAGAGAACAGATGTACTTTGCCCTTGACTTAACATCTTAACGTATATGCTAAATATTTATTTCTGTATTGGTCAACATCTTTTTTTTAAAAACAAGCATGAATTTTTCCCCACCCAAAGTATATTTTTTACTAAAATTTCCAGATTTATTGAAATATAATTGATATATAACATGGTTTAAGTTTAAAGTGTACAACATAATAATTTGATACATGTATATATTGTGAAATGATTATCATAATAAGGTTAGTTAACACATCCATACCTCACACAGTTTCAATTTTTGTGTGTGCATTGTGAAAACTTTTAACATATACTCTCTTAGCAAATTTCAATTATACAATACAGCATTGTTGACCATAGTCACCATGCTGTACATTACATCCCCAGAATTTATTCATCTTATAGCTAGAAATTTGTACCCTTTGTCAAGCATGGTTTCTAATTCTTCTATCTCTGCACTGGACAAACTCACTTTATACTATGAACATTAATAAACAGAAACCTCATTTACTATGGAGTCAGTCTTGAAGAGAGAATTCTCAAGCATTTGTCATTCAACCCACACTATTGACCCCAACAGGAAGACACATACCTTGCACTTCCAACAGGAAGTAATACAAACATACCTTGTTTTATTGTGCTTGGCTTTATTGAGTTTCACAGATGTGTTTTTTTACAAACTGAAAGCAAGACCCTATACTAGAAAAAGATTATAACTTGTTTTATTGTGGTGGTCTCCAACAGAACCCATAGTATCTCTGAGGTATGCCTTTATTACTTCAGGACCTCAGCAGGAAGAAGAAAAGTTTCCTTTTTGCCCAGTAACATCTCAGCCAACGGGAGACTGCCATAACTCCAAGGAAAAGTCACTGCACTTCGAAATTTCAGTTTCCTCCAAAGGACTCTTTGTTTACAACAGCCCCTTCCAAGTCCGTAAAAGACTGGCTTCCTCCTTTGTTTCTCTGAACTTACAATGGTATGCTGTTAGACCATGTGTCCTGAACTGCAATTCCTTGTTGTTATGAATAAACCCATTTTGCTGGAGAAATTGCCTAAAGTATCAGGCAATTTGTTTAAGACCAACAATACTCACTTTGGAGTATTATAGCACAGGGATTCTCCAAGAAAACCAGAAAAATCTTGAAATGCATGTTTTATCATGTTATTACTGTATTAACGTGGTGGAAATAAGGACCATAACCTTAACCTTCTAAATTGGGCCTAGGTCATTTTCAAACAGGTAGACAAAATGGAGAGGCTTACAAACAACGGTGACTCTATGATCCTGTGTGCTCCATATTTTGGAGTTACAATTGTATTTTTGTAAAAAAATATTTGTATTGATTTTTTAGAGAGAGCAAAGAAGAGGAATAGAGAAATAGAAACATTGATGAGAAACACCACTTGGCTACCTCCTGCACGCCCCCTACTGGGGGGTCGAGCCCGCTACCTGGACATGTATCCTGACTGGAATCAAACCATGACTTTCTGGTTCATGGGCTGACATTCAACCACTGAGTCACACTGGCTGGGCTACAATTGTATTTTTATTTGCTTCTTGTGCAACTGGCTTAATAGCTTAAGAACAGTTGGGGGTATCCTTATAATACCTGTCATTTTTTGTTGTTAGGTGTCTTCTTCCAAGAATGGCAATTTTTACTAAATAAAAGTACCCTTTTATTTAGTAAAAGTACCTTTGCACAGGGGTTTATTAAGATATATGAGGTTTTAGGTAAAGCCCCTCTTTCTATACAGGGTGGGTAGCTGTGGGCATTTCTGGCAGAGGGGCAAATGAGGACCTCACCATTAGTCAGTATGCCTAGGTGCCCCTGCCAAAAACCCTATTCAAAATCGTTCAAGCAATTAGAAGGTGAGGGTGGGGGTTGGAGGTGGTGGGTAGTGACAAAAAATAGAAGAAATACCCAAGGACAGATCAAGTTTTAGGATGGGTGAACCAGGGCAGTTTTGGAGACTTCTTAGTCTAGAAAGAGGGTATTAAAAGCTGTCACAAGCCCTGGCCGAGTAGTTCAGTTGGTTAGAGTGTGACCCTGATACACCAAGGTTATGGGTTTGATTCCTGGTCAGGGCACATACAAGAATCAACCAACAAATACATAAATAAGTGGAACAACAAATCCACATTTCTCTCTCTCCCTTCCTTTCTCTCTCTAAAATCAGTAAATATGTCACAATTCTCTCTCTCATCTCATCTCATGTTTTTGCTTATTTCATCTCCTATTTGGCTCATGTTTCTGCTTTTCTGTGTGTGCCCAAAATGGTATATTCTCTTCCAGACAGAAATGATTTTTTCTATCAAGTAGGGGACTATCCCCTGGCAGCACCCTGCTGTGATCTTAGCTTTCTCAGCAGCAAGAATGCCTATTCTGAGCCGGAGTGTGTTATTGTGTACCAAGCGCCTAGTCAATCACTGAGCGGGGAGATGATGTCCTGTGATTGGTCCACTGCTGGTCCTCCACCACCAGACCAATCACCGGTCAGGCTGTGGAGGCAGGGTCACCAGGTCTGTGAGAGATGCTCCTCTCATTCAGTGGATTTGTTGAAGCTGTTCCCTAGGTATAGGGTGAGGTTGGGTGGACTCCAAAAGTCCTCTGCAACTCTTCGACGGAAGACTCTGCAGTGAGGCCTCGCGCTGCATGCTGTTTCCCACAAACAAACTCGTCCTCTAGGTCTACCTTTGTTGTTTCATGCCTGACTGTGGTTCTGAACGAATTTCAGTTCCTCAGTGAAGCTGTCTGCTCCCCTCTGCACTCCCCTGTTTTAGCCAACTCCTATTTAACTTTCAAGAGTCCATTCTGATGTCAGATCCTTGGAGAGACATTCCCAAATCATCATCCTTCCCTAGGCCATTCCTTCCTCCAATGAATCGCCATAACTTCTTATTCACATTACTGGAGTTCTTAGCACGCACAATAGTTTGTTTACATGTTTTACCCTCTCTCCTCCTCCAGATTGTGGGATGCATTAGGCTCTATTTATCTTTGTATTCAGGGCCTAAACCAGTCGCTGGCACTTCATAGATGTTTGTAGAATGAACAGGTGAATAAATGAATGGAAGGGAAGGGAGGGAGAAAGGAAAACTATTTAATTCTGACCAGGTAAATAAGTACTATAGAAATTATAAATGATTCTGTAATTCCAAAGCTTGCATCATCAAAGCAATTTGTATTGGAACCATGTTTTTAAATTGGAGGGTAGTAGTTGCAGAGCAATCTCCAGCATTGTATTTAAATTAAGGAACACCTAGCAGCTGGTATGCTGAAGGGAGGGAGGAAAGGGAGGGAGCTCGGAACAGCTGGGAGGTATAATTGAGGATAAGAAAATCACAGGATTTTACCCAGAGAAAAGCATGTTTTGCATTTTCCAGGGAAGTTCTGATTTTAAACATTCTGTCCCATTGTCTCCTTAAGCATACTAGTTTCTGTTAAGATTGCTGTTCTAATATCTGTGTAGCGAAATATGGTAACAACATGTAAAATTAATCTGTCGAGTTGCTAATAGGAAAGAGAGGCATGAAAGTTAAGGCACAAAAGTATTGAAGGGGATGATATTCATTTCTCCTCATTTGAACTTTTCAGCTTAGTAGAATAGTCTGTTGGTACAAGGCTGAGAAAAGCAAATCTATGTAAATTACTAAACATTCAAAGTTATCACCTAATGCTAAAGGATCAGGATATCACATTTTGTTGAAGTACTCGATCTCTTAAATAAATGTTCATTTTCATGAAAGCCTACTGTTTCCCTCTGTTTTTGCCAGACTTATGGGAAGCCTGCCCCCTCCAAAACCCCCAAAATCAGTTCCCACATGTTGAGAATGCCTTTTAATTTGGGCAAAAATAAACTTAAAAGTGGTGGTTCCTAATCCTAGATGATCTTTTAAATCTATTGCATGGATACTCTACCAGTCTCCTACCTTCTGTTCTCTTTCTAGCTTTTGATTCTCCATACCTCTGGAGTGGAACCTGTGTGAAGGATTTTAGGTAAAGCATCCCAGGCATTTCCAACTTAGAGGGCTGAGCTTGTAAACTAGAGTTTCTCCAGATGTGGACCTGCTCTAATTCAATCTGAATCATCTGATTTACTGAGCGAAAGCTAATTCTCAGGTCCTGCCTGGGACCTATTGAATCAGAGCTTCTGGATGGAAAGGGCAAGAATCAACATTTTAATTGTCCCCAGGTAATTCTCATGCACACCTATGTTTGGGACCCACAACTAGTAAGTGTATGATTTAGAATAAAAATTGATGACTACTAACATCTACCTAGTAATGTATATTTTAAGATATCTTGATTAACCAAAATGCTCAGAGAATTGGGAATTCTAGTAAATTTAATTTTATGGTAAATTCATCCTTAACTGATAGGAGAGCTTCCGTCTTTTGTGTCTAATGATAAATACTGAACTTTCCAGAATAAGACTACCATGCTTTTATTTACAAGCAGAACCCATCGACCCCTTGGGAGGGACCACACTAAAGGAAGAAAAGTTGAATGAACCATACTTGGTTCCAAATCAATGGACTGGTGCCAGCAGGGAAGGCAAACAGGGAGAGAGAGGTAGTAAAAATAGGAACTTTATTCACCAAAAAGGAAAACCAGTAAAGCTTCTAGAATACACAAGCCAAACACAAAGGGGATGAGGGATGATTTTCAATGTTGAGGCGGCTGGTTAAATGCACACTAGAGCACAAAGAGAATGGTGACTTGTGGTTGTCCAGTCTTCACCAAGATGTCAAACTGGGTGGGGATCCATACATGTGAGCAGTGAGAAAGTCAGTCCACTGTGGCTGGAATTTGAGGGGAAGAGCATAGTGAGGGCTGTGTGATGTGCTGAAAGGACCCTAGTACATAAGATGCAAGTGCTGAGAACTTGCTGAAATTATCAGGGGAGATTTTTGGAGTGAGTGGTTTTCTTGTAAATAGTAGGTAGATGTATACGCAAATAAATACTCCTTTATTACTGTTTTTATGAGATTCATAATACTTAAGGAAATAAGGATTGTGTATGGTTTCCTTGATGGAAATCCATCTAAAATGCTATGCCATAGTAGTTGCATGATAAGAAAGATCACTAGACTGGACATCAGAAGCCCAGTATTCTAGTGCTGGGACTTATTCTCTGCTGTGAAACTTTAAGCAAAATTTAGATTCCTTGCGATCTATAACTTGCTATGATTGAATTAAATAATAAATGGGAAAGTGTACATAAAGGGAAGGTGAACTGACTGTAACTGAATTTGCCCTTGATTGAGGAGCCTTGGTGATTAATGAACAGTTTTCTAGAGCAGTTGTTCTAGGGGTTGTACCTAAATGCCTGTAGGACTTTTAAAAATATAAAATATACATTGGCTCTGCCCCTGGGTATTCAGATGTGGAAGAGGGAAGGAATCAACAAATATACTTATAATTCTTTATGTGAATCTTAACAGCAGACAGAGGTTGACAACCACTGCTTTAGTGTGGAGGTCATGGTAAGTGGAGAGAGCCCTGGCAGCCCGAGTCCTGGCTTGGTCCCCAACAAACATTTCTGTGATGTGGAAGGAAGCTTGGCAGGTTGAAAAGGTCACCAAAATCTCCGTGCTTCATTTCCCCACGTGTAAAAGGCGGAGATGGACTCACCAGTGAACATCTACCTTTTTAAAGGCAAAGACTCCTTTATTCAATGAGAATTTTATTTGGAAGCTTTAACATGTAATGCAGGAATTAAAAAAAGAAAAGAAGCAGAAGTGATTTCTGTTCGGCAGCCCCCACAGGATTTTAGAAACCATTGGCCTGGATGGTCGATAACATCCTTTCTAACACTAGAATTCTATTCAAGGCACAGAAATTTTTCATAAATTTGTGCTGGTTCTATTCAGGAAGTGTATATATTCTGAGGACTGTGAATTAAGGCAAGCAGGCAGACAGAGCTTGTGCTGTCTTATCTTTGTCCTGTCCTGCTCTGTTTTTCAGATGCCTTTTCATTGGCTACCAGTTTGATTTGGCCAAAAGGAGGCACTGGCAGGAGATTGGAGGAGAGGAGAAAATGTAAACCTGAATATTTCAACTGTTCTTCCTCTGTGTTGGGTGATGTATCTGGCAGACAGAGGTTCGCCTCCTCCTTACAGAGCTGGCCTACTGGGGACAAGATTGTACAGGCATTTCTTAACTCTAGTAACACCCCCTTCCCAGTGTCTCACCAGCCCTAGGGATGGAGGCAGCTTCTATCTATACTTGTGTTCTAATGTCTACGTGCCTCACCACCGCCCCCCCCCACCGCCCTGTTTTTCTGACTACATTCTGACTGATAGTGGTATGTTGGGATTACATTATGAGGACCTTGAAAGGATGCTAAGGAGTTTGCATGTTATGCCTTAATAATGGGAACCCAGTGTTTAAGGAAAATTCATAGTTACAGTGTGGATATTGGACTAGAAAAACACATGAGAGAACACAAGGAACCACAAATGTTACCAAAATATAATGAACCTGTTTCACTATTCAACCTCATCATGAAATAGTTTACCCATTTCAAGTTATGTTTTCTATTGGGGAATTTTTTTTTTTCTAGCATCCTGGAGAATTCTGCCTCCAAATATCTCTTGGCTACCTGATCCACCCTCCTTTTTCATTTTAACTTTGAAAAGGAGGAGTCAGATGGCACATAGGGTGACTTGAGTCACCATGTTAAAGGAATTCCATGGTAAAGGAGGTAAAGATAACTTAAGAAAAGCAACTCCGCTCTTTGGTATATACCCAAGAGAAATGTAAGTATATATCCATACAAAGACTTGCATATTTATGTTCTTAGTAGCATTATTCATAATAGCCCTAAATTGGAAACAACATAAAAGTCTAGCAACTGGTGAATGGATGAACAAAATGTGTAAATTCATGTAGAGGAATACTACTGAGCAATAAAAAGGACCAAACTACTGATACATCCTACCATGCTGATGAACTTCAAAAACATTATGCCATGTGAAAGACACTAGACACAAGAGACCCATACTGATGATCCCATTTATATGAAATGTCCAGAAAAGGATAATCAATAAAGAAAGTAAATTGATGATTGCCTGGGGTAGGGTGGGGATGGGGGTTTGTGGGTGGGGATTAACTCATAAAATGGCATGAGCAATCTTATTGGGGGGATGCATGGTGGTAGTTGCCCAACTTGGGAAATGTACTAAGAAATCACTGAATTTTACATTTAATGTGAGTGAATTATATGATATGTAAAATATGCCTTAATAAAACCATTTTTTAAAAGCACAAAGGAATAGGCAGCAGCACTGATATTAATTTTGGCCTTTTTAGAAACCAAATCATTACTATGTAACTTTTAACTACATTATCCACATATCTATGTTGTTTTCATGGACTCTTATCCCAAAACAGTATTGAGAGCTTTGCCGAAGTCTGAATAGATTATCATTAGTTTGACACTTCTACGTACCCATTCAGTTCCATCAAAGGAGGCAATGTGGGCTGATATGGTTCAGGTTCCTATAAGTGTGTACTGATAAAAAAAAAGGGGGGGGGGGAGGGGGGACCATTTTCTTGGAGGCTCAGGACTTTAAACTCCCACCATCATAAAACCCCAAATGGTCCATACACTGGTAGTCTAATACCAATTACTACCAGAGATTTTGGAAAATATGAACTGGTTTAAAGAGAATGCTCACCTTTGTTCTCTGCACCAAGAATGGGAGATAAGTGATAAACAAATGCTTTTAAAGATAATTTTTGCCATGATGGCTTTAATTTCTGTGATCTGAAGAATAAGAAGACCTGTTTATCTTGCTGCGTTGTGGCAATGAGGTTGCTTGCTGTGAAAGGCCACTGCTCATAACAAAGCTCAATGACTCACATAATAATCCATTGATTCTCCCCACACTGTGGTTGCTATTACCTTCCAATTAAGCCCCTTTTCTGATTTTAGTGTTCGCAGATCTGCCATCAACAGCCCCGTGAGTATCAGACCACAATCTTTAAAATGACTGAGCTGGATATTTAGTTTCTTAGTTTCACTATTCTTTCATGCTTTCTCTCTGGGAGGGACAACATTAGACTTCCACCTCTCCTCACCCAAGCCTGTACCTCAGCATGGCTAAGAGAGGGGAGATTTCACTCAGCCATAGCTCCACCATCATTAATTGAGGGACCACAGGAAGATTACTGGACCTTAGATTCTCCATTTTCAAAAGAGACTTCTTATAGTGCCTGTCCCTTTCATAGCATGGTTGTAAAGAGGACTGTAATAGATGTAAACATTTCTTTAAAATACTTACTGGAGGAGCAATTCAGGAACATGTTGATTGTGTGCTGAAATCAAGCTGAATTTCAGAACTTTGGGGATACACAGGAGGAAAGCAGACTACAGAATTAACCTGAAATTTCCAAGGGCTACATCACTTTCAGATTCTGAAAGCTCCCTGCTTGGTGCTCCTCACACTAGGATCTTTGCAGCTGATTGGAGTAAAGGAGGGACAACAGCAGGTTTTTTGATAATTAAATTTTAAGAGGGCTGACGATAGATACCACGATATCCCTCCCCAGCCACACATTACTCCCACATAGCAAGATGTCCACCCCCAATCAAATTCTGACCCCTGCACTCTTCCCTGTTGCTTCTCCTCTGCCCTGCCACATCTCATATTCTTTTCATCTCCCTCTAATAGATGCCTAAACGCTTGACGTGTGATGGCAATTCCTGTGCCCATGGAGCTGCGGCTTTCAAGAAAGCTCAAAACAGACAAAGACAAGGTGGAAAATGGCCTCCTCACTGAGATGAAAAGAAGCTGCCCTAATGAGGAAATCTGTTCCCAGCTCCTGGCGCTAAAATTCCCCTCTTCTGCCTCTAGTTTTCTTTATTGTGCACCCCCAGAAGCAACTGCTCCCTCAGAAGGCAACACACACAATAGAAAAAATATTGATTCTATAACCCGATTTGGGAAATGCAAACACAGTGGAGAGAATGATCCACACAAAGGTAGGACACCCTGATTACTCTAAGACTAAAGTTTCATCTCCTCTCGTGCCATTATATTGCAGGAAGAACAATAAAAGTCTAACAAATACTTCAGAACATTTGAAAGAAAACAACCATTACCTGTGCATCAGTTTGTGCCGGTGAGTGTTATACCTGTAGCTGTGTCTGTATTAGTTCATTGGAATCAGTACATTTTAAAGTAACGAACACATGCCAGATAGAATTCTGGGCACTAAGGAAACAAAGATGACAGGACCTCTGCCTTCTAGGAGCTTACCCTTTAGAAAGGTAGAACAATCTGTAAAACATTGTGCTAAGTTATCGAGAAAATGCAATAGGAGCACAGATGAGGTAGCAAGGAAGTGTGGTGGAGAAGAGAGACTTTGAGAGAAAGATATAGGAAAAATGACATTTATATTGGCTTCAAAGAATGAATTAAAAGTTTCCTGGTTGAACAAGGATGGAAAGGGCATTTCACCAGAGGAAATCTGAATAAATACCTTGAGAATGGAAGAGCATGGCATGTCCAAGAAACATGTACATTTGAAGGGTCAGAATGGGAGGTAATAGTTAACCAATTGTGGTCCTCAGCATCACTATCATTTATGTGTTTGTTGAATTTTCCAGTTCCTGAACCCCAACCAAACTCACTGAATCAGAATATCTAAAAGTGGGGGCCAGGAATCTGAATTTTAGAAGCTTGTTTGATAAAGGTTGAGGACTGACTGCTTTAGGCTATTTTAGGTAGGGGTGGGAATGCAGGGAAGGACACATTACCTTGTGACTCCAAGCTGTACTGTGGTTATAGTCTGTCAGACAGGCTGGTCAATTCAATCAAAAAAACAGAACTCACTGTTTGTAAACTTACTATAAATTATAAAACTTCTGTGAACAGAAGCCCACTTATTGTAAATTGAAAGAATCAAAAGGCAAAGATCTAACTTAGCCTGTTCGAAAAATGGAAAATGTTTTCCAGATTGTCCTCAGCTCCAAAGAGAATCGTCTCATATAACACTAAGGATCTTGATTACAATCTCTCCCTGCTCAGTTGCACAAAAGCTCTCTCAAGGATTCTGAAAAGAGTCACGTCAGGGTTGTTCAGAGGAGTCCTTGCATCCTGGAGCTTGGTTGTATCTCTATACATGCTTGTGTGACAGCAAAGTCACCGTGAAGAGGACAGAACAGAGAGCAAGCTGGGGAGTTGATGGACTCCTTGTCTGAGGCACAGAGCCTGGACCAGAAGGACTGATGCTTCAGAGAGAGATGGACCTCTTCTCAGTGGGAACCTCAGCATCAGTGCAGACTGATAATCCCAGGTGAGAATCAGACCACATGCATCAGGCAGAGCTGTACAGTAAAGCCAAAACAAGACAAAATAGTGGTAGCCACTCAGCTATGCACTTTCCCAACCTGTGATTTGCTGTTTGTAGAGCCATATCGTAGTTGTAGCTTCCTATCATCCCAATAATTGCACACACAAATACCTACAATTAAGTTACTGGCTTAAAATTAATACATAATTCAGTCAGCATTCACTTAATGCTTGGCAACAAAACCTTTTTTCCCCCTCTAAGGTAATATTTCTCATATAATGGCCAATGGACTCCATCCAACTCTTAGCTAAGAGTTAAAATGTAGAGCCGCCCTGGCTGGGTGGCTCAGTTGGTTGGAGCATCATCCCATATGCCAAAAGTTTGCAGCTTTGAACCCAGTTCAGAGTGGGAATGGAATCACATTCTTTGAGGGTAGTGCCCGGGAATCTGCATTGCACAAGCCCACACAGGTGATTCTTAAGCACATGAAACTGAAGAACTTTCTACTCTATGGCCCTTGGTTAAACAGCCCTCTTCAGGTACTGTGAAGTAAGATAATAACTGGGAAACCTCATTGGGACCATTCTGATGGAACAGAACTGATATGAAAATCGAATGGAATTTGCCCCAACCAAATGCAGTTCATTAAGGAAATGAATGAAACAGGCCAGCTGTGAAAATATCTAAAGATTTGGCCCTAACTGGTTTGGCTCAGTGGATAGAGCGTCGGCCTGTGGACTGAAGGGTTCCAGGTTCGATTCCGGTCAAGGGCATGTACCTTGGTTGCAGGCACATCCCCAGTAGGGGGTGTGCAAGAGACAGCTGATTGATGTTTCTCTCTCATCAATGTTTCTAACTCTCTATCCCTCTCCCTTCCTCTCTGTAAAACTCAATAAAATATATTTTTTAAAAAAAAGAAAATATCGATTTCTCACAGCCAGTTGGCTTGGAGGTCAAATCCCCCCCCCCCCCCAGTATTACCTACAACAATCAAGGCTTAACTACAACAAGACTGCGCACAAAGACCACTAGGGGGTGCGCCAAGAAAGCTCTCTCAAGGATTCTGAAAAGAGTCACGTCAGGGTTGTTCAGGGGAGTCCTTGCATAAAAAAAATGCGGAGACAAAGAAACAGGACACAAATGACAGAAATGGAGGAAAGCAAAATGCTGGATATAGAGTTCAAAACCACACTTTTAAGGTCTCTCAAGAACTGTCTAGAAGCCGCTGATAAATTTAGTAAGGCCCTCGAAAAGACTGGTGAGATCGCCGATAAATATAGTGAAATACTCAAGAAATCTAATGAGACCCTCGATGTTGTGATAAAGAACCAACTAGAAATTGAGCATACACTGACTGAAATAAAGAATATTATACAGACTCCCAACAGCAGACCAGAGGAGCGCAAGAATCAAGTCAAAGATTTGAAATGCGAAGAAGCAAAAAACACCCAACCAGAAAAGCAAAATGAAAAAAGAATCCAAAAATACGAAGATAGTGTAAGGAGCCTCTGGGACAGCTTCAAGCGTACCAACATCAGAATTATAGGGGTGCCAGAAGATGAGAGAGAGCAAGATATTGAAAACCTATTTGAAGAAATAATGACAGAAAACTTCCCCTACCTGGTGAAATAGACTTACAAGTCCAGGAAACGCAGAGAACCCCAAACAAAAGGAATCCAAAGAGGACCACACCAAGACACATCATAATTAAAATGCCAAAAGCAAAAGACAAAGAGAGAATCTTAAAAGCAGCAAGAGAAAGAAACTCAGTTACCTACAAGGGAGCACCCATATGACTGTCAGCTGATTTCTCAACAGAAACTTTGCAGGCCAGAAGGGAGTGGCAAGAAATATTCAAAGTGATGAATACCAAGAACCTACAACCAAGATTACTTTATCCAGCAAAGCTATCATTCAGAATTGAAGGTCAGATAAAGAGCTTCACAGATAAGGAAAAGCTAAAGGAGTTCATCACCACCAAACCAGTATTATATGAAATACTGAAAGGTATCCTTAAGAAGAGGAAGAAGAAGAAAAAGGTAAAGATACAAATTATGAACAACAAACATGCATCTATCAACAAGTGAATCTAAGAATCAAGTGAATAAATAATCTGGTGATCATAATAGAATCAGGGACATAGAAAGGGAATGGACTGACTATTCTTGGGGGGGAAAGGGGTGTGGGAGATGCGGGAAGAGACTGGACAAAAATCGTGCACCTATGGATGAGGACTTTGGGTGGGGAGTGAGGGCGGAGGGTGGGGCGGGAACTGGGAGGAGGGGAGTTATGAGGGGAAAAAAGAGGAACAAATGTAATAATCTGAACCATAAAGATTTAATTAAAAAAAATATCTAAAGATTTGGGTACATGAATTGAAAGAATCATCGAGTTATTTTGACATTGTGAAAACAGTGAAAATTCAGCTCTTTTCAATGCCTTTGCATCATTGGAACTGAGTATATTGGGGAGACTGACATAAATCAAACATGGCTCATAAAGACTAAGAGGAAATCATAAAATAATAGTGCTGGAAGAGACTTAAAAGACAGCTTGGTCTGGTGTTTTATTTTACAAATAAAGAAACCAGAGCCTGGGGAGGCCTAGTGATCAAGGTCATATAGCTCATTAGTGCCTGAGAACCAAAATTTCCTCACTTCTAGCCTGGGGTTCTCTCTATGGTGCCTCTCCAGAGACTAGAATAAATTCCCACTATTAAAAAGGCAAAATAATCTTGTGGTTTTTTCCTCTCTTAAAAAGTAGTTTCATCACTGAAAGAAAAAAGCCATTAAAATAAAAAGCAGAAACTAAAATGCTGAGTCATGCACCAAAGGGAAATGTACATGATGTGATGATCCCAGGAAGCAGTCATTTGATCATTTATTCATTCATTCAATAAGAACCGTGGAATGAGAGTTCTCTTTATATCCAGAGAGAGCAAGAAAAGCTCTTGAGAGAGAGGCAGTTCCATTTGGTAAGATGATACTGCAGAGAGCTTAGGGTTTGGTTGCCAAGGCCATCCTCACCCGTCTTCACTTGCCTCCTCCAATCTTCTCTCTCACCGTTTCTCGAATTGAACTGTCCACCCCGGAAGAGGCTCACTGTCCTCTTCACCTTTCCTCTCTCTATGCCCCATGCTGGTGTGCCTTACCAACTTCCCTTTGGTTTTCAAAGACCAAATTTGAGGATCTTTGCCTCCTCCTTCAAGACCTCAAGGACCTTCTCTTCAGAGAACTTCTGTAATATGGACTTAATAGTGAATAATATAGTGATATTTTTGTTTTCTGTTAGTTAGAATTTTGCTAGTGCAGCCTTGGGAGTCAATAGGATATGGCTGAAAGAGTATGAGGATTGTAGCTACATTGCTAGCTAAGTGTGTCAATTCCCTGTCACATGCCTCACAGGTATCTCCAGCTCAGCAGCTTTCCCACCTTAATACAACCCCTGACAAATATGCTCCTCTTCCTTTCTTTTGTCTCATTAAATTATATGCCACAACTAGCAAGAAACTGGGGGGTCATATTTTACCATCATCTCTCCCTCATATAGTAACAACAATCTTAAACCATAATCTTCCCTTCCAAATAGTATCTCCAGAACCAACCCATTTTGCTTTACTACCACTCCTGATAACATTCTGAGGGCTGCCAGCCCTATTTACCTTGATTACTATAATAACTTCTTAATTCCAACCTTGCCTCTTCAATTTTGCTCCATTTGGCAACCAGGAAAATCCCTCTTAAATTCTCATCCTTAAATTTTCCCTTGATACTATCACTTCCCTGCTTCAACCTTTTGGCTCTCATGAAAGCCCTTTCATGATCAATTCCTTTCTAGCCCTCCAGCCCGATCTCTTTCTACTTTCCCACCTTGAACTTCATCTCCATCCAGACCAAAATGCTTGCAGAGTACGTGAGAATGTGACCTCATTTAGAAACAGTGTCTTTGCAGATGTAATCAAGCTGAGATGAGAAGATTAGAGTTGGCTCTAATCCAATATGACTGGTGTCCTTATAAGAATATAAAGACACCATATAAAGACGGAGACACACAGGGTGAATGTTATGTGATGAGAGAGGCAGACACTGGATTGATGTAGCTGCAAGTCAAGAACCACCAAAGATTGATGCTCACAGCTAGAAGCATGAAAAAGGCAAGGCAAGATTCTACCCAGAGTCTCAGAGGGATCATGTCCCTGCTAACACCTTCATTTTGGACATCTGGCTTCTAGAACTGTGAGAGAATAAATTTCTGTTTTTTAAGCCACGCAGTTTGTGGTACTTTGTTATAGCAGCCCTAGGAAACTAATATACTCTTATTATGGTACTTATCATACTATATTGACTAGGCATTTTTGCTTGTTTTGTTTCTTCCTCAATAAAAGGTGGTATCGAACATGGTGCACATCTTAGTCCCTAGGTCATAGTACTTGCTCAATAATTAGTGGCTGGATGATAAGTTCAATATTATAAAAGTTAATTAAAATATTTGAATACCTCTAGCAAAGTACCTGCCATGGAGAAATATGAGGTGAATGTCAGCTGCCTTCCCATTCATTACCCTAACTGTTAAAATCTCCTCAGGGTGAAGCACTTAGCCTTCTTCTTCCATTTGTTCCTTCACAGCACCTGGGGCAGTGCAACAGAGACCCCTGGGGCTCTCCAACAATCCATGTGCTCCCCCCCATTCTCTAGCTCCCCTGGCGTTCTAGTCAATGTGCTATGGATAGAAGTGATGTTAGTCAAGTCTACTTTGCTTAACCCTCCAGGGGCTTCTTCCCATGCAATGACAACCTTGGGGACCCACAGAATGAGTAGCTACAAAATGCAGGAGGATGACCTGAGCTCATAGGATCCATATAAATGGGAAATAAACCTTTCCTGTTTCCGCCACTGAGATTTGGTTGTTTATGATCATGGCAGAGCCTAGCCTATTGTAACTAATATAAAAAGCAATGTAGACATATGAGAGGTACTGAGAAGTGCTTATTGGTTGGCTAATGAAATCATCACAACAAATAAAGATATCAGGGAGTCCTAACTGAATAAAAACTGTTTGAGAAATACAGGCATCTTTATGTTTCCTCCTGGCATGCTTTGTGAGGTTGAAAAAGTATCTGGGGCTTGAATGTTTTGATTGAGAAAAAGCTGCCCAGCTGAGACAGCTGCTGTGGTGAGGCTGTCTCACCATGACACCGGACTGGTCCCTGTTCCTGGGTTTTAAAATAGATTAGTTCAACGGAACCAAACTTAATTGAATGCTGCCTGCTCTCTCTGCAAGTGAAAGAGGTATAATATTTATATTATCGAGCATGTTTTAGTAAGAAGTTATTGTTATGCTGCAGCTCTTGCCATAAAGTTAATAAAGATAGTTAATTAAGACATTAAAATCTAAGCCACACTAATTATCTGGATGTAAAGTAAACATTTAGTAAGCTAAAAAACAGAGAATCACCAATAAGAGACATAAATTGAGCAGACATTCTCTAGTAATACAATTAAAATTTCACAATGTAAACTGAATACCCACTTGTTACTAAAATGTGAATTAAAGCTTTATTTGCACAGAGATGTAAATTCCAGAACATTTGGGCAATAGTGTCAGCGCCTAATTGGTGAATTGGACCCACTTTATTTGACTTTGCATCAGATATTCTAGGGGTGTTAGAGGGGACTTATTGACTACAATGGTTCATTATTAATGCCCAGAGGGCAAGAGTCATCAGCATTCATTTATGATTGACTCCTAAAGGGCAATTATGTGTGTATCCTGCTAAGAGTTCTCACTTTTAGTGAGAACTAGGACTTAATGATGTTTATCAATCCAACCATTTTTCTCTTGTCCATTCTCACTCCCACACACATAGATGACTAATTTGTACCTTCTCCTTTCTCTTCAGACTTAAACACCTCCTCCACAACTTCTTAGCTAATGACAATGAATTCTTATTTCTCCAAAGAAACCAACACAATGGCAAGAGAATATTGACACATTCCTATAGCCTTACTAATTCACCTACCTGCATCTGTTCCAATTTATTCTGTCTTCTCTTCTGTCAGGATAGATACGGATATCTATATCCAGATATACAAGGAGGATTGGATATATATCACTGTTGTCTATCAAGGGTTATGACTTTAAAGCTATCTATGGGATAGTGACTCTACAATCTAAGCCTACCCTCTGAAATCCAGATTAATATATCTAACTGCCTATTCCATATCTCCTCTAGAGTGTCTTACAGCCATCTCAAGCCCAGTGGATACAATACAGAACTTCTGATCATCCTGTCCTTAAACCTGTCACTCTGACATGCTTGCCAATTGCATCAAATGACAACTCTATTATTCCAGTTGATTAGGCCCAAATCCTTGCTTCTGCTCTATCTTTTATATTCCACATTTCATCGGTAGTGAATTCTGTTGGTTCTATCTTCAAAATATATCCAGAAACCAATCACTCTTCACAACCTCTGCTGTTGACAGTTTGGACTAAGCCACCATTATCTCTTCCCAGATTATGATATAAGCGTCCTAAATGGGATATCTGTCTCCACTCATTTCTTTTCAGTCTGTACTCAACACAGAAGATCCTATTAAGACATGTCAGATGGTGTCATTCTTCACACTGAAAACTCTCCAAAGGCTTTCTACATCATTTAGAGAAAAAGCCACAGTCTCTACAGGATCTTTTGTTCCCCATCAAGTCTTGGACTTCAGTTTCTGCTACTTTCCCCCTCTGTTCCCCTGGCCTTCCGTTCTTCACTCCAGCTACAATCATACCTTATGTTCTTTGTACTTATGGTGGAACCTCGGTTCTCAAACTTAATTCATTCCAGAAGGCTGTTTGAGAAGAAATTTGTTCGAAAACTGAATCACTTTTTTCCCATTAGAAGTAATGTAAATTGAATTAATCAGTTCCTGACCACAAGTGATTCCCAGTTTTAACTTTTCTTATACATAGTGCATGCCTACTGTACTGTTTAACCTATAATTATTTTCTTAAATTTATCAAACCACCCTCTTCTAACCTTAAACAAATCACTTTTAGCACTTGTTCCAGGGGTGTCTTTCAGGTCAGTATGTGGCATCTTTGCTTGTTCAGATATCACTGCCTCTGAAATGCTGTCACTGGCTAACTGCTTTACATTTATGCTAATCAACACAGTTTTTCTGCCTCTTCAATTGCCTGTGATCCTTGTTTCTTTCACACCCTCAGCAACATTAAAACTCATATGGCCCCTTTATGTTTTAAAATTGTGCTAATCTTCTATTTGGCCAGCAACTAAAGCATTCTCTCCTTTGTTGCCTGAGAGACACTTTTTGTTATGTTGAGGCATCAGCATGAAAGGGTTGTCAGGCCAAACCTAAGTTTGGTTCCATAGCTGAGACATTTTTCCATGAACAACTTGGTTGAGAACTGAATTGTTCAAGATGGGAGACGTTTGAGAATTCAGGTTTGACTGTACTCTTCTTTCTATGCGTTTTCTCCCAGATATTCTCCTGTTTCCTTTCATCATCTCTTTTACATCTTTGCTCTAATGTTAACTGAACATATAATTGTAAGTGGAAAGCACATGCCCACCCTGAATGCTTCCTATGTACCTTGTAACCTTATTTTGTATCAATAACATTAACTAAAATCTGATCGAATGTATACAGTTGATTCTTGTCATTCAGGATAGTTAATGTCACTATGAATGCTGAGTTAGCAAATTCTGAAAAATTACTTTTAGGGTGAGTCTTGGTCAAAACATTTTCTTCAACCATCAACACATAACCTTGTTTTATGTGTGCCTCTGTTTAAAGACACTGCTTAATGTGCATTTTTGATTGGTTAACATTGAACTTATAACTTATGCCTGAATAAAGCTTACCTAACACATATTTTCTCCATAAGGGACATCACAAACTTCTTGTACTAAGAAGTACTAGACAGCATGTTAGCACTCTTCTTAGGGGCCATTTTAAACAGCAAAATCATTAAAAGTACCACAAGCATGGCACTAAGTAAACCGAGAAGAGAAGACTTGTCAGTATGAGAGTACGACAGCAGAAACAGGAAGGCAGAGTATTGCCTTGTTTGGCATCACCTGTTGGGAGATTCAAATTTTTCATAGCTCTGAACTGTTTACAGATGACCATGAAGCACTATTTATTTTGGAGTTACAAATAACTTTTAGCAAGCAGGAGGACACGCATATATGGAATCTTCAAATAATGAGAATGGACTGTGTTTGTTACATATATTACTTATGTGTTCGTGTGTGTAACTGTTATGTTTACTGTGTTTCCTCCAACTAAAATGTAAACATCAGGCTGGGGATTTTTGTCAGTTTATCTCACCCCTATATCCCCAGTGCCTAGAATAGTACCTGGCATACTCAGTAATGTTGAATAAATAAAGGAAGGTACAGTTTAGTTTCCAGGTTGGAAACTACAGTGCCTTTGAGGATTTCAAAGGCAAGACTGTTGATGCTGGGGGATAGAGCTTCAGGGTCACCAAAGCCCTGGGAGCATTTACAGCCAATTTCCAGGGAAAATGTGAGGTTGGCATGCCAGAGAGAGAAGTCCAAATAGGTCATTAAACCCACAGGGAGAGAAACAGATTTGGAGAAGTAGGGTGAAGCTGGAGGGCAGAGAGAGGGACAACAGAAGAGTTGCACTGAGCACTGGACTGAGAGATAAATTGGGTAGCAGTTAGGAAAATCTCTGATATTATAGTGAATGTCTTTGGCTGGATATTTCATAACCATGGTAGTGAGGTTTGTGGGAGGACCAGATGGTTATAAAAATCCAGAAAGATTAAATATACAGCTAGCTGTGAGCTGCCTGAAATCAGCACATGTGTCTGATCCAACTTTATACTTCCAGCTTCTGACAGTACCTGGCATACAGTAGGTGCTGAAAATGTTTATGGCACTAAAGAAACCTCTATTACCTATCACAGTCTTCTTGGGCCAGAGAGAAGAAAGCATTTCTGCAAACTCTTGGGTCTAGGAGTCTTACGAAGAAGGCCTCCGTTCCTCCATGCTAACCAGGGCCTTGACTCAGGGGTGAGATTCTTCTTCCCTGTTCTCAGCCCCACTCCAGCTCTCTGAGCCAGATTTCTCTGTACTTCCTTAGCCTTGTTATGTCCTTGTCCTTGGAGAAGACCCATCAAAACAGAACTTTTTTGAAGTTGATGGACTCAGTTACCTTTTCCAGGGTAGTAGTTCTTAATTTGGAATATATAAATTGGCTTGAAGTCCTTGAAATTCCTGAGATGTAAAATATGTTTATGTGCCTGTGTGAAATTTTCTAGAAGTCATTAAGGGGAACTCATTATTCAGAAAAAAACTGAGAACAATTCATTAGAATGATCCTCATGGTTCCTGCAGATCAGGGAGAGAATAAAATACGATCAGAGACCTCAAGCAGATACCCACATAGGTGACTGATTGCTCATTCATATATAGAGGGGTTCACAAACTTCGGCATGCATAGACATCTCTTGGGGCCTCTGACAGAAAAGAAATTTCTAAGACTGAGAAATTCAGATTCAGTAAGTACAGGTGAGGGTCCTGGAACTGCTTTTAAATAAGCTTAACAGGAGATCCTAGAGGAGGTGTTCCGCAGAGCACACTTCTGGATTTCTAAAATGTTTGGCCAAATAAAGACATGGCTATCCTGTCCTCATTGATCAGCTAGAATCACTTCCTTGCTCTTGGCAGTGGTTTCCAAACCTGGCTGGGCACAAGAATCACTCAGTGAGATGGTGGTTACTGTTGTTGGTGTGGATGGTTCTAAAATACAAATGCTCAAGACCAGGGAGAGGGTGTGAGGGGTAGGGGGTGGGGGGAAGTGGAAAGAAGAGATCAACCAAAGAACTAGTGTACATAACAAATGGATACAGACAATGGGAAGGGAGGTGAAGGCTGGGGTTGGGGGGCGGGGGCAGGTTGGGAGAGGACAATGGGGGGAAAAGAGGACATATGTAATGCTTTCAACAATACAGAACTAAAACACACACACACACACACACACACACACACACACACACACACGTGCGCGCGCGCGCGCGCGCTTGCTCAAGGCCATACCCCCATACTGTATTCACTAGAGCTGTGGTAGAGGCTGAAGATACACTTGCAAAAATCCCCCAAGTTTATTCCACACACAGCCATAATTTGATCCACTGCAGTAGAGACCAGGACCCAAAATATCCATGTTTAAATAATTCTACACAGTGAGTAAAGCTTTCCTTGTGGACCTGTTCCAAGAAATAAACTGAAAGTTAAATATTATAACCAATCTTTGCTGAGGAAACATTTTCATTTATTAACCTTTGGACTCCTCTTAAAAAGTCAGGTAAGCACATAACAATTTAATACATTAATGTTTTACTTGCACAGAAGTCAGTGAAGGAAAACAGAACTCATGGACTGAATTTCAACATAAAATATTAGCCATGTGAAGGCCAAAGTGAGATCTATAGTGGGACATCCTATGGTATTTTCATAGCTCCAAGCAACAGTTTGATTAAAATGAAAATTATTCAATTGAGGAGCTAAGCGAAATTCCAGAAGGTGCAATGGTGCCAGGAATTCCAACTTTTTAGAACAGCATGTTCTCCAAACACCAAGTAAAAACAACTAAAATGCATCATTAATACTGAAAATCACCTCCAGTTATAGAAAAAGTCTTAAGTAATTACTTTTGCTTCTATTACTCTCAAAAGTAGGAAGAGGCACTAAATAGCCAATATCCAATAACAAAAAAACCCCACAACCACTAATTACCACTTATATAAAGGACAGGATGAAACTAAAACTCTGAAGAGAGTTTTTGTATCATATAAGACATTCAGGTTAACTGAATAGATGCTTATTCAGTACTTATTTACAATGATTCAAATGAGATAATGTATATAGAGCCCTTACCATGGTATCTATTGTATAGCAAATGTTTAATAAATTATCACCCCTAACACCTTAGAATTCTTGAAGCTTGTGACAAGTCTGATATGCATGAAAGCTTCCAGGTGACCCCGGACGAGACTTTCTGACTGATGGCCAGGCTCCTAAATATCTCAATTAAAATTCCCAAACCAAAGAGAGATGCAGACTTCCCTAATCTCTACCCCAGGGAGATGGAGATCTTTTCTAGAGTATGAGTGAGTCAAGACATATATTACCAATCTTAGAACACAGCTCTAGTGTTGGTAAAAAAAAAAAAAAAAAAAAGGCTCAAGTAGTTTCAGACTATTAGTTCCAAACCCCCAGGAAATGCCGCATGAAGTACCCAAACAGAAATATAAACCATAAAAAGAAAATCCCCCCTCCCCCCCCCCGGATTTGTCTGAAATAATATCATACGTGGAGGGAAACATCTCTTGGAAATATCTCCAGGTTTCTTCATCTCTCATTCCTATTTCTCCTGAGAGCCCTCTACTAGCTTTTTAAATACCAACCACCTGACCCCTGGATTTAATGCTTAAGGCTCTTCTTTGCTTTCCTAATTCTCATCATCAAAGAATTGCCATGGCCTTGTTCTGAGCAATACCATCTCAGAGCTACTGAATCTGAACCACATTTTATCAAGATCCTCAGGTCATTCATATGTATATTAAAGGTTGAGAAGCACTGGCCAAGTTACATGATTTAGTTCCCCTTTGCTTCATGGTGCCCATGGAGAATTTAATATTGCACATTAAGAAGTTCATGGTTAATTCAGTAAATAACAAGGAGAGGGAGTCATGGAAAATTTTTGAGCAGCAGAGTAAAAGAGTACATGCCGGAAATTTGTTCATATTGATAGCCAGGTAGTCTTATTGCACTAAGGTTTCTAAATTACTGTACTTTGGCTTAGGAGGCAATATGAATGGAAGCTGAGAACTTTATAGAGTAAATATGATGCACCTTTCAAAAAAATTAACTGGCTTAGAATCTTATAATTGAGAAAGAATAGAGCTATGTCAGGTTACGTGTTCCAATTAAGACAACATCTACCTACCTTCCTGCCAGGGGAAGAATCATCACTGTAGCATGTTAATCATTTTCAACTGCAACCTGAAGAGGTCATAATAGTTATTTTTTCTGACATGCTTGTGATTTAGCCTTATGAGTCATCCTAAAACAGAAATTGGATCCGGAGCCATGGAATTGTACAGAAATAGCTCATGTTCAACTCCCAGATCTCTCACTCTGCTTTGACTGTTTTTGAAAAGCAAAGTTTATGATTTTTGACCCTAGAAACCACCAAGTATAGGTCCATACCATTTAGCCCCCTTTTCAATTAACTGACCCCACTGATTTAGCAAACAAAAGCAAAACCAACCAACAGCAGACATTAATAGGTGGCAGGAAGAAACAATACTTACAAGCAATGGGAAGAATAAGAAACAAAAGGTGAAGAATTAAATCCAGAAGATAAAGCAGATGAGGACGTTTCCATCCTAGTCAGAAGGGAGAACAGGAGCAGTGGTGATAGTATAAGCTAAAATTCTAAGCCCCCTCTAATGTAAAATTAGTAGTTATAATTTGTTGCTTAAGTACCAGACACTATATTTCCTAACAAACTTGCAAGGTGGGCATCATTATTTGCTCTTCATAGATGAGCACATCAATGCCCAAAGTTTACCTAACTTTGCCCAAAATTATAGACATACAGAATCAGGACAGTGTTTCCAGTTTGACTGGCTCTGCAGCCCATGACCTGTCCACTATACCACGATGTCTCTTTTAAGGAAAGGCTCTCCTTCTATTTTTCTATCTGCTAAGAGAGGAAAGTGTCAAGAGGAAGAGCTCCTGGACCTCCGGAACCAGCATTTCCCACACTCTGCTCAATGGAAAACCAGTCGTCAGAGGTCATTTGTGAAAAAGAGATTACTTTGAGGATCTCAATGCACATTTAAGAAGGCCTTGTGAACTTATTTCTCAAAACATCTGTCATACCTCTATTTAGTATTTAAAGAACACTATAGGAAGTCTTGCCTCAATCTCTTTGAGTCACCCATGTCTAGGTGATTAAAAAAACAAAACAAAAAAACCTGAAGCATAATGGTAAAACTAGGAGCATTACCCTTGGAGCCAGATAAAGAACTCACACATTTGTGAAGGGCCTTCAAGCTCATAACTAACTCCGGAACTCCTCCCTCTCCCACTTGTCTCCCACTTCCTGAACTTATTTGGACTCTGGATTCTGATCTTTCCATGACCTTCAAATCTGACCTCTTTGACAGGGATAAAGTATCCCTGTTGCCATTGCTTTGTTTCAGAACCTTTATTTCCACATTTCATCTTCCACACTTCAGTTTTCAATCAACTTGATTTTCCATACTTCATCTAGAAATCTTTCTAGAAAATTAAATCTTAAAAAACAAATCTGCTTGAGCCAAATTTTGTTTTAACACCTCTACTGTCTGTCTGCTGTTCACTAGATGAAGTTTAAACCTTTTATTGGCACATGAAAATGTCACACTTTGGTTCCAGCATTTATCTTGATATTCTCCAATCAAGCTGAGCCCACCATTGTTCCCATCACATTCCAGGTCCTTCATGATTCCTTAGTGCAGGGTGTACCTCTATCCAGAATATTCTTTCTTCCCTTCTTTGCATAGCAAACCCCATTCCGCCTTCACACCCAGTTAATTACTACGTCCTTATTTATACGTTTAGCTCTTTGAGGCAAAGTTTTTGTGCTCTTATAGACTTTTGTTCTTATCTTTATAGGCTACCAGGCAGTTTTTAATTTTATTGCTTCCTTGTTTCTCCTCCTCACTAGACTGTAAACTTGAAAGTAAGAATTCTTTTTTATTTATTTATTTTGCAGCCTTTTCCTTTTATCAGGTGCTCATTAAATGTAGCAAAAATTTAGAGCTTGTATGGAGCACCCAGGTATAAAGATTCAGCTTTAGCAGACGCTCTGCTTGCTCTCTCATACGTTCTCATTTTGATGTTGAACTTCTTCATACCCTAAATCGCTCAGATTTCCGTGACTTTTCAAGTGTCACAATTATTCCTTTTGGACTCCTGCCTGAAGTGTGACAGGCTATCACACTATTTCTTTGATCATCCAGAGCCTCTTGAACCAGGCTTGTCATTTCTTGCACAAGTGTTTATGATCTAAACCTTGTATTTCATGTAGAAGAGAAGCTTTTCCTTTTGAGAGGCAGCCAAGCAGTTTTCCAAGAACTTGAAAATCCGTGAATGGGGCACAGCTTCTCCCACAGTGATGCATTTCTCCTATGCTTATCTCAGAAATCTTTGGCAAGATAGCATGGTGTATGTGTAAGACAGCAGTCCTCAAAGTGTGGTCCCTGAAGCAGCATCAGTAGCACCACTTGGGAACTGAGAAAACTCCAAATTCTCTGGCCCCACCTCTCACCTAAAGAATAACATCTCTGTTTTTTAAATTAAATTTATTGGGGCACAATTGGTTAATAAGATTATATAGGTTTTACGTGTACATTTCTAAAATACATGATCTGTATATTGCATTGTGTGCCCACCACCCAAAGTCAAATCTTCTTCTGTCACCATGTATTTGACCCCCCTCTACCCTTTACTACCCTCACCGCCTTCTCTCTGGTAACTGCCATACTGTTGTCTGTGTCTATGAATGTCAGTTTTATATCCCACATACGAGTGAATCACATGGTTCTTAGCTTTTTCTGACTGACTTATTTCACTTAGCATAACATTCTCAAGGTCCATCCATGCTGTTGTAAATGGCAGTATTCCATTTTTTCATACAGATGAGTAAAAATAAATAAATAAAGCCCAGGTGAACCTGACGCACACTAATATTTGAGAACCACTGCTCTCTGAGGTAGGTTTTGGAGTCAGACGACCCAGATTCAAACATTTGTCCTGATTCTGCACGTTGTGTGCTTCCTGACACTTCGTATGGCCCATCTCAAATCCTCTCGGCCTGCGCTGTAAATCCTGTCATTGCTTTGATAGACATGTTTTGACCATGCTTTACCTTGGCTGCACTCCTCTCTTGCTCTGCTCTGTCACTGCCACATGGGACACCTATAGGAACCTGTTTAACACTCTATTGCATGTGCAGGGGGTTGGCCACTTATGGAGCAACCTTTAAACAATTGGAGGATGGAAACCACTTATTAAATACTCCTTTATTCTGTCTCTTCTGGTCAATTTTGTGGCTGCTTCTTCTCAGCTCCTCAGAGAGTCCAAGGTGGATTGAGGCCCAGTTGGCCATTCAGTGTCCATGTCAGCTATACAGCTTGGACTGGCTTTTCTTGCTTCCCTTTCTCACTCTTCCTAGTCCCTTATTCCTGTTCCTTAGGGTCATTTCCCAAAATGAACTCCTTGGCCAGCAATCCCTGTCTCAGGTTATACTTAGGGGGGATTCTAGGCTAAGACTTTAAGGCAAGTTCCTTCACATCTCCAAACAAGCCTTGGCTTCCTAACCTAAATGAGCATAATAACTGCATTTACCTTTTAAATTCAGAGAATTTAATGTGATAATGCAGGTAAAGTGCTTAGAACAGCACCTAGAAAAAAAGTACTAACAGTATTTAGGGTTACTAGTATTTCCTTTAATTTTTCATAATTATTTGTCTCCAATTCTGACACCATTTTTATTTCTTACGTTATAGATAAAACATCTCCAGAAACCATCATTTTATTTGCAGGAAGAAGTCAGCTTTAAGAGCAAATCTCATCTTTTCTCCTTAGTCTCTCAGGGATGCTAAAGTTGAAATGGAAATGATTAATTTGTGGAGTTGGAAAGCAGTGAATTCAAATCTTGGCTAGTTATAGTAGCTGAATGAATTTCTCATGCCTTATCTATAGACTTGTGATAAGCTTACCTACCTTTTAAGGTTATCAGGAGCAGTAAGTAAGTTAATGCCTGTAAAGTGTCAGGCATATGATAAGTAATAAATGCTGGTTCTTTCCTCACCTCATCTCTTGTTAGATTTTCACAACAGCCTTTGGTTTCTTTTCTCACTGTAATCTTTATAGCCTTTAATCCATACTGTGTATCCCTATGGGTTCTTCTAGAAACATTACCAAATTTTACCCCCTTCAACAATCTAGTCCCAACCTATGTACGCAATCATATTTTTCATTACTTCAAATTGTATTTAAATTTTTTTAAATTTATATTTATTGTTGAAAGTATTATAGATACCCCTTTGTATGACTTTTCATATTGTATTTTTCATACATTCATTTCCTGTCCGATACCCAAATTGTGTATGCCTCAGTCCTCCCACCCATCCTCACACTCCTTCCAGACACTTGCAGTGGTTCTCAACCTTCCTAATGCAGTGACCCCTTAATACAGTTCCTCATGTTGTGGTGACCCCCAACCATAAAATTATTTTTGTTGCTACTTCATAACTGTAATTTTGCTACTGTTATGAATCGTAATGTAAATATCTGATACGCAGGATATATTTTCATTGTTCGGGACCCACAGGTTGAGAACCGCTGGAGGGAGAGAGAGAAAGCGAGAGAACATTGATGTGAGAAACATCGATCAGTTGCCTCCTGTACGCACCCCAACCAGAGGGAGACTGAACCCTGAACCTGCAACTTGGGCATGTGCCCTGACCAGGAATCAAACTGGTGAGCCACACTGGCCAGGGCCTCTCAGACACTTTATTTCTGATCA
Source organism: Myotis daubentonii (assembly GCF_963259705.1). Lineage (NCBI taxonomy): Eukaryota > Metazoa > Chordata > Mammalia > Chiroptera > Vespertilionidae > Myotis > Myotis daubentonii. The sequence goes on along the minus strand of NC_081852.1, from coordinate 30,818,521 downwards.
TTCTTTCCTTCTAACTCCCTCATCAGGAATGTTCTTCCCTTTCCCTCTCAAACTGTATCATCCTCATTTCCCAACTGCCAGCATCTCCAACTGCTTTTGTGTCTTCCTCCTCTGACTCCTCCTGCATTTGTGCACAGTGACACACAACTGGGTGCCTAAGAGTCCCCACTTCAGGCCCCAGGGTTCAGTGACAGGGCACAGGAACAGTACCAGGAACAACGATAAGAGGTCACCTAAATGTGGGGAAGTTAGAGTAATTTATCTTCACTGTCATTTTGATTTCACACAGCCATTCAGTCTAAAAGCAGGATTTGAAATAAGAAATTATTACTTATCAAGCAGAAACATACAAAGGTAAACTTTCTGGGCTGAAGAACATTCTAACTATTGCTCTCACTTAACTCCTGCTCATCTCAGAAACTGTTTTAAAAACTGTGCATCCGTCTGTATTCATTTAATTTAAGGCCACAGTTTTTGGCTTCCCTTGCAGTTAAGATGCACAAATTTATGGCTCTCTCTCCCCGGTCACTCTGGGTTATTATATTTAAGCACCACCCAAGGTACAAATGATTTGTTCACAGGGTAAGAGCTATAGCAGCTTAGTGTTTCTTGATGCTTTTTCATGGCCACTTTGTTTTGATGGTAGGTGGAATACATGTCCCAGGTATGATTACTGAAATCTTAATGTCAAATATTTATAATTCATGACTATTTATTTATCATTTATGAACTCCCTTCTTCCAAAAGTAATTTCAAGTATCTTACAATCAAAAATAAATACTCCTACATAGAGTTTAAAATAAATAAGAAAAGGGCATCAAACATCACATAGAGAAAGGCTCCAAGTCTCCAAAGACATTACTAAGAGAAGCAAAGCTTCCTAAAAAGATTGCTGCTTTGGGGATCTTGGCTGACTCCTTGCCTCAACCAGATGATCTCCCCATAGACGGCCACTTCCTCCCCAAGAATCATCTGGGAAGTTTGGGGGAACAAGATAAAAATTAAAGAATTAAACCAAGAGTGAGCCATTGACAGCAATTAAGTAGTGAGTTAATGCCAAGCTCCTGGAAAGGGGGGAGAGAGAGAGAGAGAGAGAGAGAGAGAGAGAGAGAGAGAGAGAGAAAGGGAGGGAGGGAGGGAGGGAGGAAGGAAGGAAGAGGTGGGGTGAAAAAAACAAAGGTAGATATACCTCTCATTCTAATAAAAGGGAATAATACCTGATCTTCAGAAGAGATGAATTTTCTTTTTTGACATCAATTTTTGGAGAATTTAGTCATAAGAATAAATATCATAAAAACAAATCATGGGAAATATCTTCAATAGCAATTCTTCAGAGGATGCATTTTCATGGCCACTTTTCATATAAATTCACTATTTTTAAAAAATATGATATTATAAATGGAAAAGTCCAGAAATAAAAACATATATTAAATTGGACTTCTTTAAAAATATTTCTAGTACAGATATGTTTCAATGCCACAGACAGTCCCTGACTTACAATGGTTTAACGATTTTTCAATTTTATGATAGTGCAAAAGCAATATACATTCAGTAGAAAACATACTTCAAATTTTTAATTTTTATCTAGAATTGTACGTTAAGATACCATATCATCATGCTGGGCAGCTGCAGTGAGCCTCAGCTCCTAGTCAGCCATGAGATTATGAGAATAAACAGCTGATAGTGTTAGATGATTTTGCTCAACTATGGGCTAATGTAAGTGTTCTTAGTATGGTTAAGGTAGGCTATGCTATACTATGATGTTCCATTGGTGTATTAATTGCATTTTCAACTTATGATATTTCCAACCTATGATTGGTTTATAAGGCTCTAACCCCATTTAAGTCAAGGAGTATCTATACAATGTTGTGCTTAGCACATGGAAAATCAAGATGACAGCCCTCAGACAGTCTGTTTGTGAGAGAACCGGATGCATCAAATTTACATTCTGATAGTGCCTGAGGAAGGCATCGAAGAGTAGCAAGGCATATTTGTCTTCAGAAGCCAGCAAAAACACACAATGAAGCCCTAAAATCATCAGGATCAACACTAAGGCAAACCCATCCCCCGATAGGACTTTTCTCCTGAAATCTGCAGGGCGCTCCTTTTGGACATTTCCCTCCTCCCCCGCCCCCCCCCCCCCCCTTTAAATTTATTTTGTGCTTAATTTTATCTACATAAGAATGTTGGTGTGGGTTGGAGGGTGGTCATGCAGTGAAATTCTGCCCCAGAGCCACACCCTTATGGAGAGGATGCTGAGCCCTTTAAAGCTTAAACCAGTGGATTCCCCGGGATTCACTGTAATACACTTTGTGAAATTTCACTCTGGCTTTTAGAGGCAATTTATCAATACCAGAATATTCTATAGGTTCCTACAGACTTATAGAGGGGAAACAGCTCAGTTGGGGGTACTCTCAACCTGAGAGTGTTCTGGCACAGCTGATTACAAAGTACTTAAGTGGAAATAGTGATAAGGGAAAGCAGTATTTAGTTGGTCAAAAGATACAGTAACTACTTTTATTATCCTGGTTAAGTCATATTACCCCTTTGGACTCAATCTCCTCAACATTAAAATAAAAGGCTTGAATTATATCATCTGTAAACCCTAGCTGTATTATGACATGATTATTTATAAATTACAGATATGAGCATGGTGTGTGTGTGTCAGTGGTGGTGGATGGGGGTATGTTGTGTGTGATCATGTTACTCCACTATTTAATATCCTTCAGCGTCTCTTGGGGTAAAAATCCAAACTCTTTACACTTGGCCTATAAAACTCTTCATGATCAGAATGTGGTTTATGTTTCCATAGCATCTCCTGCCATTTATCTTTTATATACATACTATATGTCTACCACATATGCATTCTATATATACCATATATATACATACATATGCAATATATGCACATTATATATGTATATGTATACTATGTATATAATATATACTATGTACATTTTATGTATATAATAAATGTCCAGTAAGCCCAAACAATGATGTCTCTTGCCTGCAGCCTCTCACACATGCTATTTCTTTGTCTAACATGATCTCCAACCTCACCTACCCATCCTTTAAGTCCCAAATAATTACAAAAATAATCAGAGTGGTAATAGTATACTAGTAATAATAGTTTAAGAGTAATAATAATAGAAACAATAGTATCAATTATATCTTTGCAGAGTTTACTATGTCCAGTAACTATACCAAGAACCATATATATATATATCATCTTACTTAGTCTTCACTTCAAATTTATGAAACAGTAAAAATATGAGACAGTAAATGTATTTTATGAGACAGTATTCTTGCTCCCATTTTAAAGATGAACAGAGGTCCCAAAAAGTGATTTACCCAAAATTATTTCCTCCTGAAAGGCCCTCCTGATCTGATCTCTCAAATCTCCATTAGCTGCCCATCCTATAGACTCCCTTAGCATTAATAACAGCAATTAACACACTAGATTATGACACTCACAATGTTCCATCAAGGAGTCTTGCTTACTATTACATTTTCAATGTCTGGCATAGTACTTAACAAATACCTATTGAATGAATGAATGAACTAATAAATTCAGAGTGAATTAGGCCTAATGAGGCATTAATGTGTCTCATTCTCTACTCTTTTGCCTATCTTCCCTTTGCTCTGCTGTTCCTAGTTACTTGGTGGATACAGCCATACTTCAGAGGTATTGCAGGTTGGGTTACAGACCAGTAATACAGTGAGTCTTAATCTTTTTGCTGGTGGAATATCCTGCCTTTGATTTGTAAAATACACAGTATCTGTGAAATGCAATAAAGCAAGGCACAATAAATTGAGGTATGCCTATACTACTCATCAGTTTTTGCTACTCAGCTGTTCAATGGAAGGTAGGGCACTATCTCTAATTATGGATGCCAAAACGCTCGTAAAAATGTTATTTCAACCATGGCTGAACACTGGTTGCCATTGTAGATATAGGATATGGAGCTGTTCCTGGTTATGTTGCTTTGTGAATAATAATTATCTATGTAACATTACTTCCTGAGATATGGAATGGCAGCCGGAGAGAGTCATGTATAGCAGCCTCCCACATGTTCCACTTTGTCCCCTTGTCTATCCTCCAATGAACAGGACAATGTGAAAACTTGAAGACTCTGCTTGCCTTGCCTCTGGAGTGGTCCTCGGTGTGGGCAGAAATGAATATTCCACTTGGCAGAAATACCTCATAAATCAATGTGAGCTGGATACAATGAGTTTCTCTATAAAGGAATAAAATAACATGCAAGGTTTGTCCTCATTTGAGGTAGTATATCTAACTAATTTCCTTTTTTTGCAATTGGACTGCAACCAGACCTTTTTTCCCAAACCCAGAGATCCCACAACTTGATGGGATAATCGATCCCACTGGTCATCAGAAGCCTCAATTAACTGTGCAGTCTGCCACATTCAAAAGGAAAGTTGGCAACCTCTTTAAGTAAAGCTGAAACTTTAAACATTTTCTTTTTCAGAGATACAGGTGCAACAAAAAAGGGTATTCCAGTTATATTTTCAGAATCTACAGTTTATAAGCATCATTTCACTGGGCATGTAGAATAATTCACTAAGGATTCTACCATAGCAGCTGGTTCATATTATGAAATTGAAGTAAAAAAGAATATCAGAAATAAGAAGGCGCAGTGTAATAGGAACTGGTGGGTGGGATCTGAGATCCTAAATGTTGTTCTTGAGTATGTCGTGGATCTGATGGTTCCTTAGGACCCCCCCCCCCCCACCATTAGCATCTGTTTCCTGATGAAATTGGACAACGATAAGGGTCCAAGGCAACCCCTGAAAGGCAAATAATTTCCCCAGTGTCATCTGAGAAGTATGGAAGGAGATAAGGCAGCTGCATACCATGTTCTGGTGGTCACAGGCAGAGAGCATTCTTAGCATTATCTGAAGCTCTAGGCAGCCCAAGTGTTTGGTCTGTGAAATGCACCTAATATTCTATCCCCAGGAGAAGCTCTGAGTACCAGTCAACCTTACTGGGCAAGTGCTTTGGCAAACTAAAGTGAGAAAAACACTGCCTGTGTGAATCTATACTTTCCAGCTCAAAGAGGTAAGTGAAGAGTCCTAAACCCAGATATGTTGTCCCCAGTGTTAAACAGTGAGATACTGGGAAACAGCTGTCTCTTGGATTGATTTGTCTTCCCTAATTTTTAATCCAGATGTGTGCCAACACTAAGATCCAGCTGGGAAATCTGATTGCAGTCTCTCTTCTTCTCATAACTACTCTGCAAATACTGGCAGCGAAGTAAAGCTATGGGAATGGCAAGCCACAGCACTAAGGTGCTTTGAAAAATTGAAACAGGGCACGATCACCTCTGGTCTGCCATGTGACACCTTAAGGAGAGAAAAAGCCTGGGATGCCTGACTCCATTGAGCTTTCTTACTAGAGTCAGTAGCTGTTTGGAACATTTAATCTCAACCACAACATTTCTGAGACACAGTAACCTAGAAGCTCTTGATAAAGACACATATTCCTGGTTCCTGCCCTTAATATATGGAATCAGAAATTCTGGGTAGGGAATCTGCATTTTAAACAACTTCCTGATATGATTCTTACGTATGCCAAAGTTGAGGACTTCTGATGCTCACAAGTTTAGGTACTATGTTCCAAGCACTGTTCTACTCAACTGCTTGACCATCATAATATTTTTTAAGTCAGAAAATAGTTCCCAAGTCACTCAGTGGGCTCTCCATTCTGCCAGCTCTTGCCCTTAAATTCCATTCTGCTATTGCTAATTCTCATTCACATGTTATTCCTTGGGTCTTTTCCAGCCTTAACTGGTATCCTGGCTTTGCTTTTCACGAACATAAAATCTTAGAATATTAGAGCCAGAAAGAACTTTAGAGATCACTTCTGACATCCACAATTCATGGAGGTTTGGCTTTGGTGGCATCCCACTGAACCTTCTTTTGAGAGAAAATACTATTTAGGGAAAAATCAGTATGTTCTCAATAAAACACATATTTCTCTAATTTGAAAGATAGGTACTAAGGATCTGGCCTTGTCTTAAAAGTCATATATTGTCCTCTTTTTCTGCTTTCTGCTTCCATTTGTGAATAGTTCTCCCTGGTGCAGGTTTTATTATCAGCATTATATTCCTGAGTACTTACCGTAGGCCAGCATATTGTAGGCTCCTGTCAAATATCTGTTTAATGATGGAAAGGAGAGCGAGAAGGAAAGGAGTAATTCTTCTCTAAAACAGAAATTAGAACTGCTTTTGATCAAGAGCTACCATCAGTAGTCTTCATGTGTTAAAGATTGTTGGTATTAATATTCATGTTTTTAAAAGATATATTTTTATTGATTTCAGAGAAGAAGGGAGAGGGAGAGAGAAAGAGAAACATCAATGATGAGAGAGAATCATTGATCAGCTGCCCCCTGCACACCTCAGTCCGCAGGCCAACACTCTTTCCACAGAGCTAACCTGGCTAGGGCTCATGTTCTTTTCTTCATGGTCACAGAGCAATGCTTTCTAGTCTCTTCTATGGATAGATGTGTTCATCTAAGTGAGTTACAAAGGAATGTGAGTAAAAGTGTGACCACTTCCAGGCTTGGCCCATGAAGACTTCCTACACAGGATTCTTGCTCTCTTTCTCTATCTACCAACTAAATGGAGTCAACTATAAGGCTCTAGAGCAGTGATTTTCATTGTGCAGCAAGAATTTTTAAAACATGCAATACCTGACTATTTAGTCAGGGACACTGACCTCTTTTCCCTTAGATTGTCAAAAAATAAAAATAAAAACAAATGACAACAGCCAACACAACAATAGCCGTCCAGTATGAATGAATTAAAAGCATACCTATTTTTGTCAGATAGGCAAAATATATATTTTGGTGTGCCACAGAATTTTAGTAATTAGTTTATGTGTACCATGAGATGAAAATCGTTTTTCTAAAGTAAGGATGACCAACAAGACTGAAGGGTCTTTGGTCTCTATGTGGAACCAAAGCTTCACAGGTCTTCACTAGACTATGATATGAGCAAGAAACTTCTGTTGCTTCTTCACCCATTGAAATTTTGCTTGTTTGTTGCATCATTTAGCTCATTCAGCTAATCATGCCTGGAAACAATGATGCTTATTCTCACAGCGTTTGCCACTTGCTATGAAGTTTCATTAGTGAGGTGTCATTGAAATCATGTTTCTCTGAGTCTTAAGTTTCCAGGTTCCAGAGAGTCTGTACTTAACAGGTCTATGGTCATCAGCCAAAAAGCCAATTATTTTCCTATCTTTCAAAGTGTATTTATAGGTGAATAATTCAAGTGAGGATCTGGATGAAATAGAGGAAAGTAATACTTAGGACAAGTTTCACCATTACCAAAGTGACCCAGGATCAGGGCCAACTTCATGAGCACATGCTTAAATGTTTACCTGTTGCCACCCTGAAACTCTTAATACTTTGTGAACAAGGGTCCTTACCATTTCATTTTGCATTGAGCCCCCCAAATCATTTAACCAGTCCTGTTCATCATACTTAAGAGAAACAAGGAGTTGACCTTTGGCCCATCTTAGCCTTCTACCTCCTGGATGAATGGAGACTTTTTGAACTATAGATTGTGGGCTTAAAGACTAGACCTGGCCAGGAGTTGTCTATGTGTACAACCTCATCTATTTGCTCTGCAACATGGACCACTCTCTGAACTCTGACCTTGCCTTTCTTTCTGGAAGGTGCACAGGTGGTGGAGGTGATGACATAGTTCAGTGCAATTTCCCAGCAAGAAAATTGAAGCCCTCCTTTATAAAAACTGGGCATAAGTTACACCACCATTTTAAGGGCTTCCTGTTTCTTGATTTGCCTTGATATAACTTTGTCATCATCTTTAAAGTTTGAATTATCTCCTATCCTTGTAACATTCCTGGTTTCTGATTCCTGGCTTAGAGACTAACCTGATTTCTCATTACTGATTAGCAGCCTCAAGTACCTGCTTCTTCAGATATTTCAGATTCTCCTCTCTTTGGCAATGTACTTATCCATCTTCAGCTGGCTCCTTATACACTGAGTGTCCAGATTATTATAACCAGCCAGATTATTATGACCACCCCATCAGTACTTCGTTGGGCCACCTTTTGCCTTCAATACCTCGGCGATTCTTCTTGGCATTGACTCCACGAGATGTTGAAAGGTGATGTGAGGAATCTGACACCATGCCTGATGAATAGCACTGTCCAGTTCTGTGAGATTTGATGGTTGTGGAACCAGCTGCCTGATGGCTCTTTTAACTTTGTCCCACAAATGCTCAATTGGGTTGAGATCTGGTGATTGTGGGGGCCACCCAAGCAAGGGAAAGTCTCCCTCATGTTCTTGAAACCACTCCTGCACAATACGAGCACCATGGCATGGTGCATTGTCTTGTTGGAAGGAGCCATCTCCATTGGGATACGCCATCAACATGATAGGATGAACTTGATCAGCAACGATACTTAGGTATGTTGTGCTATTCAGACATTTATAATGGTCTGGCCCTCTAGCAACTTCAGCATGAAATTATAGCTAATTTTCCAACAAATGTCAGGTAGTTATAATAATCTGGCCACTCAGTGTAGATGTTCTGCTGAACCTTCTAATCTGCCTTTCATTCAGGTCCTAATATATGCCCTCCAGTTCTGTTTTGACTATCAGTCCTTGATACAGGTTTTTTGACTCAAGTCCCACCTCAGTTCTGCCTTTACCATTTAAATGGCCTTAACCAGTGGTGCAGCTGAATGTTTAACAACCAGCTCTTTGGGGAGATGGGTGATAAAAGTCTGATTGGTAGTATTTAATGATTTCTATGGTGTAAATACCTACCCCCCTTGACCAATTTCAAGCTACTAATGTGATGTCATTGAACTCAGAGTTAGAAGAGATGTGTGCATTTGATTGGACTTTTCACAAGCTTTGTGAGGCACCTCCAGCACACCACTGGCTGAAAGTTTAATTTGCCTTTTTCTGAAGAGTAATTGTACTGTAAGTCACCCAGATGTCCAAGTCAAAATCATCCTGTCATCCAAAGTTCCCTTGAGGATGAACAAGTCATTTTACATAAGAGAAAATAAGGATTATACCAAGACTAGGGACCTGGTGCACAAAGATTCGTGCACTGGGGAGGAAAGGGGGGGCGTCCCTCAGCCTGACCTGCACCCTCTCCAATCTGGGAGCCCTCAGGGGAGCCCTCTCCAATCTGGGAGTTTCTGTCTTTGCAATCATATGAGCGAATTGTCTGAGACCCCCAACCCAGTTTGGTTTGTTGTTCACAGAATAATAGAGGCATTTTTTTTCTTTGCTCCATTGGTGGAAATTTCCTGGAAATTTTAGGATATCTTCCCTTTAATTTTTCCTAGACACTCTGATTTTACTTATGTCTCTCACCTTTGCTTTCCCTCCATCCCCAACCACAACAGTAACTTGCTCCATGCTCACTTTGCTCTAGTGTCTAGGTCTCTAGGAGATCTGTCTGCCACCAGAACTATGATTCCCAGCATTCCTGTTGCTCCCTGCGCTCTGGGATTCCACTTCTGGTCCTGGAGCTGCAATCAGAACTATGATTCCCAGCATTCCTGGTGCTCCCCATGCTCTGGGCTTCCGCTTCCAGTCCTAGGGCTGCCACCGAAACTACTATTCCCAGAATTCCTGGTGCTCCCCATGCTCTGTGTTTTCCCAGAACGAGGGAGCCAAGTCCCCCCAAGGGAGCAACCAAGGGAATGACCGAGGGAGCCACGTCCCCCAAAGCTGCCAGCTCTCCCACTCTGCTCTGTGTATGCAAATCACCCGCCATCTTTGTTTGGTTAATTTTCATACTCACTCCTCATTGGCTGGTGGGCATGGCTTGAGCATAGCAGAGGGATGGTTAATTTGCATGTTTCTCTTTTATTATATAAAAGAGAAAATTAAATTTGATGGTGGGGTGAAAGTTTGACTTCTCTTTCTCCTCATCCTTACATTAATTGCTCACTAAATCATATATAGCTTATTTTCTTAATATCTGATAAATTCACACCATCTTCTCCATTTCTTCTGAGACTGTCATTTTTGGCTACATTATTTTTCACCTGGGTTGCATAGTTGGCACTTTTGACTCTAGTCTTGTGTCCTTTCTAATCTCTTCTCTATATTACTTTCTAAAATGCACTGTGACCATATTATAACCTGAGTTAAAATCCTTTAATAGTATTTCATTGCCTGTAGAAAAAAAATACATGGTCTTCTGTGAACTGGTTCAAATTCAAATCTTCATCCTCCATCTCTTAACTTATGCTCCAGCTAGGCTGAAAGATTGAAGTTCCCTCACAATGTATTTATCTTCTCACTTGTGAGCCTTTACATATGATTCTCCTCTCCCTGAAATGTTCTTTCCCTGCTTTTTAAAAATTGCTAACTCTCATCAATTTCAGGTAGTCCTTTATATACTGCATCCTCCAAAAAGTTTCCCTGACATCCTTCAGGATAGTTTTACTTTATTTTTAATATGTTTTTATTCATTTCAGAGAGAGGAAGGGAGAGGAAGAGAGGGATAGAAACATCAATGATGAGAGAGAATCACTGATTGGCTGCTTCCTGCATGCCCCCAACTGGGGATGGAGCCTGAAACCCAGGCATATGCCCTGACTGGGAATTGAACCCTGACCTCCTGGTTCATAGGTTGACGCATAACCACTAAGCAACACCAGCTGGGCAGTATAGCTTTATTTTTTGTTCTTTCTCTGATCTCATAGTACCTTACTATCTACACTAATAAAGACATATGTTTATCAGGATCTCATAGAAAACAGATGCCATATATCAGTTGCACAGTTTTACAAGTTTAATAAAACAAAAGTATAAGCAGAGTTTGGAGGAAGCAACAAGTGTGCTAGTGGCATCAGAAAGTGTTATCACTCTAAGTCTGATAAAGGATAGGGAAGAGTCAGTTACCACGACTTTGAGGGAGAATACCTGATGAAGGTACTTCACCCTATGAAGGCTGTGTGTAGAAATAGCCATAGCAACTCCACATGGAGGGAGCTCAGGAAATACATACCCCAACCTCACACCCTTCATACCCTCCAATCTATTGCCAATGACTATAATTGGCTAAATCCAACCAAAGACAAAGAACAAGTAGAGGAAGATGTAATTTGTATGTATAATTTATAAAGGTCAGCTTTCTAGTTCATAGAACCAGGTTGATAGAAGTTTATATCCAGAGATACAAACATAAGTTATCTAGCATAGCCAATGCCCACTTACTGAACACTGACTTTACTTGACAAATGGTATTTACAGTTCATAAAAGTGCCCTTCATTATATAGATAGTTGTCTCCATTTTACAAGTGACAAACAGGTTCAGCTGGTTAGGCTAGCAAATAGGTACAGGGTAAGGATTCAAATCCAGTTCTGACTGGGTCTAAAGGCCGTTTTTCCACTTTCCCATACTTTCACTGTTATAATATTTTGCCTCATCCACTAGACTATGGTCTACTTGAGTATAAAGCTAACATTTTTTTATATTTATATCACCAGTGCCTTGCACAATGGCTTGCCCATAGGAGAGAATAGATATTTGTGGAGTTGATTTACAAAATTCACAGAATGATTCAATAGTTTGAGTGGGGAATGGGGAATGGGAACATGCCAGGGGATGTTAGTGAATTATATCTGGCACTAAGGCACCTCTTTGTAATTGTTCTTTATAAATAATTGCCCTCCTGTTAGCATCATAGGGAGGAAGGAAGTTTATCTGATTCCTTAACCATAATGGTGTATAACAAAAACTGACAAGTGGGTTCTTTTTATGCTGATCATTTCCACCTTCCCCCTAATTTGGCTAAGAGTCGTGGTTAACAAACAATGGATTTGTTCTCCCTACTCCTTCCTCTATGACTTTTCTTCTGAGCTTCCATGTCCTTTTCTAATGGTTCACTTAACTTGGCTTTTCCTTTCACTTAACTTAGCTTTTATATATCTGTCTATCACTGACTCTCTACCAGCTAGGATGGCTGGGCATTTTTTAAAGAAAAACTTTCAAAGGAAGCTGCCTGCCCTGAATGTGTGATGCTAGAGAGTGGGTTTTGGTAAGTCCTTAAGAACAGTTGTTTATGTTCTTTCGAAGGTCGCCAAGTAATAAGTAGTTGTTTGAAAGTGAAGGGTGAAGTGGTATTTCATCACGCTGTTCTCTGTGGTTCTTGTGATGGCTCAAATCGTAAAACAGTCTGTTTCAACCTTCATAGGGAGAGCTGTCAGCCTAGCATTACTGAGTGGGCAGAGACACTCGCTTCCCTACTCAGTGCCCAGAGCACTACTCAATCCCAGCCCAGCTGGAACTCTGTGGGTAGGACCTTTGAAACTCTGAGGCTGACTGAAGCTTGTGAGCCAACAAAAGAGTCAAAGGGCCTTTGTACTTCGGCAAGGAAATGTTCCAGTGCTTTTGCACTTTCCTAATGAAGGCTGGCCCAGCAGCCCTGGTGTCCCTGGTGCACAGAGGGGGGTTGTAAGAAATAAAGACAACTTGACTCTTTGGGGTCACTCCTCTCTTCCCAGGGACTTTCACGGCAGGCCTTCCAGCTGTTGCTGGGTTTGCTACTCATTTGGACTTCACAGCTTTGGATCCGAGTGGGGGGTGGCAGGGAAGAGCTATCTTGTGTATGCTGCATTTCATCAAACATAACAATGTGTGAACTCTCGCACATGACTTGTCTCATTTCCATTAGTCCCCACCTAGCTTCATCCATTTAGGTCACCTGACCAACGTGCAGGGATTTCAGTTTGCCATCCTGAATTTAATTTGTAAATTACAGGCCTATGGAGGTATCAATTATTTACTGCTGTTGCTATTGCTGGATTAAATTAACGTACTCCACAGTACCGATTCAGGTCTTAACCCCAGCACCACATAATGCCTCCAGTGGGCTGAGTGAAGAGAGTCTTCCCTCCTGACACAATTCTAGAAAATGTGAGATTTTAGAAAGCTGAGGACCCAAATTCCAAATTCCATTGTGACCTGTTGTGTTATATAGCTGGATATGGAAATTAAGGAAGCAGAATTGCAAACAGCAGGCCTGAACAGAGCTTCAGAACTGGATCCGCAATCCTTGACTTTATAAATAAGCTATTTGAGACCCAGAGTGATTATTGGATGTGAGTTACTGTGTAGGATGATAACGGTGTTCTACTGCTCATCAATCAGAAATCTTCAACTTTGCAGAACCCATTAGATTAATTGTGATATAGCATCTGAACTTACAATGAAAGAATACAATGTAAAAGGTGGTTCCAATACCACTTAGAAACTTTTGCCCTAATCAGATTCCAATTTTAGATCTAGTCCTACCTAAAGTTTCCTATAATTTCTTACATTGGAAGACTCAAAGAGTTATATTTTTTATGCAGAGAAAATTGGACTCAAGTAAAAGTTATTTTCATCACTTCATCTAATTATAAAGCCGAGCACAGAACTATGACTATTCAAACATGTTGCAATCTAACAAAGAGAGTGAAAGAACAATGAAGGATGATTTTGACTAGCTGCCAGGGTAAGAAAAGGTGGGAGACATGACTCTCATGATTGGAGGGAAAAAGTAAGGAAGCAGTAATTTCTTTTCAGAATGTTTATACACTCTGTTTTGTTAGGTATTTAAAGGTTTTGTGCTAAATACGACAGTGATTATTCCTTAGCAGCATGTAGCTTATCCAAGCAATAAAGGGTGTTTTTATTGCAACTGATTTCAAGTACTATGGTCTTCCATTGAGAAAAAGAGATAGACTTACGGCCTGGCCAGGGAATGTGAATTTGAACAAACATTGTCTAGATTCGGGATAACACAAAACCACATCAACATTAAGGAGAGAAAATTTAGGGAAAAACAATACCTTGAGTTTAAAAGTGAAGCAAAAGAGAACTTAGCATGAGTTAGAAGAGCTCTTAAGTCAGTCAACTATTTTGAATTCTTTAAAAAAAGCAAAGAACCCTATTTGGCCTAGAAAAAAAAACTTCTAACTGCCTCTCAACTTTCAATTACCTCTGGGGAGATTAACTACATTAACTTATCTAGTTTCCTTCTAATACACTGCTGCTGAGAAACAGTTGGTGTACAAGTTCGAGAAACCCGGAAGTAATTTCAAACCACGTATGCAGTTTACAAAACCAAATCATAATCTCTCTAAACCTCAACTTCCTTATCTGTTAAATAGTATAAATAGCAGCAATTTTTAGGGTGGGCCTGAGAGGTTAGTGCAAAAAGATAAACCTCAATAAATAGTTTTTAATTTCTGATGAACAGATTGTTGTCTAAGACACAGCACTGTCGGTATATTTCCATTGTCTCTGGAAGTGACAATAAGTTATTCTCTTATTCATTTAGTTATTCTTGCTGCCCAGAAACCAAACAATTTAGAAAAAAAGGGTATTCCTACTCAAGGTGTGAGTTGGTATTGGTTAAAGATATATTACCTCCCAGAAAATGGAAGAGGTTGAAAAGAGGTGGAGAGAGTCATTTTCAGGCTCCTGTGAGCTAAAATGTGTTGTGCTTGCAGCTAGGCAAATTCCCAGGATTTCAGAAGCAGGCACATATATCAATATATTGTAATGCAAACATAAATGCCAGTGTGTGAGAAGTGAAAGGAATCATTTCAAGAGCATGGACATTTTTTTTTATTGATTTCAGAGAAGAAGGGAGAGGCAGAAAGAGATAGAAACACGAATGATGAGAGAGAATCATTGGACGGCTGCCTCCTGCACCCCCCCCCCCCGACTGGGGATCGAGCCTGGAACCTGGGCATGTGCCCTTGACTGGAATCGAACCCGGGACCCTTCAGTCCACAGGCTGTTGCTCTATCCAGCTAGGCTGGACATTTTGTTTTAAATTCTTATCTATTGAGCATCCACTATGTATTCAACACACATAGTGTTTAGGTACTTTATATATGCCATTTCACTTTATTCTCACCATTATCCTATGGAAACATATTATCCTCATCCTGTACTTGAGGAAACTAACAGAGAGGTTAACCCGGATGAGTAATGTGTATATTGTAAAGCAGAAGTAGGAAGGACAGTTAGGATTCTTTTGCAGTAATCTAGTTGAAAGGAATTGTTGGTTGGTGAGAATAGAGAGAAGTAAATCTTTTGAACAGATTTTATGATGTTGTTTTTGCCCCAATGGCTTATTAAAGAAATCAATTACAGTTGACCTTTGAACAACACAGGGGCTAGGGCACTACCTCTGAGTAGTTGAATATCCACATATAATTTTTGCTTCCTACAAAACTAACTACTAAGAGCCTACTGTTGAATGGAAGCCTTACCAAAAATAGTCGATTAAACACGTATTTTGTATGTTATCTGTATTACATACTGTGTTCCTACAATAAAGTAAGCTAGAGAAAATAAAATGTTATTAAGAATTAGAAGGAAAATAAAATACATTTACAGGATTTATCGAAAAAAAATCCATGTATAAGTGGACTCATGTAATTCAATCCCAGGTAGTTCAAGGGTCATCTGTAATTCAGTTATAGCAACTAAGCGTTCAAACATGTTCTTATGACTCTTCTGGATCATATCTTATTCTTTTTCTTTAATAAATGTGATTTATAAATAAATTAAACGCACTTGAATTTAGAGACAATGTCCAGATCCCCATCTAGTCTCTATTTTAAAGATCTTTAGATAGTAAGGTTGAGAAATTGCCCTTGTGAAGTGTTCACAGTCATGATGGCCAGGACCTACTTTCGGGAATCTGGCCAATAAAACAGCCTATGGTTTCAAGCATTATGTTGGCCCTGAAAGAATTCCTGTATTCTCAATAATTTACCCTTTATCATGAACCTATCAAATGAAAATGGCCAATATAGTTTTGTTTTATTTAGCTGTTACTTTCATGCTGCCTCTTTCTTCTCCATGATGAACCATATATACACACAGCTATAAATAAAAACTACCTTTAAAAATATTTTTATGAACTGCACTTTGAATAAATGCATGACTTATCTGTGACCAGGTAAGTCATATGTTTGGTGACTGAAAACATTTTCTCCACTAACTGGATGCTAAAGTCTTACATTTTATCATCAGAGAAACTTTGTACATCAAAATGCTCATTACTTTAGATCAGGGTTTCTCAAACTTGACATTCAAATTGACATTTTGGAACAGATAATTATTTGCTGTGGGGTGCTGTCCTGTGCACTGTAGGATGTCTAGCAATATCTCTGGTCTCTCCCCACTAAATGCCACTGGCAATGCCCTCTTCGTTTTTCCAAAATTGTGATAATCAAAATGTCTCCAGACACTGTCAAATGAGGAGGCAAAATTGCCTCCAATTGAGAATCACAGCCCCAAAGACAAGATTATGTTACTCTACTTCCAGTCATAGACAAAATGATTTTGTTTGCTTTTCTATGTGGACAATCCTATCTAATAAAAGAGAAACATGGTAATTGGCGTACGACGCAACCCTTTTCATTGGCTAATCAGGGCTATATGCAAATTAACTGCCAACAAGATGGCAGTTAATTTGCATATGTAGGCACAATGCAGGGAGGCGAAAGGGAAAGCAGGAAGAAGCCCCCTGCCACTGACAGTGATCAGAAACCCAGGGGGAAGCTAAGAGCTGGGGGGCAGGGCAAAGGCAGCCCTGGGGCCGCCTTTGCCCTGACCCCCAGCCATGATCGGAGAATCAGGCGCCTTTGCCGCCCTGGCCAGTGATAGCAGGAAGTAGGGGTGGAGCCAGCGATGGGAGCTGGGCACGGTCAAAGCTGGCAGTCCTGGGAGCTAGGGGTCCCTTGCCTGGGCCTAAAGCGGAGCCCACGATCGCGGGGCCGCTGCAGCTGCGGATCCCTGCTGCCTGGGCCGGACGCCTAGGCCAGAGGCGTTAGGCCTGGGCAGGGGCGGAGCCTGCAACCGCGGGGAGCTGGGGGTCCCCTGCCCAGGCCTGACACCTCTGCCGGAGGCCTCAGGCCTGGTCAAGGGGCCAATCCGGTGATTGGTGATCGGAGGGTGATGAGGGTCAACTCCTCTGGCCGAGGCATCAGGCCTGGGTGGGGGGCGGAGCCGGGGATTGGGGGGATATGAGGGTCCCCTTGCCCAGGCCTGAAGCCTGGGTCAGAGGGGTCAGGCTGGGGGGGGGGTGGAGCAAGCGATCAGAGGGAGATGGGGGTCCCCTGCCCAGGCATGATTCCTGGGCCAGAGGCCTCAGGCCTGGTCGGGGGCCAGAGCCAGTGATCGGGGGGAGATGGGGGTCCCCTGTCCAAGCCTGACACCTCTGGCGGAGGCATCAGGCCTGGGCAAGGGGCCGATCAGGTGATCGGAGGGTGATGGGGTTCTACGCCTCTGGCCGAGGCATCAGGCCTGGGCAAGGGGCAGAGCCAGCAATCGGAGGGGTCTGGGGGTCCCCTGCCCAGGCCTGATGCCTGGGCCAGAGGCATCAGGCTTGGGCTGGGGGCAGAACCAGTGATGGGGGGAAATGAGGGTCCCCTGCCCAGGCCTGAGGCCTCTGTCAGAGGTGTCAGGCCTGGGCAAGGGGCCGATCCTACGATTGGAGGGTGATGGGGGTCAACACCTGAGGGCTCCCAGTATGTGAGAGGGGGCAGGCTGGGCTGAGGGACACTCCCCCCCACACACACACCCAGTGCATGAATTTCGTGCACCGGGCCCCTAGTCCTATCTAATAAAAGAGAAACATGGTAATTGGCGTACGACCGCTACCCTTCCCATTGACTAATCAGCGAGATATGCAAATTAACTGTCAGCCAAGATGGCGGCCAACAGCCAGGCAGCTTGAAGCTAACATGAGGCTTGCTTGCTTCAGTGACGGAGGAAGCCAAGTTCCCCGCCTGCCGCTGCCGGCCTCTGAGCTTGCAGTTTGAAACATTGTTACAAATATAGAATCTAAACAAACTCCAGAAACCTGCTTTCAGCCAGCTGGGATCTCAGAGCTGGAGTTGAAACAGTGTTTCGATTATAGAACCCAAACAAACCAGATACCTGCTTTCAGCAGCCGAGGCCTCAGAGCTGGAGCCAAGCCTCAGAGCTAAAGCTGGCCCAGAATAAAAAGAAAAAAAAAGAAAAGAAGGAGCAGTTGGGAGCTTCAGTCACCCGCCAGCCTGAAAACGGCCCTCAGCCCCTCACCCAGGCTGGCCAGGCACCCCAGTGGGGACCCCCACCTTAAAGGGTGTGTGACCAGCTACAAACAGCCATCAGCCCCTCACCCAGGCTGTCCAGGCACCCAAACGGGACCCCCATCCTGATCCAGGACACCCTTCAGGGCAAACCAGCCGGCCCTCACCCGTGCACCAGGCCTCTATCCTTTATAGTAAAAGGGTAATATGTCTCCCAGCACCAGGATCAGCGGAGCCGTGAGGCTTCCCGGCACCAGGATCAGCATGACAGGGGGCAGCGCCCCAACCCCCTGATCGCCCTGCGGCTCTGTGTGTGACAGGGGGCAGGGCCACAACCTCCCTATCCGCCATGCTCTGTTCATGACAGGGGAAGGCGCTCCAACCCCCTGATCGGCCCTGATCTGTGTGTGCCAGGGTGCGGCGCCCCAACCCCCTTCTCCCCCCACGGGCCCTGCTCTGTGTGTGACAGGGTAGAGCCATAACCTCCCCATCGGCCCTGCCCTGAGTGTGACAGGGTGTGGCGCCCCCACCCCTTGATCCACCCTACTCTGTGACAGGGGGGAGCTCCCCAACCCCCTGATGGGCCCTGCTCTGTGTGTGACAGGGGGGAGCTTCCCAACCCCCTGATCGACCCTGCTCTGTGAGTGACAGGGGGCAGCGCCCCAACCCCGATTGGCCCTGCTCTGTGCGTGACAGGGGGTGGCGCCGCAACCTCCCCATCGACCCTGCCTTGAGTGTGACAGGGGGCGGTGCCCCAACCCCCCAATCGGCCCTACCCTGAGCGTGACTGAGGGTGGCACGGCAACCTCCCGATCTGCCCTACTCTGTGCATGACAGGGGGCGGCACCCCAACTCCCCAATCGGCCCTGCTCTGAGCCCGACCAGGGGCTGCACCTAGGGATTGGGCCTGCCCTCTGCCACCCAGGAGCAGGCCTAAGCCAGCAGGTCATTATCTCCTGAGGGTTCCCAGACTGTGAGAGGGCACAGGCCGGGCTGAGGGGCCCCCCCCCCCACCCCAGTGCACAAATTTTTGTGCACGGGGCCTCTAGTCTATAAGAATAAGCCTCAATAGATATTTTGTCATCAACATTATTAAAAATAAATTTATCACTTTTAAAGAAAGTAATATATGTTCAATTGCAGATAAAAGCAGAAAATACAGAAAAAAATAATAGAAAATAATATTTAATCACTCTTATTTTATATTTCAGGGACAACTTATATTATTATTTATGTATTAACCTTGATCACACTCTTTAAAATGAGATTACACTGTGCATACTGCTTAGTAACCTGATTATTTTTAAATAATTATCTATCTATAGCATTAATTTTAAATAGCATACCATCATATGGTTTTATGGCTTTACAGTTGTGAATCATTCACTCATTTAATAAGCATAGTACACTAAGTGCTAGGGATAAAATAGTGAAGAAGACAAGTGGGCAAGACACTGCTCTCATGAAGTTGAAAAGACCAACAAAGAAAGTAAATGCAGCAAGAAAGAATAGGCAATGGCCTAAAATCCTCTAGAAAGGCAGGTCTTGGCAGCCGGGGGAGGTTGGTCAAGATAGATGAGGATAGAAAAATAAAGAATACCTAGTGTTGAAGACAAGCTGCTATCCTATTGAGCTATGTTTCCCTCCACACATTTATCACTATAATGCTTAATAAATGATTGGATAATTTAAATTTTTACATTAACTTGAACAATCTTCAATCATTTCTCCTCCTTGTTGGTAACCTGATATTCTTTCTCTCTCTACAATTCCCCAAGATGTGAGGCAAATGTTTGATGTCTTATGGTTGTGTTCTTAACAGGTATGGAAATTCTGACCCTAGTGGAATCATTCAATATGTGAAAATGATGATTTTTTTTTAAAGTATTAGAACTCAAATAGATATGATTTTCTAGACTAAAAGCCTTTTTTTTTTTTTACAGTGTTTCTTCTAAGTGTAACAATAGCCCTATCCCTCCTGATTCATATAAATATCCCTACCAGGATAGTCATTTCTCCTCTTGCCAGCTTGTCCCTTGATAGAAGGAACCTTGGAAGAAGAAGTCGGATGGGACTTTTGCCATTCCCCCTGTAAACCTGCAGAAACCAGAGTTGTGGGAATGGTAAGTAAAACTTTCCTGAGTAGGTCACTAAAAGTGACCTGTTTCCCATCTTATTCCTATTTCTTGGTTCCTGAACCCATGTATTTTACCACTTGAAGATACAGCACTGTATAATAATCATTGACTCAGAGCTGGGGTGGGGAACGTCCAGCCTGTGGGCCATATAAGGCACGCAAAATCTTTTGTTCTGGCCTTGCCGAGGCATTAGGGGTGAGCTAATTAAATGTTTGATCAAATATAGCAGGCTAATTTTTAAGCTGATAATTTTGTATGGCCTGCAAATGCTATAAATATCACAATAGTCCTTGGCAGAAAAAAGGTTCACCACCCCTGCTTAAGACTATATACTGAGTTATTGAAGATAGTATCCCATCCTTGTTGGGTATCATTTCCAAGCTGATACCGTAACAGCTTTTCATCACTCTTTCAGGCTGGCAACTTCACAGGTGTTACAGTCTGAGATAGGACTAGTAATGTGCCTACTGCTGCACTTCCTTTGCTTTAAATAGTCTCTTGCTCTGTGCAATGTTATGTGGTCAATAGATCAAACAATCGTAAGCCTCTAGCTGATTGAGGAACTAAAGACAAGAAAAGAAAAACTTATACCAAGAAAAATAGTCAACTCTTATCAAAATGAAACACATCACTCATATTCAACATTGTACTGTAGATTCCAGTCAATGCAATATGACAAGAAAATGAAATCAAGACATTCAAATTAAGATGGAAGAAATAAAACTACTTGCAGAAGACATTCTAATCTATGTAAAACATGCTAAAGAATCTACAAAAATCTCTATCAGAAACAAGAAGTTTAAAGAACATAGAATGTGCATATAAACATTTACAAATTAAATAAAAACAAATTATAATAAAAATCAACAGCATCATTTTATTTTTAATATATTTTTATTGATTTCAGGGAGGAAGGGAGAGGAAGAGAGAAATAGAAACATCAATAATGAGAGAACAAACCTCTAGCCAGACTCACCAAGAAGCAAAGAGAGAGGACCCAAATAAACAAAATCAGAAACGATAGAGGCGAAATAACAACAGACCCCACAGAAATACAAACGATTGTTAAAAAATACTATGGACAGCTCTATTCCAACAAACTAGACAACCTGGAGGAAATGGACAAATTCCTAGAAAAATACAACATTCCAAAACTCAATCAGGAAGAATCTAAAAATCTCAACAGGCCAATAACTATGGAAGAAATTGAAGCAGTCATCAAAAAGCTTCCAGCAAACAAAAGCCCAGGACCAGACGGCTTCACAGGGGAGTTTTACCAAACATTCAAGGAAGAACTAAAACCTATCCTCCTCAGACTACTACAAAAAATTCAAGAGGAAGGAACACTTCCAAGCTCATTCTATGAAGCCAGCATCACCCTAATACCAAAACCAGGTAAAGACAACACAATGAAAGAGAATTACAGGCCAATATCCCTCATGAACATAGATGCCAAAATCCTCAACAAAATCTTAGCAAATCGGATCCAGCAGTACATCAGAAAGATCATACACCATGACCAAGTAGGATTTATCCCAGGGATGCAAGGATGGTACAATATCTGCAAATCAATAAACGTGATACATCACATAAACAAATTGAAAGAAAAAAAACCACATGGTCATATCAATTGATGCAGAAAAAGCATTTGACAAAATTCAACACCCATTTTTGATAAAAACTCTCAGTAAGGCGGGAGTAGAAGGATCATACCTCAACATAATAAAAGCCATATATGACAGGCCCACAGCCAACATCATACTCAATGGACAAAAACTAACACCATTCCCCTAAGAACAGGAACAAGACAGGGATGCCCCCTCTCACCACTCCTGTTCAACATAGTACTGGAAGTGTTATCCATTGCAATTCGGCAAGAAGAAGAAATAAAAGGCATCCAAATTGGAAAAGAGGAAGTAAAACTGTCCTTATTTGCAGATGACATGATATTATACATACAAAACCCTAGAGACTCCATCAAAAAGCTACTAGACTTAATACATGAATTTGGCAATGTAGCAGGATACAAAATTAACCCCAAGAAATCTGAGGCATTTCTATACACCAATAGTGAACTTTCAGAAAGAAAGATTATAAAAACAATCCCGTTTACCATCGCACCAAAAAAATTAAGCTACCTAGGAATAAACTTAACTAAAGAGGTAAAAGACCTCTACTCAGAAAACTACAGGACGTTGAAAAAAGAGATAGAGGAAGACATAAACAGATGGAAGAACATACCGTGTTCATGGATTGGTAGAATCAACATCATTGAAATGTCCATACTACCCAAAGCAATCTATAAATTCAACGCACTTCCCATTAAAATACCAACGGCATACTTCATAGATCTAGAACGAACTCTCCAAAAATTCATCTGGAATCAAAAAAGACCCCGAATAGCTGCAGCAATCCTGAAAAAGAACAAAGTAGGTGGGATCTCAATACCAGATATCAAGTTGTATTACAAAGCCACTGTTCTCAAAACTGCCTGGTACTGGCACAAGAATAGGCATATAGATCAATGGAATAGAATAGAGAGCCCAGAAATCGGCCCGAACCAATATGCTCAATTAATATTTGACAAAGGAGGCAAGAACATACAATGGAGCCAAGATAGTCTCTTCAATAAATGGTGTTGGGAAAATTGGACAGATATATGCAAGAAAATGAAACTAGACCACCAACTTACACCATACACAAAAATAAACTCAAAATGGATAAAGGACTTAAATGTACAACAGGAAACCATAAAAACGCTAGAAGAATCCAAAGGCAACAAAATCTCAGACATATGCCGAAGCAATTTCTTCACTGATACAGCTCCTAGGGCACTTGAAACTAAAGAAAAAATGAACAAATGGGACTACATCAAAATAAAAAGCTTCTGCACAGCAAAAGAAACCATCAACAAAACAACAAGAAAACCCACTGTGTGGGAAAACATATTTGCCAATGTCATATCTGATAAGGGCCTAATCTCCAAAATTTATAGGGAACTCATACAACTTAACAAAAGGAAGATAAACAATCCGATCAAAAAATGGGCAAAGGACCTAAATAGACACCTTTCAAAAGAGGACATTCAGAAAGCCAAGAGACATATGAAAACATGCTCAAAGTCACTAATCATCCGAGAGATGCAAATCAAAACAACAATGAGGTACCATCTCACACCTGTCAGACTGGCTATCATCAACAAATCAACAAACGACAAGTGCTGGAGAGGATGTGGAGAAAAAGGAACACTTGTGCACTGCTGGTGGGAATGCAGACTGGTGCAGCCACTATGGAAGACAGTATGGAGTATCCTCAAAAAACTAAAAATGGAACTCCCATTTGACCCTGTGATCCCACTTCTAGGAATATATCCCAAGAAACCAGAAACACCAATCAGAAAGGATATATGCACCCCTATGTTCATAGCAGCACAACTCACCATAGCTAAGATCTGGAAACAGCCTAAGTGCCCATCAGTAGATGAATGGATTAGAAAACTGTGGTACATCTACACAATGGAATACTATGCTGCTCTAAAAAGGAAGGAACTCTTACCATTTGCAAAAGCATGGATGGAACTGGAGAGCATTATGCTAAGTGAAATAAGCCAGTCAATGAAGGAAAAATACCACATGATCTCACTCATTCATGGATAATAGAGACCATTATAAACTTTTGAACAATAATAGATACAGAGGCAGAGCTGCCTCAAACAGATTGTCAAACTGCAGCGGGATGCTGGGGAGGGTTGGGGGACAGGAGGTAGGGGGGTAAGAGATCAACCAAAGGACTTGTATGCATGCATATAAGCATAACCAATGGACTAAGACACTGGGGGATAGGGGAGGCTAGGGGACTGTCTAGGGCGGGGGGGGGGGGGGAATGGACACATATGTAATACCCTTTGTATTACTTTAAGCAATAAAAATAAATAAATAAATAAAAAATAAAAGTCAACCTTAATTTGCCAAAAAAATAAAATAAAAAAAAATAATGAGGGAGAATCATTGATCCCCTACTGGGGATTGAGCCCACAACCTAGGCATGCGCCCTGAACGGGAATCGAACTGTGACCTCTTAGTTCATAAGTTGACGCTCAATCACTGAGCAACACTGGTTGGGCAATAGCATAATTTTAGTGTAATGAGTTCTTTTCTCTGTTTTAACATAAATATGAGATCCACTATAACAATCTACATTGTTTTGGATGAGCATGCCTAACATGATCTTATTTCATGGAATAACTCAAATTCTTCTTCCACTCTTTCTATTTCAACTATTTTTACAGTCTTCTAAAATCAATTTGTTCTTTAATTGGCTTGAATGCTTATTTATTTGTTAGCTCTTGATAAGTAAGTACAAATAAAAGTGATACAACTTGGACTTCACACAATCATAATCACAACTACCAATATAAACTTTAACACTGAACTATTGTGACAATACTCAGTTATATGTTATCACCAAAATCATATAGAAAAATAAGTTTAAGTATTTTTACAAAAATTATATAGGGATCCTCCATAATAATACATCTGTGGGCTATAATGAGATTTATGGAACCCAGTTCTGAGAAATATTGGTGAACACCACTCATTTGTCAGTAAGCCCTATAAAGTCTGGTATGTCTTGTATTGTGTCCTATACATTAAGGCCAAGAATTTTTCAAGCTTTTATAATACAGAGAGTATACTCAGTGAGGACTTAGATCTTTACTAACACAAAGTGGGTACTCATCTGATATTAATGGATTAAATTATACCCAAACTCCTCTTCAGTGGACAGAATGCCTTTGAGGTATATAAAATTCTAAGCTTCAAATTTTCTTTCTGGTTGTAGAAATGGGGACATTTCATATGTGCCATCTAGTTTAAGGAGATACTCAAATTAATATTCCTTAAGTACAGTACAAAGCACTGAATATTTTTGTCTCACTGGAATACAAGTTTTATCTCATTAGATCCTTCGGTAGCCCTATACAGAAGATTGTTGTTATTCCCACTTATAATACTTAGGAAAGCACAAAGCCCTGAGGCATAGAGAGGGTCAGCAATTTGCCTAACATCTCCTGTTTGCTAAGCATCAGAGCTGAGGTTTAAACTCAGGCAGATTTGATTTTTAACCAGAGTACTAGACCCCCATGATCTATGCTCAGTGATTCCTGAAAACTTCTTGGATATCCTTGATCACATTTGCCTCCTGAGTTCTACAGTTCACCCTCCAGCTGATTAAGTTGCTTGGAATGCTGGTTACACTAAATGAAGAAACTTCATCTTTGGTACATGAAAATCCATAAGGAAATTATCTTATTTCTCAATGGAGGTTTAGTAGGTTTATTTAAATTCTGGAGTTTCATGCATCTATTTTTTAATGATTTGAGTGGGCAGCTGTGGCATGCTAGTGATGTGCTAGGAGCACTAACATACTTATGTTAGGAACCTGGCATTTTTAGTAAAGAAAGAGATGATTTTGATTTTTTTTTTAATAATCAAAACTTATCCCCCCCCATTAAAATACCCATTTGGATATAATTA
Organism: Myotis daubentonii; assembly: GCF_963259705.1. Lineage (NCBI taxonomy): Eukaryota > Metazoa > Chordata > Mammalia > Chiroptera > Vespertilionidae > Myotis > Myotis daubentonii. The sequence goes on along the minus strand of NC_081852.1, from coordinate 30,792,745 downwards.
AAGAGTGCACTGTGTGAATATGTTGGTGGTTGCATTGCTGAGGGGAATTCGTTTTAATGGAGAGAACAATAGATTTGGAGTCAGGAATTCTGGTTTCTTTCTGGCTTCTGTCACTAATTAGCTTCTCACTCTGTTTTTCTTTTAGCAAAAGAAAAGAACATCTCTTCTGCTACGTCACTGCGTTTGTGATTAAAATACTAAGTCATTTAGAAATCACTGAAGAATGCAGAAGAATCATTCAAAAAGCAGAAATCACTAAAGAATGCAGAAGATTCTTTTGTTTTATTATAGTACAGAATTTAAACAATGATTGTGTGTGTGTGTGTGTGTGTGTGTGTGCGTGTGTTTACAACTTTTAAGATCATACAATAACTAACACTCTTTCTCACTTGTGACTCCTTGATTGGACCAAAGATGGGGAGCACGGTATTGTGAAGCTCTAATTCAGAGTCTAGTATTCCTATATCATTTTCCTCAGCCATAGATGGTCTCTATCATGCAATTAGAGATTGCCTTTATTTGCAAACTTCCCCTACACTTCTGATTTCCTTCAGGTTTCAGAAGTTGAAATATTCATGCATGTTTGCAGGAATTCAAAATTATTATTGATTCTATACTGGGCTGAGGATTACAAAACAGTCTGAATGAGAGAGAAATAATATCCATAGAGCTTGCGATTAGCCAGTTGTGGCAGGGGGCGGGGGGGGGGGGGTGGGATGACCCGTTTTTCTTAGAGAAAACTTCATCTGGATTAAATAATAGCAGTGTGCAGTTCCCTGAGTCTGGCCCCAGTTTGGAAGTATAGTAACTCTGCACAGAGTTTACATTTAATAAAGATATTTGTGGCCATTCTTATTTCATGGCCAAATATTTGGATATTTGGGATTAGGAGTGTGTACTTAAAAAATGTCAACTGTTCATTAAGCAGCCCTCAGTAGGAGGTGTAAAAAGATTTTGTTTTTCTACTTATATTAGACCAGTCTTGCTCCTTTGGGAAGTCAGAGGAAAACAGACTAAAACAAAACAAATAAAAAACAAGTGTAAAAACACCAGCACATGAGCACTGAAAAACCAGAAGCATCAATATTTTTCCCCCCCTAAACCCACTCTTCCAGGAAACAATCTGATTAAATAGCTGGAAAGCATATATTCATTAGTTTTCTTTCCCAGCATCAAACTTTAATTTTATATTTGAAAATGTCTTATAAAAATATTTTAAAGTATTATTACAAAGATAATATGTATTCTCTGTAGAAAAGCTTTATATCTATTGAGAAACAAAAAAAAAATGAAATGGGAAAAAAAAGCAATCAACTCGGTCAACTCATGGGGTTAATTACTATCCTTGCTGAATCAATGAAAATTCAATCAGGTAAGTAATGTGACTGCCCTTCAAAAGTGTCCAGTTGAATACAGAATAGTGAGAGCTAGCCCTCACTGAGAGCTTACTGTGTGCCAGACACTATTCTGACCCCCGTGCCAGTGCCCTCTCAACAATCCCAGGAAGGTACTTTTACCCCCATTATAGAGATTAAAAAACAAACAAACTAACAAAACAAAAACTAGATTCTACAGGCCAGTGAATAATCAGATCAACATCAACATGTGTTTATTAAGCCCTGCTTTGAGAGCTATAAAGCAGATATGAGAAAGATAACGTCTCAATTTTTAAGAAGCATACAACCATGCTGTATTAAAGTTTATTCTCTTCACCCACAGGGTTTCTGGAAAGCACATAATGCACTGTTTAAAGCAGACCCTTCCCAGTTATTCCACTCTATGGGGACTTGAGTCTTTCATTACTTTTGAACTATTTTACAACACTGTAAAGTATAGGTAACTTAACAGCAGTACAAAAGAATTCTTGTCTATAGATATGCAAATAAATTATGTCCAGTGGAAGTCCTCCATTGTGGAAGCAGCCAGTTTTGTGTCCACTTGCAAATTCATTTAGACATTCCTGATCTATAATCATGTCTGCTCTTTGGATACTCTTTTGAACTGGTTATAACACCTTACCAGTTCTCTCATTATTCAATGAGCTGAATAAAATTGCTGACATGTGTTCATTTTATGTTTGTTAAAAAATTATCCTTTAGCATGACCTTAGGCTCTAGAGCAGTGGTTCTCAACCTTGGTGGCACATTAGAATCACCTGGGAATCTTTTTAAAGGCCTCTGAGGATGAGGCCCAGAAATCAGGATTTTAAAAAGATTCCCAAGTGATTCTAATGTGCAGCCAAGGTTGATAACCACTGCTCTAGACTAGAGTCAGCCAGGCATAGATCCCAATCCTAGCTTGGCTATTTACCAGCTGTGTAATATTAGGTACAATCTTAGCCTCTCTATTTTTTATTTTTTTATTTTTTATTATTAGTTAAGGTATTACAAATGTGTCCTCATCCCCCCCATTAACCCCCAACCTCCCCACACACACACAAACTCATTTAGCCTCTCTATTCATAGTACCTTCCTCATTGAATTTTTGTGGGATATGTGACATGATACTTCTATTCTGAAACTTAGAAGCACTTGACACTCTTTTCCTTTTTTTAAGAACCAGCAGAAACAATGTATAGAAGTACAATCAATGTGACTTTTTTTTACACCTCTAAAGTTCCCGATTTAAGTCTTATGGTTCAACTACCTATAATAGGTCAAAATATTTTTCAAAGCCATGTAAGTGAAACAGACTCATGACTTTCAAATTCCAGTTAGGCATATTTAATATGCGAAGGTTAATCAGTGAGTAATCTTTGCAATCATGTTTGTAGAGGAAGACACCCATAATAATCAATTTCATACATTTTCTCTCTAAATACGTTTTCCTGAATTTCTTCCTTTCAAATGCAATTCTTATCTAGTGCACTACACAGGCTGTCCTCAAAAGATTAGTAATCCTTAATTTGAATTCCACCTAAATCATGAATATTATCAATTCATTCTAAAATTATACTTTGCCTTTTACATTTAAAAATATTTTTAAAAGCCCCCTTTTCTGAAATTGGAATAAATCATTAAATACTTTTTTAAGTGGTGAAGAACCAGTTGACAAAACTGAACATATTCCTGTATGATATTACATGCCATTTATGTAAATAGCCATTAACTGCATTTGGAAATCCCTTTCAAAATCCTTCAGAGATTAAGATCTCTAGATTTTAGAAGCTTTATTACCAATCTTCTTAATTTCTGGAACAAACTTATTCCACCCACCCCTTTTCAACATTCCCCATGGACCTAGTGATTTCTATACTTACATATACACAAGTAGTATTTCCTCCATAAGAAATATGAGAGTCTCAATAAGCTCTTGGTAAAAGTAACTTTGGAATGTTGTATACAATATACTTCTCAGAGGTTCATGAAATTAGATTGTTAAAGAGAAAAGAAACCTGTTTCATTTTTTTAAATCCAGTGTTTCCAAAATCCCAGGGCTCACTGCACACAATGCTCCTCTTTCCCATCTTCCTCTGACCACATTCACCATCTTTTATTCATATATATACCAGAGGCCCAGTGCATGAATTTGTGCACCAGTGGGGTCCCTCAGCCTGGCCTGCGGGATCGGGCCAAAACTGGCTCTCTGACATCCCCCAAGGGGTCCGGGATTGCAAGAGGGCATAGGCCAGGCCGAGGGACCCCACTGGTGCATGATCAGGGCTGGGGAGGGATCGAGGGAGGGCTCCAGGGTGTGTCTGGCCTGTCTCACTCAGTCCCAATTGGCCAGACCCCAGCAGCAAGCTAACCTACCAGTCAGAGCGTCTGCCCCCTGGTGGTCAGTGCACATCATAGCAACTGGTCAACCAGCTGACTGTCTGCCTCCTGGTGGTCAGTGCATGTCACAGCAAGCAGTTGAGTGGCCTTAGCATATCATTAGTATATTACGCTTTGATTGGTTGAACAGCTGACTGGACGACCAGACACTTTGCATATTAGGCTTTTATTATATAGGATATTACCACAGAGCCCATACAAATGCTGTTTTCCCACTAGACCCACACTAGATCTCAATTCTGGTGCGCAATAGAATCCCAATCCCCAGTGTAAAGTGCATCAAGTACCAATATTTAATTTAAACGCCTCAGGTAATTCATGTTTAGCCAGTGTGAGAACCACTACCCTGACCTCCAAGCTCTACGAAGGCGGGGCCTGCATCTGATTTTGCTCACCCTTATTATTCACATAGTAAATTAAAAAATTGTCAAATAAAGAATAAATAAGTGAATTTTTGAAATAAAGGGATAAATGAATGAAAGGGGCAAATAGTGCTCCTTGGGAAACACTGCCTTAGGAAAACATTTGCTGAGCAACCATATTGCTTGGTACACATTATTTTGTAGGTAGGGAGGGCAAGTCCAATTTTGGCATTTTATGAAGAACTCAACCCTTTGGACTTCTTCTTGCTGAGCAGTTCTAGATTAAGCCACTCAGATTTCAGCTCGAAGTCCAGAGCAAAGTATGATTCTATTTACACTCTGTGGTTGTGGGTTGCTGTCAGAGGAGACTTTGGGTGTTTTCTGCAGCCACTGTTGATCTCATTTCTTTAGGGGTTTCCAAACCATGAAGACTCATGTGATGAGTTTCCCCACACCTAAACCCCTTTTTTATATTTGAAATTCTTCCCAGGGCCAGCTGAAATCACACCACCACTGGTGTGACTGCTTTCTTTGCTCATTACATCCACACTGCTCTCTTTGAAATAGAATAAATGTAAAACCTTTGTAAATACTATTTGTTATTTCTCTAAAGTTTCCATTCTCAGACCAGTTCCTGAAGGTAATGCTATTATTTTCAATTTAAGACACTGACACTTAGAAGAGGTGACAGCTTTAAGGAAGTGTGGTATATCTGCAAGTGCACACTGGACTTGAGAGAACAAGCAGGTAACCTCTGAGAAACTCATATTCAGACCACTTGCCAACGTTGCTCAAAAAGTCATTCTTCCTTTTGCCTTTTTGGAGTCTTCCTAGGTCACTCAGAAGGAACAAACTTCCCCATAAGTAGCTGGGCAAAGGTCTAGTGACCAGGTCCCCTGTCTAGCAGCCTGCAGCCTCCTCTTATTTATTTGCAGGTAGCACTGAAACTAGTCCTTGTGCTGATCTTGGTAAGAACCAGTATAATGTCATCTCTACTCATTTCAACACAGTTTCTTTGCCATTGGACCTAAGAGTTTTATGCAGGAAAAAACCAACCATTGAAATTAATGTACATTTTTGTCTCCTTTCAGGAGTATCTTTTTTATACAGGGAGTTTGAGATATCTGGACTTTCATTTCTGAGAATCACACCTTTGTTACACTTCAGTCAAAAGAAACTCATTAATTTTCCCTAGTGGAAAAGTTAGAGGCCTGACATACTTATTAGAAGCCAAAGTTTTATTCTAACAGAGGACCCTGTACATCATATGCTGTTTGACTTGACATCCTTTTTTGGGGGGGTCTGACCCCAATTACTGGCATTTTTGTGTGCTTCAGTGCTGGTGTTTCAGAATAAAAACCAATAATATAGCCCTATGGAGAAGCTTTATGATCTCCCCCAGTGAGTCTGCAGCTCATTTTCTCTTTTTTTCATGGTCACTGAATTTATTTTTCCTTGTTGGTTGTAAATGGCATTCAATTACAGTGAACTGCCAGAAACAGATGACAATCAGGTATCAGAGAAACTTTAGAGCTTGAGGGGAAAACACATTTTTAAACCTTCTCGTTGAAAACATCCCAACCTTTGGCTTTCTCATCAGGAGAACTTGCCAACAATTTTAGGTTGCTCTATCAAGTAGTTTTGACTTTACCTTTTATGAGAACATATCAGTTGCCAATATTAAGGGTAATGTATAAGTTGGTTTAATTTTCTATTTAGGGGTACCTCTACAATATAAATGGAGTAATTATTTTTTTCAGGGGTCCTCTGAAATTTATCTTAAAATCACACCCTTAAAAATGAGTTAGCCTTCACCACCACCAACAACAACATAATAATAATAACACAAAAAGAAGCATGGGCCCTGGTTACAGGATCCAACACAAGGGAATGGCAAAGGTTATCCCCTCCCATTCTCCTGCATTGGATCCTGTAACCTTCTTGAAAACCAGCTCAAACTGAAAGAAGAGCCCCAAATTAACTCTAGAAAGAAAGGTGCTAGAAAAAATGGAAATGAAAAATTATCTGACCATTTCTATTTGTGAGCAATAGAAATGATGGCTGCCAAAGGATAGAGAAAGACATAAGTGTAAATAGAGAAAAAGCCAAATCAATTCTTTAAAAAGTTGCAATGGCCCTAACCGGTTTGGTTCAGTAGATAGAGCGTCAGCCTGTGGACTCAAGGGTCCCAGGTTTGATTCCAGTCAAGGGCATGTACCTTGGTTTCGGGCACATCCCCAGTAGGGGGTATGCAGGAGGCAGCTGATCGATGTTTCTCTCTCATTGATGTTTCTAGCTCTTTATCCCTCTCCCTTCCTCTCTGTAAAAAATATATTTTTTTAAAAAGTTGCAATGAATAACTCTTGGGGAAAAAAAAACTATGTTCAGCGACAGAAATGAAATTATGTGCATTACCTGGCCCAGTAGTGAATTAGATTTACATAGTTAAATAAATTTAATCCTTGAAAACATGGGAGATAAATACCGGAAGAACAGATATTTGAAAGTAGTTGCCTTTGGAGAATGGGATTAATGTGGCTGGGGTGGAGAGAAGCTGTCTTTCTTAATATGAGCTTCTTAGTACTATTTGACTTCTAAAATATTATACTTGTAAAATTTTAATAAAAATAAATTTTAAACACTTAAAAACACAAGTTTGTATTTCTAGCTAATTTTAGCATAAGCACAAGCTTGACATGCCTTTCCCAATGTTTTTGTGGAGCAATGCTACAGGGGAGATGGCTTTGGTGGGCTTGATGGGTAGGAGGAAGAGCCTTAGGATTGGGGTCTGTCTGAAAGGGCTCTGGTCAAATCTTGTTTAATGACCTCTATGGGCACTGATCCAGCCGTAATGAATAAGTAGAGGGAGTTTGATAAACCTCAGGAGATTGAGCTCTGTGTGTTCATTTGGGCTGCTGATTTCTCCTTATCATTACTGACCATTGTCCCAAACATATTTTTCCTTTTAGAAGATGTTCCTCTGGTCTGCTTTGGGCTTGTATTTAAATCCTTGATATATCCTTTCCATGAATATGAAAACAAGAGACTGAGGACTCAGAATACATGTTGGAAAAAATGGTCAAGGATTTACCTTGCACAGAAATGCTCTGTCCATCTTACTCATTTTCAGAGCAAAATTTAAAAATAAGTCTGGGTTAATAATTATGTTTTTTTTATTTGAATAAGTTTCAAAACCTTACATCAGCTGGCTTTTGTAACATGGCTGATTATATGCAGGAATAAATGTTCTGTCATGCCTTACTCATTCAAACATAGCAAAAATGTTTCTGAGACTAGCACCTGGTCATTTGAACTGAGGTATGTGATTTTTTCCAATTTTAAAAATGTGGAATTGTTTACACTCAGGTTAAGAATTAAGAGAGAAACATATTCTAGTTTAGGCTTAGATTAAGAAGGAACATAGTATGTTTGGGGAAGGAAACTAACATTAGTTAAGCATCTACTACGTACTAGGCACTTTACAATACATTTTTTCATTAATCCCTACCAGAAACCCTGCATTATTCTTATTTTATAGATGAGATACAGCGGTCATACGACTTTTTAAAGGACTTTTAGCCAGTAAGTTGTAAAACTGGAATTTTCAATTATAGTTTACATATTAGTTTTAAATGTATAACTCAGTGATGAGACGTTATTAACCTACTTAGTGATCATCCCAATAGAACTCATATCCATCTGACACCATACATAGTTAATAGAACATGATTGACTATGCTGTATTTTATATTGCCATGACTATTTTGTAACTACCAATTTGTAGTTCTTAATCCCTTCACCTTTTTCACACCAACCCTCAAATCTGGAAACTGTCAAAATATTCTATGAATCTATGAGTCTGTTTCTGTTCTGCTTGTTCATTTATTTTGTTTTTTAGATTCAATTGTTGATAGATAAGTATTTATTGCCATTTTATCTTTCTTTTTCTTACTGGTGTGGTGGTGATGAACTCCTTTAGCTTTTTCTTGTTTGGAAAGCTCTTTTTATGTCCTTCAAGGAGTTTGCCAGGCTCTGCTTGTGTTTCTCCTCAGTGGAGAGGCCTAGAAACTCTCAAAAGTAACAAGTTTTGACAATCACAGGGTTTCCTCATTTGTTTGCCATCTCTTAGAGATCACTGTCCTCAATTGCCTGATATCCAATATCCTGAAAATTGTTTCCTCATTTGATTTTTTTGTTGTTGTTTCAGCCAAGAGGATAAATTCAATTCCTGTTACATTTTCTTAAACAAAATCATAAGTCTTCTTCATTTTTTTAACCTGAAAATGCTAAATACAAGTGAGGGTAAGAGCACAGAAACTACTTGGGGAAAAACTTCTATAGCGTTTTGGGAAAATAACCCTAATGAGTCTAATTGAACAAATGTTTGTTTCAATGTATTAATAAAAGAAGTTATTATAGGCTTTTAATCCATTTTGCAAAAAGGTTCAAGAGTATCTTCAAGAAACATCATTTACAATCATACTTTATAAGTTCCTTCTCAATGTCATTATTTTTATATATTCTCAATGCAAAATATCATTCCAGTCATAAAACTGTGCAGTTTTAAAATATGTGACTATTTCTCTGCCTCAACTTGGCTGTGCTGATTTATTTACTATGCTTTGGGTAACTTGTATCTAAGGACAGACAATGCAGAAGGCAATCAGGTTTTGAATGCCTATATATATGATACTCAAGTCTCATCTTTGTAGTATGACGCAAGTGATCATTACTTCTGATGAACTTTAAATAGAATAATCATTTTGATTGCTCTATAACACAGCACAAACATTTTCCCTATCATCCAGACTCCCCAACAAATATCAAATTTCTGCCATTTTAATGAGAAAATATGAAAAACGTTCAGGGTTTTACATAGTACTGCCAGGTCAATGTGACCCATTTTTCTTTGTCTATGGGCATTAAATGGAAAGAGAAAATAGAGTACTAAAGAATAAAGTTAGGGTGATTAAAATAAAACCTCAAATTTCAGAGTTGACTCATACTCTTTTTTTTACATTTTACTCTTGTTTTCTTATCTCTTTTGTGCTTTTTTTTTTTTTTTAGCTTTTAAAAGTTATTTTTTGTGCATCAAATTCTTTTGGAAAGGAATGGGAAATAATGCATTTCATACATGTAACCAGCAATCTAATTGGTTATGGTAGGTGGCTGATCTGCTTGGAGGGCAAATACTTCACATCTTCAGTAAGTAGAGAATCAACTAGAGTCTGGTGTGATGCTAGAACTGGAAAGACCTCAGCAATTGTCTGGTCCAGGGATGGCAAGCAGCTGTCATGAGGGGCATCATTCCTCTATCCCAAATATACAGCTAATTTATTACAAAACACTCTCCCATTGCATCAAGTTTCAGTTCACCTATCTCAACTCAATACCCCAGGCAGCCACTACCAATCACTCAAAGTAGGACTTTAAGACCAATCCTATTTGCAATTCAACATCTAGTCCATTCCCTTATTTTTGAAGAAATGGGAACTAATCAGTGGCAGGGCTCAAATTGGGACTAGGCTCCTAAAAGAGTACAGTCATTCCAGAATGTTTCCATAGCCCTAGAGAACCAAACATTTTTGTGTGAATACATGATGATAAAGCCGATGTCATAATATTACTGACTTGGAAATAAAGATTAAGAGACTTTCAACCTGTTTGGCTTATTGTCAGACTGAGCCCAGGTAGGAAATGGAAACTTTTACCCAAAGAACAAAAATATTTCCCACTGATTTAGAAATTAATCCTGTTTGTCAAGCAACCCCAGAAGTCAATGGGAAATAAAGGAGACATATGTAAGACTTTCAATATAGATTTTTTTTTAAAGAATAGTATGAGATTTTTGTTTGTTATTTGCTTTTGCCTATTCAGCTTATATAGAGCCAGAGAAGAAGAATCTACACGAATAAAAGAGAAACATGCAAATTGGTGTCACTCCACTACGCCCACCAGCCAATCAGGATGAGTATGCAAATTAACCCAACAAAGATGACAGTTAATTTGCATACGCAGGCGTGGAGTGAAGACTGAAGGCTCCACCCGAGCAAAGACTGAAGACAACTGAATACTGAAGAGGGTTGGCTTCTCCACTGCGGCCAGAGTGGAGAAGCCTCCAGGCTTGGCTTCTCTGCTGCGGCCAGAGCAAAGGCCTGGGTCCCGGGTGCCAGAGGAAAACTGATTCTGGCAGCCAGGGGAAGGAAGGCCTATTGCATGAATCTCTTCGTGCGACAGTCCTCTAGTATCCTATAAAGTAATTTCAGAGTCATTACTTCAAAACCCATCTCCCATATCAGTTTCTGATAGTGTGAAGTTCCTTTAGTAAATATATAGCCAGCCTATCAGTACCCACTGAATGATTATACTAAAAAATAAATTACTGTAGAGAGAAAGAAATCTTGATTAAGGTGTCAACAGTATCAACAGATGATTTTTTAAGGGCAGTTTGCAATAAAGAGAGGGGAAAAAAAGAAAGCATATAGCAAGAGAAAGGATGTGGAAAAAGGAGGCTGGGGCAACAACTGGTATTTTATTTTTAACATTATTGAGGATAAGTAAGAAATAATTGAATTGCTCAAGGTCTTTCAGGTGAAATCAAATTTTGATCCTAAATCCCCTGACCTAATTTATATTATATTCTACTGCACTGCACCCATCTCTGGTCATTCCTCAGAGGCCCTGTCCATAACCAAAATTTACCTAATAAAGTTCTAGAGAATTGCTAATGTGACCACCCTGCATCACATAAGGCTGTCAGTGCCATTTCTCCAACAGCATTATGTCTCTGTGTCACATTGTTGTAATTCTCCAATATTTCAAACATTTTCATTATTATATTTGTTATAGAGATCTATGATTCATGATCTTTGATGTTATCATTATAATTGTTTTAGAGTGCCATGAACTACACCCATATGACATCAAATTTAATCAATAAATATGTGTGTTCTAACTGCTCCACTGACTGTTTGTTCCTCCATCTGTCTCCCTTTCCTTAGGCCTCCCTATTCCCTGAGAAACTGGAATATTAACATTTGGCCAATTGCCTGGCTGGTGTGGCTCAGTAGTTGAGCTTCGACCCATGAACCAAGAGGTTGCTGGTTCGATTCCTGATTCCCAGTCAGGGCATATGCCTGGGTTGCAGGCTTGATCCCCAATATGAGGTGTGCAGGAGGCAGCCAATCAATGATGTTTCTTTCTCATCAATGTTTCTATCTCCCTATCCCTCTTCCTTCCTCTGTCTAAAAATCAATAAAAACATACTTTAAAAAATTAGGCCAATTAAAAACCCTCTATAATCTCTAAGCGTTCAAGTGAAAGGAGGAGTCTCACATCTCTTACTTTAAACCAAAAACTAGAAATGATCAAGCTTAGTGAGGAAGGCAAGTCAGAAGGTGAGACAGGCTGAAAACTAGGCCTCTTATACTAAACAGTTAGCCAAGTTGTAAATGCAAATGAAAATTTCTTGAGGAAATTAAAAATGCTACTCCAGTGAACACATGAATGATAAGAAATCAAAACACCCTTATTGCTGATATGGAGAGATTTTTAGTGGCCTGGATAGAAGATCACATCAACTACAATATTCCTTCAAAGCAAGACCCTAACTCTCCTTAGTTCTCTGAAGACTGAGAGAGGTGAGGAAGCTGAAGAAGAAAAGTCGGAAGCTAGCAGAGATCAGTTCGTGAGGTTAAGGAAAGAAGCCATCGCCATAGCATAAAAGTTTAAGGTGAAGCAAGTGCTTATAAAAAAGTTGCAGCAAGTTACACAGAAGATCTAGCCAGAATAACTAATGAAGGTGGCGACACTAAACAACAGATGTTCAATGTAGACCCCCCAAAAAGCCTTATATTAGAAGAGGATGCCATCTAGGACTTTCATAGCTAGAAAGAAGTCAATTCCTGGCTTCAAAGGACAGGCTAATTCTCTTGTTGGAGGCTAATGCAGTTGGGGACTTTGAGTTGAAGCCAATGCTCATTTGCCATTCTGAAAAGCCTAGGGTTCTTTAGAATTATGCTGAGTCTACCCTGGCTGTGCTCTATAAATGGAACAACACAGCCTGTATGACAGCACACCTGTTTACAACAAGGTTTACTGAATATTTTAAGCCCACCGTTGAGACATACTGCTCAGAAAAAAACAAAACAAAACACAAAAACACTAAAAACCGATTCTTTTCAAAATACTGACAATATACCTGGTCACCCAAGAGCTCTGGTGGAGATATACAATGAGATTAACGTTTTCATGCCTGTTAACACAACATCCATTCCGCAGCCCATGGATCAAGGGGCAATTCCCACTTTCAAGTCTTATTATTTAAGAAATACATTTCATAAGGCTATAGTTGTCATTGACAGTGATTCTTCTGATGGATCTGGGCAAAGGACTGAAAACCTCCAGATACAGAAAACCTTCCTTTATAGAAAGGATTCGCCATTCTAGTTGTCATCAAGAACATTCATGATTCATGGGAAGAGGACAAAATATCAACATTAACAGGAGTTTGGAGAAAGTTGATTCCAATCCTCATGGATGACTTTGAAGGGTTTGAAACTTCAGTGGAGAAAGTAACTGCAAATTTGGTAAAAATAGCAAAAGAAGTATAATTAGTAGTGGAGCCTGAATATGTGACTTAATTGCTGTAATCTCATGATAAAACTATCATGGATGAGGAGTTGCTCTTTACAGAGGAGCAAAGAAAGTGGTTTCTGGAGATGGGATTTGCTCCTGGTAAAGATGCTGTGAAGGCTTGAAATGACAACAAAGGATTTAGAATATTAAATGAACTTAGCTGATAAAGTAGCTGCAGGGTCTGAGAGGACTGACTCCAATTTTAAAACAAGTTCTACTGTGAATAAAATGCTATCAAACAGCATTGCATGATACAGAGAAATTGTTTGTGAAAGGAAGAGTCAATTGATGTGTCAAACTTCAATGTTGTCATATTTTAAGAAATTGCCACAGCCACCAACCTTCAGCAACCACCCTGACCAGTCGGTAGCAAGACCCACCACCAGCAAAAATGTTAATGACTTGCTGAAGTTTCAGATGATGATTATGGGTGTGTTTTTTTAACCAATAAAATATTTTTAATTACAGTATGTACGTTGATTTTTAGACATAATGCTATTGCACATTTAACCGACTACAGTGCAGTGCAAACATAACTCTTATATGCACTGGGAAACCAAAAAAATATGACTCGCTTTACTACAATATTCCCTTGATTACAGTGGTCTGGAACCAAACCCACAATATTTCTGAGGTATGCCTGTATATTTATTGCTTCTCATATGTATTAACCTTACTTAGGTCTCATAAAAAACTGGAAAAGTCAACTCTTTCATTATGTTCACTTTATGCATAAGAAAAATGAGTCTTACAGAAAGTAAGCAATTTGCCTAAGGACTGTTGGCTAGAAAGTGACAGAGAAGAGATTTAAAGCAAAGTCTATCTGATTGCTAGTCAAACTTCTAATCACTACACTAATGTACTCCCAGTTTTACTAGAACCTAATAGACACATCTTAGCCTTGTTTTGTATGTTCCTAAGAATTAAGAATGCAATTATGGAACAATCCTATATAATAAAAGGCCATTAACCATAATGGTGTAATGACCAGAATGACCGAGTGACCAGTAACTATGAGGTACATTGACCACCCCTCGGTCCCTCCCTCCAGCCCACAGGCTCCGATCACCAGATGGCAAACGGAGAACCATGGGGAACCAGGGTGGGTGTTGGCAGCAGGGCAGGACTGGGGACTGGCAAGCGGGTGGAATGGCCGACCTCTCGGTCTCTCCTCCTGGCCTGCAGGCTCTGATAGATCGCCAGATGGCAAACAGGGAACAGGGGAGGGTGCTGGTAGCGGGGCGGGACTGGAGACTGGTGAATGGGCAGAAGATGGCCCTGATCACAGGCTAGGCCTAGGGACCCTGCCCATGCATGATTTTGTGCGCTGGGCCTCTAGTATATTACAATTCTAAGGAGTTTAAAAAATTTAAAAGGCCATCTTATGTAAGACTGTGAGACACCTAACTGTAGAACTAATGTCCTTGATTAAAATCATGACTTTTTATACTTAATTCTCTGCTCAATGATACAGTTTATTGTTAAATATATTTGTTATAAATCTCAACCTCATATCTGTTTACACACATATCTATTCACACACATAAGTGTAGTTCCAAAAATAGCCCAAAGGTCTCCTCATGGAATTGCTGGGAGCCTCTTTCTGGCTAGTTGAATGCGCAGAGTTTAGCCTGGGAGCTTTTAAAAGGCTGAGGAAAACATGCACCTAAGTGTTTCATTGAGGCTAAAGTCTTTTGAATACTGGTGGTGATTTTCTCTAAATGGAAATTCTCAGCAGGTCAGCTGTTAGAAGCCAGAGGAAGTTGGAAGAACCTAAGTGAAATGAAAAGCAGTATTTGGAAATGAAGAGCTGGAATCTGGGGCTCTACTGTTACAAGAATTAGTGTTATTTTCACTTGTCTGAAGGAAAGGTCAACAATTTCTTAATCTGAGTAACTATCAATAAAGGAAAGCTTTTGAGAAATGTGCCCATTTCTCTGCCCTCGTGGACTTAATCACATCCTACAGGCTCTAGCTTCAAACCATCACATTGGGGATGAGGATTTCAAAATTTGAACTTTAGGGGGATAGAATATTCAGTCTATAGCAGTCCTACCAGTGGTTCTCAACCTTCCTAATGCCACGACCCTTTAATACAGTTCCTCATGTTGTGGTGACCCCCAACCATAAAATTATTTTTGTTGCTACTTCATAACTGTAATTTTGCTACTGTTATGAATCGTAAATATCTGATATACACAATGTATCCCCAGGGGTTGCGACCCACAGGTTGAGAACCGCTGCAAGCCTTCCAGCACTGCGCTGTCTGGGAAGGCAAGAGAGAATATCCATCGAAGGTTTAGGCAGAGGACATGTCTGTTCCTCTGTTCTGGGCAGTGCTCTGAGAGGATAAGTCACATGGAAAGGGGAGGGAAGTTACCACCTGATAAGGCATTACTAACTCTGAAAGTTGGTAAGGGCTATTCTTGTGTCTGGGAGAAATATTAAAACCCTAAATTTCTACTTTTACAGAAATATAAACAGGTAAGTTGAATGATCCAAGTCTCTGTTAATTAAAATAAAATAATTTAATATTAATATCTTGATCATTTGTCCCAAGATACTAATGTTGATATAAGACTTCAGGTTCCTTGCAAGATTATTCAAAACAGTGATGGAAATGTGTGAAATTAGATAGTGGTGATAATGAATATACTAAAAGCCACAAGTATACACTTTAAAATAATTAAAATGGTAAATTTTATCTTGAAAAAAATTCCCTCAAAATATTTTCAGAATCCCTAAAACTATGTTTCACAAATGCTTACAAAATCAGTCCAAGATTCCTACTCACTTCTGGCTTCTACTGCACGCCACTGCTTTTTAATTTTTTAAATATATATATATATATATATATATATATATATATATATATATATATATATATATATATTATTTTAAACATGCAGAAAAAATGCACAGAATACAATATCCACAATTCAAAATTATATCATCACCAAGAATCAACAAATATTAACAATTTGCCATATTCAGATTTTCATGAGATTTTTTTCATTATAAATAAAATGTAACACACAGTTAAAGACTTTTTCAACCTCATTTGTCTCTCTCTCCAAGGACAGCAACTCTTCAGAAGCTGTTTTGCTTCCTTTCTGTTAACATATCTAACAATATTTATCGCTCATATTTTTTCATATATTGTACACAATTTTTACAAGTTTAAATGATAAATAAATGGTATCTTACAGTACACAAAATTTTATTCCATACTGTTTTCAAGATTTTTATTGAAACATGTAAATGTGTTTAATTCACTTCAACTACTGTGTACTATTCTATCACATGTGTATACTACAATTATTTCTCCATCCCTTATTAATGGGCATGTAGAGTGTTTCCAGATATTTGTTGTTTCAAACAAGATAGCACTCATCATCATTGTTCATATCACCATATACACATTTCTATAAGTTTCTCAAAGATATATAAATATGAAATAAAATTTATATATTACCAAATTCCTCTCCAAAGAGGTTGTTGCTGTTTTCTCACGTTCCTCCCCCTCCGCTACGTTTGGTACATTTGCACTCATTTTGTTTCCCACGTGGATAAGAAATAGCATGCACTTCATTAATTATTAGTGAGTTCGGCCATTTTTGTCTTAAGGGCTTTGGCCATTTGTGTTTCTTGCTCTGCAAATTTGTAGTTCATAACTTTTGCCAGTTTTCTGTCTGTTGTCTCTCTTATTAATTTATGAAAGTTCTTTATATAGCCTGAATTCCACTTCACTGTTGATTATACATCTCTAAGTCTGAGATTACAATAAAAAGATTAAATGTACATAATCAAGTTTATCAATCTCTTCTTTATCGTTTCAACCTTTGCATCTGTTTGAAATTCTTTCCTACCTTGTCACAGACACTATTCTACATTTTATTAAGAATTTTAATTTTTTACTTTTAACATTTAGGCATTTGTTCCTCATGATATTTTTTTTTTGGCAATCGACCTAGTGTTTTTCTCATGTAAACTGACAATTTTCAGAGCAAGTGTTACAAAATAGTGCATTTTTTTTTCAATTTAACATGTCATTTCTCACATACATCAAGTTCTGTTTCTGCACTCTTTTTCTGCTTCATGTGTCTATTCATTTATCCTGAAGTCAGTACTGCATTATCTTAAGTACTATAGCTTTATTATTAATAGGTTTTGATATCTGAAAGAGAAAGTCCTCAGTCATAGGTTGGATTCCCAAGGGGGAAGTGAACCCTGAGATAGACATTAGCATGCATGGAGGTTCACTGGGGATTCCCCTTGGGATTAAAATATGTGGAAGAGAAAAGAAGTGGACTTGGGCAGAAGGAGAAGTTGATGCAGTCCCTGTGAAGGTCGCAGCCAACTTCACTGGGACCTCTGGAACTGAGATCACCCAAAAGGGGATGAAGGGCTGGGCCTTGAACCCCAACACTGATCAGTAAACTACTCTGGACAAGGGACATAATCTTGGGTTGGATGGCGCTTTAAACTTTGCTATCCCAAGGCAGTTGACAACTAAACGTCTATCAGCAGCCCTCTCAGCATTTGGGGGCACTGACTCCTTCATTCCCAGAGAGGGACCTGTATGGCACCTCATATCCTCTGATTTTTTTTCTAATTCAAAATTATTTCAACCATTCTTGGTTGTTCACTGTCAATATAAATTTTACAATCTTATCATAAAATTACACAAAAATAAAATAACACCTGTTGGGGTATGTTTAGAATTCAGAATGCTTAAATTATTTGTGAGATGACGTTTATGATACTGAGTTTACCCATTCATTGACCCATAATCTTTCTATTTATTTGTCTTCTTTTATGTCCTACAGGAGTATTTTATAATATTTTTATAATGGTTGTGTGTATAATTTATTAAATGTATTCCTAGGTATATCAATGTTTTTGTTGTTTCAAGTGTGATTTTTATTTTTATTACATTTTTAAAACTGTTTGAAGTGGTGCATAAGAATTCAACTAATTCTTCTATCTTGAACTCATAGCCTGGCAACCTGAATAACCCGTTATTATTTCTGTTTGTCTGTAAATATTCCCTTGGAATTTTTATGTAGAAAAAATACCATCAGTGCTATTGCTTTTTTCTTAGCTAGCTACTGAAAGGAATTTTAGAGATAAAATAGGCAGGTTTAGGGAATAAAGAAGGAATGCATATTGTGAAAGACAGAGGTATCTCTGGCCTGAGTAATTAAAGCAATTATAAGGTAGATCAAAAGCAGTCCTGACCTAAGCAGCTTGGAGATGCCAAAATGCTTATCTTACTTGTACAAAGGATAGAGGAACATTTAAAGATAAGGGGAGAGAAACAGGGGGCACCATGTGGGTTTTGGCCTTTGAAACTGATACTATGCAACAAAATAACCCATGAGGAGAGCACGGGGCCCTAAATCAATGAAAGGTTCAATTAGGAATGGTCAGGTTCAAACAAAGAACTGCAGCATGTATAAACCGGAGACAAAGGGACATGAGGCAGGATTTTTTAATTTATTTTTTCCACAAGAGAGAGTGAGCAGGTTTTTCCCACTTGGGGGTCCGTCCCCAGGAGGTCCCCTTTGGGGACACCTCTTCCCAGATGAAGTTTGTATATGCTTCCAATAAACTTCTACATTTTTATTAAATAAATCCATTAGTCCATGAATTTACTCTTCATCTTCATTGGACAAGAACCCACGAGAAGTCTGTACCCCAAACCCGGCGTTTCACTATGACAATCAAGTGCAACCCTGAATGAATGCAGTAATACTTGTCATTCTTATTCTGTTCTTGACTTTAAAGAGAATGCTAAGTAATGTTAATGAGGTTAAGTTCCCCTTAAATCCTAACTGCTTTCCTAAAATGATTTTTAAAATCAATATGCTAAACATTGTAGAGATATTAGTAAGTTAATACTGATGATGCAGGCACTATTATTATCTAATTTTACCAATGAGAAAATTGCAGTAAATAACTTGTCCAAGATCACACAGCTAGTAAATGGGAGAGCTGGGATTTGAACACCGATGTCTGTTTTCAGAGTACATGTTCTTAAATGGGACACTTACTGCCTCTCTCGAGTTCTCTAGCAAGCTCACCCAACTTCCTTGACATTATTTCATAGTACTTATTTCTACCTTAATGTTCTTCCCCAACTTTTTTTTCACCCAGAGTCCCACACCAATGATAAGATGCCTTGCCACTTCCAGACTCAGTTTGATAGAGGGGGCAACCATTTTGACGTCCTACCTGTGAGATTCATGAAAGAATCTCTGTTCCAGCTCTCAGCCTTTGACAGGGGCAGGATACATTTATGGCCTTTGCCTGGGTACTAAAGCCCAACTTCCCAGCCATGAGGATTATATTTGGGAAAAATACCTCATTGGTCAGTAGTCATGGCACTAGCTCATGTTTACTATCCTGTTTTCATGTGTTTTTCTTTCCATTTTTAACTTGTAATATTTTTCTTTTTTATTGCATTTCACATACTTTTTTGTGTTACCCAGAATTTCTATGTATTTGAAACCATGAGCTGGGAGGGTCTCTCTCAGTGTCATCCCAGTCTCAATGTTACTGGAATTCCCATAGCCTTTTTTTAAATATATATATTTGTTGTTGTTGTTGTTAATACTCATCCAAGGATATTTTCCACTCATTTTCAGGGAGAATGGAAGCGAGGGAAAGACAGAAATACTGATGTGACAGAAACACATCGAACGATTGCCTCCTGCGCGAGCCCAGACCAGGGCCCGGGCTGGGGAGGAGCCTGCAATCTAAGTACATACCCTTGACTGGAATTGAACCTGGGACCCTTCAGTCTGCAGACTGATGCTCTATCCACTGTGCCAAACTGGCTAGGCTAGGGCATGAATTTCGTATACCAGGACTCTAGTAAGTATTTAAGTTCTTTGGTTTATCTCTTATCTTCCCACACTGCTTCTTTAGTCTCTTCTAAGCTCTTAGCATTTCCTGGGGCTCTACCTCCAGTCACTTTGTTAACCTGGCTCAACCACTCCCATTTACTTAATGATACTCAGTTTTGCAGTTACTTGTGAAGCCAGAGGGAGATTCTCTCCTCTGTGTGACACTTGGGTGCTGGTGGTAGAAGGACAAAGCAGGTCCCTAGGCCTAGATGTGGCTCTTTCAGGGTGTTCCTCATTGGAGCAGGCTTCAGCTACTACTCTGTACTCCAACCCACTGCTCCTCTCTTACCAGATTTTTCCTATCTAATGATGAACTGGATATCAGTGGTACTGTCATCTCTTCCACCCATGCTTCTGCTGGCACCTCACCCTCCCACATCCAGAAGACTCAATAGATGCTAATAGGTACTTGAACAGGGACAGGGGTAGGATGGAGAGGGCTGCCATTTCACTTTGCATTGTGGACTTGTGCAATTTCATCTCTGGCCCACCAAGGTCTGCCACGTACTAAAAACAAACCAATCAAACATGCGATGTGAATTCTAATTTAAGAGAATAAGTTAAAACTTTTGTTTCATATGAAGCTGCTTTCTTTGCAGCAATGAGATTTCCCATCAGTTCTTCCTTCAGAAAAGAGTAGAATGACTACAAAAATGCTGATTCTAGGTCCTACCTTTATAAGTCTTTAAGTCAGCATTTCAAGACAGAAAGGGTAAGCCTAAATAAGGTGTGAATATCCACAATTAAGGAGCTTATCTGAGTGGGGACCAGTTCTACTGATTTAGTAAAGACAAACTTCTTTAATACTTATTTATTTATAATTTGCATTCCTTAAACTCACCTATTTTTGAGGAGGATATGGTTCTGAGTTTTAATACCAGTCTAGATTCATGTAACCATGATCACACGCAGGACAGTTCTACCACTCACCAATTTCCCTTGTGCTGCCTCTTGTAATCATACCCTTCCCTGAACTATAATCCCCAGCAACCACTGATCTGTTTTATTTCTTGTCACTATAGTTTTGCCTTTTCCAGAATGTCATATAAAACAATCATACAGTAAGTAATTTTTTGAGGCTAGTTTGTTTCACTTAGCAGACTTCATCTGAAATCCATCCATGGGTCAATAGCTTGTTCCTGTTTAATGCTGAGTAATATTTCATTGTATGGGTTTACTATAGTTTGTTTAGCATTCACCTATTGAAGGAAGTTTGCTTTTCTGTGTGTGTATAAATGTAAGGGTTCATTTCTCCAGGGAAAATCCAGGAGTGGGATTGCTGGGTCATGTAGTAAGTGTATGTTTAACTTCAAAAGAAACTCTCAAATCATATATTAGAGTAGCTATGCAAAAAGCGCTATATGAAAGTTCCTTTGACTCCACATTTTTTTCCAAAAGTATTAATATTTGTGGGTTTTTGTTATTATTTTTAAAACTTAGACATTCCATAATAGGCATGTAGCAGTATGGATAGCAAATAAGCATACAAAAAGATGCTGAACATAGTTAATCATGAATAAAATGCAAATTAAGCTCTTTAAAACTGTTATGAAAGGGGTATTAGGTTTCATAATAAAGAGATAAAAAATATTTCCTTTTGGGAGGTATACAGTGTAGCAATATTAGCAATAAGACTCTCAATTAGATATAGCCTATGGGTGGAGGAAGAAAGAAAAAAAGAGTCTCAATAAAGATTCTGGAAGAATGCCTGGTCCCAAAATACGAAAAGCCCACAGTGTCCTGAAAGTACACCGGGTATCTCTAATCTGTTGGAAATTGGTTGTAGAATTGATTTTCTAATAATGGATTTTTGACAGTTGTTTTTCTTTTTAATAAAAGGTATTGCATTTGCAGTTGGAAAGTGCAATTCTTCTGTGCTGTCTGTAAACTCAATGGTCCCTTCAGTACAGAAAGAATGTATTACAACAGATAGAGGGAAACTGAGTTATTGGACATCAGTCCCACCAATGGATTTCATAAAATTGAGACCCTTCAGTGGTTTGTAAAGTGTTAGAAACTTGAGGTGAAATTATAGCCATAGACTTAAACTCTTGCTAGAAGCCCTTCCCCCCATAAGTGATCTTCTCTAGAAAGTTCCAAGAGCCTCTGTTCTCTTGGCCTTCTCTAGTTTCCCCTCAGCACTATGGAATTCTGGACCTTTCTTTCCTACTTCCTTCTTCCTAAGACTTGAAGGACTCCCAACTCCAGGTCTCCTGGTCTTTGTGTCTCATCTTGCCCCCTGCTCTCCCTAAACTCAGCCCCAGGCTTCTAGCCAGAGACATCTCACTCTTTTAGCCAGGCAGGCTTCCCAGGGTTGCAGGGGCATTTTCTCTGTGGTTCCTCTGAAGGTTCCCAGAGTCCTCCGATTTTGCCTTGCTACACTGATGATCTCTTCTCCTTTTTTTTTTTTTTGTTAGCCCAAATGACATGTTTCTCTATTCTGAGCTTTGGCCTCACTGTTTGCTAAACTCCACAACATATTTGAGTCTTGAGTTACTTTTCTTTTATTTCAGATTGCAGTTAAGTTTTCAGTTAGTTTCTTGCTAACCTATTTTAACCTTCTCATCAGCTCTTTGACCACCTTGGTGCCCATACACACTGTCGATTAATTATTTAAAGTTATTTAAGTCCAATCCTAAATCAAGGACCCCACTGTTGAATGAATGATTAGCGCTTTAAGAATGCTTATGTTTTTCATTTGCTTTGTTATAGGGCCATTTCTATGGTACACAGGAAGGTACTTTGGAGTCAATTATTTTTATCTATTCATTCTGGAAATAAGAGATAATATTCTTTGAGAGGAAGTATGGCCTGAGAGAATTTATAACAAGAGCTTGGCACTTCAGGCACAAATTCTAGTCCTTATTCTATTTTGACACATGATAGGCCCTCAAGAAAGCCATTTAGAAGCATACTTATCTGTTAAGTGAGGATAAACCACCTCACAGGTTTCAGATGAGGAAAACATTGCTAAATTACTTTCCTAACACACAGTGTTCTGCAGCTCATCCATTGCCAGGGACCTGGGCCAAGAAGTGGGAAAATGGCTCTCCAGATATCATCACATATCCCTCCCTCATAGGTGAGTCAATACTTTTGGTCAACAGAACTCACGCACAGAACCTAGAAAAAATTTTTTACCAAAAACACAAATGAGTCAATACTTTCAAGCAACTATCAATTGGTGTGTGCAGACAGATACAGATTTTTAGATGAGTTTAATCTAATTTTTAGTGAGAAAGAAGTTTCCTTTTCCGTGTGTGTGTGTGTGTGTGTGTGTGTGTGTGTGTGTTTGTCTTCTAAGTGGAATTTATTTAATGGCCTACAAATGTTGGACCTGAGCCCTAAAAACATAAAAGGCTATATTTACATGGGAAAATTACATTGGAGGTCTAAATTGGGTTAGGTCCACAGAATTAATCAACAGTGAAAAATGCCTGTTTCTATCAACTTGGCCGCTCCCCTCAGTCATGTTTGTGGAAGCACCTAACTTTTTCTAACGTGTACTTGAGTGTATGCAATAGGTACAATCTCTGCCTACCTCCAGGGTTTTCTTGTTATGTGCCACTGGAACTACAAAGGATTCCAACTCTATCTGTTTAGCACCTCTGGGCACAGCTGAGGCTCTGCTGGAGGTTAGGATCAGACTGCACTTGTTTTAATCTCATTGCTATAGTAGTCACTGACTTGGCAGGTCAGGGAATAACCTCTTTGGTGGTAATCTGCCACGGAAATCCCATATCTCCCATATCAAAGCAAAATCCTCACTTTGTTATGCACTGGTCTCCAGGACACTCTTCTGCCTTCCTCAAATGCCTTTAGCAAGTTGCTATTTGTCCTTCTGCCAGCCATCATCCCTTTCATCTTCCTAATAAGTTTTAATAACTCTTTCAACTCTCTAGTCTAAATGTAATCCATAATTTAAAGATAAAAAATACTCAACACTGCTTCAGATCATAACCTCAAACTCTTGTACATGAGAAAGTGTCATTCATGTTGAGATGGAAGACATGAGTAAAATTAGAGAGGCAAAAGGAAGAGCTGAGAGAGAGGAATACAACTGTCTAAAGGACCAATAATGAGTGAAAGAGAGTCTAGTTCTTTTAAGGAGCTGAAAGACATGCAACATAGCAGGGTAAAGATGAGGGAGTAGAATCAAGAGTTTAAAGAGGTAGATAGTGAAGGGAATTGGGAACCTTGGAAGCCACAATAAGGAGTTTGGACTTTATTTCAAAGCTATTGAAGGATTTCCAGCAGGGTTGTAACAAGATAAAAATTTTTATTTTGGAACCATCAAGCTGACTCACATGCAGAATAGCGATTTGAGGGGGATAAAATATGTAGTCAAAGGACCTGTAGGTGTATGTTGTAGAAATCTGGAAAAGACATGATGTTGGCCAGAAGAGAAATGGATGAATTGGGTAGAATTTCAGGAGAGAGAACTGGCAAGTTTGGGTGATAAGTAGAATCACAGGGTGAAAAAAGAAGAATTTGATAAGATTGCTTCCCAAATATGTAGGTTTAGGCAACTGGATGGTAGAGAAATGTGGTTACTTTTATTTTAGAGAAGTTTGAGGCACTGTCAGGAATCCAGGTAGAAATACTCATTTAAAGAGCTATATCTGCCTATTATAGAAGAATGGTTTAGGTTAGAGATGTAGATCCAGAATTTCTCTGTAAATAGATAATATCTGAAATGAGGGGAGTAGATGAGATTACTAATAGAAGGAAGGAGAGGGTGTAAAGGAGGGAGGAAGGGAGAGAAGAAAAAAGAGAGGGAAGGGGGGGGGGAGAGAAAGGGAACAGAGGAAGAGGAGGAGGAGGAGGGAGGGAGGGAGAGGTAGGAGGAGGAGGAAGTGGATAAGGAAGAGGGAGAAGGGGGAGGAGGATGAGGAGGAGGTTGCTTATATCTTAGCCTCAGGCAGGAGCTTGCAGGAGTTGAAAAGGAAATGAGTCAAGGATGAAAGAAGGTCAAATAGGAGTTTGCTTTACTCAGCAGGCTCCTGCTTAGTATCAATGGGACTACTTTTCCAGAGACCTTACCTCAGCACTGTATGGGAGAGGGATCATAAAGGAAGAAGAATATATAAATCATGGTTCCTATTTCCCATGAGTTGGTTTGCCCAGTTAACTTTCATGGATTTCCTTCACTTCTGGGTTGCTCCTTGGATAGGTGACCAGTAAGATCTTCATGATATCTTATGAGTCATTGGCCATCAGAAAGCCCCACATTGGAAGGCAAGAGGCACATAGTGGGCATAAGGCAAGGCACTGCAGGTTGGACCCATGTTCAGTAGGGCAGCAACTGGTAAAGTCCACCCAGGGTTGGTTACTATAGCTGTGTCAGGGCTGAAAAAAAGTGGGCAAGAACTTCAGGCAAAGGTGAAGCCAAGAAGGCTTAAGTTGGTTCATATAAAGTGTCGATTCACTCTAGAACAGAATGTAGTCAACACTAATAATTAGGGGATAGGCAGAGGAAACAAAGTGGTAAAGGAGACTGAAAAGATTGAAATGAACTGCTAGAAAGATGAATGTGGGAGGGGCTGAAAGTGGGGAGTGGCAAGTAGTAGGTATGCTACATTCCAGCAAAATGAATGATTCTGCAAGTTCTTCTCTCTTTGTACCATTGCTAATGACGGTCCCTCCTTTTAAAGTATTTCCCCCCCTCAATCTCACTGCTGTCCAATCTAATCTTGTGATTTAACCCATCTGGCAAGTAATGAATTACTTCTGCACTAAAAAGTATTTTATTATCTTTCTCCATCTAAACCAGAGGTCATTTCCCTGCCTCAGCCCACGTATGGCCCTTACAATACCTTCCTTTTTGGCCCTAGCCTGTTTTGCTCAGTGGATAAAGCATTGGCCTGCAGACTGAAGGGTCCCAAGTTCGATTCCAGTCAAGGGCACATGGTTGGGTTGTGGGCTCGATCCCCAGTGGGGTTGTGCAGGAGGCAGCCAATCTCTCTCTCTCCTTCTCCCTTCCTCTCTGAAATCAATAAAAAAAAAATATATATATATATATTTTTTAAAAAACACCCACCTTCCTTTTTGGACTATTGCTACTTGCGTATATGTTGTCACCTCCTGGTTATCTTCTTCCTTGCTTTGTCAGTCATAGAGAACCTAGGATACTTGTTGATTGTAAATGATCTAAAGGATAAAATCATTATTGAAAAGCTATACTCAGAAGTGAATAATGCAGTTCATATTTCAACTGAATTAAAAAATGAAAATTCTGCCCTAACCGGTTTTGCTCAGTGGATAGAGCGTGGCCTGCGGACTGAAGAGTCCCTGGTTCGATTCCCGTCAAGGGATCGATGTACCTTGGTTGAGGGCACATCCCCAGTTGGGGACTGTGCAGGAGGCAGCTGATTGATGTTTCTCTCTTATCAATGTTTCTGACTCTCTATCCCTCTCCCTTCCTCTCTGTAAAAAATCAATAAAATATATTTTTTTTTAAAAATGAAAATTCTCAGAAGCCCAGATTCTGAGTATTATCTGGGCCAGGAAATGAGAATCAACTGGGCTTCATCCCTTCATCTTCCTCTAACTCATTTTTATCTTTCTCCTTTTGCTTCCTTGTCTACACTTTTCCCACATGCTTACTCATTTCCCATCATTCTTTTTCTTCATTCTTCTTGACTATCTCTCATTCTCTTCATTTCCTTTTTAGCCCATCTGTCATTTCTCCTTCCCCCTTATGCTCCACCTTTTTAAAGGTTATTAAACCTTTTTAAAGGTTATTAAACACGGATTATATAAAAGGCACTTAAAAGGAATCAAATTACTGACCTCAAAGAAAAGAAAAGAAAATCTGATTAGGTAAATGGAACACACACATCTTAATACAATCGTTTAGTCTGGAATGTGCCTTCCTATTCTTACTATTTTTGCTTCTTCTTCTCACTCCCATTGCTACCCTTATTCTTTTTGTTTTTTAAATCCCCACTCAAGGTTATGTTTTTATTGCTTTTTAGAGAGAAAGAGAGGGGGGGAAAAACACATCGATGTGAGAGAGAAACATCAACTGTTTGCCTCCCATCCAAGCCCTGACTGGGGATCAAACCTGAAACCTAGGTATGTGCCCTGACTGGGAATAAAACCCACAACCTTTTTGTGTACAGGAGGACATTCCAACCAACTGAACTACCTGGTCAGGCTCCACCTTATTCTTGCATGAAATACCTAACAACAGCAGCTCGTTTTCAACTAGTCATTGAAGTGTACTATAGCTTTGGGTCTGTGACTTTGGACTTTCATTCATTTGTAGAAGACCAGCTGTACCACTTGCCACTTGATTAACTGTGGACCAATTAATTACGCCTCAGAATCCTCATCAGAAAACTGAGAATAATAATAGTGTTTCTTTCTTAGCATTATGGTTAGACTTAGAGATAATGTATGTAAAGCACATAGAGTATCTGATACAGAGATACTGCTCAAAAAGAACTATGGTAATAATAATACTCATAATATATTAAGTATTATTGAATCACATTCTGCATTTTATGTTTAAAAACTGGATTTGAAATTAACCCTTTATAGCCATTGAAATAATCCACAAGTAAACGAAGTTGCTTATATATCAAATGGCTTTTGATAGGCACAACAGTATGTATGTAGAGGGTTATCTCACTCTGTGGGAACCAGCACAGAAGCATTTTGCCTGAATATTAAGTGAAAGGCAATATTCCATCTTTCATCCCCTAACCTCACACCTCTCCCTTCCAATGACTAGATAAAGTATGCCTTCTCAAATGAAAAGAAATAATATTTTCTTTATGTTTAAATTTAGTTCCATGTTTTAAAGTTCTTACTCTACACAGGGAAATGGGCTGCTTTCTATTAAGGAATGGGGAACATTCATCCTGTGGGTCATATAGGCTGGAGAAATCATTTGGTCTGGGCCTGTCAAGGCATTAGGGGTGAGTTAATTAAGTGTTTGACCAATGTGGCAGGCTAATATTTAAGTTGATAATTTTGTATGGCCCATGAGTGATGATATAAATATCCAAATGACCCTTCACAGAAAAAAGGTTCCCCACTCCTGTTAAGAAGATCCCATGAAAGGGTCAAGCTAATGTGTGTGTGTGTGTGTGTGTGTGTGTTTTTCCAGAATTGCGATCTTAGTATGCTGTTGGCACCGACAGTCCCTATGGTTACACACTCTGTTAGCTAGAGCACTTCCCGCAAGCAAGCAGAGGAGTAGGGACCAGAATGGAAGAGGCAGCAGGCAAATGCTCAGCAAGCAATTTTGTCAAGGGAAAGTAATAGGGTAGGAATGATAGATGAAAAAGAATGGTTTGTGAAACAGAGGCAAGCAAAGGCAGGAGGAATAATAACCAGGCTGAAAAGGACTCTGGATATAAAGAAAAAAAAAAATTTACAGCAAAAGAACATAGGGATAATAAGACAGTAATTATTACTAGAAAGACAGATCAAAATGAACTTTTAAGTTCCTAAATTATTATGTGGAGAAGAAAGAATATTTATTTTGTGAATTTAAAGCATTTAGAATTATTTTACAGCTTCAAATAGTTTTTGCATTAAACTTCAGAAGTCAAACTTATTTAATGATACCAATCCTTCCCCCTCCCCCAACCCCTACCACCCCAGATCCAGAGAAATATTTCTTCAGCTTTTTGAAATCAAGGGATACTTTTATAAAAATACTAGAGGCCCAGTGCATGGATTCATGCATTGATGGGGTCCCTTGGCCTGGCCTGTGGACATCCCCTGAGGGGTCCCGGATTGCAAGAGTGCGGTTCTCAGGTGACAGACCCCAGAATCGGGCTCCCTCCTCTCTAGTTCTGGGTGCATCACCCAAGAACCACAGCTGCCAAGTCACCACAGCTTGGCAGCTCCTGCATTGAGCGTCTGCCCCATGGTGGTCAGTGTGTGTCATAGCTACCGGTCAGACGGTTGAAGGGTTGTATGGTCACTTAGGCTTTTATATATATAGATTGCATGCATAATTCTATTAATGCAGAGACATGCTAAAGCCTTAATGTTATTAAGTAACCGGCTCCACTATTCTCTGATAAAATGACTGACATAAAATCTTTTGCCCTCATTTGAATAATGCCTTAATTAAATGAAATCATATTTTCAGAAAAGAATCATGAGATTCTCAAATGGTAAACAATGAGAAGGACAAAAAGTTATTATTTGGTCCTAAGTTCTAAAAAAATATCAAAACCTTCACCCTGCTTATGTTACAATACAAATTAAATATAACATTAACAAAGCTGTCAGATTGATTTGACAACCTCTGCCCATGTGTTTTCTCTAAGGGCCAGAATTATGTAAAAGAAAGTGAAAACTGTACATTTCAGCTGACTTACTTTAGTAGATTGCCTGTCCAGTCAGAGGCAAGGGGTCTTCAGAAATAAAAAGAGGCAGGGCAGAGAGTAAGGGGGCCAAAGAGTAACTGTGTACTGGGGAGAGATTTACAAACCTATTCTGTATGGGGAAACGAATGATGAATGCAACAAGATCAGAGAATTAAAATCAGGAAATGGCCAAAACATACAATAGACATGATATAAGGGCTCTGTACAGCATAAATATTAAGACTCAAAAGTGAAATTTAAGAAACTGTGAATTGCTAAATGGATGTAAAATCCTAGGTTGGAACCTAGAATAAAAATAGTTCATCAGTGGAAAAGCTGAGGAGATCTGAATAATGTCTATGGTTTATTGGCTAGTGTTGCAGTAATGTTAATTTATTAATTTCCATGAATATTATGGTTATGCATAAGATTGAGATTGGGGGAAGTTGAGTACTATCTTTGCAACAATTCTATAAATCTAAAAATATTCCAAAATAAAAAAGTTAAAACAATTTTTAAAGAATCCTGAACAGAGGAAATGAAACACCTTGAAAACATCAAATGTGATTTTAGAAAAGTGCTGAGCCATCCTACTTTGAAAGATTCTACCCAGATTCTCAGTAAATTTACCCTCTTATTTCAACTCCCGTACTATCAGTCCTACTTTATATTTAACTTGGTCCCTTTAACCAGGCTTCTTTTCATTCACGAGGAAAGGAAAATGCCAGTTGACCACGCTTAGCCTTTCATATTCTTTAATTAGCTCTTCCATTTCCTGGAGCAAAAGGATTCCTCTTTAGCCTTTCCCATAGACAAAAGTAACCCAGCAATTAATCATTTCCATACTGTTCAAATTTGCTTGAAAATTCAGGTCCTCTTAAGATCCTATCTAATGCGTACTCGGTTTAATTAGGTGGGAAAATATCTATTGTGTTCTATTAAGTGGATGCCTTGGAGTGTGAGCAATAGGGGAAGAAAATACTGCTTTTCCAATGTTTAAGCAATATTAGTTGGCTTAATAAAAACAGATCCGCTGAACATTTTTTATGTAATCCAATACAACAAATGTTAATTGAGAGCCTTTTATGAGCCATGTGCTGTGCTAAATGATGGGAAAAGAAGGCTAAGATTAAATCCCTGACTTTAAATTCCATTTCTGGAAGGACACAAACAGGGAAAGAGGTAATTTCAGTGCATTAAGTGGTATTAGAGAAGTATGTATAAGGTCTTATAGGATTGTATGAGAAAGGCATTGGGACTAGGGCCAAATGCATATTTAATCATTCTTTGGCCTGATGTTTAACACCTATAAAACTGAATAAAATGGTGTCTTTCCCATGGCTTAAAAAACCCAAACCAGATGCTTTTCCCCTTCACACAAAGGATCTTTAGATTGTCCTACTCTAGACACAATACATCTATGCCATGACATTTTCTATGAAACACACTTGCATTTTGTTTAACACGCTATTTTCCCAATGGCTCTATTTATCATCTGCTCTATGTTTGTCTAATGAACAAAAAGTGTGAGGCGACAAAATAAACTTCAGTGTAACAATGAAAAGGCAACCATGCATCATCGATTTAGCAGGGGTAAAAAAGGAACAAATGAAAAGAGCATAGAGACTCAGTTGCTTCTGAATACCAGGAAAAGGCATCTGTGTTTCTGAACAAGCTAATAGCACCAACTGTGCCAACTAGCTGGAATCACTGAGAAAAAAGTCATAGACAAAGCTAGCCAGGATTTTAATACCAAAATAAACCCAACAACTATTCAGCTGTAATGAGGTATTTCAACAGTATCCAGTCAAGCAAAAAGCCAACAAAGCAGCTATAAAATTTCACGTGTCCACACACAGTAATTTCTCTTACCACTACCACTAATTCAACCAAGAGAAATATACCAACATCTAGAACTGCTCATGCACCCAAAGTATGTTGTTACGGCCACTTGGCTCCCATAACAAAATAGCACAGACTAGGAGGCATAAACAGAAATTTATTTCTCACAGTTACAGAGGCTGGAAAGTCCAAGATCAAAGTACCAGCAAGGGGGGTTTCGTTCTGAGGCCTCTTCTCTTGGCTTACAGGTGGCTGCCATCTTACTGTGTGCTCACATGGCCCCTTCTTTGTGAATTGGGGTGGGGACGCAGCCTCTCTGGTATCTCTTCTTATAATGACACTAATCCTATCAGAGCAGGGCCCTACCCTTATCAACTCATTTAACTTTAGTTATTTCGTTATAGGCTCATCTCCAAATAGAGCAGTGGTTCTCAACCTTCCTAATGCCACGACCCTTTAATACAGTTCCTCATGTTGTGGTGACCCCCAACCATAACATTATTTTCATTGCTACTTCATAACTGTAATTTTGCTACTGTTATGAATCATAATGTAAATATATGATATGCAGGATGTATTTTCATTGTTACAAATTGAACATAATTAAAGCATAGTGATTAATCACAAAAACAGTATGTAATTATATATGTGTTTTCCGATGGTCTTAGGCGACCCCTGTGAAAGGGTCGTTCGACCCTCAAAGGGGTCGCGACCCACAGGTTGAGAACTGCTGAAATAGAACACACTGGAGATAGGGTTTCAACATGTGAATTGGGGGGAACAAACCTTCAGTCTATAACAACTCACAAAAGAAAAGAGAGGTGGGCTGGGGAGTGAAGAATGCAAACCATCAGTTGCAAACTATAAAATTACAGGTTAAAAAGTCCATGGATACACATCTTCTGAAAGCAATGTCAACTTCAGGAGCATTTTTAGAGATAGCGGAGTCTTGGACATACCTTTCCTGATTGTCAGGATGAATGGAATGTCCTTGAAAACTAGCATATCCCCCATGATAGGAAGTAATGTAGTGGTTGGACTAGGGCTAGAAAAAAGGCAGTGGATGAAAAGAAGGTACCTAGTAGGTGAATAATATTCTGCAGGAAAGTATATTTAAAAATTTGAGAAATAGTAACTTTCTAAACTTGTATTTGAATTATAATAATATGTTGATGACTTTCTGAAAGTATGTTTAAATGTTTTGGAAGCATCAGAAGAGAAACTATGGTGTGTGTGTGTGTGTGTGTGTGTGTGTGTTCTCCAGTTCTATCCTCAATGTGTTGAGTGCCCTAAGGTAGAACATTTTACCTTCTCTGTGTCTAAGTCTCCATATTTATTCTATAGAATATTACTGCCAAATATTTTCTCATAACTTATCATAAGACAGAGTAACTTTTTTTTTTAATTTGGGGAAAGGAATTCTTAGCACACACACAAACAAATACAGCGCATACATTTGAACAATGCACTGAGCGTCACTAGTCATTAGATTCCTCAATTATAAAACAAGGACATTAAAATAAAATCTGATCTAAGATTCCTGTGAATTTTAAGACTGTTTTTTATATGATCTAACTTACACGTGTAAAAACATACCAGGAGATCTTTATTCTTAGATAAAACTTTATACCTATTTTCTTAAGATTTTACTTAAAAATACCATTTTTCCTTTGTGTATAGTATAGGCTTTATAAATCATTTCCTCTAATTTCATATTTCTCTTCACTACACCCTGTGAAAAGGAATTCAATCTTCATTTTTCAAACAATAGTCCAGAGAAGTGAAATGAGTTGCTAGAAGTTATATACCTGGTAAACGGCAAAGACTCAATTCATCCTTTTGACTCTAAATCCAGTATGCTTTCTACTCTCCCTGATTGTAATAAATTTTACTTTACAGGCAACATAAATAACATTTTTAAGTGGAAAATGAAAATTATTCTTCAATCAACCATATTATCACATAAATATTCCATTTATTAAATGCTTATCATATACCTGTGCTGGGCTTTGCAGATATATAACAATTAAATCAGAGCCCTTGCAGGATCCTTCTCAACAAAGCAAATATGAATCTAGAGACATGTTTGTAAAACTGAAGTTTCCACCAGTTTAATATTCTCCACATACCCATCTTACTAATTTTTAGTCTTCCTAAATTCTACGCCTTCCATGTGCTATATAAGATATCATCTTTGACATTATTTAGAATACAAATGTGCCTTGACTTAAAGATATGGCAAGAGGTAAATACAAAAGGGGAGGGGTAGTGTTACACACTTATTTTCTGTGTGGGTGCTTCTTGGCTCTTAAACATGGGAACTGGCTGCTGTGTGCTATTAGACTAATGTAAAATGATGGAGGATAAAGATAAACTCTTTGTTGCATTGGCAGCTATTCAAATAAGAGTTCTAATGATGGTGGGAATTATAAGAATTCTGATGAAATGGAGCACTTTCACAAATAAGAATAATTCACTGAAGGAAATTCCATATATTACACTGTCTTGAGGTGATGGAAAGATCTGATCTTCGCACGTTAGAGCCCTCAAGGTTGAACATGCAGTGTGCTAGTATAATTACTGTACAGGATTTCTGTTGTCTAAGCTACCAGCAGCTGGGAAAATTTAGAAAGGCAGATTTTAAATGATATTTCTCTATATTATTAATAGACAACTGAAAACATAGGGACTTTGAGAAAACAGCTTGGTAGTTAAGAGCTCTAATAATAGACACAAAGATATTCTGAATGATGGGCTGAGAGTGAGTTGGATTTGGAAGTGGAGAACTTGTTAAATTGTAGGGAAAGTTAACAAGCTGAGGTCCAGACACTCTCTAGGGTCTGGAGTAGGCTGTGGCTGTAGGGTTGACAGGAAGGAATAGCCTAGACTTGAGATAGAGGTCACCAATGAGGCTAGATAACTGGGAATTCTCATACCTCCTCAATTAAATATAACTGGGAATTCTCATACCTCCTCAATTAATAACTCATTAACATGTACTAAGATGGGCCACATTCTGTTCAAAATATTTCCACATATCCAAAAGAAACTTTCTAGGAGGACTTCAAGTAAGACAATTACATTCTTACGTTAAATTGGCAAAAGAAGTCAGAGGAATGGTTGCTTAGGAGTCTTGAGGTCAAGGAATATTTCTAAAGAAGTATTTCACTTCTGGGCCAAGGGATCCTTAACATTAAAATGAACTACTTGGTTTCATTTGTACATAAAGATCACATTTACATTGCTGAACCAGAGCAGAGAAGCATTTCTGTCAAATAATTCTTAGGTATGAAAGAAAATATATGAAAAGTGCCTTCATTGAAAGGTAAGGGTTACTTTATTAGTATTGTATTAGTATTCTTTGTAATCATTGGTTCATGGCAAAACTAGGGGGGGAAAATGAGGCAAGGGAAAAGAAACTGCTAGTGGCTATTGTGTTTGTTTTGTGTTTTTATAACACACACTACACATCCCTAACTATACACACTAGTGGCCCAGTGCACTAAATTCGTGCACAGAGGGGGGGGTTCCCTCAGCCCAGCCACAGGGATCAGGCCGAAACCAGCAGTCAGACATCCCTCTCGCAATCTCGGAGCACTGGCTCCTAACCGCTCACCTGCCTGCCTGCCTGCCTAATCACCTCTAACTGCCTCTGTCTGCCTGCCTGATTGCCCCTAACCCCTCTGCCTGCCTGCCTGACCACCCCTAACCTCTCTGCCTGCCTGCCTGACTGATCACCCCTGACTCTGCCTGCCTGATCACCCCTAACTGCCCTCCCCTGCCGGCCTGATCTCTCCCCCAACGGGCCTGCCCTGCTGGCCTGATCTCACCCCCAACTGCTCTCCCCTGCCGGCCTGATGGCCCCTAACTGCCCTCCCCTGCCAACCTGATCTCGCCCCCAACTGCCCTCCCCTGCCAGCCAATTTGGTTCTGATTGATCAGTTTCTATGCTAGTCAGTGTCAAAAGCTCCACCTTCTAGGCAGCCATTGGCTCCTCACAGTTCACCCAGATTTGGCTCTGATTGGTCAGTTTCTATGCCAGTCAGCATCTCCGGGCCTATCTCCAGGCCTGATCAGAGAGGCAGGGCTGATCAGCACCCCCACAGATTCCCAGGGAGAAACAGAGGTGCCGCTGCTGGCAAAGCTCAGAGAGAAAGAGAGATGCAACGGCTGATCAACAGCTGCCACAGAGGCTGCGGATCAAACCCTGTCTCTCTCTCTCTGCAGGCCTCTCTCCGGGCCTGATCTGCAGCCCCCTTAGCAGTCAGTGCTGGGTCGCTGCACCCACACGGGGGCAGTCAGTGCTGGGTCGCAATGGCAACAACCCAGCACTGACTGCAGGACTGACTTCTGGTGTTCAGTCGAGCCTTCGGTCGGTCGTTACAGACCCTGGGTTTTTATATATATTAGGATAATAAAGACCTTATGTAATTTTTAGCCAGGTTATATAGTCTTATGTTTACCATGGAAAGATCTATATTCTGTTCTTAAGGCTATGAAATGCTATTTTATGCCTTAAAGGAGGCAAGTAATGAATAGGCTAGAAATAAATTTTAATTTTCTTAGAATTCATAATTGATGATTTGTTGGATGCCTTCAAACTTCTTTGATAAAAGAAACAGTCTGATTAAGGCAACTCCACCCGCATAAAAGACATATGTTTCCTCTCTAAAGAAACATTTAAATTTTTGTCTAGTGTGATTACCATAAACATAAATAATCCTGTTTTTTTAAATTTCAGTACATTTATAATTAAACTTTTTGGTTATTAATTGGATTTATCAGAAATTTAAGATTTCTTTGTGCTTATTTGGATTTCTTTTACTGTTTGGACTTACATTTGAAAATATTAAAAGCAAAATGTATTTTGATTTTGCTCTTTACTGTATGTACTTTACTTTGTAAATGTTGAGGTCTTATTTTAAAAACTTGGTAAAATAACCAAGAGTGATATCAATATTTACCATAATTAAGCCATTCTTAGAGAAAGATCCTAAGAATTAGTTACTTAAGTAAATTCTAGAGCAGTCCCTGGAGATAATAAACTAAACTGTTAATGCCATGACTCAGGGAATCTAGCCAAACCTGTGAAGGTGAGCTGTGACCATAGCTTGGTCAGATATTAACTCTTCAGAAGGGTGAATAGGCTCTAGCTTTTATAGGATACTAGAGGCCCGATGCACAAAATTCGTGCAAGGGGCTCAGGTCTCGCAGCCTCTTGCAGCCTCGGCCAGCCCTCACAGCCCCAGCTTCATCTGGAAGGTCGTCTGGATGGTCGTTCTGCTGTTTGGTCTAATTAGCATATTAGCTCTTTATTATACAGAATTTTCTAGACATGAAAAGCAAAATACATGGGTGAATCTCATATAATATTTTAGTTCAACTAATGGAACTTGGGTCTTTCAGTGTCAAAAATGAGAAAGTCTTCAGCAAACCAGGTGGAGTAGGAAGCCCCACCAATTGTTCTTGCCTTTTCTCCTACCTGGAAAATAAATATACTGGTAATGTACAGAGGTATAACTTTCATTTTGAGACTATACGGACAAAAGCTTTATGCAGATAAAAGTGAAAATAGGTAGGGAAAAACCTAGGTCCCTAATGCCCTATCTGAGCTGCTATATCTGTTTTGAATTGCTCTACATTTCATATTAGATAAGAAAACTTACAGTGGTTTTGTTCAAATCACTGTAGTAGTATTTCCTGCTAAATGCAGTCAAATGCATTCTGAATTCATGGACACATCCAGTTGAATAGAGATTCAGAGATGCTTTTTAGAAAATATAATGATGAAGTTGAGTCATGATCAATATGTAAAAATTAACAAGGTAAAAAAAAAAAAAAGCTTTTAGCTTGAAGTAAAGCCACAGCATACACTTTATGGCCTAAATAAAATTCTAGTAGGAGCCCTGACTGGTTTGGCTGAGTGGATAGAGCGTCGGCCTGCAGACTCAAGGGTCCCGGGTTCGATTCTGGTCAAGGGCATGTACCTTGGTTGCGGGCACATACCCAGTGGGGAGTGTGCAGGAGGCAGCTGATCGATGTTTCTCTCTCATCATCGATGTTTCTAAATCTCTATCTCTCTCCCTTCCTCTCTGTAAGAAATCAATAAAATATATTTTTTAAAAAAATTCCAGTAGGAAACCAGTAGTCTCTCTGACATGAAGACCAGAGGACAAAGTCCAGGACAGCTGCAGCCATTGGACCGTAACCATGTGTGTGAGGTGAGGGAGGAGGAGTACATAATTCAACAAGAAAGAAAGCCAGAAAACATTAAAGTCAGCCAGAGGAAAATGATCTATAAGCACAGGGAAGCAATGATCAAATGACTACGCACTCCTCCTCAGAAACCGTGGAGACTAGAAGATAGTGGAACAAAATTTTTAAAGTGCTGAAAGGAAAAAACCCACTAACCCAAATGCTATATCAAGTGAAAATATCCTTCAAAAATAAAGGTAAAATAATGAAATTTTCAGATAAGGGAAGATAATTCACTCTCAGTAGATCTACATTACAAGAAATTCTCACGGAAGCTCTCAGAGTGATGAAAAATGGTATTAGATGGAAGCTCAGAACTTGAAGAAATAGAATCTAAAATTGTAAATATATTGGTAAATATAAAAGACTATATCCTCTCTTATTAAAATAAGTGCCTGTTTTAAAAATATAATACCATTGTGTTGTAGGGCTTAATTTTGTATATGTAATAGTCAGAGAAAGATAAATATCATATGATCTCACTCATTTGTGGAATATAATGAACAACATAAACTGATGAATAAAAAACAGATCCAAAGACAGAGAAGCATCGAGCAGACCATCAAACCTCAGAGGGAGGGCAGGAGAGGGATGGGAAGAGATCAACCAAAGGACTTGTATGCATGCATAGAAGCATAACCAATGGACACAGACACTAGTGGGGTGAGGGCATGAGTGGGGGAGCAGGAGGCAATGGGGGGATAAGGACACATATGTAATACCTTAATCAATAAAGAAAAAAAATAATAAAAAGAATGACCACAGTATAAATCATGGCGAGTTGCAAAATATGGGTCTCTACAGGTACAAGGTTTTTACATTTTATATTAAATAATGCTAACTCTAAGCATGCTGTTGTGTACTGTGTTTATTTAGAGATATAGCTAAAAAGTCAATAGATACACTAAAATGGAATCTAAAAAATTTCAAGCAATCCAAAAGAAAATAGTAAAGGAGGAACAAAGAGAAACAGAACAGAGGGGGAAGCAAAAGTCAAATAAAATATGAAATCTAAATCTAACCATATAAACAATTATAATAAACTAGAGGCCCAGTGCACGAAATTCATGCATTCGGGGGCGGGGAGTTCCTCAGCCTGGCCTGTGCCCTCTCGCAGTATGGGACCCCTCAGGGGATGTCCACCTGCTGACTTAGGCCCAATCCCCGTTGGGCCTAAGCCAGCAGTCAGACATCCCTCTCGCAGTCTGGGGCTCTCATAGTCCTGGATCCCTCACTCCTTACCACCTGCCTGCAGCAGAGGCAGGAGAGGCTCCCACCACCACGGCTGCACTCGCCAGCTGTGAGCCCAGCTTCTGGCTGAGCAGTGCTCCCCCTGTGGGAGCACACTGACTACCAGGGGGCATCTCCTGCGTTGAGTGTCTGACCCTGGTGGTCAGTGCACATCATAGCGACCGGTCATTCCGCTGTTCGGTTGATTTGCATATTAGGCTTTTATTATATAGGATGTTAGTCAACTAAATGCTCCAATTAAAATTAGAGATCATCATAAAGGGTTGACAAAAAAAGACCCAAATATATGCTATCTACAAGAATAACCTTTAAAATACAGATACAAATAGGTTGAAAGTAAATTGACAGAAAAGATATATTATGCAAACAATAAATATAAGAAAGTGGGGGACTTGATAACAGATAAAATAAGACTCAAGACAACCAGAGATAAAAAGGAATATTTCATAAAGTTTAACTCATAAGAGAGAAATAAGTCATAAATATGTATATGCCTAATAATCCGGTTTCAAAATATATGAAACACAAATTGAAAGATTTAAAGGAAGACATAGACAATTTCATTATCATAGTTTGAGATATCAACACCTCTGTCTCAGCATTTGAAAGATGATATAGGCCAGTGGTCGGCAAACTGCGGCTCGCGAGCCACATGCGGCTCTTTGGCCCCTTGAGTGTGGCCACGAAGTTTCAATCACACTGTATGTGCACGCCCACACGTGGTATTTTGTGGAAGAGCCACACTCAAGGGGCCGCAGTTTGCCGACCACTGATATAGGCAAAATTCAGTAAAGACAAATGATGTGAATGGCACTACACATGATCTGGCCTTAAATGATATTCCCAATAACTATAGAATACACATTATTTTCAAGTGTACATGGCATGTTCACCAACAAAGGACATTATTCATACAAAGTATGTTTTCTCACCACAGTGCAACTAAAAAAAAAAATCAGTAACCATAAGATATCTAAGGATTTTCTAAACAGAGATCGGAAAGATATAACACAAGCAATATGGACTGAAAAGATAGCAGTATTGAAATGTATGATTAAACACTGTCACATAGAATTATTTTTATCAAAAGAATCTAAGACAAAATAATTACTTTAAAAGCCCAAACTCCAAGTTTGGAGTAATAATCAAAGCCTGCAAAGGATATCTAAGACTTTAAAATTAAAAGTGGAAGGAAAAGAAACAAACTATTAAACAGGTTAAATAGCACTTAGGATAAAAATAAACATTTCTAGGACAGGTCAACAGTGGCCATTTCATTCAGAAACCCTTGTAGAGTGTCTATATTGAGTAAAAGGAGCTTTACAACTCTGGTTCCTGTTCAATTTGGGGAACCCGGAGTGCATCAATTCAACTCTTTGTATTTTAGTTTCCTGTTTATTCTTATCAAACTTGGCCACAGCTCTTAAGAGAATTAATGAATTAACAATCTGAAACCATTTCGGGTTATTTGAGAAGATGGTGTTCATTTAGGTTTAATGTCCTTAGAGTAGAAGTGCTACTGGATGTTTAGCGGTTACTGTATGCTTTTCTTCTAGAGCAGAAGTTTGAGAATACAATCTGATCACAGACCCTTCTATTTAGTGGTGCATAAAGCTAACATTTATTTTGAGAAGTCTACCAGTACAAGGGGAAACCCTAAGGATTGAAGGCACAGACTTTAATTTTCTCCTGGCCTTCAGACTGAGTTATATTTTTGTAGCTGGGCAAGTGGTAGTTCAATTCTCATGTCTACATTGGGTTCCATCCTACCCTGGCTCTATCTCTTCAAGAATCCTTATTAGCCAGTCCTTGACCAAAGGCTAGAGAGCATAGAATCCTGATCCAATAAATGATGACATTATAGAGACACACAGTGCTGTGCATAGAAATTAAACCAAGTTTCCATTTCTCCCTTGGAAAACTTATTTAATTACAAAATTGTAAGTGTGGATTGAAAATGCTATTGATTCCTTAATGTACAACCATATTTGGGTGAAATAAATTCATAAGACAGATTTAAGCAAGGTAACTGTGCAGTTTGTCTAAAAACCTGTAATCAGAATTACCTGACTAGATCAAATCTTTCTTTCAATGTTTTCATAGGACCAAATTCCTTGAATTTGTTGCAGTTTTTCAGTTGCTTTTATGATTATTTTAATAATATTTTTCTCCTCTACCAGACTATAAGTTATAAGGGCAGATAATATGTTTGTTTTGTGAACAATTATATTTCTAGCACTTAGCATAGTGACACTCAGTAACTATTCAGTAACTATTTTTTCAGTGTACATTCAGTAACTATTTTTCATAGAAAAATAATGAACAAGTTACAATCTTTCAGCCCCATCCATATTTCCTCATCCATATAATGTAGATAATAAAATACCATTAGCTGGTGTTAAAAAGATTAGATAACATATATTATTGTTCCTTATAAACAGCAAATTGATTTGCAAATCTTATATTTTATTGTTTTTGTGATCCTTAGTCCCCATACCCCTTTGTCTTACCAAGAGTTCTTATCATTTCATTCCTTTCTCTATCTCTTCTTCCTTTGCTATGTCCTCCTCTCTGTATCTCTTTTCACTTACTCTAAAGTAGTAATTCCTAAAAACATGAAGATATTTATGGGTAAAAAATTAAGGTAACAAATTACATTAGAACTTGATACATAGACATATTAATTATAAAACAGAATTACCAATATAATTATGAAATATCTTTTACTTTTCTTTTTTTTTCTTTCTATCTTAAGGCTCTAACTCCTTGGAATGTACATCCAAATTACTGAGTTTTATAGATACTTGAAAGATTTATTTTTTGTGTGACTAAGCTACCAACCTGATATCTAGTTAGTCTTATTTGTTTTGAATTTTTAAGAGAAACTTGTTTTTCAGATTACTTTGATCAAGGTTGATTATATACACACTGTTTATGTGGTTGTCTTTTTAAAACAACTTTGAGATATAATTCATATAACATACAATTCACCTATCTAAAGTGTACAATACAATGCATCTTAGTGTATTCAGTGTTGTCCAACCACCACCATAATTTAAATTTACCTAGAAGTGAAATATACATCTTTAAAAAGTACCTTTTTATTATCATCAAAGACAATAGTAGTGATGCTATCATTTGTCATGCTATACAAGACCTAATACTAAGGAAAAAGTATCTTACGGAAGTTGTACCCTCTCTCATATTTAGTAGGTGTCCACATCTACCTCAACTCAGATTTTTTACATGATTTAGCTTTTTACCCACAGCCCAGAAACACTTTTCATGGATAATCACTTGTATATCTTCCTCCTGATAGACCCAAAGTATCAAAGGGTATTTACTTAAATATGTAAACAAAATGAAGAATCACATTGTGGAAAAGGTATGTGGCTGAAAACCAAAGATCTGGGTTCACATCATAATTCTGCAACTCAGTAACAATGTTACCAAGAGTAAATTACTGAACTCTGTGCCTGAGTTCCTTCTCGATAAAAAGAAGACGAATTAACAACACAGACCTTGTTAATCTTGTAAAGGTTAAATTTAAATGTTATAAAGTGTATAGCAGGATGCTTCGCAACATATATTCTATGTACCTGAAAAATACTAGTCATAATCATTTTCATTGCATAATTTCAGTTTGAAAGTAATATAAAGATTTTGTGAAAGGAGTTTAGTAACTGCATTGAATTCTTAATCTCTAGGCTACATAATTTATTATCACCAATTCAACAGAGGTTTAGAACTGGCATGGTAGTGGGTTGTAACACTGGCTGCCTTGACAAGTTATTGTGGGAAAGTTGTAAATATTCTGCTTTCAGTGATTTGTTTTCCTTCCTTTCACATACCATTAATAAAAAACTTGGAAGATTTGAGGGGACAGATGAGAAGAAGGTGTCCTTAAAAATGACTATAGATAAGACTCAAGGAACTTGGCTCCTGCCCAGTGTTTCCTATTAGTTACATGTAAATACCTCCATTCGGCTTTCTCCACTGAGACTTAAATCTCTCTAGTAATAGCGTCTTCTATGCCTATTATCTTTAGGAGGAAAAAAAAATAATTTCTCTCTGTTAAGTTCCTATTAACAGCATAACAGGCCCAGGTATCCAATCACTGAATCTAAGTCAGTGTGTCATGACCTAGCCCCATTTGTTTCAAATTATAATTATGTTTGCCAAGTTTATTCATAAATCTTCCAGGTGTCCAAAGGTCTACACGATGCTCATGTAAATTCGTTAAGAATTAAAATGCGAATTTAAGCATAGCATCCTTTTAGATTTTATTTTCATTCATTTCATATAACATTGTGCACTGCAGAACTGGCAATAAGCCAAAGTATCTTCCATAATTCTTACAAAATCATTATGTTTTACAAATTTGCTCTCTAGCTGGATTTCCTTGTTTGATAATGGAACAAAAAATTTTAAATAAAATTTATTCTATAGCAATAAACTTTTCAGAGACCTTATCATTGTTTTCATAATAAAAAATATAAAACAATCTGTAATGCCTTGTAACTGGTCCATTGACAGAATTATTGCTTATCTCTTACAATAAAAATTTCTCATGTAAGAAAATAACATTTGGCAAAGTCAAAATGCATAATTTTAGGTTTTTTGAGGTATAATCAAAATTTTATACATTTTGACATATATATGTAGCCCATGAAACCATCAACACAATAAAAATAATAATAATTGTTTCCAATAGTTTTCTCATGCTCCTCCCTTCCACTCCTCTCCCCACTCTCCCACTGCTGCCTCATCCCTTGGCCATCACTGATT
Source organism: Myotis daubentonii (assembly GCF_963259705.1). Taxonomy (NCBI): domain Eukaryota; kingdom Metazoa; phylum Chordata; class Mammalia; order Chiroptera; family Vespertilionidae; genus Myotis; species Myotis daubentonii. Next base: position 30,749,591 of record NC_081852.1, on the reverse strand, counting down.
TGCTTTCTGTCCCTATAAATTTGTTCATAATATAAATGTACTATAAAAATGAAATTAAAAAGTACTCTTTTTCGTCTATTTTCTGTTACTTTGCATAATTATTTTGAAATTCACCTACGTTATTATATATCACAGTTTCTTTATCTTTTAGCCTATTCATAAATACTTGGATTACTTTCAGTTCAGACTATTACAAATAATGTTGCTATGAACATTTGTCATAGGTCTTTGTAGGATCACACCCTATTTTTCCCCCTTAGGAGGAGTAGAGTGGCTGAATCATATGGTATGTGAATGCTTAACTTAAAAAACAACCACCAGCTGTTTCTCACAATGGTTGTACCATTTTACATTCCCATTGGCCGTGTATCAGAGTTCTAGTATGTCCATATACTTTAAAAAAAAAACAAAAAACAAACAATTAGCCAAAACCGGTTTGGCTCAGTGGATAGAGCGTCGGCCTGCGGACTGAAAGGTCCCAGGTTCGATTCCGGTCAGGGGCATGGACCTGGGTTGCGGGCACATCCCCAGTAGGAGATGTGCAGGAGGCGGCTGATCGATGTTTCTCTCTCATCGATGTTTCTAACTCTCTATCTCTCTCCCTTCCTCTCTGTAAAAAATCAATAAAATATATTTTAAAAAAATAAAATAATAAAATAAAATAAAACCAATTAGTTTTTTAAAAAAATTTTAGCCATTCTCACAGTGGTTTGAATGTGAATTTCCCTAATTCATAATGTTGAGCATCTTTTTAAGTGCTTATTTGACATCTGTATATCATTATTACGTTTTTGGTTTCCCCAGTATTGAGTTTTGAGAGTTATTTGTATGTGCTGGATACAAGTCATGCATTTTAAGTCTTTCCCCCCAGTCTGTGGCTTTCTTTTCCTTTGCCTAAGAGTGCCTTTTGAAGAGCTGCTGTTTTCTCATTTTGTTAAAGCTCAACTTTTATGGATTGTGTCTTTGGTGTCATGTTGAAGAAATATTTGCCTAACATGAGATCACAAAGATTTTCTCTATTTTCTTTTATAAGTTTTATAGTTTAGGTCTTATATTTAAATTTATGACCCTTTTTAAATTTTTATTGAATTTAGAGAGGGAGGGAGGGAAGAGAGAGAGAGAAAAAAAACACCATTTACTTGTTGTTCCACTTATTTATGCATTCATTGGTTGCTTCTTGTATGTGTCCTGACTGGAGATTGAACCCACAATTTTGGCATACTGGGAAGATAGTCTAATCAACTCGGCTACCTTGGCAGGGCCTGACTTGATTTTTGTATATAGTGCAAGGTACAGATTGAAGTTCCTTTGGAGGAATGGATATAAACTTCTAATTGTCCAGTACCATTTGTTAAAAAGACTTTCTCCACTGAATTACCTTTGAACCATAATCTAAAATCAGTTTTCCCAATGCATGTGTCTCACTTTCTGTTGGAAAAATGAGATAGTTGCTTCCAGTCAATCCTTTAGCTCATACATTTTCTGATTTCCCACTTGGTCCTCTTTTCCCTAGGTAAACACAGAAGTGTTTGATTGCTGTCCCTTATCACGATACAACAATGGATATGTATTTTTTCCTGGCTGGGAGTGAGAAGAATGAGAAAGAAACAGCAATTTATTTATTGTGGACTCTAATTCTGTCCCCTTTAGGTATTGGTTGTTATTTTATTTAATTATTTGTCTATATGCAACAATTTGGTGTTTCTTGACCTTGTGTGTATGATTATAGCTGGATGCATCATCCTGTGTCAGTGAGATACAAACTGAGCCATCAAACACCTTCTTGCACACAGATGACATCTCTTCAGAAAAATAAGACTGATATGGCAGGAGGGCACACATTTCACACACTTTTTTACATGTCTGCTTCCTGAACCAACCATGTAGGTAAGTCCTCCCATATCAGGACAGGACAAACACATGCACAGAACTGAAAGTCTGCAGACAGAGAAATAGGAAAGGAGGTGCAAAAACTAAGACAAAGGCATAGATAGGAAGAGGGCATAGTTAGTAATGTGCCTATTCCTAGAGCAGGTGGTTTTATAGATTGTCTCCTAGAGAATCAGCAATCCCTGATATCATATTACCAGTAATATAGTCAACCTTTCACAGGACAATGACAAGATCATGGGTTATTTTAAGACACCACTCAGAGTACTTCTGTGGGTATGTGCACATGTGTGCACACACGTGCACACACACCCCTGAGTTTCTGAAACAAACATTTAGCTTTAACTCCCAAGAAAGCTGCTGAGTCACCTAAGATTAAAATTGTAATATGTAATGACATTAAATTGATAGCTCTGTGTGTTTTTTCAGGGCCTTTGCCATATCCCTATACAGTATTCATATTTGAAAAATATTTCTCCCTACATTTAAGTGCCTAGTTGATGAAGAGTAAAGACATAAAGAGAGAACCCTACAGGTGAAACAAATTAAATAATTTATTTAATTCTGATTATGTCTCCGAAATGCCTGGTGGAAGGGAAGAGCCTCCATATAAATAATATAACTAACACCTCCTAAGTCATCCACATGTGCACATGAGTCATACTGGCTGTACTTATAAATCAGCCCCCAAATCATTGACTAAGTGGGGTTTTCCTTATCTATGTTTTTCATTATCCAAGGTATTTTTGCTCCTTACCACAAAAAGTTGAGAGTTGGTATCAGAATAAAAAATCTTGTATTATCATTACAAAACAATAATGATAATGAGTTTGCCCACTATTTTCATATCTAAACTTGGTCAGGTGATAGTTATATGATTGGAATAACAATGTATGAGATTTGTGTTTAGTACAACTTAGTGCAAAAGGGTCTATAATTTTCCTCATATGGAAACATATCACCTAGGAAGCCAGATATACTCAAGACAAGCTAATAATCATAATCTCTAAATAAGAAGAGTATAAAAACAAATTTTAGTTGCAGCTAATGGGTTTCTTAATAGCCTAGAACAAAAGTAAATAGTACATTTGCCATTGTCATTAGTATTTCATGAAACACTACTAAATTATCCTTTGCTTTATGTTTTGGTTACATATAAAACCTCAAATCAAATTATTCTCACCCATAATTACTTCTCAGTCACTAGATAGTAGAGAAATGTGAAAGAATAGGGACAACTCCTTTGGGATCTTGTATACTTAATTATATAATAAGTATTAAATAAGGATTCACAGTTCTTTAATCATATTTTTAAATGTTAGCATTATATGCTTTAGGACAAGTCAATTGTCTCTTTTGGGTCATCCCAAGGGCTTTGTCTACATATGGCCAAATAACCACCTGCTCACACCAGGATGTCATTTAGTTGGCTCTCTTGAACGATCCAAGTAGGTCACTGCACAACTGATTTGTAGGCAGCACATTCAGATAGATTATATTTATTGGCCAGTTCCATTATGCTTGCCCATTTTCCAACTGCAACAACTTCTGTAATGTGTGAGTAATTAAACCTTGAGGAATAGTAGTTTGGGACACACTTGATCCAAAGTTTAAATTTTTCTATAGAATAAATATATGAACTAGATATTATTAACTAAACAGAGTCTTGACTGAAAGTGTGTAAGAAATGACAGGCCCACCTTCCTGTTGTTTTGGGGGGTAGAAAACCACCCTTTGTATATAAAGAGAAAATAGCTATAAATACTTACATTATACCTATCATGTACCAGGTAATTATCTGCATGTTTACATTCATTACATTTATTATTGCACATCTATAAGAAATGGATTCAATTATTATCCTCATTTTATAGAGATGAAAACTAAATCACAGAGAGGTATGTAAACTTGTCAAAGTCTCACAGAAGTAATTGGCTGAGATGTAATTGGGATTCTAGGAGTATGACTTCAGAGCCTGTGCCCTGAACCATTAGGCAACAATGCCCCTCCTTTCTTTTGACTCCTTCATATAGTTTTCCTCTTGGAAAGTTTAAACTTCCCTCTGATTTCCAGAGAGACTTTCACCACTGTTATCCTTTTATCAATGTGGCCTCCTGCACAAAGGTTGGGGTGGGGGATAGACTAGAAAATAGTTGAGTTGAAAAGAATGAGTTAATTTTTATGAATTAATGTAAAGAGATAAATTCAGAGTAGGAATAAGAAGTTTTGGTAAGTCATAAATGAAAGTTGATGATTAGTTTCTCCAAAGAAAAGGAAACATTATCTTTCTGGATTTGAAAGAAAATAAAATGGGGCAATTTAATGACCTATCTGAGATGGCACAGAAGGCCTAATTAAGCAATGTGGATCTCTAATAACGCCAACTGCTGGCAAATCATGTTTTAAATATATTTCTGAAATGCTACAAGTGGCAATTCAAGTGATAGCATTAAGGTAAGGATCAACACTGTGGTAGTCTGTTAAGCTTGCAGTGAGGTGCTGATAAAGGTTTAGCAGCCAGCTAGAAGGGAGAAGATGCCTGATATGTAGTGTTAACTGATGTGTGGAATAAATGTTCCCACTTCAACCAATTTCAACTAGCAACTCCATGTTACTGAACACAAAATTTAGAAGAGATGTGTAACAGCTTTCTGTTCTTCAGTGTTTCCTCAATATAAATACAATAAATATCAATAACCTCAAGAACATAGATAATAGTAAAGATGTAGCAAAATGATGTGTTTTCATAACCTTTATATATATTTTCATGTTTATATAATTTAATCTTTGTTGTTAATTAAATTTATTGGGGTGATACTGGTTAATAAAATTATGTAGGTTTCAAGTGTACAATTCTATGATACATCATCTGTATATTGTATTGTGTGTTCCAAGTGTCCCTTCCATCCTCACCCCTCTTTTCCTCTTGTGAGCTGATATGAACTAACTACAATAATCTGCCACCAAAAAATGTTTAAATTACTTTGTAGACTATACTGTCAAAAAATAAAAAGTCCAAATTTCTCAGGCCTGATATAAAGTAACTAAATATAGGACATAAAACCCTTCTACTTGAGTTCTAAATCCATCTGTGTTCCCCTTAGTCTTCCAGTTTTCCTACTCAAACCTCCAAGTCACTAAAACTATGTTCTAGGTTTCTTCTGGTTCCCTCAATCCTGCTATATAAATCTGTCTCTGAGGAGAACAGTTGGTAAGCTTCACTGTATCTTGGCAAGTTTACTGATACATTTTAGGTGCTTAAGCCTGGAAGGGAGCAGCACACATTCCAAATGACAATTCAATTTTAGGCCCATAGATTCATACCATACTCCACATTTCATTAAATAGTTATATACTACTCTATTTTTCTCTTCCTCCAAGAAGTGGCAACTTGAGTCCAAACACCTATTATTGACCATGTCCCCCCACCACCACCCTTGTCTCTGAAGCAAGAAATATCAAGCCATCTTCAGAATGTATGAATTCACAATGAACTATACTAAATTTCTACTTTCTATTTTGTGGAAGGTTCTGCCCCATGTTAACCTCTTGAAACTGGTTTTTATTGCCTTCTATCTCCTGTAATCTTTTTTCTTTCTAACTTGCTGATTTTTTTTTCAACAATCTGAGAAACTTTATCCTGACTCATAAACCAGAGTCATGCATTCCTCAAGTCCCTCAGTTTCCTCCTTAGCAAGAAAGCTAGTTTCCATGAATACGCTAGAGAGGAAGGCAAAAGCATCACATCCCTGCTAGCAATTTAAACAGAACCCCTAAATTTATGCTAGTGGGTCCCAAGTTGAATTTTCTTCTGAGAAACTATTAGAGTAGTGATTTGATAGGCCTGTTTTCTGGAGATTGAAAGGACTCCTACAAACATTGCCTTAATCTGGCTTGGCCACTTTGCTCCCCTCTCAATAATCTGTGCTAACATTAAAAAATAAATAATTATTATAACCAATTTTACCAGAATATCAACCTCATTTTTCCTTAATAAACAAATAGCTATGTTACATGATACTTACCATTTAATGAATATCTATTATGTGCCAGGTGCTTTATTTCATTTATCAAATTCTAGAGTAGATCTTATACTAGAGGCCTGATGCACAAAATTCGTGCAAGAGTAGGCCTTCCTTCCCCTGGTTGCCGTCACCAGCTTCCCTCTGGCATCCGGGACCCGGGCTTCCCTCTGGCCCCGGCTTCATCTGGAAGGACATCTGGAATTACGTTGGAAGGATGTCTGGTCTAATTAGCATATTACCCTTTTATTATTATAGATGCTATACGTGAAAACTTTATAATTCTAAGTGCTTTCCAATATTAAAATGATAAGGCTAGGAATCAACCCCAGGCAGTCAGATTCTAGACATGTTCCCTTAATCCCTTAACTGCTCCATATCACTAGAACAATTCATCATAAAGAAAATAAAACCTTATTTTCCAATAGCATCAACATAAGTAGTTTTTAACTTCTGCATTCTGCTTTTTGTGCCAAAGTCACAATCTTCCACTCGAGATATAAATCTATCTGTATTTATATATACTGATAGAAACACATGTATCTATATATATATATAAAAGCCTAAGCAACCAGCCAACCGGCTGACCAGCCAATAGCTCTGACATGCAATGACCACCAGGGGGCAGATGCTCAATACACAGGCATGGAAACATGGGACAGACTGATGAATCTCAGAGGGAAGGGGGAAGGGGTAAAAGTGAGAAGAGATTAACCAAAGATCTTATATGCATACTGGAGGCCTGGTGCACGTCTCTGGGCCTGGCCTGCAGGGATCTGGCCGAAACTGGCCCAGTGCATGGATTCGTGCACCGGTGGGGTCCCTTGGCCTGGCCTGTGGGGACTGGGCCAAAACCGGCTCTCCAACATCCCCGAGGGTGCCGGATTGTGAGAGGGCACAGGCCAGGCCAAGGGACCCCACCAGAGCATGACTCCATGCACCGGGCCTCTAGTATATAAATATAATTACATTATAAATATATATACACTTATATATTTAACTTTCACAATAATCCTGCAGGGCTAATTTTCCACACTTTAAAAATGAGAAAACTTAGGCAGAGAGTGGTTAAATAAGTTTCTTAGGGCTATCCACCTATAAGTGGTAAATTTCAGATCCAAAACTAAGCTTCACTGATCTCTTTTCACAAAGCACACTGCCTCCTGTGTAAATTCTCATCATCCTAATTAAAGCTTGACAAATAATAGTATCATTGTATCAGGTATCTATTGACAAAATAATCCTACATAACAAACCACCACAAAACCTCAATGAACACCTTTTTAAAAAATGTATATTTTTATTGATTTCAGAGAGGGTGGGAGAGAGAGACAGAAACATCAATGATGAGAGAGAATCATTGATGGCTGCCTCCTACACGCCCCCTACTGGGGATTGAGCCCACAACTCAGGCATGTGCCCTTGAACAGAATCGAACCCAGGACCCTTCAGTCCACAGGCTGACACTCTATCCACTGAGCCAAAACAGCTAGGGCTGGACACATTTTTAAAATGTATTTATTTCACATTTCCATGTGGCTCTACTTGGGCTGAGCTTGCTCATGCATCTGTACTTAGCAGTAAGTCAGATAATCCTGATTGGGCTCACTCACATATCTTGGGATTGGCTGACTGTCAAATGATTTAGGATAATATTTGTTGTAATGACAAAAACAATGTTCTAAAGGCAATGGTAGAAATCCAACAGATTGGGGAAAACATGAAGGTCTTTTTCAAGCTTTTACTTGTGTCATGTCTGCTAACAATCCATTGTCAAAGAAAGTCACTTGGCTGGGTCCAGATTCTCAGTGATAGAACACTACTAGTATAAGGTTGCACAGCAAAGGGTGTGGATATATGAGGGGTGAAGCATTGGGGCCATACTACAACCAATCTCCTGCAGGCATTATCACTGGGGCTCAGTGAACAAGTCATGGGACTATTCATTTAGTTGTATGTGAGAACTGATTACTAAACTTTCAGGAATTTTGCAAGCCAGTTGTTAAAAACTAGTCAAACACTGCAAAATCAGGGCTATCTCTAGTCCGTTTATCAGCACACTGTTGTATGTATCTCAGAACTTTCAATCTAATGTTTCTTCTACATACAGAAACTATCAAATTACTATGTCAAGTTACTTTTCTATCATGCATCACAGAAACAGTAAAGACATTATGATCAGGTTGTTATTTTGTTTTCCTTATTTGCCTTTTATGTCTGCAAAGAGCCTAAAATTAATGGTTCTGAAGATAGATGGCTCATCATTTCTTGAACAGGTACATAAGAACATTAATTAGAATCAAAGAAATTACTTATGAGTCTAATATTCCAATTTTCTTTCTTTTTTTTTTGCATGTTTGTCTTTTATTAGTGTAGATGATTAAGTAGCATAAATTGAACGTATATGAACATGATCCAGCAATTTCACTTTTAGGTATTTGTCCTTCAGAAACAGTTATAGGAGCTTAAAAGGTTAAACATTCAAGGATATTTAGTGTATTATTTTTTTTTTATTATTGCTTAAAGTATTACAAGGAGTATTACATATGTCTCATTTTTTTCCCCCGCCCTTGACAATCTTCTATTTTTAAGGGTATTTTAATTATCATTCATTTTGTGTTTCCAGTAAATCTGCTATAGATAATCTCAGAGGCAGCATCAGGTTACAGAATCTATGAATTTTTGTCTGTAGATAGTTGAAGCTATAATTTATGTTGACCTAGAATCAAAAATCATATATGGAGTTCCTTCTATCACTGAAAGGATTTGAGCATAGCTGTGTCTTTTTTCATAAAAATAAAATAAAATTTCATCCTATTTCAAATATAAGCAAGTGTTTCACAAACTCTAACTGATGAAACTGAGGATGCAGGAAATGCAAATCTTTCTATCCTTTTAGTCATTTTCCAAGTCTCTAGTATCTCATCACCATCACCATTAAAAAAGAAGAATAACAGGAAAGAAAAGAAAAAAATAGTTGCCTTGTTTCAAGAAATTATATAATACTGGAAAGTGTTGAAAATGACTTGTATTTGTGTTTTTCTTTCCTCAGAAAAGGTAAAGAAAAAGAAAAAAAAGGCCAAGAAAAGTATGAAGTGATTCTTCCTTTTGTGAGAATTGTAACTATAGTAGTAAATTTTGAAATTGTACCCAGTATTTCTTTCTTATTAAGAAATGAAGGGCCGAAACCGGTTTGGCTCAGTGGATAGAGCGTCGGCCTGCGGACTGAAAGGTCCCGGGTTCGATTCTGGTCAAGGGCATGTACCTGGGTTGCGGGCACATCCCCAGTAGGAGGTGTGCAGGAGGCGGCTGATCGATATTTCTCTCCCATCGATGATTCTAACTCTCTAGCTCTCTCTCCCTTCTTCTCTGTAAAAAATCAATAAAATATATTTAAAAAAAAAAAAAAAGAAAGAAATGAAGGGAGAAACCAAGATGGCGGCATAGGTTAACTCCAGAGATTGCTGCCTCGAACAACCACTTCAGAGATATAACTAAAGGACAGAACAGACATCATCCAGAACCACAGGAAGGCTGGCTGAGTGGAAATTCTACAACTAGGAGGAAAGAGAATATCATACCCAGACTCAGAGGAGGCACAGTGCTGAAGTGAAATACTCAGGTGCGGAGTGCGCGCGCGGAGCAGGCTGGCGGCGGAGGGCACAGTTGTTGTTTTCAATCAGGAGGGAGTTTCAGACTCTGAGCTCCAGATCCGGGCGAGTCTCTGGGGACCCAGACTCAAACGGGAGAAGCAGGACTGTCTGGCTTCGGTCGGAACTCGAAGGCAGCTTTCTCTCCGAGGTTTGCAGCAGTTGCCTGGACTCTGAGAGGCAGAGCCCCTAGGGACGGAACTGAGAGCAGCCATAACTGCTCGCTCTGGCCCGCCCTGTAGATCCCCTGGGGACCCGCCCCGCCCAAGCCCTGCACAGAGCCATTTGCCGGATAGCCTCAGGCAAAGGCTAGATTAGCACCGCCCTAGAGATCCAGCACAGCAGCTCTCCCACTGCAGACACAGCTGACTCTCATAGCCAGTTAGCCTGGAGGTCAAATCACCCCTGATATTACCGACAACAATCAAGGCTTAACTACAAGACTGCGCACAAAGACCACTAGGAGGTGCACCAAGAAAAGATAAAAAAATGCGGAGACAAAGAAACAGGACGCAAATGTCAGAAATGGAAGATATAGAGCTCAAAACCACACTTTTAAGGTCTCTCAAGAACTGTCTAGAAGCTGCCGATAAACTTAGTAAGGCCCTCGAAAAGACTGGTGAGACCGCCGATAAATGTAGTGAGATCCTCAAGAAATCTAATGAGACCCTTGATGTTGTGATAAAGAACCAACTAGAAATTAAGCATACACTGACTGAAATAAAGAATATTATACAGACACCCAACAGCAGACCAGAGGAGCGCAAGAATCAAGTCAAAGATTCGAAACACGAAGAAGCAAAAAACACCCAACTGGAAAAGCAAAATGAAAAAAGAATCCAAAAATACGAAGATAGTGTAAGGAGCCTCTGGGACAGCTTCAAGCGTACCAACATCAGAATTATAGGGGTGCCAGAAGATGAGAGAGAGCAAGATATTGAAAACCTATTTGAAGAAATAATGACAGAAAACTTCCCCCACCTGGTGAAAGAAATAGACTTACAGATCCAGGAAGCGCAGAGAACCCCAAACAAAAGGAATCCAAAGAGGACCACACCAAGATACATCATAATTAAAATGCCAAGAGCAAAAGACAAAGAGAGAATCTTAAAAGCAGCAAGAGAAAGAAACCCAGTTACCTACAAGGGAATACCCATACGACTGTCAGCTGATTTCTCAACAGAAACTTTGCAGGCCAGAAGGGAATGGCAAGAAATATTCAAAGTGATGAATACCAAGAACCTACAACCAAGATTACTTTATCCAGTAAAGCTATCATTCAGAACGGAAGGTCAGATAAAGAGCTTCACAGATAAGGAAAAGCTAAAGGAGTTCATCACCACCAAACCAGTATTATATGAAATGCTGAAAGGTATCCTTTGAGAAGAGGAAGAGGAAGAAAAAGGTAAAGATACAAATTATGAACAACAAATATGCATCTATCAACAAGTGAATCTAAGAATCAAGTGAATAAATAATCTGGTGATCATAATAGAATCAGGGACATAGAAAGGGAATAGACTGACTATTCTTGGGGGGGAAAGGGGTGTGGGAGATTCGGAAAGAGACTGGACAAAAATCGTGCACCTATGGAAGAGGACAGTGGGTGGGGAGTGAGGGTGGAGGGTGGGGCTGGAACTGGGAGGAGGGGAGTTATGGGGGGGAAAAGAGGAACAAATGTAATAATCTGAACAATAAAGATTTAATTTAAAAAAAAAAGAAATGAAAACACTGAATTTGAGCACATACACATATCTTCTCTCTCTCTTTCTCTCCTTATAGTATAAAATTTCTTTGTTGTTGTTATAAAATGTAAAAGATTATGCCTTAAGCCAAAGTGTTTTAGTTCAAATATAAGCTACAAGCTCTGTGACTTTATTTCACTTCTCTGTGTTGATTTTCTCCCATCTACAAAATGTGGATACAAATAGTTTCTATCTCATAGGGTTGTTATAAGTATTAAAAGAATTAATATATGTAAGGTACATAGAACTGCCTATAAATTATTTTAAAATGCTGCCTGCTATTATTACATGAATCCAAAATCATTTTCACCCTTAGTAAGTTTTTAAAAACTAATCAGTTAGCCCTAACTGGTTTGGCTCAGTGGATAGAGCATCGGCCTGCAGACTGAAGGGTCCCAGGTTCGATTCTGGTCAAGGGTATGTACCTTGGTTGCAGGCACATCCCCAGTAGGGGGTGTGCAGGAGGCAGCTGATCGATGTTTCTCTCTCATCGATGTTTCTAACTCTCTATCCTTGTCCCTTCCTCTCTGTAAAAAAAAAATCAATAAAATATATTTTTAAAAAAACCTAATCAGTTAACTCAGAAAGTATAATAGTATTCGTTGTAATTATTTCAATATTTCTTTACTTCTCAAGGACTTGTGTGCTACACTCAAATAGTTTAGGAATGTGCAGACACCGTCTGAGGAGGGCATCAGCAGCACAGGCTCAGGATAAAGAAAATGACCTCCCACTTCAGCTTTAAAGGCCAAGTATATTGATATATATATGGAAGTGTACATAATAAAGGCCTTATGAAATCATGTGATATCTGTATCACTTATAATTCCATAATCTCTGAAATTATCCTTATCTCAGATATCTTTTAAAAAGCAAAAAAAATTATATGTATTAGAAATATTTACCTGTATTTTTATCTTTTAATAACTCTAACTTCACATTTCACACTGGGGTGAAGGTTAAAGTGAGAATTGTTATCGCTTGATGGTATATGCCTAGCAAAAGCCCAGGAGACATATGGAAAAAGAGAAGAGTGTATGGTCCTGATATGAATTACTATAAAAGATGACTTCACAATTTTATAATGTACTAAGCTGAGAATCAAAAATGGTTTTATATTCTGCAAGTGTGGAGCTTAATTATACAGAATAGGTAATTGGAAATTTCATGTGTATAAAGACATGCATCTCTCAACAAAAACACAGAGGTAAAAATTGAAAAGTTATATTCTATAAAATGACTTTATTATGCAGTACTTATAGGACATCAAAATAGGTATAGACTAGTAATGCCATTTACAAATCTGGGAAATCATATGCTGTTATAATATTAGGTAGCATCAATAAAACAGGTCCAGTTTGTTTTTCTAGGCTTTATCTGAATAAATATATATATACACACATATATATAGTTATATAATGTATTTTATATATTGGTACAGAATATAATTTATTCTTATATTTATATTTTAATTATCAGAAATATAACTCATATTTATAGATTAAATAGCTCCAATTTCAATATAATAGTCATAAAATATATTGTAAGAAAACAACAGTCTATAATTTTAATTTAAAAACTAAAATCTATGGTGTGATAGCTCCTCATTCAAAATCAACCAGAGTTAAGTCAATATTTCGAAGCTTAGATTTTCAAATAGCACTGACAGACCAACTTGAGTGATCTTTACAGACAAAAATCAGAAAATAAAGAATACTTTAAATATTAGCCTTTACAATAGTAGGGAGGTGTTCCTTCTATCACTGAAAGGATTTGAGCATAGCTGTATACACAAGTACTTCCAGCATATTAAGTGAAATTAAAGTTGTCTATAGAACTGGTCTTATTATTCATTATTGTTAAATGGCCTCTGCACACAAAGCGCTCATCCTCTCTGCTCATCATTAAAAGGGCCCAATCTAAAAGAGCATATCATGTATGTTAACACTGGGCCATTTAATCAAACAACCTTTTTCCTGAAATATCTATCAAAAAAAGGGGGGGGATGCTTTTAGGGGTAAGGTAAAGGCTTTTGTGGACCCCTTCACAGGTTACAACGGTCGCTCAGCAGCACTCTGAGTACAATGCAGGGCCTACAGAAGCGATCGATCCAATGGCACTTTCGTCTACCGTATTTAACAGCACTCAGAACAAGTGTTATTTTCACATGGATTTCCCCGAGCTGAAGTGAATGTATCCCTTCTTTGTGCTTACACAGCACATGATTTCTTCTCTCCTACATTTGCCACATGTTGCCTTATTCTAAGTTCTACTTTTTTGTGTAAAAAGGTAAAATTCCAATCTTACAAATGTCTTCATAAAATTAATTTTTTTTCCATTTTCCCCTCCTCTACATACCCTTCTTCTAAATCAGTAATTTTCAACTGTTATGCTGCAAGAATTTTTAAAACATGCAATACCTGATTATTTAGCCGGGGCACTGACCTCATTTCCCTTACATTGTCAAAAAACAAAACAAAACAAAACAAAAAAAACACAGCAATAGTCGTTCAGTATGAATGCATCAAAATTATACCTATTTCTTTTGTCAGATTGGCAGAAACTACATTTTTGTGCTGCATAATTTTAGTAATTAGTTTATGTGTGCCATGAGATGAAAAAGGTTGAAAATTACTGTTCTCAATCAATACTGTGGAGCACATGCTTGCTATACAAAATGCTAAGCAATAAATCAATTGATACCACTATTTAAAAAACAAGTAACATGGAAAAGGAAAGAAGAGTGAATTCTTGAAAACTAGAATAAAGGCACAATGTCATATTTTATATACTTTTAGTCTGTACACTGGCATAGAAAACTACCAGTGTTTCTTTCTTTCTGACCAAAAAAATGTTGGTAGAATATACCATGCCATGAAAAGTAAATTATTTGTGTGAATTTGAGGTCTACTCAATGGCAGTAGACTGCTCTTCTCATGGGTAAATTCAATCGCAGAATAAAGTCTTATACTTCTCTGCTCCTAGTAGCACATGGGAAGTACTAAAAATCTTTAAGTTGCATTAATGAAACCAATGGAGTTTACATTTGTTGAAAAACTTCCCGTTAAAGAAGTCAGTATCCACAGGCCACTATCACCCCCCCCCCCCAAAAAAAAAAGAAAAGGTTTTAACTGACCTAGCTTTAGTTTTTTGTTTTTTGGTGTGTTTTTTTAAGCCTGGAGAGTTGAGGAACAGAGAGCAGACAGTTCTAGTTAAAAGGTCATGGATGAAACTTGAGAGCTTTAAATTATTTTATAATTCAGCTGTATAAACAATTCTACAAGTTTACTCTTTCAATCATTTAGAAGCTATCCTATATAAAAATCATTTAGAAGTTACATCTATCCTATATCCTAAAGCCTAAAATGCAAATACACAACGACCAGTCGCTACGACACGCACTGACCACCAGGGGGCAGATGCTCAATGCAGGAACTTCTCCTAGCCCGCAGGAACTTCTCCTAGCCCGCAGGCCGTAGGCCAGCCAAGGCAGGTGCCAGCAGGGGCCCCCTGATCAACCCACCAGTCTCCTCCCACAGATCAGCCCTGATCACTGGCCAGGCCTAGGGACCCTACCCATGTATGAATTTCGTGCACTGGGCCTCTAGTTTATTATAATAAAAGGCTAATATGCAAATTGCCCCCTTGACTGGGAATTCGACCAGGAGTTCAACTGGGAGTTTGACCAGGGGATGTGGCCAGCTGGCCAACCGTCCATGGCCCCTCCCCCTGGCCAGCCCTGCCCAATCAGACCTAATCGGGTTGGGTCAGCTGGACCCCACCCATGCATGAATTCATGCACCAGGCCTCTAATTATCTCAATAAAGGCCCTGAAACCTTAGGAGTGAAAAAAAAATAAGAGCTTTGAAAAAGAAATTAATATATCCAAATTAAGTCTGCATGTGAGGTGACAGGAAAAAAAATCAATCACAGGTTTTGACCCATGAGTAGTATTTTGCTGCTCATCCATAAGAAGGTGAGACCATTAAGTATCATGTGTTCCATTTACTAGTACATATTTGCATCCTCTTATGAAGACATGGGATACAGTCATTAAGAGCTGTGCTTTAAGAAACTCTTAGCATGGTTTCAATAAGACACTCAAAAAAAGTACTTTAAAAATATAAAACAAATTAGATGCTGCGTTTGTTCACGTGACACCAGACAAATTACTCAGACTAACTACATACTGATATATTTCCAGAAGTAAAGAGTTGTTTGGTGTTACATATAAAGACATCCTTAAGAGAAATAAGAGGGAAATAGAGAAACTAATAACAGCCTATAATGGTCCCATTTCTATCATGCTACAAAAAAAGAAAGAAAAAGATCCAGAGAGAATGACTGATTCATGGATGTAAGAATGTGACATAATATAAAACAGTAAGCAGACGATGGAATGTAGTGTGTGGCAAGAATGAAATTAAATGTGCCTTAGTCTGTCTTGGAAAGCTAAATTTTGCCAGGAGATGGCTTAGAATTTAACTGGTTCCTTGGAATAGTACCAACTTGTCTGTAAGCTTACAGTATATATAGTGTCTCTATAAACTTAGTCTATCTCTGGCTGTTTTATTAAGGGCCATTTACTCCTCAGTTTTGTGATATATTAAATAGTCAAATTACTCTTTTAAATGAGAAACATTCTTATGGAGGAAAAAGTAAAGTAAATATAGTAACACATAAGAGACCAAAGAAGTCATCTCCCTTATCATCATAGCAGCACCAACTAAATCCTTATTAGGCTGTCAGGCTTGCTGTGTGAATATCTGAAATAAGACTTCTTTATTGCAACTGTCAACACCTTCCACACCAGGATCTGCCCCACAAAATGTGTGAATCTACAGATACTTTGTCATTATATGACACTTATTATAAACAGAAAATCTTATCAAGATTCAAGACATATCCTGATTTAAAGGTCTCAAAGACCATAGAGTAATCACATAAAATGTAACTACACTGCAGTAATTATTTCATTTTTATATATTATGCATAATTAGCTTTAATATAATCTATCAATTGGAAAAATAAGACATGCAATCATTTCCTTCAGCTTAGAAATACAAAACTTCATAAAGGTTGTCATGAGAAATAAGAAAGTTACTATAAAGGACTTTACAAATATGAATAGCCATACACTGTCAAAAATTATCAAAGAACATTATTTAATGTGAATGAACTGGCAATTTATGTAAAAGTATTTATTTGTAAATAAACAGTTTAAATGAGTTGCTTTAGTGTAATCAAATCACACCATTATATTGTGTTTAGTTATGGGCATTATATTCTAAAAGGAAAGTATACAATTTTAGAGCATATTCAGAGGAAAATAATATGCCCTATCCTTTAAGGTAAGCTGTGGAATTTGGGAAGATTTAAACTGGAGAAAAGAAGAATCAGAAGAGACATAATGTTTTGAATCACATATATGGCTGTCATGTGAAGAAGAATTGTTTTCTGTGTCTCCAAGATAAGGGAATAAAATAAAAAATAAAAAAGATAAGTGGGGAAACACTGACAGTGGGAGGAAGCTTTTTATTCTATACTAGAGGACCAGTGCACAAAAATTCATGCACTCTGGGGGGTCTCTCAGTCCAGCCTGTACACTCTCATAATCCGAGACTCCTCAGGTAAGGTCCAGTCCCATGGCAGCATGGCTCTGGTTCCCTGGAGCCTGTGGGTAGGGGGAGGGACCAAGAGGCCAGTCCGATGGCAAGATGGCTCTGGTTCCCTGGAGCCTGCAGGTGGAAGGAGGGACCCAGAGGCCAGTCCAATGGCAGCATGGCTCTGTTCCCACAGCTCCCTTCCGCCGCCGTGCCGCGGGCGGCCAGGACCTAGGACTGACTCTCACCATGGGTGGCTGGGACCCAGGACTGACTCTGCTGTGGGTGGCCAGGACCCAGGACTGACTTCCACTGCACTGGCTGAGACCCTAGCCTGGTGTTCAGTCGTCAGTCCAGACGTTTAGGTTGTGATGGACCCTGGCTCTTTATATATTAGGATGATGTTGAGTCTGGAGCTCTCTGTGAATAGAATAAGCTATCTACATATTGATATATTTCCTGAAGTAAAGAGTTGTTTGGGGTCACATGTAAAGACATTCTTAAGAGAAATAAGAGAGAAATAGAGAAACTGACTAATGACACCCTATAATGGTCCCATTGGTATCATGCTATAAAAAAAAAAGAGAGAGAAAAAAGATCTAGAGAGAATGACTGATACATGGATGTAAGAATGTGACATAATATAAAACAGAAAACAGGCGATGGAATGTAGTGTGTGGCAAGAATGAAATTAAATGTGCTAGACATATTCACATACAACTTGGTTTAACTACTGTGGAGAAGTTTCAAACATAGGAAAGGTAGTGGCTAAAAAAAACTATCTTCCAATCATTAAAGCACTTAACACTTATATAAATACTAGAGGCCTGGTGCACGAATATGTGCAGTAATGGGGTTGCTTGGCCTGGCCTGCGGGATCGGGGTGAAACCAGCTCTTCAACATCCCCTGAGGGGTCCCGGATTGAGAAAGGGCACAGGCCAGGCCGAAGAACCCTACCGGTGCAAGATTGGGGCCAGGGAGTGTCGCTGGAGGTTGGCCAGCCAGGGAGGGACTGCGGGAGTGCTCCAGGGTGTGTCTGGCCCGTCTTGCCCAGTCCCAATCAGCTGGACCCCAGCAGCAAGCTAACCTACCGGTCAGAGCATCTGCCCCCTGGTGGTCATTGCACATCATAGCAACTGGTTGACCAGTCATCTGTCTGCTCCCTGGTGGTCAGTGCACGTCTTAGAAAGTGTTTGAGTGGCCTTAGCATATCATTAGCATATTACGCTTTGATTGGTTGAACAGCCGACCAGACACTTAGTGTATTAGGCTTTTATTATATAGGATTATACAATGAACATGAATATATATTAAAACAATAAATAGTCTAATTTATGTGTCCTATGATGGGGACATTATTATGAAGAAAAGAAGGTGATCGTTATCTGTCTCCATGACACTCACTATTGCCACTTTCTAGTTGAAGCCCCTCCTATGAATAGCTACTGTGCTAATTTTTATGATCCCACTCCTCTGGATAAAATTAGTTAACCAGAAGCAGTTCAATTTCTCTGCATTCTAGAATAACAGCAATAACTTAGGGTAGAGAGAGATGTTGGCATGGACAGTGCCTCTCTTGTATCATCACAGAAAACCTAACAGCCACTCAATAATGCACACTGATTTCATCCATACCTACACATATCTCTCTCTCTCTATATATATATATATATATATATATATATACATACATACAGTACATATGTAGCACTGAATCATCATTCAGATGTTATTGACTGAGTAATCTCTTTAATAAGGCTCTACCCACCCTGAAGTTTTTCTCATTATGGACCTTGGAACAGACCCAGTTTGGATGGAGTTAGGAAAGTTAAATTCCAATTAAATGCATTCTACTGTCCTAGTCTATGAATGCCTTATAATTACTTGCCTGAACTATAATACTCTCCTAAACTCCTGTCTTCCTCCATTCCATTCAGCCTATGAGATATGGGCAGATTAATCTTCCCATATCACTGCAAGTGACATATATCTGCCTACAAAGCTTTAGTAGCTTACCATTAACCACAGAACAAAAATAGTAGCTATTGTAATTTATTGATTACAATGCGTTTTAAAGATTTGATTTTAGTAGCAGTATAGACTTTAAAAGGGAGGTAGAAAGATTGTGTACCTGAAAACTTCAATAATCTGGTCAAAATATTGAGAACCTAAATGTGTTAGTAGTATTTACCAGTATAATTTCAGGGGGGAAATTACATATTCAAGAAATGTTGAAAATTTTTTATTGTTTTGAGGCTAGTTTGATTTACAGAGGAAAAGAAAAAACCAAGTTGGGTGATATTAAGGGACTAAGCGGATACTGCTACTGCTGCCAGTTACTATAATGAGGGAAATTAGAATAGGCGATCAATTTTGGGGAGGAATAGTTTAGTTAGAAATGGTTATGGGAATGTAAATTGTTCATTAATTGAAAATAGGGCAAGGGCTTTGTTTATAGTTGGGGACTTGAGATAGGGATTTGATCATAATGGTGAGAATTTAAACATTAAGAAGACGTTAAAATTCATGGGAATACATGCATTATCAGAGAAAAATGGCTTTAACCAGTGAAGAACATAATGTCAGAGGTTGAACTTTAAATAATACCTACACTCAAAAGGGCAGCTGAGAAGCTAGAGTTGGTAAACATTAAGCACACATATAGGAAGAGATACAGCAGAATTCAGTGCTATAGACGTTCAGCAGAAATAAACTGTTGTAATATCAAAGAGGATGCAGATGATAAAAGGCCTTTATATTTGTGATGTGAAAAATCTCATCAAATCCAAAGATGACATTTGAAGGGTAAGAAACAAAGTGGTGAAGATAGATGACAAATTGCATGAGGATTAAAAGGAAATGGAGGTAATGAATAACTTTTATAGCACGCCATAATTTATAATGGGCACTTTACATACCTTAGAACATTAAGAAAATGGATAGAAACTGTTTGGCTCAAGTAAGATAATTTTTAAAATTAAGGAGATTCGGCAATCTTTAAAGACAGAAAAGGAAAAGAAGACTGATGCAGCTGGGGGGGTAAAAATAGGAAGCTAATTCTATTCTGCAGTACACTGAATGGAGAGAACATATGAGGGAAGGAAATGTAGCAAGTTTTACAGGACCCACTGAACTAAAAACAACAAATTAGAAATAACACTTTGTCTTCACTTTTTTCCCCAGGAAAGAGAGGTGAGGTCATCTTTTGAAATTGAGTGTGGATCAGGGATTTTCAAAGAGACAAGTCTGCAATAGCCATTCAACTAACAAGCAAGCTGAATTTTGACAGCATGAACTTGTAATGGATCAAGTCATCCTAGGTCTCCACCATCTCCCATCATGTGATAATAAAGAATTAGGAATGTAGGAATCAAATATTGTAGAGAAATTCAATATTGAGTATTTGCTTATGAGCATGGAAAAAATTTACTACTGAGATACAATCAAAAACAAACATAATCTGACATAATTTTAAAGGGCCCCTACACACTAAACCAACAATTTACAACTTCCCTTAGACTGTCAACAAAAAAAAATCCCCAAAAAACCCAAACAAACAAAAAAAACAGTGACAACAACCAACACAACAATATCATCTGGTGTGAATGAATCAAAATTATACCTTTTTTGTCAGATCAGCAAAAAAATATAATACCTATTTTGGTGTGCTGCAGAACTTTAGTAATCAGCTTATGTGTGCTATGAGGTAAAAAGGTTGAAAATCACTGCACTAAACTATGGAGATATTCTAAATATGGAAGTTCTTTTAAATTAGCTATATAGGTATTAAAATATTTCCAGAAATTTCTAGTGTAAAATTGATCAGATAAGCTTTCTTAATGGCATTCTTAGTGTCCCATAATAACAATACCCTAACTTTGTGAGGTGCTTTACAGTTTATACAACATTTTCATATGTATTACCTCATTTGGCATTCACAAGTCTCTTGACAATGTCTCGGTTTGAAGTCTAACAACTTGCTAAAAAATCCTATATTAACTCTTTCTTTTCTGTTTCTTATGTAATCTAAATCCTCAGCAAAAAGGTGCTTTGGATTGAATAGGTCTTGTGCCCAGAAAGTCACATTAATGTTTCTCAAAACATTACCCCCTGTTCCCATTACAAAAATATTCTGGCCCAAGAACCTAATCATGTGAACTTGCCATTTAAAGACTTTCAATAGTTTCCCATTCCCTTAAAATAAAATCCTTTTAGATGTCTTCATGACTAACCAGATTAGGCTAGGACCCATCTTGTGCTTCCACAGTTCTCATAATACCCATCTACTTTTTGTTGTTATTCCTCATCCACCTGAGGATATTTTTTCCATTGATTTTTTTAGAGAATGTGGAAGGCAGGGAGGGAGGGGGAAGAGAGAAACATCAATATGAGAGAGACACATCGATTGGTTGCCGTCCGCACCTGCCCCAGGGGATCAAACCTGCAACGCAGGCACGTCGTGCCCTTGCCCAGAAATCGAACCCGTGACCTTTCAGTGCCTGGACCCACACTCTCACCCTGAGGAACACCAGCCAGGGCTCATAATACCCATCTTAATTTTGTTTGTTTTTTCAATGTCTGCCTTTCCTAGTAGACCTGAACTCAAAATTTCCTCTATCTAGCATATCATCCTTGGACATACCAGTAGCAGGTGATTAATACATATTTGTTTGCGGTACAGTTTAATTATAAGCAGGAATGAATAGTTTTCAGCTGTAAATCAATCAATTGATAACCTAGCTCCTTTTGAGATCTGTAAAATTGGTACTAGTATTCTGGAAGACGAACTCACTGTTGATTGGGCTGGTGGCATCGATGTCTAGTCCTCCAGAGCCGGGCTTTATAGAACACAGGGACCTCACCAGCAAGTGGCATCTGGTCAGATTGTGTGAGAGTAATATTTACCCTTTCCTGGTGGACACCCCCACCTTACAAAACTACACAGAGGAGATCCATCTTCACTCAAACCTAAGTTCACAACGAGGACACTTCTCTTTAAGAACACAATGATCTTCCACACACTTAACAACTTGCAGTTGTGGCAAGTTTTCTCTCGGGCTTATTACCTTAAGCTGGTCCTTCTGTTTTACCAGCTTCAATTAACTATACACTGAGTGGCCAGATTATTATGACCACCCCATCAGTACTTCGTTTGGGCCACCTTTTGCTTTCAATACTGTGGCGATTCTTCTTGGCATTGACTCCAGGAGATGTTGAAAGGTGATGCAAGGAATCTGACACCATGCTTGATGAATAGCACTGTCGAGTTCTGTGAGATTTGATGGTTGTGGAACCAGCTGCCTGATGGCTCTTTTAACTTCATCCCACAAATGCTCAATTGGATTGAGATCTGGTGATTGTGGGGGCCACCTAAGCAAGGTAAAGTCGCCCTTGTGTCCTTGAAACCACTCCTGCACAATACGAGCACCGTGGCATGGCGCATTGTCTTATTGGAAGAAGCCATCTCCATTGGGATAAGCCATCAACATGATAGGATGAACCTGATCAGCAACGATACTTAGATATGTTGTGCTATTCAGACGTTCATAATGATCTGGCCCTCTAACAACTTCAGCACGAAATTATAGCTAATTTGCCTACAAAAGTCGGGTGATCGTAATAATCTGGCCACTCAGTGTATTTAATTCTGTTATGACTACATGGATGTGGCTAGAAAAGAGCACATAGCAATCTATATGTACATTGTTACTTTACCGGTTAAACATTTTTGAAATTGGAAAATCAATAAAAAGGAACCTTAATTTCAAACACAAATACACACCACAAAGGGGGAGGTCGGTCACTATTTTTGGATTCTGCGATGGCCACACAACTAAACACTACTCCAAAGAAGCAAATGGTAACAGAGGTCAACACGCTGTGTGACCTGCAACTATTGAATGTTTGAAAGCATTTGTACCTTTACTAAGTGCACTGCACACTCTTAACTGTCGCTGAAAACAATGGGCAGACAAGTTCAGGCTACCTTGCAGAAGCACATTTCCTATTGCAGAGAAGGGAGGGAGGCGGGGAGGGGGACTGGTTCTGTCCCTGAACCGTGCCACCCCGCAAATAACCCACTCATTCCTCACACGGACGAAGCTGACCAGAAAGGCCCGCTGAACAAGCAAGGTTTGGGCAGCGAGCAGCCGGGGACCTAGAGCGGGCGAAGGCAGCCCGCTGGTTCCAAAGCGCCCAATACGAAAGGTCTGCACTCGCCTTATTTTTCCAGCCCCTGACCACCAACCTGCTCACCCTCACCTCCCCGCGCAGAAACGCCGCAGTGCCAACCTGGGCTCCAGCTGACACTGCGAGGAGGGAAAGGACGCCAGGTCGCCCTCGCCAGGAGCCAGTGCCAGGTGAGTGCGCACGCGGCACCCGGGCCGCCAGCCGTTCCCGCGCGCTCTGCCGTCCGACGCCTCACCCGCGGGGTTACGGGGCCCGTGGCGCGAGGGCAGCCGGGAGCGCGTGCGCGCGGGAGTCCGGGCGCCTCGCGCCGGCAGGTGGGCGCGTCCTCTCGCGAGCGTGCGCGCGCCGCGCCGCGCCTCCTCCCTCACGTTCCGGGCACTCCGCGTCCCCTCCCCGCCAGGAGCGCGCGCCTCCCGCCCTCGCGCCAGGTCCCTCTCGGTCTCCCGGAGGCGCACACTCCCCGCGGAGCTTCTGCCACAGCCGCCGTCTCTGCCGCAGCTCTCTAGCCCCGCGGCTCGAGCCTCGACCCCTCCGCGCAGCGTCGCGGTCCTCTCCTCCTTCCTCCGCCACTCCCCTTCCCTTTCCCGCCCTTCGCTGCCACCGGGTCCGCGGAGAGCCTGGCTGCGAGGCAGGTGGCTTGAGAAGGGGCTTAGGAAAATGGAGGTGCCGCGCCTGGATCATGCCCTCAACAGCCCCACCAGCCCCTGTGAGGAGGTGATCAAAAACCTCAGCCTGGAGGCCATTCAGCTGTGCGACCGGGACGGTAAGAGCGGCCGGGACCGGAGGGAGAGGGGCCGAGCCCGCGCGCGCCCGGGCGCCGCGGCCAGTCGGGCTCCGCGGACCCTGCCCACTCGGGCGGCAAGGTCTTTTGTTGTCCCCTCGGTGCAAATAAATGCAGGTGGGGGTTCCCCTCAGCCCCGCCGCCCTCCCTTCAGACCCCAGAAACAAAAGGACACCGGGGCTGGCGCGTTTGGCACGGGAAGGCGGCGGCGGCGGCGTCCCGGGCCGCGTCGCCCCTCGCTGTCCTCGCCCAACGGCCCCAGCGAGGAGCTGCCCGGCTAGCGCGCCGCTCCCGCCCGGGTCGAACCGCGACTCGGGTCTTTGCCGCAGTCCGGATTCCCTGGGTCTCCTGGCACCGAAAGGGAAATGCCCTCTAGAGTCGAGATGTTTGCAGCAACCCCTCCCCACCCCCACCCCACTAGTTGGCATTTTCTGGACAGAAACTTAACAGTTCCTTTTAAAAACCTCCCATCTTCGGCCATCATCCCCCGTCTCGCCCCCATCCCCAACACACACAATGTAGAGTTATTTTTATCCTCTCCCAATGGGATTGGGATCACAGGGGTTTTTTTGTGGGGTTTTGTTGTTTGTTTGTTTTCAGTGAAAAGGCAGAAAAAGAGTGAGTTTCAGCACCAAGGACAGCCACAAGCTTAGTGGTTTGGGGCTGTCATTCAGAAACGCGAAAAATCTGCCCAGGTGTCAGAATCTTATTAACCAGTGTCACCCCAAAATTTTAATATAAAAATAAAAAGTTAAGACAGGAAAAAACAATCTGTAAAGGAAGTGGACTCGAATATCTGCTGTGATTCAGAATATGTGCCTTGATATTATACGGTGCCTTCTATTGTTAAAGTTGACCGGCTCCCAAAGAAGGAAATTGATTGAACGCAGACAGGTCTGAGCGTTACAGAGAAGCTAGTACCGTGTACAGTGTGGGTAGTTCTAGCGCTTCTGTGTTAGTTGGAGTAGTTGCAGAGTCACTGCTATTTCAGTAATGCGGAATAAAACTTCATTTGTAAAGAAGTCATCTGATCAGTAACCACTGGCCAAATATATGTGAGAAAGGAAAAACAATTGTGATAAAGAAAAAAACAATTTATATTGTCAAGATGACCCTGAACACTTTGGGCTGTAAATTAAATTAATGTTTAACTCTTTATAATGCTTAACTGGTGATTTAAACATGTTTTAAGCTCAGGTTATGTAGAGATACTGATGTGCTCACAATAAGGTTGTAAAATTTATCACTATGTAAGCCAAATAGAGGACATAGGTCTTGTTTCCAAAGTCATTGACGTGGTAGTAACTTGGTTAGGTGTTGCTATACAGTACAGTTTAGGTCAACTGAACATTGAATTTCTGTTTATTAATAAGTTTAGGACACAGGATAATTGTTCTTTGAAGCCAGAGTCACTTTAAATAATTTCTGAAATAGGTGTAGTATGGATAAATAAATACTCTCGCAAATGCTGCTTATAGTATTTCCTTTATCCTTAGACTATTTTGGTCACCATAATAGGTGCACATACTTATGGCATCTAAAAGTCATTATTTTGGTATTTCGTATATAAGCTTGCATTATTAGACTATAAAGATTATTTTAATATACCACATAGGAAGTCATGTGGGTTATAGTTTATGCTTCTGTGAAATGACTTTTTGTAATGTTACCATTGTAAATATTTTATTTCATTTTCATTTACTTCAATGATATACCAAAAACTCATTACTGTAGTAATTGGAAATAGGCAATTCACGGTTGCTCCTCAGAACCCAGTAATCTTAATACTTAATATTGCCTTTACCATATGTTTAGAGATATTAGGGAAAATAATGTTTTTTTACTTTTTTATGAACTTAACAAAGTTAATAGTGTAGAGTGCAAAAATAATGCTGCATATATTGTGGTCTCTTTTAGAATGGTAGCTATTATATTTTGGTGGTATTTTTTAGTTGTATCAGTTCACAATATTGATTCTGAAAAATGAGTAAGTTATGTAACATTTAATTTTGAGGTGGGGTGCTGGCACTAGGCAATATCTATGAAAATTACTACTTATTTACAGACTTTTAGTTGATTAAATATAAATTAAATAGGGTTTCATTTTATAAAATAGCTTATACCTACAGATCTACCTACACCTCTATTAAAAGATGTGAAAAATTAGGAAATAGGTTGCTCAGAGATGTTGTTTAAATGTTTACTTTTTTATTTTGTGACTATACCTGTCAATTCCACAAATGTTAAGTTGACTTCATAAGAATAATTTAAAAGAGATACTATAGTTGTTTTATAGAACAATTTAAAAATGTTGCATTAAATTTGTCAACCAGACCTTATTTATCATAATTTTATATTAAGAAATTTTCAGCTAGATAGATGCTGTTTGCTTCCTTCACTTCCAACCTCTCACTTCTTCTCAGGTCTCATCATTTTACTTCTGTAAATATATAACATAGAAAGATTAGGATGTGGCAAAACATTTATGTGCTTAAGTACATAGTAAGTGCTGTATTGTGCTGTATGATCATAGAAACACATTTGTCTAATTTGCTCTTTACTTTTCTCACTATTTCACTCTATTGACCTGACAATAGGAAAAATGGGAGCAACATGAATTTCTTGGAAGTGGAATAAAACAGAAAAGGAGAACATATTATTATTAAATATACATTTCCTTTTACCCTCTCCACTTGTAGATGTTTTCATTTTATGATGTTTTGCATGTTACATCAACTAAGAGCTATAGTTGCTGGTAAACATACTGTATGTCTTATTTTTCCTTGGCTCTCTTTTATATTTTTTTGTCTGTCACTTGCCTGTTTTCTTATAAATTAACGTGTGCATTATTAGTTACAATTCACAATGTTTCTTTATTTCATAGTTTCTCAAAGTATTTAATAGTCTGTGAAATAGTCATATAATTCTTTTAATGAAGTTAGAAGGTTCTTATACACTCACATATTATCTCATTGTGCTTTTATCCTAGGCATGTGATCTTTGGTTCCTAGTTCATGGTCCCTGCCTGGATGTTACTTGTAGTTCAAAATGATGATACCTGATAGACTTCTATTGGGAAAGCTAGGTAGATGTGCTGTAGATATAGTAGTTTGCATAATCTCTATTCTAAGTACAAGAGTATTTCTGTTCCTCCTTTCTGCTGTGTTGAAGTATCCTCAAGTTGCATATGTAATGTACTTTAATTGTGGCTTTCAAAAAAACTGAAGGGGAAAGAAAGCATTAACTTCTCATATGCAAGCATCAATAATATGAGAAACCATCTCCAGTTTGTTTCTTCATATAGATACTTCAGACTCTAATTTACAGATGATAAGATAAAATAGCCCCTACTCACACATAGAATTCTACATTACTTGTACTTTTCATTGTTTTCATCATGCATATGTATATAGAAGCTTTCTTTTCTTGCTGAAAGGAACGATTTATCCATATGTTGCTTTACATGCATCCTAGCTCCCTGTACTCTTGTGTGACTGATGTGTCATAAGTATAATAGTAAGGGAGAAAATACAAAAATAATTTGTTGTATAGCATTTAAATCCATCCCCAAGGTTTCCTAGCTTTAACAGTATTATTTCCATGATCTAGGCATTTTATGACCCTCTAGATATGGCTTATGGAGTTTATGATGCTAGTAGTCAGCAGGGGAACATGCTTTAAAGAAATTGCACATACAGACACTGACAGATTTCCCTGTCTTTGTCTCTAACAATAGTTTTGTGGAGGAAAAGAAAGGTTTCCTCCTTTTTACATAGTTTAAAAAAAGATAAATTTCTTTAAATTTGTACATTATCCTATCCATTTAAGTTATAAATCAGCTGGGACTTCCTTCTTTATGCTTATTGACATGTGAATTAAACAAATTTTAACTTTGAAAACATAAGGTAACATGAAATGCTTCGTAGCATGTTTAGTTTATCTCTGCTGTATTAGGTAATCCTTAGTGACATTTTCTGAAGCAACATCTAGGAGGAGTTCCCATAACTGTTACCTTTAATAGTACAGGAATGTGAGGTCTCACTGGCATACATATAGCATAGTGATAATACCATCTTAGAATCAGAAAGACCTCTACAGAATATTGACCTTTTTATAGATATGTTTGTTATCTTAAGCAAATTACTTAACCTTTGGTTAGCCTCAAGCTTTCTCATTTTAAATGGATATAATAATGTTGATCCTGTAGGATTGTTAAAATAATTAAATGAATTATTATGTATCTTTTCTCAAGTTTTGACACAAAATAGAGAATAATTATTATTATAAATGGAATATTATTCTCTGCATACATTCCTGAGGTGAACTGCTTTTTATTTTATTTTTTGCCAATGTTTTGATCCTTTTTTTTTTTTTCATTTCAGTTGTGTTTTATTTACTTGGTAAATACTTCTTATGTCAATTTAACTTCATGAGTAATAAATGGAAACTGTAAATCTGAATTTTAAAAGCATAGTTACAATATTCTATCCTTTGCTCACATTTTCCTATCCCATCAGACATATCCTTGTCAGCCTTAACCTTGCAAGCTCTTTTCAGCTTCTGCTTCACATCTACTGTTTGCTGCATTTCGTGTGCCTTGTGACTTTGATTCCTGCTTTGGGTAGGTGTTTGCATCCGAACCGTTCTCTGTTCTCGATTTAACAATTTTTTTCCTTATGATTTTTTCCTAAGGATAGCTCTGTACTACCATATGTGATCTCTGTATTCATTTCTTTGACCCAGATATGACTGTAGAGATACTGTAAATTTTCATTAGTGACTATGAAACAAAACAAAAATAAAATAAAAAAACGAAAAGAAACAAACTTGAAAAAAGCTTTAAGACCATCAGATTATGTTAAACCAATTCATATTCCTAGTAGGGTTTCTAATTCATTCCCAGTGAAGAACAGGAAATTATTAGAATAAAAGTCTCATCAAAGGAGATGTGACCAGACTCCCTCCAGTGGTAGAGTGACTGATGTGTCATGAGTAGTAACACTGGCAACTTCCTTTGTTGCATAGGTAAGCCAGTCAGAAATTCTCTCCATAGAACACTATCTAGAAAACCTCCAAGTCACTTGTTTTTTGCTGCTGATATTTTCCCCTCTTTATATTGTTTACGAATTACTTAAATTCAGTTTACTACTCTAAACCATTTCCCTCATTCTGTAACTGTTTAAAAGATTTTATTATTACTAGGCATTAGTTAAATGGTCTTATTTATCAGGCTATATTTTATTCAAACATTGGAAAGTAAGGTTAGTATTTGGGGAAGATTTCTAGCAAAAATATATAGAAGTGTTGAAGAATCTTGACAGAAAACAGGTAGGCAGCATAGAGTGTTCCCTATATGTAATGACAGTGAGTGGCAATGGTATAAAAGAAATAACAAAATAATTACTAAGACTGTGATTGAATTTTCAAGCAAATGGAAACTTATCAGGAGTCACTTAGAATTTTAAGTCTGGGAAATCAGAAGAGTCACTGACTGGAAAGAAAACAAGGAGAAATAAAATAATATTAAGACCCCGTGATGACAATTTTTTTCACCTCAAATTTTCGTTCCCAGTGAAAATGCAAACGTGTCCTAAGCCCTTTTCCAGGAGCACTTCCCTCTCTCACAGAAATCATATTTGCAGAACAATAGTACATGCTGCCTTCTCATTATTGTTTCGATGTGAATGCCCCTCAGAGAACCACTTACATTCTTTTTAGACTTGTTTCACTCCATTCCTGTTCTTCAAAGGCAGTTACTCATAGTCCAATGATAACGTTTTTGAGAATCATTACTAGACAAAAACCAACCACTTGATACTTTATAGAAGAGTGTGAACTAGAAATTTTTTAGTAATCTCTGTAAAGTTAGTTTTAGAGTCAGGAGAGTTTTCAGAGGGATTTAGCAATAATGTTTACGTTAAGACATTTTGAATCTAACTGTAAGACTCCCTTGGAAACCTATTAAACACTTAGAAATTTCTATTGTGTTCTGAGGGAAAGAGTTGTAGAATGAGGAAGAGAATTGTTCACAGAACTATACATTCCACTAGTGAGACCAGAACTTAGGTGTAAAAAGGAAGGTTAGGATTTGACTTGAGTTTTAGAGTGCCTCACCTCTTGAAGGAAAGGAGTGAACATATGCTGGGGAACCCCAAAGATGAAATAAATCTATATTCCAGGTTTGTTAAAAATGGAAACAAGAGCTCTGCATTTTGAAGTTGCCCAATAGATATAGTTAAGCAAAAAGCATCCTACTCTGAATTGTGGTTAGTTTTGTCTGTGATGTTATGACTATTTGGGCCAAGTTTGTGATTCACTTTAAAAGGGTTGCTCTGTGGGGATTATTGCACATATATTACTTGTTGCAGTGATGTGGCAATTAATGTAAAAAAAATCTCTAGATCTCTTTTTTTATGGCCAGTGGGAATGCTGCTATCTAATAATAGTATGAAAGGCTTATAGCTTTCCTAGACATATGGTATTAAAGAAAAGGCACAATATTTTTTTCAATATACTTACTTTGATTTTCTTGAAAAATAGTGTCTTATCTTCTGTAAGCCTGAATATTGACGAATGTCTCAAAGTCTTAAAGTCTTTCCATTTAAAAAGCTGATGATAAATGCAAACAACAATGATAATTTTTGAGCACCTAGTGTGTGATAGTTTTTTTAATGATTGTACATTTGTATTATAAATAATGATGCAGAACAGGATCAACGAGTTATGGTCCTTGGGCCAAATCTGAAAACCTGTTGCCAGTTTTTGTAAGTAAAATTTCATTGGAACATAGCCATACCCATTTGTTTACATGTTGTCTATGGCTGTTTTCTTGCTGCAACAGCAGAGTTGAGTAGCTGTGACAGCAGACCACATAGCCCACAAACCTCAAAATACTTATTATTTGCTTCTTTACAGAAAACAGTTGCCAACTCCTAATGTCGAGGATTGAGAAAATAAATTAACCTCTCTTGATAGGAATAAATATATTGAAAGAAGAGTTTCTGAAGAAAAAAAGTACAATTATTTTGCTTTTATATGTTACCAGGGTTTTGAGATTATGCAGATTGGGCAGAGAGCTGAAGAAAGCTGAAAAGCTTTACCAGGCAATAGGATAGCTCTTTTAAAGATGGAGTCAGTTAAAGATGGGTAGCCATCTGTGCCATTGTGTCTGATAGGCAGTAAGAGAAACAAGTCCTAATTATAACTCGAAATTGTCTTCATATGAATAACTTTAGAAGTAAATATTAGTTATGCATTAGTATTTTCAGGTATTATAATTCTAGTAATAGCTATGTTTTAAAGTTGAAAAATTATGATGTAAACTTTCAGAAATATGGATAGATTTGATGCATATTACAGAAATTTATATATATTTTTTTCCTTATAAACCAAATACTCATTGAGTCAAACAAGATCTTATCTTCCTATCTTTTATCTCTACTGTAATACTTCTTAGTCTGCGTTTTTGTGGTTTCTAATCTATCATTGACTGATTACTTATAAAAATATAATTAAAATGAATTATTAGAGAAATGAAATTTAAAAGATCCAAAAAGATTCAATCGATATAAAATTCCTATAAAATTCCTAAGAAAGTCTCTAAATGCTTAATCATAACTTTTATATTTATCACATCGCAGACTGGCAAATAGGTTGCAGACCATAATTTGAGTATATTGGCTAAAGACAGTACCATTCTATTCTTATTCAATGATTAATTTTTAGGTACTAAACTTACTCTATTACTATTCTCACTTTATTTCCTTTTGTTATTTTACTTACCTTGTATTTTTACCATTTTTTGTACATGTATTCCAACCTTAAGGTATTAAGAACTTGAGGGGGAAAGGGGTGCAAAAATGAATATAACTTGGATCCTGCATTCAAAGGATTTGTTGGCATTTAAGAAGACAATATATTTAAATAACTGTAATAATATGTAGTGGTAAGTACTATAATAGTGTATAGAAGAGAAAGTGGTTAAGTCTGTCTTGAGTTTCACAGAGGAAAGGAACATTTTTTTCTGGTTATTAACTGAACTACCAAAGAAAATAGAGACAGACTTATAGATAGAAAGCAGACAGACAGTTCTGGTGAGGGGAGAAGTTGTTGGGAGGGGTGATGGGATTGAGCAAAAAAGGAAAAATAAGGGAACTCATGGACATGGACAACAGGGTGGTGGTGGTGGAGGTGGAGGTGGAAGAGGCCATAGTGGGGATAAATGGTGTTGGAAAAAATAAAAATGAAAAATAAAATTTGCCAGAAGTGGGAAAAGGCCATTTCTGGTATAGAGCATATATAAAGGCATAAAATCATGTATATTCAAGGAATCATGGCATTTAGTATTGCTCAAGGAAAGAAGTGGTCCTTATGAGAAAATATACTGAAAGGTAATTAGGACTAGCCAGATTCTGGCATGAGTTTGGATTTATCTAGTCTGAAATCTCATTAATAGATTTCAAACTTTCTAATTTGTAGAGAATCTTTTAAAAAAACAACACACATTTTGCAGAAGTAAAAATAACATTTTATTAGTATACTTTTATCCTGTAATTTCAAAATCCTAGCATTCTTCAGATAAAATCAATCAGAAGTAATGAGAAATTAAAATTGCAGTTATAGTTGAAAGTTGCTATTTTTATATCAGCCTCAACACCTGCTTTATTTTTGTACTAGAGGCTCAGTGCACAATATTCGTTTACTTGCGGGGGGGGGTCCCTCAGCCCAGCCTGTGCCCTTTCGCAGTCCGGAACCCCTTGGGGGATGTCCACCTGCCAGATTAGGCCCGCTTCTGGCTGAGGCACACTGACCACCAGGGGGCAGTTCCTGCCATGAGCACCTGCCCCCTGGTGGTCAGTGCACGTTATGGCAACCAGTCGTTCAGCTGTTTGGTCGATTTGCATATTAGCCTTTTATTATGTAGGACTTTATTTTTACTGAATTGTTCCTAGGAAATTCTGGTTCATACAGATAAGTAGTGGCAAATGGTAATGTTTTAAAACTCATTTTACATTCTCACAATACTCTTCAAATAAACTGATACAGATTTAAAGAGAAACAGTAAGATATTTTTCAATATATTTTTATTAGTTTCAGAGAGGAAGGGAGAGGGAGAGACATAGGAACATCAATGATGAGAGAGAATCATTGATCAGCTGCCTCCTGCGCACCCCCTACAGGGAATTGAGCCTGCAACCCTGGGAAATCGAACCCTTGACCTCTGGTTCATAGGTTGACACTCAGAGTAGATGTATTTTCATCTAGAGTCAAAGAGTAAGTGTTCCTTTTGGAGGGAGGTAATAGGATGGAGTCATCAGTGAGTTTAGTTTTTCATTGTTGTGGGTTTTGTGTGTTTTTTTGAGAAAATAAGTATTTTGTGATATCCTGAGATATTTGTTGATAACATTAAGAAAAAACTCATAACTTTTTGCTGATCTGTTAAATTTCAGGCAGTGGAATTTATTTTACTTTCATAGTGAATCTTAAAATTTTAAGAATCAATTTACCTACATTCATAAGTTTGGTAATATTGTAACTATATTGTCAAATTGCGTTTCTTCAACATATTAAACATCTGGTTTATCAAATTAGTTTGCCCCTTATCTTTATTTGAAAGATATCTATCAAAGGTTTTTTGATTTAATAAATAAAGTATTTTTGTTTCTTTTGAAGTATTTATATCTTGCTTCAGGATGCACGCCCACCTAAGTTTGGTATAAAAAATGAATTTGGAAATTTTATATTCATAACATTATAATTAGTTTAAAAATTTTTAATTTAAGCAATAGTCTGCATGTGATTATCTAAAACTATTTTTAAACACCTTAATATTCAGTCCTTAGTAGTGAACAATTATTACTTCATGAAAGCTGGCAATAGCTTTTACAGGAACTACCCCTCCCCCCAGATTTTAAAATTTTATTGACTTCTCTTAATATAGTCGTCTCAACACTTCTAACAGTTTCGTTGATGGTATGTAAAAAACTGATTTAGACATTAAAAATTTCTTCTCCGCCCTAACCGGTTTGGCTCAGTGGATAGAGCATCGGTCTGCGGACTGAAAGGCCCCAGGTTCGATTCCGGTCAAGGGCATGTACTTTGGTTGAGGGCACATCCCTAGTGGGAGGTGTGCAGGAAGCAGCTGATGGATGTTTCTAACTCTCTATCCCTCTCCTTTCCTCTCTGTAAAAAAATCAATAAAATATTTTTTTGAAAAAAAAAATTTCTTCTCCATTGTTTGTCATTTTACCATTCTTGCATTTTGCATTTACCTATTTGAGAAACTTCTACACATGTAATGGAGAGACCTGCCACATTCATATTATCATTCAGTTAAATTGGAAACATTATTTCAGCATTTGAATTAATCAAGTATAGGTGATGAATAATTTTGTACTCTCAGCATTTCAGACATGTACCAAGGTTTTATTTCAGTTTTTGGATAACAGTTTTATTAATTTAATTTAATATATTTATTGCAATGTCAGGCACACTTTTTTATAAAACCATGGAACTTGTCAGAGACCATATTTGCAAAAACTTGTATGAACACATATGTAATACCTTAATCAATAAAGAAAATAAAAAACAAAACAAGAAATCTAATGAAAAGTTATCACTTTTTATCAGTACAGTGTAAATTTTACTGATAGATGACTATCAATGAAATTTAGCATTGTATTTTAGCTTTTGTGAGAGCTTCCAGCATATTTATTTCATTTTGAACATAGTTGTGAGTGTAGTCAATATTAGCTGAAAAATCAAGTGGTACTAATTAATAGTAAGACTTTGAGACATCTTGGGCCAAATCAGTCTCAATACATACATGTTAACGTTTCTTAAACGTTTCTTATTGTAACTAGGTAAGTTTTATAGGTAAATTGCCTTTATTGGAAAAAGTAAAACTCTATCCCAAACTTAGAATAACTTCATCACAAATATAATTAGAATAATTAGAGAAATACACAAAATTCATAGAAAGCTCTTCTATTTGATTTGGGCTGAAAGGCCAAATATATGCACCTGAATCTTGCATGAAATGCATTGAACTCTGCTTGCAGGTACAGGTGTACACCTCAAAGATAATTGCAGGTTTGGTTTCAGACCACTACAGTAAAGTGAGTATTGCAGTAAAGTGAGTGGTAAACATTTTGCTGGTGAAGGGTCTTGCCTTCAGTTTTGAAAAAAATACATAACATCTGTGAAGCACATTAAAGCCAGTGCAAAAAAATAAAATAAAATAAGATGTGCCTGTAATAATGTGTTCATAAAATTTTATTTGAGCTTATACTTGCTGACTTGAGTTAAACAAACAAACAAACAAACATGAAACATGAACAGAGCCATAACCTTTTTATACATTATGCCATTTCTTGCTCTGAGGTAGCAGGCAAACTTTTGATGTTATCCAAAATCACATAATACAGCACAATATAATATGTGCTATTTGTATTGCAATTTTAAAAATAGTTAAAATAATTTAAAAGGAAGATAAATGATAACGTTTGCTGAACCCTTTAATGAACTCTGTATTTAAAAATATCAATAAATCATTGCTCAGGACCAATTTAAACCACTGATTCTCACCTGCAGGGCTTGTTAAACACAGATTGTTAGGTTCCACCCCCGGAGTTTCAGATTCATTAGATCTGGGGTGGAGTCAGAGGACTTGAATTTTCTAGCAAATTTCCAGATGATGCCAATATTGGTGATTCAGAGAGCACACTTGAAGAAGCACTGCTCTAGGTAGCGTGACCAAAGAAATTCTTAGGTAAGAAAGAGATACTACATATTTGGTTTTAATAAATAGTATTCTGGTATCCATCTGCGGAATGAACTGGGATAGTGAGCCCAGAAGTTTAACCACTTAAAAGGCGATTATAGATGCTAGGATTGTTAAGACAAGGCAGATAAAAATAGGGAGCAGAATTGAACAACATATATCTTAAGTAAAAATTGGTTGACTTTGTGATTAAACTAGAAGTGTGAAATACCAAAAAGGAGTTTTTGTTGATGGCTAAATTTGCTAGATTGGGTATATTTTGACACCAATAAATAAAGTAGTAATTGTTGGTTGGAGGGAATGTGAAGGAGTGGCATTGATAACAAGCTCTTCCTAAAGTGTTTTGGGGACAAGTTAGGTTTCATACACTTGTGGAATGATTACATGAAAGAGTCCAGAAAGCATGTTTAAAATATCTGTGTCCCATAGGGAGAGAGTTTGAGGATAAAGATGAAAATTTGGTAGTCCTTTTCAAGCTATTTTGTTGTTGTTGCTGCTGTTTTTATCAAGTGTTCTTTATCTTTTAGTCAGTATTTTGGATCTTGTCAAATTGTTGAATGAGCTCATTAGAGTGAGTAAATTTGAATTCTTTTTGTGGTGTCCAAAAGCACTTAAAAGTTAATTACTTTTGATATAATAATAATTTTGACTTCAGTGTGGTTATTTGGGGAAGTTCACATGAAAGAAATACAGTTGATCCAAGCTCTGTATTTGTTAGATATATCCCCCTTATTTTGACTGGAAAGAGAATTAAGTATATGATTTTCCATGTTTACTGTGGAAATACACTGGAATAATTTTTTTTTCTCCTTGGCAACATAATTTGTAGTACATAAAATAAATGAACTGCTCGAACTTAAATTAGCAGGAAAAAAATGACACTGTAGCCAAAAGAAAAACTAAAATCTTCACCAAAGCTATTTCTAAAACTTTCATACTGCACATGTATTTCCAAGGTTGTTGTTTTTTTTGTTTTGTTTTGTTTTGTTTTTTTGTTTTTACTTTGAACCTACTAATTTAAATGCTTACTAGGATATCTATTTAATACTGGCCTAAACATGACATAGTCTTAATTACACTTAATTTTTGTGTATTTTTGCAGATTCTTTGTATTTAAAATTAGATAAACCTTTCATTTTAATAAATACAGTTTTGTGTAACTTTTTCAAAATATACTAAGTATGAATGTTTGAGATTATTCTTATGTATTTTCTTCTGTTGCACTTCAGTATGTCCAATATTAATTTCCATGGAACTTTTGTTATTTTTAGTGATTTTTTTAAAGGAAAGCTTAATGACTAAAAAGCAGTGGTTCTGGAGTTTGCTGTTTATACTACTTGTTTTGCTAAATGCTCTACTTATTGAAATTATAATGATAAAATTTCGGTAATAATATTTGACCTTGAAGTAGTGATGTGTTTCAAATACCATTTAGCCACCTCTAGTAGAATTTCTACTCTGCACCATGTGTTGTAGAAGTATATCTTCATCTATATAAATATTTCTAAAAACTTATTATAGATCAACATTCACTGAACATTTTCTTCACTGACTTCATAATAATTTGAAGAATGTTTCCCCAGGTTTTTTGTTGTTTTTTTGCCTGTAGCATTAATACTTTTTTACAGTTTAAACTTTCTGATTTCAAATACCACTTAGTTTCATTATTATGTACTAATATTTTCATGAAAATCTTAAATATATTTCTCTGGATACATGCATTATGCTATTTATTTACCACAAGTAATGTGTGTGTGCATTTATGTATTTACTTATTTTTATTGCATTTTAAAATAAAGATGTGCTGTCCTTTAAGAAAATGTGATATAAAATCTAAACTTAACAAAACACATTAATCAGGGAATAAACATTTTTCCTATAATAGTGTTCTTTGTCATTTCTCTAATGTTTTCATTGTTAAGAACTTGACAAAAAAGGCAAAATGGCAGTGAAATGTAATACCAACTAAATTGTCTTAAACAATGGTTTCTTAAATTTTGTCTGAAATTTTTATGAGGGGAAGTATATACTAAACATTGGGAATGCAGATTTAACATTTTTAGCAGCTTCTATTTATAGGCCATGTGAAAGGTAGCTCCATTATAATTGTGCTGACAAATTTCAAAAGCACTGCTGCATTTGTATCATTTCCTTACGAGTTTGCACATTTCTATCAACATTTCTTTATTTTTTTTCCTTTGAACACCCAGAACTCTTGTGAAATGTCAAAAACATTGTTTTGAAGTAAAAAATGACTCCTAAGAAAGCTAAGTGTGATGATGTAAGAAAAAAGAAATGAGAAAAAGGATTTCACCTAAAATAGTTTTTGTTAAATTAAAAAGTAGTTTTGCAGCACTGGCTGTCTGGCTAAGTTGGTTAGTGTCAACCCATATACAAAAAAAAAAAAAAAAAAAAAAAAAAGGTTGCAGGTTCAATTCACAACCAGGGTACATATCTAGGTTTCAGGTTCAGTTCCCAGTTGAGGCACATACAAGAGGCAACCGATAACTGTTTCTCACTGGCATTGATGTTTCCCTCCCTTCCTCTCTCTCTGAAATCAATAGAAACATATCCTTGGGTGAGTATTTTTTAAAAATTTGCAAATTTTTGTTTTTGACTAATTTTATTATATTAACATAAGGTATCATAACTTATTTTGCTTTTAAAATAAACTTTATTGTCTTGTATTATCAGTAAGGGTCTGTGAATGGCTTCCTTCTATTTGTTGTACTCAATTTTTTATGGGGGAATTATATACTTTGCATTTACAATGTAAGGAAATTCAAAAGTGTTGTGTAAATGCCTTGAGTATATTTTGTATGAATCCAAGGTCACATAAGATAATCAATTGGACCGTAGAATATAGTAATAGAACTTCCATTAATATTTATTTTGTCTTAAGTTTGATTAGTCTTACCTACATAGGTTAATACTTGGTACATCAAATAACCATGTAGACTGTATGTACATGGAGTACCCTTGTATAATTAGAGTATGGAATTGAGAAATGAAAAATATTAGTGTTTAGTAGAACACCTACTGATGTACTTTCCTGCATTCTGATGTACCTGTTTTTTGTGTGTGATATCTTCTCCAATTGTGATTGCCTTAAAACCAAGTATTTAAATAAATTGAATTTAGAGCTGGCCATTTGAATTGCTATATCACAAAATATTAAACCAAGATTATCAAAATAAAAACACATATTTGTATACTTTTTAAGTAATAAATATAAATTTAATTATATGTATTTTATGTATTTTATCATTCTAAATTTTTATTTTGTCCATAGTCTATAATCTTTAGATTGCTTTGAATAGTATGAACATTTTAATAATATTAACTCTTCCAATCCATGAGCATGAAGTATTTTTCCATTTATTTGATCTTCAATTTCTTTCATTAGAGTTTTATTGGTTTTTACTGTACAGATTTTTCCCATCCTTGGTTAAATTAGTTTATACTTATTTCATTCTTTTTGATGCATTTGGAAATGGAATTGCTTTCTTAACTTCTTTCTGTTTCTTTTAATTTCTTGTTATTAGTGTATAGAAATACAACGATTTCTGCATATTTGATTGTGAATCCTGCAAATTTACAGTATTTGTTTATTCAAACAATTTTATGTAGCCTTTAGCATTTTTCTTTGTATAATATCATGCCATCTGCAAATAGTGACAGTTTTACTTCTTTCTTCCAATGTGGGTGCCTTTTATTTTTCTTCTTGCCTAATTACTCTAGTTAGGCTTCCTAGTGCTGTGTTGAATAAAAGTGATGAGAGTAGGCAGTCCTTGCCTTGTTCCTGAGAGATACAGTAAGGGGAGAACTGAAACGTATCCATTGGATTTGTTACCATGGAGTGTATTGTGACATGACAAGAGGACTTCTGTTGGAATGGTACAGGCAGAAACTAGACTTGACTGGTTTTAAGAGTGCATAGGAGGTGAAGAAATGGAGATAACTTAACACATTTTGGATGATGTTCTCAGAGAAGGATGTATAAGAGTAAGTGTTTTAAAAATGTATGTGTGTGTGTGTTTTCTAGATTGTACTATATGCTACTTGAAAGTATGAACTCTAGTGTCTCTAACTCATCTTTGAATCTTCTTGCACTTATGCATTCAATAATGATTATTGAACATACAGGGTGGGCAAAAAGTAGGTTTACAGTTATAATACAAATAAATAATGCAATAATTAATAAATAATAAAAGAATAAATTGCTTAATGTACTCACAACTGTAAACCGACTTTTGTCAACCCTTGTATGTCAATTAGCCTTCTAATTATGAGAAGAGTTTTGTTTTGCTATTAATATTTATTTTGCTACTCTTGGAGGAGATTCTAATACTCAAAATTTATATAGTTACTAATGGAAAATTGCTTTTGCCTTTTCATAACCTTGAGATAAAAAGTAATATATACAACCCTACCTCTTAAAAAACACTATCTCCAATATTTATTTTGCAACTGAGGCACTTTTTAGTCTTCAGGTATAGAGAATTTGAAGTGATGAGGGAAGTGGTCTATTTTTATTTAGGAAAATAAATTTCAGTGTGCTGATCAACTTTATAATAATGCTCTAAATACAAATAAAGTCTCAGTTTTTTAAAAAAAACATTATGATACAATAGCTTCTCTACTGTTTTCAATTATACTTGCTAGTGAAAACAAACAAAATAAAATAATTTGTCAATAACTATTATGTATGTTTTGAAACTCCAATTTTTAAATTTCTGGTGCAGAGAAAAATGTACACCTTTCTTCCTAATTTTTCTTCATGAAGTACAATTGTGGTATCTGTATTTCAAAGAAATGTTTGCTCTTGAAATGTTTTAACTGTTTCTGTGCATACTGATAACTGATTATATTGTCAAGTTATTCTACATTAAATTTTTTTGCATAAAGTTACTGTAGTTACAATAACTATTTATAAAGTTATTATATTTAGATACAAAACTTTATTTGTAATCTATTCTTCAAAGTTAATCTCAAGCCACATCTCTGAAAGCCCATCCTGATGACTCCAGAGTATCCAGATAGCTTCCTTCAGAACTGTTATAACATTTTGTCAGATTCTTCTATTTTACCCTATGTCTATGTTGCATGGGCTTTGGAATAAAACAAGACTTTCATATCTTTGCCACTTCTAGTTATCTGATCTTAGGAAAGGTTGCCTAAATTATTTGTACTCAAGTGATTCCCACTAAAAATGGGGAGAATGATATTCAATATATCAGGAGAGAGGAATTTATCTGGAAACTAAGCTCCAAGGGCCCTTTCACTTGTACTTGTTTCTAGTACTTGATTTTGTACCCCCAATTTTGTATTGTTTTTTCCCAAATAGGACACCCCAAACTGTATAACTTCAGACACTTCAAAATTTGGATCCATCCATGTCTATAATAAGAAAAAAATTCATATATGGAGTCCCAACATATTCAGAAACAAGGACAGCTACTTAAGCAAATATCTTAGCTTGGAGACTTGGGTGACTCACAGAACTGGCAGTGGCACCTCTGAGTTTGATTTCAATGAAATTTATACAAATCTTATAAAATTATTCATTCAGTAGTCAACTAGAAGGTAACATTTAGTGAAAAGAGAGTATTTTATCTTAGTTTAAGTTCAGAAAGTTTATGCTAACATAATACCTGAATTTCTTTGTTTTTCTGGTAGGCATGCTTAAAAAGAACTATTTCTCAAGTGAAGGTAAGAATGATGAAAGCTATTAAATGTATTTAATAGGAAGCATTATTATACATTCCATTTTTCTAACGTTTTATTATGAATCATAAGTACATTCAAGCTATCTAAATTTTAGTCTATAAATTGAATAGTGATATATAATATATAATTTATGTGCCATAATTTATTTTTCTCCACATTTGTCCTTTCATTGCTAAGCACAATACTTTATACAAAACTTTACGCAAATAAAGTTTTGTAACTAAATGTAATAACTTTCTCTGCTAAAACGGTGACCAAGAAGACTATTTATTAAAGCAAAATGCTCTGCTCCTGCATCAGATGACACCTACTGAGAAATAGAAACATTCTCTCCTTCAGTCCTTTAGATTTTGAGAGTTTCGACCTCCCTGAAGAACACCAGATTGCATAGCCACCCGCCCCCCTTGAATGGAGTACCTCAAAAATTGAAAAGCTGTTAACACCTTGCCCCCCTTCACTCCTGAAGATGCCCTCTCCACTGGGGGAGTCTAATCCGTTGCAGTCTCCCTCGAGCATTCTGTGGACTGTGAACGTTGAGTTGCCACCTGTTTGCCATGACTTAGAGATTTAAGTTTCTTGTGTGTATGTCTTAATAGTTTAACAGATTCTTCTTTTACAAAAAAGAACTGGGACTATGATAAGGGACTTGAAAATGAAGATTCTTGATATAACAAATCCTTTATATAAGTTTGAGCTTTATATTGTTCTGAATGTGTAAATGAGCAAAAGTTTCCACATTTCAGTAATTTATATCTCAAGTTTTAATAATAAGTACAAATGTATAAAAAAAAGTATTCTAGGAAATAATCAAGTATTTGTTATTTTAAGGTTGAATAAAATAACAATAGGGTAAGTATAAGTGGCAAAAGGTAGTGTTTTTTTTATTTTATTGATTTTTTTTTTACAGAGAGGAAGGGAGAGGGGATAGAGAGTTAGAAACATCGATGAGAGAGAAACATTGATCAGCTGCCTCCTGCACACCCCCTACTGGGGATGTGCCCACAACCAAGGTACATGCCCTTGACCTGAATCGAACCTGGGACCCTTCAGTCTGCAGGCCGATGCTCAATCCACTGAGCCAAACTGGTTAG
Source organism: Myotis daubentonii (assembly GCF_963259705.1). Classification (NCBI taxonomy): domain Eukaryota; kingdom Metazoa; phylum Chordata; class Mammalia; order Chiroptera; family Vespertilionidae; genus Myotis; species Myotis daubentonii. The sequence goes on along the minus strand of NC_081852.1, from coordinate 30,707,107 downwards.
GCAAAAAGTGTTTTATATAGTGTTAATATTTCAGAGTACTTTTATTAAATTGCATCAAATACAAAATAGCTTTACTTTTCTCTATATGATCTTAAATAACAATTTTTTCACTCAGTTGTGAAATTATATGGACAGTCATAATCCAAACAAGTTCTACAGATATTTCTATCATTACAGTCCAGAAAGATTTTCATTAGTGTTGCTTATATTTTAAACATAATTACAATCAGGATAACAGGTTTAAACATAGGCTTTTTTGAATAGAGCAAAAATTACTAACATTCGAGTATTTATTGCCTTTCCCTTTCCTAAGGCCATTAAAAACATTTGGCTTGCTATCTTCCCTTCCTTTGACTTTTGCATGACTTTCCAAAAGCAATTTGGAAATTCTTGAGGTCAGGTGGGGAGGGATGAAAAAGATGGGGGAGTAATTTTTCTGGGAGTTTTACTGGAGAGGGAACCTGGTAAAACTCGAGTGTGAGGGATGTACATAGAATAAGGATTTTAAAAAGCATTGTTCAAAAAATGATTTTTTTTCCAAAAAAGTTATTTTGAAATTAGTTTCTATTGTCATTGGGTACCTCTGGCTACAACACAGCTTGAAATGAGACAACATATGTCAAAGATTTAATAATACTGGGAATTGTCAAAAGTTTTATATCAGTAATTGAAATGGGAGTGTGGGGGCACACTTTTATTTATGTTGGCTTGGGGGAAGGGAGCATGGGAAGGATGAGTGGAGTAAAATTTGATTCAGGGTGTCGTTCCAATATATAAAACAAACTTGGCAAATCTGTTTCCATCATACTTTTAGCCAAATTGATAGCATTTGCTCTAAGCGGAAATGTAGGATGCAGTCATTAAAGTGACCAGATGTCAGATCAGTTCTTCAGGATTTTACTATCAATCAAGATAGCAGTTTTTTCTTTCCTAGCTTTATCTGTTGTTTTAGCACTCAAAATTAAATTTATCCAGCTACAACAAATGAAGAGTCCTAGAGTAATTCTTGACAGTAACTTGCAAGGGAATGGTCTTTAATATTACTTGTATATGTAGTATAAATATTACATGCTATTCTGTATATAAATTTCCAAAAGGGAAAAGGAGAGCAATTTTTATAGACTGCCACTGGTACCTCATAGATTTTTTTTAAAGAAACAGTTTTTTGACTGGACTCTTCATATAAACATTTCTGACTTCACCTAGCTTAAAACACCTGATATTTAATTTAGAATTCATTAGTCATATAGGAATAATGGTCTCTTGGGGCTTTTCAGATGGAAACTACCATGTAAGGCTAATCTTTTATAGACTGGAAAGATAGATTACCACTGTTTTTATTTTCATTCTGTGAAAGCAGAAATTGGAAAAGTAAATTGAAAATGTAGAATTGGTAAAGACTAATTAGTTATGCTTTTTATTGGTAATATGACCTTTTACTGTCATTAACACTCATATTACTTCATGAGCAAAATGAAATCTCAAAGTTAGTAATTAGGTAGTTTTGAATTCAGAAATATGTACACAGCTTGCAAACTGTAAAAATCCATTGGTTGGAAACTAACTATATGTGCATTGTTTTCTTGCAGGGAACAAATCACAAGACAGTGGCATAGCTGAGATGGAAGAACTTCCAGTACCACATAACATCAAAATAAGCAACATTACATGTGACTCATTCAAGATTTCATGGGAAATGGATTCCAAATCAAAGGACCGTATTACACACTATTTCATTGACCTCAACAAGAAAGAGAACAAGAATTCCAATAAATTTAAACACAAGGTAAAATCCTAATACGCTTATATTAGCATCTTAAAAACTTTCTAAGTATGAGGACATTTTCAAAGAAGGAATAATGTTCTATTACTTACTTATATATAATGCATTTAACATTGGGAAAAATAAAAATTACATCTCAGTTAAAAAACCTATCCCTCTATGAAATTTTGTAAGAAAATGGAATGCCAAGTATATTGTTAAAATACAGTTTTTCTCAAAAAAAGGTAAAATCATGACTCACACAGACATAAAAAATGAACAGATGTTAAAGATTTTATTTCACTTATTGATGAGGTATAACAACCAGTTCAAAGAATAATCCAAAGAAAAGACAATCAGGATATTGAAATGAATGTGTAAAGTAGAGACAAAACTGTTTTGGGTTGGAGGAGAAAGCAAAGGCAGGAGTGGAGGGTTGTGTGTACTCCCACCCCCACTTAACAGAATTCATTTGCATGTATTTAGACAAGAATAACTGAATTGTTATAAGCTATCTAAAAATTACAGAGTGGTAAAATATCTTCCACAGAATCAGAAGATAGCCAGAAGGGTGTGAGATAGGTGATGGATAGTTTTTTATTGAAGCACACATTTTCCCCTATGTTAACTGCCAAAATAGGAATGTGAAAGAGCTTATAAACTTTAGGGTGTTTGTTAAAATACTTTAGGGCTAAAAATTGTTTTATGTAGTCTTTGTTTTATGGTTTGAGAATGAAAATTATCCTTTAGTTGTTTCAGAAATGTAACACTTCTCTGATATTCTCATGTTACCTACTTAACATGTATCTTCTCTATTACATATCTCCCTTCATAAATAACTACAAAATGAATAATAATTACCTGGTTGAAGTATTTTTTCTTATGTTTCAGTAATTTTACTGATGATGGTCTGGTTTTTTTATACTGATACTAAGTTTAATTTGACAAATCTTTTGAAAGAACTGTCTTATTTTGTCTGGAAATTTTGCATTTTACTAGATATACAGTTATACATACTAACTATAAATGAGGATTATACTGCAGATAATGTAATAGAACAAGAGAAGTCATTGTATTTACTGTGTTCCAATTCTGATTCTGCTTCCTTTGCCCCTCCTTCTCTCCCTCCCTCCTTCCCTTCTTTCCTTCCCTAGGATGTTCCAACAAAATTAGTGGCAAAAGCTGTTCCCTTGCCAATGACTGTCCGTGGACATTGGTTTCTGAGCCCAAGAACGGAGTATACGGTAGCAGTGCAGACTGCCTCAAAACAAGTTGATGGTGATTATGTTGTGTCTGAATGGAGTGAAATTATAGAATTCTGCACAGCAGGTAAGAGAAGAAGAAAAAATGTTTAATAATTCCTATAAAGCTAATTATAGAAAAATTTATTTTTTGTAATTATAAGGTGATATGTATCGCAAAGATCGTTGTTGCATTGATCTATGCGGAAACCCTTTGGCATTTCTAGTTCAGAAATTTATATCTATCAATTGATACACACATTTATTCTATAATCTATTTAATATATGTCTGCTTTATTTCTATGTATATGAAGACCTTATGTCTTTTGTTTAGAGTGATCTCCTTGTTGCTCTTATATTGAACTAAGTCCCATAATTCTTCTATAGAAGTTATAGGGTAAGTAATAAGGAAAATGCCAGCTTTTAAATGTGCCACAAAACTTTTTTCTATTTTGCATCTTTATTTCCATTGAGTAAAATGTAAGAGGAACTTAAACTGTTTAAAGTTTGTTTCATTTTATCAAAATAATTCAGAGACTGTTTCACCTATCTAAGCTTTATCTAGAACCTCAACTGTAAATTTTGAGAGGGCTATTTTGTATAAATAATCTTTTGATCTGGACATTTCATTCATTCAACATTTATTGAGCACATACTGTGTGCTATGCACTGTGCAAAGTATTGGAAGTAAAACAATACCACAGACTAATCTACTTCTAGCCGCCTGTGACAGATAAAACCCTGTGTTTACCCCATAATAAGTCATAGTTGTCTGTATATTTATCTCCTCCTTTAGACTCTGTGTTCTTTGAGAGGAAGAATACATTTTTATCTTTTAACCTGATCATCTAATTTTGCATGGTACTTTGTACATCTTATGTTCTAACCTAAATAAATGTTTGTTGATCCAGTGAGTAAACAAACCATGAGCAATTCAAGTAGGCTGCTTTTATTTGTAATCTTTTTGGTGAAATCTTCTGCTCACCTTCTGGTATGGGAGTTTGACAGTAATCCTCAATTTCAAAACAGAAAGTTGGCAAAAAGATCAGGTTATTTTGAGAGATGATTTAGACTTCCATAGAGTCATGTATACTCGAAATTAAAAGCCAACCAGATCTAACCTCTAAAATACTAACTGCATAAACATTTGGCAAATCATTAAACTCATAAGCCACAATTTCTGCATCATTAAAATCACCATATTTAATCTACCTTGCCAACCTCATAGATTTAGGGAGAAAATTAAATGAGTATTATTTCGACTCTCTTACATTCTATTTGCTGTTTATTTCCGATTATAAGCTTTTTAAATTCAACTTATCAGCTGATTGAAGAAAAGCTTTCATGGTGCTGATTGACATTACTTGAGTTATGCAGAGTCTGTATCCCTTAACATTTTGTTTTAGGATCTTTCATTTCAAAGCATGAAAAAAATGCAAGAGTATTCTAAAAAACAACCATAAACCATAACAAAAATATTTTTGTAGAAAAATGTGCCACACAAAGACAGTATTTTCATTCTTAAATGTAATTTCCTGTTTTCTAAGATGAATTTCCTAAAGGTGACAATGGTAACAATCTTCAATTTATTAAGTACGGTAATATTTTTTTCTCTAATCATCATTTATCCCCTCTATGCCCTCTTCCATCTTCACCAACCCTCTTCCCCCCCACAATCACCACACTGTTGTCCATGAGTTCAGTTTTTTTCTTTTTTTGCTAACTTCCTCCATCCCCCCAACAGCGCCCCCACCAGAACTGTCGCCTGCTACCTATGAATCTGTAACATTTTAATAACAAACTTTTTTTGTTATTTTCAGACTATTCAAAAGTTCATCTAACACAACTTTTGGAGAAGGCTGAAGTGATTGCAGGACGGATGCTAAAATTTTCTGTGTTTTATCGTAACCAGCACAAAGAATACTTTGACTATATTCGGTAAGGATCAAATATATATATTAGCTTTATTAAATTGTATTCAAAATTCTAGGCTTAGGTTTACCTTGAGTCTAGTTCTGGGAAATAGCAATTTTAGTCTTCTTTTCAAAATAGTGAATTATACTCTGATTTTATTTCCCAGAATAATTAAGTAGAAAAAGTTAGATCATAGGATTTTTTCCACTTCATTTAGATTCCTTTCCATAATCATTTGTAATACCAATTCCTGTCTATTTGAGTAAAAGATCTTAAACCTCCAGGATTTATATTGATGATTATTTCATGTACACACTCCTCTAATTCTCAATAACTCAGTGCCTCTGTCTCTTATCAACTACTAAATCTTCACCTCTTCTGTGGATCTCTTTAAGATGTTAAAAATGAGAGAACAAAAGAGTGATTATTTCCTGAAATATGGTGAATCAGGTGGGATTTTTAGATTTCTGCCTAGGTGGAAAGCTATCATCTGTTTTCTTAAATTATTCATGAGGATGGTTTCCTTTTTTAAATTGTTGGTTTGAGAGAGAGATCCACTTATTTATGGATTCATTAGTTGATCTTGTATGAGCCCTGACTGGGGATCGAATCCTCACCTTGGCATATCTGGACTATGCTCTCAACAACTGAGCTACCCGGCCAGCGCTCTTTTGTTTACTTTTGAATTACAGAGTTTGGCCAGTATTTCTAAGATAGCCTATGTTTAGTCTTGGGAGCAGTTTCCAAGAATTCAAAAGAATTTTAAGCAATGGGTAATTTCAATACTTACAGCCCTTTTATATTTGTATGAGAAAATTTCAGGAGAGTAAATAGGCAGATGTGTTTTGTAAAGTGAGACTACGTCTTTTAAAATAAATCCTATATATAGGTTCTAAAACTTTTAATTTATAATTAAAAATAATAGTAATCCCTATGTTATTTCTAAAAGCCTTGGTTTCATGTTAAACTCTAAAGCATTCTCAAATTGACAAGATTATTTATGAAAAATCAGGAAACTTTGTTTCATACTAGCTTCATTTTTCTTAAATCAAGATCATGGTTTCAGATTTAGATCAGCTCCAAGTTGTGAAAAATGAAAAAAATAAAGATCCTAGAGAGAGAAACTAATTTAGGTGGCCTTATTGTTCAAATGAAGTACTTTGCAATATCATATATGTTTATATATTTTGATGTCAAATCATTTCTGCCTTGTATGTTTGAATATCTTATGAATACCAAGTTTAGTTCATGACTCTTTTAGCTGGTAAATTTTCTACCCTTAAGTCTATAGAACTCATGGTGGATGCCATTCACTTACTTTAGAGAGTACAAAATGAGAGATACAACAAAATTATACCTGTCAACTGTTGGATAGAAATGACCATATATACTCACCAAGAAAGGTATTTCTTTTATTTGTTAAGCATAAAATTTTGGGGGAAAAAGATACACTATTGCCATTTTCTTCAATAGAAATAAACACATCTTTGATATTAGGTTTAGATTCCTGGGATACTGCCAATGTCTATTTTAGATGGCCACTGGAGGTCAGTATTCCTCTGATTTTCTCTGTTCTTTGGGCCCTGACCTTCTGTTTTCAGGTCCTTGAATACTCTAAAATTAGCTTCATCTGTTTCCAAAAATTCTTCCAAGAAAAAAAAAGGCAGAGCATGGAATATGCAGAGTTATTATATACGTAGTTATTCCAATATGCTAGTATTAACACTAGATTGCCCAAGGAAGTCATTTTGACTGCTTTTTAATTTCAATTAGAAAAACAATTATGTATATAAGGACACAATGTCTTAGAATTTTGTGACTTTTGTACAACATATAAATGCGTTTATTAATCATTATAGTTACCTCCCCCTCCTTCATTTCCGGTATATATATATATATATATATATATATATATATATATGTACATATATATATATGTGTGTGTGTGTGTGTGTGTGTATATATATATATATATATATATATATATATATATATATATATATATATATATATATGTTATACCTCTATTGCCCAAAAGCAGTCATTTTGACTGCTTGGGAAATTTTAAATAATCAAATGACTCTTATTATTGAATTGAGTAAATTTCTTATATGACCAGTTCGGCTCTGTATTGAAATAACAGTTTTCATTTTTTTTCGATTACCATCACATAACATACAAGTACATGATAAACTGTCGATACTTGATAAGTTGCAGTTGCTCAATAAGCTAAACTAGTACTTGTTATTCGAATCTTTATGCAGTGATACTTGTTCTAATAAGTTGTTTATTTTATTTCTTTTGAGCCCTAAATTCATGAAAGAAATGTCGAATAGAAGTGAGTTATTGGAAAAGCTAAGGAACATAAGTGAAGAGTGCTCCGATATTATTCTTTCACAATGCAGTCATTTTGACTGCTTTTGGGCAATATAGGTATATACTAAATTTCAGTCTGTCTAGTGTTAAAAATGTATTTACTAATAGGGAATTTTTTGCTGGATTTTTCCATGACAGTTATAAATTCATGTAAATTCATTTGTTTTTTTCTGAGCAGGGAATTTATTATGTTAAAGACTTCCAAGGTTTGCAACAGAACATTCTTACCTATGGTCAAGGCTAGAACTTAGCCATCTATACGTAAGGTAAAAAATGCATTCTGCTTGATGTGATATAGGACAAACATTTGGACTCTTGACTGTTGACTTTTAGGCCTATCACCATTCAAATCTATAAATCAGGAGCTTTCCCACTATTGTACCAAGCATTAACCATTTCTTCTCTCTTGCAGAGAACATCATGGGAATGCTATGCAGCCCTCTGTCAAGGATAACAGTGGCAGCCATGGCTCTCCTATCAGTGGAAAATTAGAAGGCATCTTCTTCAGCTGCAGCACTGAATTCAATACTGGGAAGCCACCCCAGGATTCACCTTACGGAAGATACAGGTTTGAGATTGCAGCAGAAAAACTTTTTAACCCCAATACTAACTTATACTTTGGGGACTTCTACTGTATGTACACTGCTTATCATTATGTGATTCTTGTTATTGCCCCTGTGGGATCACCAGGAGATGAATTTTGTAAGCAGCGTCTTCCTCAACTAAATTCCAAGGATAATAAGTTTTTGACCTGCACAGAAGAAGATGGGGTGCTGGTTTACCACCATGCCCAGGATGTCATTTTAGAAGTCATTTACACTGACCCTGTGGATCTTTCTCTGGGCACCGTGGCAGAAATCACTGGTCATCAGCTCATGAGTTTGTCTACTGCAAATGCAAAGAAAGATCCCAGCTGCAAAACCTGTAATATCAGTGTTGGACGTTAATGCCCACTTTTCGTACTCTTATTCAGTCCCTTTCTTTCCCTTAGAAGCATTGATTCTCTGTTGTCCATTTTCATTACCAGATGTTTTCCACTGAAGCATGCATTTGCCGCTATCACCAAAAGCAAACTTCCACTTTTCAAATTTCATTCAGAGCCGTTTTAGTGTTTCCTATTCCCTACCCTTCCCACGACTTTCTCTGATGAAATATCCTGTTCTCCTTCTGACACTTTATTATCTAGATGCTGCAATGTTTTTATTTTTCCTTTATGCCAAACTTAACAAAACAGTTATATAGACCGCTTTAGCAAAATACAAAAATAATGGCTTATAAATGGTGTTTAAATATGCATTCATTTTTATCTACTGAAAAAATATTGGGATAACTCCAAACCGCATGAAAAGGTGTAATTGCAGCATGAGTTAAATATTGAAGTCTAGAATTGTCAGCACTTCCAACTTGTTGTTTGACAGTGTTATTTATGTTATTTATATTAGCTAACAGGAAACAATTACTGTTTCAACATAATAAATATAATAGAAAAATATTTTATTTGTATTGTATAAAATATTTACAATCATATAGAATATATAGTTACATTTTAATAGCAATTGTACACATGTCATGAAACCATTTCCCTTATCAAAGATGTAGTTTGTAAACCTCAAACAGTTGTGTATCTATCCTGTGACAAGTAGATGACTTTAATTAAATTATGAAGGACATTATTCTGATTCATAAAAGTTACAAAATACCAGGTAAATACAGAGAAAACAATTAAGACTCTGAAATAGTCAATATTCTTCCCACCCAAACTATGTGAATTTGTTCAACATCATGCTTAAACATTACAGAAAACTGAAATACAAACATGATTGGTACAAGAGGAAACGACGACTTTTTACTTATTTTTACAAAAGCAAAAACACAACAATATAAAGTTGACGAAACAAATAAAATATTCTGGCTTTTTTTCCAAGGTGTCATAGCAAACAATTTTCAAATCTTTCATTTTATAGAGAATGAAGAAAGCTCTTTGACTTGACTTTACAAAGTATAGACCTTGGAACATTAAGAAAAATGCATATTCCCAATGAAAAAATAGTTATATAATCTTAGTAATAGTAAACAAAAAGATTAGCAATCATAGCTATAATCACATTAGCTATATACTGCAGACACTTACCTATCCAAAATACCTATTTTCAAATTTTAATACAATATTTTATTTTAATATAAACATCTGTCAGTTATAGACAAAGATAATTCACAAAGTACATGCTATCAGAATGAACTTTGGTAATCAGAAATGTAAAATTTCAATTAACATAAAATAATGTGCTATTTTTATATAGAAATAAAAAATTAGCAGTGACACATTCTATTATATTTTAGGGTACTAAAAGCCTAAGCAGACAAAGGGGACAAGGTAGATTTTTTTTATCACTTAAAAATCTATTAGAAGTTTGAAATAAATTACTTTCTTACTATCTATATTCCTTCCTACCAAAAAAGAAGAGTTTCTTTTCCTCCTCTTATTGAGTTTTTAATAAAATCATACTTTTTCCATCAGCATAAGCAGTCTTTGGACACTAAATAGACTTCCCTGAACAAATGGGTGTTTAGATTTGATAAAATATTAGATGTTTTCTGAAAATATTATACTGAACAAGTTTTCTCCTTGGCATAGAGGAAGTTGACTTTTATTTTTCTAATTATACCGTTACACATTGTATTTCCCCCCACTTAAATCTCTCTTCATCATTTTTAATTACACTTGCCATCCCTTCTTAAAAATAGCTATTACTACCACTAAAGTGCTTCAGTTTTCGTTATGTCAAGACTACTTACTCAGCAAGAATGGGAGAGGAAAATAAACTTTATCTTGGATGAAAATGATCATAAACATTTCTTAAACCTCAAATAGTTTTGGCCACATCTTGCTTGCTGATTAGGACCTCTAGTAGTCTCAGTTTGGCTTTTATGTGCTTATATTCATAGTACTCATCTGCCATGGGTATCCTATCTTCCTTTTGTGGACTTCTGCAAAATAGAAAATACCATCTGTTAGTTCACAATGAAGCAAGTCATTACAAATCCTTTCATAATTCTTGAGAAAGTATGGGGTAACAGTTTCCACTTGGTTTTTGCATTATGTCTTTTTTTACCTTCCCTTTCACCTTCATTCACTCCCTCTTCCATGTATTATTTAATAGTAACCTTTGAGAACTTCAATGTCATAATAGGTATTTGGCAAATATACAGTATAGTCCAATACATAGACATATCAATAGGGCAGGTGAAAAGGGCTGAGGGGAAAAAACACCAGAACAAGGCATTCCTGTCTAGTCATTCTCCCATTATCCATGCCACAGGTCCATGCCTATACAGAATGTTCCACCTTTATAGTGATAATGGTTAAAAATATCAAGTAAAAACACTACAGAAATCATAGCAACAAAAATATTTTATAAATGTATGGTAATATAGGGAAAAAAGCTCAATGACTATCTTACAAACATTAAATATTTCCAAGTTTTCTTGAAATTATAATACCTGTTTCTGCAAAAGTATAGTAGAATCACTGAGTTCTGTAAAAAATTTATGAGTGTACATTTTAGTGGTTCTCTTAGCAAACTATACTAAGACTAGACATGATAATGCATAGATTTGTATACATATGCATTCTAACTAGTACATGTTCTTGCCATGTACTTTGAACAACAATTGGGAAACATATGCAGTTAAAACCATTTGCCTTCCCACAAAAATGTTGCCAGGACATGTTCCCTAAAATGCAATAATTGCTTCAGGATCTCAGAAGACTCTTGCTTGATAAGACGGCCAATTGCTTTTAAGACATTTTTATCCATTACTTTGAAATACAATGGGTAGAAAACATGTGAAGTCACCACAACTGCTACTTAATATGCTGAATATAGAAAACAAATACTCTCCAATATTACTATGACTGAAAATGGGTAAATAGCAAATATTTAATGTTTTACCTATACCCCCTTCTATTTTCTCAGTACTGATAAAGATATATTTATATCTCAACAAATAAAAAAGCTAATCCCTAAAAGGTAGTTATCTACTTGTATTGCACCATATACAGTGTTCTGCAATTTCCAGTACAGAACTCAGACTAGTACTCAAATCTATAGACAGGGTTCCTTTTAAATATCAAAATTATGTACCATAATTCCTTTGCCTCCATTCTGTCTTATGGGCCAAATTTATCATGACTGGGTGTCTAAATGCTGCCTTAATTTGTGTGTGTATATATATATACATATATATATATATGTGTGTGTATATATATATATATATATATACATATACATATATATATATATATGTGAATAAATTATCTATTTTATAGGAAAACAAGAATAATCCATTCTGTGACCTTCCCTGGTTCTGTATACTCCATTTTGGCTAATAAATAAGAGTGCATTGGCCCAAATGAAAAATTTTGCTAGTATTTCCTGAAGCAGTTTTACCATTCTATAAAAAAATGCTTGAAGTGTTTATTAGCATAGTTCCTGGCTCATAATTGTTAATAATGTAAAATCAACATATAATGTCTCATGCATGATAAATATTACAAGAACATTTATATTAGCTTAAAAATTTTTAGTAATCCATGGTTATGTTACCTTATGGATAGTTAGGCCTTTCCAATAAAATGTCTTATGAAAACAAATTTAAGATACATATTTTGTAGCCATGCAATAATTTGTATTATATCACCACTTTTGCATTTAGTTGAAATGTATTACCACAAGAGGGCATACAACCTCAGTCAAACAGGATTATCTGAAATGGATTTAGGACTAACAGGTTCAGGAGAATACTGTATGTGGAACATAACTAACTAACATAACTAACATAACCCTGTATATCAGAGGTTATGCCAAGAACCATTGCAGATCCACTAGGCAAGACTACTAGTACAAAAAGTTCTCAAACTCTTTACAGTAGACTCCTTGGTTCAAATAGGTAAAAATATAAATGTAAAAGTTGTATGGAAATTTTATAAAAGGAAAAATGGAAATTGCAAAAACAAGAAATTATGTTTTATAGTCTAAGTTTTTAACAGCTATGGAATATTCTCACTAGATTAGTTAGCATCAGCGAAAAGTAAGTAACTTGGACTTGTACCAATCAATTGGAAAGGAAGATTCCAAGCAGAAAACTAGGTTGGTTACATCTGTATTTGCTAAATGCATAAAGTTTCTGACTTAGTAGGTCCAGTTTTAGTGAACAGCCCTGAAGAACTGAAATGGAAACGTGGCTAAGAGGTGAGTAGACTTACACTTTTCCAAGATGCTTTAGAAAATAGCCTCTCTCCATCAGGGCAACCCTCATTCTGCTGAAATGAAAGTTCAGGAAAGGCGGATGTGTAGATGGAGAGGACTACCAAGGAGCCAGTGCAGCACTGACTCCCACCTCTGCCACCTAAATAACTTTGTGACTTTGGGAAAATTATACCCTTTATTATTTAGGACTGATGACCCCTATGACAGCTATGGCTTCCCAAAATATTCCAGGAAGTGCAGTCATTTCATCATGGAAACAGGCTCAAGATAGTTAAGTGATTTGTCACTGTCTCTTCCAGAAGTAGATCAGTAACCCATGTATATAATTTTGTTGACTATACACCAAAATTTAGAGGAAATTAATGGAGTACATAATGAGACACTTGGGACAACACAGAAAAAGAGAAGACAAATAGAGGATATAGCTAAATATTTTTGAAGGGGCAGAAAGAATCCTGACTTAAATCCTGAAATAAAAGAATTAAGGGCAGATCCTAAAGTTTAAGAGAGATATTTAAAGGAAAGGAAGAATTATTTAATAAATTAGAGAATAACTTGTAGAACAAATAAGTTATTTGGGCTGAAAAATCAGATTTTTTAAAGGTTTAGGTAAATTCAATAGTTATTATTTAAAGTTAGGGATTTTTGGAGTTCATCCTTTATTTTTAAACTCTGATGTCATACTTGATAGTTACAGCCTTCCATAAAACATACCTAATAATGGATTATCAGAATGTTGCATTAAACAAATCCTGGGTCTAAGTCATTATGGGAATTGTATATATCTTGCGTAGAGTCACTGTTCCTTAAAAACTTTTAGTTCATTCTTAACAATAGTTTTCCAGGAAATATTAACTTAAAATATTCCTCTGCAAACTTACCTTCCTGTTTGTTTAAAAAATTGTTCTTCAAATTCTCTTAAGGCTTTCCGAAGTCTCTTCTTGTCAGCCCTAGTTTCTCGGAGATGGTCAAGAAGTACAGGCCTATATCAAATAAAATATATATTTGCCATAACTGAGCTCTGGCATAATTGAGAGATCATGAGTAGATTTATCTATTTAGCAAAAGCATATAATGATACAGAAATGTTGTGCCTAAAAGGGTACCTTTGAATCAGTATGGCACATGTAGAGCCTGACCATAGGGGGGCACAAAAACGGAGGAAAGTACTTAATGAAAACGATGTCATGGGAAAGGAGAGAGGACAAGGACAAATAGGAGGTAAGCAGACTGAGTCCATTTAAAAAGTGGTGCAGGTAAAGGGCATATAAATCGATGTGGAAGAAACAGACATTTTGAAGGAATACTCATCAGTATTTGGTGATAGACTGAAGAGGAAACGATTTTAAAGAAAACTGTATCCTTAACTAGAGTATGGGGAGAAGAGCAAAACCCTTGAGAATGAAATCAAGATCCCCAAAAAAGCTACATTGCAAATTCCACCCATTTCATTCTAGGACAAGAGAGAAAGTCATATACTTTAGAGCAGGAAATTGTATTTGGTGAACTTGTGTGTGGTTTCAGAACTCTGAGCTCTGAACTCCGGGCATTTTGATTAAAAAAAATTTCATTGCATTCAAAAAAAAGTCTACCACCCCAAATAAGAATAGCTGCTTTAGAACAACTAACCAACCAACCAACAAATAAAGGAAAGGAGGGAGAAAGGAAAAGATGAAAGGAAGGGAGGGAGAGAGAAAGACTGATTTTCTGCTTCCAAAAAGGTCACTCATTTGTGAGCTGAAATTCATGTACCAAATGCTTCTACAAGCACACTAAAGTCTCAATTAATACTTTAGTCTTTAATCTCACCTCATATATTTGCAGGGATTATATCCCTATCTTGGAGCATACAGTTACCACATTATAATACACATTAAAGAAAATCTCATAATCTGGCTAGTAATATACAAACCAAAGGAAGGTCAGATGATCAAGAGGAATGCCCTCTACTGAATGATGATAATGATACCACTAATGAAAAACCAAATAGCTCCTGACTGAGGGGCCATTAGGAGACAAAGGGAGGCTTATTTAACTTAAGGTCAAGGGGATTCCCAATCTGGAGAAATCATCTTTTGTAAAGGAAGTGGACTATGATAAAGGTTTTAACAACTATTGACTCAAGATCTCAATTCCTTTTCGTCCAGTATTTTCAAAGGGCAAGAATTAGACTGGTGCCAGGCCCCGGGGAAAAGATGTGCAACTGCAGCAAACAACCTGAGCATTTATGGCATCTTTAGGGAGCCTTGGTTCCGCATGGCATTGTCCTCTCACTTCTCCAGTTAAGAAGACAACCAGATTATGCTTTGAAGGCCACTCTCTGATGGCATTTTTTAAAGTCTAGCCCTGACCGGTTTGGCTCAGTGGATAGAGCCTCAGCCTGCGGACTGAAGGGTCCCAGGTTCGATTCTGGTCAAGGGCATGTACATTGGTTGCGGGCACATCCCCAGTAGGGAGTGTGCAGGAGGCAGCTGATCGATGTTTTTCTCTCATCGATGTTTCTAACTCTCTATCCCTCTCCCTTCCTCTCTGTAAAAAATCAATAAAATATATATATATATAAAAAAATAAAGTCTAATAGCGCTTCTGAATTTCATATACACACACACACACACACACACACACACACACACACATATATATATATATATATATAACCACAGACCAGAAGGCGTTAAAAGGTGACCCCATTCATTCATTTTTAGGATTCACACTCACATGGTGGCTTCATGTAAATTGGACATGGAGAGGGCTGGTGGTTTGATTTCTTTCTTTTCATCTGGTAGCAGGACCCTTACAGGTTCAGTCTCAGAGTAGGTGAGGTGATCACCACTAGGAAGGTAAGATGCTGGATTTGGCAAAGAAAACTGTTGGCTTCTTTGTGTACAGTCTTCAT
Organism: Myotis daubentonii; assembly: GCF_963259705.1. Taxonomy (NCBI): domain Eukaryota; kingdom Metazoa; phylum Chordata; class Mammalia; order Chiroptera; family Vespertilionidae; genus Myotis; species Myotis daubentonii. The sequence continues at coordinate 30,691,648 of NC_081852.1, read as the reverse complement.
CAGAGTCCTCTTCCTCCTGCTTATTGTGGGCAGAGTTAAATGAAGTCACAAAATGCTAAGTGCCTCTTGAGCAGTGGTTCTCAACCTTCCTAATGCCGCGACCCAGACCCTTTAATACAGTTCCTCATGTTGTGGTGACCCCCCAATTTCATTGTTACAAATTCAACGTAATTAAAGCATAGTGATTAATCACAAAAACAATATGTAATTATATATGTGTTTTCCGATGGTCTTAGGCGACTCCTGTGAAAGGGTCGTTCGACCCCAAAAGGGGTGGCAACCCACAGGTTGAGGACTGCTGCTCTTGAGGAAGCAAAAACAGGATGGGGAGCCATAGATAAACACCATGAAAACAGTAGATAGCCCTTATGCCTACTGAGAACCAAAAAGGAAAAACCAAGAGGAACTCTTCCTCAGTTGCATCAAAAAATTTACAGAAGTTAATGAGCAAAGAAATACCAATGCTGGGCTAAAATGCTCACCAGGTTCATCTCTGTTTGTTGGGCTAATGAAGGCATAAGCATCCAAGATATGGAACAATCTGGGCTGCATTGCCTAGTAGTCCCTCCCTTTTATCCAGACCTTCTGGGCCACAGCTTCATACGTTATATGGGTCAGGATGGCAAAACACCTCTTGTCATCCAGAAATACTTAAATCAGATCTTAGTGTGGGCCATAATAAAATACAGAGGATACTCAGAAAATTGACAAATTCAGGAAGAGTTCTATGAAAGCCAAAGCAAAATGAAGTTACTCATTCCTTAAGCTGTTCTGGTAATGCTTATCACAACCAAAAGACTTTTTTGTGGAAAAAGTTCTGAAAATCATACCCCATTTTAAATTATATTTACTTAATGAGAAAATTCCAAAGATTATGAATCGCTATTGTCGTCTTTAAAACTGTGGAAGTATAAAGGTACTCAAGTATATTTAAATTTATATTTGTTAATATTTCCTTTTATATTGACCAAGTGACTGTTTGAATATTGATGGAGTAGGGTTTGTGGTGCTTTTCTAGTTCTGTATTCCCATAAATCATTCTTTATTAAAAGTAGTCTAACTCAATTTCAGTAGTCATATTTTCTATTGAAATAATCTACTTATATCTTTACAGTGATGGTCAGATGGTACCAAAAACAGACGTTGCATTATATCAAGTAACACTGCCAATTATCTTGTTAAAGTTAACTAATATAACTTTATAACAGAATAGAAAGGCTGTCTAGCTGTGTTGTAAATTAGACAATGCCAAACTGAAATCCAAGGTTTGTTCTCCTCACCCAAGCAATGGAACAAATGTTAAAACTGACTTCCAATATTACAGTTGCCATAGATTCCTGTTTCATAATAGTTTTAATCATCAGCCACTATTAAGTAGAGTATCGGGGTGGAGGGAGACCACTCTTCTAGTTTTTGAAAATAACTGGCCTTTTTAGCAGCATATACTGTCAAGAAGGCTCCTTTATAACTTCCATAGTGCTGCCTTCCTAACCAAACATCACTCCAAAGCACAAGTACAGGTCTGGTTAATGCAAGCATCCTGACTCACAATTGTTGGAATCAGGGAAGGCGTTGACAAGATTTGCTTGATAATCCGGCATCGATCATAAAGAGGCTTTATGAGGTTCTTGTCTTGCTTAGTTACCTGGAAAAACAACAACAACACATGAAATTAGTTACTGTTCCTTTCTCACATAGGAATTACATTGATATTTTTAGCAGGTAAAAAAAAGTTCTGAATCCCCAAAGTAAGGGATTATAAAATATAATGCAACAGTAATTAGAAAAGGGGAAGTCATTTATAAGATAATGTATAAAGCACATGCCAATTTTCTTCTAGGAAAAGTTTCTTAAAGGATAGGTCCTAGTTTAGAAAGATGTTTTTAAAGCTTTTTGAAGGAATCTTCAATGTGTAAGTGGTAAGGAGTCTGTTCTTTAATTATTTTTTCATTCTTAAAAAAACCAATGGGTGATCAAGACCTATTGATTTTTCTTCTGAAATGTCTTGTATCTGGACCTTTGTGATTATATTCACAAACATTTACCTCAGGTCTTCATCACTATATGCTTAGATTATATACTAGCTTACTGGCTAGCTCTGACATCAAAAATATTTTGGATAAGCAATTAACTTCTCTGAATCCTCAATTTCCTACCTATACGAGGAGGTTAGAGTTTCAAAGCTCTTTTCAAATAAAAAATTCCATGTCTTGTTCCATTAATGCATTCTATTACCCTTCTGCTATATGACCCATCTCTCAGCACTATTTTCAACAGGTTACTGGTACATTGTGCATAGAAGTTTAAATAGCTTCCTATTTACCTATGTATCCACCTTCCTACCTCTTCCATCCAAAGTGACCAGACTTCTCTGTTTGCTTTGCTTTCCTCCCTGTTGTATCCTATGTTAATTCACGACTTATCTACCACAACCACCCTTTCATTCTGGACCAATGGTTCTCCTTTGACACATAGTGGGAGGGGAATGATAGAAATTGCCCATAGCCCATAGGTATCTTTTATCAACGTACAAGACATATAAGGGGAAGAAGTAAAGGTCTGAATTTTCAAAGGGGGTGGTTTTTTAGATGCATTAAAAAAACTACTGTATATATGAAACTTTCTTTTTCATAAACTTAATGGTAATCTCACACAAAAACCCAAACTGAGACACGTAACTTAAAGGAAAAAGAGGCAACTGACCAAATTGGAGATGATATTTGCAAACAAAGATTTACTGTCAAAAATATATAAAGAACTCATAAAACTCAACATCAAACAACCCAATTAAAACATGACAGAGGACCTGAACAGACACTTCTTCCAAGAAGACAAATGGCCACTAGATACATGAAAAGATGCTCAAATTCACTAGCTATTAAGGAAATGCAAATCAAAACTACAATGATACCACTTCATACCTGTTACAATGGCTATTATCAATAAGACAAGTAATAAGTGTTGGGGAGGTTATGGAGAAAACGGAACCCTCATTCACTGGTGGTGGGAACGTAAACTGGTACAATCCAGCAATCCCTCTTCTGGGTATCTACCTGAAAAACTTGAAAATATTTATTCCCAAAGATATATGTACCATTATGTCCATTACAGCATTATTCGTTGTGGCCAAGATATGGATACAACCAAAGTGTCCTTAGATAGAGGATTGGATAAAGAAGATGTGGTACATATATACAATGGAATACTACTCAGCCATAAGAAAAGATGAAATACTGTCATCTGTGACAACATGAATGGACCTTGATAATATTATTCTGAGTGAAATAAGTCAGAAAAAGCTGAGAACCATGTAATTTCATTCATATGTGGGATACAAAACTAAAACGCAGGCACAGACAACAGTATGGTGGTGACCAGAGCAAAGGGGGTGGAAGGGTAGAAGAGAGTACAGGAGACAAAATATATGGTAACAGAAGATTATTTGACTTTGGTGGGCACACAAGGCAATATACAGATCATGTATCATAGAAATCTATACTTGAAACCTATATGATCTTATTAACCCTAATAAATTAAATGTAAAAAATAATGAAATGTATTAAAGGGGGGAAAAGTGGGATCTAATGAGATAATATCAAATGCTAAAGAGCTAATTGAGCCAGAAATAATACTAGCTACTTTGAAATTTTACAGTCCTCCCTTTGATTGTGTTGTGGCTTCTGGACTCACTCTTAGGACTCACATTATAGCTGAAATAGCCACTTCATGGTTTACTATGTTAAAGCTCTCTCAGGAGCAATACTGAGGCTTTAGATAGGCCTACATGCTAGTGCAGATGCTCTCTAAAGGACTGAACTTTAGCCTACCACAGAGATACTTGGTTTATTTGAAGGGGCTTCTGACATTTATTAAATTGTTCAAAAGATACTTTATTGTAAATAATTAAAATAAATTGCCACTTAAACAAAGATGACATTTGAAGAACTATTCGATTATTCTTTGATCTTCAGACTCTCATTGCATGTCCCTGTTTTACTCTGATGCCTCAGTAGGATAACCAACCATCCCAGTTTGCCCAGGACTGAGGTGTTTTGTAGGATATGAAATTTTCAGTGTTAAAACTAGCACAATCCATGGAAACCTGGGGTGGTTGGTCAACCTGTTCCCCAAAGATCTTAAAATTAACATGTCCAGAACAGACCTCTCGAGTTGTCACTCCCACTCCCAATGAACCATCACCAACTTGGATACTTCCTTTTCTTCACTTTCTCCTACCCAGTAATTCAGCATGTCCTTTGATTTTATGTTCCAAATATACTTTGAATATATCTATTTCTTACCATCTCCAAGGTTACCATGTTAATCCAAGCCACCTGTTTTATTCTCCCTTTTCCACTCTTTCCCCTATGATTTATTCTCCATGCAGCAATCAGTAAGATCTTTTAAATGTAAATCACACCAAATCACTTTTCTGCTTATAACCACTCAACAGCTTCCCAATACTTTCTACAACTGAAAGGTCCTGTGTGATGGGCCTGGGTCTATCTTTAACTTCATCTCATGCCAGCCTGTGCTCTAGCCTTCAGATTCGAGAACTACAAGTAGACAAAGCTCTTCCTCCAAGGCCTTTATACTTGCAGCTCCATCTATCTAGAATGTTCTTTGCTGCTCTCTTAGCTTGTTAATTCTTCTTTATTAAATGTCACCTATTGGTCTTCTTAACCACTCTTATTAAAGTAGAAAGCATACCTATTATTTCCTATTATGTCATCTGTTTAATTTGCTCAGTACGTATCAAAATCTTTAATGACTTTGAGTTATTCGTTGTTGCATCTAAACTCCCAGAAGAACATGAGCTCCATGAAGGCAGTGAACCTACCATGGCTTCTATATCTTGTTTATTTTTTATATCCAGCATGTATCAAAGTTCACAATACATAGTAGGCACTCAAATCTTTCTGCAATGAACGACTGCCCACAAGTCACCTAGTATCTCCCTTTATTGTCACAATAATATGAGTAGGTATTACCTGTATTTTATAGAGGAGCAAGTTGTATCTCAGATAATTAGTTCACTTGCCAAGTATACATGGTTAGAAATGTCCCATTCAAGTGCTGAGTCCTGCTCTATATTGTACCAATCCCAACTCATCCCTCAGTGCCTTAGTCAACTGACTAGAGCATAGAATTAGGACTTTGGTATTGACTACGCTGCCTTTAAAAGTGTGGTCAGGGTAACTATAAAATACAGGAAATTCCATCAGAGGCACTGAAGAAAGGAGACTCACAGATGTGTTATCCTCTTACTGGCTAGCATAAAAGTCTAGAATCTGCAGGAGAGAGGATAAGTTAGCTGAGTGGGTGAAACCTATTCACTTGTCACAACATATATTGGTAATTTTTTAAGTCTAAAACTACTTCATAAATATAAGGTGGCCTTGGGCCCATTTCCACTTATAGATCACATGTCCCAATGTAAAGGACTAGTCCAGGTGCACATGATAAACATTTAGGATTTGGCTTATGTTGGGGCCAGCACTCTCCTCAAGAAGAATTCCTTCCAAAATTAAATATGCTAGTTTGGTCATTCATCTGTCCATTCACTCAGGGAATATTTATTCAATACCTACGTATCATGAACAACAGACAGCCCTTCTACCCAAGAAGTTTAAACTACAGTATAAGAGACAAAATGGCATAAAGCAGGATTAAAGCGGTGATAGGAACTCTTAATAAATGAAAGGGAACCACACCACACTTAGAGTTGACACAGGAAGGATCATAAGGAAAGTTCCTTGGCATAAGTGAAGTATAGCATAGATATGCAAGATGAGGAGAGTTTAAGCAGGTAAATGATAACTGCCCTGTTTTTTTTATAAAATATAATACATTTTTTTGTTGAGCTCCAGGCTCATATATCCAAATACCTAATTGCCAACTGTATTTGGATGTCACATAGATTTCAAAACTAAGATGTCTAAAGCTGAAGACATCAGACATCTTACCTAACACTCCTCTAAAAACCCTACCTCCCTATTCTTATGTAAAATTCTACCTCATCCCTGCTTTGTTATTTTTTAATGGAATATGGAAAAATGGGATTGTGATCCTAGTTTTGGGTTTATTTACTAATTTATTGGGGGAAACCGGGGTGGGGGGTGCGGAGAAAGGGATATGATAGACACTGTGTCTGCTATTTGCTTCCCATTAACAGGCAGTGCTATAACCTGGAATCATGTGGCGACACCCACAGGTCATGGCCAATGACGCTAGGAACTCATCTGACTGAAATTTCAGAGCCATTCCCCAGAGATGTGTATGTGGTGCCAGAATGCTCTGATACTTTGGTCAAAACCACAATCCAAGCGGTCAAAACCACTGTGCAGTGTTGGTCCCATGAGAGGTGGCGAGGTACCTTAGAATCGTCCTCAGAGGGAAGCTGCTCTCTCTTCTCCAAGCAAGTCAACACGGCGTCTGGAGTCTCCTCTCCTGAGGAGGTTGGCTCAGGGCCCACAGCTTCTGGCCTCCCTTCTCTGGGGACCGTGGGTTGCCCACAGGACAGGTTTCTAGGTGGGCCTTTGGGAGCAGCTCCTTGTTCCTCCGACAGCTTCAATTTTAGTTCTAAGAGAAATGCCAGGAGTTACCATGAGCAAGGTAACTGGCCCTTATAAGAGCACAGAGACTTTGAGGAATTCCCACTCCTTATGCCAAGTCAGCAGAAATGAAGAGTGCTGACAATGGCTTTCCATAGGGTAAGGGCAGTCTTGATACCAGGACTAACAGCATTAGCTCCCAGTGACGTGAACGCAGAGGGACCTCATGGAGGCTGGGATCTCATGGAGGTGAAGGATCAGGTGTGGGAGCAACTCAGTGGTTTACATGTTAATGTAGGAGTTCTGAAGGTAGACCAGTGGTACCTGGCCCCAAAGTTTTCACCTGTTACCTACTGTAGCAGCTGAAATTCTACACTTGTAGATTCATTTACTTGGGTTTTGAAAGTTTTGCAGTGATTAGGAGCCCCTGTGGAAACTCAAGTACTTTTAGAAGGCATTACACATGCAAATGTCAGAGGACATGCAAAAAGGATGGGAAAGGGGATGTGCAAGTGCCAGCCCCCACTTCAGAGACGTCATAGTTTGTCTAATGCCAGCTCTTACGATCCAGGAACCACCGCTATTGCCATATGGCTTTATATACACCTACATAATTTAAAAAGCCACCTGGGACTTATCAGGGAATTACATTTCAGAATATGTTAGGGGACTGGTTGTTTGAGCGAGGCTATTTAGATTGATTTCTCAATTACATAGCGCATGTTCTTTGTTAGATGTTTGCTTTTAGTGAGATACTGACGTGGTGTTTAAACACTGCATATTTTATAAATCTGCTACATCATTACAGTTTAACACCACTGAATTATTATGCCCTTTCAATTCTTTAATCACCATACTTCTAGAAATGTGGAAAATCTCCCATGTTTCTAAGTACTAAGTGAATGTGGAGAGAGGAAGAAAATAAATTATTGGTAAATAACTACAGTCCTTTAAAATCGATTTTAGACTTAATTAACACTCACACCACCATCTCCAGAGAAAGAACAACACTGGATTATGAGGCAAGAGAACTGAGGTTTACGCTTAGCTCACCACTTCCCAGCTACATGAACTGTGGGCATAAATGCCCTCATCTGCGCAACGTGGTACGTGAAGTAAATGACTGCTGAGACCTCTTCTGGTTCTAACATCCAAGAATCCAATAACCCAGGGAAGTTAATGCTCCACATACTGAAATGTGCCTGGCACTGAAGCGCATCATTCCACTTGGGAGTCTGGAGTTCCTCAGCCTCCTTATAAAAGATTTATTAAATGGGCCCAAACAATGAAGGAGACCCAGAGCCCTTCATTTTCAAAATGGGGCCTCCAATCTCGGTGGGAGACAAGGTTAAAGGGGGCACAGTTGAAACAGAATTTAAAAAATGCCCTAGAGTACATTTGTCGTTACTTTACCTGCTGCTTTTCTCAGAAAGCACATTGTCATTATTTTAACTGCTTCTTTTCTCAGAAAAGAGACCCTTGGCTGGTTTTACCTTTGAGTTGTTTGCGACCTTTAGCCAAATCATTCATCCATTTCAGGACTTCGGGATTAGAAGTCTTGTCACCATGTGAAGGCTACCAAGGGAGGAGAAAATGGGGATGGGAAGGAAGGAAAGAGAGAGAGAAAAAGAAAAGCAAATTTTTAAAACAGCTAAACACACAAAGACAGTTCCAGAACAAAACCTATAAAGCTGGGAGATGAATTCAGGCATTAAAAACTCCAGGTGATGAAGTTGCTTCCTCCACACCTTCATTCTTGTCATGGACATTGTTTCTAAACATGCTGGTTACCCAGCATTTTCACAACCTCCTAACCCAGTTCTTAACCTTCCTAATGCCGCGACCCAGACCCTTTAATACAGTTCCTCATGTTGTGGTGACCCCCAATTTCATTGTTACAAATTCAACATAATTAAAGCACAGTGATTAATCACGAAAACAATATGTAATTATACATGTGTTTTCCGATGGTCTTAGGAGACCCCTGTGAAAGGGTCATTCGACCCCCAAAGTGTTCGCGACCCACAGGTTGAGAACCGCTGTCCTAACCACACCAATGCCCCTGCAGTCTAACCCTCAGTCCCCTGTGGGCCACCCCCACACACACACACATTGCCACGACTTTGTTTGTATCGATGTGGATGACTGCACTGATACAAACCAGCATTACTTACTTCCTTGTGCTCACATCCATGACTTATGACCACAACCTGCCTGGAGAATACAGGAATATTTAGCTCCTATCAGTCATATCCTCCAAGCTGAACAAAGGAGACCCCAGGTTCTCTAAAACCTGACAGTAGTCTGGGAAGTCAGGATGTCACCCAGACTTCCAATCCTCCCACTGTTTATAGACTCAATAACTGGGCTAATGTTAACATTAAGCTTAATCATATGTGTGTGACCTTAGGAAAAGTATTTAGTCTCTCTGTCCCTCAGTTTTATCCATCAAATGAGAATTATAATAGGGATGTTGTGAGGAATAAATTAGTTAATATATGCAAAACACTGAAAAACATCCCAGGCATACACTAAACACTATAGATGTATTAGTTAGAATTACAAATATTATTATTATTACTAACAGGGATGGTAGGTAGCAGTGCTACTACCAGACCTTCAAAGAAACACTGAATACATCTTCACCAACAAACAAATACGTAGGGGTATGTTTGTCTACCAAGTAAGTAATCATACTAGGGTGTGGCAATAACAATATATGTTTTATTTTAGATGGCTCTGTTAATATAAATCATTCACCTTGATTTCTGAATTTCTTCACAGAGCATAAAAGTGGATTTTCTACAGAAAAGAGAAAGTAGGAGATAAGAAGAGCCAAACATACATAGCCTCCATCCCCATAGATCAGTAAGAAACTTTCCTGAAAGAGTTGGGGCCACCCTGTTAACTGAAATGCAGGCTCAACAAGATTAATAGTTACTTTGAATTGAGGAATATACAGAGAAATATTGAGTAATGTTCATGATAACATAATCATAAACATCATAATAATAGTCAGAAACACTGCTTGCGGCCAAGTCTAGGGGCTCTGCCATGTTTCTTTATGGATCCACTAAATCCATGTAACAGAGTTTTTGGTGAGACAGAGGCCTAGGGAGATGACTGTGCTCTCAACTTCAAAGGGAAAAACTGCTTGTGTGACAGGATCATCAAATGTGTAAGGGATTCATTAGATTAATTGTGAAACATAAGACATGCTTCTAATACTCCTAGAATGATGTAAAAACCATACTTTCTAAATCAGGATGGAAAAGATGATTGAAGGAGACTGACAGTGATTATTTTGCCCAGGAAAGTTCAGAAGGGATACTATGGTTTCCAAAAGGGAAGTCCGGGTTTCAGGACCATGGACAGTGAGATGGGGGCACACCTCCAAAATACAGAACTTAGCTTGGTCCTATCCATGGTTGGCTAGAATGATGCCCTTTGCTACTTCCTTGATATACAGTCCAGGGCTTTGGATTTTGAATGTACATCAAGTCCAGATCCCATTATATGGACAGTCAGTGTACATTTTATTTCTCTAAATCCTCACAGAATTCTCCACTCTGATCTGAAGAATCAGAGTCTTTGAAACTTGTCTTTGTTCACTGGATATGCTCCACATAGTTAATGCCATCTTTTGAAATACCGTTAAAAACAAAATTTTCTGACAAAATATTTTAAAGGCTGAAATTTTCTGAAATGAATTTTTTATTTCCCTGCTCTTGGGGGATATTTCAAAAGAGGTTAAATCAAGCTCACAAGGGTAGCAGCTTTCAAATAACATGGAAAGTTTTCATACACAGGCTTTGAATCTTTATGCCTTCTAATTTTTGAACTGAATAATTCCAGTTTAATAGACCCCCAAAAGCCATACACTCAGATATTACATTGTAGATTTTGTTCAGGGAAATAAAAATGGGGTTCCAGTGTTATATACCGAGGAAACCACTGGGCCAGAATTGTGGTCTGCTAAAGGCAGTTCAGAAGACAGTTTAGAAAGACTTCTGGATTAGGAATGAAAATACCTGAATTGATGTCTGGCTAGATCAAGTCTTTGCTGTGTGATCCTGGAGAAGTCACTTCCCTTCTCTGGGCCTCAGCTCAATGGTCAAGTAAGAAATAAGACTGTCTGAACTCTTCTCATTCTAACTTCTTTAACTATAGTGAAAGTGGACATCTGGCTAAAACAGCCTTTTCTAGATCTATGAGTCTAAAAATAGTTAAATTTAAAATCGGTTGTAGGGAATAAGCATGGTTTTGGATAGGAATGTAAGGTGGTTATACTCGACAGAGAGGGAAAGATGTACTGTAGGTTATACTAGGGTCTCAGACTTGCAAGCACAGAGGCCTGGCAGGAACTCAGATTCAAAAATTAGCATTGGGTGCTATTAATTCCATAGTCAGGCTGCCGGAAGGAAAGCCTTACACACAGCAACCAATTAAAGCCCACTGACATGTCCAGTCTCTCAGCACAGCCTGGCACCCTGACAGAAGGAGAAGCCCTGTTTCCTGAGACAATGGCAGGTTCTGATGACCCCACAGACTGACACACACTGAAGCAAGGGTGAGCATGAAGCCTTCCAGCCTTAAGGCGCCGGATCCGTCCATGTGCATGTGTGAGTGTTTCCCTGTGTGGGCCTGTGTCTGCTCTGGCGCCAAAGCTCCTCTAGTCAAAGGCAGGAGGCGCCAGGAGACATTCTCTTCTAAAACAGGCAGGTGCTAGGTGGCCATTATAGTTGAGAAAAAGTAACAGGGTCTGTGACTGCATGTAGAAATGTCCAGCAGAGATCTAATGTGTCCATTTCTGCCTGTTCCAACATCACTTAAATAGATTCAAAAGTGGATACTACCTAGGACCACTGACTCCCTTTGTGCTAAACACTGTAATAAGTTTATGTGTGCACTCCTTCACTTAATGTTCACAAACTTCCGGAGTCATTAGTGATATTAACTCTGCTTTACAGATGGATAAACTGAGACTCAGAAAAACAAAGAAACAAGTCCAAAGTTATAAAGTTGCTAAGTGTCTGTGCTGGATTCATATCCAGACCAGTCTGATTCACAAACTGCTGAATAAGAATTGTTAACAGGGCCTGGGAATGGAGCCCCCTACTTGTCACTCAACAGTTACCAATGTGAGGGCATCACAAACCCAATAACACTCGAGGAGCAAACAGAGAAAGTCAGCTTCTCTCAGGAAACCTGGAGCTTTCCAAACGCGGGTATTATGAATTTGGCTTCTACTCCTCCATTGTAAAACCTACTCACACTCAGTCTACCATCCAAGCCTGAGCTGACAGAGCAGAACTACATTACAAGTTATAAGTCTTCACTGGGCCTCAGTTGCCTTACCTGTATACTCCCAATGTGTAGAGCACCCTCCTGCTCTATAAAGGACAATACGTAGCTGTGACTCCCTGGCTTCAAAGAAGGGAATAATTTTTAGTACCCCAACTTAGGCTGTCCTGAAAATCAGATTTTCTCCACTTTGCAAAGCTAAAAACCATTCCTTTAGTAAATTTAAAGCCACTGTGGGAAATACAAGACAGAACAGGAGAGTGGCACATCACCCACTCTCACCTTCCTCCCCAGAACTTATCCTACAGTCTGAGGCCTGCCGATTACCTCGTGCCAAATGCTTAGTGAGCCTTTCAATATTTCAAGATGTATTAGACGTTATTCCTTGTTCTCTTTTATTCTAATAACTAGCTGATCTGGGCCCTCTGCCAAAGACCCAATATCTTTGTGCATTTCTACATGAACATGAATTTTCTCTATGACATGGTCACCATTAGAGAAAATAAATAAAACTAGCATTGCTCAGGCCAGTGTGGCTCAGTTGGAGCATCCCATACACCAAAAGGTCACAGGTTCGATTCTTGGTCAGGGCACATACCTAGGATGCTGGTTCAATCCCCAGTCAGGCTGTGTACAGGAGGCAACTGATCAATGTTTCTCTCTCTCTCTTTCTATTTCCCTCTCCCTTCCTCTCTCTCTAAAATCAATTTTAGAAAAACATATCCTCAGGTGAGGATTAAAAAAATACAACTATCATTGGCTACCAAGACATGTACCTCTGACTCTACTGTTTCTTATGTAAAAAAAACAATGATTGGACGAGGAGAGATAAAACAAAGATCTTTTATATACATAGATAATGGACACGAATAATAGGGTGGTGAAGACCTAGTGGTTTGGGTAGGGGCTGGGCAGAGGGAGTAAAAGTGGAGGGGAGGGGGGCGGGTAGGAGACATCTGTAATACTGTCAACAATAAAATAAAAAAATGATTAAGCATTTAAAAAAAAAAAAAAAAAAGACTGCTACACTGCAGCACCAGCAGGCAGCCAGCGTCTCTCTGCCAGGAAAGGACAGATCAGGGTGTTCTAATGAGTGGCCTCAACAGATGTCACTTGAGAGGCTCTCATCCGTCAACCAGGAAGTGCTCTAATGTCAAAGAAAACTCTCCCTCATTCTGTCCACAATTAGAGATTCTGTCCTTTAGGTCACTGATAGGTCCTTATCAAAATGCAAATGAAAAAAAGTTAAAGGAAAAAATAAAAACATAATTTAAAAGCTTTTAAAATTTTAATTCCTAGGAGCACTAGTGATAGTAAGGTTCCTTGAGGGGAAAAGGGGGGGATCAGTGTTTGAAAACAGCATTATAATTAATTAGTTGATAACAACCGATGACAGAATGTGAAAACAAGACAAACCCAAGATGGGAACTCCATTCAGGATGCTGGGTTGGCCAATGAAAAGAGAGCTGTCCTTCATACAGAATGGTACTGAAAAGGAAGGACAGAAAAGCCAACGCATCTCTTCACATAACCCATGCTCTTATTTTAAACCCCATAGTCCTTACCCGGTATTTCTTTTCTTGTTCAAATTTTTCTTCAAATTTCCGAATTTTCCTCTTGAGGCTCTGGATGTGCTTGGTGAGCTGGGCAACGGTCTGGGGCTCCTTGCCACCACTACAGCTGCACCGTGAAGAACTTCGGGGCCTGCAGTGATCACAGGGAGGGGGAGGATAATCAAAACCAATGGTCTTCCAGTAAATACCGCTGCTGACCTACAAACCACGCTTCCTGGATTACCAGAGAAGTCCAGAGGGCAGTTCATTTTTTGATGAGTCTGCCATGGCATCTGCTCATCAATGGAGGCCTCTGATCACAGCACTCCATTATGGGCAAATGTCACCAGGGACTTAAACGTACAATGTCAGAATATTAGCCCTGGAAATGCATTTCCTAAAGCTTGGAGGAGACTGATCTAAAATTAAGAAGAGACAGCCCTATTGTAGCATTATCTTCAACAGAGTGCATGAGCCACACCTACCAACATTTTCAGGGAAGATTCAGGTGCGTAGTTAACATTTCTTGACATAACGGAGCCTTTCAGAATCGGATGAAAGGAACGGGCCTCCTCTTCAGAAAATGCATCCAACCTCTCACATGACACACAATAACAGTATTTCACCAACTCCCTCAAGTCTATCAATATACAGGCCATGACCCCAGGTTTGAATAAATTCACGAATAGCAACGGACGTTATTAAGGAGACACTAGAGATTTTCTGCAGGTAAAAGGGAATCTCATTTTAGCTCTGAATCAAAATTATTTGTGGAATTTAAATGAAAAAGGAAAGAACACACAGTTCCACACTTTTTCTTGGGGTGGGGCAGCTATTTTAAGCTCCCACTTAAGGAGAAATTGGGGTAAACAACTAAACATTGCTACAGTCCATCCACGGAAGCCACTGGTGGATGTGGAAAGAATACTGAACTCATGAAGACTGATATTCCTGATATTTGCACATACATATACATACCTAGGACTCTAGTCATTTCACCAAAAATGTTCAAATGGGCAAGCCCTGGGGTGGCCTGTATATCATGACCATTTCCTCCTGAGGTAATAAGGCCTGAAACAGCATTCCCAGCTGGAAAGTACACAGATATTTGCCATTTACTGTTCAGGTCTCACAGCTGCATTTGGTAGGCACGTTTGCACTATTTCAGACACACTTCATTTGATTTGTACATGTAGTATTTAAAAAAACTGCATGAAATGAAGACCAGAACAAAACAAGGTTTGCCCTGGCCGGCTTGGCTCAGTGGATAGAGCGTCAGCCTGTGGCCTGAAAGGTCCCAGGTTCGATTCCGGTCAGGGGCATGTACCTTGGTTGCGGGCACATACCCAGTGGGGAGTGTGCAGGAGGCAGCTGGTTGGTGTTTCTCTCTCGTCGATGTTTCTGACTCTCTATCCCTCTCCCTTCCTCTCTGTAAAAAATCAATAAAATACATTTAAAAAAAAACAAACAAAAAAAAAACAAGGTGTGCTCACATCATAAACTGCTGAGTGCTGGGTGGAGAAGGGGCTGATTCAGGGTCTAAGTTGAATCTCTGGCTTTGGCTGAAGATGGAGCATCGCGGTGACAGCAGTGGGTTGTCACCATCAGTGATGTGATAGAGCAGCCGGCTGGTGCCCATAGGCTGGAGGTCTTCCGGTGCACTGTCTGCTCCATTCTGCCCATCTTTGTGGACTGACGCAGGGTCTGAGGAAACAAGATAAGACTCAGAAGGGAGAGAGGGCTTGAAACTGTCATATTCCTAAATAAGGATCATCAACAGTCATTATGTCTTGCTTCTTTGTTATTTCTTCCTTCTGGGGATATGAAGGCTTTCAAAATACTGTCCTGTTTGTTCTCACAGAACCATAATAAAAAAACAATTGTGTACAAAGCCACCAGTTACAACAAGATGGAAACACAAATTATTTCAGTATGAGTAACAGAATCAGCATAGCCCAAACTACAAACATCCTCTATTTCATATTATCTATAATAATAAAGGCATAATATGCTAATTAGACCAGATGACCTTCCGGACAAAGCTGGGGCTATGAGGGGAGCCCGAATACCAGGTGCCTGCCAGTGGCCGGAGGGAAGCCTGGGTCCAGAGGGAAGCCAGTGCCAGTAGCTGGGTGAAGGAAGGCCTACTCTTGCACGAATTTCGTGCATTGGGCCTCTAGTTTGTATTATGTTGAAGGATGAATTACAAAATGTTTAGTGAAAGAAAAAACAACAACAATAAAATGAAGCTGGAACAAAAGATGATAGATTAGGAGGAAGAAAACAGGTAACACAATTGCCAGTGAAGGAAGAGAGAGAAGACAAAAAAAAAGGAAGAGAGGAGTCCCCAGACAGAAACGTATTCCAGCAGTCATTAAAATGATGGAGAACTCTGCTTATCAACATGGACTAATGTTCAAAATATGCTACATGAAAAACACAGATTCCAAAACAAAACAGGAATTTATATATATATATTTGGGTGTAGAAATAAATGCACTGAAAGATCAAAGAAGCTACACAGCACCTACAAAGCATGGTGAAATTCAAATGATTCTGTTTCTTCAAAATTTTAGGAAACATTTCATTTTGGACAAAAACAAAACCAAGAACAAAACCGTCTCCAAACACTCTCTGTGCTGACAGCCCTGTGCCTGAATTCTCACTGTAATTATTCATTCCCTTTTTAAATGAGCTCATTAGCTCCCCACCCAAGGGTCGGTCTAGACATGTAAGTCAGGGCAAGCAAAATGAGGAACATTAGGACATGAGTCTCTCCCTCACAGGGCTCTGTACAGAGTTATTCAGGAAGCAACCAAAACCAGCTCTTTCTCCGTTATACCCAGCAAACCAGTCAGGACAACCCAAGGCTTTCTCTTACTCCTACTACCCCAAAGAAAGGAAAACAAAGATTATCTGGGTGATAAGCAGAATCTGAAAACACTGATAATCCACTTTTCCAAAATAAACACTGATCACAATTTGGTACCAGGTGAATCTTAGCCAGGTTTGGGATGACTTGTGTTCTGTGGAGCCTGAAATGCAATTTGCTTTGTGTCAGCATCAAAGGTCTGCTTAGTTTCTTATGAGTGTTTCCAGTTGGTGTCTTCCCTGTTGGACTGCAGACCATAAGGGTGATTGACACCTCCTAGTGTGCCTTTGAAGCTCACTGACAGCACTTCTGTCAGTGGCTGAGGCTGGTCAGAACTGGACAGGATGAAGGCTGGGGAAGAGTTGGAGGCAGACGGATGCCAAGGCCCAGACCCACAAGCAAGGAGTGCTGCTGTGACTGACACAGCTCACCACTGGCAACACTCTTGCTAAGAATAATTTACTCAAAAACAGTGTGGTTCTGGCAGGAGCCCTAAGGAATTACTAATCAATAAATCACAGCATACACTAACAATCACCTTCAAAACCCAGGAGGCATATGGGTTCCTTTCCCAAATCCTTTTCTTAAACCAACAGGCTTAAACCATCTAAAAAGAAATAGATTTTATTCATATTACCTGTTTCTAGAGTATCTTTTGATGATAATGACAGGGAAGAAAATAATCTTTAGCAAGTACCTGGAACTGGCATGTTTTCATTGAAATGGGAAAGGTCTGAGGCCTTCAACCCTTCAGCTCAGCTGTGACCACCCAACCCCTGCCTCCCCAACCCCCTACCTCCCACCCCCCGTTAAAACTCACAAGAGTCTCTTGGTACTGTTCTCTAATGCCACATGGGGGTACTTGGGTTGCCAGCCATATGACTGAGGTGGAGGCAAGAAAAGAGCTCAGCTACTAAAACCCAGAGTCCCAAGATGTAACTCCATAGAATCACAGATTACTATGAATGGCTCTTTTAACTGCACTGCAATAGTAGCTGTAAACCTCCAGTTACACGGCATCTGCCTCCTCAGGGTGCACAAACAATTTACTAGTGCTGCCTAATTAGCATCCTGATCCTCAGGCCCCTACCTCACCACAGACAGAAGCAGTGAGCCAGAAAGGTCTCAAAGTGACCAGCTGAAAACCAACGGAGTCAAAAACTCGTCATTTGGAATCATCTCAGGCCTTTGTCCAAACTTCCCATTGGAGCTGAGAAAGCTTGATTAAATCAGCGGGTGCATGTTCACGTGTGCGCTTGCGCAGACAGAATCACTGAGCTCCTCGTTCCGGAGAGGCCAGCGTAGATGCAGAGCCAGCCATCGCTGCTGCCGTCTGGGAGCAGAGCCCAGGCCACCACGGAGACTCGTCCCCAACAGAAGCTGATGGCAGTATTAACTCGGGTGGCTGCTGACGGTTCCCTGGGGGCACATGAATTTTCCTTCCCAAGGAAGGGACAGCTTGGCCAGGGCCCGTGGTGTGCTGCAGTGTGGTTTAGAGGGAGGGGTCGGGGAACCAGGAGTCACGGTGTGTCTGTGCTCTCAAGGGGCTCCAGCGGGGTCACCGACCGCCTTCGGTGTCCTGGTTCAGCCCCGTACAGGGCTGCGATAGAGAAGGAGGCCTGCTGTGTACCAGTATCTTGCCTATAGTTAACAGTACTGTATTGTACATTTTAAAAGTTGTTAAAAATGTAGATCTCGTGTATGTATGTGTTCTTACAACAATAAAAAAAATGCTTTTTCTTCTTTTTCCTGTTTTGTATTTTCTAAAATTTCTGTAACAAAAAGTCAATCTTATAGGGAGGAAAAAATAATAAAATATTAAAATTTTTTAAAAGGTAAATAAGCCTTCTTGAGAAAAGAAGTGAGAAACCACCACAGAGGGGGCACAATAGAGGGCAAAGATAGTTTGAATCCCACGTCTACGACTTGTTGAGAGACTTCACAAATAATGGACCTTTTTGAACCTCAATTTTTATACCTGTAAAATTAGGAGAATGATGGTGTCTGCCTCAAAAGACTGAGAATGAAATGAAACTACCTTCCACAAATTTTTGCTATATCACATAAGTCGCTTTTTTTACCATACATATATATATATAGTAAAAAATACATGTTATATACATATAAAGTTATATATTTATTATGTATTTTAGATAGATTAATTTCAAACTACAGATTTTTAAAATTTCAGCTTCATCCTAGGTCACAATGGCCAAGAAATCATGAATTTGATGTGCTAGTTACATTTTTTTCTACCAATACACATTAAAATAATTCCTATCAAAACTAATAATGTTCACCCATGCGTCCTTTGTATACCTATGTTTTTGGTGAAACATTGAAATAGGGCACAGAAACTGCTAAAAAAAAATATGTAACCATAAGAACTATTATTTTAATAATATCATCAAAGTAAGAAAACTGAATATTACCTTCTCTTATTGAACAACTATACCCTATAGGAGTCTCTATGGGATTAATATTTGAAATGAGAACCAGGATGCTCCTCAGCATACTGTCCTTCTACCAGTTGTTATTTATAAATTAGAGGCCCGGTGCACAAAATTCATGCACTCGGGCAGGGGGTGTCCTTCAGCCTGGCCTGCGTCATCTCAGGGTCCAGGAGCCCTCGGGGGATGTCCAACTGACAGTTTAGGGGAGCGGCCCTAAACTGTCAGTCAGACATCCTTAGCACTGCCACAGAGGCTGGAGAGGCTCCCCACCACCACTGCTGCGCTCGCCAGCTGTAAGCCCGGCTCAGGGCTTCTGGCTCAGCAGCACTCCCCTTGTGGGAGCGCACTGACCAACATGAGCGTCTGCCCCCAGGTCGTCAGTGCATGTCATAGCAACTGGTTGTTCTGCCATTGGGTCGATTTGCATATTGGCCCTTTATTATACAGGATAAGAATAATAATCATATATACTATTTATGAAGTGACTCTCTATGTCCTCCAACTTGTCATAAGAGTTTTTGCATGTATTTAATTTTCATAACAGCCACATGAGACTGGTAGTAATATGATCTCCATTCTAAATGCAATAGGGAAAGTGGTGTGACTGTGTTAAGTTCATTCAGGGAGGG
Organism: Myotis daubentonii; assembly: GCF_963259705.1. Lineage (NCBI taxonomy): Eukaryota > Metazoa > Chordata > Mammalia > Chiroptera > Vespertilionidae > Myotis > Myotis daubentonii. Next base: position 30,672,283 of record NC_081852.1, on the reverse strand, counting down.
TTTGACTAGTGCCCGTGGTAGAAGACTCCACACCTCTAACCCTGGGAGCCAAGGAGTGTGTCTGACAGCTCACTCACTGAGCCATTGGGAACATAGAGAAGTAATTATCATTAGTGTGTGAAGACCAAGAGACCACTTCTGATCTGGCTGCAACCCCAGGCAGAAGCAGATGCTGTATTACAGCTGTTAAATGAGTTAGTCATACTTAAAAAAATCTCTTTCTAATGTACATTTTTAAAGCCTTTCAAAATTTAAGTAAACCTCTATCTGCAACCCCTTGAGATGGATTGTTGAGATCTAACTGAGTAATAAATTAGTCATTGTCTTGTGGATTTGTTAATTTATACTCTTGGGTTTGCTCATCATGGTGCTCACAAGTAGCATTCAGGTACTTTCCAAAATGTCAAACACCAGCCTTTGCTGGTTTTAAAAGCCAAATGAGCCCAAAGCATGACTCTAATGAGGATCCAGCATCAGAGTTCCCAGCCAGCCTCACACAGAGCGCCACCAAGACAAAACACAAAATAACTCAAAACATCTGATGGAAACACAAGAGGTTGGTTTTGGGGTATGTTGAACTTGAGTGCCTAAAGGCAGTAGGGGTTAAATACAGGGTCATTAGAGAGAACACAGGTAAGCCCGAAGTCACCCCAATAAGTAACCCTGGGGAAACTGATGAGCTCTTTTGCTCAGAGGCCACTGAGAGAGGAGAAGTGCCATCTCCAAGGTTAGGGTGGACAGATGAAGAGGGGTTCCGGGTTAGTGAGGCTGACCAAGTAGAGTGGTAGGAGGTTGGCACTTCAAGCAGGCTCCTGTGTGCCAGCTTCTGTGGATGGCCCCCAGAAACATCATGGAGTCAGAGGCCTGGGAAGTTTGCCACCCTGAAAGCAGGGCTGGGCTTTACAACAGTCACCCTGTAGGTAGATCCCAAGCGGCAGTTTTCCACCATGGACAAAAGCATAGGCTATGCACTCAGAAACACCTAGACTGAAACCCCAGTTTTACCATATGTGTGACCTGGGACAGATTACTCAATCTTTTTCAAACACAGTTTTCCCATCTGTATAAAGGGAATTCATTCATTCAACAAATGCTTATTGGCCATCTACTATATGCCAACTCCTGTTTGAGATGAGAATGACAACATCTACCTCATAAATTATTGGATTAAAAAAAGGGCATCTCAAGTGCTTAGGACAGTGCCTAAGGGAAGGGGGCATAAATGATCCATCAATAAATGTTCATTGTTCTTTTGTACTTAATGGTGGTATCTTTTATATAGTTAGAGAACTCAGGAGGGGAGCCTGCCAGGGGAGGGAAAGATGAGTTCATTTCTGGATGCTTTGAGTTAAGAAGCATTTGGGGTTAACCAGTTGGAGGTGCTCAGTAGGCCCTGGATATGTGTGGGTATGGAGCACAGGAGACAGAGCCTTACTGGGTTCAAGGTCAGAACACACTTCCCCAAAACCCACTTCTAGAGTGGGGTGAGGCAGTGGGCCTCATTTTCATTTTGAAGGAGCCAATGTACTGATTTCAATTAAAATGAACAGGCAATAGATTAGGGCTCTGGGTTAGTTGAGCAATGAGAAATTCCAAAATCCTTCCTAAAAACCAGAAAGCTGAATGGACCAAGAAGCTTTGGCTCAGATTTAAACTTATTCCTTGCCTCTGCATTTTTGGTTACAATCTTGTAATTGAATTTCCATCAGTAAACACAGATCCAGGTTTTGTTTTCTTGAGTAGTTCTGAAGGTAAGTTTAATCCAATCACTCCTGTTTCCTAGAGAATTATAGGAGAATAATTTTGGAATTTTTTTTTTCTTGAGTCACTATTACACCTAATATACAACACTTTTTACCAAGTACACATAACATTTAAATCTCAGAAATGCATAAATACATAAACCTTGAGGGCATATTGTAACTGATTACTTTCAAAATCCATTAGTAAGTTACATACACTTTGATAAAAGACTTTTAAAGTTGGTTTTTTTTTTTAGTATTTTCATTGCCTCAGTGGTAAAAATAAGGATAAATAACCTCCAAAGGCCCAAACAAAGGAAAATCACATTGTTATTTGCATAGCATATTGTTTACAATATTGTTTTGGAAGGTGTCAACAGTTTGAACTCACACAAGTTTTGCAGGATGATAACAATATGCAATAACTAAGTATCTAGATACAATTCAATAATTATCTTAACTATGCTTAAATTTCACACCATAATCAGCTTAGCATAGGAAAACTCCCAAAGGAAAAGCAAGGAGGCAGTGACGACCCCTGGATGGCATGGAGACAGAGGAAGGCAGAGGCCAGGGAGTGGGTGAGGAAGAGCATCAGCCAGAAAGCTGTGGAGTGAGAACGAGGAGGAGAACAGAGACACCATGGTGGTGGGCGTGGCCGGAAGAAAGGCAAGGCAGGGTGACCAAGTCGAGTCTGCTCTGAGGAAACATGCGGTGGAACTGACTTCCAGCCTGTAGAAGACTGGTCTTCAGATGTTCGTGACTTCTACCTTAAATCAGAACCGTACTGCGGGCTGCGGAAACATGACTCGCGCTGAGGGCAGGTGGGAACACTCCTGTCCCAGCGGGATGGGGAAGAAATCCATCCTTCGCATTATTCTGTAGAACATCTCTACAGGCAGGGATAATTCATATTTTTAGTGGCAATTTCTATACTGCACCAAACCAAATGCCCAACTTGGGGAGGAAACGAAGAAACAATCATATAGACAAACCTACCAAGCTACTAGATGAATCTTTTCCATTTCCTCTGATTAGTCAAGACTTATTCCTTTGCCTCTATGCACACTGTCAAAGAATGGCTGAGAAATAAGCAAGGGAGTGGCCTATGAACAGTGTCTGATCTCTAAAAACATATTTTTTTGCTCCCTGTTTCACAGAAGTGGAGCCACATGCTCAGTTTACAGAGCTCTGCCTGGGCTGCGTGGCCAAGAAAAGAGCGCACATCACCACTGACGGTGTCCGAGATTCGGACCGCCCTCTTGGGGAACAGAAAGCTGGGTGTTGTGATGCTGATCACTGTTCAGCCTAAAGGACCCCGGGTCTTCTAGTTGATACATGCACACTGATCACCTCAGTGGGTCCAACTAATAAAAATGTGCTTTTAAGATAACAAGAACCATTTTCAAAGGAAAGTTTTCATTTATGAGCTGATGTACTTTGCAGAAGGAAACTGCAATATACAAAACAAACAGGAAGTCTGCTGAAGGAAATTCCAACTTTCCATGGGGGCTGGATCTATACTAGGCTCCCACACCAGTTAGATGAGAGCAGTCAAAAAAATTGGATCCCTGCCCGACATAGACAGAGCCACAGAAAAGTAAGATTCTTGGGGAACTGAAGAGACAGGAGAGGTTGTCCACCGTGAACCAGCAGGGCGGGGCTGGGGGCATGGCCAGAGGATCTAGGCATGGTCAGACACCGAGGATCTAGGCGTGCCATCTGGTCACACCCAGATTGTACTCTTCATAAGTGTGGAAGGAAGAATGACCAGCAAGAAAGGTTTAAAATGACTCTAATATATGGGATATTATGTGCAGGGAAATTGGGTATGTGAGAATTCTCTGTACTGTCTGCACAATTTTTAAAAATCATAAAACTGATCTTAAAAATAAAATCTATTAATTTTTAAAAAATGACTATAAGCCTGTTTGTTATGCTTGGGCTGACATGCCACTTGCTCACTGTTGTTATGTCCTGGGCCAGGCAAGCCTTGTCACTCAGAATCCTCCTTTGTAAAGGGTTGTAGTGAGGAAAATGGAAAAATGTGTGTTACCATAGTCCTTGCCTGCCTTAAAAACCGAATTTTTAAAAAAAATTTAAATAATCATGTAGAAGTTTCAGCTGTAGAACTGATGTTTTCCTTCCCTCCAAGGCAATTACAGAAACAGCTCCAGAGAATTATATTGCCATCTATGAATTTTGAAATCACTTAAAAATACTTTGTTTGGAAAACAAGTGGTTAACACATTGAGTACCGCATAGAAATCTCTAAAACATACACCAGGGACTGGACGTTTTTGGGCAAACTGCACGTTATTTAAATCATAATGCACTTTAGGTGTTGTTTTTCAATAATTATAACATTTTTATTTACAAAAACAATTAAACAATTAAAGTTCCTAGTACTTTTTTAACGTATGGTACTGCGTAAAACATTTTCCTCTATGAAGAGGGACCAAACAAAATGTACATAAGTATCTAGATTCGCTCCTTTTTCCATGGGCGTGAAAACGAGAACACTCATGAGCGGTCCTTAACAGATGGCGCGTGAAACACGAGAAAGCTCCTGAGCGGTACGAAATGTGTTTAATATGAAGTTCCCTCTTTCAGAGACTACGAAGCATCAGAGAAAAAAATTATTAACAGTAAAGATCTTTCCAGCCAAGTTATGTCATAGTTTTATCACAGGATAGATTTTATGGTAATAAATGTAGTTTCAACTGTAATAGAGGTAATTATTCAGCCATCACCTGTATAGATCATTGCTGTTAGAAATACCTTTTGCTTAAGGGAGACAGTATAATGTCAATCATATGCAAACTCTGGAGGGGACCTAGGGAATGAAGAGTATTAATAGCATATAGACACCTTGAAAGTAGTTGGAAATTATGATAGAGTAGATATTTAAAGACAAATGTAAGCAGTATCAACTGGAGGAAAGGCAACCTAAGCTCTGACTATTGCAAAAATGCCCAGCTTTTAAAATAATGAAAGCTGACATTTATTGAGCATTTACCATGGGGGATATGCTAAGAGCCTCATACGCATTTAACTACATCATTCTCACAACAGTCCTAAGAAGTAGATACTATCCTTTTCCCATTTTAAAGAAAAGGAAACTGAAACAGAGAGAGATCAAATAACCTTTCCAAGATCACCCAACCTGTGCATCAAATTCTACAAAGATCTGTTTCTGAACAAGGCAGAACCAAAAAATATAATTTACTTGGGCTTTCAAGAAATCTATGACATGGGGGAAAAAGGAGACATATGTACTACTATTTGTCATACTTTAAACAATAAAATTAAATTAAAAAAAGAAATCTATTGCAGTTTTTCATATCAGACGTTGTTTAAAAACAAAATCAAATGATGATTGGGCTAAATGTTCTGCAATGGATACAAAATCTACTTAACAATATGCAGCAAAGCACAGGGATGAATTCGTATCTTTATGTTGAACAGGTCAGTACTAACACTTGCAAATGGATCCTGGAATAATCTTATTTTTACATTTCAGAAATGACATGAAAGAGGAAGTTGAGCCATGAGTTTGAGTCTGTAGATGATGTTGATATTTTTCAAAGAGTAGAATGCTAAGCAACCACAGAAAAAGTCCACAAACCATGAGGAGGCTTAACAATACAGATAACCTTCACTGTGGGCCAGCAGGCAACCCAGCTGCAGAAAACGAATCTATGTGCTCTTAAAAAATAATAAGCACTAAACTATTAATGTGATAGAAAATGGGATTTTTTTTGGAGATCTTATGGAATACACAGATATAACAAAAAAGTCAATAAAATAGTGAAAATCTCTAGGAAGAGTTTGGAAAAAATCCAACAAACATAATTACTTTGTAATCTTATATAATAAAGAGGTACTATGCAAATTAACCCTCACGCCCTCACAAGATGGCTGCCTATGACCAGGCTGGCAGAGGGGTTAGTGAGGGATGACCAAATGACTGAACAAGCAGGCTGTGTGGGGCAACCAGGCCGGCAGGGGGATTAGTGAGGGACCACCAAACGACCGAGCAGAGGGCTGCGTGGGGTGACTAGACCAGTGGGGGGGCAGTGAGGGATGACCAGGCTGATGGGGGGGGCAGTTAGGAGTGACCAGGCCAGCAGGAAGAGGGCAGTGGGGGGGGGGGCAGTTAGGGGGCAACCAGGCCAGCAGGGGGGAGAGTTAGGGGCAATTAGGCTGGCATGCAGAGGCAGTGAGGGGCAATCAGGCTGGCAGGGGAGGTGGGGGCAGTTAGGGGTGACCAGGCAGGCAGGCAGGCAGGTGAGCAATTAGGAGCCAGCAGTCCAGGATTGTGAGAGGGATGTCCGACTGCTGTTTAGGCCTGAACCCTGGGATCAGTCGGACATCCCCTAAGGGGTACCGGGTTAGAGAGGGTGCAGGCTGGGCTGATGACCTCCACCCCCCCCCCCCTGCACAAATTTTGTGCACCAGGCCTCTAGTTATTTTATAAAACATCCCAAGCCAATATTGTTTTTTAGGTATCCATTTCTTTTTATGAAGATCATTGTAGTTTCACATAAAATTTTTAAGAAATAAATCCCTTGTAAACTTTGCCCAATTTCCCCCAATAGTAAAAGTGTAACACCTGTGCCCATATGCACAAATAAGATTCTGTTTAACTCCACCTGAAATACATGGTGCAGGTCAGGTAAATGCATATCAGAAAGGCATAGGGGCCTAGAGATAGTTTAGACCAGAGAAACTGAAATTACAATGGTACAGAGGGGCTGTAACAGGTTAACCAACTACAAATCTAGGTCTCTTTTGTCTGACAAAACAAAACCAGGGATGGATAAAGAAAAAATAAATTCCCAAACATGTGAGATATGTAGAGAATGCATAGGCTGACTATAGGCTTTTCAAATTCTAGAATATCAGAACTATGGGGACTTAACATTTAGGCTGGATGGCAAAGATCATAGTGTAAAGCACTTACACCAGTAGTTCTCAACCTTGGCTGCACATTAGAATCACCTGGGAATCTTTTTAAACTCTTGATTTCTGGGCCTCATCCTCCAGAAATTCTGTTTCTTTGTTACTAATGTTGTGGCCTCACCCCATATGGAGTCCAAATGAGGAAGGCCCCATTCATTGCCTTTCCTCCCAACCCCCACAACTCAGCAGCTGTGGGACCAGCAAGTTGCATTAACTCTTCAAGTTTACTTGCTCATCGTGCATCTGGGGATAATAATGGCACCTACCTCATAGAATTTTTAGCTAATGCTGATGTTATTAATTTAAAATCTTTTAAAGTAGTTTCTAGGCCTTGAAACTGTTGAGATTTTAGACCAGATAGTTCTCTGCTGGAGCAGTGGGGGTGGTGAGGGGTCCTGTGCCTTGTAGGATGTTCAGTAGCATACCTGACCTCTGCCCACTAGATGCCAATAGCACTCACCCTCCTACTGTGACACCAAAAGTGTATCTACAGATTGTCAAACATCCCCGAGAATATTGGGGGGAAATCAGCACTGGTCAATGTTTTGAAAACCACTGCTTTTAAAGAAACCAATTTAAGACATAAAGATGAAAGACTAGTTTCCACAGTGCAAGCCGTATTTTAGTTAAAGCAATCAGTAGTACATATCAACACTAATAAAAGAGAAAAATGGTAATTGGCGTACGAGCTACCCTTTTCATTGGCTAATCAGGGCTATATGCAAATTAACTGCCAACTAAGATTGGCAGTTAACTGCTAACAAGATGGCAGTTAATTTGCATATGTAGGCACAATGCAGGGAGGCAAAAGGGAAAGCAGGAAGAAGCCCCCTGCCACTGACAGTAATCGGAAACCCAGGGGGGAGCTAAGAGCTGGGGGGCAGGGCAAAGGCGGCCCTGGGGCCGCCTTTGCCCTGCCCCCCAGCCATGATCAGAGAATCAGGTGCCTTTTCCGCCCTGGCCAGTGATAGCAGGAAGTAGGGGTGGAGCCAGCGATGGGAGCTGGGCACAGTCGAAGCTGGCAGTCCTGGGAGCTAGGGGTCCCTTGCCTGGGCCTAAAGCGGAGCCCACGATCGTGGGGCCGCTGCAGCTGTGGGTCCCCGCTGCCCGGGCCGGACGCCTAGGCCAGAGGCATCAGGCCTGGGCAAGGGGCCGATCCTGCGATTGGAGGGTGATGGGGGTCAACGCCTGAGGGCTCCCAGTATGTGAGAGGGGGCAGGCTGGGCTGAGGGACACTCCCCCCCACACACACCCAGTGCACGAATTTCGTGCACCGGGCCCCTAGTTTAAAGTATAAAAAGGCTCAAGGAAGATTTAGAAATCTCTCTCTCTCTCCTCTCTCTCTCTCTCTCTCTCTCTCTCTCTCTCTCTCTCTCTCTCTCTCTCTCTCTCTCACACACACACACACACACACACACACACACGCCCACAATGAATAAAGCTTCTCAAAGATACTTGGAATTCTGTGCACTTCTGAGGTTGAAGTAATAGAGACCACTCTTACTGACTTTCAAAGACTGTCTGAGGCTGCTGCCAGACCCAATAAAACATCAAACTATGGGGATGATCAGCCTCACCTACTGGGATGCCCGAGATGCTCCCCTGCTCCAGAAATCCAATTATAAACGGCACCTGCAGCTAGAGCACATTCACAGCATCCTTAGAGGACCACCATGTTCTAGAAAGTGCTCCTGAATCTTCCTGCACCGAAGATTCACCAGGGGAGCTCTTCAAACCTCATCTTTATATTTTAATTTTTTTAGTGTAAGAGGGTGAGCTCAGACATTTGTAAGTTTAATAAGTACTTCCAAGTAATTGGGAAGTTCTGGTCAAGTGGACAGTGTCTTAAAATGTGAAAGAGAAGGGCCTCTTTGACTCTGTTCCGCCTCAGCTTCAACATTAGCAAGACACCTATGGACCCGGCAGGATCCTTTATGGGAATAATTATAGAGTCTAAATTGATAGACTACGTCAGTGGTTCTCTAATGATCAGCATCAACAACAAGGCTCCTGCCCAAATGGAAAGTTCCACTTGAAAAATTAAAATTTTATAATAAAAATTAATTAGGTACTTCTATTTCTAGTAATAAGTCTTCAGTTAACTTGTGATAGCTTTTGCTATAAAATCTGTGCCATCAGTCACCTGTGGTCAGACAGAACTGGGGTTACTCTGCTTAGTCATGTGAAACATCAAACAGTCCTCATGCATACTTAAAAAGACAATCCTCATTCCATTTTTCATTTACATCAGAATAGATGCTTGCTAATGCCACAGAGGAAACATTTGCTTCAGCTGTAAGAGGCTGTTCATTCCGTTAGAGGAATTTTGAGCCCAAATGTTGTATGTGATTTGCAACCTACAAGTGGGGTGGCTAGCTGTCCTGGATTGCCTGGGACTGAGGATTTCCCAGCCCGTAGAACTTTTAGTGCAAAAAAAAAAAAAAAAGTCCTGGACAAAGAAGACTTTTGGTTACACTGTGGACAGTTCCAAAGATGCCTTGTAGCTGGTTCCCTATCACTTTTCTTTAAGGGCCTCTACAACCCTCAAATCTGTGTCTGTCCCCATCCTTTGTCCAGGTCCCCATCCCATCAATTTCTGGCCTGCAGACTTGGGTGCCTAAACACCTTTCTCCTCCTGATATAAATGGACTAAGCTGACTGGTCACAGACCCTAAGTTATATGTCCTGTGGTCTGTAAGCCTCTTCCCGTTGATGACATGGATGACACTGAGGTGAGGCAGAGGCAAAGAAACCCTGAGAGAACCTGCCCTTCTCTCTCAAAATTCAAAATACTGTCACTTGAATAGTGGTTCCCAATATTAGGGAGTAAGTTTATGAACTGTAAAGAGTCCAAGCCTATCAGGGATGAGGACTGAGGACCCCTGTTTGAAAAACCTCCTGGTCATCATGATGTGCAGGAAGGTTCAGGAACACTATCCAGAACCCAGTGCCTCCCAAGGCTGCCAGGACTGTGCTCTGACTGCAAGTGTTGTGTTTAGTTGGATTTCTAGAACAGGGAGCATTTCAGATAATTTACTAAGGGGGACTGACCTTTGCAAGCTATAAATCCTATTAAAAGTCAATATTTTGATCTCAAGATATAGAGACTACTATACTTTGCTCAGACCATCATTTCAGATGCCTACTTCAAAGGTTAAGTTTTACTTAAATCATGCCCTAATTAATTCTAAAGTAAGTTTGAAATCTACTTAAGTAACATCAATTTATATTTATGAATGTTTGTTTTTAATGGTTAATTAATAGTATATTTATAGCAAGGTATTCCTGTAAATATCACTTGGATTTTGTCTCTGTCACTAATTATTGATATTAACAATTATTACTTGAATATTCATATGCATGTAAATCTCAGGGCTAGATGCTAGACTTTTAGATAAAATTTTAAGTGACTATAATCTTTTATAGACTTATGGCCATCTGTGCTAATTTTATGCAATCACACTCTCAATCGGGAATTTATATACACATACAAACAACTAAAGTTTCAAAGATCACTCCAGATATCCATTCACAGGCCCCAAATTAAGAACTGATCTACTACGGGAAAAATTTTTTTCCTTTTGAAAAAAGGATTATAAAATGTATGGCCTTCCTGTGTGTCTTGGAAACCTAAGAAGACCAAACCACCCCATAACTTGAAAGTCTCTTCCAAACACCTGTCACTCATTTTATATCAAAGGGCTTTACTTTAAAATTAGAGAAAAACAATGTGTCAAAGTATTGCAAGGTCCAATACAGGGGATGGAGTTTCTTCACTTTCCCCACGTCAACTTCCATGCAGTCATTTTAGTTCATGGAGACTCCTTATGCATAAGCTTAACAAAGATTAGAAACATCAGGATGGGTCTGATCTTTGAAAAACCCATGCAAGAGCTGCTGCTGCCCACTGCACATGGAGAGAGGGAAGGAGGGAGAGAGGGAAGGAGGGAAGGAGGGAAGGAGGGGGAGAGAGAGAGGGGGAGAGGGAGAGAGGGAGAGAGGGAGAGAGGGGGAGAGGGAGAGAGGGAGAGAAGGAGAGAGGGGGAGAGGGAGAGAGGGGGAGAGGGGGAGAGGGGGAGAGGGGGAGAGGGAGAGAGGGAGAGAGGGAGAGAGGGAGAGAGGGAGAGAGGGAGAGAGGGAGAGAGGGAGAGAGGGAGAGAGGGAGAGAGGGAGAGAGGGAGAGAGGGAGAGAGGGAGAGAGGGAGAGGGGAAATTTTTTTCATAGACTCTCTTAGAAGGACTCAGATTTCTCAGATTAACCTACATTTTGGAAAATCCAACATCCAACCCACAAGCCTCATCTGTGAGGAGCCTTCTGCCCGTTTCTGCAATTTGACACTTAACATGGAATATATTGACAGGTCCTTTGTATGAGCAATTCTGATGTAAATTCAGTATGTATTCCCCTTTGACAAGGAGTGCTAATAAGCTTGTTCAAAATCCAGTTCATCTAGAATGAGAAAATGCAAAACTACTAGTATTCTTGAACTTTTGAAAAAATAACACACCTATACACATACAAAACTCATGATTAAAAATATACATATAATGGAGGGAAGGGGGCATCCATAATACTCTCAACAATAAAAATTAAAAATACATATATCCGTATCTTATTAAATACTCTTTCCCAGACACTTGTGTACAATACAAAACATCATCAGGTAACTCAAAAGTTAATCTGTATTTGGCTTGATTCTTCTCTACAGTTTTGAATGCTGATTGTTGGGGTTGGTGAAAGAAGAAGGGCATTGTCTAACAATCTGAATAAAATCCCTGACTGGATTGACACTGGCTCCTGCCCAATTTTATTTGCATCTTATCCAAACACAATGGCCAACAGAGCAGGGGAGCCTCACTAGGCAACAAGGACAGCCAGCTGACCACCTGCATCGTGGGGAAAACACTACTTGCTAGCAGGATTATCCTAGGCCTCAGTGTCCTTATTGTACTGAATAGTTTTATTTCATGGGTCAGTTTAAGAATTTAACATAATAGATATAAAATGCTCAGACCAGTGCCTGGATCATAGAAAAATCTTCAGTAATAATAGTAGCTACCAATCAATAGCTATTAACCACTGTTACTAATAAACATTCCAAAACTGGAGAAGAGTATTTTGCCTGTTTATACCACGTGGGCCTGTTTTAAACAGTAATGTCTTGACTGTATTATCAGTAATGGTTCTAAAATAGATCACTTTGTAAATCTCTCCCTTCAATTCTTGGAGATAGGGGTCATCTCATGAAGCAAGCTCACCTACTTCTACCATCGATCCAGACACCAGTCTGCAAACCTGACCCATTTGTGCTCTCATTTCTACTCATATAAGTTAGTGTTTCTCTCCTACATCTTCCTGGGAGTATTAATTTGTCTCCTGCTTGTTAGCCACCCTGCCATCCCCTAGATTAAAACTAGAGGAACTAACAGACAAATAAGATCCAATGTTGAGACTTCTCAACACAGAAATTAATGCTAAAGAAATGAGACAGAACAAGACAATATGGGATCAGAATGAGTGTATCACTCTCCTCCACTCTCCCTGTATTGACGGACCATCTTACGAGCAATATAGAAGAAAGGAAGCAGCAATGTTGAAATACCCCATCCCTCAACACCTCAAAAATGTCATGAGTCTCAAAACTCAGGAGTTACAAGCAAGATTATCTAAGTCCAGCAATACAAAATAAGGACTTGTTTGCCACAGGATACCACATATGAAAATGAAGTCTAGAAGTTGTGATGGGTGCTTTTTCCCTGACACCACCCCCCCCCCATTTATGTAAGTCTGGCTCTTGGCCCCTAGCTGAAGAGAAGGTTCTATGTCAGCGCACATCTTAATTCCTCTTGCTCCCTCTCAGCTCCCCTGGGGGTAACTCAAGCACCTCTTCAGCTTTCATGTTGCACCAGACACCCTTTCCCACAGGGGTTTAGGATGAAGCAGCGAAGCTAAACTATCCTGAGAGTACAAATGAGGACCTCCCCCCGCCCAGCCTCTTACCTGCAGCATCTGCCCCTTCAGCAGGCACACTCTGGGTGGACGCTGGGGCTGGGTCCTTGACTCCATGCACCTGAACAGCTTCTTCCTGGTTTGTCAAAAATGCAGAGCACAGATCAGTTTCGAGGGCTTGGAGCTTCAGCAAGGAATTCTGCCAGCAAAAGCAGAACATCGGGCTAGCTAAGTAGATGGCTAACACACAACAGTGGGTCTGCAGCTCTTGCAAACAGCTTTTTCCAGAGGGTGCCAGGACGAGGGTTGTGGGCACAGCTGCTTCAGGATGAGGTGGTTGTGCCAGGATCAGCTGTGCATTAGTCCTCATGCAGCCTCAGTTTCTGCCTCATTTAAAACCTAACGTACGTGGGTTATCAGGGACACATGGGACTAGTGATTTCGTCAGCAAGAGACGCTGCAGCCAGAGAGCCAATCTGAGAAGGTGTCTGCTTCCCGGGTGCTGGAGGCTTTATGTTCTGCAAGTGTTTCATTCATTGTGCTGACATCAGGAGCAGATGACATTGGCCCCTCCCAGGCTACCATTCACAAAAGCCAGCATCCCTACACTGCAGACTGCAGCAGACCGCAGTGCACAAAGAGTTACTGCTGCAGAGGCCACCTGGCATCTGGGAGCTGCTTTGGGGCTCCCTTATCTACATTTGTATGTGGGAGTCGTGTGCTTGTGAGTGTGTGTGCGTGTTTTCTGAAGTTACTTCTCTCACATGGAATGTTTGCAGTGGCCTTTGATCAAGAACAGAATAGGTGGAGTGAGGAAAATTATCTTAGTCACTTAGTGTGGGCCAAGGAGAAGCAATTTATCTTTCATAGCTCCCAGCACAAGCTCTCCCATGGTTCTTAAAAAGAACAAAGTCATACAGACTGACGCACATATCCTGCCATGATGCAGATGCCCAGCAAATTAATTCCAACCAGGTGAAAGTGAGTCACGCCTGAGTCCCTAGCAAGGCACTACTCCCCCGCAGCTGGGAAGCTCTGCAGGCCTCAACAGCTCCTCCACCCACCAGGCTCCTGGCAGGAGCAGCTACCTGGAGTGGAGCCACTGGTCCTTTCTTTACTATGACCCCCCAACACACACACACACACACACACACACACACACACACACACTCTGACTCGCACCCCACCATCCACATATCCTATTCCCCACACACCCTCACATCTGCCTCACCTCCATACCCTATTCCTACACATACCCATCCCCAGCCTATACATACCTTTACCTCCATTTGCCTACTCAACACAAATATTCTAACCCCCAAATACCTCACATCCACTCCATATACATACTCATTCCTTCTCACAGTCATCCCTTCTATCCCCTATTCCACACACATACACACTACCTACCACACACCCTCATCCCTAACCTCCACTCTCACACCCTATTTCACACACACATCCTTTCCCCCCAAACACACCCTCATATTTTGCACCACATAAAGACCTACCCCCAATCTCTCTTCACACCCCCAAGCCCTCCCTCCATACAACACCCACTTCCCCCACACACATACCCCAATTCCTTCTATTACTGTGAGTCAATATGAACCTACAGCAGTGTTAAAGCTGCTTACTGAGGAACATCTTAAATCTAATGTCTCTTGGCCATTTTGAAGGTGGCAGGTGCCTAAGCAAGCTCAGGGTCCCCTCTCTGCCTGCTCAGAGATGGGGCGAGACCTGGCACAAACCCCCCTCTGTGCTCAGGGGCTGCTGCCTGAAGGCCCACAGCTCGGATGAAGCATCTAACTGAGACCAGGCCATTTTTCACTGCTTCCCCCTCCTTTCTGGGATGTTTTCCCAGCAGCTAAGTATGGGAGCAGGAGCCCAAGGTTGCTGACAGGACATACAGCAGGGGCAAGGGCACCAAGTTTCTGGAAAGATTTAGTAACCAAACATCTGGGAGGCAAAAAACAAAACAAAATAAGTTCCAGGCTAGCTAGCTCCCTACTGGAGGACCTTGGATATCAGAGTGACCTATAAAAACAGAGCAAAACTATTCAGAAAATTAAGAAATAATGCCCTGAGAATGTAAAATGGTGTAGCTGGTACAGAAAAAAAAACAAAAAACCACACAGTATAGTGGTTCCTCAAAAAATTAAAAATAGAATTATTACATGATCCAGCGATTCCACTGCTGGCTATATACCCAAAAAGTATTAAAAGCAGAGACTCAAACAGACATGTGTACACCCCTATTTATAGCAACATTATTCACAATAGCCAAGAGATATATTATAGACTGAGTTATGTCTCTCCTAAGTTCATATGCTGAAGCTCTAACCCCCAAGTGACTGCATTTGTAGATGGGGCCTTTAAAGAGGGAAATAAGGTAAAATGAGGTCCTAAGGGTTCAATATGACTGGGGTTCTTGTTGGAGCGTTTGGGGGGGAGGAGAGAGAGAGAGGGAGGGAGAGAGAGAGAGACACACACACACACCAGGAAAGCACAGGCACAGAAGAAAGACCATATTAGGACACAATGAGGAGGTAGCATACAGTTTCAGATTGGAAAGATGAATAAAATTCTGGAGATAGATAGTGGTGATGGGTATACAAGGTGAATTACTTAAGACCACTGAACTATATGGTTAAAATGGGCCTGATGGGTATGGCTCAGTAGTTGAGCATCAACCTATGAACCAGGTCATAGTTCGATTCCCAGTTGGAGCACATGCCCAAGTTGTGGGCTGGATCCCTAGCAGGGGGCATGCAGGAGGCAGCCAATAGATGATTCTCTCTCATTATTGATGTTTATATCTTTCTCTCCCTTTCTCTCTCTGAAATCAATAAAATCATATTTTAAAAAGTTAAAATGGTGTGTGTGTGTATATATATATATGAAAGAAAGAAGGGAAGAAAGAAAGGAAAAAGGCCAGTCCCTCCCTACAACCAGAAGGAGGATGTGGAACAAACTGAGCCAACTGAGCCACCTCTCATAAGCTCCAGTTGCTCCTGTATACAAAGCAGACGAGGACATGACCTTCACACAGAGCCAGAGGCCCTGTCAGTTCTCCTACATACTATGCATCTGACTGTGGGCAAACACCTTGGTTATTCTAAGCCTTATTTCTTCATCTGTAAAAAGATGTAATAACAATAGTGACAACAGCACCTGCTCTAAGAATTAAATGAGGGCAAGCATGGAGAACACTTTGCACAACACCAGCGTGTGGCAAACTCTCAAGGACTGGACACGGTGGTTATTATACATATCTCCAAACCCCAGAAGTGCTGGGCAGAGCCAAACTCTGCTCCAACTCTAAGGCCTTGACTCATCCCTTTACCTCCCAGGGCCTCATTTTCTGCATCTGTCTAGTAAGGAGCCAAGACTAGGTGACTTCTAAATATCCTTCCAGCTTTAAAGCAGAGAAAGACAGATGTGCACCTATCCTGAAGATCTGGCACGGAATCAATGCTTAGGCAGTGTTTGTGGAACTGAACCAACTATTCATGCAATACAAACAGCAAGTAATTCACGGCATAGCAGTATGGCAGCTCACATTCAGAAGATTCTAAACTCCCACAGAGAGTGAGAAATAATGTGGAGACCCCATGATGGCTAAAAGTAGTAATGGGCTGTTCTCACCCATCTTCCTCCCCCACCCCCACCCCCTGTACTCATATGGAAGCAGAAATGAGACTCTAAGCTTCAAAGGAGATGTTTACCTAGCTGGTTTATTCCTCTGAGATACTAAATAGGAGTAAGCTTAAAAGAATGGGGAAGGGGAAAAAAAGTTAACTAGAACAGGAGAGAGAAGATGAGGGTCTCGAGGGACAAGACTCCACATAGAAGGCTAAACATTAACTGTGATAAAGTGAGGACAGGATGGCAGAATGAAAGAAACTCTGCAGAGCACCTGTTACTGATGATCTCCTTCACCACACCTATGACCTATGGCCTAAGAACAACCTGATGTTTCTCAGCACACAGAGGGTGGGGACTCGAACACTCTGTGTGGGATGGGGTCATAAAGGGATATCCCAGGACGGGGGCCTTTACCTATGAGCAATCCATGCCACTGTCACATACATGTCCTGCTAGTGGGTGAGGAAGTCATGCCACCAGAGCTGAACCACAAAGAGCCACCGGTGAGAAGGCCCATGGGTAGTGTGTACCATGCAGGCAAGGGCCATGCCCCCTGCAGATGTCATACCAGTACACCGCTCCCTGGCTCTGGCAGCTTCCAAAATACAGAGAGCTGCACTAGGCTGTGGAGTATGAAACTTATGTCAGCCCCTTCCCTGTGGGACTTACAGTCTAGTGGGGAGACAGTTAATATACAGGAAAATGAATCAAATGAAAAGCAAGTTATTAGTGTCATAAGGCTATGCAGGAAAGAAACAATAAACCCAGGGAAAGGCGAGTAAAGCAGCTCCAAGATCATGCCTGACTTAGCTACTTTTCATGCACGAATATGGTTTCCCCCTACAGAAAAACAAAGGGCAGTAAATCCCTGTGGTCCTAATGCTACCTCATTGTAGCCCTTCTCTTCCTAGGACCTCCACTCCCTGTGAGGCTATCGCCAGCCCATCCCTGGGGGCCACCCTGCTACTGCTTTTCCAGATTTAGTGGCAATGTCTCTCTGAATGGGTTTCTAGGATCTGCAGGGAAATTGAGCAAAGGTTGATGGATCCTAGTCTAAAGAGCAACAAGTATCTCTGCTTCCCCAACGCTCCCATCTGGTTACGAAAGAAGCCAGAGAGCAGTCCATATAACCTAGTTGTGGTTTTCTAAAAGCTACTTTTTCCCTTTTACATAATGGAAAATATGCTGCTTGTTTTAGAAAATACTCCACTCATTTTCTCTCCTCTACAATTACCAGGTCCCGCTTTAATTGGGTTGAAATGGAGAACACCCACACAGGCTGATGGTTAAATGCTATTTTCGGGTGCCCTGGTCTGCAATTCACCAGTTGCAGAGCAGGGTCAACTTCTCATTTCTATGAAGAGGTTAGTGGCCCTCTCCCATCCCTTTATCTATCCAAGAACTGTATACAGATTCTCTATGGTGATAGGAAGCAAACTCAAATTGGGAATCTGCTCAAATTTGGGAAGACAACGTGGTCTCTGAATATCTCCACGTCTATTTACCACTTTTCTTCCCCGAGTTTTTATGTTTTTGTGCATATTCCCCTAACACACACACACACACACACACACACACACACACACACACACACACTCTTCCTTTCAACCTCCTCCCTGCTCCAACCTCCCCAAGACCAATTCAGCTGTCATTACTTCACAGTCAAATTTCCATCAAATTCTAGAGCCAGTTCTGATTACCTTATCTAAACAGGGCCCCCAATTTCTTTGTTGCTGCCTTGTTTATTTCCTTCCTAATGTTCACTATAATACATCACTTTTATTTGCCTACTTGTTTATTGGCTCTTTCCAGTTCCAGAAGGGCTGGAACCATGCCTCCATTGTGCACTGCTGGACCCAGCACAATGAGTAGGACAGGAGGCAACCAATAAAGAGACTGCCACTGTGTATCAGTTTGTTTTCCTGGACCCTTTAGGCAGTACAGTACTTGGGAGGCTCTTCTGAATATCCAAATTCAAGACCCCTGCTGCCGTGGTTTGGGAATTTAAAAACACTTATAAATCACTGGGGAGTTTGTTAAAGATGTGCACTCCCAGCCAGGTATCACCCCAGAAACTTGGATTCTATGGTTTGGGGCAGGGTCATTTAGGTGCAGGAAGTCCAAGGTCTGCACTTTTGAGAAATATTTTGCTAATCCCTAGGGCCTTGACCCACTTGAAATATTGCCTTGCTTGACTGCTTAGCTCCACCTTTCCCAGGGACAATAGTGAGAGAGTGGCTCTAGGGCAGCCGTGGGCAAACTACGGCCCGCGGGCCAGATCCGGCCTGTTTGAAATGAATAACACTAAAAAAAAAAAGACCGTACCCTTTTATGTAATGATGTTTACTTTGAATTTATATTAGTTCACACAAACACTCCATCCATGCTTTTGTTCCGGCCCTCTGGTCCAGTTTAAGAACCCATTGTGGCCCTCGAGTCAAAAAGTTTGCCCACCCCTGCTCTAGGGTCTAGCCTAGGGCTGACCTGTGGCAGGGCCACAAACAAGTCCCAACCTGGAGGTCAGAGCTCTCCTAGCATAATTAAGCCTGACCTTTTAGCCATCCCTAATTCCTTCCTAAGTAGTTAATGGGCTGAGGGAGATGCAGCAAGTGTTGTGAAAAAATAACATTTGTATACATGTTAATCTACCCTTGTTTTAATCCTATATAATAAAAGAGAAACATGTAAATTGACCGTCCCTCCACTATGCTCACCAGCCAATCAGGCGTATGCAAATTAACCCAATAAAAAGTTAGGGTTAATTTGCATACACAGGTGCAGGGCGGAGAGCAAAGTGGGAGAGCTGGTGAGAGTGGAGAGGCTTGGGGAAATTGGCTCCCTAAGCCGCCAGACAGAGAGCAGAGAGGGAGAGCTGGCGGCTTGGAGGACTTGGCAGAGTGGGAGGCCATGGGACAGAGACAGAGCAGGAAGGGAAAACGAAGATCATGGGGAGCACCAGGATTTCTGGGAATAGTAGTTTTGGTAGCAGCCCCAGGACCTGGAGCAGAAGCCCAGAGCTCAGGGAGCACCAGGAATGTTGGGAATCATAATTTTGGTGGCAGACGGATCTCCTAGACACTAGAGCAAAGTGAGCCTGGAGCAAGTTACTGTTGTGGTGGAGGATGGGGGTAAAGCAAAGGTGAGAGACATAAGTAAAATCAGAGTGTCTAGGAAAAATTAAAGGGAAGATATCCTAAAACTTCCAGGAAATCTCCAATGCAGCAAAGAAAAAAAAAAATGCCTCTATTATTCTGTGAGCAACAAACCAAACTGAGTTGGGGTCTCAGACAATTCGCTCTTATGATTACAAAAACAGAGAGAAACTCCCAGATTGGGGAGGGCTCCCCTGAGGGCTCCCAGATTGGAGAGGGTGCAGGTCGGGCTGAGGGACCCCCACACCCCCCAATGTATGAATGTCATGCACCAGGCCTATAGTCAGACTATAAAGCATTGACTTGAAGGCTGGGTTTTTGTGTCCTCATCCAGTCATGAGAGATGAGCCCCAGCTGTATTCTCTTATCTGTCTTTTCTTCAATCCTTCACCACCCCTCCTCAGGTTCACCCTTGGCCTTGCAGCACAAATAGCTTTTCCCTGACCCTCAGCTCTCTGACATCCTCATTTGCCTCCTGCCTCAATCTCTCCTTAGGCGCTGGAGTTGCATATGTCCCAGCATGCTTTGCAGTCAATTCTAACTGAAGGATGACATACCTGGCTCAGCCCATGCCAGTTTCCTCTGTGTGGGATGGTTCTGTAATACCCAAAGGAGAAACTCAATGTAAAAGAACCAGCTATCACTTCAAGTAGCCTCTGTTGACAAGAAGACCCAAGTCCTAATGTAGTGCTAGCAGCACTTACACAAAAGCAATACCACCACACACTATAACCAAAACCAAATTATTTCAACCTGGGAAGGGGGATTCCTATGCTTAGCTCGACTTCATCGTGATATCCTCAGTCAGTTCGCTTTATTAAATAAACAACAAAAGCAGGATGTTTGAGAGAAAATAATAGTTTTGTGAACTAAAAAATATTTAATTCAGGACTGTTTCTAGAGAAGACCTTGATTTTCTAAGAGTAGAATGTGTCCCATTCAACTCATAGAATGGGCTTTAATTGTTTCTCTTTGCAGTTTTAGTACTTATACTATCCAAAAGCATAGGTATTAAGATGGACAAACCCCTAACAAACCATTTTTTTCCAGAACATCAATTATATCCTACAGGCTAAGTGCACTAATCTAGTCTGTGTTGTAGCGTATATAATTATTATTTGTAGCTACTTAAGTTCCAATTTTTTTAGCCCTATTATTCTGCTTGAAAACTACATTTAATAAAATGTTGGTACATTAGAGGGTCCACTGGGGCTTTTAATCCCAACTCTACCATTGGCTCATTTTGTATTGATTTGGGGAAAACCATCCAAGTATGCTGGCCTATAGGCCCTTTTTTTCTCTCATGAGACTACTGTAAGTTCTAAAATTGAATGGATATTAGAAATTAATAACTATCCCACTGGAAAATGAAATAAAGTACCAACCTATGCCTCTAAAGATGGCAGGTCACACTGGAAAGCATTAGCCATTCTCTCAAATACTAGTATTTTTGTTTGAAAGAAAATTAAGCTTTTGCTTGCCTTAAAATCTGAGTGTTACAGCTCTAAGAAAACCAATAGTGTCCTGAAAAGGGTAAGAGATACCAACACGAGCAAGGCCAGGCTCTGGGATGTGAGCTAATGTGTGTCACTCACTATAAATCCCTGAAAAGCAGGATGATAAATTTAATTCTTCTATTGCAGTCCCCACACACCCCACCCCAGCACCAAACCTGGAGTTGTATACACAGTTGCTTCTCAGTAAATAATGTTGAAAGAAAAAATATTTTAAAAATCAGTTTTCAGGCAAAATTTTGGTCTTATGACTGGCAGAAATATTTTTTAAAAGCTGGCAGGGGTTGGGGGTGCAGAATCCTATATAATAAAAGCCTAAAATGCTAAGTGTGCAGTTGTCCACTCAACCAATCAAAGCATAATATGCTAATGATATGCTAAGGCCACTAAACCGCTCGCTATCATGTGCACTAACCACCAGGGGGCAGATGCTCTGACCAGTAGGTTAGCTTGCTGCTGGGGTCCGGCCGGTCAGGGCTGAATGAGATAGGCCGGGCATGCCCTGGAGCCCTCCCACGGTCCCTCCTCAGCTGGCCAAACTTCCGCGACCCTCTCTGGCCCCAATCGTGCACTGGTGGAGTCCCTCGGCCTGGCCTGCGCCCCCTCACAATCCGGGACCCCTTGGGGGATGTCAGAGAGTCAGTTAGTTTCGACCCGATCCCACTCAATGCAGGATCTGCCCCCTGGTGGTCAGTGCACTCCCACAGGGGGAGCGCCACTCAGCCAGAAGCTGGGCTCATGGCTGGCGAGTGCAACGGTGGTGGCAGGAGCCTCTCCTGCTCCCATGGCAGTGCTAAGGGGATGCAGGCCTAAGCTGGTAGGTGTACATCCCCCAAGGGCCAGACTGCCAGAGGGCACAGGCCAGACTGAGGTGCCCTCCCCCCCCCGGCAAGTGTACGAATTTTGTGCACTGGGCCTCTAATCTACACTAATAAAAGAGAAATCTGCGAATTGACCGTACCTTCGCGATGCCCACCAGCCAAGCAAGAGTGAGTATGCAAATTAACCCAACAAAGATGGTAATTAATTTGCTTATGCAGGTGCCAGGCGGGGGGGGCAGGGTGGGACACACACATCGCGACGCAGGCGTTCTACACCGCCCCAGCCGCTCTGGGCCTCTGGGCAGCGTGGGAAGGTGGGAAGGCGGCTCTGGCAGGAGTGAAGGCAGTGCCGGCAGCCAGGGAAAGGAAGGTCCACTCTTGCACGAATCTTCGTGCATCGGGCCTCTAGTATATTACATAAGCTGTCAGCTTCCTATTTTGCCAAGTGACAACATGTGGGAAAATAAACAAAACAAAAAAAAAACCATTTAATTACACAATGACATTTTAAAGAACATTCTCTAAATTAAAGAATTTTTAGTAGACATTAGCTTCATGGAAAACTCACTACATGGTTCTTTTCTCCTTTAACTACAACACAGGCTGACTCCTGGGAGCCACTGAACTAGATACAGCTGCTTCCAGCCTCCCATGAGGGGGGCAGGAAATTAGTAGTGTGAAGAAGATTAAAAGAATAGGGTGAAGAAGATTAAATGACAGAGTGAGAGACAAGGAAAAGAAATGAGATGCCATATAAGAAAGAGCAGAGGCCAACAGGACAAAGCTACAGTGGAGTGTGGGACTCGGGGAAGGCTAGTAGGCAAAGGCAAACACAGGTGGGTCAGCGTTGGTTAAGTCTTGCCACAACTTCTCTGTCCAGCCCAACACCTCTCAAGTTTCTCCAAGTTAATTCTCAGACAAGGAAAAATATGGGCAGCTGCTGACATGGCTTGCGCCTTTTCTGCCAATACCACTCTAAGGATTCCCTGGACAATGAGGTCTACAGACCTGACTCCCCTGGAAACAAGAAGCCAGACTGGATAGTTGCCTCTGAATGATGGGCCAGAATAAACCAGGCCTGGAAACAGCTCAGAGTTTCTTTGCTGTGCAGTTCATTCAATTGGAAATTAAAACTAGGGTTCACACCATCACCATATTGGCCAA
Source organism: Myotis daubentonii (assembly GCF_963259705.1). Lineage (NCBI taxonomy): Eukaryota > Metazoa > Chordata > Mammalia > Chiroptera > Vespertilionidae > Myotis > Myotis daubentonii. The sequence continues at coordinate 30,649,327 of NC_081852.1, read as the reverse complement.
GGGATGTCCTCACAAACAGTGACAAGAAAACTTGGCTTAAACTAAATGAGTCATAGGACACCATTTCAGCTTCCAGCTGAGTAAGAAATAGTAGTAGGGAAGTAAGGTGACATTATCTCAGCTCAGAAAACCACACCAGAAAAAATGCCAAATGGCATCCTACAGTGGTCCAGCAGACAGGAAAATTACCTTGGATATTTTGTTTCCAGAGACCAGTATTATGCAGCCCAGCATTCACTCATCCACCTTCTGATAACAGCACTCCCAGAACCAAAATGGGAAGTGTGGTCTATGTCTAGCCAATCTAGCCAAACCCCAAGGTCATGGTGACTGGGTCAAAAAAGGGCTACATTCCCCAAGCCAGGAAAATGAGACTTACCTATGGAACTTTTCAAAGCTTAAAAAGAAGGACTTCCACTATAGAGTAGGCAGAATCCTAAAGATATTCCCCAAGATACCTATACCCAGGTATTCAATCAAACATTAGTAGGTGCTGCCATGAAGGGATTTTGCAAATATAATTGAAGTTTTAACTCAATTGACCAAGGATACAGAGATAAGTTGGGTGGGCCTGACCCAATCAGGTAAACCCTTTAAAAGCAGAGAGTTCCTTCCAGTTGTTGGAAACTAGACATCATCTGAGAGATTCAGCGCACTGAAGGATTTAGTGTTGCTGGCCCAAAGGCGAAAGGATCCATGTGAGGAAGAATATGGGCAACCTAGAAGCTGAGAGATGCCTCCAGCTGATGACCAACAAGGAAATGGGGATCACACTCCTACAACTTCAAGGAAATACATTCAGGCAACAACCTGAATGGGCTTGGACATGGATTCTTCTCCCAAACCTCCAGATAACAGTCCATTGCAGCCAATGCCTTAATTTCAGTCTTGTGAGACCTTGAACAAAGACTGCAATGGAGTCTGCCCAAGTTTATGACCTATATTACTGTGAACTGATAAATGGGTGTTTGTAGCTTCTAAACTTTTTTGGTAATTTGTTACACAGTGATAGAAAACTAATACACACTGGAATTACCAACTGTAAGAATAATGTGTCCCTAGAGAGAGGTTGACCTAAAGATAAAGTCCATATAGGGAGGCAGAATCAAGATGGCATCTATACAAATCTTTAATCCCTGGATCTAGCCATGCATGGAGCCTATTCCAATCCTAACGTTTCAGCTGTGTAAATCAACAATATCCTGTCATTTATTAAAGCCAGGGTGACTTCACTTTCAGTCACAAGGGAAAAAAAAAATCCCTGAAGCAGGGAAAAAAAGAATCCTCAATCAATCCTAAACTAAGGCCCAACCATGTAGCCTGGGTTTGCATTTCAATAGAAAAATACAGCTGCCTACTCTATAAAAACAATGCCTTTCAGCATACTCAGGACTATCAAAGGACTAAAAAAAAGCTCTTGCTGGACCTTCTTTTTTTTTTTCCCTCCAAAAAAAAAAAAAAATTAAAATTTTTTTTAGGGAGAAACACATTCTTGAACCAAACAGCAAGTATCACCTTGAAATGTGATATGGCCTGATGCCAAAATATATGCTAAAACCATGCCTGGTTATAAAAAGACAATCAAATCCTTCATATGGAGACACACATAGACACATGCATATAGGCTCAAAAGGGGGCACCAGAAATATGTAAATTGGTCTACTTTAAATAAAATTAAATTTTAAAGGATTCTTCATAAACTTTAAAGAGGAAGGTATTTTTAATGTTAAGGCTAATGTTGAGCTATTTTGACCAGCATATTTCAAAAATAAGGGGTAACAGTAGCATGTGAAGGAAAATAAATTTTTCATATTGATGTTAGGTAAATAATCTCTTTCATAGTCACCTAAATAAAAACAGATGTCCCCTTCATAGAATAAGAACCATGATAAAAAAAATTAAATGTTTAACTTGTTATTGATGTTAGGTCATTATTGAGCATTTGTTGGTTTAACTGGTTACCAAGGAAAATGGTGTTTCTATGCCAACTTTTCTCTTAAGGGAGCAATGGAACTAGAATTTTCTCTAACTTCAGCAACCATTTCCTTTCCCTACTCCCCACCTCCCAGAATTAGAAAGGTGGTAGCAGGGTGGGAAGAATGGGTTAGCATTACCCTTTTGACTCTCACTGCTAAGTCCATCAATTTCTTCTCCCCTATAAAAGGCAATGTCTTCTTCTCCTATTCCATGACCTGGATGCATATGATGCAGTGACTTCCATTTAGGTTGGTTTCTTCCTTTCCATCAGTGGCCCTTCCTATATTCAGTTACTTCAACATCAGGCTGATAAACATACTAATATCTGGCCCCATAATTCCTAAGTCCCTTCAATTATAACACCATTTCCACTTAATTATGGCTGGCCATTTCAGCAGGTTGACATAAACTTCCAGGATCTCAAACCTTCTAAGAACAACCTCTATCTGTTCTCTCTCTCCTTCTCAACTCTGAAAGTAACCTTATTCTATCCTCTTAATTATGGTAAAGTTCTAGATTTCTCTGTTCTAATGATTAATCATTCCACTTAGAGTCTTAGTTAGTGAGAACCATACATCTCCATAGTTTGATTCTGGGGGCACACACACACACACACACACAAAAAAAACAGACAAACAAAAAAAATATTTCCTTCAATTACCCCTTAACACGTAGCTACTTTGAAATCCTCACATTAGAGCTAGACTTATTCTGAGCAAAAGACTGGTGTAGCTTTTGTTTATTTTCCCATTACAAAGTTGAGTATCTGCTTCATTGTTCTTGACATACCTCTCTTAGGTAAACTTATTAAGCCATTGCAAACTTTTAAATATATATTTATAAACTGACAACTTAGGCCTAAAGAGGATAAACTGTAGATTGGTCTATGTCAGCATAAGACAGTTTCATAGCCAGCAAGCCTCAAAAGGAAATGAAAGAAGAAATCCATAGAAGAGCAACCAAAACCACATTTGTCTTTTAGGGCCAGCTGCCTTGTGGCTGACCTTACCTCTAGGATCGTTAAAATTCCAGGTAAAATGTGAATGGAAACAAACTCTTATTCACACAGCAGAAACTTTCTTTATACAAAGGTTAAGTGCAGAATACCTTCAAAATATCTATCAGTTAAGAAAATAAAATATATTTCCTGAGCACATAAGTCATGGACATTTTTTTAAGGTGCCCATTTCCTTCTATAGGATGATGACATGAGTTGAGCAAGTATAATGGCAGAACTAGACAGAAGGTCCAAATTGATCCAAAGTTTCAGTCTGTTTCTTAGGAGGACTCTACTGTTTCAGGCCCTCAATCAGCTTCAATTCTTCACCTAGGATCACATAGCCCTCCCTCCTCCTCTCATAAGATAAGAATGTCAAGCACATGTGTCACTTTTATAGTACTATTTAGTATTCACTCCCCAAAACTGACCTCAGTGCCTGCCCTTGAGGAGGCCTTATCCCAGAGTAACCCTAGGGCAACTCACCTCATTCCATCCCTGATGGAAACATATGACTAAATTCTATAAGCAATGGGAAAATGGGGGTGAGGGATTCAATAACTGTTCAAACTGAAATTCAAAACTACCTGCCCCAATTTTACAAATGAAAAACTAAAGGAGCTGATAATGGTGCTTTATGAAATGCAGTCTGGGAAGTAGAAAAAAGTATTTGGGCAAGTTTTCTCAGGATATGGAAGACCCATTAATTTTCTTTATACATCTGTTATTTTTCTTATTTGGAACTGAAACTAGGAATGGGATCTATTAGGATGTGGAAAGGGAAAACAATGTTTTTCTTTCACTTTTTCCTTCAATAACTTTTTGATCTATCGAATGCTTATCAATTACATGGACTTGGGGAAATAACTAAAACCAAGGATTAAGGTTAGTGAGACATTGACAGATCTCAAGTCTAGAATATTTTTCAATCAGGATATAGGAAACACCACAAATAAAATCTCCTGATAACTCAGAGGCAGAATCTGACAGCTCAGGTCAATGGCAGTTATTCAGAAACCAAATCCTATAGCATAGTCCCAAAGATACCAAAACTCATCAAATAGAGATACAAGTTCTATTAAGGTACCCAAGGTCAAAAACTGGGAGCTTGAGACTAGCAGAAGAAACATGAGACTGGCAGAAATCAAATCTATACACAAGCCAAGTAAAAACAAGAAGTGAGTTTTTTAGTTCACTGGGAAAATATGGGGGACACAGACAAAGTCAGATGCTCATATGTAGATATGCTACACCATGAATCAATCTTAGTGGGTATAGGAGACCTTGGGGTTAAATACCAGCTCTGGAACCAAACTAAGCTGAGCTCTACCTATTATTCAGAAGGTAGAAGTGAAATAGAGTGAAATTTTGGGAAAATATAAGGCACATATGTAGGATTTCAATTCATTATTATTTAGGGTCTGGAAAATATTTTGGGACCATGCTTCATGAAAGGCTCAAGAAACTCTTTTGGCTTTAGACTTGCAAGTTGGAGTGGAGAAGGAGAGCAAATATGGAACTGGTGGGTTTCTTTTAGAGAAATGGAAGTCTGGGGGTGGGAGTAAAGAAATAAAGAGAACAATGAAGAGAACTAACAAAAAATAATTCTACCTTACATTTCCATTTAGAGATGGAAGGAATACTCTATTAAAAGTCAGCTGTGCAAGGAGACCAAAAAACAGTTAATGAAAAAAAAATAACTATGATCAGTAACAACTGATCATAACTGTCAAAAATTGGAAACAACCATACAAGGGGTTACAACAAGGAGAATAAAAACTAAAAGTACATGCCGAACACTTATAATTCTCACAAACTTAATACTGAGTAAATAAAACCAGACACAAAAGAGTACACAGAGTCTGTTTCTAAAAAGCTCAAAAATAAACAAAACAAACCAATGTCAGTGGGAAGAGCAGTTATCCTGATAGGAGAGTAGTGAATGGAAGAAAGTACAAAGGACCGTCTGGGATGCTAATATGTTCTATGTCTTGATCTAGGGACTGGTTACATACTTTGTGAGAATTCATCCAGCTGTGACTTACAGTATACACACTTCTATGTCTTTTCTATTTCCATTAAAAATATTAAAGCATGTTTCCCACCTGTATCCTTTAGGACTCGGATGCCTAAAGAAATGTCATTATGGGGTTCTTTCATAAAAGAGTGGTTTCTGTAAGTTTGGGAAATGGTGGGAAAGATGCAGTTAAATATATTTCTACTGTATAGGAGGTCTCCATCAATAAGTCTGAACACATGGTCTGGACCCACTCATGATGCCTTCCACAAGCTTTTCTAAGGTTTCCTCCTGTCCCCAAATTTCAGTCACAACAGAAACTTCATGAAAGGATGAGGGCCTGCACACACAATTTACCCGGATTGGAACGAAGTCACTCTGAGCACACACTCACTGTTATCGATCTGTCTGGATCAGCATCACCCCTTTTCCATGCAAGAGTGCACATTTAAAACATGGCACTGACTGCTCCTTTGGCTGCATGTCTCCATTTAGCATTCTTGTACCCATGGAATGCCAGAGTAATGAGCTGGCACATACCATGTAATTTGCAAATATAATAGTGAAGCAATACAGAAAAGCCTATTTTCAAATAGAGCTTTTTGCAATTATCAAGTAATCTCATGGGTTTCCAGCTCATAAACCAGTTTCTCCCAAATATTGGGAACCTATCACAAGTTGACTCTTACAACCACTTCATTTTTCTAGTCATTTGTGTCAAAGCAAAGCATCATTTCTTTACAACCAGCACTTTGCTTGTTCACAGTGGGGCAAAAATCTGTGTTCACTGATTCATATTCTTGCCTCTTTCTCTTAGATTCTTAAATTCTTTTCCACTCTTGCTACCATGAATGAGATTGTGGAATTTGAAGGCTGTCTCCGGGCACAAAGAAATAACAAGCAGTGTTCTGTATTGTTATCTTTAGGAGATTTCCACAACTTTAGTAATTTATTTAACTTGATTCAATCAGGCAGCTGGTTTACCTTTAGCTATTCATTTCAGCTAAGTTCTACAGTTTAAAAATATCACCTAAAGTCAGTCCATTACTTTTTTCCTCTTTGGAAGGGGAAGAGAGATGCATCTTTAAATGACAAATGAAAAATTTGCCTGAAGCCCATCATTTCTCTTCCTGGCATCTGAACATCAAGTCTTTTCATTATTTTTGTTATGATCCTAATCAGATATACCACCCACTGCTCCTTAATTATACAATGAGGACAAGAACAACTAGGCAGCATTACACACCAATGTCATAAGCCAAGGCATTCATAACAGAGATCCCACTTTTATTATATTGATTTCCAACAGAAGAATTAAATTATACATTTCAAAGAAAATCTAGAACAAGCTTATTAACACTGCAATATCCAGTTTGGTGAGAAACCATTTGGGTTGGAAAAGATGGCTTCATTGTCTCAAAACACACTAAGGCTGTGTTGCAAGCACCACACTAACTCATGTTCCATGGATAAATAGCAAGCATGATTATATTTGAGACCGCAAAAGCTGTTAGAATAAAGAGAGATATGAAATCAAATTAAGAGAAAAATTTTACAAATGTAACTGTCAGCCATGGCTATCCAATCCTGAAGCAAAGTTGAAAAGAGTATAATGAAATGACTGCTGGACTTGGTTCAGGTCCAAGACATAGTGAGCAGCCCTACAAATAATATTTTAAATGTGTCTGCTCCAGAGCAAGGAATAACATTACCCAAAGAAGGACAAAGGAAACAAGTTCGCTTAAGAGCAAAAATACTTAAAAGTTTTTATCAGAGAGAATTCCTAGGCCTAGGAAAAACAGTAATAGCTTTCATAATTGGCTAATTAATATTTCTGCAACCAACGATTGCACCTACCTCATTTAAGTCCCGCTGAGTTTCAAAAGCATCCTTTGGTAAAATGGCAGCCCTCTGGTCTATTCTATAAAATACAAAGAAGAATTATTTCAATTTAAAAGAAACCTTTCAACAGGGCACATTAAAAGCTGGTGGCTACAGATCTGTCTATACCCGTTAGAAACCTTCAGTGGTACCCCACTGCCCATAGAAAAAATTCCAGACTCCTTATAATGGTCTGCAACACATCACAGTGTTTGAATCCTGCCAGCCTCCCTGGCTCCACCTCCTATCATGCTCATCCTTGTCCCCTATACTCCAACCTCTCTGGCCTTCTGTTTCTTTAACACATAATGCTGGTTCCCTGTTCAAATCTTCACCCTTCCTGTCCCAGAAGGTCCTTCCCGCAGATCTTCATAGAGGGACTCTTCTCAGTTGTTAAAAAAATGACACATTTTGTTCACTGAAAACAGCTTTTGGAAATTTTGGCCTCTCAGCTATCACAATAAATGGTATAGCAATTGCTGGGTAATATGGTGAAGCTGGCTTTTGCCACTACAGAGTTAACAATAGAAGAAAAAGAACTTGAAACAGGCAAATCTACTCTATTGTTTTTGTGGGATTTTTTTTGTTTGTTTGGGTTTTGTTTTTTAGTTTAAAAATAAAAAAATAAAAAAACTCCACAACTGGTAGATGCTCAACTCCAACTCATGATTCATCAAATGCTATGGTCCAATGGCATCTATTTTATAACATTCAAGTTTTTCTGCAGCAGTTTGCAGACTATTATATAATAACCTTAGTAAATGACAGTCATTATCCACATTAAAAAGCCTGCTATCTTAATGAATGAAAGATTTACTCAGTGTTAAGTCATTTATAAAAAGACTTATTTGGGGACATAATTATTTACAGTTGTTGTTGTTCTGCCTGAAGAAAGCATACATGTCCTCTAAATGATTTCTAAAAGTCAGGATGCACATTTAGAAATCCCACGAGCCTCACTTTGAAATAGTCTCAAGAATGCAGGGTTCTTTCAGTCCACAGGCATTGCTAACTGTGCAAACAATTTATTTCTAATGAGAAAGGTAAAGAGATGGTCAAACAAAATTGTAAAGGTCATGCTGATGTTTCCCATGTCCGCACCAGCCAGTACGTCCCTCCCGAGTGTAGTAGAAGGCTAAGGGTCCCAACCAGGAGCTCGGAGAGAGAGCGTTCAAGTGAGAAAAGCAAGGACGTAAGGAAGAAGGCCTCTGGCACACCCATCCTATGCCCATCAAGTCTCTGAGCCACAAACACAGTGATTTCAGGGCTTCAGAAAATACAAAGTAGTCTTTCCTGAAAAATGGGGGAAACCCTCCTAGGGATAGGGATTAACTTATTCTACCCTGTAATATCTAAAACGCTGCATGGCTCATAATTTCTTTGTAATTTACAGTGGTTCTCAAATTGTGTTTCTATAAATTATGGTAGCACCAAAAAAAATGGAAGTGTTGTTCTTTAATGGAAACAATATTTATGTTTTTTTAAAATATATTTTTATTGATTTCAGAGAGGAAGAGAGAGGGAGAGAGAGATGGAAACATCAATGATGAGAACCATCAATCAGCTGCCTCCTGCACACCCCACACTGGGGATGGAGTCTGTAACCTGGGCATATATCCTGACCAGGAATCGAATGGTGACTTCCTGGTTCATAAGTTGATGCTTAACCACTGAGTCATGCTGGCTGGGCAATATTTATGTTTGTAAGCAGAAATTTCTCTAGGTCTTTGGTGCCAACAGATGGTAAAATAAATGCACAAGTAGTGAACACTAATGGGAGAAAGCAGATATAGACTTGGTTTTAAAAATATAGTATGGCCTGGCCAGAGTGGTTCAGTTCGTTTTGCATCATCCTGTGCAATGAAAGGTTGCCGGTTTGATTCCTGATCAAGACACATACCTAGGTTGCTGGTAACAGATTGATGTTTCTCTCTCTCAGATCAATGTTTTTTCTCTCACTCTCTATTTCTCTTGCTTCCCCTCTCTAAGCATGTCCTTGGATGAAGCTTAAAAATAACTAAAATTAAAATATAATATTCATTGTTGAGATGCACAGACTAGCCTACTCACATGATCTTCCAAAAAAATTCTCATAACCTCCAGATCAAGCTTGAGAATTGTGGTCTAAGTATAAAAGGTGCTTTAATTTATTAATCATTGGAGTATCTCCTAAGTGCCTGGTACATTGTTGAGGACTAATAATCGATAAGCTGCATTTATGTCTTTAGGAGTCTTACGATTAGTGGAATCTTAAGCAGAGCACAAAACTAACATTCAGCCTTGATGCTATTTCAGTAAATCAGGGATCAGCACATAGGAGCTGGTGTTTGAATGGTGGAGAGGAACTGGAGAGGTAGAGACAGGTCAGAGATACTTTTCCAAAGATAAAATAATCAAGACATCCTGGGTGTGGATTCAAACTATAAAGTACAAGAAACTGAGTAATCAAAATTATTCCCAAGTCTTGAGCCTGTGTGACAAGACAAATGACATGTGGTTTTCCTAATGGAGATATGAAAGCATGTAATTTTGGTGAGGAGCAGGCATAAAGACAGGTAATTCATGAGTTTAGATTTAGATATTCAAAGCTTGAGGTGAGGCTAAAATAGGGAACTGAAAATACCTAATCAAGGCTCACCCTAAAATGGGGCGCTTTACAGTGTGTTCAGCAGAGTGAGAGTGGTAACCGTCACAGTGATGAGCAATCACAGGTTCTACATCGGTTTTTCCCTATTGTGTGGTCAGAGCTCAGCATCGTGACTGCCACATGGTCTTACGGATGGATGGATAAATGAAGAAACAGAAGAACCAGATCTCAGAATGACTTCTCCATCTACCACTTAGGAGGGATGTGTACCCACGGGCAAGATATTAACATCTCTAAGCCTAATTTTCCTCATCTGTAAAGTGAAGATAATAATAACTACTACTCATGGGGCAATTCATCGTGGGAAGGACAGTTCATGAATAATGTTTGTTACTACTGTTAGCTACATTAAAGTAACACGTGCATTCTACAATCATATATAAAATACCATAATAATGATAAGTATACATTTTATTAGTAACAGTAATGGAAGCCTATGAATGAATACGCTGAAAGAGATAAAAGCTGGGACATCCTTCCTCAGGACCACTAACCAGGCTTCTGAAAGTGGCCAGTTATGGGACAGAAGAAAGAAGAGCCATGAAGAAAATGGACACATCACTAAGGAGGTAAAAAGCTAAACAGGATGGCACTCTAAATGCTGAAGAGAAAGAAGTTATAGGAAAGAAGAGTGTCAAGAAGAACCGAACAATTCACCAGCCCTCACCATGCCAGGCTGGGACTGCCACGCAGTTTACCTATCTTATTTTGTTTCATCCTCATGGTAACTATATGAGATTAGGCTTATAATACCCCTAACTCTGTGCCAGGTACCACTGAAGGTGTTGGGAATAAAACAGCGAATAAAAAAAAGTTTCTGCCCTCATGGAATGTATATTCTTGTAGAAGGAGAAAGAACCCCCAAAAAATAAACCAGTGATCATTGGTGCACCAGATGCTAATATGGAGAAAAAGAAGGAAAGACAAGTAGAACAGCACGCACAGAAGGACTGTCCAGCTCACACTGCTAGAAAATCTCCATGGAGAAATAAGAGAGTATGGACTGCAAAAGACAAAGGTCACGGCAGAAGAGGAAACAGAAACAAAAGCTTCTCACTGAAGAAGTTCAGCAACGACAAGCGAACTGAAACAGTAGCTAGGTATCTCAAATTCCTTTCTTTTAAGATCTTCAAAGATACTGCCTGGGCCATTTACAATCCTGGCTAGAAGCTGACCTCAACTCAAAACTGGATCACAGTGTTTCAACTCCCTCCAATTCTCTTTCCTCCCTTCACCCAAAACAACAACGAAACTAGATCAAATACGTCTCTATCAAATGCATGCTTCTGGATAGGGCAATGGTGAGTAGGACAGTCAGAGGTCTCCGCCAACTTCAATACATCCCTGCACCCAGCCCAAAGTCTGGCAATGGGAAATGTATTGTGGACTCCTGAGCCCGATTATGGCTCTCAGTACTGATCAGAATGCAATGCCTTCAAACAACTCCACCATCACCACCATTATTGTTACCACCACCATTATCACCCCACCATCACCATCCCCATCACCACCCCTCTGCTGTCCCACTGTGCCATCACATCACTGCTGCCAGCACCATGATGTAATTCAAAATAAAAGCACTTCTCAGCAGAGAAACACAAAACTGAATTGTTTGCTGATATTAAAAGAGCTTCCTGCTGGATTCTGTGACTGAAAAATTATGGCTAGCTGACTGAGGTGCAACTTTTCTAAAAACCTTCGGTGTTCCCACATTGCTAGAGCCCTAAAGCATGTGCTGAGCCAGCCTGCAGGGTCAGCCTGCAGTGGCCTTCCCCCAGGAGGTGGACTGGAATTCAAAATAGCACAACGCACAAAGCATGGAAACATTTTTCTTGGCCTAAGAATAATGTCAAACCACAGATGTGATAATTTGTGAAGAAGCAGTGTTCAGCATAGGATTTTTGATTTATAGCAACATTTCAACTATCCATAATTAAGTCGGCAGATGAGAGTGTTCCCTAAGTCGGTGAAAGGCTTCCCCAACTGCTTGTGGAAGACATCTGAGTTATCTAACACTTTCCTCTCCTTCAAACCCAAGAATTTTTTTTATTACCAAGTCCTTTAATTTCTTATCCCAAATAACCTTTGCATCTGTCCTCTCCCCACCACCTTAGGCCAAGTCACTATCATCTATCCTCTGGACTGCCTCCCTGAGTCTCCCTACTTCTCTACCCTCCCCACATCATCCCATACAAGAACCATGCCACTACCTTTCTGTACTGCACTTACAATAAAGACTAAAATTCTTAAAGTAAATTATGACATCCTGAAGGTTTAGCATTTGTTCACATCTTCAACCTCAGTTCCCATCAGTCTCCCTCTCTGCTCCCGCGACACTGCATTCCTTCAGTTCTGTGGACACACCGTGCCCCTTTCCACCTCAGGCCTTTGTATATGCTCTTCCTGTGCCCTTAATGGTCTCCCCTCTCCACTTTCCCTCCTAATGACCCCGTTCATCCCTTAGATACCTATCAGCCAACCAGGTTTCCCTTTTATATGTCTTACTGTATTCTGGTCCTCTACATCTGCTGTGTGCCATCTCTTAGTATCTAAATGTGTATTTGTATAATCATTTGATTTGTCTCTTTCTCATGAGTCTTGCTTAACATTTATTCTAGGGCTAATCCTTGCATCTGGCACATAGTAGGAACTCACATGTGGGCAGCTACCAATTCTGATATATGCCTGAATATGTACAATGATCATGATAAAACTCATGCTCCCTCCTCCAAGTGTAGCATGCCAACAGGACTGACAGGAGGGATGGCTCTCATTCCTACAAGTAGATGCATTTCTTCCACAAGGAGGCCTGCTGAGGATTACCAAGTGTCTTTCCAACCCACACGTAGAAAACCTGGGCAGAAAGAGTAAGAGGAGAGTATCCAACACACTTTTCAGCGTGCTTCATAGAGTCAGAACCTGAAAGCCAGACAGCGCCTCCCGTGAGCCACATTATAAGAGTTCTAGATAATCTACTATCGTAAATTGAGCCTCTATATTAGAAAGTCTGCATTAGAAAGCAACACAGGAAACACTAATGTATACCCGGATGACTGTCAGGAGGCTGTATGACTATGGTTTCCTGAAACTCTTTTGAAAACAAAAGGTATATCCCAAGAGGACAACCTTCTGAGCAAAACATTCTTTATGAACAAACAATAGCTCTATATGCAGACACAGACAAGAGGCCAATTAATTCCAGTAATATTATTAGTAACAATAACAATCCTCAATGCCAGTAAATATAAAGTTTCTTTCTCTAGGGAGTTTAAGCTGTATTAAAGGCTTTCTCTTACTGGTTTTCCCCCAAATTTCTATGCTAAAGGAATGAGATTAAATATTGGACAGCCAACTTCAAAAATAAAGAAACCAAGGCACAGAGTTTAAAATAACTCTCAAAGAGAGCACTAGCAGAAAACAGAACTAGAAGTCAAATGTTCACGAACTGACTTTCCAGCCCAATGCATGTACTTGTACAGGTCAATGAACTCCCTTAGAGGGGACTTGGGTGTCATGGCCAGAGGCAGAACATTGATCCTTAATACAAGCCCTCCCAGTAGCTAGAGCCCAAGCCCCACCCTCACCTCCCACCTTATACTTCTCTGAAGATTAGAATCAACCTGTTTTATTAAAAACAGATTCCTAGGCCCCACACTCACTGAAACAGTTTCCAGAGGAGTAGTCAGGTAACATATATTTAACAAGCGTCCCAGGAGATTCCTAATTGGGAAATATTAGCCCAAAGGTCTAGGTCACTGATGGCGAACCTATGATACGCGTGTCACCTCTGAACTCATTTTTTTTGGTTGATTTTTCTTTGTTAAATGGCATTTAAATATATAAAATAAATATCAAAAATATAAGTCTTTGTTTTACTATGGTTACAAATATCAAAAAATTTCTATATGTGACACGGCACCAGAGTTAAGTTAGGGTTTTTCAAAATGCTGACATGCCAAGCTCGAAAGGTTCGCCATCACTGGTCTAGGTGCAACAACCTGGGAAGGGACCAATGGCTAAAAAACACAGGTGAGGGACTTCTGTGAGGACAGAGTAACCTGGGTGTTTCTGGCCTGGCCTTTCAGCGGACACATTTCAGAAGAGGAAAGTGCTGTGTCCTTGGGGACACTATGAGAAACTCCAAACATAAAGCAGCCCAGTTGCATTGAAATAAATATCTCTCCTCACCTTGGTGGGCTGGGAACGGAGCCCAGAAATAGAACCACTCCAATGCCCAGAGAATGGGTGAGCTAGTGCGCCAGACAACGAGGCCAGCGTCAGAATCGGCAGAGGGAAGGAGGAGGAGGAGACATATGTATAGTTCAAAATACCCCGTGAACCAGGAAGGAAGAGTTTGGGAAGGGATGTCGAGGACAGGGAATTCAGTGGGAGCTGAGATCCTAATAATACTTTTTGATCAATAATAATGATAGCAGCACCTGGCCTGCTGAGCAGGAAATAAAAGCACTTTGCTCATATCATCTCATTTACTGCATTCATTTAATAAGTGATTATTAGACACCTGCTCCCTGTGCCAGGCAGGGCTGAGCCCAGGAGGCCCAGTGGTCGTAGCAGGTGCTGCAGCTCTGCGGACAATTCTGTTCACTCACATTATCCCTCTCAAGCACCTGCCAAGTCTCTTCACTTTCAACCTCAAGGATTTTGTGAGGCAGAGCTGGCTCCCTCCACCTGGAAGTGTGGGAGAACTACCTCCCCCAGGGGCAACAGAAGGAGGAATGTATGGATAAACACTGCAGCCCCCAATTTTCAGAGGGATACATCTGAGAACTTTCTACAAAGTTCCTGAGAGAGGCCTCAGAGCACTAATTCCAGTCACCGGGAGTGTTCAGTTACACACCCGCTGTCAGCTCTTCCTCCTCCTGTGTTCCTGCTTCCTGGGGTCACCTCCCTGTACCCAAGGCCTCCTATGAGGCTCTCTTGTCTGTAAGAAAGTAAGCAATGTAACTAAGGAGACATAATCCCTGTCTCTCCGGAGTTTACAGTCAGGGACAGAGAAAAAAATAACACACAAATGAAGAATTAGTTCAGGTGCAGCTGCAGCGAAAACACAAATGAAGAATTGGGTCAGGTGCAGACACAGTGAAGGGTATAAGGGTTCACAAGTAATTGGGTTGGGGTGGCTAACTTGAATGACATGAATATTTGATGAATATTAAAGACTTATGGCACTGGGCACTGTGATATTACATCTGACACTCGGCCTCCCAACACTAACTTTTAAAGTCATAAATCAGGATAGCTCAACAAACAAGAGAACTTTAAAAAAGCACAGAGGATTTGGGTAGGCATTAATATTAAGCCTAAATGCTACGTGTTCCTCGTAAAAGTTTTCCTTCTTTCCCAAAAGGGAAAAGTCATGAGTCATCTATCTTCACCTGTCACATTCCTGCCTCCTTCATTGCCATCATCTCCTCCCACAAGGGGGATGCTTTCGCCTGCAAGATGTCTCCCCACAACACACGATACTTAGAGTGGTCTTTTAAATATGTAATCTGAGCATGCCATTCCCATTAAAACCTCCAATGGCTTCTCTTTGAACTTAAAATCCGAAATCCACACCCTGGCTACCAGGCCCTGTGTAGCCCAGCCACTGCCGACCTTTCTGACACACATTCTCTCCGCAGTGCAGTATACTCCAGCCTGACAGACCTTGGTCTGTGTCCTGAACAAGCAGCACCTCTGTGCCTATTCCCAGAGCACATATGTTAGGATTCCCATTATTGTTTATTTAGAAGCAAACAACGAGTGCTATACATGCTTCAACACAAAGCTGTCCTTACCAATTTGGTCTTGGCACAAGATCAATAGAACCTGGGTCAGTGTCTATCTGAGGGGCAAGGGAGGGTTAATGATCAGAGAGGCAAATCCACAGAATAAAACACTCAAACAAAGAAGAGTTATCTAGGACAGAAATTCTGGTTTTAAGCATCATCTGACCCTATAAAAGTCACCTTTAATATTTGCTTTCTGATCCCAACTGATTCAAACCATAAAAGCCACAGGTACCACTGAAAATGCCTTGTTTCCTTCAGTTAACAAAAATTAAAAATAAATCCATTCTCTCTTAACACTCTCCCAATATTCCTGTTTACCTCAAATTGAGATAATAGTTCAAAAAAAAACACACACAACAGAAAATAAAATTACATCATATGATTACAGAGATTTTAACAAATATATTAGGGTTCCATAGCCTGAATAGTATACTATTTTTTTTACTTATAATAATTTCTTAATTTACAAATTTAATATGGGCTCAATGGGGGAAATTTTGGAAATCAAAAAGAATGTTTTTTAAATCACCCACTGTCATCCCACCTGAAAGTAACCACCAATAAAATGTTGATTTGTGTCTCTCCAGTATATGTTTCTGTACATAATTATATAGTAAGCAAAAATAGAATCACACTCCAGCTGGGTGGCTCAGTTGGTTGGAGCGTCATCTCATGCACCAAAAGGTTGTGGGTTCAATTCCTGGTCATGGTACATATAGGGACAGCCGATGGATATATTCCACTCCCCTCTCCTCCCCTCCCCTCCCCTCCCCTCTCCCATTCTCTCCATCTCTCCTCTCCTCTTCTTCTCTCCCCTTCCTCTCCCCCTAAAGTTAATAAAAATATCCTCAGGTGAGGATTATTGTTTAAAAATGGAATCACATAATACCATAATGTAACTAAATTTTTCCCCATGTATAGATCATGAACATGTACCTATGTTAATACTCTCCTAACACATAGTTTTAGTAATCCATCATGCAGACTGGCATTTCTCAAGGGGGGTGGGGGGGTACACCCCCTAGAAATTTAGAAAATTTGGAGACTATCTGATTGGCTCAGAGGCTGGGGGTGTCTACTAGCATTTGGGGGACTAGAGCCAAAGCTGCCAGACCCCTAAGATATGTGGGGCAGTCCCACACAAGGAATTGCTCCACATCCCACATGACTTCCAAGTATCCTCTGGGAATGTTAGAACCAGAGGCACTTTAGCCTCAGCACAGTCTGAACCAGAAAACTATGAGGGCTGGTGGATGAAATAGAAATATCTAGAATACACAAGTAGAGAGGAGGGAATTGGAATGACTCATCTCAAATGTTCCATCCTGAGCCAACTATTCTATGGTTTCACCACATACAGAAATTCCGACACAATTTTCTACCTAGTTCTCTCAAAGTTATCAATTATCCATTATATTCCTATCTTCTTCCACTGTCAAATAACTGGAAAATTTCGATCCTAAGTTTTGTGTTGGTAAACATTTCAATTACAATGCCTAGACAGCTTTTCCCCTTAAGCACAAACCAAGAAAACTATTATGGATGTACTTAAAAATATTTTTAGACAATCAACATGGTGGCAGAGTAGGTGGAAGTTACACTCACCTGCTCCCAGGACTAAACCAGAATTACAAGTAAATTATAGAACAATGAACATGAATTATCAAAAGAAGACTAGCTGAACAGAAATCTTATAACAAGGATTTATAGAACAAGTGACATTGAGATTGGTAGGAAGGGTACAGACATGAAATGGGCTGACCCCACATTGACATGCATCAGTTGAAAATCTGGAGGGATCTCAGTTGCAAAGGTCCCCTCTGAGGAGCAAGAGGCCTCAATTCTATGCCATCACCCCAGCCCACAGTATCAGTCAGGAAGAGGAGCCCATATAATCGGGCTGTAAAAATCAGCTGAGATTTCATCCACCATGGACATGGGAGTCTGCTAGAAATACAGGCACCCTCTTTTTTTTCTCCCTACTTTTTATTTATTTATTTTTAACTCTAGAGAGAAAACAGCACTTTTTATTTATTTATTTAGAGCAGGTAAGGCATTCTTTGTTTGTTTGTTTTTCTCCCATTGACTTCTCCCCGGCCACCCCACCCCCAGCACATGCCCACAACCCCTATTACCTGCCCCAATCTGTGTCCATTGGTTATGCTCATATGCATGCATACAAGTCCTTTGGTTGATCTCTTACCCCCTCATCCCCCGCCTTCCCTCATAGGTTGGACAGTCTGTTCGATGCTTCTATGGCTTCACTGGTGAATTTTACCAAACATTCCAAGAAGAACTAACCCTCATCCTTCTCAAACTACTCCAAAAAAGTCAAGAGGAAGGAAGATTCCCAAACTGATTTTAAGAGGCCAGAATTATCCTATTTCCAAATATCAGATAAAGACACTACAAAGGAAGAAAATTATAGGCCAATATCCCTGGTTAACATAGAGGCAAAAATCCTCAACAAAACACACATTAGCAAATCAAATTCAGCAATGCATTAAAAACATCATACACCATATCAAGTGGGATATATTCCTGGGATACATGGTTGGTACAATACCTGCAAATCAATTAATGTGATATACCATATACACAAAATGAAAAATAAAAATCATGTGATCATATCAATAGATGCAGAAAAAGCATTTGACAAATCCAGCACCCATTTATGAGAAAAACTCTCAGCAAAGTGGAAATAGAGGGAACATACCTCAACGTAATAAAAGCCATATATATGAAAAACCCATAGCTAACAACATACTCAACAAGGAAACACTAAAATCACTTACCTTAAGATCAGGAACAAAACAGGGGTGTCCACTTTCACCACACTTATTCAAAACTAGAGGCCCGGTGCATGAATTCATGCACCAGTGGGGTCTCTCGGCCTGGCCTGAGGGATCAGGCTGAAACCCGCTCTCCGACATCCCCCAAGGGGTCCTGGATTGCAAGAGAGTGCAGGTCAGGCCGAGGGACCCCACTGGTGCACAATCGGGCCGGGGAGGGATGCGGGAGGTTGTCCAGCCAGGGAGGGACCGCCGGAGGGCTCCAGGGCGTGTCTGGCCCTTCTCACTCAGTCCTGATCGGCCAGACTCCAGCAACAAGCTAATCTACCGGTCAGAGCGTCTGTTCCTTGGTGGTCAGAGTATATCATAGCGACTGGTCGACCGGTCGACTATCTGCCCCTGATGGTCAGTGCATGTCATAGCGACTGGTTGACCAGTCAACTGTCTGCCCCCTGGTAGTCAGTGCATATCATAGCAAGTGCTTGAGTGGCCTTAGCATATTAACTAAGTTGGAGGTATCACGCTACTTGATATCAATTTATACTACAAGACTATAATACTCAAACATCATGGTACTGGCATAAAAACAGACCTATAAATCAATGGAACAGGACAGAAATCCCAGAAATAAAACCACACCTATATGGTCAATTAATATTTGACAAAGAGGCAAAAACATAATAATGGTGTAAAGACAGTCTATTCAATAAATGGTGCTGGGAAAATTGGAGATACAGGTAAAAAAAAATTAGACCACATTCTTATGTTATATACAAAAATAAACTCGAAATTAATTAAAGACTTAAATATAAGACTCAAAACCATAAAACTCCTAGAAGAAAACATTGGCAGTAAAATCTCAGACATTTCTCTTAGCAATATTTTTTCTGATATATGTTCTCAGGCAAGGGAAACAAAAAAAAAATTTTAATGGGACTACATCAAACCAAAAAGTCTTTGCACAGCAAAAGAAACCATCAACAAAAACAACAAAAAACAACCTATAGAATATGAAAAGACATTCACCAATCATACATTTGGTAAGGTGTAAATTTTCCAAATTTAAAAGAACTCATACAACTCAACACCAACAAAAACAAACCATCCAATTAAAAAGTTGGCAGGAAACCTGAATAGACCTTCTCCAAAGAGGACATACAGATGGCCAACAGACATATGAAAAGATGCTCAACATCACTAGTCATCAGAAAAATGCAAATTTAAAACACAAATATCACCTCACATCTGTTAGAATGGCTATCATCAAAAAACTAGAGGCCTGATGCACAAAATTCGTGCCAGGGGCTCAGCCCTCGCAGCTTTGGCTTCGCCCAGAAGGTTCTCTGAAGGATCATCCGGAAGGACTTCCAGAAGGTCATTCGGCTGTCCAATCTAATTAGCATATTACATTTTTATTGTTATAAATGCCCAAATGACAAGTGTTGGCAAGTATGTGGAGAAAGGGGAACCCTTGTATACCACTGGTGGAATCCAGACTGGTGCAGCCACGGCGGAAACCTCAAAAAATTAAAAATAGAACTGCCTTATGACCCAGCAATTCCACTTCTGGATTTCTATCCAAAGAAACCAAAACACTAATTTGAAAGAATATATACACTCCTATGCTCACTGCAGCGTTATTTACGACATCCAAAATATGGAAGCAACTCGTGCCCATCAAAAGCCAAGTGGATAAAAAAGTGGTGGTATATACTATATACAATGGAATATTACTCAGCCATAAAAAAGAATGAAATCTTACCAATTGTAACAACATGGACCTAGGGGGTATTATGCCAAGTGAAATAATTCAGTAAGAGAAAAACAAATACCATATGATTTCACTATATATGGAAAATAAAGAACAAAATTAATGAACAAACAAAACTGAAACATACTCATAGATACAGAAAACAGACTGATGGTTGCCAGAGGGGAGAGGGGTTAGGGAACTGGTTGAAAAAGGTGAAGTGATTAAGAAGCACAACTTGGTATTTACAAAAGTCATGGGGATGTAAAGTACAGCATAGATAGACAATATAGTTAATAATATTGTAATAACTATGAATGGTGCCAAATGGATTCTGGAAATATAGGGGAAATACTATGTAAAGTATATGACTAGCTAACCACTATGCTGTATACCTGAAACTAATACAAAATATTTTAAAAATAAAAATATCACTATTTCAAAAAATATATTTTAAATGATTCTTACTACAGTATCCAGAAATATAAATCCAAGAAGTAACCAAAGTACCCAATAATTTGGAATTAGTTAAATAAATCATGTTATAGTCACAGAATGGAATATTTCACAGCCATCAATATTTGATACTATTTCAGAATATGGCAAAACTCAGTAATTATATGGAATAAAAAAGTTATGCAGAAATGTGTTTAAATCTAGCACTAAAGATAAAAGAAAAAAGAGAGAGGAAGGGTTGGAGCTGTGTCACTATATATGATGTGTGTGTGTGTGTGTAGTATTTAACATAAGTCTTGGAAAGGAACAGCCTGTTGACGAATACTATGACAGAAGCACTGGAGTAGTAACTGCCTCCTTGAGAAGATAAAGAGTAGGTTGAAGGAACAGCTTCATTCCCATGTTTTCAGGAACACTGACAATTTAACTAGCTGGTTAAAATTCTAAGTTAGATTTTAAGTTTATACACATTCTATCAGATGTTTATACACATTCTATCTCCTATCATTACTGAAATTTCTCTCTTAAATCTATTCCAAATTAGGCCAAGAAGCTTTCCAAGATGTTGAGATATCAAGAACAAAATTTTTTGTTCAATCTTCTAGAAATGTTTTTTCCATAACATGGCTATCATGACACTAAAGTTTGTAAAACATGTTTCCTGTAGAAAATTATATGTTATGCCATTTGTCGAGTATATAAGGATAGACAAGACTTCTCCATCTAGTGGGAGGGAGGACGAATAAACAGATGAATATGATAACAATGTGGTGAATGTAGTGAGAAGGAGCTGTTTAGGGAAGTGTCAGTGTCCAGCATTGGGCCTGGAAAGAGGAGGCAAAGGGGGCTTAAAAAAAAAAAAGAATTTGTTGCCCAGCAGTCCTGGCTCAGTGACTCAGCACTGACCTCTGCACCAGGAGGTCAAGGCTTGATTCCCTGGGTTGCAGGCCAATCCTTGGTGTGGGGAGTGCAGGAGGCAGCTGATCAATGATTCCCATCATTGATATTTTCTCATCATTGATATTTCTCTCTCTCTCCCTCTCCCTTCCTCTCTGAAATCAATAAAAATATATTTAAAAAATATTTTATGTTAGTGTATTTGTATGGCAAGTCAAATTTGTTCACCTTAGCCATAAATGAATTTACCAGCCTTGTGATAATTAACCCACTTGTCTATTATTCAGCTCAGAATGCATTCTGGCCCAGCTTTATGCTCTGGAATCTGCTTGAAATAAATAGTGCTTCTAACAGATCCAATGCATCAGGAAGCCCCTTTCAGGCACAATTCTTTTTCATACCCACATTAAAACAATTAACATAAAAATGTACACTACAGTGGGAACAGTGGTTATATCTGGGTGATAAGATTATAAGAAATTTTTATGTCCTTGGAGTTTTCTGTATTTTCCAATGTAACCATGTTTAATTTATTTTATTGTTTTTTTTTAAATGAGAGAATGTCTGAGTTTCCCTTTTATCTGTATGCTTAATCACTGTCCAATGAAAGTACTAAAAATTTATCAAGTGACCAAGGTCAGACTCCAAAAATAAAAAGAGGGTTTCATTCCCAGAATAACCAAGTGTGGGCTCTTTTCCCATCACAGTTTAAGGATTTGGTGTGGGATTCTTTGTGCTCTACATCAGGAAGGGGGAAACATTTTTTATATGTGACTGCAAGAGCTTGTATAATTACGCTAAAGTCTTTCCATGTCTAATCCTTTAAACATCTAGAATGTTGAGCATTTCCAGTGTAAGGGCCAGAAAGGGCCTTAGAAATCATCTGACCCAAACTCCTGTTAGAGGAGGGGACTTGGGGATTTAAGTGAAGCGACCTAGGTCATCTGATAGACATAAGATAAGACCCTGCACTTCTTGATCTGAATGTTCTTTCCATTCGCCAGACTGTTTCTGCACCCTTGGAGGTGAACACAGGATAGGGGGTGAAGCCAGCCTTGCTATATGGCTCTCTTCCTATGTAGTATACACAAAGCAAGCTATTTTAGGATCCACTCATTACATAGCTGCACATCAGGGAGTCTTAAAACATTGTCAAGACAAGCTACTTTGTTATCTCTACCTCATCCCCTGCTCTTCCCCTCCTCCAGTCTTCCCTCCCCCACTCTCACCTCTTCTCCCCCCCCCAAAAAAAAAAAGAAAAGAAACCTACTAGTAAGAGTTCACTAATGAGAAAGATCATGCTGGCAACAGGCAGAGTTCCTGCTCTGGTTCAGTCCAAGAAGGCAGACCTTGTTTTCTGTGTTATTAAAAATCTCTGGGTACTCAATCTATTCCTCATTATTTCTCTTTTTAGCAGAACTCATTAAGATTCTGCTCATTTCTATGAAAAAACATTCAAATAAGAAACAATTAGCTATTAAAACACACACAAGTCATCTATCTCAAAAACAAAAGATGAAAGGATTTATCCCCCATGGAAAAGTTGCTGCCAACAAAACTTCCTCTTTCCATAGAGCAACAAAGCTTTTCCTTTCATCTGGAATGTCACAAAAATAGTCAAAGCCATCAAAGGCCATTTTCCTTACTGATACCCCCCTCTTCAACCCCCGATAACTGGGGACTTTGAGATGAAGAGGCCAATGAACTTTAATTTGCAATGTAACCACCGCCCTAATTAGTAGTAACAACGCTATAGAATACTCCTATTAATACAGAGGAGGTTTTAACAATATTAAAGGTTTAATGCTGTCATAAATTTTAATGCAATATTTTAAACACAAGTGAGTTAATCACTCTCAAATGTAAATTTACTTAGCTGGGTAAGAAGTCCCTGACTTCATTAGTTTTCTCTTATACTCATAAATTTCCTTTGTCATATCTGAGGGTTCACAGTATTGGCACTGGCTTTAGCTATAAAAATCAATCAAACTGCTACATATTCATTAAGTGACTGCTCTAAACAGAGTGATGGTGCTTATCTTGGTTCTATTACAAAGGGAGTGAGGGCTTCAGCAAATGACAGCCACAATGGGTGTCAAAGTAGAAAATGAGAAGGTTGTATTAAATGATTACTAAGGTTTCACTCTTGTTCTAACTAAATGCCATGCTATAATTTTACATGTTTTGAGAAGTTCCAGGTACTGAGGAGCATGCCAGAGGAGTGTAATATGCAGCCTCTCCACTCAGATGCCCTGAAAATCCAAGTTGAAATATACATGCACCATCTTGGGAAAGGAGGCATTAAGACAGTATCAGCCATCACCTTATTGGGGTTTAGCTCCAATCAGCTGGAGTCCCCAGGATGAGCAGCTGCTGGGAAGAAACGGATTGAAGTAGGCATTATAAATCAAATACCTGTAGGAGTTCAGGCAAAGAGCATAAAGAAATAGGGAGATATGGGTGGAAATGGTGTAAATAGAGTGCAGCTTCTCAGCTTCAGGTAATGGTTGCTTTGTAGGAATGGAGGCTCTGGGTCATCCCATCTTCAGATTTTTCAAAGAATGCCAAAGATCTGTAAAACCCGATTATAAGATACTTTACAAGCCAAATATATTTCCACCCTAGATATACCGACAGGACACCAAATTTGAGACCTCTGAGATGGGGCACTGTACTGCCAAGGAAGGTAACATAGGGATGAGAAGGGAATGGCAAGTAAGAGGGATGAAAAGAAAGAGGACAGAGGGGGCCACATTGACATATGAGGTTGGCTGTTGGAATTCAGAATAGGAAGCAGACTTGGAGGAGGAGGAAGAGACAGTCATTCCAAACCTTTTGGGCATCATGAATACCATAGGAGATTCTGATAAATACTTTAAGAGTTTTTCTCTGAAAAAAGTAAAACAGTAGGTAGAATAATGGTCCCCCAAAGTTTTCCATGTCCTCATCCCTTGCCCTCTTCCTACATTACCTTTCATGACAAAAGAAGTTTTATAGCTCTGGCCAGTTTGCTAAGTGGTTACAGCGTCAGCCTGCAGACTGAAGGGTCTAAGGTTCGATGTCTAGTCAAGGGCACGTACCTCAGTTGCAGGTTTCCCAGCTCTGGAGGGGCATGTGCGTGAAGGCATGTTTCTCTCTCTCTGCCCCCGCCCCCACTCTCTGTAGAAATCATTAGGGGAAAAAATATCCTCAGGTAAGGACTTTTTAAAAAGTAGTTTTACAGATATGGTTAAGTAAGGACCTTGAGATGGGGAGATTACCATGGATTACCTGAGTCGGCCCAATCACATGAGTCATTAAAATCAGAAAATCTTTCCCAGGCATACTCAGAGAGATACTACGTTGCTAGCTTTAAAAATGGAGAAGAATCCATGAATCAAGAAATGTAGGCAGCCTTTAGAAACTGGAAAAGGCAAAGAAATGGTCTAATTCTCCCCTAGCACCTGCAGAAAAAAATGCAGGCCTGCTGACCCCTTGAGTTTTCAGTCCAGTGAGACCCATGTTGGATGTCTATCCTATAAAACTGTAAGATTATACGTGTGTGTTGTTTTAAGCCACAGGTTTGTGCTTATTTTGTTACAGTAGCTTCTGAAAACCAATACAGTACACACACTCTCTCAAACTTTTGCAAAAATATTCATAATTCTCCCTGAAGCTCATCCATAGACAAAGATAAAGGCTCCTTGTGCTAGAAAGAGCTTAAGATACAAAGGATCTAAGAAGGTATGAAGCTATTTCTCCTTGGCAGGCATGGAAAGATCAATGCCCACAGCATAGCACAATCAGTTCCAAAACCTCACTTCTACAAGGATGGATTCATTCTCTCAAAACAATGCCTTCAAGTCTCACTTAAATGACACGAGACATTCGTCACTCCCCTGACTGCTCCTCGCTACAGAAAGATGTTTCTTCCCTTTCTCAAATTGTTTATTGCTAATAACATTCACTCCCCAACCTCAAGAAGATGGCATTTTACACCTGCTGAGATTTAGCCAGGCTTCTTTCCTCACTCTGAGCCAGGCCTAAGTCTTATGTGTCCTGTTACAGTATCATGTTTCTATCAAGATCTTATTGGGCATGATATGTCTGAACCTGACCATAGGCTGACGTAAAACGGAAGATGAAGGTTATCAGGAATGTGAGCTACCTGACTCAAAGTTGTTTTTAGCCTCAGATCTCATTTCACCAGTTCATCAAGTTTCACAATCCCTGTCATATTTTGAGATGTTTTTAAGTACCATTAGAATGTCCCCGGGTGATGCCACCACAGTTGTGACAAATAACTGTAGTCTGAAGGTTACCAGCCCAGTTTAAATACTGAATCTACCAGTGGCCGGCAAACTCATTAGTCAACAGAGCCAAATATCAACAGTACAATGACTGAAATTTCTTTTGAGAGCCAAATTTTTTAAACTTAAACTATACAGGTAGGTACATTGTTATTAACTTAATTAGGGTACTCCTAAGGCTTAGGAAGAGCCACACTCAAGGGGCCAAAGAGCTGCATGTGGCTCGCGAGCCGCAGTTTGCCGACCACGGTACTAGGCCAACAGGGCTCCTGATCTGCAACTTGACCCCAGACCTTGGGATGCCAAATCTGGGGCACGGAATTCCTGGAATACAGCTAGACCCCGTGAAAGTACAGCATGGGCCGAAACTGGTTTGGCTCAGTGGATAGAGCGTCGGCCTGCGGACTGGGAGGTCCCAGGTTCGGTTCCGGTCAGGGGCATGTGCCTGGGTTGCGGGCATATCCCCGGTGGGGGATGTGCAGGAGGCAGCTGGTCGATGTTTCTCTCTCATCAATGTTTCTAACTCTCTATCTCTCTCCCTTCCTCTCTGTAAAATATCAATAAAATATATTTAAAAAAAAAAAAAGAAAGTACAGCATGGAAGCTAAAGAGGAAAAAACAGACAAGAGCAACAAGGTCTTTAAGGTCTTGTGGACGTTTACTTAGGTATAGAGGAAGAGAGATCAGACCTGTCTTTGCAAGAAGTAGCCACTCTGTTGGGAAGACAAGCCAGACTTAATGAGGAAGGCTGCCCAATAACCTTCTATCTGGCTCCTTTCCCTGGCGTGTGGCGGAGCTCTGTAACTTCCTGAATTTTATACAAAACTATTGTGTGTGTGCATCTCTTTTTCTGAAGAAAGGTGCCACACATCTTTGCGAATCTGAATAAAACTATAATTCCCTATCCCCAAAGTAAGAGTTACTTCCCTCTGTGTTTCCTTATCAGGGGGGTCCTAATTCAATACTCTTAGTCTTACTCATCATATGTGAATGATACCCATCACATAATCCTATTAAATGTCTGACTTGCCCTCTGATAAGAGTGATAATAGTAATATCACTATTTACCCCCCTCACTGTATATGGAATATAAAGTGTGGGGTTTTTTTCATTAACTTTTTAAAAAATATTTTATTTATTTTTTACAGAGAGGAAGGAAGAGGGATAGAGAGTTAGAAACATCGAT
Organism: Myotis daubentonii; assembly: GCF_963259705.1. Lineage (NCBI taxonomy): Eukaryota > Metazoa > Chordata > Mammalia > Chiroptera > Vespertilionidae > Myotis > Myotis daubentonii. The sequence continues at coordinate 30,622,643 of NC_081852.1, read as the reverse complement.
GAAAGAAACATCGATGAGAGAGAAACATCGATCTGCTGCCTCCTGCACACCTCCCACTGGGGATGTGCCCGCAACCAAGGTACATGCCCCTGACTGGAATCAAACCTGGGACCCTTCAGTCCGCAGGCCCATGCTCTATCCACTGAGCCAAACCAGTTAGGGCTCATTAACTTTTTTTGTTGTTATTTATCCTCACCAGAGGATACTTTTTCCTTTTATGTTTAAAGAGAGCGAAAGGGATTGGGGGGAAGAGGGGGAGAGCAGGGAAGAGGAAGAGGAGGAGGAGGAGGCAAAGGAGGAGGAGGAGGAGGAGAGAGAAACATCGATTGGCTGCCTCCCACACTCGTCATAACCAGGGCCAGGGATTGAACTTGCAACCCAGGTATGTGCCCTTGACCAGGAAATCAAACCTTCAATCCTTTGGTGAGCAGGCCAATGCTCTAAACACTTAGAAACACCAGCCAGGACTAAAGTAATTTTAAGGTTACTAAAAATCAAGAATCTCTGAGAAGGTTAATTGCTAATACTATTTTCCCCCATCAGCTTCTGTGGAATATCCACTCCAGGGGGCTATCATAATTCTACACACAAGTAAAAATTATTTAGTGAGGTTTTTTTGCCATTTATTTATTTATTTATTTATTTATTTTTACCTTTTTTGAAATATGTATGTGAATATAGGTGGCCTTATTCAGGCTGAGAGAGGCAGTCACCAGTCTGGTTGGGGGAGACAGGATTACTGCTTAAACTGGTCCTAGTCAGCCCAAAACAGCTCTATTGCAATAATGCCTTAAATAGGACAGAGAATGTCCTCGTCAGTGGAAAAATGACAAGGTTGAGTCTTACCTGACCTGAGGTCAAGTAAGAATAAACAGACAAGAGATGGCAACTTGTGAAGAGGGTGATGAAAGGTGTCTGTGAATCCAACTGGATACCGGATCATCTTACTTTTGGGACCCCCTCTAACTCTTTGGGGTTCTATGATTCTAAATTTAGTATGCTGGATATTTAAAAGCACAATCACATTGCACAATCTTCTCTGTTATTGTTGATTCATTTAGAGTCTGAAACCTTAGAAAAAAAATTTCTAAAGGTCATGCTCAGAAGCACAGAACTCCCTTTCCACTGAGTCAGGGCTATGATTACACCGTACACAAGATCCTACAAAGACAGCTGACACAACTAGTGGTTGAATTCTTTCTTCTGTTTATTTCCAGAAGAGACGTTCCATAGACAGCTGCAATGCCAGGCTCCCATCAGAATGTGGTGCCAACCTTGCTGCAGACAGCTTTCTACCCACATCCTTGCCCTCGACCGACGGCTGTCTCCAGCAGGTCTAGCAGAAGTACCGGTGCCTAAGGACACCACTCGGATCAGCACAGAAGCCACACCTGCTATGCCATAATTAGACATTTGTAGGTTCAAATTCTGTTTCATCTTTTTTCACTTGGGCAACATCAGGCCAATACCTTAATTTGCCAGCCTCAGGCTCCTCCTCGGTGAAATGGGGCTATGAGTTAAGTGGTGAAGACTATATGATGTAACATGTGGAAAGCAATTGACTTGCCATCTATACTGTCATCTCTATCATTAGCACAGAGGAAAACCTAATCATTGTTTCTCTCCAAGGGCAGGACTAGCTCCACTCCTCTCTGAGCCTTAAGGCTGGTAATCTTCAAACTGAAGACAGAGAAAGTAGGTTATTTACATTTCTCTTAAACTCAGAATGAGTGATACTCCTAGCCCCCCTAAGCAGCTTTTACAGACCATAAGAAATTGCCAACAAAAGTCAGGAAGCCTAGATTCTACTGCGGGGGTGGCAAGCATACAGGAAGGAACCCCAGGCACAGGGGAACTTCCGACACCAAAGGGCCCACCTTGGTTGAAGCCACACCGTTTCTTGGCCCCTGAATGTGTGGTTTTGTGGACTCTCATGAGCTGGCGTTCCTGCTCTCCCCCGACACTCCGATGGGCTGGGGGCTGCATGCTCTGTCTCCTGTAAGAAGAAACAGCAGAAGTAGATGAGCTTTCAGCAGCCATCCGTTTCATGGCATTCCTAGGCTGGCATAGGTCTCTGGGCAGCAGAGCAGCAATACACAACACACGCCACCAAATTATAGCGGGGGCAGGGGGTTAGTGAGTGACCTCAAATTTAAAAAGCCTCTTTCTATCAGTAAGTTGCTACAAGATAACAGAAGAAAAATGTAATAAAATAGCCTCATTTCAAAAGATATAGTCATACCACATTAAAATGACATTATAAAAGCATATTTAATCAATAAGTCTGAAAATATAATTTCTAGAATAGTATTTATAGGATAGGATCATTTTTGCAAAAACAAAAATATGTATGAATGTTCACACACACACTCTCTCTCTCTCACACATACACACACACACACACACACACACACACACACACACTATTGCCATTAGCTACACTGCATCCAAAGGAATTGCTACGTTGGTCATCCTATTATGCAATCTACTAATTAATTTAGGAAAGAAACCATAATGCTAAATTCTCTAGAGAATATCATAAAGACACCCAAGCTAATATGAATCTGGATTCAACACAAGGACACACAAACCAAAAAAGAAAAATTTGTATATGTTCAGCAGGTGAACCACTGTAGTATTTGAGCCATGTCAAACCTCTGACAAATTTCCCTTAGGATAAAGTGGCCTCTCTTTACCTAATAAATGAAATAACAAAGCCAAAATCAGTGAGAAACTCAGAGTCTGATGGCTATGAGCTTGCAGTCAAAATATTCAAGTGACACCATGAATCTGGGTCTGACAGTGCAATATACTGTGTGGCCCTATAGACCAGTGGTTCTCAACCTTCTTAATGATGCCCTTTAACACAGTCCCTCATGTTGTGGTGAGCCCCAACCATAAAATTATTTTCATTGCTACTTCATATCTGTAATTTTGCTACTGTAAACAATATGTAATTATATATGTGTTTTCCGATGGTCTTAGGCGACCCCCTGTGAAAGGGTCGTTTGACCCCCAAAGGGGTCTCGACCCACAGGTTGAGAACTGCTGCTATAGGCCAAGCTCTATTAGGGTTGTGGGTGAGTCAGTAGTAGTGCCAATATGTCAGGTATCTCAGAAGTCATTTTCTGAAATACTAGAATAATTTGGTGGAGCTATTTGCCAAATAGTCATCACAAGCTTCTAAAACAAAATTCTATTTGCCTTCCTATAAGAGGGCTAAATTGGGGTTGTGGGGAGCAGAGATGAGAAAAAGCAATGAGGTAGGCCTGCCAAGTTCCTTTCTTTAATTCCATTTTTCTAAAGCCCTAGCTTCAGGCAAGAGGACATTTCACATGAAAGGGTTCCATTAGTAGACACTAGCTCCCTAGACTTCACAGCTGCTGTGAAAATTTCTACAGCTAGTCAAATACTGGCCACATTGCCCTAAACAACAGTTTAAGTGAAATAAGTTGTGCTTGCTACTTGCTAAGTAGAACTCAGTTTCCTTGTTTGTAAAATGGGGATGCTCCAAGCTCACAAGGTCGTTGAACAAGACCTTATTCAACCCCTTTCAGTGCCTGCCAACTGGAGGCATACAGTCCATGGGAGCTCTTAATGATAATATGCCTTTTATAAAAATCCCCTTGAAGCACAGTATTATGCAACAGTGTTAAGAATGAGTTCAGCAAATGCAAACCTATTTTTGTGGTGGAATGCTTATTTCAAGTTTCTATACAAACAATGATAATATTTTAAACATCATATTTAGAAGCCTCAATACATGAAGGCCTAAAGAAATAACCCTTTTAATATCTAAAATGTTTTAGGAAAATAATTACCATTTTATTAAAACTTTATCCTTTAAGGGAAGAGTAGGTGTTTTGCTGTTTGCTTTTGTTTGTCTTTATTTTCAAGAACAGTATTTTATCTAATCCAGCGGTTCTCAACCTTCCTAATGCCTCAACCCTTTAATACAGTTCCTCATGTTGTGGTGACCCCCAATTTCATTGTTACAAATTTAACATAATTAAAACATAGTGATTAATCACAAAAACAATATGTAATTATATATGTGTTTTCTGATGGTCTTAGGCGACCCCTGTGAAAGGGTCGTTCGACCTCAAAGGGTCTCGACCCACAGGTTGAGAACCGCTGATCTAATCCTTTGAACTCACAAAGGGTTTAAAAGGGTAAGAGGCCACAAACTCCTGGATTTCCCTGGATTTTACAATTTATTTTAGAGAAAGTGCTGCCTAATCTGCTCAAGGCTGTGATCTCAAAGCATTGAAGAAACAGAACATTTCTCTGGCATGGGTGGATAAGGAGTATTTTCGGACAGCTGACAAGCAAGTCCCTGATTCAAATGGAGGAAATAAATGGTATTGTCAGCAATGCTTCTTCTGCCCACCTAGAATTTAAAACTTAGACATGGTATGGAGAGGTGGGGAAATAGTAGTAAGGAGCTTGGTATAAGTCATCCTGAATACCAATCAACAGAGTAGACCAAGCAGGTCAAACTTGCGGGCCAAATGTGGCTCACAACGAATATTTTTGCAGCCCAGCCAATATAACGGTATGTAAGAAACATTTTAATAAAAATTTCATAACTTTTTTGTAATATTGTTATACGTAATTATTAATAAGGAACTACAACATTAACTAATGACTAATTACTAAAATCATATTGCATTCATTTCCCTTACGCGCCTTACACGCCGGAGCACCATTCCTCTCTACTAAGACCAGCAGCGAATAGTTTAGCAGCCAATTGCCACGCCATTAGTCTTGGACTGACTTGTTTGGTGTGCACAACAGGAAATATTTCACTTTTAGAGAACAAGAAAAATAGCTTTATTTGTGTTACGCTTATTAATTTGTGCAGTTATTCAGTGTCTGGTAAGTTAATGTTCAAGAAAAAATATTAATATTTATTAAAATTTTCTATTACTTTATGTTAACAATTACTCATTTATTTCAGCCCTTTGTATTCAGCATGTCTCTATCAAAATAAACCTACATTTCTATGAAAATTGAAGCTTTTGGGTTTTTTTGTGGCCCACATAAACTTAAACCTTGTTTATTTGGCCCATCTTAGCCTTTGAGTTTGACATGCTTAGAGTAGACCCTGATGCAAATATATATAGGCTTAACTGTAATGCTGCCCATTCCATTGAAAAACATATCAGGTCAACCCCCTAAGTGCTGACCTCCAAACCCCCCTGAGATCAGAGCCCAAGTTCAGCCGATTTCAGAAAATGCCAAATGGTTTCATCCTTCCAAAGCCCCCATGAATTTGAAAGTTCTTTTGTTCATAAGAAAAAGAATAAATATTTTCAGTGTAGTCAATTATCTCTTCATGGATTAGTCCTGTGTCAATTAATAGCCCCAGCAATGCTCACCTGGGAGTCAGCCTTCAGATGATTCTACCTTGGAGGCTACAAATCTTCCAGCTGAGGCTCCAGACAGCATGGAACAGAGACAAGACCTCCCTATTGTCCCTAAGTCAGTGGTCAGCAAACTCATTAGTCAACAGAGCCAAATATCAACAGTACAACGATTGAAATTTCTTTTGAGGACCAAATTTTTTAAACTTAAACTATATAGGTAGGTACACTGTTATTAACTTAATTAGGGTACTCCTAAGGCTTAGGAAGAGCCACACTCAAGGGGCCAAAAAGCCGCATGTGGCTCGAGAGCCGCAGTTTGCCGACCACAACCCTAAGTGAATTCCTGATTCACAGAAACCATAAGAGGTAAGAAATGATTACTTTTTAAAGTTTTTTTAAAATTTTGTTATTTGTTAGACAGCTACAGATAACTAAAACACCACTACCTTTCCTGTATTCTAAGATACTATAAATCATAAAAATGACCTTCAGTTTGATTAAATAACAGCTTTTTGGGAGGGAAATGCCATATTAAGTGTCTCCATCAATTTTAAGATGTAGTCAGCTATGAGAAAAGTAAAAGATGTGTGTGTTAGCATCAAGGAACTACTTAGCATGCCCAGCAGAGAACATGGTACTGTGAGTGACACAAGTCTCATCAAGGAGACACACAAGAAAAAGCAACTTCAAGAGTCTAATCTGGGAGACTCAGTAACCTCAGGGAAAACAGGGTAGTGAACCACAATCCTTATTTGCCCCAGTTTTTAAAAATAATTGTATGCTTTCCCCCAAAGAAGGCAGGCAAACAGTAAGGAAATACCATAATTATTGAATTAATAGAACAATAGCCTTCAAGGTGTTGTGTTGCCAATTACCACTTATTCATAAGGATATAAAAGGAAAAATACAAAATGAGAACCATAATGCTCAACCATATTTATCTGGTTCTATAAGAGAGACGTAGCCAGACACATGAGAAAGCAGGACTCACCCTCTTGGTGAGCTCCCATCTCTGTTCCAGTTGGACTCTACCACCTGGCCAGTGACAAGGTTAACGAGGACTGCCAAAGAAAGTCCTTATGGTACATAAGGTACTTGTGGATGATTGAGAGTTAACATTCTCCCCATCTCCCACCCCAGGTGACAACATCTGGACAAGATATAAAGAAAATATCGGATTACCTTGCCCATTTAAGCTTCATTACACCTGTGTTCAGAATCTGCTGTAACACGCAGCTCAGAAATTCTAGAACATTAAAGCAGAGTGTTTGTCTTGAAATACTTAAGATACTTTTACTTAAAAAGAAGCCACCTATGACATACCAAGGATGTTAATAGTTAAGGGGGTTCTATAGTGAATGACATATTCCTGCCCCCAAAGAACTTTTAAATTCTAGTGTTTTTCAAAGACTAAAGTGTAAGAGGAAAGACTCTAACTTGCTTACTTCTGTGTTAATGCATCTAATGGGCAGACCCCAGCTGACCAAGGGGAATGGGGAAAGGAGAAGCCAAAATCTTCTCCTCCAGGCTGTCCTCCTGCGACTTGGCCAGGTGCAGTGTGGATGGGCATCTGCTCCCAGCCATCCTCCTCTCCCTTTGACTCAGCTCCCCTCTGTCCCAAGTCCAGCCTCAGTGATTTGTTGCTTCTCTGCTGCATGCAGGGACAATCAAATTGACTAAGCTCCAAGATATTTCACGAGAAAGCTGTCCATAAAACAAATGTTATTTAGGTTATTTTCTGATTCATAAGAGGAGGCTAAGAAAGAAGCTGCCTATTATGTTGAGAGGCTCAAAACCCCAGCTGAGGTAAGGACATATTAACTGCCCCTAAGCAGAAACTGTGAAATATATTTTGTCCTTGTTAGGATTTCAGTGAGTTCAGCTGACTCTTGTAGAACTTGAGAGAACCTAGTTCTGATCCAACAGCACAGCCACTACTACTTACAGGTTCCCCATTTCGTACAAATGCAAGACACAGAGAAAGAAACCGTTCCATCCTAATCCCAGTCCGTGCCCATCTTCTCTAGCTTGCCCAAGTCATAATGTTACCCTTAGGCCTCAAGGACAAATGCATCCTCTAAAACTTGCTTCCAAAATGTGGTCAACCAAAACATTACTTTTTTTCATCTTCTCGCCTTGAGTTTTATCTGGGTCCATTCTATTCCAAAACTAATAAAATGTTTTCTTCAACTGCTGGCTTAAATTTTTAATTAAATGGTTTTGTAACTAATCACTCCACTGCTAATAACAATACCTTGTATTTATGAGAGCATGTTCTCCGCAAGAGCTCTAATTACTACATGATTAATACTGCTGATATCTCCATAGTTTAGAAAATCATAGGTATTCAGCACTTAGATCAAACAAGGAAAAGTTTTATAAATCTATTCCTAGATCACCCTAAGAATAGATAGGGTGTTTGTTACAGACAAACGCTTTTTGCCTTAGACCTGCATTTGTCTGTAAAAGTGGCTTCAAGTCCTTTTGAATTTGGGAATTTTAAAGGCCTCTCTACTCCTGATTAAAGGAACTATTGGATTATCACATTCACTTAATAATTGGAAGAAAGGAGGACCAGGATGAGCTGATTTAAATTTCTCTTTAAAATTGTATGGCCCTAGCTGGTTTGGCTCAGTGGATAGAGCATCAGCTGTGGACTGACAGGTCCCAGGTTTGATTCTGGTCAAGGGCACATACCTGGGTTGCAGGCTCGATCCCCAGTGGGGTGGCATGCAGGAGGCAGCCAATCAATGATTTTTCTCATCACTGATGTTTCTATCTCTCTTCCTATCCCTTCCTCTCTGAAGTCAATACAAAAAATTTTTTTAAAATGTGTTTGATTATTACAGACAAACCTTGAAATATCGTGGGTTCAGTTCCAGACCACTACAAAAAGCAACTTGTAACCTTTTTGCTGGTGGAGGGTCCTGCCTTCAATTTGCAAAAAAACCCCATAACATCTGTGAAGTGCAATAGAGCTAATAAGAACAATATAACGAGGAATGCCTGTATTTAAAATATTTTGACCCTTTATGAAATAGGAGACTGAGAGAACTGTTTCTTCAGACATATTTTTTAAAGAATGTCTCCCTACCTTAGTCACCATTTCAACACAGAAATAAAATAAATCATGGAGGAAGACTGGTATTGGTTCAAAATCCACAAAGCAGGATCTCCTCTGATCCTGTTTCCTTATCTGTGATACAGAGATATCCCCCAGTTTACTGCTTACAGTTGTGATCATTCCTAGTAGAAAACAGACATTCAAATTATGTTGTCTATCTTACCCACTTTCCAAATCAAATAACATTCACTGACTGCCTGATCAACACCAGCCACTAAACTAGGCACTTTATCTAAACTACAAGGTGGGTTTCACTCTTTACCAGTTTTCCCCAGTGGTGATAAACAAGTGCAGACAAGACAGGTGACTTACCGAGGCCAAAAAGATTGTCTTTTATGCAAGACATGCCCTCCTGAAGACCTTGCAAGATCTGACTGAGATTTGTGTAATTTAAGACTATTCCCATAACCAGGAATTGGGGATGTCTGTTCACTAGCTAAAGTGGAAATGTTTCAATAAAATAAACACAGCATTTTATTCAGTACACCCAAAGGCCTTAGGAATTATGCAAATCTTGATAAATTTGGGGGAACTTCAATAATTCAAATCATTTGCATGCAAATCTTAATACTTTATATTCAATATTTAATTCAAACTTACATAATAGGGGGTCACACTGTATCACTTGAGTGAGCCAGAGAACTCGGATCCTAAGTCCAAAACTTAAAATTCAGAGTCCTTTGAACTATGTTTCAACATCCCAAGTTTACTACTGTCAAATAGCAAAACTACAAATTCAGTAATGAGTCTGATTCCCCTTATTCAAGGGAATACAATCCGTGGATTGGGGGAAGTACAGTGCTCTTCCCAAGTGGAGAGATTCTGGGATTTCTGGAGTCTCTCACACCCAGTTTTCCACCTGGAAATATCGGGAAAAACAGACTCAAAGAGCTCAGAACGAAAAATAAGCGGAGCTCCATCCAAAAGAAGCTTACCGGAGATCCCGGAGATCCCAGAGGGCGGCCCAAGAGGCAGCGAACCAAAAGGCTCCAAGGCCACCTTCACCTGCATTGAGGAGCCATCCCAGAATCCTCAGCAGCTGTCTCTGGGTCCCATCTCAGTGCCAAACAGTCAAATGACAAAACTAAACAATTCAGTGATGAGTTTGATGTCCGTTATTCAAGGGAAAACAATCCATGGATTGGGGGCGTGCAGGCCCACACAAGCAGTGAAGCGCTCTTCCCGAAGGATGTCAGGCAAGAGCGAGTTTTACTTAGGAGTGGTAACATGGAAGCAGGGCTTGACTGGCTGGGGGTCAGGGATTTCCTTTTAAGGCCAGCGGGTCCTAGTCTCCAGGGGAAGGTAAACCAGCTAAAGCTGAGCTGGAGGATTGTGATTGGTTAAGTTTCCTTGACAGGTGTTTCCAATAAGAGTGGGCTGATGGTTTAGACTGGTGATGTGGGCTGGGCCACTGGGGCAGCCTCCATTTGCTGAGTCCCAATATACAAATTAACGTTATCACTATAGAGCTGAGAAGAATCCTATGCAAATCAGCATGAACACAGTCACATTTAACAAAATGTAACAGCTGGAGTGGGTGGTATTCAAGTGTACAATCAACAGAGCACATAATAAAGTATAAAAGAGAGTCATGAGATATGTGGGTTCTTAATGGTATTTATTTTTTCCCTCTATAGCAGAGGTTCTCAACCTGTGGGTCGTGATCCCTTTGGGGGTCGAAAGGCCCTTTCACAGGGGTCGCTTAAGACCATCGGAAAACACATATATAATTACATATTGTTTTTGTGATTAATCACTATGCTTTAATTATGTTCATTTTGTAACAATGAAATTGGGGGTCACCACAATATGATGAACTGTATTAAAGGGTCGCGGCATTAGGAAGGTTGAGAACCACTGCTCTATAGAATTTGGATAAAGACACAGAGACTCTGCAGTAGGAGAGATTCACAATGAAAGGAAGGTCTTCCTTTAATGAGCTTGCACAAACTTGGGATTGGAGGCAGGTGGGGAGTGGAAGAATTAACCAGCTTTGAGAGAAGCAAGATTAGCCGCTCTGGGTGTTGTGACTATGCAAACTCTATGCAAACTCTATCTCCCTGTCCCTCACTCCAAGAATTCTCACATTTCTACTTCTGCCCCACTGAGGACTCAGGACTTGCACAAGCCTCCAAATCTACCACTCACTCCAATTGTAATGTGTTGCTAAGTCTACAGAAGGTCCCAAACAGGACAAAGCTTGTAGGAAAGCAGAAGGCAGATTCTGGTCATGATCACTTTGCTCTACTCCCTAAAGCACTGGTATCCCAAAATGCCATGCCCAGACCTTGAAAAGTGTTTCCCTTACCTTTGAACCAGCCTGCTCCCTCAAGGTGTGTGGAGCTTCTGATGTAATCATAACTGGGGATTCTGGAACAGGCCACCCCTTCAGTTCTATGGATTTCTGGCTACATTCATTCATCACTCAAACATGTGGCCCCCATTGGGTGCTACGTTCTATGCTCTTCCTAGTTCCTGCCCTCAGGGAGCTCACACTTCTAGTTGTGGCAATGGTGGTGGTGCTACTGTGGTGGTGGGGGCGGGGGGGGGGTGACATAGGCAGCTACAGTATAGTCTGACCAGTTTACAACATGAGAAAGCTAAGTGTGAGATGCTGAGATGCTCTGGAAACATACAGGAATGATGCCAAACTCAGTTTGTAGGAGAAATATCCCCGAACTGGGAAGATAATGCTCTATAGTAAATGGTATTTAAGGGGAGATGATTTAAAATATACCAGTAAATACATATTTAATTTATATTAAAAATCACAGAAATTGGCACTTCTGATTCTTAAAATTATAGTAATCTTTTCAAAAGTTGAAATAAGTCATTAGCTTCTGTAATAAGCTTGACAGGCCATTTGGCTGAGAAGGGAGTAGAGACTTGACAAGATGCTCTGGGAACATATAGGAATGATGCCAAACTCAGTTCCAAGGCAAGCATGTGAAGTCAGAACATGGCATGTTCAAGGAACTCAAGTGACTGACTCTGTTTGGGGTTAGAATCAAACATAGCTGGGGACGGTGACCAACAGGACAGGCCAGTCACAGGCAGAGGCCAGATCATACGAGCCCTGGAAGTCTTAAAAAAGTGTGGGCTTTATTCCGAAGGCAATGGCAAGTCACTGAATATTCTCCAGTTTAGATTTGCACTGAAGAAAGATCATCGGGGCCTGTGAGGCAAATAGATTAGAAGGTGAAGAGGGAACGTGAAAGGAGAGAGGGCAGTTAGATAATTAGAACACCCTAAGCAAGTGGTGACTGGCATTACAGAGGTGTTACAAGGGAGAAAACTGATTTAAAAGATATTAAAGAGGTAGAAACAATAGGCCTGGTGATTGACAGGATATGGTTGAACTGAGAAAGAGAAATGAAGATGATGCCAACTCCTTAGCTTGGAAAATGGGATGAATGATATTGCTGCTCCTGAGGTGGAGTCAGGAAGAGAAAGAGTATTCAGGAAGAGTTGGGTATTAGTGCCCATAAGGTATGCAAGTAGGCAATGATAGATGAGCTGGAGTCCCAGAAGCAGAGCAGGGCTGGGAATATTTGAAAATGAGCATGAAGTTGACTAAACTACAAGTGGTATAACACCATTCAGAGAGAGCAGAGAAAACCTGGAAGAGAACACTTATGTTGTTAAATCAAAAATCAAGCTGCAACATAGTATGTATAGCGAGAGCTCATGCACAGAGGTGAAAGAGAAGATCAAATATGTGTGCATAATTGTGTACTTATTTTTTTGTAGGACGTGTTGTTATAAACTGCTGTATTGCTTAAATTGTTTAAGTATGTGTTGCTTGTATAATTTAAAGCAAGAATGCTTCATTTTAAAACATTTAAGACACAAGCAGATAGGAAGGAGATTACAAAGAAGACCAAGAAAGAGAGATGGGAAGAAAATGCAAAGAGAAAGCTTACTGCCTGACCCTACTTATATCTTAATGAATGGGATCCTAAAGGATTTTAACTTAGGGTAAAACAATAAAAGAAACATTAAATATTGTATAAATTCACTCAACTATATGACTTCTGTCTGAAGATGTTACAGTGTTCTTTAAAATAGGTGCCACTGCCCGGCCAGCATGGCTCATTGGTTGAGCGTCAACCTATGAACCAGGAGCTCACGGTTCAATTCCCAGTAAGGACACATGCCCAGGTTTCGGGCTCCATCCCCAGTGTGAGGCATGCAGGAAGCAGCCGATCAATGACTCTCTCATCAATGATGTTTGTATCTTTCTCTCCCTCTCCCTTCCTCTCTGAAATCAATAAAAATAAATAAAATAAAATAAATTAAATTAAATAGGTGCCAGTCTCTTACAGTCTGCTTATGTTAAATATTAATAAAGATATATAATATTCTTTATATATAAAAAAGGATTAAGCAAAAAAAAAAAAACTCATAGACAACAATAATGGTGATTACCAGAGGGAAAGGTGGGTGGGGAAGTAGTAGAGGGTAAAAGAGGGGATAAACGGTGATGGGGTGGTGAACACTCAATACAATATATAGATGATGCATTATAGAATTTTACACCTGAAGCCTATAGAATTTTATTAACTAATGTCATCCCCAATAAAAATAAAAATGCTAAACAAAAGGAAAAAAAAGATACATAATTTTCAGCAAGGAATCAAAATTCATGACCGCCCAGTGGGCGTGGCTCAGTGGTTGAGTGTAAACATGTGAACCAGGAGGTCATGGTTCGATTCATGGTCAGGGCACGTGCCCAGTTTGTGGGCTCAATCCCCAGTGTGGGGTGTACAGGAGGCAGCCGACCAATGTTTCTATCTTTTCATTGATGTTTCTCTCACTCTCTCCCTCTCCGTTCTCCTCTCTGAAATCAATTAAAAAAAAAAATATATATATATATATATATATATATATATATATATATATATAATGACCAAATGGGATAACTGGAACAGAGAGTCAACACCTCCTATAAATATGGCAACACAAGCCTAAGCCTTCCGACTAGTGCTTGGTCATATCCACAGAGCAGACATGGAGGAAAGGCAAAAGGGCACCTTCATCAAGTCTGTACTCCCTTCTCAGCCAAATGGCCTGTCAAGCTTATTGCAGAAGCTAGTGACTTATTTTGACTTTTAAAAGATTACTGTAATTTTAAAAATCAGAAGTACTAATTTCTGTGATTTTTAATATAAATTAAATATTTATGTATATTTTAAATCATCTCTCTTTAAATACCATTAATTCTACAGCATTATCTTCCCAGGAAAAACCAGCTTTTATTACCCTTTTCACTGAGAAAGTGAACAGTCTGTTGCTATGGAATGTCTACCATGTTATTTTCTGAAATTATTAAACTATGTCTGTTATTCTTTACTTTCAAATATCCCTCAATGTTTCATTTCACAAGCTCCTTGTTTATTTTATTTAGTTTAGTAAGAATCAAATTATTCTTCTATTCCCAAGGCAGTCATGAGAAAAATCCAAAATTACCATCATAACAATTATCCTCGTTCCTGGAGCTTCTCCGCTAATGTAAAGCACAAGGAGAATTAGAGATCCTCAAACTCAAAGAAAGCGCCACAACTAATGAGCAGTTGGGCAAAGGGGGCCTCCAAATTCTAGTTATTAACAAACTGTGGTTCCTTGATGGCAACTTACTAAAATATTTACTGAATAGTTTCTATAGTGCCAGGGATAGTTTTAGCTGTGGGACTACTGTGACAAGCAAAGCAGATTATCACTCAGGAAAATAACAAAAAATGAAGGAGAAGAGGAGGAGTGGGAGAGGGAGGAGAAGAAGGAAGTTCAAGGTTTTTGCTAAGTCAACACAGATTCCTCCCCATTTCTGACCTTCTACAATAATAATGGATGATCAAATCTACAAACTAAGAGCACCACAGGATGCAAAATATATTCTTAGGATTTCCCTTTGCACCCTGACTTCATTCCAGTGCAATTTCCTGATTCCAGGAATGCCTACCTTACTCCCATCTTATTTATATCTTATCTTAGTCAGGTCAGCCTGCTATAACACAAATACCATAAACTGGCTTAAACAATAGAAATTTATTTCTTGCAGTTCTGGTCACTAGGAAATCCAAGATCAGGGGCCAGCCAATTCAGTTCCCAGTGAGGACCCTCATCCTGGTTTACAGATATATGCCTTCTTGCCATATGACAGAGAGAGGAAAGAAGCACACTCTCTCTTGGCTCTTCTCATAAGGGCACTAACCCACCTCCCAAAGGCCCCATCTCCAAATCCCATCACATTGGGGATTAGAGTTTCAACATATGAATTTGGGGGGGAATGCAAACATGCATGGGTCCTGGGTGGTCCCCCTCAAATCTCCTTTGATGACTTGAGGCCACAGAGAAACAGTCCTGTCTCTCTCTGGAGTCTCCTCTCATTCTCTGTGTTTAATTCTGGACAGTCTTGTTTTACAGTATACACAGAATCTGTGTGCTTGGCTTGAGTCCCCCAAGTTAAAATGTGAGCACTTTGCCCGACCTGGTTTGGCTCAGTGGATAGAGCATCGGCCTGCGGACTGAAGGGTCCTGGGTTCGATTCCGGTTAGGGGCACACGCCCGGGTTTCTGGCTCATTCCCCAGTGGGGGTATTGACATTTCTTTCTCTCTCTCCCTCTCCCTTCCTCTCTGAAATCAATAAAAATATATATTAAAAAAAATGTGAGCACTCCAAGGGAGGATATCTTCATCTCGCATTTTTTAAACTTTTTTCAAAGTGCTTCAGCACCTTAAAAAATATATGGTGTCCCAACAAAATGTATACACATACTTTAAATAATTATAAATTCAGTGTTTATTAAAATATATTTCATTTTCAAAATTGAGCTATCAGTTGTTAAAGAGTGTATACATTTTGGGGGGACACCCTGTATTTGTTGATTCATTCCATCGGTCATTGCCGGGGTCCAACCCCAGCAGGTCCAGGGGTTCCCAAAGGCTTAGACAGAGTCGGCGAAGAAGGAAGGACACGGAGACAGTGTTCAGTTGATCAGCAGCCTAGCCAGGATCTACAGCCAGGATCTACAGCCAAGTTCTGGTCTGGATCTCCAGAGAGGTTCTGCTTTGGATCTCCAGCCAGGTTCTGTAGCCATGTTCCCTCGCTAGGTTCTCCAGCCAGGTTCTGTCCAGGTTCTCCAGCCAGGTTCAGTCACCAGGTTCTAGTCAGGTTCTCTTGCCAATTTCTGTAGTCAGGTTCAGTCCAGGATCTTTTGCCATGTTCTCTCCAGCGAAGTTCTTCTGTGTAGGTTCTGTGCCTAGGTTCTGTCTCTCTTGGTCCTGTCTTCTAAGTCCTGTCTCCTAAGTTCTGTGTTCTGAGTTCTGTCTTGTTACATCAATATTTATACCAGTTGATTCCAATCCTATCAATCTCTATTCCAAAGGTTAGGGCGTTTCTTATCTCCATTCCAGGGAGTAAAGATTATGTAGCTTAAGCATGATTGTTCGTAGTTAAAATGATTAATTACCCGCCTGGCACTTAGTTGAGGGGTTTTATTCCCTCCCTAACTTCAGGGAAAAATCCCTACCTGGGGAAAAAACCTTTCTCGGAGAGGTGACCTTGGTTAAAACACACAGCACTAAGGGGAGCAAACATATTAAGAACAGTATGCTATATATGCCAGGTCCCTTGAAACAGCAAGGATGGACCGGCTCCCGGCAGGTCATAATGCGTCCACTGAGCACCAGTGCCTGGTCCTAAGGAGTAGTCTTTTGTGGATTTGAGAAACTTAAACACACACACACACACACACACACACACACACACACACACACTTCCACAGCATAGAAACTCTAAAGATAGAAAGTAATTTAAGGAAAATGCCAGTTTGAATTTCTGGAAATTAGTTGGACTGAAAAGCCAGTTTCTCATTGCTTACACACTCATTTCTGTAACTGGAATGAGGCTGAGAGAGTTTGGCCTAGGGAAGGCCCTTGAACAACTGTTTCACTGATTTCATAAGAAATGGCCAAATAGAAACAGCAGCTTGCATTTGCGGTAGGTAAACTTTTCATATTGCTTTCCCATCCATTAGCATAACTTATCGAGTATGTTTCTTCAATGAAGGCATATAAGTACTTGGAAAGAATCGGAGAAGAGCTTTAAGTGTTTCTCCTCTCTACATGATTATTATGTCTAACAATTTTTTTTAAATGGTCATGTAAAATTCAACCCAGACCTTTTCTTACAAATTCTGAATAAATGAAAGCTTTAGGTCTTGCTATGGAATAAGAACTCCATCCAAGTGCTGAACAAAACACAGCATTAGAAAAGGGTGTTACAGCTTTCAACATTGGGCTGTAAACACGTTCCTGTATTAACAGGGGATATGTGTCATTCATTCTGTTGAGCCAGTCATGGAGGATTTTAAGAAAGTCTAAGAGTTCTCACAATATGAGGAACAGTTAACATACAGGAGAATCAAATCATTCCAACATTCTGCTTTTAAAGACCGTACAAGTATCAGATCTCTCCCATCTTCAAAACATATGATTCTGTTTTTGGTTTTTATTTTTTCTTTTGAGGGAGGTTATAGAAGGCAGTGGAAAAAGGAGGGGACATAATATTATCTCAGAAATGCCTAGATAAATTTTGATTTAACAGAAACTTATTTTTAAAATCATTTTATAACTTGAATTGAACTAAATTAAGGTGGAAATAAAATACTATATATTGCACTATCTCAAATTAAAAATAAATAAACAGCAGTAAGAAAGTAAAGTCTGGCAAGAAAATTATTGTAAGATATTTAAAGAGGATAGACATACAAAAAACAGTGGTATCTTGTGAATGCTTAACATTCATTTGTTTTATGGCTTCTCGTCTATTTTATTAAAGCCAAGTCTTTGATGTTAGGTGCCCTTGGTAATATCCCAGATACTAGACTTTGGAGCATTCCACAAAGGTGCAAATAGTAGCTTCCTCTTAAAAGATCTCCATCAACAATATTAGCACAAACCAGAACCCTCTCCAGAGGCTATGCCCTATCTTATCAAAGGCCACACAAATAACTTCTATGTCTAATTTCCCAATTAACAGTGATTAGGACTGTTTACCTCTAAGTCTTTTATCAGACTCTTCAGCTACAAGTAAAGTATGTAAAGTTTTTGCTTCAAAGGGGGTCTCTATTTAGAAAGAATGTTTCCGTCTATACAATAAGACCAAATGACACATGTGGACTGAATTGAATATTCCAAATAAAGGTAATCCACAAAAACGTTGTTATGTTAACATACATTTATTAGACCCAAATACTAATTGCAGCACCACGCATGCTGAGGAAGTTTTTAATTTGGAAATCCAACTATTATCTGGAATATAGAAAAAACTTACCACCCAGAACATAGCAACTCAAAAGCATCTTGACCTCAACAGATATCTAGCATCTCAAAACAAAATGCCACAGCTCCCTGCTCTAAACTAATTTACATAGACCTTCAAGATACAGGAAACTGGTATGGGAGACAGGATTTCTTCCACCAAGCGAATCATGATGAGAATAACTGAAGAAAGCCTATAGGAAGTGTTTCTGCACATCAGAAAGTTAAAATACTTACCAGCTCTCCATTGCCTGCACTGTGCTTCTGACAATGGGCTCAAGTCCGCAGGGTTAGGAATGGCAGGCACTAGGCCCTGTGCCAGGGACATGCAAGCCCACAAGATGCATGTGAAATGAAAGCTCCACCTGAACTCATTCTTCATAAAATCACATGGAGGGTCTCCATAAAAATTTGTTGAATAATGAGTTATTAGCATGCCGTAGTTTCTCAGGACATCAAAATTAAGTGAAGATTTAGGGGAAAAATATTTTCCTTTAAAATAAATATATTAATAAATTACAGCATTCTAAAGACTTTTTAAGATGACATGCATATAACAGTCAGGATTTTAAGCTTCAAACAATTAAAAAAAAAACTCTAGCCCAGCCAGTGTTGCTCAGTGGTTGAGCGTTGACACATGAACCAGGAGGTGTCCAGTTTGATTACTGGTCAGGGCACATGCCTGGGTTGTGGGCTCGATCCCCAGTAGGAGGCATGCTGGAAGCAGCCGATGGATGTTTCTCTCTTATCGATGTTTCTATATCTCTATCCCTCTCCCTTCCTCACTCTCTCTCTCTAAAAAAATAAATAAATAAATAAATAAATCAATGAAAACACATTTAAACACAAACTCTAATTTAAGCAAATGAATCTACTAGAAAGCTTATAAAATAACCCAAAGCTCTGGAGAACCAGGCATGGGGCTATGAGGCCAAACTTATGCTCAGAACTGGTCCAACATGGATACTTATGCCACCACTGAACATTCTGCATCTTATTATTTTGCTTTTCAAGGAAAAAATTAGATGCTGCTGCTTATCAAACTCTATCACAACATTGCTTGCAAGGAGCACCCTGATTTCAGCAATATTAAGATACTGGGAATACGTGAATCTTAGGAGGATGGAAAGCCACGATTCTGCAGTGCGCGTCAGTCACACCACACACTCACAATGGGCACCATCACAACCACCACACACAGCCCAGGTCTCCTCTCTTTCTGCATCCACTCCCACCCCAGGTTGTGGCCATGTCCTAGCTGAAAGGGAGGCTGAAAAAGTTGGCATTTCAGCATGTACAGTGGAAACAAAAAGATTCTGCTTTTTTCCCTCCATGGAAAATTCTCCAAATACAACAACAGAGTTCAGATGCTGGGCAGCCAAAATAGAATGACAAATATCCTGTATACAGGAAGATTTCAAAAAAACACCCTCTTATGGTAAAAGTTGAGTTGCCTTTGCAGTTAAGACTAGAAACTTCAAAAAATGTTTGAGAAGCACCAGAAGAGGAAAACTCCCTAGGATGGAATCCAAGGCCCTTACAATCCAGCCCCTGTAAACTGTTTCAGTCTAGTTTCCATCACCTCACCCTCTGCACACCCTACAGTTCAGGGATGACACATTAGGTGGCAGCCCTTCAACTGCCATTATCACTCATGTCTTCACTCACTGTGTGTGCCCTCAGAAGACCTGTCCCTACCCCACAGTTTTTCTCTACTTTAATTAAAACTCCCAATGCACAACTTGGACCAGAAGTCACCTCTCCTGTGAACTCTTCCATATAGCCCCATCTTTGTGTTCCCTTAGCATCTATACATATTTCCATCATTGAAGGATCAGGTGCCCACTCAATATCTGAACAAAGAGCTGAATTTATTGCTTGCCAAGAAAGGGAGAGCTGCACTTGAACAAACATTCTCCCTAAGCAAAACAGAAAGAGACTATCTCATACAGGGTTTGGAACCTCTTCAAGTTCAGGGCCTGGGAGACTTCAAAAGCTGGAATGTTCAGGTATTACCTGACCTATAGGTGCAGAAGAAAAGCTGGCGTGAGAGTGTGGTTGACTGGCTGACTTGCAGAAGTGTGCACACTCGAATTATGCTGCTGCCTGCTGTATGGGGACTGTTGTCACTGACCCGCCAGCTTACAGAAGCATGGGTGACTGCCGCATTTGATCAACTTAAACAGGTACAAAACAGGTTCTGATGGATACTGGTAACCATGGTCACAAAACAATAAGTCTTTTCCTAGAAGTATAGGAACTTATCATTCTCAACATTATGACAATACTAGAGGCCCGGTGCACGAATTCATGCACAGGTGGGGTCCCTTGGCCTGGCCAGTGATCGGGGATGGCCGGCCGGGAGCAGAGACCGCGGGAGACTGGCTGTCGAAGCACACTGACCACCAGGGGACAGCTCCTGCATTGAGCGTCTGCCCCCTGGTGGTCAGTGCACATCACAGCAACCGGTCGACTGGTTGTAATGGTTGCTTAGGCTTTTATATATATATATATGTATTAGGATATAATAACCATACTAATTAGCTAACATTCTAATATTTATTGAGCTCCTACTAAGTTCCAGGTATTACAGTAAGTACTTTACAAGGATATCTCATTTAAAACCTGGAACAGCCTTGACCGGTTTGGCTCAGTGGATGGAGCGTCAGCCTGAAGACCCAAGGGTCCCAGGTTCAGTTCCAGTCAAGGGCATGTACCTTAGTTGCGGCACATACCCAATGGGCTATGTGCAGGAGGCAGCTGATCGATGTTTCTCTCTCATCGATGTTTCTAACTCTCTATCCCTCTCCCTTCCTCTGTAAAAAATCAATAATATATATATTTTTAAAAATAAATAAATAAATAAAAATAAAACCTGGAACAACTTTATGGAGGAGGGGGGATACTATTATCCATGATTTCACAAATGTGTAGATAGCCTTAGGGGCCTCACTGGGATCCAAGTACAAACAGAATGACAACAGAGGCTGCCTGCGCACGATAAGGTGGTGGTTCCTGTTGCTGTCTTACCAGTGATAATACACTCACCCAAGCACACACACCTCAGTCAAAGGGAAGTCAGCGCGGATAACACAGCCACAGACCTGTCTTGCTGCAACTGCCATCTGAAGTTTTACCCTGAGTGTCTGCCCTGTTCCTGTCCCCAGGTCCCCACTCTGAGCCCCATTGTAGTAAGTGGATCCCACTTGTAACACTCTATACCCACAGGTCTCTGCCCTGCCAGTCTGCTTAGGGCCCCACCTCCTCTCACCCGGCTATTGCTCTTTCGGAGCAGGGAGGAGCCAGCCCGCGCACAGTCCGACTTCAGGAAGCCCCTTGCATTAGTTTCCTAGGGCTGCTGTAACAAACTACCATAACTTGGTAGCTTAAAACAGCAGAAGTTTACTAGTATTCTCTCCCAGTTGTGTGGGCCATGAGTTCAAAATCAAAATGTTAGCAGGGCCACACTCTCTCCAACAGCTCTAGGGAAGAATCCTTGCTTGCCTTCTCCAGATCCAGAAGGTTCCTGGCGTTCCTTGGCAGCATAACTCCAATCTCTGCCTGTGTCTTCACATGCCTTTCTTCCCTGTGTGTCACTCTGTGTCCTCTCTTCTTCTTACAAGGATTCAGGTCATTGGCTTTTGGGTCCACCCTATATGCAGGATGTTCCCTATGAATTCTTACCTCAATAACACCTGCAATGACTGTATTGCCAAATAAGGTCACACTTTCCACTGACAAGAGGGAAAATAGAGGCCCCATCTGGCACACTCAGTCCAGCATCACTGATGAAACTGAGCCTTGTTTGGCAAATCAAGCAAAAATTGATAGACAGTTTTGCCCAGGAAGGGGTCATTGGTGAAACTGACAGTTTGGGAAGTGAAAGAAAAGGCCAGGTTGGTGAGTGTGGGCCAGGCTATGTTTGAAATAGAATGTAGGTCCTATAATCGCTAAAATTAAAAAATATGACATTAAAATCAACCATTTTGAAATAAGGAGACAGATGATAATTTGTATGTGTGTTAAGACACGTTCCTTAGTCTTGTTTGCAATGGAAAAAACTCCTTCTAAAGAATACAACATTAAAAGGCTCTGAGTTAAATCACATTTAACAACTGGCTCACAAGTAAGAAAAAGCCAAAATAAGCTAACTTCAAAAGTACCATAGTCAACAACAAAAACAAATGTGTTCAGAGTTATGGCATTGTAATCAGACACTGTAATAAATTCTAGATGTGTCATTTCATAAATTGTAACCAAATAATGGAAATGTCATAGACAGGAAAATAAAATAATGCTAAAGTACAGTTGCAGCTGCTGCATTTTCTGATTTTTAAAAACCTTTAAAAATAACCTTTGTGAAGGTTTTCATTATTTTGTGATTAGGATTTTATATCCACTGCCCAGAGATTAGATCCCTGCCTTTTCCAGTGTGAACTCCCTGCTTCTGACTTATCCTGATGCCCACTTTGAGCACACCGCAGTCTCTGCATTGAGTTTTTTACCTGTTGTGCCTGGGCCCCTCACCTGTCACTAAGTCCTGGAGACCAAAGATGCATCTGCTACAACAGAGTTCACCAGACTCCTGCCCTATATGTGGCCAGGGATGGCTCTCACTTCCAGACCCTGATTCCTCCAGACTCTTCGTCAAAGGGAAAAAATAAAAGGAGACATATGTAATACTCTACATTGTAATACTTTAACCAGCGGTTCTCAACCTGTGGGTCGCGAACAATGAAAATACATCCTGCATATCAGATATTTACATTACGATTCATAACAGTAGCAAAATTACAGTTATGAAGTAGCAACGAAAATAATTTTATGGTTGGGGGTCACCACAACATGAGGAACTGTATTAAAGGGTTGCAGCATTAGGAAGGTTGAGAACCACTGCAAAAAAAACAAACAACGAACAATACCCTGAGTTCCCATGCTGTTTTTTAACATAAGGCAGAAGTGCAATAATTAGAAATTTAATTTATTTTTTCTCTCTATTTCTATCTCGATGTTTCACATCAGGTAGAAAAGGTTACAACTGTCAACGTTTTTTTAAAGTAACCAGCAAAAAAAATATATAAAATTTTTCAAAGAGCCTTAAATTATGAGTATTAGCCTACTTTTTATTTAGAGCTGAATTAATTCAGTCTTTTGATCAATCCTTTTGTCTTGAAGACAGAGTGATACCTGGGTCTTCAGAGTGCCAGCTCTCCAGGTTTCAAAATCAAATGTCAGTTTCAACTCAGCAGAGGGACAACAGGAGGAGAGAAACTGACAAGAGGGACCACGTGGGAGGGAATGATGCCCTCCGGTGGATCCATAAGCACAACATGAAATGATTTCCTCCTGGCGCTTTTTTTTAATCTTATAGATTATACCTTCAGTACTGTCAGTGTTTCTAGAATAAAACACACTAAAAGACAACCACTTACCTCCATCACACTGGCAGATGGATTGAGAGCTTTATACCTTAACAGTATCCCTTTCCTTATTTAATGTTAGTTATAGCTGAAAAGCCTAAAAATCTAAGGTTGGGTGACCTTTCCTCGTGGAAATTTCCCTGTCACACAGCAACATCAGGAAGCCAAGCAATTATAACACTGCAGTTCAGCATGTTAAGGAACACTGTAAAGAAGTGGAGCGGAACATCTTTGTTCCTTCAGGAAAGCCCCTAATTGTGGCTAACATTTATTTTTTTAAAAAAATATATTTTATTGATTTTTTACAGAGAGGAAGGGAGAGAGATAGAGAGTTAGAAACATCGATGAGAGAGAAACATCGATCAGCTGCCTCCTGCACATCTCCTACTGAGGATATGCCCGCAACCCAGGTACATGCCCTTGACCGGAATCGAACCTGGGACCTTTCAGTCCGCAGGCCGACGCTCTATCCACTGAGCCAAACCGGTTTCAGCTGGCTACCATTTATTAAGTAGTAAAGCAATAGGGGGGCTCAGCTACTAAAAAAAAAGATTATAACAAAACCAAGCACTGGGCTTTGTTGTTCGGGAATGCAACATTCCATCATGACCCAAAGACCATCAGTTACCTGGAGTCAAGTGCATAATAAAATAATACTTCAAATAGTAAAGCCGTCCTTGCATGTGACACTAGCGTAAGCCTAGAGCAATAATTTTCAAGGCAGCAATCCTGTCTGTCGGCTTATCTCCACTAGGATTAATGTTCAAAACACAAGGCTATTGTTCTGTCTGTGTCTTATATCTGTTATGTTGTTTTTGATCATTTGAACACAGAAACACGCTCATCAAAATCAGCCTTTCTATTGACTTGATGACGGCCACCCCTCACGGCAAGCAGGGTCTACTGGGATAAATGGTTTGCAAACTTTGAGGGCAGATTTTCAAAAGTTTTTACACTTCCATTTAATTTTTAAGGCTTTGTCATCCCAAGAGAATGGGCTGCTTTTCCAGAGTGTTTCATGCTATTGAACACTAAAAATGTAAAATAAATACTGCAATAAGCCTTCTAGACCTAGAGAAGCTGCGGATTTCTCTTCCTATGCCTCTTCAATGATCCTAGAAGAATCAAACTTAAAAAAAAAAAATTCCAGTGCTCTCAGGCTACGTGGGTACAACCTCTACCTTCGAGGAGAAGGTGAGGGAAGTTAAATGTTTATGCCATTCATTCTTGATATGGTCGCCAGATTTTGTAAATAAAAACACATGATGTCCAGTTAAAACTGCATTTCAGTTAAGCAAGGAATAATTTGTGCTTGCACAACACTCCCATTCCTGTTCAAAGCAGTATCTACATGGGACATATTTATACTACAAAATTACTCGTTGTTTATCTGAAATTTGAATTTAACTGGACATCCTATACTTTAACTGAGCAGCTACATCTCTTGCAAAAAAATTGGAGCCCAAAATTGCAGGCTTGAAGTAGATATGTTATGTCTCAGTCCCAAAGTGATATTTAATCATGTTTGGAAAAGTTTAGATTGGCAATCCTTAGTTACCCAAAATGTCAGTTCATTCTGCTTCTGCTATCCAGACTTCCCAAACAGCTTCCCTTCCAAGCTCCCAAACAGGCTAAGTCCCTGCTAAGCTGTTCTCTTTGCCTAAAGAACACCTTACTCTTGGATAAATATCACCAAGTACATGAGGATGTAAATTTGCATATCTGTGTATAGGCAGAACCCAGCTCCCACATCTGAAAATATCCATTTGACAAATCCACTTTCTACAGAAGCATTATTTTTTTTTATCAACTTAAAAAATGTCTCTTAATCATAGCCTCACAGGTTTAGCTACCATAACCCAAAGTCACTACAATCTTCTAGCAAGTGTAAGACCAGAGTTATTCCTAAATAAAATAACATAATTAAAGCACTCTGGGGTTTCATTTGGCAACGGAGAAGAAATCAATAACTAACCCTATTTCTTTTTTCCTGATAATAATGAAACAGGGGTTTAACTGAAGGAATGCTTACATAAAACTTCAATTCCTGTTCAAAACAATAATGTAATGGTATGTTTATACATTGCTGAGACTTAATTAGCCTAATTGATTTTCTTTTTTCTTCTTTAAGTCCTTGACATCAATAACATTAAAACGTCAGTATTGTGAAGGGCTAGAAGAGAAAAAAAAAACAACAATTTACTTATTGCTTACGTTAAATGCTGGTTTGGGTAGGAGATGTGGAAGTCATTAGTGCTGTTGGCCAGTATCTCATTCCTCCCCTTAGGACACCTTGTAGAAGTATACTTCCTGGTCCCTTGTATAATGGGGTTGTAGTTATAGGGGAAGCACATGACCAGCTCTGGCCAATGAGTAGAGGATGAAAATACTGTGTGTTGCTTCAGGACTGAAGCTTCTAATGATTAGTGCAAACACCGCCAGAGCTCTTTTCTCTGACTCAGAAAACAGCAGAATTCAAGATTGTAACTGCTAGGTTAGCGTGGTTTCTTAATTGCCCACTGCGAACCAACACTTCCTGGTGACCGTGATGGATATATGACATCATGAAATGTACTTCAGTGGGTTTAAACTACTAAGGTTGGGGTTACTGTTATTGCAGCAGTTATGGCCTAACTCGGGACATGCAATTATTGAGATTTAAGTGTATATCCAGCCAAATGAATCTATAAAGTGTTCTAGGCATTATTTTTAGCTCCCTGAAAATGTTTAAGGTTACATCATTTTCACTTTTAATTCTCATCAAACTCTGAAGTAGATACAATTATCTCTGCTTTATAGATAGGAAAACTGACCCTTACAGAGCTTGGAGATAGATGCTTGGAATCATACAGAAAGTAAGGGGCTCGGAAGGAATTTGAACCCATATCTATCTGGACCCACAGACCATGCTTTTCACCACTTTACTTTACCTCCATTCAACTATTAGCTCTGGGATTTATTAAAGAAAACTTCTGCCTAGTAGAGAGAGCAAGTCTTGGAACCCCAAGGGCCAGCAGGTCCTAATAGGGACAAAGTTGTCCCGGGGATGTTACTCTTCTCTCCATGCATTATTAAGTCTAGACTATGGGCTAAATTCATAAGGTTATATAGTTAGAAACTGTATTTGGAACTATGCAGGGAAAACTGGCAATTGTTTAAATCAGAATTTATTAATCTATGCAAAAGATGCAGAGGAAGAGGAAAAACAAGACAATTCCCATCCTATGTGGAGGCCATCTACATCTCGTCAAATATTCCAGTCTGCCTGCAAGTAGAGATCAGTCCTTGCCAGCTTCCACGGATTCTCACAACCAATAACACTGATACCTTCTTGTCCATTCTTTTGGAGAATTTTTCTGTAACTCCCATTGTAGGTGGAATATCAACTAGATCATGTATCCCCAAGTATTACAATGCCAAAGTTTCAAATTTCCCATTACTTATAAACTTGTCTTAAACCAATTAGGGTTGTTTTGAACCCCAAATCCCTCAGAGTGACAATTTTTTTTTCTAACTTTTGAGATTTACTGCCCAGGCAAATGACTTATATCACTTTATTATAAGATTCTGTCAGGTCATTAGTTAAGCTGAATGTTTGTTTATTTTTTTTAAAAGTAATAAAGTGATGTTATACACATTCCATGTTCCTTCCTAAAATATCTTTCATCATCAATTTATTCATTTATGAATAGGTTGGTTGTTAATTCCAAGAGAGGCTTCAGAATCTGATAGATCATGAGAAATCAGTAAACTTAAATATTAACTCAGATGACCTCATTTTCAAGGTCCACAAATTTCTCAGAGCTCTGTCCCCTTGAATCTCAACCGTTTTACTCTTGGAGGAGTAAAGGGGAACTTGGAAAACAAACCCAGAGGACCACCTTTCTTCCTGACCAGTAACAATTCTTCCAAAAAATCCAGACCTAAACAGGAATTGAAGTAAAATCTCTACACTAGAGCTGCAAAAATCAGGCAGGAGAAATAATGCAACACATACTGATGTGTCAAAAACAATTACCTAAGACCAATTGCTAGACTCACAGTGACTTCATGCTCTTGACACACTGCAAGAAACAAGCCCTTAAAGGCATATTCAGAATTTGAAAGTCTTCCTCTCACTGACAAGAAAGTGAAATTCTATTTGAAGTTCACTTTAGCTTTACAATGCTCTCAATTTCAAAGTCCTTCAGCTGTCCTGATTTCCTTGCTTTTACCATTTGCACTTGTTCAGTAGTTCAGTAATATATTCAGAAAAGAATGTACAAAAAGTAGGTCTGTAGTTGGAAAAAAACTTTAGGTCCTTTTGGGGGGAAAAATTACCCAGAATTAACTATTGTCTTTTTTCTACTTCAGAGTCTAACTCAGTAAAAATAAATACTGTTCTTATATAAATAGGAACCTTCTAAAAACAGAAATATAGTAAACACTTCATAGTTAGGATATTTTGCCTGAAATGTGTTTAGGAGGTTTTTATTTCTGCAGAAAAATAAAAATGTAAATTTCACAATCAGACCTGAATTCCTTTCTAGCCTCTTAACACGTCCACTGGAGCCAGTGGAAGAAACCTAATACTGATGTACACCAGACTGAACAGCTGGTCTCCCCAAGGACCTGGGTTAGCAGCATGATCACAGCACACAACTCCCTGCAGAAAAGCCCTCTAGATAGCCTCCTACTTTTTGTCTTCTGCTAAAATAGCACCAGAAGGGAGGACAGAAGGAAAAAACATAGCCTGATGCCAGCTGCTAGGCAGTGAAGATGGTAAGGCTTGATCTGCCAGTGCTAACTAGGAGGCCCAGTGCAGAACGCTGATTCTGTTAGTCAAGTCAGTCATCCCCAAATCAGGTTGTTAGGGATTAATACTACTACAATACAGTCAAAAATTATTATAACATATATAATCTATTACCTTTTTTTAAGCAGAATATGTTATTTTAATCAGTAGAGGAATATAAATAAATATGGATTTTTAAAATGTAATAGTGGGTTCATACATTTTTCAATTTTGCAATCAGAAAAGTGTGAATACAAAAAATTAACGTGAGGCAAGCAGTTTGGGGAAAAGGTAGTAGTTGTACCAAGAACAAGACTAATCAAGAGTGGTGGTCACACACATTAAACAGAAAGTATGTGTGCATATTTTCCAAGATGAAGAATTATCCAAATATTCTAAAACAGAGAGAGGAAACCTCTATAGTTCACTGTTAATCATAATGAGATATGATAAAGCACACATACATTTTTATTATATTAGTTTTAGGTGAGCTACATAATGATTCAATATGTGTATATATATTGTAAAATGATCACCACAATAGTTCTAGATAACAACCGTCACCACTCACAGTTACAGATTTTTTTCTTGTGAAAAGAACTTTGAAGATCTACTCTCTTGGCAACTTTCAAATATACAATATAGTATTATTAACTCTATAGGCACCATGCTGTATGTTACATCCTCAGTTCTTATTTTATATGTGAAAGTTCATACCTTTCAACCATCTTCACCCATTTCACCCACCCCTTATATATTGTGCAATTTTTTACAAAATATTACGACATATATAATCTATTCTCTTCAATCAGTTCTCTTCCCTAGAAAAAGTGTTTTCTGTCCAATAAGACATTCCACACAATAGCAAACTGTTACCACTGGATTCTGCTTTGATAAGGAGTTTCTGTTTAGTACAGATTCACAAGTCTTTTTTTAACTTCATTTTCATCATATCAATGAACTCTAGTATTAGCATCAATAAAACCTGACTTTTCAGGAGATAGGTCATTAAATGGCCCTTATCCAGGTCATTTTTTGCAAAGCCTGTTGTCTCAAGAAGAGGGGGATAAATCAGCAGAAAGGGAAGCTGCAACTGCTCCTGTTAAAATAAACATACTCCTTATTCCAAACCAGTTAACTTCTTTGAGGACATTCTTTTTGGTTCCTAGACTTTTATTGGACCAGCAAATATACTTAAAGCCCTCCTCTTTTAAATCATTCATAGTGGGTGCAAAACTGAAATTAGTCATCCATATGTGCAGGCAAAACCTCAGATTCTGCTACTTTCCTTATGGTTCCTGCTCAGAGATGTGGGCAAGATCAAAATAATAATAATAACAATAAACCCTGGCCAGTGTGCTCAGTGGTTAGAGTATCATCAGCCTGCACACCAAAGGATTGTGGGTTGGATTCCCGGTCAAGGTCATGTCCCTGGTTTGCAGGTTTGATCCCCGGCCCTGGTTGAGGCCTGTGTGGGAGGCAACCAAATTGATGTGTTTCTCTCACATCGATGTTTCCCTCTCTCTTTCTCTCTCTTACTCCTTCTCTCTCTTCTCACCTTCCTCCATCCCTCCCTTCCACTCTCTCTAAAAATCAATAGAAAAATATCCTCGGGTGATGATTAACAGCAAAAAATTGCTCAAGGTGTAATTTGAATCTGACTCTCCAGAAGTGAAATTTCTGATTCTAACTTTGGGCTGATCAGAAAACTAAGAAAGACAGAAACTTCAATGATTATTCTCTGGCCCCTTCTCATTTGCTTCTATCCCCATTCCCAGCCTGGTTAGGATCAGACTGAAGCTCCACTCTGGGGTTCCGAACACAAATTATGTGACAAGAGAAACCAGAAATGGCAATAGCTAAACTCTGACCATGATGCCCTTCAGCTTCAGAGAGGGTTGTTTTAAGTTTATAAAGACTGTGCCCATAGATTCTTTTTTTTAAAAAAATATATTTTATTGATTTTTTACAGAAAGGAAAGGAAAGGGATAAAGAGAGAGAAACATCGATCAGCTGCCTCCTGCACACTCCCTACTAGGGATGTGCCCTCAACCAAGGTACATGCCCTTGACCGGAATCAAACCTGGGACCTTTCAGTCTGCCAGCCAATGCTCTATCCACTGAGCCAAACCGGTTAGAACATGCCCACAGATTCTTCACAGGTGTTGGGGTCCAGCCCCAGCAGGTTCAGGGGTTCCCAAAGGTGTGGACGGAGTTGGCGAAGAAGGAATGACACGGAGACAACATTCAGTTGATCAGCATAGCTAGGTTCTCTAGCAAGGTTCTGTCTTTATTGTCCTGTTACATCTGTATTTATACCAGTTGATTTTAATCCTATCCATTCTATTCCAAAGGTTAGGGCATTTGTTATCTCCATTCCAAGGTCACTACTCTATTGTTCTGTTAAACTACAAGGAAGTAACTGAAGGAGATTATCCTAAGTAAAGATTAGTAGCTTAAGCGTGATTGTTCATAGTTAAAGTGATTACCCGCCTGTCACTTAGTTAAGGGGTTTTACTGATTTATTCCCTTCCTTAGTCCTGTTAATCCCTAACTCCAGGGAAAAATCCCCACCTGGGGAAACAACCTTTCTCAGAGAGGTGACCTTGGTTAAAACACATGGTGCTAAGAAGGGGAACAAACAATATTAAGAACAGTATGCCATATACACCAGGTCCCTTGAAACATATGCTGTGCAGATGTTTCTTCCCTTCAGCGACTGTGTCAAGCAGCAAGGATGGACCAGCTTCCAGCACACAGGTGCTTTGGGGAATGCTAATCTCATAACAAACCAGCTAGAACTGTGTCTGAGTGATGGCAAGAAGTGTCAGGCAGAACCTGTAGCATAAGCTCAAGTTCTCCCCAAAAATCCAACTTCACAAACAGAACCACTCTATCACAGTATGTGGTAAACCTACTTCATGTGACATTTACCCTGTGATCAAAACTCATATAAAACAGATCTATCAATTTATACCAGTCTTTTGTGGAGCTTTCCTGCTGATATTAAGCAAAAACCCTGTAGCATTATCAGTGATAATTGGGATTATTATCTTAAATGTTGACTTGGCCAGAGCCTCACTTCTTTCATTTGAATCTAGCATCATTCAGGCCAGTGGTTTTCAATTAGGGAAGCACATCAGGCTTACCTACAGAGTTTAATAAAAATGCAGATGTCTAGGACCTACACCAGACTTAATCTTTTTACTTATTAGTTGTTTGCATATTCTCTTAGGATTATTATGTTATATCTCAAGATTTTTCATCTGTAAAAATTATATTTATCCATTCTGGTAAAATCCAAAATAAATTTCCTGATTCCTTTTAAAACAGGCTTATTCATAGCCCTTTGAGACATTTAATTTGAGGGGAATGACATTATTATCTGGTTTTGCACGTCACATTGTGCATTATTCTTATTATGATCGCTCATCAGGCTTTCACATTTGAAAATTATTAGCAGTAAATTAACCACAACCACATTCAATGTCTGTCATCTACGCATGTCTGTTTTCCGCAGATGCCTGCCTGATGTTTCTACCATCCGACTCAGGCCAGAATTTGTGACTTCAACCAAGAAGAATACTCTCAAGAGTCCCATAGTAAAGACCCAGATACTTAACCAATGTTTCAAAGAACACTCTGGGCACAGGCATTTGATGACACCAACGGGCTGAGTCAGGATTTACAGAACTTGAGTCATGAAGCAGATGGCTTCATGCTACTGCTAACCCAAGATCCAGCTGAACAAGAATTAACTACATAGGATGGAAAAGACTGAGAAGGAAAATTTACTGTAGTTATCTGTTGGTTATGTTGTTATAATGCTCCATTTACTGAATTTATAAGACCTTTCTCTTTGTACTTCAACTATCTGTAACCCATAAATTTAGTAGGTTCTTGTATTAACTATATTTTATTATTTTCTATATTCTTGATGCTCTGGCATCTGGAGCCAGGCTGACTCACGGACTGGGAAGAGACTACCTCTCCCAGGAATGGCTGATTCTCAATGCTAGGAAGCATAGCAGATGACTGCCCAGGAGCTGGCCTTTCATAGGCAAGCTAGTGGCCCAGTGCATGCATTTGTGCACATTGAAAGGAAATTAATTAGAAGAAATATTTTAATATCGCTATTCACTCTTTCTCTATAATAGAAGTGTCAACCAAATTCACGATCGACTATGACAGATCAAAACACACGCATGTGATTGGCGCCAGTGAGCGCTTTATATGTATCGCACATGCATGAGTCAACTTAGCCTTTTATAGATATAAAATAAACTTGCTTAATTAGACCTGCTTTCTGATTTAG
Source organism: Myotis daubentonii (assembly GCF_963259705.1). Classification (NCBI taxonomy): domain Eukaryota; kingdom Metazoa; phylum Chordata; class Mammalia; order Chiroptera; family Vespertilionidae; genus Myotis; species Myotis daubentonii. Next base: position 30,590,320 of record NC_081852.1, on the reverse strand, counting down.
CTAAACTTTTTCCAGCCCAGTGAAGCACCCTAACTTCTCTTTCAGGTAATTGTCAGCAACACAGCACTAAATATCAACATGAAGCAGATTATTATTATAGATCACACAGGGAGAACAAAGGGTACAATATTTAACTGCAGTAGTGTTTGATTGTATTTTGCACAGTGAGAAAACCTTAAGTCATTTTCAAGGTCCACCATTTCTTACTTCTTTTCAGTCGGGTCAAGTTTCTAAGCTTTCTAAATCTCCGTTTTCCAGTTAATGAAAAGAAAATAGGATTCCACCGAGTCTTCTATCTACCTATTCCAGGACTTCTGTGAGGATCAAATGAGATGAGGCACATGAAAATGCTTCACAGACATTTGGTTAAAGTGTAAAATGTTTGTACCTGGCTGTAAAGCAAGTCGTGTTCCTGGGCTGAAGAAACTCCAAGGAGGCTAGTTGCTAGGGAGAGGACATCAGGCATTGCTACGTGACGTCATTACCCAGAGCCCACAGTGACTGTTTCCAGGCTGGGCTGGGCTGTGGGCCATATTTTGCACCATGGGGTCTTGGCAGCATTGGCTGTCATTTGATGGGGTGTCGCTCTGGGGTGGTGGCCAGGCCTGTGTCCCACTTGGGGAAAGCCAATTGTTGGTTTGTTGGCGCCAGGTCCAAGGTGCTGGCCAGTGCACGTCATGGCAGCTCCTGCATTGAGTGTCTGCCCCCTGGTGGTCAGTGCACGTCATAGCAACCAGTCGGACAGTAGGAGGGACACTTAGCCTTTTATATATATAGATTCACCAACCAAGAGCCCATACTCAGAACCACCTTCTTTTTCTGGCTCATACACTCCAGGGCGCAATACTCCTCTGCCTTAATCATCCCAGACAACTAGAGATACTCCTGTATCTCAGAGTCCACGGAATTATTCAAACTAGCCAATCCTAAACTTGCTCACCCTGATTGCTTTGCCAATGGAAACCACAATAAAGGCTCCGGTTCTTACTTCCCCCTCCCCTCTCCTGTCTCCTGCCCAACCCTGGTGCTTCCCTGTGTGGTCCTGCATGGCATGGCATGCCCCCACTCCTCGTGAGAACTGATAGTGGGAATCTTTTCAAATGGTAGTCATCTTCTGATCTGTCAGCCTCACCACACCTGAATAATAATAAAACCTAAATTTTAAAACCATTCTGTTTATGTAAACTAAACTAAAGATTTTAAAAATGGTATATGTGTCACACTGACCCTCAGAGTTCAGAAATTCATATGGAGTGAACTTACTTCTCACGGGAATAGGGTTATTTGCATATCCTATCTAATAATAGACAAACATGGTAATTGACTGTACCTTCGCTACGCCTCCCATTGGCTAATCAGGACGATATGCAAATTAACCACCAACAAAGATGGCGATTAATTTGCATACGTAGGCTCCAAGCCATGGAGCGAAGCCTGACGGCCCGGGGCCGGCGGAGCAGCGAGGCCTCACAGCCCCGGGGCTGGCTCCAGCCAGAACTTGGCCAGAGCTAAGGCCCGGGCCCTGGGTGCCGGAGGCAAACCGGTGACAGCAGCCAGGGGAAAGGAAGGCCTGTTGCACAAATCTCTTCATGCAACAGGCCTCTAGTATTCAATAATAATCTGTTTTCCATTTTACCAGAGTAACTAGAAAAATGTGATATGCAACCACATCTTGCCTGAATGTCACAGTATTGAGAATGATGCTTATAGAATCAGATAGAACAAGCCTTTTTCTTTTTATCCCACCTGAGGATATGTTTGTTGATTTTAGAGAGGAGCTAATGTGGCTTTACTTATGGAGCCCATGCCTGAAAAGTTCTCCTAGGATAATTGGCTTACTATCTAGCTTACAGTTCAATCGAGCTTTCAGGCCAGGAACTGAAGGTTATTTGGGGGACCCCAAGAGGAGAATTACACAGATGTATAGGTACTGCAGGTGAAATATGGTGGAGTTTCTTGAACTTGGTTTCCTTTGCCTTGGAATAGCAAATAATAGAGGTAGTAGAAGTGCAATCTGAGATTCCTTATGAAAACTTACAGAGAGAGAGAAGTTAATTTTGTAATTATTCAATACTATATGGCTCTAGATTTTGCAAAGCATACTTGAGAAGACATACATGGTAAATTAACACGCTTGCTATGTCTATGTAAATAATCAGGTCAAACCTAATGAGACTAGCCTTATTTTGTGATCAAGAATATCTTATTATGATCACAAGGGAGAAGGTAGAGGGCAGTGGGAGGATGTAAGGAAAAATTATAAATTACTGAAATTTAGTGGCTGTCCTGGCTAGCTCATCCATCTGGATAATCTCTGCTTTTGTTCATCTATAACAAGGCTATTTTGCAAGGCTATACAGATAGAAGTAGACCTGTAAATAATGATAGCAATGCAAATAATTCCTCTCCACAGAAATGCAAATTGTGTCCAAGAAAAAGTAATTGATTATCACCCTATGGATATGGCAAGTGTTGCCAATTTTTAATCCATTTTAAAATTCAATTTAGCATTTCTTGTGAGACAACAATTATGTAATACTTAGCATCTCTTTTTTTAATATGTATTAATTTTTAGAGAGAGAAAACGGGAGAGGGAGAGAGAGAAAATAACATCGATTGGCTGCCTCCTTGCATGGCCCCCACTGGGGATGGATCCTGCAACACAGGCATGTGCCCAGACCGGGAGATCAAACCAGTGACCCCTCGGTGCATGGGCCATTGCTCAACCATCTGAGCCACACCAGCCAGGACCTTTGCATCTCTTTTGAACTGGCTGTAATATCATATTGATTTCCTCTCTAACTAATGATTTAAATAAAATCTATGACATGTCTGTATGTGATATCTGTACGAGTCTTGATTATACCCTCTTTTAAAATGTAACTTTTTCACCACTGAATAAAGATATGCTTACATTTTATTTAAAAAATGACACCAATCACATATATACCTCCCTTAGCAGTTTTGAGTCATTCAACAGATTATAATGACTAACTGAGGGCTAGAGATCCAAAGACAGACAAGGACTGAGTCACTGACCTCACAGAGTTTATGTCCTAGTAGAGGTAATGTTCCCTCAAAGGATACTTGTCTAGCATTAGTGACCAACATCACAAAGCTTTAAGCAAAGGAAAAACAAACTTACAAAATCCTCTCTAAGTAATCCTTTTTAAATAAGTAATTACTGCTTAGCAACACAATATATCACCAAAAGGAAAAAAAAATCTAGAGGGAAATCACAGGTTTTATATAAAAACTAGAGGCCTGGTGCATGAAATTCATGCATGGGGGGGTGGTCCCCTCAGCCCAGCCTGCGCCCTCTCTAATCCAGGATCCCTTGCAATCCTGGACTACTGGCTCCTTACCGCTCACCTGCCTGCCTGCCTGCCTGATTGCCCCTTACTGCTTCCCCTTCCAGCCTGATCACCCCTAACTGCCTCTGTCTGCCAGCCTGATGGCCCCTCACTGCCCCCCTGCCAGCATGATCACCCCTGACTGCCTCTGCCTGCCGGCCTGATTTCCCCCAACTTCCCCCCCCCCGCTGCTGGCCTGGTTGCCCCCAATTGCCCCCCCTGCCGGCCTAGTCGCCCCATGCAACCTGCTGTTCGGTTATTTAGTCGTCCCTCACTGCCCCCCTGCCTGCCTGGTCACCCCATGTAGCCTGCTGCTCAGTCGTTTGGTCATCCCTCACTAACCCCCCTGCTGGCCTGGTTTCCCCACGCAGCCTGTTTGGTCATCCATTCAGTTGCAATGGTCACTTAGGCTTTTATATAGATAGATTATAGTGTGACTAACATGAGATAGGTAAATCTCTAGACTCACAATTGGAAGATCTGGGTACCTTTGTTAGAAATACTGTGCTTTTATAGAAAATACATTCTGCTCAAGTTATTCCAAATTTGATTAAGCACATGTAATTCCTTTGAGCCTTAGTTTTTTTATTTGTACAAGATAATAATACCAATTCCATGGGATTGTAGTAAAACATGGTACATGCCTGGAACACAGTAAATGCTCAAATAAGTGTTAGTTGATTTTAATATAATTATTTACATAAACTCAATACTCAACACATGTTACTTATCTTTCCCCAAAGAAAACAGGAAGAACGAGTCATGTTTCAAATTTTTTTCAGATATGGAATACTTAAAATTATATTATCGTAGTTCTTTTAGTCATGGGGGGAGGGGGAATCTCATTGTGAAGATAGAGATGTTAGGACTGAACTGGAAATTTTACCTGAAGTCCAGGATTCCAATATTGTATTATAAGTGATGTTGTATTATACAAGCACAGCTCTCTCCTGCAATCTGCCCATATAGCCAACAAATTGGGAATGCCCCCATTAGTACCTTATTGCAAGTGATGACTGCAATTTCTATGAGGCCAGACTATAGGATGACATAAGAAAGGGGGCACTTCTAAAACAGATGGCTGGTCACCAAAGGCCAACAATGTCACAGGTGATTCTTAGCAGGAGATTCAAAGTCAAAGCTTCCCTATATTCAGACTCTGCAGGAAGCTCTTTGGATACCTATATCCTTCCCAGCACCGTACTCCTCCTAACCAAACAAGTGCTGGGTGCATTCAGTAATAGGCAGGGTCTCAAGTTTACTATAACTTAAATGGTATGTCACACTCATCTCTTTCTGCAACTCAACTCAGCTTAAAATAATCACAACTTGTTTCATGAATGCAGAAGGTATTTCATCTCACTGCAAAATTAATTGACAAAATAAGAAGTCATAATACCAAGGAAGAAATAAGATAAAAATCACAGGCCAAATAAGAAAACTACAAGTTCAAACAAACTGCCAAGCCAAAGTTGTTCTAACAGGAAGGTCACCTGGTGCCCATTTACTAACAGGACTAGATTTAAAGTCATAATTAACCTTTTACACTTAGAGCCTGGCACATTATTTTGAAAGTGAACAGCTAAGGGTTAACAAAAAGCAAAGTTAACATTAATGGAGCAGCTATGTACCAAAAACTGTGTTAGGTGCATTATAAGTAAAATCTCAATGTTGGAACCATTAACCTCCTAGTAAGATTAATGTAGATTATATTTGTGTAATCCCTTTTGAAAGCATCATAAATTATTTGAGGATTTTTTTAAGATTTAAAAAAATCACATTTTTTGCTATACCCCTTTACAACTAGAAAAATCTCATTTTGTAGATAGAGATGTTAGAACTGAACTTGAAATATATATATACTAGAGGCCCAGTGCACGAAATTCGTGCACTGGGGGGTAGGGCTCCCTCAGCCCAGCCTGCCCCTCTCACAGTCCGGGAGCCCTCAGTGGATGTCCTACTGACGGCCACAGTCTGGCAGCAGAGGCTCAGAGCAGGCATCCTCTGTGTGTGTGTGTGTGTGTGTGTGTGTGTGTATGTATGTGTATGTGTCCGCTGGGGGCCTGCCCCCAGCCACACTGTGGAGGTTTGGAGCAGGCGCCCCTCTGTGTTGATCTCTCAGGCTCCTGGCCTCCACTGCGTGTTTTTCTCTCCCTTGAGCTGTGGCCAGGGTGGGGTGCTGCCTGCAGGCTGCGCTTTCCTGCTCATGGATACCAGAACACTTCAGAGACTGGGGGCAGGCCCTGCTGGGTGCTGCCTGTGGGGAAATTTCCTGCTCTGGGATCGCCATGGTGGGGTTGAGGTCCCTCAACCCAGCCTGCACCCTCTCCAATCCATGACATCCCTCTCATAATCTGGGACTGCTGGCTCCTAACCACTTGCCTGCTTGCCTGCCTGATCACCCCTAACCACCTCTGCCTGCTGGCCTGATGCCCCTAACTGCTCCCCGCTGCCAGCCTGATCACCCTTAACTGCTCTCCCCTGCTGGCCTGACCGCCCCCTAACTGCTCTCCCCTGCCAGTCTGATCGCCCCTAACCACCTCTCTGCCACCGTGGCTTTATCCGGATGGATGTCCGGAAGATGTCTGAAGATGTCTGGTCTAATTAGCATATTACCCTTTTATTAGTGTGTAGGTGTGTGTGTGTGTGTGTGTGTGTGTGTGTGTAATAAATTTATTACCCAAATCAAGTTGGAAAGATGTTTCATTCATTCATTTAAATATTTATTGACCTTGAAGAACCAGACACCACATGCACACACAAACAGGCACACACTTGAGTGTTTATTCAAGGCTGCTAAACTGCAACCTAAGGAGAATAGCTCCAGGTAAACATGGGACTTTTGATTTGTTGAGAAGAATCTCGAAGTTTGGGACAAGAAATACATGCCCTAGAACAGTGGTCGGCAAACTGGCCCCTTGAGTGTGGCTCTTCCACAAAATACCACGTGCGGGCGCACATGTACAGTGCGATTGAAACTTCGAGGCCCATGCCACGGGGCCAAAGAGCCACATGTGGCTCGTGAGCAGTGGTTTGCCTAACACTGCCCTAGAAGAAAAAAAGATAGTAAGATATCCTCCTCTACCCTCCTCCCCCCCAGAGAGTAAGGCAGCTTCTCTAAGTCAGTGTCACAGTCCAGTATTTAAGAATATACATTTGAATGGGCACTAAATTATTAGCCTGCCCAGAACACTCCACTATTAACCAACAAGAGCACTCAGGTGTTTAAGGCTGGTGGTATGCACAATAACAAGTCATGCTGATCACCTCCTGCCAAAGAATGAACTCCAAACCATTTGCCAGAATTGTGCCCTCACCGGAGAAGCGCCCAACCTGGCAAAGGCCTGAGGAGTAGACACACTACCTGACTTTCTCCATGGCTCCTCCCGTTCTCTGCTTTGAAGATGGACTTGGGCTTCCTGGACTTGAAGTTGCCCATGCTGGGTCGCAGCACACCGTCCACCAGCACGGTCTGCTCTACATGCTGTGGCTCCCGGGAGGGCGCAGGCTCCTCTAGGAGAGCCCCGGCGTCGGGGTAATTTTCTTTATTGTCTTCATCTCTAAAACAGAAAAGACCCAATTTAGGAAGCACCACAAGAAATAATAAATTGCTGCAGGAAAGAGGGGCTGGCCATACTCATTGCTGCCCTATTTATATGGACCTAGCAACATTTTTGTGTCCACCTAGCCAGTTTCACAGGAATAAAGTTTAAGAAATGTGAATTTCACTCTTTAGATTACTCCACATTCCCTTCTAATCTTTGCTAATGAATACAGACCTTTTAACTTTGTACATACTATCGTGATTTCTTTAAATCTTTTGCTTCAAGATGCTTTCATACATATAATATTTTCTCTTATAATAATAATGTATTCAGATTAGATAATATCACCCCAACTTTAGATTAAGACTCTAAAACTCAGAGATTAAATGAAGTGCCATAGGGCTAATTCACCTAGACCTGGAGTGGTCAGGTAGGTCTCCAATCTCCCATGCACATGTTCTTGGTTCAGGCATGATGCTTGCTCTTCACTGACAAATCTATAACCATCTCCCTAAAACTTTCAGACATATTTAGAAATTTAAAAGATCTATTTTAATAGGATACATGCTACCCAGTTAAAATATAAGACAAGGTTCAAATTTTGCCCAGCCAAGCCGTCTGAGTAACATCTTTAAGGCAAAGTCAAAGATCCCATTGCCTGGCTTCTATCTGTTGGAATTACTGGAGACAATCAAATGGGCTAGTGTTTCCTTTGTACATTCAGTGCAGGGTGGAACTTTTAATTTTCACTCACCAATCAAATTCAATATAATATCATCGCACAGTTTCAATTTCCTCAAAAACAGTGGACATAATAAGACTTTTTTTTTGAAATATATTTTATTGATTTTTTACAGAGAGGAAGGGAGAGGGATAGAGAGTTAGAAACATCAATGAGAGAGAAACATCGATCAGCTGCCTCCTGCACACTCCCTACTGGGTATGTGCCCGCAATCAAGGTACATGCCCTTGACCAGAATCGAACCTGGGACCCTTGAGTTCACAGGCCGACGCTCTATCCACTGAGCCAAACTGGTTAGGGCAATAACACTCTTAATTGAAATCAGATCCCTCGTAAATCTAGGTGCATTTTGTTTTCTTATTTTCCTAAAAATTCAGCAAATACCATGGACAAAACCAAATGGGGCATCTCTTTATACGATCAATATCATCACCCTTAACCCACAGGCAATCATTTGTATACTAGATCAGGAGTGGCCACGTGGTGTTTCCCAAGCACCTATGTAAGAGATTTTGGCAATGTTAGCTAGGAAGCAATTCCTTGTGACTCAAGGGCACATAAAGCCAAGAGACAAGACCAGCAAAGGAAGGGTTTCTATGTCCACTGCTCAAAATGTCATTTCACAAATAAAAGGAATTAAATTTGCTAAATTTATTGGGAGGCTAACTTTTTCCAGTTAGCTTCTGGGAAAAGATCAGAGCAAACATCAGGATAGGAGGTCTGGAGCATGATCAGGATGCAGGTGGGCAAGGTGTGGAAATAAAACCATGTGAACAGTTGGACTAACGCCTTAGGACAAGCTTAGTGCTATCTGGTGAAGGAGAACCAAACAAATGAAATAATATTTCAGTATTTCATTGGAACCTAGGTTCTCTTGATGGGGAATATAACACATTGGGGGGGGGGGGGAGCAATCTGAATCTGTGCCAGTAACCTAATGTACATTCTTGATAGCCTATAATAAAGTCACTGCCCCTTTCTAGCAAGACCTGTTTTCCTAATTACTCCCGATTTACAAAGGGGCCATAAACAAAGAATTTAACAGCTCAGCTGGAGGGGAGGTCACTGACACCACCCAGACCAGGGATTTAGATACAATCTGTTCGGTTTGATCGAGCAATTAAATTGATACCCTTCCCCCAGAACTGGCTTTTCAGGTCATTTCACTATGGACATTCCCTTTGCTGAAGACCACTTTTTACTTGCGGTGACCACATTCCATTCTCTCCCCTCCAGGTATGCATAAAGAGGTCTCTGCCCAGAAAAATCCCGCCAAAAGTCCTTTAAAAGCCTCTGACTCCCCTCACTGGCTGCTGGAGCCATCTAGGCTCAGCACCTGATGTGCGGATGATCAAATCAAATAATCGTAACCCCTCTCACCACTCTGGCCTCGTGCATTCCCCCTTCAGCGACCTAACACTAACTTCCCCATTTTAACTGACTCAGGAGGGGCTGTGGAAGCCCGCCAAAAAAGCCTGGTAGTCAGGAAACAGATAGAAAACAAAGAAACTGAAGGGCATAAAGGGAAAGCTTCCTCCATATTCACTCACTCAGGGATTTGGAGAACTGACCCCCTGAGTTCACTGCACTAGTACATCTGAAAGTAAATGGGTTTATCCTGGATCTCTGAGTACTTCCTGTGTATTTTTTGGTCACCTGGTAAATTCTGTAACACTAACTTAATTCATTCCGGAAAGCTGTTTTGAGAAGTGATTTTGTTTGAAAACCAAATCGTTTTTTCCCATTAGAAATTATGTAAATTGAATTAATTCATTCCAGACCCCTAAATGATTCCATTTTAACCTCTCTTATATACTCTACATATCTAATGTACTGTTTAATCTATCAGCAAACACTTCTTTTCTTAAATTTATCGAACCACTCCCTACTAGCCTTAAAGAAATCACTTTCAGCACTCATTCCAGGGGTTTCTTTTAGGAAGTCATTATGTGGTCTCTTTGCTGTCACTGGCTAACTGCTTTTCATTTATCTGAATCAAAAACAGTTTACCTACCCCTTCAATTGCCTGTGATTGTTTCTTTCACAACATTAGCACTCTTGACGGCCTCTTTATGTTTTAAAATTGTGCTAATCCTGCATTTCCCTAGCAACAAAAGCAAAGAAACAAAAATATTTACAGCATAATTTCCTGAGATGTTAGCAGTAATCTGACTATACTAGTGCATTCTCTCCTTTCTTTGTGGCCTGAGAGATGCTTTTTGTCATACTGATCTGTCAGGGTGAAAGGGTTGTAAGTTGAAAAACCAAAGCTTGTTCAACAATTGAGACATTTTTTATGTAAACAACTTGGTGGAGAACCAAATTGTTTGAGATGGGAGATATTCAAGAACCCAGGTTTGACTGTAGCTGGAAAAAAAAAATCAATGCCAGTGAGACTAGTTAATATTTTCCCTTAAGATCATTTATAACTAAAAAAAAAAAAAAAATTAAGTCACTAATGGGTTTGGAAACCAGTATCGAAACCTGACTTGGAACTACACTCCTTCACTTGAAATGCATTTTTCTCTGAGACAGGGCAAATAATGTGACCCTAACATATGCCACTTTGGCATGTTGATTATTTCAAACTGAAGACAATCAAAGCCCAACAGACTCCAAAAGAGCTTTTTACCTTCCCCTTAACTGCCTACAAGAATTTATATCGAGGGGCTGTACCAGGAGTGAGCTAATACCAAAGACAACTTTTTCTATCAGAATGACTTATCTGCATGTCCTAGCACATCTGTTTACTAAAGATCTACTCTTCTCATCTTCTTGGGAATCATCTTCCTCCCCTTTGAGGCCCCTGGAACCTATCCTCTTCTCCTTAGCTGAGCTTAGTATATAAGCCTCAATTACCTAACTGCCAAAGAATCTCATATCTTTGGGGTTCCCATATGTACAAAATTCATTTTTTTCTCCTGTTAATGTCATGCCAATTTAATTATTAGACCAGCCAAAGACCCTAGAAAGGAAGAAGTGAAACGTGTTTCTCCCCGACATCTCACTAGAAACTAATAATCATTCTCACACTCTACACTCCTAGATGAGAAACAAAAGGAAGGACAGCTGCCATTATGGTAGCTTAAATGTTCCTCATTCAAGGAGGATTCTGGCACACTCAAGAATAAGAAAAAAAAAATGACTTTTCAAATCTAAATTGACTCTTTCAATAGATACCTTCCTAAAATAATACCAGAAATTTGTTTTTATATCATATTTTCAAGATGCCCAAAATTTATTAATCTTATTTTCCCCATTGACTTGAAAATCAAGGAAAGTGGGTAAGGGAAGCAAAGAGCATTTTTTTTTCTTTCCTTACACAAATATAAAGCCTAAATACAAAAGTCATCTTTAGAAATATATTTATTTTTTGTTTTGTTTTTGTTGTGTTAATCCTCACATCCCAGGAGATTTTTCCCCCATTGATTTTTAGAGAGAGTGGAAGGAAAGGAGGAGGGAAAAGAGAGGGAGAGAGAAACATTGATGTGAGAGAGACATAGCGATTGGTTGCCTCCTACACACACCCCTACTGGGATCGAACCTGCAACCCAGGTATGTGCCCTTGACCGGGAATGGAACCTGCTATCCTTTGGTTCTTGGGCCAATGCTCTAACCACCGAAAAACACTGGCCAGGGCTAGAAATATATCTTTAACCTATTACTGGTTCCTCACAATCCAAAAAAAAAAAAAAAAAAAAACACCAGAAAAGTACAGATTATGTAATTTATGCCACCACTTAATGGGATCACTCGTAACTTAGAATGATCATGATGTTAAAAAAGAACAAGAGTCTTAAGGATCCCACCCCCCTCCCCACTTACTAGTTGAAGCCTGTGCCATCCCACTTCACTTTCCTGACCCTCATCCATAAGGAGGATGTCACCTCTATCTTACAGAGATAATACCTCTCTGTAAAATGCCTACCATAAAAGCTGGCTCAAGGCCATAACCCAATAAATGGGAGCTATTGTTACAAGACTTGTAAGTAATTATTTGCAAAGAACAAGCTAAGGCCTCTTTTTTAGTCTTCCCAAACCTCCAGGATAAATTCCAAACTCCTTAGCAAAGTACACAAACCCTTTGAAATTGGGCCTTTGTTTATATCTGGAGCTTCATTTCTTATCACTCCTGGCCTCCTCACTCCCCACCCAGCTCTAAGGATTCCTGCCATCCTGAAGTATTTGTTGTTGCTTTAACTTGAACAATTTTCTCTATACTCTCTTGGTTTTCTGATAACTTGCTAACCCTGCTTAATGGCATCATCTTTTTCTTGGCTTTGTATCCCACACACACTTGAAGAAGAAAAAAAATTCATGTGCCATTTGTCATTTTCTTTAAGAATCCCAGAAACCTCTCTGGCCTATTTGGTCTTTCTAAGTGAATCCTGTTTACCTCTGTTAAAATCGGACTTAAAGTGGCATCTCTATATTCTTGCCTATCTCCTCCAATGGACTGGAGCAGGGATTGATTTGTCTTTCTCTATCCCATATCTTGAATGGTTTCTGGAACACAAAACAGGTCTTCAATAAATGTATGTTATCCAAGTGGAATTCACTGTCAGACAGACGAAGTCCAAATTCTGCCTCATAGTGGCTATGCTATCTTGGATAAGCTTTATCCCTCTGAGCCTCAGTTTCTCCATCTACAGTATGAGAAGGAAAATATCAGCCTCCTTTCAGCTGTTCAGATTACATAATAAAATGTACATGAAAGTGCTTCAACCACTTTCATGGTTTTGCCATTAGACCATGAACACCTTGATAACCAACACGGTAACCCAGATACCCAATGAACCTTTGGTGAATAAATCTACTTAAGGTTTATGACAGGAACACTGAGATGAGTGAATCAATGTTGAATTCAACAGTCATTGATTGAGTATTCCCCATATAAAAGGCGCTGTCTTGAATACTAAGGGAGGGGTATTCAAAAGTGGATACGATAAAACTTCCTTCAAAAGCTAATAATCTATTAGAAGGAAGACACAAGAACAATTATTAGAATTCAAAGAAGAGACTACAGACACCAGACCCTGATGGTTTCTGTGCCTCCTGATTAAGAACTAAGCAATGGTGGGTCATACCTGAGACTGGAGCAATCAGTCTGGTCTTCATGAAGAGAGACTGCGTCTTCCTCACACCTGGGAGAAGAAACAAAACCACATCAGATCCAACTGTCTGCTGCAGTAGAAGCAGCAATAGCCTAGAACTATCTTAAGATAGCGCGGTAAACTAAAAAATAAAATAATCCTCAGCTCTCTCTCCCAAACAGCTCAGATTCCCAACATGTCTACCAGGGAATGATATTAATTATGTCATTTCAGGTGAGCTTAAAAGCTCAGAACCAGAGGGAAGCTCTTTTTTTCCCCCTCCACTGCTCTGCTTCACCTAAGCTAACAAGATCTGAGCAAGGACTTAGGGTTCACAGCTCTTGAGAGGACACCTGACATTAAGACTGATGGCTTGAAAGAGACTCCACTACATGCCTTTTTGCCTTTCCTCTGACTAAGACAGTCCCAAAACACATCTACTACCTCTTCTTTTTTTTTCTTTAAATATATTTTATTGATTTCTTACAGAGAGGAAGGGAGAGGGATAGAGAGTTAGAAACATCGATGAGAGAGAAACATCGATCAGCTGCCTCTTGCACACCCCCTCCTGGGGATGTGCCCGCAACCAAGGTACATGCCCTTGACCGGAATCGAACCCGGGACCCTTCAGTCCACAGGCCGACGCTCTATCCACTGAGCCAAACTGGTTAGGGCATACCCCTTCCTTTTTATAAAACTTCTGTAATAACCTTGTGAAAAAGTCTTGGCTATTTCATATTGAAAACCTACAGTGTTCCACACTGCCCAAGGGAATCTGGAGTAGACCCATTCTCTGTCACTAGTGTAGGAGGGAGGCTTTGTTCCTGTTCTCAGCCATTCCCACCCCACCTCACTCCATCACACGCCAGCCTGAAATGCTTTTTTCATCGTCAACTCCTACTCATCCTTCACTGCCCAAGTCAAGTCTCACGAACTCTGAACCTTCCCAGCCAAGTTCATTCACACGCCACATTCCTACTTTAACCTTAATACGTAAATGTTTACTCTTCATTATAAGGTTTTGGTAACCAACTATATCTTGCCTCATACTGCTGTGTAGTTCTTTTGTACCTCTGAGATCTCTTTAATTCCATGAGAAGAAATAACCATAATTTCTCTTTCTAGATAGGCTGCCACAGTGCTGACAGTGCTACCCCAGAGTATACCCTCAGTGAGTGCTTGAATCCAGTCATTGACATTGACCCCTCAGCTACTCTGATCCCTGAAATAACTTAGCAAGCATGTGTTGAGCATTTATTGACTTCCAGGTACTACATTAGGCATTGGACCTGTGCTTCTCAAACTCTTTAGAATTCAGGACTGACCTGTTTGTTTTCTATTTCCAATCCACTGTGGATAGATACTTTTATAAAAATGTCACAGGAATGTCAAACTCCTATATGCATTATTAAATGCTTACTCCCTATCTCCCTACTGTTCTTGCATCAGACAAGTTACAACAAGTTACAAACAATTTGGAACCCACACTTTGAGTAGCACTACTTCTAAAGGATACAAAGTTGAAAAAGACTTGGGCCCTGCTTGAGAGATTCATTATGTAATGAGTAGGCAAAAATATCCCTACACACATAAATATAACCATAATATGGTATTTATACTGTATAAAATCATTTAAAAATTTTTAAAATTCTTTACCAGCAATGGTTTAGAACAAATTGCTAAAGTGTCATCTTCTTTCCTTATTATCCCTTTTAAATTATGATTTTGTACAGAATTAAACAAAGGCCAGCTACAGACTCTATCCTCTCTACCTGCTGAAATATTTTGCTCCTACTGGCAGTTAAAAAAAAGTCAGTTGATTTAACAAAATGCTCTTCTTAATTAAATGAACTAAATGTCCCTGCTTTCTCTTCTTTTTGACTGTCAATAACCCACTCTGTCCATCTCATGGAAAACAAGTTAAATTCCTAAGTATTGCCTCGTTCTTCTCCATCATCTAAGCCAGTGATGGCGAACCTTTTGAGCTCAGCGTGCCAGCATTTTGAAAAACCCTAACTTAACTCTGGTGCCGTCTCACATATAGAAATTTTCTGATATTTGCAACCATAGTAAAACAAAGACTTATATTTTTGATATTTATTTTATATATTTAAATGCTATTTAACAAAGAAAAATCAACCAAAATAATGAGTTCGCATGTCAGAGATTTGCCATCACTGATCTAAGCTCTGTAATGCGAATAAAAATGTTTCCCAATAAAACTTACCTAGCTAAGTAGAAAAATCAATGAAGAACAGAAATCTAGAATTGTTGCTTCCAAAGAATTAGGGTTCAACCAGAGATTCAACCCTAGAGCTCAACAATACCTATTGTTTGGGAATTTGGCAAGAACTTATTCCCGCCCCCCTCCCACCATTAGATGTGTTAACCTTTCTTCTCAAAGTACAATTAGTTAAAAATGGAAACTCAGCACCAGCACATCCAAAGCTGCAGATGCTTTCTGAGATATGAGGCCAGACCTAATTAGCTGATCCCATTCTAAAGGCCTATTGAACCACTTAAGTTGCCACTCAAGGAAACACAATTCCTTGCTCACAGCAATGCAACAGATCTCCCTACTGGCTTACATGGCACACACACAAACTCTTGTAGTTCATTTGGGTTTTCATTTGCTTTGACGGAGACTGTCAAGTTCTACTTAATTAACATCTCTGATTGTTCTACTGATTCCTTGCCCAGCAGCCACTGCAATGTACAATACTAACCCAATTATAAAACTGGGTTCTATGGTGGGAACTCATATCCAGATATCCCCACTCCTGGAAGAAAGTCAATTCTGACCAAGTGCCTAACTGGTCTTTTACATTAGAGCTCAATACAGGAAATTAAAGATCAATCTCTTTAATAATCTCCTTCTTCAATATTCACAATTAGGTATCTTCCTGTATAATGTTTTTAAAACTGCAAGTTGTTAATTAGTATGTCATAAATTACATAGCAGCTACCAGCAGTTTGCTGTTATTGTTAGAGAAACAGAATAGAAAATGTCACTACAGTAAGAGTTAAATGTTTTTTTCACTAAACTTGTTTGAGTAAATCTTGTATATATGTGGGTGTTGGATTGCAATATAAAATGTTTTTCTTACTGTTTTTTGTAGTAAAAAAAAAAAAAAAGTGAGCAGCACTTCTATTAAATGACTTCCTTTGAGACATCAACTAGATTTTTAAGTCCCAGAGTTCTTGATTTGTGGTTGCCTAGACAATACTTGGATAATTTGTCCTTTCAATTATTCTTTGTGAAATGCCCAGGGTTGTTACCTTTCTCTCTGTTCAGACTTTTACTCCCTTCATCAACCTCAAACAAGAAAAAGCATATGGTTCTTCGCAGCTCACTTTCCCTTTTACATTATCTCAATGAAGCCTGACAATGCTGTGCAATAAAAATTACATTCACACAAGAGGCTAAGGACTTGCCCAGGGTTCCAGTGTGCACAGCAGGGACTGCTCCACCCCCCTGAGCCCACCAAATCCTCTCTTCAGTCTACATTCCCAGAGGCTCACAAGAGGGAGAACAACTTGTTACTTAGGATAATGGTGGTGAAAGAAGTGCCCCCTAAAAGGATCTCTTGTTTGACTTGTGGTAAATAAGAAGAGAGGCCTCAGGTTGGTTATTAGATAAAATGTAGTCGTGCCAGGAACGGGACTGTCACTCACCTTGAAGTACCGTGTACCTGAAGGCAAAGTTGCAGAGGTACAGCCTGAAATCCTGTGGGATTTCTCAGTGTGTCCCCAGCACCACTCGCATTAGCACCACCTGGAGTGCCTGGTTGAAAGAGCAGACTCTGGTCTCACCCCCACACCAACCCCCCACATCACCCTCAGATCAACTCTCTGAGGGTGGGATCCAGGAATGTGAATTTTAAAAACAGATTGCCCTTCCCTCTCCCTAACTAGTATGCTTCTAAAAAGTTTAACAAAGACCTAACTGTTTACAACCCCAGACCAGCGCTGAGCTGACTCCAACACAATCACCCATTCTAGGTTTCCCCTTTGGGATAAACCCTGGGAAGCTGAATTTTTCACAAGCCCCACCCCCGTTCCACAGTTGATATGGATGATTAGTTGGTTTAGAAAAGCATTGTTTTGGATGATAACTAATTCATTGATAACTAAATCAGAATTCATTGCTGGCCAGGCTTCATTTCAAATAGCAGGTCCGCCAGGAAACCTAGGAAATGACCATGGAAAGATAAAGATGAAAGAGCACTGCAGATACCAAGGGAAGGCCACGGCCATTCTGATCTTGGAAGATCGGGTAGAAAAAGAAAGTGACTTGGTCCACAGCTGCACAGACAATGCCAGGCCTGGGAGAAACGGAGAAGAGAATAAAATCTGTCTTTGAGTCCCTCCCAATTCCCCTTCCCTTTGACACTTATAACCCACCCTCCCCCTACACTGGCCAAGCAGAACCCTAGTAGGTTAGACTGTCTGATAACATAATTTATATTCAAGTAATAATGACAACTTGAAACTACCTCCCAGGGGCACAGACTTTTTAATTTCCATTTTAATAAGTGTCATCACCAGAGGCCTTAAACCAAAAGAAATCATCTGTAGGTGGAATTTCAGGCACTAAAGACAACAAATGAGTGTGGGTAGGAAGAAGTAGGAGTGGGTTGGGGACAGGAGGAAGAAGAATTTATCTTGTATCCAAAACAACATATAAGAAAGGCAAGCACCCCAGGGTGGGAATGGCTGGCGGGAGGGGGGGAAGTGGGGAGGTATCAATTGAGGGAAAAGGAGACATATGTAAAACTTTAGACAATAAATTTTAAAAAATTAAAAAATAAAAGAAAGACAAGCACCTCCTCTATGGATGCCAAGACCATACCCCAACATTTACTGAGCACCCGCTATGTCTGTGTCTCAGGACAGTGAGTGCATCCTGGCCCTGCTGGCTTTGGGGTCTTGCCCAAAGAACCAAAGAAAATGGTTTGTACTACTGAGGGGAGGAGAAAACATTACATTAAACAACCACTAGTTTTAAACGACCCTAGTCCATGCTGTGTTGCACCTATGAAGCTTTTGGTATGTTTTAAATATGCTCCTTAGATTTTTAGATCAGCCAGATGGCATTCTAATTGTCACTCAGTGCTTTTTTTAAAAAATAAACCAGTATTCCTTCTCTGAAAACAACAACAGAAACTTATGCAATCAGAATTCCTTGGGGAGTGGCCAAAGACAAGGTACCAGACTTTCCCCAGCATTTAACTATAAAACCTTTATACACACACACACACACACTCACTCACACACACACACACACACACACACACACACAATTGTCCATGTGAAATTTGGAACTAAGGGTCTCCATTTTGAAGCTATTAGGCCTGTGGCTGACTCTGGGGATGTGGCCACACAGGGCTTAGGAGAATCAGGCCCAGAAAGCACCTGGTGCTTGTAAACACAGCAGAGGGAGGAGAGTACCTGTGGACCTGAACCAGGAAGTCCCCACCTCATCATTGGCCAGCAGACTCTGGCAGGCATCTTCCCCCACTCCCAGGCTTTTAGAAAGTGCAAAGTTGCACATGATTACCAAGCAATCTCATTAACAAGTTATAAGTCACAATGAGTATATTATATTGCATCTTCTAAATAAAGCCAATGGGGGGGGGGTGTTTTTAAAAATAACTCCACTTAAGTGAGCCCAACACTAAAGCTGGACACTAAGAGAGTAGCAATTCCAGAGAAACAAAAGAATGAGGGAAATAAGAGGGCCTCAGAAGTCCTGTAGAATCTTACCTTCCATCACCAAGTTATGACAGTAGTAAGACTTGATACTCACAAACTATCTACTCCCACATTTTTTTGCCTGTTAGGGACCTTTAGCAAACAGCTCCCAAGTTACTGGGCTTTCTCTATTAAACTTGCAGCATTTTCTTGTAGTTGAGTATAACACTTTATACACCCTTTTTTCCTAAAAAGCTGTGACAATGACTCCTACCAAAAAGTCCCAGAAGTAAACATCATGAGTTAGCCTAGATAAAAATTGTTAAATAAACTATAAATATTCCTTACATATATGTATATATGTAAATTACATGTGGTGTTAGCATAATATGCTCTCAATTCTTAACATATATGTACAGTATTAGGAAAACATTCAGGAAGAGATGACAAAAATTTACATCATGAACTTTAAATACTTAATAAAAAAATTCTGTGCCTGCTGGCCTTGAGTAAAATATTGCACTCCTTCATTCCATGTTTCAATGGTTTGAGCCTTCCCAATGAACACTCTAACCATAGGACAAAATGACTCTTTACTCCTATAAGTCAGGTCTTTGAGGTCAGTAGACAAAAATGACAAAGGGCATGCAAGAAAAGTTTACTCTACTGTGTCTTAAGAATCTGTAGACAAGAGAGGGTTAGGATAAGTTTAGCCTGTTTATCACATGCTGGAATTCAACTCAAGTCATTTATATCCGTCTTCTATTTGCTGTAAATATATACAGTGTATTCCATGAAAACTGACACCAATACTGGCAAAATACAACAGAGCTTCCTTAATGACATGTCAAATAGATTTCTTTTTTATCTGAGCTCCAAGAACACATATCTTGGTGCATTGAGCTCCAGCAAGCATCAGCTTGTTTTAATATATCTCCCACAGCTGCTAAAACGCTGATTTCAACCTGTAAAAGATTTCTGGGCCCCATCAGTCAGCAAGTCTCCTGGTCTTTCCAGCCCCAGATTATAGGAAACAATGTATCTAATATGAAGAGTGACTGGGGACAGTAGAGGGTAGGTTCGTGATAGTTGCTTCCAGAGAAAGGCATGCAAGTCTTGTTTTAGGAAAGAATCACTTACTCTGTTACAGCGGAGCTGCTGAAGGAATTATCCTGAAGGCTGAAACAGAAACAAGAAAACATCAGCCAAGTCCAGCGGGGGAGCCGCCTCCCTGGTCGCTCTCCGGGAGTTAGAGCACATACACAAACATGGCATTGCAAGGCAAATCTCAGGGCTCGCCCGGCACGCCAGCTCTACCTTGGGCTGCTGTCTGCACATGCTCGTAACGACACCCCCAGCAGGGGCCCAGCCTCACTGCGAACCACAAAGCCCGGCAGCCCCCGAGGCTGCGGGCACAGCGCTGGGTGGGGCGGGGTGCGCGGTGGAGCGGGACTCCGGGCCACCGGATCCCCGCAGGGAGCACCTGGAGAGTTAGAGCGCGACCCCAACCTTGTCAGCCCCGCGCCGCGTTTAATCCAAGCCTCTCGGTGCCAGCCACCCCCGGAGCTGGCAATAGGAAAGCCCAACTGTTTCTGCCTAGTGCCGAA
This sequence comes from Myotis daubentonii, assembly GCF_963259705.1. NCBI lineage: Eukaryota > Metazoa > Chordata > Mammalia > Chiroptera > Vespertilionidae > Myotis > Myotis daubentonii. The sequence continues at coordinate 30,570,286 of NC_081852.1, read as the reverse complement.
ACCCGCGGGGAACTTGCCTTCTTGCAGACAGCTCTTACCAATTTTACAGAGCTACCCCCTCTAGAGATGGAAGCTCGCAGAGATTCATCCATCGTTCAGAAAAAGCCGGGAGGGAACGAGCAGGGGGAGGGGACGAGAAGGAGGAGGGGAGATGGCTGCTGTTTTTGTTTTACTAGTAGAGAGAGAGAGAGAGAGAGAGAGAGAGAGAGAGAGAGAGAGAGAGAGAGAGAGAGAGAGAGAGAGAGAGAGAGAGAGAGAGAGAGAGAGAGAGAGAGAGAGTGTGTGTGTGTGTGTGTTGTTTTACATGTATTGCCCAGGAAAAAGAAGAAGGAGGGTTCCCAGCATCACACCCGATCTGCCTGCACTCTTGTTATTTCAGTCCCTGAGAGGAAGCACCTAGCCCCGGAGGACAGAGCTGTGAATGAGCCCACGAAGGGCGAGAGGAGAATTTATTCCAGGCATTAGCGGGTGACTGAGAGGGACCGTGCAAGAGGCGGGGCTTCCCACGCCCGGAGCAGCCCTCGGAGCTCCGCTCCCAAGCACCTTTACAAAAGATGAAAAATAGCATCCACAAAAGCTATCCCCTTTAAACAAAGGCAGCCCAGTTGAGTGAAAGGAAGGCTGTGAGCTGCCACTGGCTTCCCCCTGGGGATGTTTGTCCTGCCCTCTTTCCTTTGTTCATTTCTCCTGCCAGCTTGACCTTGATAGGGAATGAACAGTCATCTGTGAAAGACGCTGATTTTGAATTAGGAAGACCCCTTCCCCCACTTTTTAAACGTTCCACTCCCAGAAGCAGCTGAGATGGTGGATTTTAGTCCAAACTGTATAGGCAGATGAGTTTTAATTTATAACAATAACAAATAGCATCAAATTTCTACTTTCAGAGACTTAGAAAATTACCCCAAACTTGGTACTAAGGGCGAAAGCATGAATTTTCAGAATCACACTGAGACACTGTTTCAGAGGCCCACCCCAAGGACCCCTTGATTCTCTGAGAAAATGTACTTGTGTTTGACTTTGCTATTCACGGTTGGTTAGATCCCAAACACTGTGGAGTTATGTGTTCACTTGCACCATTTGTCCAATCTGTACGGAGGAAAAGAGCCTCGATGGTATGGTTTTATTGCCGTGTACAACTTTAACCAATTTTGCATCTAACCTACCAATCTGATACTAAAGTTCTTTCCAAATACTGGTAAAAATTCAGATCCTCAAAATGCTCCTGGAACCAAGGGCATCACCATCTTACAGGTTCTCTCATTAATACATGAGTAGATCTCTGATGTGTGCCTACATTTGTATGAAAGTCATGTTCTCAGCTGTTTAAACTTATACTTTCAAAATTGAGTTTTCAAAGAAAAGCAGGTTTAATTTAAGGTCCTTTGCAATTTTACTTTTCTCTCTTGGGATCTTTTAAAAAGCAGCTAAAAACATAAATGGTCTTAGACCTGAACTCTATTAACTACATAAGTTTAGAAACATTTATCCCCTCAATGATTAAAAATACTATAGACAGCCGCCAGCCTCCTCTGAGCTAAGGTTCAAGAACGTATGTGTGTTCATTATTTAGCCATAACCGAGGTCTATTCTTCCTATTTTCTTGAAGCTGATAAAAGGTAAGTCTATATTCAGTCTTCTTGGCTTTAAAGATTCAAAGGTAGCCAGTTTTCAGAAATTCTTTTTACTCATTGTCTATGGTACTGATTCCAAATGTCCTAATGCAGAGAAAGATCATACTTTTCTCATTTAAGCGTTTCCCATGGCCCATCTGGAATGGAAAACGGCTTTTAACTTTGAAACAGGACTTAGACAAGTATATAAAATAATGTGGGCCCTTTGACTCTAACATGAAATAACTACATAAAATAAATGCAGCCCTGGCCTGCCAGGGAGCTCAGTTGGTTAGAGTGTCATCCCCATATGCCAAGGTTGCAGATTTGATCTCTGATCAGGGCACATACAAGAAGCAAGCAATGAATGCATCAATAAGTAGAACAACAAATCTCTCCCTCGCTCTCTCTCATTAATCAATAAAAAATAAAATAATACCTTGGCCAGTGTCGCTCAGTGGTTTAGTGTCAGCCTATGAACCAGGAGGTCACGGTTTGATTCCCTGTCAGCGCACATGCCTGGGTTGTGGGCTCCATCCCCAGTTGGGGACATGCAGGAGGGAGCTAATCAATAATTCTCTCGCATCATGTTTCTCTCTCTCTCCCTCTCCCATCCTCTCTGAAATCAAGACAAATATATTAAAAAAAAAATAAAATAAAATAATAAATGTGGTATTCAATAATGTCCATAGAAAAGAAATAAGAATTCTCAGCAGCTCGTGGCTGGTATAAAACAAAAGTAGAGTTTAGGTAGTATTCATATTCAATGAAAATAATTTGTTGATATAGCTCCTTTTTTTAAAAAATGTCCCAGGAAAACAGTTATTTCACAGTATGCAAAAAATAATCAACCATTTAATTTTATTTCTTCATCAGCTCTTCTGACATTATTTGTTTTCATATTAAATCAGCTTTAGACATTATTTTTATAGTGTCCAAGGCCTTCTTTTATTTTGTTTTTATAATTTGAACTATGCAACTTGGAACAGAACAGAACTGATGAATGAATAATAATACAACATCTGGCTATTTTAAAGACCCTGTATAACTGAACAGCAGTTCAAGGTGAGTTCAAAAAGAGAAGCAGAGAAACCAATATTGGAGTTCTGGAAGAAGTAAGTTCTAGACCAGTGTTCACCTAAGTGTCTTCAGTAAAAATTCTAGTCTCCCAGATGATCCAAGAAAAGAAAAAGAAAAAAGAGTTACATGGTCAAAACAAGTTTTTGAAAGGATGTATCTTATAAATTCACATTGCACATTAGGCAACAAAGAAATGTCTTTTGTTGTTTTTTAATCAATATTTCTCAAACTCATTGAAGACCAAACATTTTGTTAAATATGTTAACATTATGTTGAACTGGGAATTTTGAGAAAAGAGTTCCTAAGTATATCAGAGGAAAAATGCAAAACAGATTAACTGTTATACTTATTCATTGAACAAATGAATGAAAAGATGATGCCATATGCTTGTCACTAGTCGACAGCTATGAATAAGACAGACACAGGCCTGTCGTCATAATGTTTTGGAGTAATTGTGAATGTATGTATATATGTGTGCAAATATATAATACATAATCAGTATATATTACATATAACCCTATTTTGAAACTGTAAGTAGAATTAGGGGAAAATGAAAGTAATAGATTTAAATATGGTTAATTCACTTACATGTCAAATGTTATAATGTTTTACTTTATCAGTGCTCCTAAAACCAAACTAAATTTCAGATTTAATATGAATAGTCTCTTTATTGTAATTGAAAACTTTTTTATTCTAATTTATTGAATCGCCTTATGCAAAATCTAAACCAATAATGTAGTGGTCAAGAAGGAAATTTATAGAGTTGCCAGGGTTTAAGACCCACCACTTTCTAGTAGTTTGAACTCCGATACTCCATGCCCAAGTTTTCTCTTCTGTTAAGTGGAGATAATAATAACCTATGCCATGGATTCTAATGAAGAGTAAATGACATGACTAAAAACAACAACAACAAAAGGTCAATAAATGCTATTATCATCACTTTCATTGTTATAATAATAAACTAGAGGCCCGGTGCACAAAATTCTTGCACAGGTAGGGTCCCTAAGCCTAGCCAGCGATCAAGGCCGATTGGGGCCTTCTGGCTGCTGGCTAGGGCCTTCCTTCCAGCTGCTGGCCGGGGCCTCCCTTCCCTGGCTGCCAGCTGCCGGCTGCCAGCTAGGGCCTTCCTTCATTCCGCCCCTTGGTGATCCCAGCACATCATAGGGAGCAACTGAATTCCTGGTCTCCCAGTTGAACTCCCGAGGGGCTAATTTGCATATTAGGCATATATATATATATATATATATATATATATATATATATATATATGTATATGAAGATATAAACATAAAATTAGAAACAGGATGAACAAACTGCTGTGTTTGGCTAATATGCATACAGATGGTATTTTCTTTCTTTCTATTTCCCATAATGGTTTAGTATTTACATAAATAACAATAAAAATAAAAACTTGCCAAAACCGGTTTGGCTCAGTGGATAGAGCGTCGGCCTGTGGACTGAAAGGTCCCAGGCTCGATTCCGGTCAAGGGCATGTACCTGGGTTGTGGGCATATCCCCAGTAGGAGATGTGCAGGAGGCAGCTGATCGATGTTTCTCTCTCATCGATGTTTCTAACTCTCTATCTCTCTCCCTTCCTCTCTGTAAAAAATCAATAAAATATATTTAAAAAAAATAAAAAATAAATAAAAAATAAATAAATAAAAATAAAAACTTTACTTAATGTAGATGGGCTGTTCTTAAAATAAAATGAGCTCTACCCAGAATGGCTTTGTGCTCACTTTACAACTCTTTGATTTAAAATACTCACACATCCCTGGAGGAACATTCAATTCTGAGAAATCACTTTCTACAAGACACTGTGGCTAGGAGCCAGAATCTTTACAATGCCAGGAAGTCAACAGAGGCCTGCTCTACTGGCATGGACACAGTGACTTGAACCTTCCTGCCAGGACCCTTGGGAATGAGCAGGCTTCCCTGTAGAAAGAGAGAACTTTTGCCTAGAAATATAATTTTCCATAAAGAAAACTATCCCCAACTCTGCCCTCCAATCCTTTCCCTCACTAGCTCCAATACCTGACTCCATAACTAGATAGGCTTCATTACTGGAGTGGTCAATATTGAGCTCCCGAAGACTCAAAGATGCCCAGGGAAGCAAAGTTGTGATGAAGGACTGGTTATGATATTGGTCTCCAATCATGCATCCTTCCCTAATTAATGCTAGTGTACAGCAAATCTACTTCTGTCTGACAATCTCTTTGAAACATCTGACCATAAAATGCAGATACAATATAAATTGAGTGAAATTTTAATTTTTGCAAAAGACTCAGGATTTCATGAAGTCAATGGGAGTGATGTTGGAGAGCAGCTTGAATCACATACAAAACCAGTGACAAGTAAGGTTTTGGTGATAACAAAGAAAGAATAAAAAACTGACAAGGAGCCCTAACCCGTTTGGCTCAGTGGATAGAGTGTCGGCCTGCAGATTGAAAGGTCTCAGGTTCGATTCCAGTCAAGGGCATGTACCTTGGTCACGGGCACATCCCCAGTAGGGGGTGTGCAGGAGGCAGCTGATCGATGTTTCTCTCTCATCGATGTTTCTAACTCTCTATCCCTCTCTCTTCCTCTCTGTAAAAAATCAATAAAATATACATTAAAAAAAAACTGACAAGGATAGTGATATGTCACTTCTGTGGTAAAGGGAATGAATGAAATATCAAAAGATTAAAAGTGGACCTTGGAAAAATTTATGAAGCCCTTAATTTCATTTGTTGTTAATCCTCACCTGAGGATATTTTTTTCTATTGATTTTTAGGGAAAGTAAACGGGAGGAAAGGGGCAGGGGGGAGGGGGGAGGGGAGGGGAGGGAGGGAGGGGGGGAGGGGGAGAGAGAGAGAGAGAGAGAGAAAAACATCCCTGTGAGGAAGACACATCCATTGGTTCCTCATGCACACACCCCAGCTGGGCTGGGAATCAACCTGCAACCCAGGCACAGAATTTAGTTATGTTGCAGAATTTACCAGGCAACCAGAAAACACCCAACGGGTACTCAGAAGATTCAGGAAAAACCCTTTATTTGCAGATGTACTAGTAAGGTGACTCAGGGGAGTTGGCTTCCAAAGCCTGAGCACCAAATGTGGAGGGTCTTTCCCATTTATCCCCTTGGTTTCTTTGTCTCCCAAATATAGACCAGGCTTCCAGACTTTTTGTGGGCTTTGCAGTCCCTCTGTGGGTTGAGATGGGGGAAGTGAGATTACACTCAAAGGCCTGGCCTGGGTGGTGCCAGTTACCTCCCCTCTGGCTAAGCTGTTAAATTCTTGGTTTATGGCCCTTGTAAACTGGAAGTATTTAGGAAAACAGATTATTGTCTCAGGAAGGGGCAGTGACTTAATTATAGGCTAACAAGAATGTGCATTAGGATACTGGTTACTGGCACAGATTCAGATTGCTAGCCCCCAATTGTTTTATATTACCCTTCACATGCCCTTGAAGGGGAATCAAACCTGAGACCCTTTGATGCATGGGCCAACACACTAACCACTGAGCTCACCAGCCAAGGCTGAAGCCCTTAATTTTTAAATGTTACCTTTTTATTATTATGCAGTGAGTAGCCAATGTAAGATGAAAGTTATCATTTTTAGCTAAACTTTTTTCAGAAAAATTATACATATATCCCTTGCAATGAGCATGATTTACTTTTTATTATATCTAAGAATTAACTCACTATTACAATTATATCCATAATATAAATTAAGAACATTTTTTAAAAAAAGAACATTTTTATAATGTCCTTACTATTTACCATGATCTACCAGGTCCTATGTGTTCTGGCCCTAGAGACAACTCTGAACTTATCTCCAGCCACACAGGTCTCCCTGCTGTTGTTGCAACAGGTGAACCTGATCCATCCCTAGGACTGTTGCACTTGGTCTTCCCTTTGCTGGGAACACCACCCCCACGCCTGCTCACATGTGCTTCCTCTGGGAAAACTTTCCTGCCTACACTCACTAAATTAGCAGCTCCCATCATTTTATTCTACTTGATTTTCTTTGTGGAACCTGTCACTACGTGATATTTAAAAGTTATTTGTCTATTTGTGTTACAATTGCCTCTCCCAATAGAATGGGTGCTCTTTGAGGCCTGTATCCTCAGGGCTGAAATATTCAGTGTATTTGTGGAATGAAATGAATGAGTGAATATTTAATTCCATTTTTTTTCAAGGTGAAGCTCTATTCCTCTCTTATTTTTTCTATTTATTTCAAAACACTAGCTCCTGTTTTAAGTGGTTCGCTTTAGGTGGGCTTTTTCCAAGATAGCTTATCTTCAGGTAATGAGGCTTATCAGTATTAGACACGCCTTCCTTTGCTTTGCAAGGGTAACAAACAAATATGCTATTATACCAACACGGTTGATAGTTCTGGCTGCCTAGGACATTGTCTCTGAGGTGTGGTCCAATCTAGTCAGAAAGAGCACTGGGATTAACTGGTTAGCAATGTTTGCTATGGCACTGAAATAGGAATTTTAGGGGAATATAGGCAGGTTTAGGGAATATTTAGAATTGGGGGTTCATGGAAAAAAACACAGGGCTACAGACTAGGAGAAGTTACATTTCCATAAGCCAGTGGTTCTCAACCTTCCTAATGCCACGACCCTTTAATACAGTTCATGTTGTGGTGACCCCCAAACATAAAATTATTTTCATTGCTACTTCATAACTGTAATTTTGCTACTGTTATGAATCATAATGTAAATATCTGATATGCAGGATGTATTTTCATTGTTATAAATTGAACATAATTAAGGCATAGTGATTAATCACAAAAACAATATATAATATACATGTGTTTTCCGATGGTCTTAGGCGACCCCTGTGAAAGGGTCGTTCAACCCCCAAAGGGGTCGCAACCCACAGGTTGGCGACCCACAGGTTGAGAACCGCTGCCATAAGACAAGAGAGCTGGGAGAAGGGACATTTCCAAGGGAGCAGCAACAGTTACATTTACATAAGACAGGGAACTGGGAGTAGCCAAAAGGTCTATATTTGCAAAACAAAAAAGGAGGAAGAAAGCCCAGAAGGAATAGGAGGACAATGAGGAAGGAGGGCCTTGGGAGTGACTATAGTAACCAATTCAAAAGGGAATATTGACCAATCAGAAGGGATGTCAGGACAGAGGGACTTGTAGCCTTTATAAACCTTGGAAACAGGAAGTTGGTGGGACTCTTTCCCCCTCCCCCGTTGGGAGTCTGTATTTGTTCTTCAATAAATCTCCACGTTTGCTATACCATCTTCAGTCCGTGGATTCATTCTTTGACTCTGGTGGACAAAGAATCCGGGAACCATCCTAACCAGGGGAACACCGTGTGTTCCAGTCCAAAAATCACGTATCCGCACAGGATGGGGGCATGGAAGCAGAATTATTGAGCTAGAGTACCCTATTTAAACAAAAATTTTCTTGGGGGAAAAAACCCACATTTCATTGTCAACATTACATTTTGAATTAATTTACAGATAACGGAATACATCTTCCTATTGATTCAATTCTTAGGAACGTCAGGAGTTATCTGGTCTAATTCTTTTTTAATACCTAAACTTGTGCCATGAGAAACCCTAACTGCCAATTAAAGTCTTCAAAGACCAGAAATTCACACCTCACTCTACTAATTCTTGAAAGAAAAAAAAAAAACCCACTTGAGCCCTCCCTGCCTCTTCTTACTCCACTGGTGGCTGAATGCCCCTAAGAATTATCTCACTTGCCCTAGCCCAGTGGTCGGCAAACTCATTAGTCAACAGAGCCAAATATCAATAGTACAATGATTGAAATTTCTTTTGAGAGCCAAATTTTTTAAACTTAAACTATATAGGTAGGTACATTGTTATTAACTTAATCAGGGTACTCCTAAGCTGGCCTTTGCTAAAAACGTCCTTAATCTGATTGAGGTACGTTCGCTGAGGTCAACCCCTTCCAACTCTCCCATCCACACTCGTCTTGTATACTTGTTTTGTCTATCTTTTGTCACCCTCGTGCGATTTGCGGACGCGACTAGCACTAACCACTGCACAATGAGACTGCTTACTGACTGGCTCACTTGACTCCTGCATGAATCACGCACGCCTCCCCTGCGCTGCGTATTCCGCGGCCTGCCTGCACGCACCGAGTCTCCCGTCTCCTGTCACCCGAACGACCGACCGACACCCCCACTTCTTCTAATGCCACTTCTTCAAAATAGACTCGCCAAGGCCGAAAACCGACTTCTGCACATGGGCCATGAAGTTTCAATCGCACTGTACGTGCGCGCCCGCACGTGGTATTTTGTGGCTTGAGAGCCATGGTTTGCCGACCACTGCCCTAGCCAGTTTGGCTCACTGGATAGAGCATCAACCTGTGGACTAAAGAGCCCCAGGTTCGATTCCGGTCAAGGGCACATGCCCAGGCTGCCGGCTCAATCCCCAGTGGTGAGCATGCAGGAGGCAGCTAATCAATGATTCTCTCATCATTGATGTTTCTATCTCTCGCTCCCTCTTTCTCCCTCTCTGAAATCAATAAAAAATATATTTAAAAAAAAAAGAATTATCTAACTCATTTTCTGGTCTCTTGGCCTAATAGTGCATTCATTCCTGTACTAGATGTCACATGGCATAACTTAGAGGCCTTTTAGCATCCTTCTTGATCATGTAGCACTGGGTAAAGTGTGATAAGTCCTCTTAAAGTGCAGCTGCCAAACAATTGCTTCAGGTGTGGTTTGTTCAGTGAAGAGTGAAACGGGATTTGTACCTCCTTTTTTTTTTAACATTATATATACTCTTGGAGGTGACCCAAGATCACTGTGAGTGGTTTTGGCAATTACAGCACACTGGAGATTCAGATTGTTGGAGTCAACTGCTATTCCAAGAGCCATATCTGTGCCATCCAGCAGGAGAACAATTAGTTTATTAAACCTAAGTCCTAGCTTTGCATATATTCAATGAAATTCTATATTCTTTTATCTGACATTTTATGCTATTAAATCCAACTTTTCAGACCTTTTAGAATATATATTTTAACAAATATTATGTTGGCTGTCATATCTAGTTTTGCAGAATAGGTGCTCTGTGGATACAGTCCTCAAAACTTGAAGCATACTATATATATATATATATATATATATATATATATATATATATATATATATATATACATTTATTCAATTCACAGGTTATTTGCTTGTATTAATTAACTAAAGGCCTGGTGCACAAAATTCATGCGCTGGGGGTAGGGGGGTCCCTCAGCCTGGCCTGCGCCCTCTCACAGTCTGGGATCCCTCTCGCAGTCCAGGATCCCTCGCTCCTGACCGGCCGCCTGCTTGCTGCTCCTTACCACTTGGCTTGCTGCGTCTACCCCTGGTGGGGAAGAACCGTGGGAGGGCTCCAGGGCATGTCTGGCCCAGCTCACTCAGTCCCAGTCCGCCAGACCCCAGCAGCAAGCTAAGCAACCAGTCAGAGCGTCTGCCCCCTGGTGGTCAGTGCACATCATAGCAACTGGTCAACTGATTGTCTGCACCCTGGTGTCACTGCACATCATTGCGAGTGGTTGAGCGGCCTTAGCATATCATTAGCATATTATGCTTTGATTGGTTGAACAGCTGACCAGATGACCGGACACTTTGCATTTTAGGCTTTTATTATATAGGATTATTTAATATAGTAAAACTTAAACTACTTTAAATTATTTTACTTTAGCATTGGGAAGTGGGAAGAGAAGAAATGAGAAAAAAAGGTTTGGGCAAATATTTGGGGTGGGGCTAGGGAGAAAGGTAGCAAATTGAGGGACCCAGGGTTATGAGGTAGCGATATAAAGGCACAAATCAATTAAAGGTGGGAGTGACATTTCTATCCTGTTCAGCACCTTCTCCTTCCAGCAAAGGTACAGAAGGTCTAGTCAAATACAAATTGCAATTAAATGAGTCATCCAGTTGAAGAAGAACAGCCTCACACACAAGCAGGAAGCAGCCAAGATACCTGGGCCCACTTAGGAAAGCCTCTTCTGTTCTACGAAGAGTAAAGGGTATTTTTCTCCCCATAATTCCTCTTATACCTTCAAAAATCATTTTAAGTGTTTGTTCTTCCTCCTGTGATTCCATTTACTACTTCTCTGTTTTTAAATCTTGATAGCATTCAATATACACATGCTGTCAGGGCTTTGGCCCATGCAAATCAGTCTGCATGTCAACTGGTAATCACCTTACTTACATAAATGCCTTTGCTGACAACATGATATTCTGAATCTCTTTAAAATTCTCTCCCATGGACATTGTTCTTGTTACTGACTGTCTTGATGACTTAAAACAACCATTTCATTTTGCGAGTTAGGAATTCTGGAAAAGCTGATGTCTGATCCATGTGGTAGCAGCTGGGTCAGGTGGGACTAGAGGACCACCTTCCAAGCTATGGCATCTTCAGTCACATAGCCAATAACTCAATGCTCCTGACCTCTCTCTCCACCTGGCGTCTCATCATTCAGGGCCTCTCTCCGTGGCTTGAACCTCTCACAGCATAGTGATCTCAGGGTAATCTGTCTTCTTACATGGCAGCTGACTTCCAAGAGACCAAGGCAGAAGCTTCCAGTTCACTTAAGGTTTGGCTTACGTGGCATAACATTAGTTCTGCCACACTTTATTGGCCAAAATAGATACAAGTCAGCTCCGATTCAAGGGCAGGATAATAGACCCACTTTTAATGGGAGGGGTATCGAAAAAATTTGTGATCCTCTTTACTCTGCCACAGATATTTACTTTGGTGCATCTAGGAATAATAATTGTTGGTTTCCTTATCCTTAGAGTCATGATAGAAGATAGTTACACTTTTCATTTCAACGGAGCATTAATCTATACTTCTGGGTTACCTATATGTGTGTGTGCATGTATTATATATCATATATAATTATATATTCTATACATGTGTGTACATACAGAAGATATAGCTAAGAAGAGAGGGAGGCAAACTCTGGCCAGTGTTATTCAATGGTTAGAGTGTCAACCCTCGCATGGAAGGGTCATGGGTTTGATTCCTGGTCAAGGGCACATACCTGGGTTGCAGGTTCCATCCTGGCCCCAACTGGGGCTCATGTGGGAGGCAACCAATGTCTCTCTCATATTAATGTTTCTCTCTCTTCCCGCCCACCCCCTTTCTCCCTCCTTTTCACTCTCTCTAAAGAAGCAATGGAAAAAATATCCTCCGGTGAGGATTAAAAAAAGGAGAGGCAAGATTTTTGGTATTCTCTAGGAACAAAAGTCTAGCTACTTAATTTAACTAACTCAAGCAACACTCCTCAACAGTTGTTTCAACACCCTGACATGACATGATTAACTGTGAGGTGTGTTGCAACTTGCAAGTCATTTGTCAAATATTGGCATTTGTGAATAGTTCAATTTCTAAATAATAAATTTGAGCCATTCCAAGTTTTTTCCTACAACAGCATCATTCTCTCACATGTATGCCTAACTGCAATCTCCAATGGAGATTAAGGGGTGGAGTTGCTGCAGCTCTTTCCCTGGGAACTGCTCATAACCCTGGCACACCGATGGGAAAATTCCACACCCCAGCCATCATCCATCCTGTATGACTTGGAGGAGAAAAAAAAAAGAAAGAAAGAAAGAAAGAAAAGAAAAATCAAGAACTCCTAGCTTAGAGCATGTTGCTAATGGAGCCAGTACTAGTTAGCTAGATGAAAGCTGGATAAAATCCAAATATGAAGCACTTTTGAAGTTTATTTTGTTCAGTATCAATAGAGAAAAATCTTGTAGTGCTGTCCTTCCTTTTCTCTTCTGCCTTGAGCTTCTCTCTTCTGCCTTTCTCTCTTCTTCCCCCAGCCCTTCCCCAGTGGGCTCACAAATGAAGGCTAACAAAATTTAGTAAAATATTTATCAGCTACCAATCATGCTGGAAAAATAACTCAAAAGTCATCCATTGCTAAGCTTGGACAAGGAATACTGTTTACTGAGACTGAAAAGAGCAGATGTATTTATAGTTCCAAAAGCATAATGCCTCACTCCGCAACTATTTATAGTTACTAAGTGCATATTAGTATAAAATTTTCCCTTATCTCCTCCTTGAGACGATGACTTAGCTCCATTTTTCAATGGACCTTGTGAGCTGTCATGTGTAGGTGGTTTACACACATCCAGAGAGAGCCGAATGCCCTTAGCTCAGAGACAGTCAGGGCTGCTGTGATCCTATATTTGGTGTCAATCCCTCCATGCGAGATTCTGCCGGGAGCCGGTCCATCCTTGCTGTTTCAAGGGACCTGGCATATATGGCATACTTTTCTTAATATGTTTGCTCACCTTCTTGGCGCTGTGTTTTAACCAAAGTCACCTCTCCGAGAAAGGTTGAATCCCCAGGTAGGGATTTTCCCCTGAAGTTAGGGAGGGAATAAAACCCCTCAACTAAGTGCCAGGCGGGTAATTAATCCCTTTAACTACGAACAATCATGCTTAAGCTACATAATCTTTTCTCCCTGGAATGGAGATAAGAAACGCCCTAACCTTTGTAATAGAGATTGATAGGATTGAATCAACTGGTATAAATACAGTTGTAACAAGACAGAAAGACTCAGAACTCAGAACACAGAACTAAGGACACAGGGCTTGGAAGACAGGACCAAGAGAGACAGAGCCTAGGCACAGAACCTACACAGAACGTTCTCTAGAGACAGAAGAACTTCGCTGGCGAGAGCATGCTGGAGGATCCTGGAGAGGGACTGGCCTCGGAGCCTAGAGACAGAGCCTAGCGGGAGAACATGGCAAGGGATCCTGGACTGAACCTGACTACAGAGATTGGCAGGAGAACCTGACTGGAACCTGGACACTGAACCTGACTGGAGAGCCTGGACAGAACCTGGCTGGAGAACCTAGCGAGGGAACATGGCTACAGAACCTCGCTGGAGATCCGAAGCAGAACCTCTCTGGAGATCCAGACCAAAACTTGGCTGGAGATCCTGGCTGGAGATCCTGGCTAGGCTGCTGATCAACTGAACACTGTCTCCGTGTCATTCCTTCTTCGCCGACTCCGTCCACACCTTTGGGGACCCCTGGACCCGCTGGGGTTGGACCCCGGCATATGGCGCCCGAACAGGGTTCCCTTAGGTAAGCCCCCCCACACTCGGGATGGATAGGACTCCACCATAGGAAAAGGGTGGATAGTCTTCGCCTACTCCATCCACACCTTTGGGACCCCCTGGAACAGGATTCCCTTAGGTAAGCCCCCCTCCCCCATTGAGAACCCCCACACTCGGGACGGATCAGACTCCACCGTAGGAAGAGGGTGGATAGTCTTCGCCGACTCCGTCCACACCTTTGGGAACCCCTGGAACAGGATTCCCTTAGGTAAGCCCCCCCCATTGAGAACCCCACACTCGGGACGGATAGGACTCCACCAGGGTGCTACAGACCCCCCTATAGAGGATAAGTAGGGTAAGAAGGTGGATAGTACAGAACTTAGATTGAGAAGATGTGCCATACTGAGTCCAAAGAAAGAAGACTCTGTATTGATTCTTAGATTGAGAAGATGTGCCATACTGAGTCCAAAGAAAGAAGACTCTGTATTGATCTTTAGATTAAGAAGATGTGCCATACTGAGTATAAAGAAAAAAGACTCCGTATTGATCTTTTAACATATATGCTTATTAGCAGAGGAATTAAGGTTACTCCCAGTCAGATAGAACATTTTATACAAGAAATACGTCCATGCTTTTCTGAGGAAGGAAAGGTGCCGGAAAGGTAAATGTAGAGGCATGGGAGAAAGTAGGCCCAAGGAGCCTTATCCTTAACCCCACTGCAGCCTTTCCACCCCGGGAAAGTGCAGGATTGGCAAGCTCTCCCTGGGGTGATAGATCAGGACTCAGGTAATAGCAGAAAGCGCCAATCCTACTCTTAAAATGGATACAAGAGAGCGTTTCAGGTTTTTCTTTTTAATGCTTGCTTTTAAAAAATAAAAAAGGGGGAATTTGCCGGGAGCCGGTCCATCCTTGCTGTTTCAAGGGACCTGGCATATATGGCATACTTTTCTTAATATGTTTGCTCACCTTCTTGGCGCTGTGTTTTAACCAAAGTCACCTCTCCGAGAAAGGTTGAATCCCCAGGTAGGGATTTTCCCCTGAAGTTAGGGAGGGAATAAAACCCCTCAACTAAGTGCCAGGCGGGTAATTAATCCCTTTAACTACGAACAATCATGCTTAAGCTACATAATCTTTTCTCCCTGGAATGGAGATAAGAAACGCCCTAACCTTTGTAATAGAGATTGATAGGATTGAATCAACTGGTATAAATACAGTTGTAACAAGAGAGAAAGACTCAGAACTCAGGAGACAGAATTCAGAAGACAGAACCTACACGGAGCCTAGAGACAGAAGAACTTCGCTGGCGAGAGCATGCCAGAGGATCCTGGACCGGGACTGGCCTCGGAGCCTAGAGACAGAGCCTAGCGGGAGAACATGGCAAGGGATCCTGGACTGAACCTGACTACAGAGATTGGCAGGAGAACCTGACTGGAACCTGGACACTGAACCTGACTGGAGAACCTACAGAACCTGGCAATAGAACCAGGCAAGAGAACCCAACCATGCTGATCGACTGAACGCTGCCTCCGTGTCCTTCCTTCTTCGCCGACTCCGTCCACACCTTTGGGGACCCCTGGACCCGCTGGGGCTGGACCCCGGCAAGATTCAACTCCTATCACTGCTGGGCCTGCTCTCTCTGAGCTTGACTTTGCCCAGAAATGACTAACTTCTTATTGGTCCTCAAGAAGTCATTAAAAAGAAACTGATGACATTGTAACTTTCAACCAAAATAGTAAATACCAAGTCCTAGAACTAATAGGACACGCATTACTACTACAAAACTCATCAAAAATGGTCAATTTAGAGAGAAAAAAAATAGGATATCCAGAATCAGTTTTCAAAGAAAGATAAATTACAAAATGTGTATCACCCATTAGATCTTTTCATCTAATAACTAAAATGCTGAAATCTCAAAAGCCTAGAGAGCAGCACAATTCAAGAAAAAGCATAGACGGGGAATTCTGGAGCCTGGAAGCTGCTTCAGTTCTACCATTAACATATTTGACCTCTTGTGGTAAGTGGCCTTAACATTCTGTATTTGGGGGAAATGTATAAATAAAGTTGCATGGCCTATTTTTATAAAAAAAAGAATGGAGGGAAAGAAAGAGGGAGGGTGGAAAGAAGGGAGAGAAGGAAAAGAAAAAGAAAGAAAAAAGAGAAAATCTATATATAGGGGGAAAACATAGAAGTTAAAACTCTATCTTGGCAGTGATCACATCAACATAATAAATGACTAGTTAAAGTGGTAAAGAACTGGCCAATGGTTAAGAATTTGAGTTAATGGTATTACAATACTAATAAACATAGATTGGCTCATTTTATAGAATGTTGACTAATGGGTTCTACTTATGAATTTCTAAGAAGCCCCAATCACCCATTTAGAAAATTGCTTTCTATTTTTGGAAATAGAATGGGACTGTCTCATACTGTTTGCCTCAGTTTTCCACTGAAAGTGACTTGAATTTCTGCTACATTATGGGTAAACTGGCTTCTGTGGGCTAGCCTGCCTACCTATCACTCTACCAATCATGAAGTTTATCTGGGAGGAAGTCAAAGGGACTAAAATGACATTTCCCTCCCACCCAACCCCCATTATAATCACTGAAGGTCTGGGAGTACAAGTAGAGGAAAACTACGGGTCAGGGAGAAGGCTCAGAAGGAGAACACTAAAGATGATCAAAGGAAGTGAGGAAAGAAATGACAGGCAAAACATCTGTGAGTATTAAGAGCTAACAGGGGTGTCTGGATTTCCAGTCAGGTCCCGGGATTCTCCCCACTGCATGGCTCCTACGTTATTTCATGACCTAAGGATCCCTTGTCTTATCTGTTTGTTATCCACCCTCTTTCTACCATCATGAGAAATAACACAGTGGAGGAAGGCTCACTTCACACTCTCCAAGCTCTAGAGTGAACACCACCACAGTGGATCATCTGCTCATAAGAACAGTGTTACAGCCTGAAGTCTGGCTGGTGCCACTGAGTGGGCAGGAATGCTTTGTTTTGCTGCAGATTGTCAAGAATTGGGTTGGGAATTTTATGTTCACACTCCTCAAATTGATGGAGACTCTGCTACAGGGCTATAGGGAGCTGGTACCACATTTTCCAGTCTCCTTATCACACTGTCTTGAGCTCTCATCACTCACTCAGCAGCTCCTGTCCTTGGCCTCTAGCCCAGGCTAGGTATTAACTCAAGGATTTTAGCTTTTTTTTTTTTTTTTAACTTTTCCAACAAACACAAAAGTAGAGAGACGAATATTATAAAACCATATGCCTATCACCCAGCTTCACCAATTATCAGTATTGAGCCATATTTATTTTTTTGCCAAACATTGACTCCCCCCAAATATCATCAAAATGGCCTTTTGATAAGACAAAGCTGAGTTTATTCTTACCTGAGAAGGGAGAATACTACCTTGCCAGAATCTTAAGTAAAGATGGCAAAGTTGGGATGTTTATGAAATCGTGGAGCCTGGTTTAAGGCGGGTCACTCGATGGGAAGGGAGTATGATGAGGAATAAGTAAGGGCAATGATATAATAAGTTATGATCCACTGCTATAGCAAGATGAAGACTTTGAGGTGAAGGGTCCAAAGAGTCTTGGGGGCATAAACAGTGACCTGACGCTATCTGTTGAGGAGTTGAATAGTTTGATGTTCATTTTGATGGGCTTTATGGGAAGTTCCTGAAACAATAAACGTATTTGGGGGGAGAACCAAGATGGCGGCATAGGTTAACGCCGGAGTTTGCTGCTTTGAACAACTACTTCAAAAGTGAAACCAAAAAACGGAAGGGACATCACCCAGAACCACAGGAACGCTGGCTGAGTGGAAGTCCTACAACTAGGAGGAAAGAGAAACACATACGGACACTCAGAGGAGGCGCAGTGCTGAAGTCAAATTCTGAGGTGCGGAGTGCGCGGAGCGGGCTGGCGGCGGAGGGCGCGGTTGTTGTTTTCAATCGGGAGGGAGTCGCAGACTCTGAGCACCAGATCCGGGCGAGTCTTTAGGGACCCAGACTCAAACGGGAGAAGCGGGACTGTCTGGCTTCGGTCAGAGCGAGTGCAGCTTTCTCTCCGAGCTTTGCAGCGGGTGCTGGGACTCAGAGAGGCAGAGCCCCTTGGGACAGGACTGAGAGCCGCCATAACTGCTCTCTCTGGCCCACCCTGTTGATCCTGTGCGACCTGCCCCGCCCAAGCCCTGCACAGAGGCATTTGCCGGATAGCCTCAGGCAAAGGCATTTGCCGGATAGCCTCAGGCAAAGGCTAGATTAGCACCTCCCTAGAGGACAGAAGTTCTCTCACTGCTGACACAGCTGATTCTCATAGCCACTTGGCCTGGAGATCAAACCCTCCCTGGAATTAGCTACAACAATCAAGATTTATCTATAAGACTGCGAACAAAGACCACTAGGGGGTGCACCAAGGAAGCATAACAAAATGCGGAGACAAAGAAACAGGACAAAATTGTCAATGGAAGAAATAGAGTTCAGAACCACACTTTTAAGGTCTCTCAAGAACTGTTTAGAAGCTGCCGATAAACTTAATGAGATCTACACGAAAACTAATAAGACCCTCGATCTTATATTGGGGAACCAACTAGAAATTAAGCACACACGGACTGAAATAACGAATATTATACAGACGCCCGACAGCAGACCAGAGGAGCGCAAGAATCAAGTCAATGATTTGAAATGCGAGGAAGCAAAAAACATCCAACCGGAAAAGCAAAATGAAAAAAGAATCCAAAAATGCGAGGATAGTGTAAGGAGCCTCTGGGACAGCTTCAAGCGTACCAACATCAGAATTATAGGGGTGCCAGAAGATGAGAGAGAGCAAGATATTGAAAACCTATTTGAAGAAATAATGACAGAAAACTTCCCCCACCTGGTGAAAGAAATGGACTTACAGGTCCAAGAAGCGCGGAGAACCCCAAACAAAAGGAATCCAAAGAGGACCACACCAAGACACATCATAATTAAAATGCCAAGAGCAAAAGATAAAGAGAGAATCTTAAAAACAGCAAGAGAAAGAAACTCAGTTACCTACAAGGGAATACCCATACGACTGTCAGCTGATTTCTCAACAGAAACTTTGCAGGCCAGAAGGGAGTGGCAAGAAATATTCAAAGTGATGAATACCAAGAACCTACAACCAAGATTACTTTATCCAGCAAAGCTATCATTCAGAATTGAAGGTCAGATAAAGAGCTTCACAGATAAGGAAAAGCTAAAGGAGTTCATCACCACCAAACCAGGATTATATGAAATGCTGAAAGGTATCCTTTAAGAAGAGGAAGAGGAAGAAAAAGGTAAAGATACAAATTATGAACAACAAATATGCATCTATCAACAAGTGAATCTAAGAATCAAGTGAATAAATAATCTGATGAACAGAATGAACTGTTGATTATAATAGAATCAGGGACATAGAAAGGGAATGGACTGACTATTCTTGGGGGGGAAAGGGGTGTGGGAGATGTGGGAAGAGACTGGACAAAAATCGTGCACCTATGGATGAGGACAGTGGGTGGGGAGTGAGGGCGGAGGGTGGGGCGGGAACTGGGAGGAGAGGGGTTATGGGGGGGAAAAAAAAAGGAACAAATGTAATAATCTGAACAATAAAGATTTAATTAAAAAAAAATAAAATAAAATAAACGTATTTGCCACTTTCACTCCCTGCACAAGGGTATCCTGGAGTAGTGAAATCAAATTGTTGAAGGCAGTGGAGTAATATAGTTATGTTGGTAAAGAGGCCGGGTAGTAAAGTCATATTAAAACACACAGTAAGTTCTGTGGGTGTATATCTTTTGAGTCATCTAGCCCCTGCTCACTTTTATTATTGTTATTTGCTAGAGTATTTTAAACTATTGCTTACTTTTTAAAGTTGTCAAATGGTATCCAGCTCACATACTCAGGCTGTAATTAGGTAAAGTCTCTAATCAACAAAACCCTCATATACACACAATTTAAAATAAATCACTTGTTCTGTTCTTAGCTTTACCAAGAAAGCCAAGGAAATAACTCTCATGCTAAGCATTCACTATCACACTCTGGAATAAAAAGTGACCAGCACGATTCAAAATTTCAAAGAGCTTTAAACAGCAACAACAGCCAGTTTAAACCATGATAACAGAAGAGAGAATCGGCGAGTAAGCACACATTCAATGTGGGCTTTGTGGGGAAAGTGCTGGGTGAAGTCAGCTCCTTTCTAGTAAATTAAGCCATTCTTCTGAAGGAAAAAACTGCCTGAAGAGAATGTATCGTGACTTTGTACATCTATTCCTTTACGGTTCTGGTGAAAACATAGGTATAGTTAGGCTACAAACATAACCAAACTCGTTTTAAATGCAGGGCAAGGAGGGGCTGTGCAGAAGGAAAACGCTGTCTCTGGGTTTCTGAGAAAAGCCTGCCTTGGTGGAAAAATCCCCACCTTTGGAGCCAGATCTGGATGGGAATCTTGAAGAAATTGCTTAATATCTAATACCTTAATGTTTTTAATTTTTAAATTCTATTATAAACAATCTTGCAAGCTTTTAAGGCTGGCATCTAGAATTTATTGGGTTTTTAAAAATATATATATTTTATTGATTTCAGAGAGGGAGACGGGGAGAGAGATAAAAATATCAATGATGAGAGGGAATCATTGATTGTCTGCCTCCTGCATGCCCCTTACTGGGGATTGAACCCACAAACCAGGCATATGCCCCAACCAGGAATCGAACCATGACCTCCTGGTTCATAGGTGGACGCTCAATCGCTGAGCAACACTGGCTGGGCTAGAATTTATTGTTTGTTTTAATTATAATTTCTGCCTTTGAGGAGACTGTTAGAGGCCAAGAGTAGGAGGGAAGTGCAGGAGGTTCTGTTGAGCTTCTAGGGCCCCAATGCCATAGTTTGACTGTATTCTGTGCATCTGTCTAGACTTCTGAGTGGAATCTTGGTCTGACTAGAGCCATGCTTCAGGAGTATGACTGTGACAGCCAGTGTCACCCTTAGAATTAGGCAAGAAGAAGCTCTGTGCTGGGCCCATGCCTTAAAGTACTGTTAGTGAACACATGGTGACATGTGGGTCCTTGGGGACCTGGCACTCAGCAATGACTGAATATGAGCAACAGTTAACATAAACATTTCCTGCCTCTGATACCGCTCCAAGCCCAGGACAACACTCCTCCACATTTCTTGCCTAATATTCTCAAAAAGAAAAGTAACTGTGTCTATGTACCCTGGTAGTTTGTGTGTCTTTCCATAGACATTATTCCAGAGTACTGGGAGGATTTGAATGACAGGATAGCTTGAGTAGGAGAAAAGAGGCATTAGTTAACTTGTCAATCCTTCCTCCCAAATGTACTAGACTTGCATAACAAAGTACGTATTTCTCAGTAGTGCTGAGCAATCATTTTTGCCTCTTCTTTCCTAGTTGTAATTCCAGAGACACTTACAAATTAGTAAGGTATTGGCAGCTAAGGAATATTGTACAGTATGAAACAATTTATGTAACTTAAATATGTTGTCAGGCTGAACCATATAACATTGTCCTTTTTTTGGTAGTTTAACCGTGAATCAGACACACATACATATTCACACCCCTATATCTAAAGACATACATGGTTGAGACATGATAGCAATTCTTTCTTTTACTGTATGAATATAAAATTGCTTTAAAATAGGGTAAAAGAACTAAGTCTTATAGATTTATATAATGAAATTACACTATTTTGTAATACTTATTACGATCATATTTTACCATACACAACCCTAATCCTATGTTTGAACATGATATGCAAATCCGTGACTTTGATATGCTATGTAAAGTTTATAATTATTTCCAAATCAAAATAATTGCTTTTAGCATTTTTTATCATCCCACTTGCTATTGTTTTAGGAGAATGAAATTTCTCTGAAATGAAATTAATTAAAACTATCTTAGGCCCGGCCAGTGTGACTCAGTTGTTGAGCATTGACCTATGACCAAGAGGTCACAGTTTGATTCCCTCTCGGGGCACATGCCCAGGTTGCAGGCTCAGTTCTCAGTGTGCAGTGTGTAGGAGGCAGCCGATCAATGATCCTCTCTCATCACTGATGTGTCCATGTTTCTCTCCCTCTCCCTTCCTCTCCTAAATCAATAAAAAACATTTTTTAATTATCTTAAACCCTCAATGACTAAAAATGACTAAGACAGTGCTGAGAATAGACCACAAATTATTTGCAAATCTTGATTATAACAACATAAGCATTTATTTTGCTGAAGACCAGAAACACAACTTTCATGAAATAAACATAAAATAATTTATAATTTATGCACGTCTTAATTTTACTCCTCTTCCAAACATCACTAGCTCATTCAAAGAGCAACCATATGTGCAAAAATAATTAAGTTCAATCATCTTTGGCATTTTGCCAGATTTAATTCTATTAAAACTATAAGGTAAAGGATATTCTTGATTAGTTATTATGAAGATATATTTGCCACAGTGCAAAGACAGAGTGAATTTACTTATTTGTTAATAACTTGCTTTATTAATTTTAAGTATCTGTATTCTTGCTCCAGTTCCCACTGATGTTAGAAGCAGGCCTGTTTCCAGCAATATCTTTAATCATTAATCACAGTTAATCATTGGCACTCATGATGTTTCAAGTAGACTGAAGAGAATAAATATTTAAAGGTGATTAGACAATAGAAGAGACCCTTACAAGAGTCTTCAATTGACAAACCCAGAAGCCAGGAAGGTATAAGTCAGTGAAGCAGATGAGAAGATAACACGGGGGGGGGGGGGGAGGAGGAGGGGGGGGGGGAGGGGGGGAGGGGGAGGGTGCCGGGGTCCAACCCCAGCGGGTCCAGGGGTCCCCAAAGGTGTGGACGGAGTCGGCGAAGAGGGAATGACACGGAGGCAGCGTTCAGTTGATCAGCAACCTAGCCAGGATCTCTAGCCCGGATCTCCAGAGAGGTTCTGCTTCGGATTTCCAGCGAGGTTCTGTAGCCATGTTCTCTCGCTAGGTTCTCCAGCCAGGTTCTGTCCAGGCTCTCCAGTCAGGTTCAGTGTCCAGGTTCCAGTCAGGTTCTCCTGCCAATCTCTGTAGTCAGGTTCAGTCCAGGATCCCTCCCATGCTCTCTCGCCAGGCTCCGCCTCCAGGCTCCGAGGCCAGTCCCTCTCCAGGATCCTCCGGCATGCTCTCGCCAGCGAAGTTCTTCTGTCTCTAGAGAACGTTCTGTGTAGGTTCTGTGCTTAGGCTCTGTCTCTCTTGGTCCTGTCTTCCAAGCCCTGTGTTCTCAGTTCTGTGTCTGAAGTTCTGTCTTCTGAATTCTGTCTCATGAGTTCTGTCTTCTTGATTCTGTTCTAAGTTCTGAGTGTTTCTGTCTTGTTACAACTGTATTTATACCAGTTGATTCAATCCTATCAATCTCTATTACAAAGGTTAGGGTGTTTCTTATCTCCATTCCAGGGAGAAAAGATTATGTAGTTTAAGCATGATTGTTCGTAGTCAAAGGGATTAATTACCCGCCTGGCACTTAGTTGAGGGGTTTTATTCCCTCCCTAACTTCAGGGGAAAATCCCTACCTGGGGATTCAACCTTTCTCGGAGAGGTGACCTTGGTTAAAACACAGCGCCAAGAAGGTGAGCAAACATATTAAGAACAGTATGCCATATATGCCAGGTCCCTTGAAACAGCAAGCATGGACCGGCTCCCGGCAGGAGGGGGCGCACGGTGATACTGTGATGAACTTGACAGAGTTCATGCTCTGTCTGGAGGAGGCACCTATTGCTCAGCTGCAGCCCCTTGTTGCCAGCAGAGAATGTGGGTCAAAGATTACCAGATCTTATGCTTTTTTTAAAAGTTAGGAATATGAACATTTTAATATAAAATTTCAGTTGGAAATTATTTTTTAGTTTCACAGATCAAACAAAATGTTTCTACGGCTGGATTTAACTAATGAACTACTTACCATTTTGCAACAAGGTCATGAACTAAGAGTTGCCTTGTGTTCTTTAGCCATTTCTCATTTGTTTCCCTCACTGCTGAGTATGTTTTCTCCCCTCCTCCTCCTCCTCTTTCTCTTCTTCCCTCCTTTCCCCTCCTCCTCCTCCTCCTGGCCTCTTTCTTCCTCTCCGTCTCCTGCCCTTCATTCCCCTCCCTTTCTAGTCAGTCTCTTTATTTGACTTTCTTCGTTTTTCTGTTCCTATTGTGAAATATGGCTGCCACACACATTTCAGTTACAATTAGAAACTAACTGGCTAAGGAGAGAAAAGGCTCTGGACGCCACCTATGTATGAAGAGGGAGAGGACTTCCTAGAGCATGATAGCAAATCAACTGATCCATGATTAAACTGCTTTGAGAAGGAATATTTGGAATAAAAAAAAAATCATAGGAATATTTTGCACCCAAATGACCAAATATTTTCTACTTCTCAAGTTTACTACTTTATACCAAAGTTACCAAACCTATCAACGTCATATACTCTTGCACTGGAATAACAAAAGCCAATCTGGAATAGTAATAATACTTACTATTCATACATCTATGTAATAGAGGCATAATTTAATTATAATTATTGCATATACTCAGACCTGATGATCATTATCTGAGAAGATGTACTCTCTATGACCATACCTGGCAGAGTTGAGTACATTTAGGGCTAGATACTATGTGCAAACACATTTACTCTCACACAAAGGCAATGTGATAAAAAGCATATGAGGCAGAGAAACAAAAGTACTAAGAGAATCATCACAAAGAACCCAGCAAAAGAACTGGCAAGCTAAATGCCATTGGTCTTACAGGGTAGCCACAAAAGACTGAACAGGATAGGAAAATTGCATTTTGCTCAATGTTCCAACAATTGACTTTTCCAGATCTATTTCCCCAATTTCTTCTCTGATACTTCACTTAATTGTTTGTAGCAGGTACATTTCTTTGCTCTAAGCAGCTATTTATAGGAGATAAGGCATTGCTAGAAGAGGTCAATGGGGGAACAGGGAGACATACGTAATACTTTCAACAATAAAGATTTAAAATAAAATAAAATGTCAAATAATATTTAAGACAGCAATATTTAAACATAAAATATACAATTTATGGAATTACTCATCAGAAATTATAGTGACATGCTGAAATGCCCTGCTTTAAATTAAATTAAAAAGTATGTGGAAAGTAGGGTATCAGTGTCTCCCTAAACTTCTCCAGTAAATCATTTTTCAGTCTTCCTTATCCCCTTCAGTAAATCAAGAGGTATTCCCATATATCTGATATAAACCCACCTTGCTGCAAGTTTACAAAGATTTCTTATGTATGTCCTCTCATCGCTTATAATACACCGTTGGTGGGTGTGTTCTAAGAATTATATAATCAGCAAATTTTATAGCTGCAAAGTCCTCAGACATCTAACCCCCATGGTTTATAGATGTGGAGCCCAAGATCCAAAGACATAAATTGACTTACCCAGGGTCAAAAAGCTAATAACTGGCAGAGCCTGGTCTTGAATTCAGAACTACTTAGCTTTAATACTTTCCTACTCTTTCACAGAATATTCTAGTAAGATGAATAGACCCTTGTGATGGTTAATTTTATGTGTCAACTTGACTGGGCCACAGGATGCCCTGATATTTGGCCAAACAATATTCCAATTATTTTTGAGAGCATGTTTTTGGATGAGATTAATATTCAAATTGGTGGACTTTAACATTAGGTTAAATTAGCATTTTAATCGGTAGTGTAAGCAGAGGCCCTCCATAACGTGGGTGGGCCTCATTCAATCAGTTGAAGGTCTAAATAAAACAAAAAGTCAGATCCTCTCACAGGTAAGAGAGAATTTCCTATCCAACTTCCTTCAGACTTTATCTATGACATGAGCTCTGCCTGCCTGATTCCTGCTCCAGCAGCACACTTGCAGATTTTGGACTTATCAGCCTCCATGATCACGTGAGCCAATTGCTTATAATAAATCCCTTTACATGTATATGTAATATATACAGATATCACATGTGTGTTTATCTGTGTGTATATTTCCTATTGGTTCTGTTTCTATGGAAAACCCTGCCTAAATCAACCCTTTTCCCCTAAATGTTTCTGAATAGGTCTATTTTCCTAAAAAATAGTCATTTCCATGATTTATCTTCTTCCTTTTTCTAAATTTTCACATGGCAAATTGGACAGTAGGATGTTGTTTCACAGTGATCCTTACAAGCCAACTCTAATTGGCTGACTTCCCCCTGCTTATGATAAGGCAACAGTCACCTCCTGGACATACCGTGGCTGCCACCTTCACTAAAGTCCCCAAGATGGAAGGCGTGAGTTAAATTCTCAGGCCTCCATGGCCCTCATCTCCTTCATGCCAGTCACCCTGGTCCTTCAGGACACAAATGTCACACTGTGGCTTCCTAAGCTGCTAAGGGGACTAATGGCACTGTCCAGAAACATGGGGGAGTGAAATCCCTCCAGAGCAAAACTGACCTGGGGGAAATGCGGCAAAACTGACCTGGGGGAGGGAGCCAGACAGATCCATCTGCCCCCCTTTTCCACTTCCATGGACAATGTGGAGGTGCATGTTCTCGCAGCCCTTTAGAGAGCCCTCATGCTCAGTCAGCATGCCTCCTGAATGACCTGCTGCTTCTCTTTGTGGTTCACTGGGACATGGTAGCCAGCATGGAAATGTGTTGCATCACATATCTTCACATCTTTCTTTCTTTTTGTGTGTGTGTGTGTGCAGCTTGTGGGTTTTTTGCCCCCTACTGAGGATTGAGCCTGCAACGCGGGCATGTGCCGTGACTAGGAATTGAACCAGCGGCCTCTCAGTGCCCCAACCAACTAAGCCACACCAGCCAGGGCTTCACATCATTCTTTTTTACTTACTTCCCTTCTTCCTCACCCTTGCCACCCGGCTCATAGCTCCCAAATAAAATTTCAGTACTTTAACCCTTCCCTTAGGCTCTGTTTTCTTTCTTTTTTATATTGAAGAAAAAGTACTTACCTTTTCATTTTAAATTGCAACAAACTTACTTCTAGAGAATAATTCTCTCTATCCTGCTTAGGTTGTCATGTTAGTTCTAAGTTTTTAAATCGTTGTGGCTTTATATATAAATATGAACCACTCAAACTACAAATTTTCAATTAGCCTACCACCCCTCCTCTGGGGATCCCAAAATCTGATGATGCTCAAGTCCCTTACATAAAATGATGTAGTATTTGCATATAACCTATGCACATCCTCTCCTATACTTTAAGTCATCTCTAGATTACTAATACAATATATATACTAGGTAAATATTTGTTAGATGGGATTGTTTAGGAAAGAAGGACCAGAAAAAATGTCTGTGTATGTTCAGTATAAACAATTATCATAGGTCTAAATATGTAATGTTTATCAGCAACAACATAAACATTGTTTTTTAAAAAATATTTTTATGTGTTGTTGCTTAAATTCTCAGATGTGGAACATGTGGGTATGAAAGGCCAACTCTATTGCATATTGAATCTGAAGGATCTAAAGATTTTTCAGTGTTTTGAGCAGCATTGCCACCATTTATCATGAGATACCAAACATGGGAAGCTGGGTAGCTGACCATCGTGGGATAGTTTGAGATCCCTTTAACCAAAACAATGTGTGATGTAGCTCCTTCTCTTAAAGTGACAAGTTGAGGATTATAGTTGGTTAAGTCCCAGCTAACCAAAGTTTTCCTATTATGGGTTGAATGTTGGTGTCGCACCCACCCCAAATTCATATGTTGAAGCCTGAATACCCAATGTGATGGTATTTGGAGGTGAGGCCTTTGGAAGTAACTAGGTTTAAAAGAGGTCATGAGGGTGGGGTCTTTTTGATGGGATTAATACCCTTATAAGAAGAGAACAGAGAGCTTGCCCTTTCTCCACCACGTGAAGACAGAGAGAGGATGGTTGTCTGCAATCCAGGAAAATGGAATCTGCCAGCATCTTGATCTTGGACTTCCAAGCCTCCAGACTGGTGAGAAATAAACGTTGTTTAAGCCACCCAGTCTATGATATCTTGTTATAGCAGCCCAAGTAGACTAATACAGGCCTAACTCATGGTATTGCTCTTCCCTTTATTGCGTCTCACAGATAATGTGTTTTCATCAACACTGAGGCAGGACCCTCCACCAATTAAAAGATAACGATTTGCTGAAGGCTTAGATGATGGTTAGAATTTCTTAGCAATAAAGTATTTTTTCATTAAGGCAGGTACATTGTTTTTTAGACATAATGCTAATGCACGCTTAATAGACTACAGTATAGTATAAACATAACATTTACATGCAATAGAACACCAAAAAATTCATGTGACTCACTTTATTGTGATATTCGCTTTTTTTTAAATGTTAATGCTTCTTTTATTTTTATTTATTTATTTATTTTTTAAAAATATATTTTATTGATTTTTTACAGAGAGGAAGGGAGAGAGATAGAAAGTTAGAAACATCGATGAGAGAGAAACATCGATCAGCTGCCTCCTGCACATCTCCCACTGGGGATGTGCCCACAACCCAGGTACATGCCCCTGACCAGAATCGAGCCTGGGACCTTTCAGTCCGCAAGCCGACACTCCATCCACAGAGTCAAACCGGTTTCGGCTGATATTCGCTTTTTTGCAGTGGTCTGGAACTGAACCCGTACATTCTCCAAGGTATGCCTGTACATCAACACTGATAACTTACATGGATTCAACCTTGTCCCTGTTTCTCTCTAAACCACTCTACAAAAACAGTCAGAATCAGTGGTGTGAGAGCAAGAAAAGCAAATGATCAACGAAGTGTTCAGAGTAAAGTTGAAATGCAATAATTCTATCTGAAATCTTCTCTAAACACAAACCATTAGAGAAATAAACTTCCTCTGAAACTCAGAATTGCTGATGTTGACCTTGGCCTCTCCAGATATCTTAGGACGTCAGAGCTGAAGGCCCTGGACTGAATCCCATGGAAACAGAATTTAATAGCTTCATCCAAAGTCATAGTTAGGGCATATTCTGGTCAGCAAAAGGAACAAAAATATCACCTGCAGCTCCTTAATTATATTTGCTCCAAGACTTCATTTAAATTTGTTTAGTTTATTATGCAAAGGAAAAAAATATCTAAAAATCCCAGCTTTTCATAAAGCCAGGGATCATAGAAGTCAAACCACGGATTCAGCCACTTACATCACCAATAATAGAGATTCTATAATTAGAGATTAGCCAGCTGCAATCATTTCTGATGTTCAGACAGCTGGATCAAGCTGATTTCATCTCTGTTGTGTCAAACTAGAATGTCCTACTTTTTCCTTTTAAAAAGCAATCAGCAAAAATAGTGTGACTCAGAAACACAGAGAATCTCTTTCCCCTACCAAAATCTGTAACAAAGTATTTTTTTTGGTACCTATAAATTCATTTTTTTCTAGTTTCAAACATCTCTCAGCTAAAGCACTTTTATTGCCATGTTGCTGCTGGGTCAGATGCCTAAAAAAAAAATATTTCATCTAGATTTCAAATTGATGGTATTAGGAATGGTTGCTCTAAACTAAGTCATATGTTCAGTTCCACACACAAAAAATCACTTGGCTTATTTTCTCATCACCAGACAATTGGAAAACCCTGAGATGAATAACCACGGCAAGAGCAGTGACGATGATGACATTAATACTTTCATCATTAATGAAAAAGTAAGCCTTCTGGCCGGATGTTCCTTCCTCTAATTCTAACCCATTGGGAGCTCCCGCCCAGTCTGCACTCTGTGCTTCAAAATCCTTTTTCCATGAACAACTGGAGCTGCTGATGCTATTTCTGCCACTATTCTCACCGTTTTCTGGCTTGTGAAATGGGCTTTACACTTTAATGTAGATGACAAAGTAAGAACGTAGCAAAAAAGCATCGCTCAATGTTGTTTGCTTCCAAGATTGCATCAAAACACCAAAGAACTTCCACGATTTAGCAATTTCCCTATTTCACAGTTGTTAGAATCAGGGTTTTTAAGAATAGCCAATACCATTCTAAGGATATCCAGAAATATTCATAAGGAATACAGGGTGGGGGACAATAGTAGGTTTACGGCTGTTCATATAGAAAATAACATAATAATTAACAAATAGCAATACAAGAATAAACTGTCTTTCCCATTCTCACAAATGTAAACCTATATTTTGTCCCACCCTCTATTGTTTCCTTCCTTATTAAACTTTCAATAAAATATTCACCAGTTGGCCACCTCCAAAAATAAAGCAAAGACTAAATAAATACACCCCATGACACAGATATTAGAAGAAAAAGAATTAGCCAACTTAATAACACAATTATTTAAACAGTTAACGAAATAAATGTGTAACCTTTGAGAACACGTGTTCTATTGGATGGCCTACTGTTTTTAAAGACTCTTTCACACAAGAGCAAATATTCCAATTATGTACATAATATGGCTTTATGCTCCCTCTTCCTCCAGTAAGATATCTCATGTTGCTGCTAAGACTGCATCCAGGACCTGAATCAAATGATACTGAATTAAATATTCGAGTAAGAAGCATGTTCCTTATCATATAAGCTAGTGCTTTCCAAACTTTGTCAAAGCCAGGAGTTCCATTTATTGAATTTTTCCCACAAATCTCATATTTTGAAAGGTTTGTCAATTCAACAACTAACTTATTAAATAATACAATTTTCCCGTTTTATTTATTTTTGTTGTTGTTAATCCTCACTCCAGGATATTTTCTCCATTCATTTTTAGAGAGAGTAGAGGGGAGGGGGAGAGACACAGAGAGAAAAATATTAATGTAAGAGAGATACATCTATTGGTTGATGCACCCTGACAGGGGCCCGGATTGAGCCTGCAACAGAGGCACGTGCCCTTGACCAGATTCCAACCCGCAACCCTTCAGTCTGTGGGTCGGCACTCTAACCACTTTAGCAAACTGGCCAAGGCTCCCATTTTTAGTAATCAAAGACACGTTTATTGTCACTCAAGGCATGAGATGAGGTAGCTCTATTTAAATGACCTGGACTAAGAATGGGAAAGAGTTCAGTGAGTTGCTTGCTGAGCAAACAAAGACACATTCACCACATACCCAGACTTCCCTTATTTCCTACAAAATCCCTGCTCTGCTCTAGGCTCACCCACTATTCCCTCTTTCTTGTCCAAGCTTGCCTTATCTTTGTTCCCTCAGTAAGGTGTTTATACTATGGACATAAGATCGTGCTTACTCCCCTTTCCCACACTGTGTGCATTTTAAGATCAATTCTGTTGCCTTACATCTTATCCCTAGAGTTGTGCACAGTACCTGACACAGTATGATACTCCTAATATTTTATTGACTAAGTAAATGAATGAATGAGCAAATGTACACTCTAAAAATTCACTGCTGTTGCTTAAAAAGATAAATGTTCCATAGGACTCTAAACCAGGCCTGAAAGTGGGCAAGATCTAAAAGATGAGCTATATACTGCAACACTCGAACATTGTGCCCTAATGGGACAGAGTATTGAATTTGTGGCTTTTGTAGCTAAGAGTATACTGATATTTGTTTCCAGGTACTCCTCCTACAATTTTCCACTTTAAAAAAATCTTTTACTTCTTAGCCAACAATGATACAGTACTTAATAGGCCACATTTTGCTTTTTATGCCCATTATTCCATTTGATTATTATTGATTCTCTTTTATAGGTCTAGAAATGAAGGCTCCTTTGCCCAAGGTCTCTGAGTTAATAAACACAAGATGGAGTTTAACCTTATGTCTGCCTTTTCCACAGACCACAAAATATACTTTATGCACCAACTACTTTATTATTATTGCTATGTAATTATAAAACTGGGCAAAGCAAGAGGACACAATGCAAGAAATGGTCCACAGAAAACTGCAGAGTAACTCATACACCCAGATGTGAAATGGTGCCACCAGCACTGGTCACTCTAGGATGACTTCCATAAACAAAATGCATATATAGTGTAAGCTTGATTATATGAGGGAAAAGTACAAATACACACATGGAACTAAAAATACAACAAAAGGTTAGCACAATACAGTTACAGATCATTTTAACATCAACTTTATTGTTCAGAATTTCCTGTTTTCCATATTTTTGCAACAAATGTTTTATCTATATAATCAGAACATGCTGTTTGAAAAAAAATAAGATATACATTTGAATAAATGGATAGCTCTGTGAAAAAAACTCAGTATCTGAGAATTTAGCATAGAAGCTCGCCTGCTTATCTTAGCGATCTAATCAGAAATAAATAAGAAAAACACAAACCAGGCCAACGTCCTTCACCTTTGCCTACCACCAACAGATGACACTAGTTCTTGCTGGTCTGTTTGGACTTAAAAATAAATGGATTTACACATAATCTTCAGAATTAACCAGTTAGTAAGTAGAGACTCCAAATATGATAAAACAAGTGCCACAAATAAATGGGAAGTTCTTTTTAAGAGTACTGACTTTTAACAAAATAAAATGTTGAATGGAGTGGATCCAGGGACATGAAAGCATGAACAGAGTGTGGAACCTCAGAGGGAAGGCTGGGGAGGGTGGGTGGGTGGGAGGTAATCAACCAAGGACCATGTATGCACATATGCATAACCCATGGACACAGACAATGGGGCAGTGAGGGCCTGGGATGAGGGGTGGGGAAGGCCTGGAGGGGGGGTCTATGGGGGAGAAAAAGGGTGGAACATATGTAATACTTTCAACAATAAGAAATTATTTTAAAAAAAGAGTACTGACTTTTATGAACAAAAACAGTAATCATAACATTATTTATAATAGCAAAAGATCTGAGTTTACCTAAATATCTAAAAATGGGATAATGATGAAATATATAAAAGACAATCTAGATTATATATTACTAGAGGCCCGGTGCACAAAAATTTGTGCACTTGGGTGGGGAGGAGGGGTTCCTCAGCCTGGCCTGTGCCCTCTCGCAGTCTGGGACCCCTCGAGAGATAACGACCTGCTGACTTAGGCCTGCTCCCGGGTGGCAGAGGGCAGGCCCAATCCCTAGGTGCAGCCCCTGGTCGGGCTCAGAGCAGGGCCGATTGGGGAGTTGGGGCGCTGCCCCCTGTCATGCACAGAGCAGGGCGGATTGGGAGGTTGTGATGCCACCCTAAGTCACGCTCAGGGTAGGGCCGATTGGGGGGTTGGGGCACCGCCCCCTGTCACACTCAAGGCAGGGTCGATGGGGAGGTTGCGGCGCCACCCCGTCACCCACAGAGCAGGGCCCATCAGGGGGGTTGGGGCTCCATACCTTGTCACGCACAGAGCAGGGCCAATCAGGGGGTTGGGGCGCTGCCACTCTCACACTCAGGACAGGGCCGATGGGGAGGTTATGGCTCTACCCCATCACACACAGAGCAGGGCCCGGGGGTAGAGGGGGGGGGTTGGGGCGCCGCAACCTGTCACACACAGAGCAGGGCAATCAGGGGGTTGGGGAGCTCCCCCGTATCAGGCACAGAGCAGGGCTGATCAGGAGGATGGGGCGCCTTCCCGTCACACAGAGCCGCATGGCGATCTGGGGGTTTGGGCGTTGCCCCCTGTCACACTGATCCCAGTGCCGGGAGGCCTCTTGGCTCCGCTGATCCCGGTGCTGGGAGGCCTCGCGACTCCACTGATCCTGGTGCTGGGAGGCATATTACCCTTTTACTATATAGGATAGAGGCCTGGTGCATGGGTGGGGCTGGCTGGTTTGCCTTGAAGGGTGTCCTGGATCAGGGTGGGGGTCCCCACTGGGGTGCCTGGCCAGCCTGGGTGAGGGGATGATGGCTGTTTGCAGCTGGTCACACACCCTTCAGGGTGGGGGTCCCCACTGGGGTGCCTGGCCAGCCTGGATGAGGGGATGATGGCTGTTTGCAGCTGGTCACACACCCTTCAGGGTGGGGGTCCCCACTGGGGTGCCTGGCCAGTCTGGGTGAGGGGCTAAGGGCTGTTTTCAGGCTGGCGGGTGACGGAAGCTCCCAACTGCTCCTTTTTTTCTTTTTCTTTTTTTATTCTGGGCCAGCTTTAGCTCTGGCTCCAGCTCTGAGGCCTCTGCTGCTGAAAGCAGGTATCTGCTTTGTTTGGGTTCTATAATCGAAACAATGTATAACTCCAGCTCTGAGATCCTGGCCGGCTGAAAGCAGGTTTCTGGGGTTTTGTTTAGCTTCTATATTTGTTACAATGTTTCAAACTGCAAGCTCAGAGGCCGGCAAGGCAGGCGGGGAACGTTGGTTTCCTCCGTCACTGAAGCAAGCAAGTCTCATGTTCGCTTCAAGCTGCCTGGCTGCCAGCCGCCATGTTGGCTGGCAGTTAATTTGCATATCGCCCTGATTAGCCAATGGGAAGGGTAGCAGAGGTATGGCTAATTGCCATGTTTCTCTTTTATTAGATAGGATTACATGCCCATTAGCTATATTTATAAAAAATTTCAATGACTTAGGGAAATTATCAAGATGTGATGTTATTTTTAAAAGCCAGGATGCAGAATTATATATATGCATAAGCTCAATTACATAAATATATTATATACAGAAAAGAAATTTACAGCTGACAGTGTCTCTGCATGGGAGAAAAATGAGGTAAATTTCATTTTGCATGAATATTTTTTCTATATTTTATAATTTATTTATTGAACATTTATCAGAAGGAAAAAATTAAATTCATCTCCCTCTGTTTATCTCTCTGTCTCTGTTTCTCTCATACACATACACAGACCACACACACAGACACAACTCTGAAGGGGGAAATCCAAAATTTGAATAAAAATAGATTTGAAATAGAAGCAGATAACATACTAATGACCAAATAAACCCTTGGATGAGCCAAATCAAATGATTCCTCTATAAACAGTCATATCCTTGCCTGACCTTGGTTTTTATCTGCACAAAGGACCCAGAATCCCAGGGTTAGAGATAGATGTCAGATACAAGATCTCTATCATCCAGGCCAATCAAACTGCTGACCTCATTTCTTTTTACCCAGGACCTACTGCTTTTGTCAAGGAACAGATTTCTCCAAACAGCAATATTCAGAGCTCTAGTGCAGCATGAAAAAAAAGTTAAACAAGACGCCCTAGCTGGTTTGGCTCAATGGATAGAGCATCGGCCTGCGGACTGAAGGGTCCCAGGTTCGATTCTGGCCAAGGGCACATGCCTGGGTTGCGGGCTTGATCCCCAGGAGGGGGCGTGCAGGATGCAGCCAATTAGTGATTCTCTCTCATCATTGATATTTCTATATCTCCCTCTTCCTTCCTCTCTAAAATCAAGAGAAAAAAAAATATATATATATATATATATATATATATTAAAAAGTTTAAAAAGTTACCTTGAAATCCCTGTTAAAAGTAAGAATGGAGCCCTAACCGGTTTGGCTCAGTGGATAGAGCATTGGCCTGCAGACTGGAGGGTCCCAGGTTCGATTCTGGTCAAGGGCATGTACCTTGGTTGCAGGCACATCCCCAGTAGGGGGTGTGCAGGAGGCAGCTGATTGATGTTTCTAATTCTCTATCCCTCTCCCTTCCTCTCTGTAAAAAATCAATAAAAATATTTTTAAAAAAGAATGGAATTGTTGAATCACATTTATGATTTATGAATTATGGTTCCTAATTTATGAATGTGAGGTTCATGGCACATGCGTTATCATTACATACTTTCCATATGTACTTACTTTTTGGAAGTACTCACAGCTTTTTTAAGTAGCAGAGTTTGACTTGAACTGTCAGGATTTTAATTCAATTCTATGCTCCTTTCACTAGAGCATGATGTTATCCCTCAAAAATAGTCCTAATGCCTCCAACTAGAAATACATTTACCTCGTTCCTCTTTGGAAAGAGGACATTGTCATGAACAACTTCCCTAAGATCCTTAAGATAATTATAA
Source organism: Myotis daubentonii (assembly GCF_963259705.1). Taxonomy (NCBI): domain Eukaryota; kingdom Metazoa; phylum Chordata; class Mammalia; order Chiroptera; family Vespertilionidae; genus Myotis; species Myotis daubentonii. The sequence continues at coordinate 30,534,732 of NC_081852.1, read as the reverse complement.
CAGTGTTATAGAGTTATTGATGCTTCTACTACCATGCATCAATATGGGAGACTGCAGCACAATTTTATGAAAGCAGTTTTATTGGAAGATGAATGGATTGCATATCCATCAGATATTTTGCTTGTTCTATCAAATGTTTGAGTCTTAAATGGTATTAAACTTGGAAATCATGCTCCCTGTATTAGGCAGGACTTAAAGTTGAAAGTGACACGGACCCAATTTATCTGGCTTAAGCTAAAAGGAATTAATAACTTCACCATGGAATTATCAGAAGAAAAGAGGTGCAGGTGGGCTTCAGAAACAACTGGAACCAAGGCCTTGACCACAATCAGTACTCCCTTCCTCTCTCATCTCTGCTTCTTAGAATATTAACCTTCATTCTCTCAAACCAGCTTCTTTCCCTCAGCCTAAATCCTTACTCTTGGCAACTACCGAATCAGAGAGATCCCACCTATGACCTCATTTAACCTTAATTACTTCCTTAGAGGCTTCATCTCCAAATACAGCCACACTGGAGGTTGGGATTTCAACATATAAATTTGGGGGAGTTGGCACAAATGTCCAGTCCATAATAGGGAGGGTCAGGAATTTTGTAATGAAGAAAGTTGATACTTCCAGAATAAGGTAACAAGGCTTGACAAAGCAATAGTGCTTGCTGTCAAGACCTGGGCTGAAGTTCTTGGAGGTAAATGTATATTTTAACAACCAAACCAAATGGAGCAGGGCTCATTGTCTCTTATGAAAAATGTAGAGACTGACAAACATATCATTTAGCTTCTGAGCCAAGAAAGGACCTTTACATTAGCCAAGCGGCCGCTCACAAGGTTGTATTGCATATTTAGAATGCACAAGAAAAGGTAGTGAAGCCTCCAAATTCCACACTACAGAGTACAGCCAACATAGTGCTAGCCTGGAACACATCTAAGACATCAGATACCGACCTGTACAATTAAAATGATAACTTTCAGGAAGACCAGAGGATATTTAAATTATGCATTCTGACATATCCTCCAAAATAAACCAGTCTCAAAATATAATATAACATAACTGAAGAGTTAAAACTTGCCATATAGAAGTATTGGCTAGAAAACAGTTAAATGCTAGAGTAAGTCTCATCCTCCCAAAACTATATCTTTGGTATTAAAATATTTTATCTGAATCCCTTCTTTTTCTGGGCAGTAATTACAGAGCCAGGTTGGTTATTTATTAGGAGCACAGCTGGTTCATGACGATAAAATCATGACTCTGCATATCAAAGAACATTTATCTTTCTACACTCTTGGAGGAGACGTGTGTCTCTATCACAGGCTAAAGTAGTTTCAGGTCTACGTCAAGCTTTGAATTAAAAGGAACAATGGACAGAACACTCTCCTGAAGTGAAAATTGCTATGTGATTAATCAAAATAACAATCAACCCTGACACGTACAGTCACATTAAGTTTACATGTATCCAAAAAGGGGGGGGGGGGAGGAAATAGGATTTGTTTAAGCTAATCAACAGAGCCCATACATAACTGGTATCTGTGCATAGACTCAGAAGCAAGATAAAAAGTGGATAAAAGCACTAAACCTGCATCCATTAGTCCTACAACAATTCTCATCCAGGTAGTGATGAGTAAAACAGCATTTATTTGCTCCTTGATTAGAATCCTTACCCCGCAAAGCCCAAACTTGCAATCAAGAAAGAACATATTTTAGATAAACTGTGTAATAAGGTAATAAATCTTTCATTTTTACAGAATAAAGGATGTCCTTTCAAAACATGAAATATACTATTACTTTACAGCTTGAGCAATATGTTGTGTTCTTTTTAAGGAAAAGAAATGTGCATTTGGTCCCTAATGTTGACTCTTGGGTATGAGTCATGAACCAGCCCACTCTGCATACGTATTTTAATTAAATTATATAAACACCTCCATTTTGCATTTCTGAAGGTGTGTGTGTGTGTGTGTGTGTGTGTGTGTGTGTGTGTGATTTACAGCACAGCTTCCTCCAAATAAATCTCAAAATCATTTCACTGAATCTCCATTCCTTCTATCCTTTGCTATCTTTTATCTAGATGAAGAATTCAAAATTCATGACCAATTCTTGAATATTTTCTTTGAAAATTTGCATATTGGTGGTTGGTCATCTAACCACTTTTTGTTTTCTGATTCTACCACTTCTGGATATCTCAGTGTTAGTTTCCAAGTTAGCATTCTGCCACAAGGACATTAACACAATTGCCAATATGGGCACTGAGCTCCCCTGCATATCCTTGGGTAATCAGGATATCATACAGATAATCCAGACTGTGATTATTGGGGGCTTATTTAATACTATCTTTTTATTTCGTTGAAATAAATACAAAGTTTTTTTTAAATTCTCATACAAAATATATGGACTGTCTAGATTATGTGTCCTGACATAGTTTGAGAAACATTGGAACAGACCATATTCTGGGTCTAGTAAAATGAGACTTTGCCATTGTATTGGTAAAAGTGAATTCACTGGCAAGACATCTTCCATGGCATTTTATTTGGATTGTAATATTTTCTGTTTGTCTGCTAGTTTGCTTTACTAATCAATGAAAGAGCTGGTTAGCAAGCAGTTTCAGATTCTCAAAGGTTGGAGTACTGAGTTTGATTTGTGAAACAGAAACTAAACACTTTCTGCCAAGTAGCCACTGAGATCTTAGTTTGACATATCCAGTACCCGCTCCTCATGGCAACTATGCTTCCAAACATGGTTCTTCCTACATCCATTTAAAAACCTAAGGGTGTTTTAAGGTGATAAGAAATGTATAATTATATTTAATTTTGACTTAAAGAAAAGGATTAGATGGACTTCTCAGGTCACTGTGAACCGGCCACACTTTTCAAAACAGACATTTGGATGACAACCACGTTTCCTGTGATACAATGAAGTTGGTCCTATTTTAAGTTCAAAGAAAACACTGATAGAAAGGATAAGAATAAACTTTCCACTGAAGCCTCAGATGCAGAGTTTTAAACAGGCTTTGAATAGCAGTAGGTCACAACAGAGTTTTAAAATTTTTGTTCACCACACTTCCCTCAGTCCCTGGTCTGAGAATAAGTAATGGACTCTGGGACAGCTGGACTACACATTAAAATACTGTGTTTATTTTTTCTGGGGAAAAATTAATTATGCTGAGGATGGAGATAAGTAGAGAGGGTAACTTGACACAATAGATGGTCATCAAAATTAGACATGCAGGTCACAGTAGTCCCACTTACAGTATGACTTGTGTGGTGGACATACCCTGAAAATTCTGCAAAGTGGTGGCCCTGGAAGGGGAACGCACTGGAATTTTTCCCTAAGCTACCATGTATACCACCATCATCAGTTTATAGGTATATTTTGTGAAAAATTTTTAATTTAAAGTAATGCATTTGATTTTAAAAGAATGTTCCTACACTGGATCTTTGATTCTTAAGGTTTCTTGTGGAGAGAGAAATACTGCCTGGTCTGGTATCATCCTTACTAAGGACATTGATCATCAGTAAAAGAAATTAAAATGAAGAAAGAACTATTGACAAAATCAATTGCTGTGTGTTTGTCTTTCATTTCAATAAGCTAGTTTGTGTTTAATAATAAGCATCTGCTTTGATTGTTTCTATAAACTATGAAGTTTCTGATTCTAAATTAATTCTTCTAATCAATATATATGCAATTTATTTGATATGATTTTTTATTGGCCAGGAAGAAAAAAAGAGGGTAATTCCCATTAAGAAGCTATTATAGTTTATGTATTACACTTTTTATTTTACATGCGTTTTTGCTCATTTAATTCTCATTGCAAGCTTATAGAGTTGCCATTTTCATACTCATTTTTACAGGTGAGACAAGAGAGAATGAAAACAAGAATAAAACAAAAGCAAGCAAGCAAGAGAGAGAGAAACTAGAATCATTTACTTCTCTTATAATATTGCATCCAGAAGATTATATTAATTTTAAAAACATTTTGTCCACATTTTCATAAATGATAAATTCTACATTAAAGATGGAATCATTGAAACAAATAAATAAATATTAATAAGAGAATGTTTTCTAGGGAGTCATTCTTCTTGTTCTTTTTAATTCTAGGTGGGACCCCATAAGAGCATCGCTCATCCTAAAATTCAGATCCCAGAGAAAAATAACTCTGCTATAGGAAATATATAGTAAATAAATGCTAAATGCTCTTATGAAATAATAAGAAAAGAAAAAAAGGACTAATAGTCCAGGAGAAAGATGGGCAAATGGTATTAGTAAGAGGGGATCTGTGAAGGTAGGGTGAACAGAGAGAAAAGTTTCTAATTTCTCTCATTTCTAGTATAAGTCTTCTCTGTGGCTACTACCTCTTATGACCAGTCTCCTTGTCAGCCACGATAAGAAAATTAATAATGGAAAAAATATATGATCAACTTTTAATAATTAAGAAAGAATGAGAGGTTAGCATGAGTAATATTAAAATACTACGGCAAATTAGAGAGAAAAAAGAAAAAGGAATAAAATACAGGTTAAAATAAAAATGAAAAGGCCAACAAAGATGAAAGATTAACAGTCAAAAATAATAAAAGAAAATAAATGACATTTAAAACAAAGTATAAAAGGCCAGAGGTCAATGAGATTAAAGTCTAAAAATCTAAAAGCAAAAGAGATAAAAGATAAAAACCCCTGAAATAAAATTTTAGAAAAAACCCATATAAATATAGGAGATTAAGGATTCAGAGCAAGAATTGGAAGATAAAAAGGCAAAAGTAAAAAATATATTTTAAAAATCAATATAAAGAGGATTAAAGAAAATTGTGTGCAAAGGCCTGAAAATGAAAAGTTGAACATTATAATCATCATCAAAAAGAAATGGTAGAGCAGGAGAGTAGACCCCAATAGAAAGAGGTGTAGAACCTATTAACAGCTCTGGGTCTGAGTCTTTTTCTCCTCATAAGGATCTTCCCTTTAAGTGAGGTGTTCCTTGCAGGTAGGGCACAAAAGGGGTGGAGAGCAACCTTATACATATATTCCTTGAGTCTCCCTAAGGCATAAATCTCTAGCAGACTGACCTCTAGACCCTGGTAAGGCAAGCCCCACAGGGAAGTTTCAGTTCCAACAGACAAGGGCTGGCAGAGAAATGCCCAAAGTCGATAAAGTAAGAAGTCTCCCACACCATCCTTGAGAAAAGGCAAATTAAGACAATTTACAAAAAGGCATTTTTACACAGAGATGAGCAAACATGGAACTCATAGCTCAAAGAATTTAAATAGTTGTCAAAAAGACTTGTAAGACATAAAGTTGGCAGAATATAGTAGGAAAGAATTTGCAGACATGCCCAGGTACTGGTTCTAGCTCTGACACTACTAGCTAGCTATGTGATCCTAAGTAAAGCATTTTATGTTCTTGCATCTTACCTTGCTTATGCAACTCTAAGAAGAATAAAAAGGGTTGGATCTAATATTCTCTAAAACTAACATTTGAGGATGCTATTAAGAAAATGAGTTTTTGTCATATACTGAATATTTGGCTGCATGGGTCATGGATCTAGGTCTGTAAACACAGATTGAAAATATAATGCTTGGAAGGGCTGAAAGGTAAATGAGAGAAATGACAAATGACCAGGTATAAAGCAACAAGGGCTGCGAACAACTGGAAATGCAAGTCTTCTTTAAAGGTCAAAGTACTTCTCAGCTATATATAGTGGTGGTCATGTTGAAATGTAGGCAGCCAAATCTTTCAATTTTTCTAGAAAAGTCAGAAATTTTTAAATGTGAAATCTCCAGATTTTTATATAACATCAACTTATTTAAAATTTTTAAAAGATCTTGGATGAGCACTGATTACAAATTACACTGATCTGTAATACCTCAATTATTATGTCTGCCTCAAAGGTCAGCTCAGGTCTTACCTAAGCTTGACAGGCCCAAGGCAGAAGTGAACTTATGCAAGCTTCATTTCTCAAATCATTAGACTTATTCCTCTAAAGTCAGTAGTAATGCCTCCTCTGCCATTTCTGACTTTAATAATTTGGGTCTTATCTCTTTATTTCTTAGTCACTCTAACTAAAAGACTTGTCAATTTATTGATTTTTCAAAAACTAACTTTTTATTTCATTTATTTTTATTGTTTTTCTATTCTCTATTTTATTTATAATCTTTATTATTTTTTCCTTTTGCTTGCTTTGGGTTTAATTTTATCTGCTTTTTCTAGTTCTTTAAAAAGACGAAACATTAGATTGATTTAAGATATTTCTTCTTGTTTAATATAAGTGTTTACAACTATAAATTTCTCTCTAAGAACTGCTTTAGCTGCATCCTATAATTTTTGTTGTGCTTTCATTTTCACTTACCTCAAGGTATTTTCCAATTTGTTTTGTGATTTCTTCTCTGATTCATTGGCTATTTAAGAATGTGCTACTTAATTTCCACATATCTATGAATTCCCCAAATGTACTTCAGTTATAGATTAAAACAAGACAAACATGCCCACTTCAGTGCTTGTTTCCAATACTGACTGACTGTAAATACTAGTGTTTTGTAATAAGGCAAGAAAAACGTATAAAGTGTGGAAAGGAAGAAGTAAAATTGTTCCCATTTGCAGCTGAATATGAATGTTTACAGAGATAATCCCAGGGAATTTACAAAACAACTAAGAGAACTGATGTATGAATTCAGCAAGGTCACAGGTTATAAGGGTATATAAAAAACTCAATTGTTTTCTTAATAGATATCATCAAACAATTGAAAAGTAAAATTATGACAATTCTTTTGAAATCAGCAATAACAAACAAGCTAAAACTTTAGAAATAAGCCTAATAAAACTTGGCTAGTACATCTTTGCTGAAAGTTGTAAAACGCTGCTGAAATTAAAGAAGACCTAAAAAAGTGAGAATTTACCAGAGTCATGGGTTGAAAAACTCAGATCAAACTAATAGATTCTCAATCACAATTCCAAACAAAAGTTTAGCAGGATTTGGGGGAATAAAAATCTTAACTACATAAAATGGAAGCCTAGATACACAGGGACTTAGAGGGCTATCTCAGACTGTAAACTTCTTGTGGTTTTGGATGGCTTTGTTCTTTGATTCTTGTGTTTTTCAGTTTTCTAATATATGCATATGTTAACTTTAAAAAAATGTTATTTTAAAAACCTAAAAACAATGGTCAAGAAAATTGTAAAGTTTATATGGAAATACAGTGAACTTGGAAGAAAATAATGGGTGAAAAGTATAGATCAGTAGAAAAATATATAGAATTAAGATATTACAGATAATCCCAAGTGTGGAACATGCAGGAAGAAAACAGAGACACAAGAGATTAACAGAAAGTGTGCAATATAAATGTAATTGTAATCCTAGAAGCAGAAAATTAAGCAATGAGGCAAGGGCAATATTTGAAGATATAATCAGGAGAAATTTCCAATTGATAAAGAACATCAAGTTAGTTTCAAAGCACACTGCTAACTACAAGCAAGATAAATATATCCAACTATATTCAAATGAAAAACACACCATGTAAAAAAAATTTAAAAAGTAAACATTGCAGAGACCCAAGGAAAGAGAAATATTACCTTTTGAAAGACCAACTATAACTATTTTAGCCTATATATTGATAGAAACAGTGAAAGGTAGAAGACTAAAATAAAGTTTCCAAGAAATTGAGTGCAAATAAGTGTAAATCTAGAATTCTCTAGCCAGTGAAAATACCCTTCAGGGAGAAGGGCAAAAATAAAGATTATTTAAAATAAATAGTTTTGTTTGTTTATCTTTAACAGCTTCATTGAGGTGTGTGTGTGTGTGCGTGTATGCATATGTGTGTATAGAGTCTGATTACAATGAATATTTTCTCTTTATCTTTGGTTTTTAGAAATTTGAGAAGTATGTACTTAGTTTGAGTTTTTATATATATATATATATACATATATATATATATATATATATATATATATATTATATTGATTTCAGAGAGAAAGGAAGAGAGAGAGAGAGAGAGAGAGAGAGAGAGAGAGAGAGAGAGAGAGACATCAATAATGAGAGAGAATCACTGATCGGCTGCTTCCTGCACGTCCTCAACTGGGGACTGAGCCCACAATCCTGGGCATGTGCCCCTGACCGGAACCGAACCTGGGACTCTTCAGTCCTCAGGCTGCCGACTAGGGCTTTGTTTGAAGACTCACTGAACTTCTTGGATCTATCAGTCAATATTTTTAAATACATTTAATCATTATTTAATCATTATTTCTTTACATATATTTCTGCCTCAATTTCTTTATACTCTTTCTGAAACTCCAATTACCTGTATATGATATTCCTTGATATTATCCCACATATTACAATAGCTGTCTTCTTTAAAAAAAAAGTTGAATAGTTTCTATTGCTCTGTCTTCAAGTTCAGAGATTTTTTTTATGCTCTTGTTAACCCAGCTAGTGAATTTTTCATTTATTTTATTTTTCAGTTCTATAATTTTTATTTGCTTCTTATAGTTTGCATTTTTCAGTTGAGATTCTTCATTTGTCTTCCTTTTGCTTTGCACTCTTAAACATGCTTACAATTGCTGTTTTAAGGACCTTGGAGCTAATTCCAACAAGTGTAGCATGTCTGGTTCTACTACCTATCTTTTCTGATTATGTGTCACATTTTCAGGATCTTTGTGTATAAAGTAATGTCTTATTGTATGGGAGGCACTGTAGATTCTATCCTGTCAGAAGTCTCTGAGCTGCATCAAAGTGTTTAGAAAAGTCCACTGCACTTGTTCTCCAGAGCCCCATACATGCACAACGTGATGTGACTGAGATAAAGCTCCCAGCTTCTCCCTCAGGAGGGAATGAGAAGAGTGAAAAGGGAGCCCAATATTCTGGCTTTTGAAGGAATTCCCAAGGCACTGGTTTCTGAATATCCTGACTTAGAAGGCTGAAGGGAATGGTAATATACTTTGGGACTGCTGAGTACAAAAATGAGCATTATCACTTGTTACATCACCAGAAATGTTACAATACCACAGAAAGACACAAGGGGGAGCAAGAGATTACAGGCTTGTATTAGGGTTCTCCAGAGAAACAGAAATATACATATATTAAGAAATTGTTTCAAAGATATACAGGGTCAGATGGCAAACTGGAGACCCAGAATAGCTGAGGGTGTTATTCCAGTCTGAAGGTCAGCAGTCTGGAGACCCAAGAAGAGCTAATGTTTCAACCTGAATCCAAGGGGAGTAAAAAAGCCATGTCCCAATTTGAAGGCAGTCAGGCCAGAGAAATTCTCTTTTATTAGATAGAGGGAAGGTCAGGTTTCTTGTTCTATTCATGCTTTCAACTTAACGTATGAGGCCCACCCACATTAGAGAAATCAATTACTTTACTCAGTTTACTGACTTAAATGTTAATTTCCCTCAAAAACATTTAGAGTAATATTTGATCATATATCAACGCACTCCATGGCCCAGTAAAGTTGATATTACAATGTTATTCAGAAGAAATAAGGTAACATCTTGACCTGGGAAATTATAAACATAAGCCCAGAGAGAACACATGCCTGAAAAAGTTTACAAGGCTCCAGAATCTCTAGCTGGACTGATTGATAAGCCAGTCCATAAAGACTGGAATTAGTAGCTATTTTTTCAAATGCCCCAATCTCAACAAAGATAACAAAGCATATAAAGAAACATGGCTCGATCAAAGGATCAAAATAAATCTTCAGAAACCAACTCTGAAGGAACAGAGATTTATGAATTAACTTGACAAAGAATGAAAAATAATCATCTTTAAGATGCTCAATGAGCCAAAAGAACATAGAAAGTTAAACCAAATTATGAAATAGTGCGTGAACAAAATAATAGTATCAACAAAAAGATACAAGCTATTAAAAAGAACCAAACAGAAATTCTGAAGCTGAGGAATACAATTACTGTATTTTAAAGTTCAGTAAAGAATTTCAACAAAAGACTCAATCTCTAAGAAGAAAAATATAGCAAACTTTAAGGCAAGTAATTTGTATTTGTATTATAGAGTACAAGGGGCAAAAAGAAAAAAAAAAAGAATAAAGTAAAGTAAGAGAGCCTAAGGGACTTAACAAGATATCATCAAGAAAACCAATATATACTTTGTGGGAGTCATAGAATGAGAAGAAATACAGACAAAAAGGCAGAGAGAAATATGTAGAAATAATGGCCCCAAACTTCTTAAATTTGAGGAAGAAAATGGACAAACTCAACAAGTTCAACATACTCCAACTAGGATAAACCCAAAGAAATGCACAAGACACATTATAATCAAACATTCAAATGTCACACACAAAGGGAGAATGTTGAAAGCTGCAGGAGAAAAGTGACTCATACATATACAAGATTATAAACAGATTTCTCATAAGTCTGGCAGGCCAGAGGGAGAGGGATGATATATTTAGAATACTAAAAGAAACTCCCAACCAAGAATACTATATTAGGCAAAACCATACTTCAAAAATGAAGGAGAAATTAAGACTCTTGAGATAAAAGCTTAGGGAGATCATCATCACTAGACATACCCTACCAGAAATGCTAAAGAGAGTCCTTGCAGTTGAAACAAAAGGATGTTAGATAATAAAAGTAAACCATATGAAAATATAAAGGTCTCTGCTAAAGACAAATATTAGACAAATATAAAATCATGTATTATTGTAATATTGGTGCATGAATCACTCTTAATTATGATATACTAGAGGCCTGATTCACAAAACTCATGCAAGAGTAGGCCTTCCTTCCCCCGGTTGCAGGCACCGGCTTCCCTCCAGCTGCCGGTAGGCACCTGGGACCCAGGCTTCCCTCACAGCCCCGGCTTCGTCCGGAAGGATGTCTGGTCTAATTAGCATATTATGCTTTTATTATTATAGATAATTAAAAGGCAAAAACATAAAAAATAACTATAAATCTATGTTACACAATGAAAAAAGATGTAATTTGTAACATCCATAATATAAAGTGAGAGAAGCAGAGATGTAAAGGCATAGTTTTGGATGTGATTGAAATTAAGTTATTATCAGTTTAAAATAGTTTGTTATAACATTATCATGTTTTATATATCGCACAGTATCTACAAAAGAAAATGTTTTGAAGAAACACTGAAGGAAATGAGAAAGGAATCAAAGCATGTTCACTACAATAAGAGAGAGAGAGAGAGAGAGAGAGAGAGAGAGAGAGAGAGAGAGAGAGGAAGAAAAAATCAACAAAATACAAAAGAAAGAAGTGAGAGAGCAAAAAGAGAAGCAAAATATCTACAAGACACACACAAACAACAAAATGGCAATAGTAAGTCCTTGCCTATCAAAGAGTACTTAAAATATAAATATATTCCCAGAACCGGTTTGGCTCAGTGGATAGAGCATCGGCCTGCAAACTCAAGGGTCCCAGGTTCAATTCCGGTCAAGGGCATGTACCTTGGTTGCAGGCACATCCCCAGTGGGGGGCATGCAGGAGGCAGCTGATCGATGTTTCTCTCTCATCGATGTTTCTGGCTCTCTATCCCTCTCCCTTCCTCTCTGTAAAAAAATCAATAAAGTATATTTTAAAAATAATAAATAAATAAATAAATATATTAAACTCTCAAATAAAAAGACGTAGATTGATTGAAAAATGATTTTAAAAAAACAAGATCCTTGGTTATCTACAAGAGATTCAATTTAGATCTCAGAACATACATAGGCTGAAAGTGAAAAGATAGAAAAAGATATTCCATGCAAATGGTAACCAAAGAGAGCAAAACTGACCATATAAAAATAGATGAAATAATCTTTAAGTAAAAAATTATCACAAGAGGCAAAAGGCATTACATAATGACTAATGAAATATCATAGGAAAGGGGGTGGAGGGTGAGGGGAGGTGTGAAGAGATTAACCAGATAACTTATATGCATATGTGCATAACCCATGGTCATAGACAGTAGTGTTGTGGAGGCCTGGAGAGGGAGTGGGAGAAGGGGGAGTTGGTCAATAGGGGGAAAGGGAAATTTATAATACTTTCAACAATAAAGATAAATTAAAACAATTAAACAAAAAACCTGCCTGGGGATCTGAGAAGGTTTCTTAGAAAAAGTGGACAAAGAATTTCAGTAGATGATGTGAGAGGAAGCAGTTTAAACTTTACAGGAGGAAAAAGAAACAACCTGAACCAGAAGTTATGACATTTTCTGATTGGCTATTTTAGGAATGTCTGAAGGACTGGTGGGAATATAGGTTAGAAAGGCAAGCTTAAATCTCACTGGAGAGCCTTGAATATTGTGCTAAAGTTTGAGTTTTATGTTCAAACTTTTAGCCTATGGGAGCCCCTGGAAGTTTTTCAGTGGGGACTCAGTAAGATCAGAGCAGAAAAAAAAAAAAAGGATCAGAGCAGTGATTTTAGAATATAAAGTAGAAGACTGGAGAAATAAATGGAAAAGAGAAATAAGGCAACTTTAGTTAGAGATTTTTTCTTGAAGAAGCACTTTAGGCACTTAGGTCTAGAAATGATAGAAAAACAGGTGGAAAGCTGTTTGTACTGGAAATTATTATATCTCTCTTTTCATCCTGCTGGAAAGGGCTTGCCTGTTGTTCATCTTCATTGTGAGAGCTACAGCCTGATATTACTGATGTCTACCTCCCTAGATCCCTTTGCCCCAACAGGAATTAAAACTTGTACGTCTGTGTGTCTGAAAACTGTGCTACCTTTAAGTAAAAAAATCAAATAAAAACAAATGGAAAACCACCAATTTTCAAGAAGTAGCCCTTTTTTGCAATAAGAAAAAATAGAGGATTATGTTCTCCCACTCTGCTTTGTTTATGGGAATTAAGTTGGATTTGGTGTACAGAATAAATCTATCTCAATAAAATTCAAGTGTCACACAGAAGATAAATAGCATTTGCTTTTAAATGGAATTGCTTTTCATTTTGGCATCAGGGTGATTGGGCATCGGGGCATGTGTGCTTCTATCTTTCCACAGAGAGTCATCCTAAAGGTATATTTCAACTAAGGAGCTCTTCTGTAAAGGAGGACCTTGGGCTTAGATCTACAAAATTACTTCTAAGCCATTTCAAGTGTTTGAAATGTCTTTCAATTATACTCATTCAGATTGATTTGGTAATCCACAGGCAATAATTGTTTTGGATAATACTCCACAATTTTAAAAAATAATCACTATACCTAGGACAATCTGAAAAAACTAATGGGATGTTATTTAATTTATGAGAAAATTCAGACTCTCACATCCCTGAACTTTATATGAAAACATTAACATCTTTGTGTCCTTGTATGGCCTTAAATTGGCATAACTTAATTTACTATCTTATAAAAATGCCCACATAATTTTTATAGAGGCCCAATGCACGAAATTTGTGCAAGAGTAGGCCTTCCTTCCCCTGACTGCTGGCACTGGCTTCCCTCTGGCACCCGGGATCCGGGCTTCCCTCGCAGCCCTGGCTTCATCCAGAAGGTCATCTGGAAGGATGTCAGGTTTAATGATCATATTATGCTTTTATTATTATACTAGAGGCCCGATGCACAAATTTGTGCACAGGTGGGGTCCAGCTGGCCTACCCTGATTGGGGCAATTGGGCCGGCCAGCTGGCCAGCGAGAGGGGCCATGGGTGATTGGCTGGATGGCCCCACTCCCTAGTCCAATTCCCGGTTGAGGAGACAATTTGCCTATTAACCTTTTATTATATAGCATATGTGTATGTATGTATATACAGTATATCCTAGTACATAGGAAAGTGCTAATAATAATGATAATGATCACTTTTCACCGGTACATCTGATATTTCATATCTGATGTGAAATTTCTTCCAGCACATTTTACTTTCTTCTTTTAGTCACTATCTTTACTACTCACCTGTTGACCATAAATCAGTTGCAATCATTCCTCCCTATGGATACTCTAATATGTTCTCTAATAGGTGAATATTTTTATTGACCTCTTTAATCAATTCCTTAACTTGTGGATCTCTTCAATTCACTGTCTGAGTAGATTATGAAATTTAAAAGGTCCCTTAGGGAAAATATGACTGGACAAATATATAAAAAACCTAACGGTTGGGATATTTAACCTTCAATTCAAATTCATTCTGTAGACAATACTATTAACTGGGAAGGCATTAGCTATAAGGAGGACCCCAAAAAATCAGACCACATACGATATGAAATATCAGATGTATCAGTGAAAGGTTCTCATTATCATTATTATTAGCACTTTCCTATTGTATGCATAGCCATGTACTCGGATATATATATATATATATATATATATATACACACACATATACATATGTAAAATTATGTGGGCATCTTTATAAGATAATAAATTAAGCAATGCCAATTAAGTAAATTAAGTAATGCCAGAGTCACTGAAAAATGTATAATGCCCAATTCAGTGATTTAGGGATGGTAACACAGAGTTACAATTGTTCTTTGTCAACTGAAACTTCCCCCCACACAAAGGCTGTTGCTAGGATTCTTGCAATCAACTATTCCTATAGAGCAAAGTGTGAGAAAACCACTGCATGCCTCTTGTTTTTGTACTAAGAGTGATTTTTTTAAATGGTTGGAAAAATGTCAAAGAATAATATTTTAAGATAGGTGAAAATTACATGAAATTCAAACTTCAGTGTCTATAAATAATATTTATGGACCAAATATTTACAGCCACAGCCACATTCTTTCATATTTGTATTATATATGACTAGTTTCTTACTACAGTGGCAGAGTTGTAGAATTGTACCAGACTTTGTAGCCCAAAAATTCTGAAATATTCTCTCTTTGGCCCTTACAGTAAAAGTCTGCCAATCCTGCTGTAGAACAAGTGTCAATTGTTCATGGAACTCTTTTCATTGCTCTCTGGCTGGACTAGTTAGAACTCTCATCTGTAAAGGACAGAAACCCAACTCAAATATGGTTTCAGCAAACGGGAGGATTTACTGGATCATATAGCTTAGGAGTAGATTTGATAACAGGCATGTCCAGATTCAAGAATGGGCACCTGTCCTAATCAGGGACAACCAGTGATCTTTCCTGTGACTGATGTTCAGATCCTGAGAGAGAGATACTGATCAAGCTCTCCTGGTGTTGGTGTTGCTCACCTGGAGGGCCTTAGGCTTGTAGCTCCCCCCAAGTGGTGACAAAGATGGCCACCAGGCACTTTAAATTACCAATGGGAAGAGCTCACCTGTCTTCTAGTGGTTGTAGCAGAAGTCCAAGGCTAACTCTAACAGTTGTCGATTGAGGGCAGTCCAGCATACCATCAAGCAAAGCATATGGACTGAGTATGAGGAGGGATATTTATGCAAAGAAAAATAGAGGATGAGAAATATCTACCAAGCAGGCAAAATCAGCAGATGGTCACTATAATAAGAAAGGAAGGCATTCGTTCTTCCTTTTTTTATAAGTAAGAATACCTAATCTCAAAAAAGTTAACAGACTTATTCAAAATTACCCAGATGGAAAATACAATCTGTCTAACTCTTGCTCGATACTCTCTACCAAATCCTATGCCTTCCCAAATAGTAGCATTCAGGTGCCAAGTGTGCATATATCAGCTTAATGGAAGTTTTGAGTCTTCCATAAATTCGGTTTCTCTGATATTATGTATTGGTAAGTATCTCTTGTCAACTACTCGGTCCTATATGCAAAACTATCTTTATCAAATTAACTTCAACCATTTAGTAAGGCCCAAGGAGAGAGGCTTAGAGAACAGATAAGTTTGGTGCAAGGGAGGGAACCAGGGAATAGGGAAATTTTCAGAGCAGAAGATGTTACCCTGGAATAGAGCCACAATATCCCATCATCAGAACCCAAGAAATAATTGTTTAGGGGGGAGATGAATGGAGAGAGGAGGCAAGGAGAGGGGAGGGGAGAAGAAGGGAGGAGAAGGATAAACACACACTGGAAAGGGCCTTGAGAAGAGCTGCTAGAAGACAATTTCTGCCTATTTCACAATTTTGCCCCAACAAGATCCTGGCACACTCCCCAGGTGTAAATTGGTCTTGATCCAGAGCATAAACTAGGAGTGGAATCAATATGCTAGACATTCCCACTTGCATTAGGCAAGCAATAAGATGATTTCTTAATAGCTAGGTTTCTGAGGATAATAAAAGCGCTCGGCTCAGCAAGGGTGACTCACTTGGTGAGTCAGTGTTTTAATGCTGTCTTTTTATAAGTCATCACTCAAATCAAGCTCCAGTGACTAGGCCCCATCTCAGCTCAGGAAGAATCTTCCAGCTCAACTCTCTGGCCACCTGCCAAGTTAATTCTTTACTTGGGAGAAGGTACTTGGCATTTGAATACATAGAACGTGACAATCTTGGGTGCTACAACCAAAAGAAATTAAAAAATGTCCTCTCTGCAGTTTTGTATTCAGTTCCCAGATGAGCGAAATGCCTTAGCACCTTCACTGTGAATTCAATCTAATTCCCAAACATTGAAAACAGCAGGGATGTAACAAAGCAGACATTTAGCTGAACAGTGAGCTGAATTCTGGTTTGCACAGAAAACATGAACTAGACGTTAAATAAATGTCAATATTCATCAAGCCGCTTTCCATTTCCAGACTGGAGAGTTTCAACTCCCTATAAATTTGTTAGGAGTAAAAGTATAACCATAAGCACAGTTTTTATTAATTCGGCTCCTCCACTTGTTGTCTCATTTCATTCTGAGCTCTGACATTTCTGGAAAGGATGTAATTCTTTTAAATTTAAGAAAAATGTTTCAACACCTATTAGACAAAGGTAAGTCTGGTACATCAGGACTGTAAATAGGTAAATCATGCTACTGACCCTTATATCTTCTGCCACAACAGCTGCTTGCACTGTATCAATTGCTCCAGACTGATGGAGGAATTAGACTTTCTGAGAAAAAGAAATGTAATCAACATGAATTCCTATTATATGTTGGGAGGAAAAATCATCTTTCCTGTTCATTTTCTACTTACGCTCTTTCCTCTCAAGCTTAATAGTGGTGCACCCCAGGCAGGTTAGAGAAAATGGCTCTTTTAAAGACTGTGTGGGCTGTGATGAAACCAGCCAGGAGCAGACTAATAGGAGCAAATGTGAGCCAAAGACTCCGGTAAGATGGAGGGAGAGCAGAGGCTGCTGACAGCACAAACAGGGCTTCCAGGATCCATTTTGCTCCACAGGAGCAATGTCATTGGAAAAAAGAGTTTGCTCAAGGCCTCAGGCTAGCATTTTGGGTTCAAAAAATGGTAACTGGCAGACTACGCAGTTGCTCTTGCCTGCCCATCTCTTTTTCCCGTAACAGAAAACATGGCTCTCCTCCCCTTCTCTCAGTCCATGTGGATCACCTACGCTGACCACAGCTTTTGCCCCACTCCTCACTACTCAATTTTGACATTCAATCAGACTGACTATTAACATAATCTATTCCTTTAACTTCAGTGGTTGGTTCAGGGTTGGGTGTATAGCCCAGGGTGGTCCAATGAGGGCCCAAGAGCTTCCATGCATCTGTTGGGGGAGATCCAATGGCAGATTGGAAATTGGGTGCAGCAATCATTATCACTTTCAAGAAAGAATCTGCCACAGAATGAGACCAATATAGGGAACAGTAGACCTGAGTGACAGATACACAGATACCAGCATCCTTTGAGTACCTGAATCAAACCTGGTTCCCCTTGAACTTCCTAGTTATATAAGCCAATAAATCACTCCCTTTTTAATCTTATCTGAGCTGAGATTTTGTTGATATTTTTTGTTACTTGCAGCTGACCTGATTTACACAAGTTATTTATATTCATTTTCATCCTGGATTAGAATAGGAAGCAGACAAAAAGAAAAAGAAGTAAGAAGAGGATACGGAGAGATTCTGCATTGGTGTGAAATAACAGGTATTCTTCAAATAAATCTCATACTTGGAAAACCAAGATAAGACATTTATTTGTTTGTTTGCTTGTTTGTTTGTTTATTTTTGCAGCAAGCTGTTTCTTTCCCTTGCAGCTGTTGCAGGAGGATTGTTATCTCAAGAGAATTTTCTTCTGTACATCTTATTAGTTATCCCGTCATCTAGGGCAGCGGTTGCTAACTTTTCGGACCTCACAGACCTATTTGCATTATGACAATCTAATCTTCAAAATACTCCGTAGATTGTAAATGACACCTGGCTTAAGACTGAGTCATAGCATTGGGAAAGCTTATAATGAGTAATCACAATCTGTTATAATATGGCTCTAAATCTTATTTTTAAAAGCCTCTCATCTATAGTTATTCTTTCCAGAAATAACTATTATCAAGTTTCTCCTATGTATGAACACAGCAAAGAAGTTCTATTAGCATGAGATTTAGATAACAAAGATTTAAATATTGATGCTTTTCTAAGTAGTCTATATTTGTTGTTGCTGTTATTAAAAAAGGAGAGGAAAGTGACCAGTTTTGAATAGAAACCAATATTTCCTTGGAATCTTGTTCTTTTCCAAGAGCTATGAGTCACAAAGCGAATGAGCTTATGAGTCACTATGACTAACACAGAGCACATTTATAATAAGTCTGCCTTCAGTTGGACTTATTATTTATATTAAAAAGATTTTCTTAGAGCAATCCAAAACACTAGCCTATTTACCATTTGTAAGCACTTAATTGGCTCTCGAGAATTAAAGCTAGTTAACAATGGGAATTGGGAAGCATAGGTTCAAGTCTTGGTTCTGGATAAACTGCTGAACATCCCTGGACTATTTCCTCTCTGAATGTGATATAGGGCCAAATCGTAGAGTGGACTTTGATTGTATCCATGACAAAATTAGATGTGGATAAAGGGTATGGTTGGCCTCATTTTTGTGGTCAAGATAGTGGTATTTAAATATTACTTTTTGAGGACTTGGATAAACAATTCAGTAACTTATTTTTATTAAACCTATAATCTCTGTTTACATAGCACCAAGAATCTAACTTAAAAGTGAAAGAAAATAATTTAATTCAATTGGTTTCCCATAACCCCTATTCAATAAAGTGACTGGCATTTTCCTTTAACACAGTGAATTTAACTAGTAATTAATGTTAAGGAGACTATTTTCGTTTAGTTAGGTTGGGTCCCCCCAGAGTTAAGCTTCATATCTGCTCAGGCATAAAATCATAACCTGAGGGCTTTCCAGCTTTTTTTCTAATATTTTTCTCTTAAATGATAGAAATTTTTCAGTTTATCTCTCATTTTCTACTATTAATCCAGATGTCTTAGATGTTTCTTGTGTCTCCTCTGTCCCTCATGTGAATTGCCAATCCTTGGCATTCTCTACCTCTCTGGGTGAGATGTCTTACTCTTATTTTCATATGTAGCTCCTCGATTTTGCTTTTGGGCATGATCAGATCCTTTTCAGGAGCAAATGCTCTTACAATGCGAATAGCACAGGATTTAGGACAAAGAGAACTGGAGTGTTACCTTAGCATGGACTCTGCTCCCTATTGGCTTTGTGATATTAAGCAAGACCTGTGCCTCATTCACTTTTGATCTCATATATAGAAAATATGGATAACAATGCTATTCACCTTGTACCAAATGTAAAAGTATTCAGCAAAGTACAAATATGTTATACTGCATTAACAATGACTGTTTGGTTGAAAATGCTAAAGTCCAGTCCACTGTACCCCAGAATGGGCTGATATTGCCATCTTGCAATAATACAACATGTTACTACTGATTAAACCAGAGCAGGTGGGTCTACTGTGCCTCTGTTGCTTAGCATACTTATCATCCAAAAATTTTGAGGGTATCTCGGGAGTACTAGATTGGGGGAGCATATCTTTTTCTACATGGATCACCCAGTCATTTTTATCAGTCAACTCATATGGTCATAGTTTTTAAGTGCTTTGAGTGCAACTCCACATATAAAGGAAATGATTCTGATCTCAGAACCAATTTATATCCCATTTTCATAGCTATGTGACAGTTGTTTGAAGAATGGTTCCTGGTAGCCCTGGCTGGGGATTCAGTTGGTTGGGGCAGCATCCCTTATACCAAAAGGTTTTGGTTTTGATTCTGGTCAGGGCAATTAGGTTGAGGGTTTAATACCCGGTTCAGGGCACATACATGAGGTAACCAATTGATGTTCTTCTCTTCTCTTCTCTTCTCTTCTCTTCTCTTCTCTTCTCTTCTCTTCTCTTCTCTTCTCTTCTCTTCTCTCTTCTCTTCTCTCCTCAAATTTAAAAAAATATATATGGTTTGGTTCCTGATAGCCATCTCCCCCTAACTTGGTGGTTTCCAAAATGGATGCATATCAGAAATTACCAAGGATCTTGAATTCCCTGAATCACCTCTTCAACATACTGAATCAGAATCTTTTAGACTGGAGTCACAAATATATTTAATTCATTTCTCAACTTTGGGATTTACTCCTCTTCCCTTCAGGTCAAAAATCCATTTACTCTTTGATTATCATCCCAACATAACAGGTACATGGAGTCCATGAACCAGGGCATTGCTTTCAATTTCATTATTTCTGTTCCACAGGGTAGAAATGGAGACTCAGAAATGCTAAATGAATTGCCTCAAAATGGATAAAAAGAAGGTCAGCCGAAACCGGTTTGGCTCAGTGGATAGAGCGTTGGCCTGTGGACTGAAAGGTCCCAGGTTCGATTCCAGTTGAGGGCATGTACTTGGGTTGCGGGCACATCCCCAGTAGAAGATGTGCAGGAGGCGGCTGATCGATGTTTCTCTCTCATCGATGTTTCTAACTCTCTATCTCCCTTCCTCTCTGTAAAAAATCAATAATATATATATATATATATATATATATATATATATTTTTTTTTTTAAAAAGGTCACATGAAAACTTAAAAAAATGCTTTATTAATTATGAGTATTTGTTATTCAATATATAAAAATCTGGCTAATTGAATTATTATTTATTCAGCTGAACAGTACATGAGTGGGACTCATGCAATGAAAAACCAAAATATTTATGTTCTCTGTTGTCTGTTCAGCCCTTCTCTTGGAGTTCTTTAAGTCCCATAACTTTCCTGGTGACTAACAGAGACCAAATCATCCTCTGGTCACTGTTAGTCCCAAGAGTACTCACTTCAGGCTTTAAAATGCTCAGTTCTGGCAAAAGTAGAAACCCAAAATGCCATTCAAACGTAGAACCTCTCCCTCCCCTCAGCTTGGGCTGCTGCAGAAGGGGAGCCTTCAGGCAGTAGAATTCTATTTCCCAGGAGGGTGTTTCTACTCCTCCCTCCCTGCTTACAAGGCCATGTGTGGGTTTTTTGGCAATTTATTAAATGTTTTTCCTCATTCAACAATTATTCATTGAGTATCTTTAAGGAAGGTAATTTGCTTTCACACACACACACACACACACCAGAGATACCATGCCTCCTTTTTATACACTACCACCTCATCCTACTACTTGGGTGACCCTCATCCAGAACCTTTCACTTCATTCTAATTATGTTTTTATTCCAGATCTACTAAGAAGGAATTATGCTTATCTGCAAAGGGTTCCTTCTCTCAAAGGGTTTTTAACCATTTAAATTTATGGTGAACACTGTTTTGTTCATCCCTCATTTCTTCAGGAAACAACACTCTCCTCTTTTTTAAAAGTTTCTATAGAAGTTTTCATATTCTTAGGGGACTGAAATGCATCCCTACCTCAGACAGAGTTGATTAGAACTTGGGGATAGGGGTAACTGAGCCAAGCTGGGTCAAAAGTCCCTTCCCTAAAATATTTGAACTTGGAATCTGAGGGGCTATCCAGACAATCTCTCTTCAGAACCTGAAGTTGTAAGGTGTAAATCTTAGGGTACTTTTGGCAGTTGTATGGGAAAAGTTCACCTGTGGAGAAAGAGAATGGCACTCAGGTACAGGGAGAACCAGAGACAAATGTTGATAAGAGAACATTCTGGCAACATCAGGATTGAGGGCTCCTGTATTTAGAGGTTTAGCTGAATCCCTACTCTTCCTGATAATTTTACCCTTCCATTAGTAAATTCCTTTTTTTTTTCTTGCCTAAGGTAGTTCAAAATGAATTATAAAAAAATCCCTAGTTAATATATATTTGTTCCCTGTGCGCATAGACTAGGAAATAAATTCAATGATCATCTAGATTCTAAGCCTAATTTTAAAGGTTATCAACACTAATAAAAGAGAAAAATGGTAATTGGCGTACGAGCTACCCTTTTCATTGGCTAATCAAGGCTATATGCAAATTAACTGCCAACTGAGATGGCAGTTAACTGCCAACAAGATGGCGGTTAATTTGCATATGTAGGCACAATGCAGGGAGGTGAAAGGGAAAGCAGGAAGAAGCCCCCTGCCACTGACAGTGATCGGAAACCCAGGGGGGAGCTAAGAGCTGGGGGGCAGGGCAAAGGCGGCCCTGGGGCCGCCTTTGCCCTGCCCCCCAGCCATGATCGGAGAATCAGGTGCCTTTTCCGCCCTGGCCAGTGATAGTAGGAAGTAGGGGTGGAGCCAGCGATGGGAGCTGGGCACGGTCGAAGCTGGCAGTCCCAGGAGCTAGGGGTCCCTTGCCTGGGCCTAAAGCGAAGCCCACGATCGTGGGGCCGCTGCAGCTGCGGGTCCCCGCTGCCCGGGCCGAACACCTAGGCCAGAGGCGTCAGGCCTGGGCAAGGGGCCGATCCTGCGATTGGAGGGTGATGGGGGTCAACGCCTGAGGGCTCCCAGTATGTGAGAGGGGGCAGGCTGGGCTGAGGGACACCCCCCCCCACACACCCAGTGCACGAATTTCGTGCACCGGGCCCCTAGTCCTATATACTAAAAGGCTAATATGCAAATCAACCAAATGGTGGAACGAAGGGTCATTGTTGTGTGCACCCACCACCAGGGAGCAGAATCTCAGTGCAGGAGCTGCCCCCTGGTGGTCAGTGTGCTCCCACAGGGGTAGCGCCACTCAGTCAGAAGCCAACCTCACAGCTGGTGAGCACAGTAGCGGTGGTGGGAGCCTCTCCCGCCTCCGCAGCAGTGCTAAGGATGCCCAACTGCCGGCTTAGGCCCGCTCCCCATGCGAGTCAGACATCCCCTGAGGGCTCCTGGACTGCGAGAGGGCTCAGGCTGGGCTGAGGGGACTCCCCCACAAGTGCACAAATTTCATGCACCAGGCCTCTAGTAATTAAAATAATAACAGTAGTTATTATTTACTGGACACCTGCCATATGGTCATCAGTATTTCATATATATGATTTGGAATATAATAGGCATCCAAGGTCTACATCCATATCTCCAGTTTATAGGTGAGGAATTTGCAGCCTAAACAAGTTTATTATTCAAAGGTCAAAAGGCAGTTATTGGAAATTAAGAAGCCTCAGTAGTTTCCACGGGTTATTTACTCTGCTGGGTCACATTAAATAAAGAAAATTTGTGATAAGGTCTGGTAAAGCCAAGTGAGTTGATTCACAACACATTAAATTCACCATAAAAATAGTAGTAGTTTGAAATAGAAGAAACCAATGTTAGATAAACTAACATTTAAAAAATTATTAACTCCACATCAAGATAATTTTACATCTATTAAATTGCACAACAGAACAAAACATAATTCTGAAAAGCACAGTATACTATAAACACATTATATTCTGGGGAAATAATACTCTCATACATTGCTCATGGCTGTAGAAACTAGGAAAGCTTTTTTGGAGAGCAATTTGAGAAAAACATTTCAATAGCCATTAAGTGCTCCTATCTTGTGACATGTGTAATTTTACTCCTGGCAAACTAACCTTAGGAAACAACCCAAAACTATATTCACCAAGATGTTTATTTACTAAAGCTAAATTTATAACAAGACAAATTGGACACTTCTGAAATGTGCAAAAATCAAGATCTGTTTAAGGATGAATTTGTGGATTTATTAACTCATTTAATCATCAATGATGAAGTACTTACTGCATGCCAGACACTATGCTAGACACAGAGGTATAGAAAGGTAAACAGGGCAAACACACAGCCCTTCCCTGTGCAAATGCTAGATGTTTATGTGAACAAAGAGAAAACCAGAACATTAAAAAATTATATTTTTATTTATAACTGTTTTTCTTCCTCAAAAGAGGCTTATAACACCAGAAAATAGAATAAACAAATGCAGGATGAGAGAAAGTGCATATTTTTAAAGGAAATCAAAGTTCAGGAGAAATTGTACAGATACCCAGAGCCCTACTTAGCCACTAAAGTTGGAGCTCAAACTTGGTTCTGAGATTCCAGGCAGGCAAAGGAAAAAGGAAGTATTAGTGAGTGATTGACCTTGTTAATGAAAATAAAACACAAAAGTTCCTCAGGAAAAAGCATTTACCCCTTGCATTTTGATAGCTCTCTTTTTGTAAATGGTCTATATGTGATACTATTGATATCTCTTAAGAGTTTGGAAGAGTTTTAAAAATAAAATATTTTAAGCATATGAAAATATATAAAGAATAATGTAATGATCATATGTATATCCCACCCAAGGCCTAAAAAATTATAAAATTACAAAAATGTTTAAAAAATTATAATTAAAGCCCTTTTGTACCTCTCCACAATTCTATTTCTTTGTATCCCTGCCCAGAAATAGTCATTTTCCTGAGTTAAGTGTATCTTTTTTTCAATTTAAGTTATGCAATTTAAATAAAATTTATTCAATTTAAATTTAATTTAGTTCAATTTTCAATTTAATTTATATGTATACATCCATTCAATATATAGCATTATTTTCATGAAATACATAGCATTTCTATAAATGAGAGGTGTGGGACCTCTAGCTCATTCACTTTTTACTGCTGAATAATATTTTATTTTATGAATATGCCACAATTAACAATTGATGCAGTCTCTTCTTGATATTTAGGTTACTGTCTTTTTCTCCTTCATTTTTTTTAAAACTATTTCAAAGCTGTAACAAAAATTTTGCTAAGTATCTTCTTGTCTAATGTATGGAAGTTTGGAACTTTTTTCAGCACTATATCTAGAGTGAAATTGCTAAAGAGAGGGTATGTGCTTTGTTTATCTTTATGTAGGATGGCCATACACCGGTGTAGTCATGTCATTTTAAATGGAGGATAATTACATGTGAAGGTATTCAGTGATTCTGGCCACCATCTCCTTATGCTCCTGCAAGCTTCCTACTCAAGGGATATGAGTGGGATTGAAATTTTAAAAGTACCCTCTGAGCCAGTATCTGATGGCACCTGAGGCAGAGGTAAGGAAACAGAATTGGAGCAAAAGGCATACGTCTGCTATGGCCTCCTGAACCTAAACTCTGATTTCTGTCAGACACATGTGTAGAGAGAAGTCCAAGTTTAGGGAGCAAATCCTCTCAACTCACCTACCCACCACCTGCATGGAGCAGAAGGAAGAGGGAACAAAGTCTGAAAGATGGGACCCTGTGGTAAGTGTGGTCTAACTGGTGGCCGCAAGATACGAAACTGCCCCTCCCTGAAAGAGGAGCTCACTCTTAGGGTGCTGGGGAGGCACGGCAGAGTCCCCATGTCACTGTGGATATTTTATTTTGTTATCGCAGGGATAGTTAAACAACCAATATATTTTTTAAAAGTTTTTCTTAAAGCATAGTAGTGGCATAGATTTCCATCATAAAATTATAATAAGCCTCAGTGATGGAGGGATTGGTTGGGAAGTTCAGACACAGCCAACATTTCTGCTCTGGGAAGCT
This sequence comes from Myotis daubentonii, assembly GCF_963259705.1. Classification (NCBI taxonomy): domain Eukaryota; kingdom Metazoa; phylum Chordata; class Mammalia; order Chiroptera; family Vespertilionidae; genus Myotis; species Myotis daubentonii. Next base: position 30,509,171 of record NC_081852.1, on the reverse strand, counting down.
TCCATTTTCAAGTTATAGTGAAGAGTGAAATTTCATTTAGTGTAATCTAGAGTACCTTGAATGTGATTTAGTCTATTTTTTCAAACCATAATGACTTGATTAATTTCAGAATTATTAATTTACATCTTTTATATAATTGTCAGTATTCATCCTTCTTATAGGTGAATTTATGAGTTCACCATATCTGCAATGTCATTTCTACTATAATAAGAACTTTAAAAAAATTTCAGACAGCATGTATAATTGTAAAGGAAGAACATTTGTATAAAAAAGGCTTTTTACTCTGCTTCCTGCCCATTTGTGACCACCAAAGATGACCTAAATGACTCTCTTCTTAAGATATTATAAAGAAAAAAGATATGGTCATTGCCAAAAAATCATTATATTAACAGGCACTAAATAGCCATTACAAAATACATTTCCTATCCCTCACGCCTTCTAACTCTAATTGCAGATACAATCAATAAACAACAAAAGACTTAAAGTGGTCTGGGGCTGTGAGGTTTATGTAGCTTCTGAGTTTACACTTTCCTCTCTCTCAAGGTCATTCAAAGGATGGTGGGGACCTAGCCAAGTGTTACTTCTTGCTGAGAAACCCTTGAAAGTTCCTAAGGAAACTACACTGCCAGCCCCTTCCCTTTTGGAAAAAAAAAAAACATTTTGTATTTTGCATTTATGTCTTCCTATTCTTTATATATTTTAATCCTCACCTGAGGATATTTTTCCACTGATTTTCAGACAGAGTTATGGAAGGGGGAGAGGGGGGACAGAGAGAGAAACATTAATGTGAGAAAGACACGTTGACCAGTTGCCTCCTGCATGCTCCCCGATTGCACGTGCCCCAACTGGGGCCAGGGATAGAACCCACCATCCTTTGGTCCATGGGATGATGCTCTAACCACTGACCCAAACTGGCAGGGCTCTCTGTTCTTTACTTTTAAAAGACAGGTCTGATTCATAATAGCTCGATATTCCCATTTGAATTTTTCTGTAAGATCACAGGAAAAATTGCTTTGTGTGAATTCACAGCCATTTACCTTCAGTTTCCATGTTATAGGAGAAACTATTAATAATACTGAAATTTCTATTCTGTATAGCAGAAATATAATCAATCGTAAATGATATATCCCCATATAGTGACTCAACTATTATGAGCCACTTCATATGGTCAGTATTCACTAAGTAAACTTTTTATTAAAACCCCACATAATCATTCTTTCCCATAATAAGAAATCTAATTTTCCTCAGTAGTTTAAACCTAAAAACATGGCCTGCTATTCAGGACAGTCATCAATGTGACCCCCACCTGCCTTTCCACTCCATTTTCAGCCACCCTTTATACTGTAGTCCGTGAGTCTACATCTAATCATCTAGTCAGAGTCCCCAGGACACCTCATTCCCACCTTTGTACCTTTCCTCATGTCCTCTCCTCAATTTGCCAAATGCATACTCACCAAGCACTATGTGTAGAGAGCTGAAGAGGACAAAGAGAGAGCAGAAATGAATAAACCAAAGTCCATTCCCCCTCCTTTCTACCCATTTGTGACAGGGTGAATAACAGCCCTCAAAAGTTGTCGTCCACAGAACCTATGAATATGCTACCATATATGGCAAAAAGGACTTTGTAGATGTGATGAGGTTAAAAATCTTGATCTGGGGAGATTATCCTGGATTATTGGAGTGGGTCCTAAATGTAATCACAAGAATCTTTTTTAAAATATATTTTTATTGATTTCAGAGAGGAAGCGGGAGGGAGAGAGATATAGAAACATTAATGATGAGTGAGAGAGAATCATTGATCGGCTGCCTCCTGCAAGCCCCACACTGGGGATTGAGCCTGCAACCCCGGGCATGTGTCCTGACCAGGAATCAAACCGTGACCTCCTGGTTCATAGGTCAATGCTCAACCACTGAGCCACGCTGGCCAGACACAAGAATCTTTATAAGAGAGAGGCAGGAGGATTGGGGTAGCAAGGGGGTTGGCTATGTCACACTGTGAAGATTGAAGTGAGGCAGCTAGGAGCCAAGGAATGTCAGGAGCCTCTAGAAACTAGAAGAAGCAAGGAGCACACTTATTCCTAGAGCCTGCAGAAGAAAACAGCTGTGCCAACACCTTGATTTAAGCCCCATCAGACTCATTTTAGACATTTCATCACTCCAATAAGAAACCTCATGCTCCATGGACACTGGGGCAATGGGGGCTTGTCCTGGGGGGCAGGAGCGGCGGCGGTTGAGGGGAGTCAAGGGGGGGCGGGGAAGGAGATATATGTGATACTTTAAACAATATAAAAAAAAAGATACCTCGTGCTCATTTTAAATTAATTCCTCAGATCTTATAACATAGAAACCCATTCCTATATGATCATATTAACCAATGTCACCCCAATAAACTTAATTTAAAGTAAAAAATAAAATAAAATAAATTCCTGTTGCATTCCCTGCTCCAGGAACCACTAATCTATTTTCTGTTTCTATAGATTTGCCTTTTTAAATATACCATCCTTCCTATGAATCTTTAGAGTACTATCAATCATATTTTATGTGAGAAGTATATACCTGAAGACTTCACATAACTCAAAATTGATATATCTTTATATTAATATTCTCATAGAAGAAATTCATACATTTAATGTATAAATCTATAATCTTTATAAATTTGCTTTAATTCTGGTTATTTTTTCACTATCATCTCTAATCTTTAGAAGAAATTCTTGGATGGTAGGAATTTCTTTAGCTTCTTTCATGCATTTTATTTTTCATTTTCATTTATTGTTCCAAAGATCTTGGTTTCTGGGCAACTTTTTTTAATGTTAATATTAGCATACCAGCATGACCACATAATGAACACTTAGATGCCTTCGTTATAGAAAAAAAATTGAATTATAATAATAGTGTTAAAATAATAGTATAGTCATCATCAAAATCACATGTATATAAACAATAGTAAGCAACTCTGAAAAAGGATGTTGGGTATTTTTATTTACCACGTATAATGGTACCAACATTGTGCCACAGCTGAAAGACAAAATACGGTTTACACTTCACTCAGCCATCTGTGAAATTTAGACACATTTAAAAAAATGGAGGGCAAAACGTATTATTAATTTTTTATTATTCAATTCCAAATTCATATAAAATCTAAATCTCATTTATTCTATCACATATTTAATACATAATACAAAACCTTTATTATCCTACCTGCCCAATTTTTTTAGGTATACCTGAAACTTTCTTAAATTTTATATTTTTCCTCTCCCATTATTTGCTTCCCCCCTCCCTCACTTCCAGCTCTTTGTCTAGGCTACTGAATAGCATTTTGCTCAAAAACTATTCAATCTATTGAAGACAAGTACCTCTTTGAAGCTCTACAAATAATCACTCTAAACAAATGGCAATTTATGTTACAGTAAAATAAGGTTTCCCTATTTCACTCATGTGCTTCTAAGAATGAAAAGAGGGAAAAATGAATCACTGTCAACTTATAAAAGATTTTATGTGTCTCTGGTATCCTAATTTGGAAGAAGATTTCAAAATATTATCAGTTTCAGTTCTCCAGAGTACTTATCTTTTTTGGTATGAAAAATCACGTTCATATAAATCTAAGACCCTTTTTCCTTAGTAATGATAATGCTCTTAAGCAGGAATTAATTTTTTGTGAGCGGAAATCTAAGCTTTAGCTCAAATTAAAATGTCCCCCATTGATATCAATCAATCAATTAACAAGGTTATATCTAGCAAGATAGAGTGACGGCATTTTAAGTCACATATGTGGTTCTCCAAAGATATGAGTTCAGTTAGCATTGATTTACAGGTAAAACTTCAAAATCCTAGTATGAACTACAAGAGAATGGTTGTCATTAGTTCTTTAAACGCTACTCCCAATGGAACATTTTCACAGTGGAATTTTTTCACATAATTTTGTTCAATAAAATAGGTTTAAAAAAAAGATTACAAAGTTATTTAAATTCTAAATTATAGCTTTTGGCATTCAGCCTTGAGTCCAAGTTCAAAGGTCAGGTTATTACATACCCTTCTTTGTGATCTTCGCCAGTTTCTGTGAACCAGGTTACATAAAGTGAACAAGGACAAGGGAATCTAGTTACTATGCTTCATGGATTTAGACATCTTGAGTAAAGCTTAGTTGTAATTTGTCATAATGGGGCAATGGAAATAGGATAGAATAGATTATCTGTGTGTGTGTGTGTGTGTGTGTGTGTGTGTGTGTGTGTGTGTGTGGAGGTGGGGGGGGTAAATAGTTCTCAGATACAAAGTTTTTTTGTGTGTGTTTGCCTTTGTTTTATAAAATTATACATCCAAAGAAAAAGAAGTTGCTTTTTTTGGAAACTCTCTCTTATGAAATGGGATTCTTGAATTATGTAGTATAAGAAGTAAAAAAAAACACCTGAATCTTCATTTTCTCTACCCTAATATACAATATAGTTAGAAGCGTGATTTGGGGGGAAAGATATTAACCTTCAAACAAGGTTGTTATGTTTTAAAACAAAAATATCTAACTTTTATTTGGCTCTTGTTAAATGCCAAGCACTTTTACCTGTATGACCTCATTAAACCCAAACAATAATTGATGAAGTAGGTAATATTGTCATCATCCCCATTTTAGTGATACGGAAACAAAATTAGAGACATTGGAGAATTTGAATAGTATCGTGGAGGTGAGCATGGAAGAGCTAGAATGTGATCCTTGGCTTTCTGCCTGCAGAGCCTGAGCAGGTAATCACTGTGCCACAACTGGCCAAGGACCTAAAGGACACAGATAGAGTTGCTCATGCAGAGAACACATGCCATCCTCCCTTCTGATTTTGAGATTTGTGTTAATGTTCCCATAATGATGTTATTTTTCCCAAAAGCTTCACAGTTAAATTGTTACTGTGAATTGTACTAGTTGCCATTATAAGTTCATCTGCTAAGGAGTAACTTTAATGTCCCATATTATAAATGATGAAACAGAAATTTAGAGATTTAGCAAAGAACATGACAGTGCCAAGGTTCAAAGGTAGAACTTCTCACTCCAACCTCAGTTCTCCTTTTGTACACCAAAGTGGTTTAAAATTGGCTTGATATACATTTGGAACACCAAATTTATACTTAATTTGGTTACTATAAGTAATTTAAACAGTTCTGAAGCTTACTCAAAGCCTGAATGTAATGCCAGTTAAAAAAGAGCTGATCAAAGAATTAGAAAGAGAGCAACAAGAAAAGCCCAGAATGAGCAGAAGGAAGGAGATAATAAAGATTAGAGCAGAAATAAATGACATAGAGACCAAAAAAACAACACAGAAAATCAATGAAACAAAGAGCTGGTTCTTTGAAAGGATAAACAAGATTGACAGACCTCTAGCCTGGCTCACCAAGAAGCAAAGAGAAAGGACCCAAATCAACAAAATCAGAAATGATAGAGGCGAAATAACAACAGATCCCACAGAAATACAAATGATTGTTAAAAAATACTATGGACAACTCTAATCCAACAAACTAGACAACCTGGAGGAAATGGACATATTCCTAGAAAAATACAACATTCCAAAACTTAATCAGGAAGAATCTAAAAATCTCAACAGGCCAATAACTATGGAAGAAATTGAAGCAGTCATCAAAAAGCTTCCAGCAAACAAAAGCCCAGGACCAGACGGCTTCACAGGGGAGTTTTACCAAACATTCAAGGAAGAACTAAAACCTATCCTCCTCAGACTACTACAAAAAATCCAAGAGGAAGGAACACTTCCAAGCTCATTCTATGAAGCCAGCATCACCCTAATACCAAAACCAGGTAAAGACAACACAATGAAAGAGAATTACAGGCCAATATCCCTCATGAACATAGATGCCAAAATCCTCAACAAAATATTAGCAAATCGGATCCAGCAGTACATCAGAAAGACCATACACCACGACCAAGTAGGATTTATCCCAGGGATGCAAGGATGGTACAATATCCGCAAATCAATAAATGTGATACATCACATAAAAAAATTGAAAGAAAAAAACCACATAGTCATATCAATTGATGCAGAAAAGCATTTGACTAAATCCAACACCCATTTTTGATAAAAACTCTCAGCAAGGTGGGAATTGAAGGATCATACCTCAACATAATAAAAGCCATATATGACAAACCCACAGCCAACATCATACTTAATGGACAAAAACTAACACCATTTGCCCTAAGAACAGGAACAAAACAGGGATGCCCACTCTCACCACTCCTGTTCGACATAGTACTGGAAGTATTAGCCATTGCAATTAGACAAGAAGAAGAAATAAAAGGCATCCAAATTGGAAAAGAAGAAGTAAAACTGTCCTTATTTGCAGATGACATGATACTATACTTTAAAAACCCTAAAGACTCCATCAATAAACTATTAGACTTAATAAAAGAATTTGGCAATGTAGCAGGATACAAAATTAACACCAAGAAATCTGAGGCATTTCTATACACCAAAAGTGAATGTGCAGAAAGAGAGACTAAAAAAGCAATCCCATTTACCATCGCACCAAAAAAATTAAGCTTCCTAGGAATAAACTTAACTAAAGAGGTAAAAGACCTCTACTCAGAAAACTACAGGACGTTGAAAAAAGAGACAGAGGAAGACATAAAGAGATGGAAGAACATACCATGTTCTTGGATTGGTAGAATCAACATCATTAAAATGTCCATACTGCCCAAAGCAATCTATAAATTCAACGCACTTCCCATTAAAATACCAATGGCATATTTCACAGACCTAGAACGTAATCTCCAAAAATTCATCTGGAATAAAAAACGACCCCAAATAGCTGCAGCGATCCTGAGAAAGAACAAAGTAGGTGGGATCTCAATACCAGATATCAAGCTGTATTACAAAGCCACTGTTCTCAAAACTGCTTGGTACTGGCACAAGAACAGGCATATAGATCAATGGAATAGAATAGAGAGCCCAGAAATCGGCCTGAACCAATATGCTCAATTAATATTTGACAAAGGAGGCAAGAACATACAATGGAGCCAAGATAGTCTCTTCAATAAATGGTGTTGGGAAAATTGGACAGATACATGCAAGAAAATGAAACTAGACCACCAACTTACACCATACACAAAAATAAACTCAAAATGGATAAAGGACTTAAATATACAACGGGAAACCATACAAATACTAGAAGAATCCAAAGGCAACAAAACCTCAGACATATGCCGAAGCAATTTCTTCACTGATACAGCTCCTAGGGCACTGGAAACTAAAGAGAAAATAAACAAATTGGACTACATCAAAATAAAAAGCTTCTTCACAGCAAAAGAAACCATCAACAAAACAACAAGAAAACTCACTGCGTGGGAAAACATATTTGCCAATGTCATATCTGATAAGGGCCTACTCTCCAAAATTTATAGGGAACTCATACAACTTAACAAAAGGAAGATAAACAATCCAATCAAAAAATGGGCAAAGGATCTAAATAGACACCTTTCAAAAGAGGACATTCAGAAAGCCAAGAGACATATGAAAACATGCTCAAAGTCACTAATCATCCGAGAGATGCAAATCAAAATAACAATTAGGTACCATCTCACACCTGTCAGAATGGCTATCATCAACAAATCAACAAACGACAAGTGCTGGAGAGGATGTGGAGAAAAAGGAACACTTGTGCACTGCTGGTGGGAATGCAGACTGGTGCAGCCACTGTGGAAGACAGTATGGAGTTTCCTCAAAAAACTACAAATGAAACTCCCATTTGACCCTGTGATCCCACTTCTAGGAATATATCCTAGGAAACCAGAAACACCAATCAGAAAGGATATATGTACCCCTATGTTCATAGCAGCACAATTCACCATAGCTAAGATCTGGAAACAGCCTAAGTGCCCATCTGTAGATGAATGGATTAGAAAACTGTGGTACATCTACATGATGGGATACTATGCTGCTGTAAAAAAGAAGGAACTCTTACCATTTGCAACAGCATGGATGGAACTGGAGAGCATTATGCTAAGTGAAATAAGCCAGTCATGAAGGAAAAATACCACATGATCTCACTCATTTCTGGATAATAAAGACCATTATAAACTTATGAACAAAAATAGATACAGAGGCAGAGCTGCCTCGAACAGACTGTCAAACTACAGCAGGAAGGCCGGGGAGGGTGGGAGGGCAGGAGGGGGGGTGGGTAAGAGATCAACCAAAGGACTTGTATGCATGCATATAAGCATAACCAATGGACATAAGACACTGGGGGGTAGGGGAGGCCAGGGGATTGTCAAGGGCGGGGGGAAAAAGGAGACATATGTAATACCCTTTGTAATACTTTAAGCAATAAAAATAAATAAATAAATAAATAAAAATAATAAAAAAAGAGCTGAGTTGCTACAGCTACTGCAGACTTCTTTGTATCAGCACAGAACAGTGAAGGCATATATTCTTTTTTCTTAGCTTCTGTGTGAGGAAAGATTAATGTTTCTTACAGCTACCCCAGATGTCTCTGTGCATTGATCAATGAGCCAACAAGCATTTATTGAACACCAACTGTGCAATAAAGGAGTCGACACAAAATAAATGTTAAAGAAAATCAAGCCATTAGGAACTTAAAATGTAGGCAGATATGAAAGCCCATAGCACTAGCCGATGCCTTTGGGCTCAAAATGTAATCCCTGAGCTTGTCCTCATTGTGGTCTAGTCTTTGAATGGAATCAAATTTTTAAAAAAGCAATCAAACTCCAAAGGTCTGGAGGAACAATGTTCATCCTTATGGTTTTCCTTAAAGAAGCAAAGTGGAAATTTTACATAGCATCCCCAGAAATTTCCTAAAAAAATCTTTCATAAACATCTTTCTCTCTTCTCAAATTACCCTGTTCATGGAAGCTGCTTGATTCTCTCCCCTCCCATCCACTGTTTATTGTTCTCACTGCTTGTTGCTGACCTAATTCACTCCCTTCTATCTCAAACACACAGGGCTCTAGACGTGTACCAGTAAAAGCCCTACCACAGACATCCCCATCAACTTTCATTTTTCTCCAGTAGCAGTTCCTCATCTTACTAGAATCAGTTACTGGGAATTGCAGTAAGGAATCGTTACAGAGGATGTTCAAGAGAGCTTCCATTCACCGTGCCATTTTTGTTAAAATGGTTTGAAGAACCAAGAAGGTATAGCAGCTGGTTACGGCAACAGGAATTCTTACTTCCAACAAGTCTCTTTTTTCCCAGCATGAAGGCTGCAGGCTTCCTGATAGAAAGAAATCTGGATCTATGTTTCAGTGCCAAGAAAATTTCTTCACGATTTGTATCCTGCAGCCTTTCAGAGTCTACTCATTTTCTTACACCTTATGGATTTTCCCTGGTTATAGATTCTTGGCTTCTTACCATAGTTTTTATCTGATTATTTGTTTATATTTTTGTCTAGTCCTTTATTTCTGTTTTAATTTTGTTTTGCCATTGTCATTTCTTTGTATACATTAAAAAGTGTTCATTAAAAAGCAGTTGCAATGAGTAAAAAGTAAAAATTTTCCCTCTAACTAACCCAATCTCCAGTTAGACACAGTTAATAGTTCAGGGTTTATCTGTATGTAGACATTTACATACAAACACACAAACACAGACACATACAGAGACACACACAGACACAGACATTTAAAAACACTGTGTTTTTGCCTGGCTAGTGCAGCTCAGTGATTGAGCATCGACCTATGAACCAGGATGTCACGATTCAATTCCTGATCAAGGCACAGGCCCCGGTTGCAGGCTTGATCCTCAGTAGAGGGCATGCAGGAGGTAGCTGAGCAATGATTCTCTCTCATCATTGATGCTTTTATTTTTTACTCCCTCTCTTCCTCCCTGAAATCAATAAGAAAACATATTTTTTACAAGACAATGTTTTTATTGGTAAGCAAACTTTTTAACCTACTAATAAATCAAGGACAGCTTTCTACTTAAGTATGTATAGACTTATCTTATTCTCTCTAGGGAATAGGGCATTTTATTAAGTCTCCTTGGTTTTAGATCCTGCCTTTGTCACACAAACTATTTCTCTTCCCTCATGCTCCATATTCCTTTCCCACACTCAGCTCAGGGCCTTGCAAACTAGAGGGACATACCAGTGGTAAAGTGGACTTGGCTTTAACTATCTCATGAGAGCCAATTATTAAAATTTTGGGAATTTTGGCAAGCTTGTTAAACTTGGCCATTAAAAAATTAAATTATCCAAACTTATAATTGAATAAATTAGAATTTTTTTAAAGTGTAATAACTCAAAGATTATCGCTTTCTAATCATTTTATTGAGCTACCTGGCCTAGTGAGTTTTCATTGGCAGCTTGAAATCAGCCATGATGAGAATATTTAACCTCTGGAAACTGATAAATGCTACAAATTGGAGCTTGACTTATATTTGTATTGTTTAGGCTTTAAAGGGTGATAAAGAAAATGTATATTGAACTGAAAAGTTTGTTGATGGTCATTAGACTGTCAATATCACACACAGCATTTGAAAATTACCATTTTCAGCCAAGAAATCATTTACCTCATAGTCAAATGAGTTATTTCACCGTTGTACATTAAACATTTATGTTGGAACTACACTTGATTGTCAGTGAGGTGAGTAATTTTTTGGCCAAACTGAATAATCATCACAGTTTGGTTTTGTGAAACTAATGTTGGCAATAGCATTATAAAAACTGACAGATTTTGCAAGAAATAGCAAGTCTTCCTGAAGTTATAGGTAAATGGAATTTATAATAAAGTGTACTGTACTATTTTATTATTTGTACATGGTGTGATATTCATCCTTTATACCAATAAAATATATAATAAAGTTATGTTTGTACATATATGCCTACTATTTTTTTTTTGCAGAGCTGGTTGTTAAACGTTGGCCAGCACAACATTGCACAGAACCTTGGGCTCTACTTGCCTAGAAGGAGAATTTAGGAGGGAAGTATAATGTGTAATTTATTACTAACCTTAAGTGATGTTTCTGGATTTCAGTTTGTTCCTTTTTAAAATGAGGACTGTGAGTGATTTTTAACCAATATTTTTCTTTCATGGATTCTTTTGGGAACTGAATGAAAGCTTTGGGCACTGTCTACACACACACACACACACACACACACATACACACACACACACAAACACTTGCAAGTTATTTCTTGGGGTTTATGGGCTCCTTTAAATTCATCTAAGTCAGTGGTTCTCAATCTTCCTAATGCCGCGACCCTTTAATACAATTTCTCATGTTGTGGTGACCCCCAACCATAAGATTATTTTCGTTGCTACTTCATAACTGTAATTTTGCTACTGTTATGAATCATAATATGAATATCTGATATGCAGGTTGTATTTTCATTGTTACAAATTGAACATATTTAAAGCATAGTGATTAAACACAAAAACAATATGTAATTATATATGTGTTTTCCAATGGTCTTAGGCAACCCTTGTGAAAGGGTCGTTCGACCCCCAAAGGGGTCGCGACCCACAGGTTGAGAATCGCTGATTCCAGGCTAAGGATTTATGTACGCTCTGAAAATCCCCCTGGCTCCAGAAGTTAGAAATCTGTGATGTCAAAACCCAATCCGATAAAACAATTATAAAAATATTTAGAGAAACTAGTCTTTCCTCTGCTTCAGCAGCAAAATCAGAATAATGCAAGTTGGAGTTAAATCAGCAAATAGATTTATTTCCAAAAAAAGATAACTGAAGAACCCACAAGCTGAATCCACATGACAAGTCCTCCTACAGAAAAATCTTTGTTCCTAAATTTGAAATGTCCCATGTCTACTGCACATAAGATAATATTATTATTAGCAGACAGAAAATTTATCACTACATGGATTTCAGCAAATATTTATTTTGTATTTCTAAGAAGTGGAATGTTTCTGTAGGGAAGGTAAGAGCTATGTCGATAAATGTAAAAGTATTTTTCATTCCTTCAGTGTTAAGCAGGTTATGAAGTAGGACATGGAAAATAAGATACACACTTTTTTAAGCTGCCTGGAAAACTAATTTCAGTTTCTCAAAGAACACTGCCCTGCTTATCAGGGGCAGCAGATTCCTTTTCGAATAAGGTGGCCTGAGAATTTAGATATCTCAACAATCAGGTTCAGTAATGGCCGAGGCCCATCATACATGGTGATCACACAATGACTTACAAAGTTCACTCAGCATTCTCACTTCAGAGACCTAAAAGCACATGCTAGAAGCAGGTCAAAAGCAAGGAGTTTCAACAAATTGTTAGTAGTAGCAAAACTATAACATGATAAATGTCCATCGCTACCTGTAAATGCGTGCCATGTAATTGCCATGTGGCCATTTAGATTGCTATCTATCAAAACGTAAAACCAAATGCAGATAGCATAAAAAGGTCAGTTACAAAACTGTATGTTTTAACATGACCATCTATACAAAGATTTTAAAAAGGATATACATGTCAATATTCATGGAAAAAATAAAACTATGCAGCAAAATAATACTAATGGATATTTCTAAATGATAAATGTAAAAACAACAACACCATTTTCATGTTTTTATTTTTTCTCCAATGAATATGTTATTTCCATAATCAGAAAGAAAAATATAATAAATAATTCTCACCAGAAGGATAAAAGGTCCTATTACATAAAACCTATCACTGTCTAGATTTTTATATTGGTTTATGTTTTTACCAAAACGTTAAAAATCCAAATAGTTTTTTAACTGCATTTATTTTTAACTCTCTTGGTATGCTCTATTTTAAATACATGAGTTTTAACCCAAAATAATCTTCATCATCTCTGATAAATTGAAAGTAATCATTCCTGATAGCAAAAGGAACACCCCCTCTCTGTAAAATGAAAGCATTTTACAGTTCATTCAGCAAAATATTAGCAACCACTGAGGCTTCACTCCTGGCTTATCAGAGAGGAGTTGCCTCTCCTTAGCTCTCAAGTAGCCCAGCCTCACAACACAGTGAGTGCAGGAAGCTCATCCTTATTTGTTTTCCTTCCTATGCATTATTAGCTCTAGACTCCTAGAGAAGAAAATAATCATTATTGGTTTATTGGTTCCTGATGTTTGGATTCACACAGACATAAAAATTAGGACAGATGTATTTCTCTTTGATGAATAGAGCTATCACCTTTTTAACTCTCAATCACTAAAGAATTATTGAGCATCTATTTGTATTAGGTGTATTGAAGCATACTTAAGTTTGTAAGATACAACCTCTGCTCTGAAAGTACTACATAAGCGATAACTCCCAGATGTCAAACTTAAAGATAGTGCAGAATCCAAGCTCAAAAGAATCTGCTCCCAAAAGATTAACACTTGGACTCTTAAGTATACTTTATTTGAATATACTGCACCCAGAATTGTATATGCCAGTCTGAAAAAATTTCAGCTGTCAAATTCTATAAACAAAGAGAGTCAATTGTGCCTTAATTATAGGCAGACTGGGTGATGAATCACTTGGTGTAAAATGGTATTCAGTCCTATGACCAAAAAGAAATCTGTCTCCACCAAGACTTCAAGCAACCTGCAATTCTAGTATTAGAGCTTTAATGCTTTGAATTTTGAAGATTTTTTTACCCTTTAAATATCTCCCTATGAATGGACAATGTCCTTTGGGTGACAGCAGCTAAACCACTATTAGCTCGCAATTTGGAAAAATTAGTAAAGGCTTTTGTGTCTGGGATGCAGACATTCAAGGGGAAAAGGAAAAATAAATGGGATACCAGGAGAGGGCATATTGAGGGCACCAAAAGCAGAGGTGGACTGATGCAAACACACACCCACACATTCCCTCCCTCCCTCCCTCCCTTCCTTCCTTCCTTTCTTTCCTTAGCCCAGGACTGGCTCAAGCTGGAAAGGTTTATATTCACTTATACTTTATCAGTCAGTACTAGCTATTGAATAGATAATGATTAACACCAAAAATGACTAATGATTATTAAGATTTACCTGCAAAGGGGACAGGGGTGAGCAGGGGAAGGGGAGAGCAGTCATGCTATCTGCATTCAGAATGAAATAATTCAATATGTGACAAATGACACCAGGCAGGATAGTGGTAATATTATTAATAGTACCAGTCATAATAACCAGTTTAAAGTGCAAAAAATTAAAGATCACAAGTAGATTTCCATATGTCATCAAATTAAGCACATTCTTATCTTCACATTTATGTTTTCAAAGAGTGTAAGACACCCAGCCCTTCCTGAAGGAAAAAGAAAAAAGCTCTAATAAACAAACCAAAATTCCAAACCTTGAACACTTTCCTCTGTCTTTGTTATTTTTATCTGCTCTCTTTTCTAGAATGAATAACTGCTAACATTCTGGGAGATTCATAAGTTGGCCTAGAGCTATTATTTCCACTGGTTGACCTTCACGTGAATCAGAAGCAACTGAAGTTTTTTGTTTTTGTAATTACAACTTCTGGAGTGGTCAAACTTCATTTGGGTCAAGGCCAGCTGGTGGAGAGTATGCAACCCAGACAAGTGAGGCATCTGTCAAAAAACAAACATATGCTTCTCCATCCCAGTGACATTTGAGAAGAGGTCCTCCTTCCATTTAGGAAACGTGCTTTGCACATGTGTCAAGCAGACACCAAGCCACTCAAACCTGACAGCCTGCTTATACTTAATGCCTGGACCTTAGGAAAGGCTGAGCCTGAAGAGAATGAGCCTGAAGAGAATGGTTGGCAGTCTCGGAGTGAGGTTTCCAAACTTTTCCAAGCCAGAGGAAAAGAGTAAGGGTGTATATTGTGACTCTCCATCCTGAATTTACTAGAAGAGCCAACATTTTAAATGATCTCTCATTGTCCACAAAAGTATGATCACATCTGTCATGTACCCTGATTTGGGGTTCAAAAAGAAAATGGTCCATGTATTTATGGATTGAGTCACTCCCTGGACAATAGTTCATGATTATAAAATGATGCAATAGGATTGTTAGCTTGGTTTAAATTTATTTTATTAAACAAGGGGGAATTAATCTTGATGTTAACCCACTTTGTTTCATACACTGAATGTTACATACTAAAATGTCATTGAATATAATCGACTTTCTATCTGACCATGATCCAGGCAAAAGGACAAGAGATAAAAAGGAATACATTAACTAAAATACTAAATAATAATGGAATTTTAATGTTAATCAGATTTAATGATTACCTAAGGATTAGGGAGAAAAAACTTTTATAAAAATAAAGTTTCTGGAATTTCTGAATCATTTTTAAAAGTATCAAACAGTGAATGCAATTAAATCTCTTTTTATGGGTTCAGGGTCAGCATTCTGTAATTTGTGGGGGCGGGGGCAAAGAGGAGGGTTATTTCTGAGAACAGATTGTCAGACACTCCGTCAGACAATCCTGCTTTCTGCTAAAGTCCTCCCTAAGACTGCATGTGCACACTTGTGGTAATTTTCCAGCTAATAAACAGAGTATATTTAGTCATTGGATTAAATTTGGACTGTCCGTAAAACAGATTCTAAACAGTATTTGGGACAGTGAACTTTAAAAATTACATGCAAAACAATAGCTATTTTGTTTTTTAACTTGTCTAAATGATTTCAGTTCTACTTAATATTGATGGTTCTATTTAGTAGGATGCTGTATAATAAATCTGCCTACTTTCTATGTGTCAGGCATTTTGCTACCTGCTATGATCACGTGATCAAAGTTTTACTGCCATTTTTTCAGACTGCTTCTCTGAATTCTAGATGTTTGTTCTTATTTTCATGTGAATGCCTGACTATATCTTTGTCTGGTGTTTGTGGGAGGCGTTTGTGAACCTTGAATAAGAAACACCATCTGTAGTTCATTTCTTTGGCATCCATTTAGAGGGTCCATTTAAATGTTTTTTTTGGTATTTAAAACCAAACTGCTGTGCTACCCTCTGGTTGCTTCGCATACAATCTAAGGGAAGTTTTGGCTACCTTTGCCTCCTACAGACCTTTCTCTGTCTGGAATTTCATGGTTTCTATCACAGCCTAGTTGAATATCCACTCATCTCATCAGGTGGACATGCTTTATTTTTCAGTTATAACTGCAGACACATTTTGAAACAAATTAGAGCAATCCTGCTTTCTGCTGAAGTCCTCCCTAAGACAGCATGTGCACACTTGTGGTAATTTTCTAGCCAATAAACGGAGTATATTTCCTAACAGTTCAGATATGCTGTTATTTTCCATTTTCAGTTCTCTTTGTTTGATGCCTGCAGATCAGGGGAGAACCAGGAAAAATCCCACTTTATTTGCTGTACATTTTGTCAAAGATTTTTCATGCTCCCTCATGCCAGTATCCAGGGGTGGGGGTAGTAAATAACCCACGCTGTGACACTTATAGTCTAATTATGATAAAACATCACATCTTTCCAATTAGCTTCACCTCAGATTCAGAAGGCTTAAATGTAATCTACACTGAGGGCATATCTTCATCAAGCCTAGCCAGGAAGCAGAAATACATTTCTTCCTTCATTATTCAAAGAGCAATTTCTTTCTTCTTTTTTTAAGATGACAATAGTCTATCAAATTCACAACATTTTCATAATAATTGGACCTTGACTACAATATAGAGGGCCATTCATCAAAACTTCTTGTTTGAAATTTTTAAAACTTAAAAGGTGAACATTAAGACAAATCTGGTTTTAGCTCTGACACATAAAGAGCTTAGAAACTGTCACTCCCATCATTAGAATAAGGAAAAGCTGAACAAACTGAAAATCAATGGATTTGTTGGATCATCGGAGAATTTAGGTCATAGGGCAGACAGCCAGTCTGAAATCTAGAGAGACAGAACACAAACACAACGAAGATCAGCTTATCCAGAGCAAAAGCCACTGGAGCCATAAGTAGATGGAAATATTTAAATCATTATTTTGATGAATTGCTGGAAGCTGAGTGTAGTTTTAGGGGGAGGACTGCATAGGTGAGTTTTTGGAGCTGCCAAAAGGCATACATTCACAGAGATTTTTTTTTTTTTAAAAAAAGGTGCCCCAAGATAAGGGGAGAGAAAGACATCCATTCACAGAAGATGGGGAAAAGCCACAGGGTATGGGGAGACAAAGGAAACAAACTTTCACAGAGGATAGAGAAATGCCCGACAAATGGGAGAAAGAGGAAAACAGATTTTCACAGGAGATAGAGAATTCTACCACTGAAGGGGGAGAGGAAAAAGGGGGCACCATGTGGGTTTTGAGCTTTGAAGCTGATATTCTACCAACCAGCAGGCAGTATGAAGAGACAAAGAACTGCAGCCCTTATAAACATTGGCAAAAAGGCGCTTAGTGGGTTACCTCCTTTGGGACCCCCCACCCTACCTGGGAGTCTGTACTTGCTTTCAAAAATATTTCTACCCTTTTCATCTACCATCTTTTGTCCCTGGCTTCAGTCTTCGAATCCATCTGGACAAGAACCCGGGAAAGAAATCACCCTTGCATCCTGCTCAGGAAAACAACCCATGAGAATGAGAAATTCCTGGGGGCCTCAGTTTTAGGGAGACCCCCACACTTTCATAGATATTACCTCCAAGAAGCAAACCAGGTTCTCACAATGAAGAGCCAAGAAAAACACCTCGGATCTTTCGTAAGGGAAGGAAAGGCAATCGTCTAAAACCGTGCTCTGTGTGTTCCCCATAAAAAGGGCTACTCTCCACTGAAAAAGACTGTAGCAGAGCCTTATGTCACATAGGCAGGGGACCAACTTGCCCACCCAGCCCTCTCCTGCCTCCTGTCTCACCCAGGGAGGGCAGGGAGGGGGGGGGAAGGTAAGAAACTTCTGTGAAACTCATATCCCAAGAACAGAGGCTCACTAAAAACTGAGATTTTATCTTAAGAGTATAGAATACTACTCCTATCCCATTCCTTATCACCACAACTCCAGTATAACAACAGATTACAGCTACAAGATTCAGACTCTTCAAGGAGTTTTTAGGGAAACCCAACAATAATAGTGGCAAAAATATTAAGAACACTAGAGGAATTTGAGGTTCACAGCACCTACAGCCATAACAAATATTAAATAGAGCCCAACTCATAGCCAGGTTCATATAAAACATCATGCGTAAGAGAAAATATTGCAAATCATATATCCATAAGGGCTTAATATTCAAAATACATGAAAAACATACAACTCAATAGCAAAAACCCACATAATCCAATTTTTTTAAATGGGCAAAGGATAAGAATAAATATTTTCCGAAGGGAGACATACAATGGACCAACAGGTACGTGAAAAGGTGTTCAGCATCACCAATCATGAAGGAAATGAAAATCAAAACCACAATGAAATATGGCTATCATCAAAAAGATAAGAAATAAGGGTTGGTGAAGATGTGGAGAAGAGGGGATCTGTGTGCATTGTTACTGGTAACATAAAATGGTTCAGCCATTATGGAGAACAGTATGGAGGGTCCTATAAAAATTAAAAATAGAACTACCATAAGATCCAGCCATCTCATTTCTGGGTGTATATCCGAAGGAAATAAAAACAGGATCTCGAAGAGATATCTGCACATCCATGTTCACTGCAGCGTTATTTACAACAGCCAAGATATGAAAACAACCAAGTGTCTATCAACAGATGAATGGATAAGCATGTGATAATCTCCACAACATGAATAACCTTGACAGCATTGTGTTAAGTGAAATAAGTCAGATAAAGATAAATACTGATAAATATAATATCACTTATATTGTGGAATCCTAAGAACCCAAACTCACAGTAATGAGACTAGAATAGTGGTTACCAGGGACTAGAGAGTGGAAAAATAGGGAAATTTTGCTAAAAGTGTGCAAACTTTGAGTCATAAAATATCAGGAACAATGAAACAAAAGAAGATCTAACTAACTGGGGAGGTATTATAGGTTTATCTATTAGAAGACTAAATATTGTTAAGATGTCAATTATTCCCAACTTGATCTATAGATTCACTGAAATTCCAATCAAAATCACAGCAAACTATTTTGTAGATATGGACAAATTGATCCTAAAGTTTATATGGAAAGGCAAGGCTCACAATAGCAAACACAATACTGAAGAAGCATGAGGAGGAAGAAAAGGAGGAGAAGGACAACAATAATAACAAACTCTGAGTCTTACTATAAAGACATAACAATCAAGACAGCACAGTATTGTCAATTGTATAGAACAGAAAGCCCAGAAATAGACCCACATAAGTAAAGTGAATTTTAACAAAGAAGCAAAAACAATTCCATAATGAAATAATATTTTTTTTAAATGGTGCTGGAACAACTGTCATTCATATGCAAAAAAAATTAAGTGAGACAAAGACCACACTCCTTTCACAAAATTTAAATTAAAATGAATCATAGACCTAAATGTAAAACACAAAACTGTAAAACTTCTAATATATTATTATTAGGAATTACAAATTAAAACAATGACCTACCACTACATATATATTAGAAAAGCTAAAATCCAAAACATTTACATGATCAAATACTAGTAAGGATGAAGAGCAACAGAAATTCTCATTCATTGCTGGTAGGAATTCCAAAATATTACGCCAGTTTTGCAATTTTTTACAAAGCTAAACACAGTCTTTTTTTAAAAAAAAATCCTTACCTGAGGATATGGTTTTATTGATTTGAGGGGGGGGGAGGGAGGGAGGGAGAGAGAGAGAGAGAGAGAGAGAGAGAGAGAGAGAGAGAGAGAGAGAGAGAGAAATATCGATGTGATGATGTAAGAGAGAAATATCGAACTGTTGCCTTCCCTATACACCCTTGGGATCAAACCTGCAATCTAGGTATGTGCTCTGACAAAACCTGAAACCTTTTTGAGCACAGGGCAATGCTCCAACCAACTGAGCCACTCGGCCAGGGCACTAAACAAAGTCTTAACATGTGATACAGCAATTTCATTCCTTAGGTATTCACCTAACTGATTTGAAAACCCATGTCTATAGAAAACCTGTGTGCAAAGTTTATAGCTGCTTTATTCATGATTGCCAAACCGCGAAAGCAACCAAAATGCCTTTCAATAGGTGAATGGATGACATGTGACACAACCATACATTGAAATATTATTCAGCAATAAAATGAAACGAGCACTGACATTCACAATAGCCAAAAAGGTGAAAACAACCCAGATGTCCATCAGCAGATGAGTGGATAAACAAAATGTAGTATATACATACAATGGAATATTATTCAATCTTATTTTAAAAAATGAAATTCTGACACATGTTTTAGCATGGATGATCCTTGAAAATATTATCTAAGTGAAAAAAGCTGGACATAAAAGGGCAAATATGTATGATTTCACTTATATGAGTTTCCTAGAATAGGTAAATTTAGAGAGACAGAAAGTAGAACAGAGGCTACTTGGGGCTTAGGGGTAGGAGAATGAGGAGTAACTATGCAATGGGTAGAGTTTCAGTTGGGGATGTTGAAAGCTTCCTTTAAGTAGATAGTGGCTAGGGTTGCACAACAATGTGAATGTAACTGAATTATATTCTTTTTTTAAATATATTTTATTGATTTTTTACAGAGAGGAAGGGAGAGAGATACAGAGTTAGAAACATCGATGAGAGAGAGACATCAATCAGCCGCCTCCTGGTACATGCCCCTGACCAGAATCGAAACTGGGACCTTTCAGTCCACAGGCCAACGCTCTATCCACTGAGCCAAACCGGTTTCGGCCTGAATTGTATTCTTAAAAATGATTAAACTGGTAAATTCTATGTTATGTATATTTTATTACAGTATGTATGACACAGTAAATATTCAATACACATTTGGTGAAAATGGAAAAAAATGAAATGAGCTATCAAGCCACAAAAAGACAAATGCATATTGCTAAGTGAAAAAGAGGCAGTTTGAGTATTCTGTATAATATACAATTCCAATTATATGACATTCTTGAAAAGGCAAAACTAGAGAAAAAAAATCAGTGATTATTAGGGATTTGGGAGTGGCAGGGAGGTTTAATAGGTGAAGCATAGGGGATATTTTGGGGCACTGAAACTATTCTGTATGATACTGCAAAAGTAGATATATGACATTATGTATTTGTCAAAACCCATGGAAATTTATACCACAAGAGTGAACCTTAATGCATGCAAATTTAAAAATCATTTAGGTGGGTAGGAGAATTCAGGATAGAATGCAGAGTGTGACAAGAAAACTAAGTATATTAAAAGTATGAAACGATTTCACTGAAGGAGATGGGCAGAAAGTGCTGACCTAGGTAGTTTTATAAATGAGTGGAGTCTATAAAACTAAAGGCAAAAGGAATTGCACACAAGCACTGTGCTCTAGTTAATACAGTTATTTCTCACAGGAGTATTGGTTCTGATACTACTATATATGAATATTGGACAATTGAGTAAATGTATTATAGATGGTAGGAGCCAGATCTTACTGTTGGAGTGGGAATTAACAGATAAGCAAGGAGAGGAAGCTAGAATAATTTATATGGCAATGGATTAATGTTCTGAATAGTAATAAATCATATTTTACTTAATATAGACATGTGTATGTCTATACATATGTGTGTGTATATGTGTATATGTGTGTGTTTGTGTGTGTGTGTGTGTGTGTGTGTGTGTGTGTATATATATGTATTAGCATTCACACATATATTCCCTTATTAGGTAAGCTGAGAGGACCTACAAGCAGTTATACCCTAGTAACAATGAACACACCTAGCACCAAAATTCTGGTTTCTAATACCAGTCCCCAATTTTTAAAAAAAGCAGTTCTTTGGAGAAACATCTGATTCTAGGACTGCGACAGGAAATATAGAAAAGACTTAGAGTGTTTTGTGAGTGCCATAAAGTAAGAAAGTGCTCAAAAACAAACCCCATACTGGTAGGTGTATTTCAAAGGGACACAGGAGCCATTGGAAGAGATCCCAATGGCCAAAGCTGGAACAGTTGAGCAACAAAATAAAGTAGTATTGTAATGTCACCCAAAGAATAAATGAATATCCCTGAGTTCTTGCTGATATAAATAATTGACTATATAAATAAATAGGTACGGAAGAATAGATAAGTCTCCCATATAGAACAATTCCAGATCATTTATTCCAGAGGATAGGAACTCCCCCTTTGAGGAATGGGTGCATAATTCCCCATTCCTTAAATATGAGATGCACACAGAGACTTCTTTCCAAAGAGGACAGCATGGAAAGGAAAGAAAATAATAAGTTTACAGTGGAGAAACCTCAACCAGGTGATCAAGGTCAGTATTGACTCATAAATCATTTTGATGTAAGTGCTCTTGATATGGGATGATGAAATGGCCACTTTATGTCTGTGGTCTTTCTCCCCAGAGCCCATAATACAAGTCTATTTATGAGACAAACATCAGAAAAATTGTGATAGATCAGTACTCCTACAAAATACTTGAGCAGTATTCCTCAGAACTATCAAGGTAATAAAAAACAAGGAAAGTTAGAAAAACTGTCATAGCCTAGCGGAGCCTAAGAGACATGACAAGTACATGTAATGTGGTATCCTGGATGGGATTCTGGAACAGAAAAGGGACATTAGATAAAACTGAGGAAGTCTGAATAAACTATGTTCTTCAGTTAATAACAACACATCGGTATTAGTTCATTAGTATAACAAATATATAACAGTAATGCAAGATGTTGATAATAGAGGAAACTGGGGGTGAGAGTATGCATCTGCTGGAACCTTCTCAGCTGTTCTAATGATGTGCATACCTAGGAGTATGAGCTACCCTAGATGAGTAGAATTCCCTGAGTAAAGTAAATACTTTAGTTTACCTGTCTTTGTTTCCTGTCTAGAAGGAACAATTCTGTGGTACATGCTATGTGGCACCTGAGGGGGTCTCAGCAGGACTGAGGTTCATTACCTTGTAGTAGAGCTCGGGAAGTATGTCTCAGCGCTGCGGCTGATGCAATGGTGTGAGCACACTCCACCATGACATGCTTCCTCGGCACACCAGGAAGTAGCAATGCCCGCCTGAACTAACTCCTAGAGCCACGTGCATAGTACCCCAGCCTTTCAGCCATTGGTCGCCTATAGCAACGTGTCTCCCTCTGATTGGTCGCCTATAGCAACGTGTCTCCCTCTGATTGGTCCCCTCATGCTATGTATACCCCTGTAGTTCCACAATAAAACGGATCTGCGTCAATGAACCTGGTCCCCGGAGTCGTGCATGCAGACGCCCTAGGGCATTGGGGCTCCGCTGTCCTCACCCCCGAGGGACTCCCTGCTTCATTACCTCATAGCAGTGACCAGCTTTCCCAGCTTCCCAATTTAACTTTCTACAGAAATCCCACTCCTGTCTGCCTTTGGAAGTCACTTCCCTAAATAAACAACCTCCACGTAAGACCTGGACACCACCTCTACATTTTGGGAAAGACATGGACTAAAATACTAGTTGAATGGGCTTTTCAGATGACAATACTAAAATACTACAACAACCTCAAGATGACTATATATATATATATATATATATATATATATATATATATATATATATATATATATATATATATAGAGAGAGAGAGAGAGAGAGAGAGAGAGAGAAGAGTTTCTTTCCCTTTTTTATGGAAATATTCAAATATACACAAGACTCAAGAAAATAGCATGGACCCTCATGTACCCATCTCCAAGCTTTAATAATTATTACCCTTCTCCCTTTTCCAGAAGATTTTTAAAGGGCACCTTATTTACCAATAATAAACATTGTAATGCTCTGACTATCATGACTACCTAAACTATTAGCATAAAAGTACCTGTGTATTGTAACAATCAGAAAACCTCCAGGATTTAGGATGGAAATTGTTGCTTCTCTGGGGCCACATGATTGGATCAAGGACTGGAGTGAACTGAAGGCCTTAGGGAGGGCATGGTCTTCTCCTCTTGCCCCCCACCCCACCAAGACCACCACCTAAGTCAGAGGCCATGCATTTGGTTGGGGGATGGGCAGACTAGACCTATTGGTCTACTCAGACTGGAGCTCAGCATTTTGGTAGATAGTAGTGGAAAGTAACCTTCTTCTTATTGGTGCAAACAAGGCAGCATGCATTTCCGCAAGCTACCTGCAGCCATCCTGTGTTCATGAGGCAAGCTGGCCTCAAGCCAACACCATAGAGAACAAAGTAGGGACACAGAAAAGTACTGGGTACTCAGTGACATCACTGACCCATTAGATCAATTCCTGTCTGACGTGCTCATATTCTAGACTTTGCAGTTATAAGAACCAATAAATTCCTATTACTATTTAAAACAACATGGGTTTTCCATAACTTTCATACATATACAGTCTAACTAATGTATTTCATTTTGAAGTCAAGTCATGGCATTTTGCAAGAGTTTTAGAAGTCTTTTCATCAAACATGGTTATAATAAAAATAAGACAATTTTAGTTACCAGGAGGATAAATTTATCTTTGCACTTTGACTTCAAGGTTAACAGATAAATGAAGTATTAGATAAAAAATGAGGATACCAACCCAGCCAGTGTGGCTAAGTAGTTGAACATCAACCTATGAACCAGGAGGTCACAGTTTGATTCCTGGTCAGGTCACATGCCCGGATTATGGGCTCAATCCCTGGTAGGGGACATGTAGGAGGCAGCAAGGCAATGAGTGATGATTCTCTCTCATCATTGATGTTTCTATCTCTCCCTTCCTCTTTAAAATCAATAAAAACATATTTTTTTAAAAATGAGGATACCAGAACTTGTCAGCATTTTTTAACCATAAAATTATCACTAATCACTAATTGTTTCAAAAAGGCTCATAAATTCTCAAGCATTATGAAAACCTTACTTAGAAAATGATGCATATATTGGCATCTTCTCATTATTGCTGTCTTTGTCAACCCAAAAATATCACTGCCATCCCCTCCCCCTGCTGCTGGAACCACAACTCAAACTGTGACACTTTCCCTGTGCCATCCTGAGTCCTAACCAGAACAGTGACAAACAGTTGAATAAAAGAAATTGGAATTTACCTAGTTCACCTTCCCCAACCTAATGCTTTGAGACATCAAACAACTTTTCAAACTTATCTTCTCCCCTGGGTTTCCTACAACCAACAATTTGTAGTATTAAAGGTGGAAGAAAAAAATCTATAACCTTAAGAATTTATGTTCTAAGCTTTATGGGATAAAAATAGAGCAACAAATGAAATTTATTTTTCTTCAGAAGGGAGCACAAATGCGGTCAGTACGGAAATACCCTCAGGAGTCTTGAAGCCAGTTCTCCCCATTACCTTACTAATTTTTATTGCTTTTTTCCCCCTTCAATATGGAATGTATTTGCAATGTTACTGCACACTCTGTTTGTAGAGAAATAAAGAAAGCAACAATTCCCACTGTGACACACACAAAAAATGGAAAACACTGTCAGCTGGAGAAGTTTATACAACCCCTGCTGGAACAAGATCACCATGGGCTCTAAGAATAAGTATGGAGACAGGGGATGGAAAGGAGGGCATAACAGAAAAGCCAAGATGAGAGAAAGAGGGAGGACTCAGGGGTGGGGGAATAAAGAGAGGCAAGGAGAAGAAGAAACAGGCGGGAAGAAAGAGAGTATATGTTTAGTGGGATAAACTCACTGTCTGTAAGACAGGAAGAGAATATATGGTGAGGATTTGCTTCTATGCAGGACATAGGTCCTGGTAATGTATTACTGAAGTGGTTCCATATGGCCTATGACACCAGTGATAAACACTAGAGTGATAGACATTGAAGGTGTTTCATAATATAGTTCCATTCTTCCAAATACAACTAGAAATCCCTTTATTCCCTACGGTGGAGCTCCACTCCCACCACACTGTTACTTCCTACAAATCCCAGCGAGGAATTTGTACCACCTCACCTTTGATGGCATTGCTGCTTCTCCCAGGATTGCCTTTCTCATTCTTCACTCACATCTCCATGTAAATCCTACCCAACCAAGAGGACTTGCCTCACATTTCACCTCCTCCCAGAAGTCTTCCTTTACCACTCCAGCCTCAACTGGTCTCTCCCATTCTCTAACCAGACTAAACTCAATCTGGATCATTCCCTTTCTGAAACAAGTTGGGGAATGAATGGATGAGTGAATGGATGAATGAATGGAAAACACTGCACCTTTCATGCCCATTCTTAATCACTCATTGCCTTGCTCTATTGACTCTTTCATGCACAAATCTTTCTCTTGTCATACAGATTGCACACTCTAGAGAAATAAGAACATAATAAACTCAACATCAGAGAAAAGACCTTAAATACTGGGAATCTTCTGCATCTCTACCTTCAATGGGATAGCAGTTCCTTAGCATAAATCAAAAGAGAAGAGTGTTTTGTATGAGAAATTCTTCCTTATTTAAACATCTTTGTGGAATTTAGAGTTTAGTAGATTTACTGCTTTAAAGAAACATCTTCTGCTTCAACTTTCAGGAGGCAGGAAGCAATCTCTGGTAATCAAAGGAGGTGTATACTCTACACAAAATTCCTTCTGGAAGGAGAGGCAACTCCTGGTCCGACAAGAAGAGAAGCACTGCCTGCTGAGCCACATGGAACCAGAAACTGAGGTGCTATCCCATGAGAGCTGCCCCACTGATGTGCCACCACTTTGTGCTACACTGTTTTTAAATGGTGTTTGAAGATCCACATTCCTTGAGATTAACTGGCACCAGAAAAGCCCATTTAGAGTAGATTTATAACAGGGACCACATTTGCAAGGTGACTTTCATGATTTAAAAATAAAAAGCTTTGATTCTGATATCATAAAAACCTTTTTAAATGTGTAAAATAAAAAATAAGTTTATTTTATCTTTGATTTAACTACATTAGACAAAATTACAGGTGCTTTTATATTTCCTTAAGAAACTTGATCATCAGCAAGATTCTTATTCAGCTGCCACCAACCCACAGGACAGTAGTCTGAGAAATATCATCTTCCCAGGAGCATTCTCCCCAGCCCTCCGTAGGAGAAGGGCCATCCATTTCCATGCTACTTATGGAAATTCTTTCCTTTGTAAAAACTGTTTGCTATTTAAAATCCTCTTCTACTTGATTTATAATATATTTATTAGTTCACATTCTGTTTTAAAATAAGGTTCTTATGCTTAATACCCAAGTACAGATTTTCAAATGTACACTCAGCCTGATGCTGTCATCTACATCCCAAGGAGTCACCTCTCACCACCAGGCAGCAGATGCAAACGCGGTGCCAATGTGGGGCAGACACAGCCCACAGTGTATCACCCCACGGGTGTTAGGATTCTTGTGATTCATTCCCATTTCTGTTCCTGAGGTGGCAGCAAGCACCATGGGTCAGGCAGGTTATTTTCTAATGTGGTCACTCTTTCTCCCAGTCCATGATCTGCTGTCAAGTGCTGTTCACATTGCATCTGCTACAAAATAATTGTATTTGGATTTTCTGTTGTGATGGGGTGTTTTGTTTTCTGAGAATGAGCAGATGTTATCTAGGTCATGCCCAGGAGAGATTCCTTCTGGAAAGCCTTTGCCACAAAAACAGAGTGCACTGCAAACTGTGTGCAGAAAAATGAAAGGCCAGGTTGATTTTGGAAGAGCCAAACTAAGGCCCATTCTTTCTACAGATGCAGAAGGCCATTTTCCCTTGGAGGCATGTTCAGTGAAAATGAGAGATATGGAATTATTTTGACTGTTAAAAACAGTCTTTTTTCTTCTGGAAATTGATTTCAGCAATGACTAAGCATTCAAGAAATCTTATAACTTATTGTTTTTATTATAATTTCCTACCAATAGTAAGAAATTTTCTATTTCCTTTCTTTTCTTAAACATTCGGGGCCAGTCCTAGATAACGTCATGAAATAAAAGCTTAGTTTTAGCTCTTGTTAGCACTGTCTCCTGATCAGAGCCTCCACCCCAATTCCAGGCCCACTTTTCCTCCATGGTGACCCAGGTGTCTCAAATTCCCAATTACATGTCAGCTGGACAGGCACCATTGCTGGTCTAAAGGCCTATTCCCAAAGATTTTGGGGTCTGTAACCATACATTCAAAAAAATACTTGGTCTTGAGCAACTTTTAGTCTGGGGTAGGAGGGTGTTGAGGGCCTTCAACAACTATTGTCTCTGTGCCTGAGTGAAGTGAAATACACAAGATGTACTTTCATTGGATACTTAAGTCTATGGGGTACTCCTGGATCAAGAAAGTGGTCTTCATGATATATCTTGGCCTGCATAATTTCTGGGTCAAACCTTCAATCTTCTGATAAAGATTTTCTAGGGGAAAGACCTAGAAACATGAATTTTAAAAGCTCTTATCAGGCAAATTCAGAAACCCTACATATGGGACACTGTCTTTTGTTTTGGCATCCATTTTACAGAAAAGGGGTGCCATATACCCACCAATACCCAAGGTCTTAGAAGTAACAAACAATAGGACTTGGATTTGAGCTAAGGGTAAGCTCTCTCTCTCTCTTCCTAGTCTACCATTTTCTCTGCCCATTCCATTGCCTTGGTTCCCTCCCATTAGGAAATAGAAACATAAGCATTGAAATAGAGCATCCTTCCTGATCTGAAATTCTCTTCCTTCTGAGGCTGGCATGCTAGTTACTATGACAAGCTTCAATGACTCAGCCTTGAGTCACACTGGAGGAAATGAGGAAAGGCACCCAGAAAATCACCTCAGTTGTGTCAAGTCCAACTGACATTTCAAACTCTCCTATCACACAAGCTACATTTAGGCCACCATTCCCTTTGACCTTTACCACTGCTATGTGAGAGAAAGTGGAGAAGAGCAGATAGCACACCTTATAGGCTCTGAGGTTGAATGGGCCTGGGTTTGAAACTTGACTGGCACATATTAGCTTCCCACTCCTAGCCTCAGTTCCTTATCTATAAAATTGAGGTAATAGCACATAGCTATTCTGTTGTGTTAGTAGGTGCTCTGGACAGTAGGTATTGTTTCCCATGTACCCAACACCCAGGTCAGAGAAAAGGGGAGGAATAAATGTGTTATGGGACCTGGTGACACACAGAGTCATGGAAAACTAAGGAGAGCACTTCTATAAACACTCTGTCTTCCCAGCAATAAAACCATCCTCCCCACCCCACCCTGTAAATACTGTTAAAATGCAGAGAGCCACTGAGCCCAGAATAAACAGAGGTGCCCAGTATAGTTTCCCTAGATCTTATTTGCAAACAGGGAGATAATTAAAGAGCTAATGACAGCTTTCAAGAGCTTGCATGCAATGGTGTTCTAGCTGACTTCACAGATGCTGGACTGAAAGCTCTGAAGGACAATAAAGCCTCTAGAGTTGGCAACGAGAGTCCAAGCCCTGCGCTTCTGGTTATTCTGCCCTCCCTTGCTTCCCAAAAGCAGAGGCAGGCCTCATTTGGAGTCATTTACCTAGAGCTACCTGACACATACTTCACATGTAACCAGACCATAGGAAACAGGGGTGGAGAGAATTGACAACACATAGCCTTTGATGGAGCCTTTGATGGGACTACATCAAAATAAAAAGCTTCTGCACAGCAAAGGAAACCATCAACAAAACAAGAAAGCCCACTGCATGGGAGAACATATTTGCCAATGTTATCTCCAATAAGAATTTAATCTCCAAAATTTATAGGGAACTTTTACAACTTAACAAAAGGAAGATAGACAACCCAATCAAAAAATGGGCAAAGGACCTCAATAGATACCTTTCAAAAGAGGACATACGGAAGGCCAAGAGACATATGAAAACACTAGAGGCCCGGTGCACAAAAATTTGTGCACTCGGGGTTGGGAGAGGAGGTCCCTCAGCCTGGCCTGTGCCCTCTCACAGTCTGGGACCCATCAGGAGATAAGGACCTGCTGGTTTAGGCCTGCTCCCGGGTGGCAGAGGGCAGGCCTAATCCTAGGTGTAACCCCTGGTCGGGCTCAGAGCAGGGCCCATTGGGGAGTTGGGGCCCCGCCTCCTGTCATGCACAGAGCAGGGCGGATTGGGAGGTTGCGATGCCACCCTCAGTCATGCTCAGGGTAGGGCTGATTGGGGGGTTGGGGCACCACCCCCTGGCACACTCAAGGCAGGGTCCATAGGGAGGTTGCAGCGCCACTCCTGTCATGCACAGAGCAGGGCCGATCAGAGGGTTGGAGCTCTGCACCCTGTCACACTGATCCCGGTGCTGGGAAGCCTCCCTGCTCCGCTGATCCCAGGGCCAGGACGCCTCTCGGCTCCCCTGATCCCTGGCCCGGAGGCCTCTCTGCTCCGCTGATCGCGGGGCCTCTGACTCCGCTGATCACGGGGCCGGGAGGCCTCTGGACTCCGCTGATCACCGGGGCGGGAGGCCTCTGGACTCCACTGATCACCGGGGTGGGAGGCCTCTGGACTCCGCTGATCACCGGGGCCGGGAGGCCTCTAGGCTCCGCTGATCACCGGGCCGGGAGGCCTCTCGGCTCCGCTGATCACCGGGGCCGGGAGGCCTCTGGACTCCGCTGATCACCGGGACCGGGAGGCCTCTCGGCTCCGCTGATCGCGGGGCCTCCGACTCCGCTGATCACCGGGGCCGGGAGGCCTCTCGGCTCCGCTGATCACCGGGGCAGGAGGCCTCTCGGATCCACTGATCACCGGGGCCGGGAGGCCTCTCGACTCTGCTGATCCCAGGCCCTGAGGCCTCTCTGCCCTGCTGCTTCAGGGCTGTTTGGCTTCGCTCTGCTTGGAGCCTGAGTATGCAAATTAACCACCATCTTTTAGCTTCTATAATTAAAACATTGTATCTTTTGGAGTTGTTGCTTCAGGAGCTCAGAGCCCCGCAGCTGCGGGGATCCTTGACTTTCTCCATCGCTGGGGCAACCAAGCCTCCTATTCTCAGCTGCCTGGCTGCCAGCCGCCATCTTGGCTGACAGTTAATTTGCATATCTCGCTGATTAGCCAATGAAAAAGGTATCGGTTGTACGCCAATTACCATTTTTCTCTTTTATTAGTATAGGATGTTCAAAGTCACTAACCATCTGAGAGATGCAAATCAAAACAACAATGAGGTACCATCTCACACCTGTCAGAATGGCTATCATCAACAAATCAACAAATGACAAGTGCTGGCGAAGATGCGGAGAAAAAGGAAACCTCTTGCACTGCTGGTGGGAATGCAGACTGGTGCAGCCACTATGGAAAGCAGTATGGTGTTTCCTCAAAAAATTAAAAATGGAACTTCCATTTGACCCAGTAATCCCACTTCTAGGAATCTATCCCAAGAAAACAGAAACACCAATCAGAAAGGATATATGCACCCTTATATTCACAGCAGCAAATTTACAATAGCTAAGATTTGGAAACAACCTAAGTGTCCATCAGCAGATGAGTGGATTAAAAAACAGTGGTACATCTACACAGTGGAATACTACACTGCTGTAAAAAAGAAGACATTCTTACCATTTGCAACAGCATGGATGTAACTGGAGAGCATTATGCTAAGCGAAATAAGCCAGTTAAGAAAGATAAATATCACATGATCTCACTCATTTGTGGAATATAATGAACAACATAAACTGATGAACAAAAATAGAACCAGAGACACAGAAGCATCAAACAGACTGTCTAACCTATGAGGGAAGGCAGGGGGCGAGGGGGTTAGAGATCAACCAAAGGACTTATATGCATGCATATGAGCATAACCAATGGACACAGACAGTAGGGGGGTGAGGGCATGTGCTGGAGGTTGGGGGTTGCCAGGGAGAGGTCAATGGGGAAAAAAGGAGACTCATGTAATACTTTAAACAATAAAGAATTTAAATAAAAAAGAAAATAATAAAGCAGCTTTACATATCCTAATATTAATAATCTTCTAGAAAATTAGTTAAATTCAAGAAACAAGTTGCATAACAGTGTGTATAATGTCTTACCATTTGTGTTTAAATGAATATTTAGATATTAAAATATATATTGAAATTTATATTTAGATATATATTATCTACAGTAAGTTTTATGGCATGGACTAGAAACTTCTAAAAGTTCTAAAAACTAGAAGTCTAGGTTCTGGAGGTAAAATGATGTAGACCCTAAGGTCTAAGCAGGAATTAAGAAGAAAATGAAATGACTGTCTTTAAATGTCTTCAGATTGGCTGATAAACTGTTAACACCATGCACCTTGCACTTCTCCCTTGCTCAACTCTTCAGCAAACCAGGAGGCCAAGAAAACTCAGCCTTGTCCTATTATCAGCTCGGATATAAAGGACCAGGGTCCTTTTCTAGTTATCAATTCAGTAAGAGACAATATGAAAATGGCCACACACATATGTTCACATACACAAAATGAAACCTCCTATCACCTTAGGATCTTAGGATCCTTGAAATAAATGTAAAATAGTTAAAGATATTTAGCTGGAGAACAGGAAACTTAAGGGGACACGACAATCTGAAAGGAAGATAAATTAGACAGATCTATGTTTAGACTCAGAGGACAGAAGTGGGGTCATGCATTTTTAAAATAATCAAAAGAACACAGATTTCAAATCAATATAAAAATGTTTCCAACAGTGAGAAAAAAAGTTTTAAAAATAGACCTGGATGCCTCATTAGATAGTGAGTTCCCTATCACCAGATATTTTCAAGCAAAAGCTGTGGTTGTTTTAAAAAGAATTAAAGTACAATAGTCCCCCCTTATCTATGGGGAATGCATTCCAAGCAGATATCTGAAACCATGGATAGCACTGAACCCTATATCTACCATGATTTTTCCTATACATACAAACCTATGATAAAGTTTAACTCATAAATTAGGCACAGTAAGAGATTAACAATAGCAACTAATAACAAAATAGAACAATTATAATAACATACCATGGTAAAAGTTATGTGAATGTGCTTTCTCTTAAATTTCTTATTGTCTGTACTCACCTTTCTTGTGATGATGTGAGATGGCATAATGCCTACGTGAAGTCATGAAGTGAGGTGAATGACCTCGGCACTGTGACATAGCGTGAGGCTACTACTGACCTTCTAAGGATATGTCAGAAGAAAGATCTTCAAACCATGAATATGCCACGTCTTCCACGGGCAAACTGAATGCTAGTTTCATCTTAACTAAGCACTTATCACTCGCTATGGCTATAACTTTTGCAGTGCAACCACAAAACCAGCACAAATTTATTTTTCCTTCTTCACAATTTCATGGATAGATTTGTTCTTACCATAGATCTTAGCAACCTCAGCATGCAATTTTTTTTCCTTCCTTATTACATCAAGAACTTTCACCTTTCACTTAAAAGAAGCACCTTAAGGCTTCTCTTTGTCATATCTGAATTGCCAGCACCACTTGGGGGACATTATTAAGTAAAATAAAATAATACTTGACCACAAGTGGTGCAATACCACTGCAGTGGATCTGATAACCAACATGGATGGCTACTAGTGACTAAAGGACAGGAGCATCTACAGCACAGAGACACTGGACCAAGGGATGATTCACGCCCTAGGCAGGACATGTGAGATTTTATCAGGTTACTCATAACGGCATCAATTTAAAACATATCAATTATTTATTTTTGGAGTTTTCCACTTTATACTTTTGGAACATCATGTAACTGAAAGCACTGATATGGGGGGACTATTATATTAGGAAGGTAATTGGATTATAACAGCTTCTAGTTTCTTTCATTTCTGAGATCCTTTAATTCTGCTCTATGCTGTGGCTATGGCCACAAAATCACTGGTGAGTAGAAACATTTGCTAAGTAGAGTAGGAACATCTTGTTCTTTCTTATTCTGGACAAACCCTTGCTGTCCCCTGTTCTGATGGCACTGAAAGTGCATCATCATTAATTATTTATAAATCTCCCATCTGTGTAACTAATTAGCTTCCCTGAACAAGGGAAATGTGACTCTCCACTGAGGGTAGATCCTGAGAAATTAATATTCAACTTATAAATTAGGACTACTTGTCCAATGAGAGTGAGAGCTCTGTATAAGAAAGTGGGATATTTTGGTTTTTTATATTTAGGAATAAGAAGAATATATGAAATGTTGATAAGGAACATGAGTGAGGTCTTGGAGTATCTGAAGGACCACCACTTAAGAGAGCTCAAGTGGTCCTGAGGGTAAAGCTGGGGCCCACAGCACATGTGGCAAAAACTTTACAGCAGTTAGAGCTGCCTGAACTGGAATGGGGTCTTTGGGGAAGTACTGAGTTCCCTGTCATCACTGAGGTGTTCAATCTAACTACATGCCCACTATGAATTAGAATCAACTTCTAGGTTTTGGACTAGATGACCTCTAAGGTGCTGATTCTCAATAGGTAGGCCCACAGCCACTGGTAGGCTGGGAGGATCTATCTGACAGCCTAACACTGATCTATACACACAAGTCCTCCACCCTCTTCTAAGACAAATGATACACAGCTCATTTTACAAGTGCAATTAATACAATTAATACTAAGGAAGTTAAGGACAGCTCAACTTTAGTTGCTATAACATCAAATTAATTAAACAACTTATACCCACACAGATTTATATTTGTTTTATATTGCTGCATAGCATGTTACTACCAACACAGTGGCTTAAAACAACATCCATTTATCATCTCAATATCTCTATTCAAAAGTCTGGGTGTGATATGGCTATATTCTCCTAGGGTCTGATACTTAATGAGAACTCGAATGCCAAAGTAATAAATTATATATTTCAATGTTCAAGGTATCACAAGGCTAGAGTCAAGGTATGGGCCAGGCTGCTTACTTCATCTAGCTCACATTCTTATTCCAAGCTCACCTATTTGGGGCAGATGAAGTTCCTTACAGTTATAAGACTGAGGTCCCTATTTCCTTGCTGGTTGCCAGTCAGAGACCATTCTCAGAATCCTAAAGGCTGCCTGCATCCTTGACATGCGGCCTCCTTCTCTAATGCAGAGTTCCTTAAGTGTGAAACCCTCCCCCTTGCTTTGACTCACTAACTTTTTTCTGCTTCTGTCTTCTAGACTCAGACTAAAAGGTCTCATAAAACTAGGTCAAGCCCACCTGGAAAAATCTTCCTTTCGTAATCAACTGTGCCACAGAAAATAACCTAATCCATGAGAATAAAGCCCATCAATTCATAGTTCCAGGTATTATGCACAATGTGTACAATAGGGAACAGGGATCTCAGGAGGCACCTTGAAGTTTCTCCTATCATATTTTTTTTTGTAAAGTTAAAACATTGCAAAAAGACTAAAGTTCTAACTGAACAATAGTCACAACAACCAGAGATATTCACTTTACCCATTTGGCATTTATTATTCTAAATCTTTTACTATAAACTTATATACATATGTGTGAGTGAAACGTGGTGCATTTTTTAAAGAAAAGTATCATACTGTTTTATAGCTATTATATAGTTTTGGAGCTTGCTATTTCCTCTTAACAATGTACCTTAGTGGGTATTTTTGTATCAGTACATAGGAATCTAGTGTTTTTATGCATTATATTGCTATGTTATAGTTTATATAATCATCCTTCTATTGATGGACATTTCTACCACTTGCCACTTTTAACTACGATGATCAATGTTGCAATGAGCATCTTTGTAGGTACCTCTTGGTGTCTGAGTATGAATGAGAAGTAGTATGCCACAGAAGTCTTATATTATACACATTTTAAATTATAGTAGATACTAACAATTGAGTACTGGTATACAAAATTCTTCATTAAAGGTTAAATTTCTCTCTTATAAAGCAACTCATATATGTATCCTTTTTATTCTTATCATTAAATTCCTTTTCCACTAGAAACTGTGAAAGCATAAGTAAAGTAGGCCATGGGGCTTGCTGCCTACCTAAATTGCCCAAGATTCTACAAGTGCTACCAAGGAGCTTTAAGTATAACCATATACCTGGGCTCTATCATCACACTTAACTTGTGAGCTTATTGAAATGTGTGTGACTTGGGTATAGGTGATCATAGGTGACCCTTAAAATGTGGAAGGCCCACTTTCCCTCTGAGGTGGGGCAGGTATTCATTGCACATGTTTTCTCCCAGATGAGAGAGTCTGTGGGTATCAGATGCCCAGTTTTGCAGTTTTTTCATAACCCACATGGGTACACCACTGGGTATGGCAGCAGGTTCACCATATCTTAATCATGACTTAACCCATCACTTGCCAATGTTCTAAAGGCTCCACAAAAAAACTATTAAAATGCATGGATTCAGTAAAGTTGCAAGACACAAAATTAATATACAAAAATCAGTTGCATTTCTATACACTGCACTATAAGAAAGAAAAATTAAGAAACCAATCTCATAGTTGCATCAAAGAGAATAAAATACCTAGAGATAAATTCAAACAAAGAGGTAAAAGATCTGTATACTGAAAACTCTAAGATATTGATGAAAGAAACTGATGATACCAATAAATGGGAAGATATTCCTTGCTCATGGATTGAAACAATTAATACTGCTAAAATGTTCATACTATTTAAACTGATCTACAAATTCAATGCAATTTCTGTCAAAATTCCATTGGCATTTTTCATAGATAGAAAGAACAATTCTAAAATGTATGGAACCACAAATGACCCTGAATGGCCAAAGCAATTCTGAGAAAAACAAAGATGGAGGCATCACAGTTTCTGGTTTCAAACTATTTTACAAAGCTATAGTAATCAAAACAATATGATATTGACATAAAGACAGACACATAGGTCGATGGAACAGAATAGAGAGCTTAGAAATAAACCTACACGTATATGGTCACTTAATTTATGACAAAGGAGCCAAAAATATACAATGGTGAAAAAGGGTCTCTTTAAAAAAGTGATATTGAGAAAACTGGATAGCCACATGTGAAAATATGAAACTTGGTCCCTGTCTTATACTATACACAAAAATAAGCTCAAAATGCATTAAAGACTTGAATGAAAGACCTGAACCTGTAAAACTTCTAGAATAATACATAGGGGGTAAGCTCCTTGACGTTGGTCTTGGCAATGATTTTTTTTTTTTTTTTTTTTTTGCATTTGACACCAAAAGCAAATGAGATAAAGCAAAAATATACAAGCAGGACTATCTCCAACTAAGACGCTTCTGCACATCCAAGGAAACCATCAACAAAATGAAAAGTCAACCTTTAGAAGGTGAGAAAATATTTGCAAACCACATATCCAATAAGGTGTTAATATCCAAAATATACAAGGAACTTATGCAACTCCATAACAAAAAAAGACAAATATTCTGATTTTAAAATGGCCAAGGACCTGAATAACATTTTTTTCCAAGGATATACAAATGGCCAATAGGTACATGAAAAGGTGTTCAATATCACTAATCATCAAGGAAATGCAAATCAAAATCAAAATGAATTATCACCTCACACCTATTGAAATGGCTATAATAAAAAAGACTAGACATAACAAGTGCTGGCGAGGATGTGGAGAAAAGGAAGCCCTTGTGCACTACTGGTGGAAAAGTAAATTGGAGTAGTCACTATGGAAAACACTATGGAGGTTCCTTACAAAAAAAAAAAAGAGAGTTAAAAGTAGAACTTCCGTATGATCCAACAATCCCACTTCTAATTATATATCCAAAGAAAATGAAAGCAGGATCTCAAAGAGATATCTGCAACCTCATATTCATTCCATCATTATTATCGATAGCCAAGATATGGAAACAACCTAAATGTCTGTCAATGGATGAATGTATAAAGAGGAATATGTGAGATATATACAGAACCAAAAAACTGAATATTTTTCAGCCTTAGGAAAGGAGGAAAATCCCGTAATTTTCGACAACATGGATGAACCTGGAGGCCATTATACTAAGTAAAATAAACCAGACAGAGAAAAACAAATATTGCATGGTAACACTTATAAAGTGAAACTTTGAAAAAGAAAAAAAATGTTAAAATCATAGAACCAAAATAGAAAAGTGGTTGTCAGGGGCTGGGAGGTAGACGAAATAGGGACAGGTTGATAAAAGTGTACAAATTTTCAGATATACAATAATAAAGTCTGAGGATCTAATAGTGACTATAGCTGCTAACACTGTGTTGTATAATTGAAATTTGCTAAGAGAGTAGAACTTCAATGTTCACCACCCCCACCCCCATTCCCCCCTCCCGCCCCCCCCCCCCGCAACCCGCCTGCCACACACACACACACACACACACACACACACACACAGAAGGTAAATATGTGGAGTGAATGATGTGTTAATTAACTTGATAATGGGAATCTTTTCACAATACATTCATTTTTTTTAATTAAATCTTTATTGTTCAGATTATTACATTTGTTCCTCTTTTTCTCCCCCCATAACTCCCCTCCTCCCAGTTCCTGCCCCACCCTCCGCTCTCACAATACATTCATATAGCAAATAACTGTTGTACACTTAAATATCTTACAATTTTATTTGTCAATTAAACCTCAATAAAACTAATGAAAACATAACCCAAAACCCAAAAGAACTCTCTGAAGAAAAGTTGTCAGACCACATAGCCACTTACAGGAAGAAACTATAATTTTCTTTCTCCCAGAGGCCTTAAGAATCTAATAAACACCCATTACTATATGAGGCAAAGCCGAGAAGGGAAAAGTAACTAAAAGCTTTTGATGACATGACCCAATAACCAGGTTGCTTCCTATTTTATACCAACCAAAAATGCATAATATGTAATTTGACCTTTTCAGAACCTTACAATTAAATGCAGTCCCAGCAGGCTCTCCCCACAGTAACTTATTGGAAATGGGTAGAAAGTGATATTTGGAGTCCTTGTGAGTGCATCAGGCCTCCTCTCTTAACAACTCCTTTATTTCTTTGTGTATAAATGTATATCAAAGCTCAAGTGACCTTGACTTTCACTTGGCATACATGTGATTTTCTTCAGAGGTAACAACACTGTAGTTACTGTGAATTTAAACTCTAAGTCTCTACTAAAGGTGCTCAATCTATACCAATTTTAATTTTTCATAATCTGTCATTTGAATACTTTCCTAAAGAGAAAATAGTGAAGCTGAGAGAGTCCCACATTCAAAGCTAATTAGAAATTGTATAACAATATTCAAAGACTGCAAAACATCTGCTCATTCTAAATATTAGCTGACCCAGTTGCAAAATAAAGAATGTAATATATTACTTTAGAAGATAAAATTAGAAAAAAAAATGCTGGTGCTGCCAAAAATATATTCTTCACTGTCTTATATACAAACATTTGAAAGAATTTCAAAACTTTGTTATTTTATTTTTCCTAAGAGACTTCATTAGTAGGAGGCAACAGTGCTGGAATAGGAGTCAGTAAGCCAGAAATTCATGTTCCTTGGATGAGACACCCTGTTAGGGGTTCAGTTTTCTTTCTTGAATTGTAAAATTAGGGAGTGGTTAAATTTTTTTGAAGTTACTTCCAGCTCTGATAATAAAGAAAGATAAAACTTTTTAACAATTGAAAAAATATTTTATTACCAACATGAGCAGAATTTCATTGTAATATTCTATAGAGAGCATTTCTGAATGGTTGATCCTAAACCTGAGAGTGGGTCACAGTCATCTGGGGAGCTATTCTAAAATACAGATTCACTAGCCCCACTACAGACCTGCTCTAACTCAGAATATGTCAAATCTTCCAGGGCATCTGTTTGCTTATTGATGTTATTGTTGTTTTTAAAGTGCTTTCCAGGTGCTTAAGGTGTAAATAAGGAAACCTCTAGGACTTGAGTGAGACAAAGGATACTTGGTCCCAACCCTAGTGCTTAATGCTGCATGATTTTACATCAATTTTACTTTCTCTAGGAATCACTTTCCCAACTGTGAAAGAGAGAGAGAGAGAGAGAGAGAGAGAGAGAGAGAGAGAGAGAGAGAGAGAGAGAGAGAGAAAGGAAGGAAGGAAGGAAGGAAGGAAGGAAGGAAGGAAGGAAGGAAGGAAGGAAGAAAGAAAACACACAGGGAAGTAAATGGCATGCTCTTTGTGATTGCTCCAAATCTAATTTTCTATATAGCTAACAAAGTTAATAATCAGGATGCTAAAGAAATTAATTGGTGTCCTTTAAAAAAAGCAATGCATTAAGTCATTTAATGAACACATAAAGTGGCTCAGGGGATTAACTAAAAAATCATTAGCAGAGTGGGGGAAGATTGATTTATCTCCATTTTTATTTTTTAAAAAAAATTAAATTGAACTGTGTGTGTATATATGGAAGTGCATAAATTACAATGCAAATCAAATGAGTATATTAAATTTGCATTACAACTCTGTCCATACATTTGTCTTGTTGGAACAGATAATTTTTCTATTTTCACAGAGGTATATGTGCTATCTTATTAATCAAGAAACTTCTGAATATTAGCACTAAAGAGCATTCAAGGCTCAGAAGTAGTGGACATATTTCAGTAGGTCAATGGCTTAATTCTGAATATTAAAAAGTCATAGAGAGTTAAGTAAACTTATATTGAGAGTGAAGTGGCCAGCGGGTGGGGTCAGGAGGTGTTTGGGCCTTCCTGGGGAAGTTCATAGGTGTAAGCTCAAATGGAGTCAATGTCGAAGGAGTCTATAGTGAGGAGCTCCATGCTTAGGAGAAAGACAGACAGTGTTTATTTGGAAAATAAAACAAAAAGAGAAGGAAAATACTTGAAATTGGGCCTCATAAGGGAGGAACAAAGGGAGAGAAGTAAAAAAAAAATGAGCAAGCAGCAAGCTAAATTTTGAAGCATGGACAAAACCAAGGGGTTATTTGGTACCATTTACTAAATAACATCATATACATGGTCCAGCAGAAACTCCAGGACTGGGAGTGGATTCCTAATGGGACCTAGCTGTCAAATAGACTGGACTGTGGCCTTTCCATCTGGGTTTGGAAAATAGCCCAACAGTTTGAAGTGACTCAAAAAGGTACGTGAAATTCAACTAACACAAATGAAAAATCTTACAATTAGGTCAAATCCTCTAGCTGTACGAATATAGAATAGCAGAGAGAGGACACGTGAAATCAACTTTGATTTTAAGTTGAGGCAGACTGTGGATGAAAATTTCACAGGGGTGCTGCCTCTTTGCCAATGAACTTGTGGAGACCAAAGTCCATGGAGAGTCTCTATTGGCATGACATTGCAACAGCTACTATGCATTGGGCCGCAATTATGTGCCAGACACTTGACATCATCTCATTGAATCCTCTTGAATAGGGACTGCCGTTAACCTCATTTTATAAGTGATGAAGCCAGGATTGGGCAGGGATGAGTTTCTTGCTCAAGATCACACAGCTGACATGAGGCAGACAGGGTTCAAGCTCAGGCCATTTGTCTCCAGGACCAACATGCTCATCTATCACACTTCTTTCCTTCTCTGGGCAGAAATGGTAGAGTCATGATAAAGCAAGCTTCACATGCTGGATTAAGGATCCTAAGCACCCTGTTCACCCTTTAACAGTGTATGATTCCAGACACTGTTCTGCCACCAAATTGTCATGTGGACTCTGACTGAGCCTTCCCCTGGATCTTGTTTGCCTTTCCTATAAAACTAGGTATCGAAAAAGTCTCACACACTTGGTAGGCGCTGAATTCTTCAAACAGAATCTCGGTGAAACCCAATGTATATGTCAGATAAAACCAGGGCTGACTGAAGGAGGTGGGGGCCCACTCTGCCCAATTCAGAAGCCCCCAGTTCCCTCCCAGGGCTGCCCCTGAGGCCCCTGCTCTGCAGTAATAGATTCTACTGAACACGTTTGAAAACCACTGGGCTGGGTTATTTGTAGGATTTCTTCCAAATGCAAGATTCATAGGTCCATGACCTATATATGATCAAAGTCACACAACTTGAGCAAATTGTGTGACTTTGATCACAATTTGGCCCTTCACATTCAGAGTAAGTCTATGGGTTACGTTGGAAAGCTCGTTCCCTGTGTTCTTTCAAGAGCCTGGGGAGAAAACTAGTGGCAGGATTTGTTCTGAGAGATATTTGGGGGGAAAATGTTTTGCATACTAAAAAGTGATTTATTCAGAACAGCAGCTGGTTACCAGGAACTCATGACAAAGAAGCAGTAAGATTAATGAAACATGTGACTATATATATGTATATGCCTAAGCAACTGTTACGACCAGATGACCGGACGATAGGATGACCAGCTGGTAGCTATGATGCACACTGATCACCAGGGAGCAGACACTCAATGCAGAAGCTGCCCCCTGGTGGTCAGTGCGCTCCCACAGCCAACCTCCTGCAGTCCCTCCCCTCAGCCAGCTGGCCCCTATGGCCCCTATCAGGACTGGGCTAGAAGGCCCTGATCGGCCCCAATCACCAGCCAGGCCAAGGCCCCCTCCCCCACCCCCACCATGCACAAATTCATGCACCAGGCCTCTAGTGTGAGAATAAACAAGTCATCTTTTCTGTCAAAGAACAGTTTAGACAGCCGCCATTTGGGACCATGTGACTTGGCAGCCACCATGTTGGCCCCATGACTTGCAGCTCCCCTGGGGCCACCATCTTGAAATGGCAAAGGCCAACCCCTCCCTCTGAATTAGCCAGTCGCAAAGACTGTGCGCCTGAGCTCCAATCAAGAGTGAGGGACAGGTCACTTGCATCAGGGATTATAAAGTCAAGCAGACCACCTGCTCGGTGTGCATGTGCTTGCTTGCTTCTAGAACATGTGCATGCACACCCTTCTACATAGAAGTAAAGATATTTGCCTTGCTGCCTGGCTCCCAAGTATGTTTTGTGTTCTACCGGGACCCCACAATTTGGGGGCTCACCTTATTTCTCACAAGCAGAAGGTAACACTCACTTCTTCAATGATAGAGCACAGAGCAGGAGTAAGCAGATGACAGTTGACACCATTTTTTTTTTTTGTTAACAATATTATTGAGATATAATTCCCATGCTGTGCAATTCATCAATTTAAAGTATACAATTCAATCATTTTTAGGATATTCAAAGAGTTGTAAACCATCAACACAATCCATGCTAGAACATTTTCATCACGCCCCCCCCCCCCCAAAAAAAAAGATCCCTTAACTTTTAGCAGTCACTCCCAGCCCCCTCAGCCCTAGGCAACCACTAAGCTACTTTCTGTCTGTGTAGATCAGCCTGTTCTGGATATTTCATTTAAATGTAACCATACAATCTAAGCTCTTTTGTGATTGGGTCTTTTCATTTAGCATAATCCTTTCATGGTGCATCCACATTGTAGCACATATCAATACTCCATTCCTTTTCATGGATGAATAGTTTGCTCGTACTTTGTGGACGTACCATGTTTTGTTTACCCATCCATCAGTTAGCAGACATTTGGTTTTTTCCAACTTTTAGAAATGGAGCAAGTATTCATGGCTCCCCATTGGCTATCACCGCTGCCCTGAAAGATCAGATTAGGGGAAGGGGAGTCACCCCAAACAGGCAGGCTCTCTGTGCTCTCTGCCTCAGGAGGTTTGTGGTAGAAAGGAAAGCAGAAAAGGCCAATTAGATCCTTTCCTTTCCTGGCTGTTGTTTTCAAAAGCCTAAACTTGTTCATCAGGTATGCTGTGTTAATTCTTTCTCCCTGTTCCTAGGTACTGGAAGAGCAAAGTTTCAAAGAGTTGGGGTCTGAGGAGCAGTGGGGCCCTCCTCAGCAGTGCCCTGGGGCTCTCAGCCGGAAATGGTTACCATAGCAGCAGGGGAGTGCCCTGGGTCAGTGGGCAATTCCTGAGGGGAGATGCCCAGCAGGTTCTAAAGTTTATTTTCCCTTTCTCCCCCCCATACACACACACACACACACACACACACACACTGCAGACTTACAGGCTCAGAGTTAATACCACTGTAGTTTAAAATTTCATTCAGGTTGGGGTTGGGTTTGTGGACCGAGATTCATACTCACAACACAACAGAAAGAAACAAGTCAAGAAGCAGACTAAATAAA
This sequence comes from Myotis daubentonii, assembly GCF_963259705.1. Lineage (NCBI taxonomy): Eukaryota > Metazoa > Chordata > Mammalia > Chiroptera > Vespertilionidae > Myotis > Myotis daubentonii. The sequence goes on along the minus strand of NC_081852.1, from coordinate 30,465,474 downwards.
TGTGTAATTAGTATTCAAAAAAGAGCAGTCTCTGAAGCCTTCCCTATAGAAGCAAGCGCGAGCAGAAGAAAAGCAAGTAATTCAGACAAATCCCCACCTGCTTCCACTCTCTGACATTTAGATGTGAGGCAGAATATCAGCCGTGGTAGAATCTCCAAAACCCAACAGACTCTCAAATAGGAGGCTGCTAGGCACCCTGAGCATGTCCTGGAAGTTTATTTCTTTGTAATATATACTTTTTTCTGAGCTCCACTGAAGGCCTTTTTACTTAAGTAAATACTGCACTATAAAAGCTACATGTTTTCACCCCCAATAAAGTTAATTAAAAAAGAAAAGATACATGTAGTATTAGAAACACACACACACACACACACACACACTCACGATCATAAGCAATTCCTTTGCTCTAGTATAGTGATGAATTTCTATAGTTACAGCTCTTTTACTCCTGCCAAAACCTATTTCACAGCCAGCTTGCAGTCATGGAAAACTAAAAGTAGGTGGATAAATGTGAATTTGGAAGTAAATTTCAGTAATGTCTTAAGATGTGCTTTTAACAGAAAATTCCCCTCCCACAAGAGATAATGTCAGGGGGTGAGGGGGTAAGAGATCAACCAACAGACTTGTATTTATGTATGCATATGAGCATAACCAATGGACACAAACAGTAGAGGGGTGAGGGCATGTGTGTGGGGGGGGGGCAGTGAGAGCATGTGTGGGAGGTGGAAGCAGCGGGGGAGAGGTCAATGGGGGGAAAAGGAGACTCATGTAGTATTTTAAACAATAAAGAATTTAAGTTTTTTAAAAAAAAAAAACACGGGAAAAAAGAGGTAATGTCATTACTTTTGTCCTTTCTGCTACAGGAAAGTTTATTTATGTATTTATAATTTACTTTAACCACGAGTCTTACCTTTCCAGCCCATGACTCCCTCCACCCATAGTCTGTGAGCCAAAACAACCTACTCAACGTTTCCTACTGACATACCAGTCCTCCGTGCCTTTGTGAAGAATGTTCCATTTGTTCCATCTGCTCCACAAACCCTCCCTTCTTGGTTCTCCCAGAGTACTTTATAGGTACTTCTGTCTCTGTCCAGATTTTTCTGATAAATCCAAATTCTCATTTTTTAAAAATATACTTAATTGAAGACTCAAATACAGGGTAGAACAAAAGTACATTTATAGTTGTGAGTATGCCAAGCACAGAGTTTATTCTTAAATTATTATTTATTAATTATTGTATTATTTTCCATACAAACAACTGTAAACCCACTTTGCCCCACCCTGTATAAGCCCAACTTGAGGGCAATTGTATAAATAAATCAATTCTTTTTAAAAAAATATATTTCTTTATTGATTTCAGAGAGGAAGGGAGAAAGAGAGAGAGAGAGAGAAACATCAATGATGAGAGAGAATCATTGACCAACTGCCTCCTGCACACCCCCTACTGGGGATCAAGCCCGCAACCCAGGCATGTGACCGTGGCCGGAATCAAACCTGGGACCCTTCAGTCCAAAAGCTGATACTCTATCCACTAAGCCAAGCCAGCTAGGACAACAAACCAATTCTTAAAATGGAGTCTGCGCCGAAACCGGTTTGGCTCAGTGGATAGAGCGTCAGCCTGCGGACTGAAGGGTCCCAGGTTCGATTCCGGTCAAGGGCATATACCTTGGTTGCGGGCACATCCCCAGTAGGAGATGTGCAGGAGGCAGCTGATCGATGTTTCTCTCTCATCGATGTTTCTAACTATCTCTCTCCCTTCCTCTCTGTAAAAAATCAATAAAATATATTTTAAAAAAAAATGGAGTCTGGAGACTAGAAGATCTTGAGGCCAAGGTCTTGTTCATTGTATTTCTAGTGCCTAGAAAAATGTCTGATGCATAGTTCAATAAGTATTTGATGAATGAATGAATGAATGAATGATTTAAGTCCCATGTTTTACTCTAGTCTATTGCTTTACTCTATCCTTTTTTGCCTTTAGGGTTTTAAAAAGATCCCATTTTATGTTTCTTTTTTATCTAAGCCATCACCATGAATGTGTGATGGCTTGACCCACCCTTCTCTTTCCCACTCAGCCCCTTCCTCTCCTTGAGGAGGTCTCAGGATCTTATGTGTAGACAGATGACAGGTAATACTTGGAAGCTGACTGCCATTATGGAAATGTAAAATTTAGTACCATTATCAGTTATCTGAGAGAATAGGAAAAACTATTGGAAAGGCATGCCTTTAGTTTTGCATTCCCGACCTCAGATATATTCATCTCATCTCATTATTGTCCAACTGATACAAGTTTGTTTCCATCTCTGTGGCTTTTCTCATAGCTCATATTATCCTTCATTACTTAGAAACCCATCATCCAACCAAGGCACTTTATTAACATGCAGCAAAACAAGAAGAATATTTTAACTTTGTCAGGGACCTCAAAGGGAAGAAAATAATTTGCAGTCTTCATAGCTGCCCAGAGGCATATATTGCTTTTCATTAGAGAAAGGCAATTTTGGCAGGCATTATGTTGGCTCAACATTCCCTTAAACAAAACCTTGATGCTAATTTCTCTCTGGCTAGCAAATCCATTATGACAATTAGTCTGCTCAGCATTTCACTTTCCAAATAGCAAGTAGCAACACAACTTGAGAATTCTCCTACAGATCATTTCCTGAAAGCAGAAATTCTGGCAGGCAGTTGGGCTTGGGGGTGTGCAGAGTGGTGACCCTGAAAAGCAGGTGGGTGAAGTATATGAGGTGGAGAAGGGGTACATTAGCAGCTTTCCAGCTCTCTTTTTGTCAGGTTCAGTTCCCCAACCCTTCACCCCAATTCAGAGAGGATAGCCCAGAACTATGTTCTTTCATGCCCTTTCAACCTTTTTGCCCCAATCCCACTTACCATTTCCTAATCCAACAAATTGGTCAAGGAGTGGGTTTGGTGTAGATCAGTATGGGTGATGCCATTCTCATTTCCCAAGATCCTCTCCCCTATAACCCTGAATGATCTTGATTATAGCACTTAAGTTCACAGATAGAGCAAACATCTTGAGATGGTGACTGAGATCCTGTTGAGCACAGGGTGAAAGCAACAGGGAGCAATGGAAGCCCTGGGTGCAATTCACAAAACCGGTGCTCCCAAACAAAGTTCACTAATGTCAGGTCTAGAGTTAGTCTGCAGCTGAGACACCTTGGGCAAGTCACGTATCCTCCTGAGCCACCTCCATTCCTCATCTGTAACATGAAGTTAATAAACAGCCTTGTCCTTTTGTTAAGAGAATTCAGAAGACAACATGAAATTTAGTGACAGATAACTGTTATTAGTTTATGTCCCTGATAAATGTGGCATTTGTAAATTTTGTAGGAGACTAAGAAATGATCCTCACTCTGTTAGACAAAATTTTTTTTTTAATTGGGCTGTAATTCACATATCATAAAATTTGCCATTTTAAAGTATATGAGTCAATGGTTTTTAGTATATTCACAAGGTTGTGCAATCATCACCATGATTTAATTCCAGTATGTTTTACACTATTTAATTATAACAAATCTCAAAAGAAACCTCATACTCATTTGCAGTCACTCTTCCTTCTCTCCATCTCTAGGCAAGCATTATCCTACTTTCTATCTCTATGATAGACATTGCTTATTATGGACATTTGATATCATCTGAATCGTATAATTTGGGATTATTGTGTATGGCTTTTTTCACTTAACACAGCAATTTTCAAATCTTTTTCATCTCACGTCACATGTAAACTAATTACTAAAATGCTGTGGCCAATCTGACAAAAAATAGGTATATTTTTGATTGACTTACAAAAGTAATAATAGTAATTACCTACCCTTTTTGCTCCAAAGTGACTTTTAAAAAAATCAGGTGCCTATACTTGCATGTAAGGATTCCTGATACCAAGAATTAACCAAGCAGTGAAAAGAAGTCACTACCCCTGACTAAATAGTAAGGTATTGCATGTTTTAAAAATTCTTGCAGCACACCAGTTAAAAGTCATTGACTTAGAATAATGTTTTCAAGGTTAATTCATGTTGTTGCATGTATCTACTTCATTCCTTTTTATGGATGAATAATATTCCATTGTGTGGACACAGCACATTTTGTTTATCCATTCATCGGTTGATGGACATTTGGTTGTTTCCCTTTTCAGCTAATATGAATAACATTGCCAAAGATATTCATGCAGAAATTTTGTAGGCACATATGTTTACATTTTTCTTGGAAATACACCTAGGAATGGAATTGCTGGATTATATAGTAACTATGTTTAACTTTTCAAGAAACTGCTAAACTGTTCCCTTAACATCTATATCATTTTACATTTCCACAAGCAATATATGAGGATTCTAATTTTTTATTTGCAAACAAAGAACAGCTAATTTCATCTCTATGAGAAATGATATGCATGTAGGATTCCTATCATTTTTATAGGTTTAGAAAAATGCAATGCTTTGAGAAATCAGCATATACTCTACTAAATGTTCTCTAAACTAGGAAAAATGTTTAAATCTTTTCTATAACCTCATCTGTCTACTTAGACATTGATTTTAATTTTGTTTGGAATTTTGTTTCCTCTGTTGCTTTTTTTTCTTTTTTTCTAACCTGGTCCCAAATAGCCAAACCCAGTCCTGAAGGATGGAGCCTAGCCCCAAAGAGCCGAACCCAGACTCGAAGAATCAAAGCCCAGATCCGAAGGGTAGAACCTCACCCTGAAGAGCCCAGCCTAGCCCCTAAGCAATACCTATTCTTCCTGCAACCCCAAGGAAGCCACTCTCAATGTGTCAGAGTGATTTCCACAGGCACCATTCCCTACAGTCAGCAGCTCCTCTGTTCCTAGGCCAAGTATGCTCACTTATGGGTCCTTTCCTGTAACACAATTTTGTGTAACATCAATTTTTGAAAAACTGATGCTTCCCTATGACATGGGTTAATTTGATTTTAGTGGACCTAGCCCGGAATAGCCCAACCAAGGCCTAAGAGGTGAACCTAGTCCTAAAGGGCTGACACTAGTTCCGAAGACCCAAGCCTAGACCCCATTTGCTTATTTTTTCTAAACATTCTAACATTTCCAATTTTCTTTCTCTGTCTTAAGTTAAAGCCTGAAAGATGCAGTCATTTTTTAAATTGTGTTGCTTCATTCGCCACTTTCTTAGTTCACTCTCCTTTTGCCTAAGCAAGAAGCCAGATGGCAGGATTTTAACCATGTGAGAGAACATTAATCAAACCCCAAACTTTGAAATGATACATTTATAATGTAACCACAAATTATTAACATCCCCTTCATAAAGCAGAGTAGGACATTAACATGAAAAAATAAGAGAAATGTAGAGGGAAGCGTCTCGTATTGAAGTGGAATGTAAAAATTAACTTTACTTCTTAGAAAATGAAAAATTTCCCCTAAATGTTTACATTTTACACATTTATATTACTTTAATCTTTTTTAAAAATATATATATATATTATTGATTTTTTTTACAGAGAGGAAGGGAGAGAGATAGAGTTAGAAACATCGATGAGCGAGAAACATCGACCAACTGCCTCCTGCACACCCCCTACTGGGGATGAGCCCGCAACCAAGGTACATGCCCTTGACCGGAATCGAACCTGGGACCTTTCAGTCCGCAGGCCAACGCTCTATCCACTGAGCAAAACCGGTTACGGCATATTACTTAAATCTTTAATCAGCATCTCCTGGAACCTATATTGGCCCATGTTTTTATTTAATGATTTAAGTTTTGGAAATTGCTCAGCTGGGGAGACGGTTTGCAGCCGGGAAGAGCAGAACTCCCCTGGAAAGGTAAAAAAACCCAGGGATTTGGGCAGGAAAGTTTGCCAGACCTCTGAGCCCAGAGGGTCGGAGGGAGACCGTGTGGCAGACAGCCGGGTCCCTTGGGACAGGCACAGCCCCTGACGGGGGAAAGGAGAACCGCGGGATTCCTGGCGCCGCCAGGGAAATTGAGAGCTGGGTTCTGTGATCACGGAGGACTGAGCCTAAAGGGGGCAGCCTGAAGAGCTGACCTGACCATGCAGTCCCGGTAAGAGAAGAAGCTTACAGAAACCAAGCCTTCCCCGTTTCCGCGGCCGGCATTTGTTTGTTTGTTTACACTGAATCCTGTTCATGGGACATTTCGGATACAGACACTCACCTGTGCTGAAGAGAGGGAGAGTGTGCGGAGGAGTGGAATCTGGGGAGAGACTGGGGAGAGAGGGGGAGCCGGGAGAGGTGGCAGCGAATTGAGGGCTGAGACACCCCTGAACCCAAGACTGGGGCAGCCACTCTCTCCAGAGAGTGAGACTCCTCCCCCCAGCCCCCAGGCAAGGAGCACAGCCACACCCAGATTCCACCCTGTACGAGATCAAGGATTAAGATAACCTGATCAGTCCCTGGGAGTTAACAGGGTCTGGCCTATAGGGGGATTTTCAATCCCAGCAACAACACAGCGCCGGTAACTAACTATTACGCAGTCAGCTCTGGGCAGTGAACTTCCACTGGACAGAGAGGCCCTATAGCCTCAGAGGCCAACCCCAGAACACTGCCACCCAGAGGCTGACCCACAAACTGACTCTTTGCTAAACACAAAATAAGGCAGTCTGGGAAATAAATGCGACATGCTTTAAAATAAGGACTGTGGTTTACAACACAGAGGAACAGTATATCGCAGGGAAACTCAACACTCTCCTGAATACCTGGAAGGTCTAAGGCGAGCCACACTGAAGAATAGAAGAACCGAAGGACCTTCACTACTGCAATTTTTTTTTCTTTTTTCACCTTTTAACTAAGAAACCAATTTTTTTTTCTTTTTTTTTTCTTTTCTTTTTTTTTTTCTTCTTTTTCCATCAACTGATTTTACCCTTTTAATTACTACCTTCTTATTGTTAACCAGTATTATTACTGCTACCATTTTACCATTTTTTAAAGTGCCATTTTATTTTCTCTTTATTTTATTTTGGGATTAGTGTTCTCCATTCTATTTTCATCGTTATATTATTGGTTGTTTCTAGTTTGCATTCATCTCCAGGGAACTGTTGCTGGAATTTGTTGGGATTAATGGCTGTTCTATAGGAGTATTCTCCTCATATAAAAAAGTCTCTTCCCCTCTTCCACTTCATTCTCTCTTTTCGCTCTATTTTTTTTTCTTCTCTTTTCTTTTCTTACTTTTATTTTCCCCCCTCCTTTTTCCCAATTTTATTTTTGCACTCCTCTTTTTGGACCCTACTTTCCTTTTCTTTTTTCTCTTTTATCTTTTTCTCTCCCTTCTTCCTTATCCCCTAATTCTCTTAATTCGGGTGGTCACCTTCATTTGGGATTATTAATATCGTGAATATATTTGTGTATAGTGCCTGGTACGTGGTGCCTTGTTGTGTTGTATTTTGTACCTTTAAATCAACGCAGCAGATCCAAGCAACAGCAACCTCCTGAACACCACATCCTCTGCTGAGGAACAGCAGCTGTACGTGAAACCTTGCCCCACCAGCCAGAAGAGCCACCACAGCTGTGAACAGCACCCACCAGAGGAGCTGCTGCCAACTGAAGAGCAGCTGCTACCACAACCGCCTGAAGAGCAACCACAGACCAAGGAGTCACTGCCACCAAGGGAGCAACCACTGAACGACTCAACGTCTAGATATGTCAGTGAGATCAAACATGGGTAGACAAAGAAACCCCCAAAGGAAAGAGAAGGAGGACTCTCCAGAAAAGCAGCTAAGTAATACAGAGGCATGCAACATGACAGAAAAAGAATTCAGAATAAGGGTCCTAGAGTGCATAAACCGGATGGAGGAAAAAATCGACAACCTCCACAAGAAGCAAGAAGAAACAGATGAAAAAATCGACAACCTCTGCAAGAAGCAAGAAGAAACAGATGAAAAAATCGATAACATATGGAAGAAGCTAGAAGAAACAGATGAAAAAATCAACAACTTAAGTAAGACCCAAGAAGAAATGAAGAGTAATATAGCTGCAATGAAAAACTCCATTGAAGGTATCAATAGTAGACTAGGAGAAGCGGAGGACTGAATTAGTGAATTAGAAGACAAGGAAGCAAAACACACCCAAAATGTACTGCAATTGGAGAAAAAAATTAAAAGACAGGAGGAGAGCCTAAGGGAGCTTTGGGACAACAATGAAACGAAACAACATACGAATAATAGGAGTACCAGAACAACAGAAGGATGAACAAGGATTAGAAAACCTAATAGAAGAAATAATATCAGAAAACTTCCCTGAGGTGGGGAAGAAAAAAGTCACACAAGCCCAGAGAGTCCCAAACAAGGTGAACCTGAAAAGACCCACACCAAGACACATCATAATTACCATGGCAAATGTTCAGGACAAAGAGAGAATCTTACAGGCTGCAAGAGAGAGACGGAAAGTTACAAACAAGGGATCTCCCAGTAGATTGTCAAACGATTTCTCAACAGAAACACATCAGGCCAGAAAAGAATGGACTGAAATTTACAAAGTGATGCAAAGCAAAGGACTGAATCCAAGAATACTCTATCCAGCAAGGCTATCATTCAAACTTGAAGGGGAAATAAGAAGCTTCACAGACAAAAAAAGGCTAAGGGAGTTTATCACCACCAAGCCAGCAATGCAAGGAATGCTAAAGGGACTAGTATAAAAATAAGAAATAAAAAGCTCAGAAAGAAAACAGCCACACACACACAAAAAAGAAATGGCTACAAACAAGTACCTTTCAATAATAACTTTAAACGTAAATGGACTAAATGCTCCAACCAAAAGACATCGAGTGGCTGAATGGATAAAAAAACATGACCCATACATCTGCTGTCTACAAGAAACCCACCTCATTAGAAGGGACTCACACAGACTGAAAGTGAAAGGATGGAAAAATATCTTTCAGGCAAATGGAAAGGAAAAGAAAGCTGGGGTAGCAATACTTATATCAGACAAAATAGACCTCAAAGTGAAGGCCTTAACAAGAGATAAGGAAGGCCACTTCATAATACTAAAGGGATCAATACAACAAGAAGATATAACCCTGGTAAACATATATGCACCCAATGTAGGAGCACCCAAATTCATAAAAAAACTCCTGGAAGATATCAAAGGAGAGATCGACAACAATACAATCATAGTAGGGGACTTTAATACACCATTGACAGCACTGGATAAGTCCTATAGACAAACAATCAGCAAAGATACAGCAATCCTAAATGACTCACTAGATCAGATGGACTTAATAGACATCTTCAGAACACTTCACCCCAAAGCCAGGGAATATACGTTCTTCTCAGGTGCTCATGGGACATCTTCAAAAATAGACCATATATTGGGTCACAAGCAAAGTATCCCCAAATTCAAGAAGATTTAAGTTTTAGTATTTACTTTTATTTCACTTTGAATTTTCATCAGCTCTTTTCTGGGAGTTTACAGTGTTTACCCAAAGTAGGGCAGAGACTGCAGTTGGTGTTTGTGACACTTGATGAGAGCAAATCACTGGATGAGTACACTATCTAAACAATTCAGCTAGAGAAATTCTCATTAGAAATGTATCCCTCATTCTTTAATTATGTAATGCCATGCAATGGGATAATCTTTTTAGCACCTTCAAAGGAATGGTGAATTAAGCAGTTACAGTTAACATAAACCCAATTTAAAACAGGTGAAACAAAAAAAAAAGAAAGAGAACTTATTGACCCATGGAATTGGAAGGGAATATTTCTTAGGGGAATTGAAAGTTTTATCTTTTTATGTTGTTCTTCTCTTTCTTCATTCCCTCCTCCCTTCCTCTATTTTACTATAAATTTTTTTCCCAAGTGTTAAAGGTGAATGTTTGTGTTCTCCCCCAAAGTTCATATGTGGAAGCGCTAGCCTCCAATGTAATATATTTGGAGGCAAGGCTTTTGGGAGTTGATAAGGTTTAGATGAGATCATGACGGTGGCACCCACATCATGGGTTTTGTGTCCTTATAAGAAGAGGAGGAGAGACCAGATCTTGTTTCTCTCCACCATGTGAGGACACATCAAGAGAGTGGACATTTGCAACGTAAGAATAGAGACCTTACTAGAAATCAACCCTACTGGTATCTTGATCTTGGAATTCCCAGCCTCTAGAACTGTGAGAAATAAATGTCTGTTACTTAAGCCATCCAGTTTATAGTATTGTTTTTACAGCAGCCTGAGCTAAGTCACCAAACCAAATACGTTTATAGTAGTAATTTGAGCAATTGCTATTTTCACTCAATCACAGATGAAATATGAAAATTAGTGAACTTTACACAGCAGAGCAATTTTTGAAAAACTGATGCTTACAGAATATAAGGATGAGTTTGAAGTCTGGGCCTCAGGAATTAGAATTGGGGACTGCACTCAATACCTATCTCTTATCTCAGCTTATTCTACACATTGACCAATCTTATCTCCTACCACAGAAGGACCTTACCTGACTGGCAAAAACATGGCCACTGAGAGTTTGGCAACCCTACCACAAAGAAAGAATGCATTTTTCCAGCCATCAAAAGCCAATGTAATTCCAAGGAAGGCCTCTGATTGGCTTTGCTTGGGTCACATGGCCATTACTGTGGTCAGAATCTTTTGAAGAAAGGGGGTTAAAGGGTTTGATGCACAGATCCAATTAGCCATTACAGTCCACTACAAGTATAAGGTTTATTCATTCTCCCATGGTGCTAAATTAATATTTGACAAAGGAGGCAAGAGCATACAATGGAGTCAAAACAGTTTCTCTAATAAATGGTGCTGGAAAATTTGGTCAGATACATACCAAAAAAATGAAACTAGATCACCAACTTACACCATACACAAAATGGCTAAAGGACTTGAATATAAGATGGGAAACCATAAAAACCCTACAAGACTCCATAGGCAGCAAAATTGCAGACATACGTCGTAGCAATATCTTTATAGACACAGATCCAACAGCAAGAGAGACTAAGGAGAAAATAAATAAATGGGATTACATCAAAATAAAAAGCTTCTGCACAGCAAAAGAAACCATCAACAAAACAACAAGAAAGCCCACTGCATGGGAGAACATATTTGCCAATGTTATCTCCGATAAGGGTTTAATCTCCAACATTTACAGGGACCTACAACTCAACAAAAGGAAGATAAACAACCCAATCAAAAAATGGGCAAAGGACCTCAATAGACACTTTTCGAAAGAGGACATTCAGAAAGCCAAGAGATACATAAAAACATGCTCAAAGTCACTAATCATCCGAGAGATGCAAATCAAAACAGCAATGAGGTACCATCTCACACCTGTCAGAATGGCTATCATCAACAAATCAACAAATGACAAGTGCTGGCGAGGATATGGAGAAAAAGGAACCCTCTTGCACTGCTGGTGGGAATACAGACTGGTGCAGCTATTGTGGAAAGCAGTATGGTGTTTCCTCAGAAAATTAAAAATGGAACTTCCATTTGACCCAGTAATCCCACTTCTAGGAATATATCCCAAAGAAACAAAAGCACCAATAGGAAAGGATATATGCACCCCTATGTTTATAGCAGCACAATTCACCATAGCTAAGATTTGGAAACAGCCTAAATGCCCATCAGCAGATGAGTGGATTAGAAAACTATGGTACATCTACACAATGGAATACTATGCTGCTATAAAAAAGAAAGAATTCTTACCATTTGCAGCAGCAAGGATGGAACTGGAAAGCATTATGCTAAGTGAAATAAGCTAGGTAGTGAAAGAAAAATACCACATGATCTCACTCATTTATGGATAATAAAGAACATTATAACCTAATGAAAAAAAAGATAGATACAGAGGCAGAGAAGCATCGAACAGACTGTCAAATTACAGCGGGAAGGCTGGGGAGTATTGGGGCAGGGGGTAAGAGATCAATCGAAGGACTTATATGCATGCATATAAGCATAACCAATGGACACAAGACACTGAAGGGGGGGGGGGGGACAAGGACATGTGCCAGGGGTTAGGGGAGGCCGGGGGAAGGTCAATGGGGAAAAAAGGAGACATATGTACTACTAATTTGTAATACTTTAAACAAGAAAATAAATTTTTTTTAAAAAAAGAGAAAAATAAAGGAGGGGGGGTAGAGAAGAGGATGAGGAGGAAGAAAATTCAAGAAAGAAGTGGCTTTCAATGAATAAACATGTTTGGTTTGGAAGTTGGGTATTTGGAGCCACCACGAAAGGTTCTACATGAAGCCTGGCAATTATTTTGAGGATCCAAAGCATCTTTCAACACAGCTCAATTGTGTTTGCAAGAGAATGATTCATCATCACTTTTAAATCTTTTTAAAAATTGGCATCCCATGACCACAAACTATCTTTTTTTCTAATGGTAGGGGCATTGAAAAAGTTACCAGCCCTTTTTTCAGTGGAAATATGATTTTCAAAGTGGCACAGCTGGAAGACATCAATCGACTGAGGAGGTTTCTGCTTCCCTGACACTGTTAGCAACAGTGAGTCAGACAGAAAGCAGAGAGATCTGTCTTTCTGTCCAGCTGGACTACACTCCTTGAATAATAGATGAGAAGAGCAATAATGCTGGACTTCTCTCAATATAAACCTTAAAGTAAAATAATAAAAAAAACCTCCTACGCATATTGTGATATGAATATTACAGATCAGTGTTTGAGCAAATAGGTCTCTATTATAAAAGTGACAATGAATACATGACTTTGATTATTTGCAGCATTCTAAAATTAACCCACTAGCTGAATTATTATGCTGAAGGTCACACCAGCCCAGAAGGCTGGCCAGGATTTATATCCTGACTACATGCACTTCCCAAATGGACAGGGAGGGAGAAGCTGTGGCCTGTGGCTTCCTGGGGGCTCCGTTCGGTGCCTGGCATGGCCACAGCTTTCTAGCTGGCTCTGAAGAGTCTTCTGTTTCATGCCCTGGGATGTGCCAGGCTATGGACCGCTGTGTTCCATCACCATGCATGCTATCTGATGGCAGCAAGCCCTTGTAATGTTTACTTTTTAGTTTTGTTGATAATAATGAACACCGCTTCCATGTTTCATTCTGACAGAGCCTTCCTCTGGGTCCCGGTTCTGTGTTTGTTGATTCAGATTTCCACATCACTTGCAAAGAGCACAAAAATCTCTTTTCAAAAACAAGGCTGCCTAGGCCATCAGGTGAATTCATTCAAACAGCTCCCTGGCTTTCACATTTTATTTAAATAAAGATTTCTATATTTTCATCTCTTAGTTCTAAGGAATCAAACCTCACTCATGAGACATTCCTATGTAAATCACAGCAGACAGCATTGTTGGTAATTTGAAAGGTTAGAGAATTGACACACCTGAGTGAGCCTGGGGCAAGCTGCAGATCACTGTCCTCTCTGTGTGCCCAACCCACTGTGTCCTCTCAGGTAAGGTTCTCAAACTCTGCTGTCATAAAATAAAGGGATTAAACTGAATGTTCTCAAAGTTCCTTTCTGACGCTAAATCATTTTCCTTTTAACTCAACTAAAACTGGACTCTATAGAACTCAATTAATTCCTTGTTTCTCATTAAGTAGCAAAATTATTATGTGAGAAATTAGCTCTTGGTTACTCATTCAAGGGAAACAAACAAAATTCATAATAAGTGGCATTTGAGTTATCTTTTTGTATTCAGGATGCTGGCTTTAATTTGAGAATCATTTCCCAAAATGAAAAATGAAAAAATTTAAAATGACAAGCAGACAACGATTCCTAGCCAAGTGACTGCCTCAGCATAATTTTGATTTCTAGATTTTACCCTGAGGTTATGTTCTGGAAAATATGATTGAATCAATATGTCTTTTATGGCCAGACTATGTCCTCTGGCTTCATCTATCATCTGCTCTAGAAAAAGCCATTAAGCCAGTAAAAAGAAGTTGTGGGAGGTTTTACTGCAGAGAATGAGTATTTTTCAATTCAAACACTGGCCCTACTGGAAAAGTTTGAATGTAGCAGTTTCAGAAACCAAAGTCAAATCACCTGAACGATCAGCAGGATAAGTTGTAGCCCTGTGCCCGAGAACTGGTCTCGTGAAGATGCTACCAATAAAACCTCTCTCTCCCTGGCCCTCACCTAACTTCAGACTACAACAGGAAATATCTCCTTTAGATCAGCAAGCATCTTATTTTAAAACATAAATATTGGCCCTGGCGAGGTAGTGCAGTTGGTCAGAGCATTGACCTGATTTATCAAGGTTGTAGGCTTGATCCCTGGTCAGGGCACATACACCCAACAACCAATAAATGTATAAAGAAGTGGAACAACATCATAGCAGAACAATTTACAATAACTAAGATTTGGAAACAGCCCAAGTGCCCATCAGCAGATGAATGGATAAAAAAGCTGTGGCACATTTACACAATGGAATACTACGCAGCTGTAAAAAAGAAAGACCTCTCATCATTTGCAATAGCATGGATAGACCTGGAGAGTATTATGCTAAGAGAAATAACCCAGTCAGAGAAGGATAAGTATCACATGATATAACTCATATGTGGAATCTAATGAGCAAAATAAACTGATGAGCAAAATAGATCCAGAAACATAGAAGCATGGAACAGACTGATGAATATGCATATATGCATAGCCCATGGACACAGACAATAGAGTGGAGAAGGCTTGGGAGGGGCAAGTGTGGAATGGAGGGATTATTGGGAAAAACAAACAAAGGGGACATCTGTAATATTTTCAACAATAAATACAAATTTTTTAAAAGAAGTGGAACAATAAATTGATGTTTCTCTCCTGTCAACACCCCCCCAAAAAAATTGATAAAAATAAATAAACAAAAACATAAATTTTCTGCTAGGATGACAGAGAAGAAAATGAGAGCAGGGGAAGGAAGTGCAGGGCATTGCAGGGAGCAGGGCTGGGCATCTGGACAAGGACACCAAACAGCAGGAAAGAAAGTAAGTCCTGAGATAAACCTTCCACATTTGGGTAAGATTTCTTTCTCAACAACCTTGACCTTTTTTTTTTATTTCAAGCCATCCTCTATACTTCAGAGAAGCAGGCACAGTATAAAATAGAACTATTGACTAAGGGTTGGTTCTGGCTGAAGCACACTGTTGAAATGAAAAGCCTTCATCCTCCCTTATTTGACAAGATTCTGTAGCTACAAGAGCCTATTAAGGCCGAAACTTTGAAGGTAATTTCTTCTCCACCTTCCTAGATGTGCCTATAAACAAGTGAGCACAATAGTCCTTTTCTCAGTGAAGGTACCATCTGTCCAGATTCCGTCTCAGGAAGACCTAGATGTAAGCAGTGAAATAGGAGGCTCAGTCCTTCAATGTAGGAACCATGTGAGCCCCACACAGCCTGAGGCCCCACTCTGGGCACAGAGAGGCTCCAGGTACCCTGGGGATCCTGCAGAATGAGGAGTGGCTGCAGCACACTGGTTTTCTCCCCTTTCTGAGATGCTTCTCTTGGGGGAGTCATTGCTCAAGCCCATTTAGCAGACAGAAACCGTAGCCATGTTGTAACCAGTCACTGCACCCAAATCTGTGTTCCACAGGGTCAGTGGTTGCCCACCTCCCACACTCCTGCAGGACAAATAGTGCCTCACAAGGAGCAGCTTTGATTTGGAGGAGAAATCAGCATGTGAGATGACTTGGTGGCATGGAGACAATCAACAGCACAGCCTTGCCTCACAGCTTCCCTGTGCATGCTCCACGCTTTTGCTATGAGGCAGCATCCAGTACAAACCCCAGCGTGTGAACTGTACTTTATGTTCAGACCAATTCACCTTCTCCATGAAGCCTTAACCCGATCTCTGAAATCTGCATTTATCTCAACGTGGCTGCCTTCCTTCAACTTCTTAGACTTGGGACTAACATCTTACCTACCAATTCCAGCTGTTTAGTGTGGCTCTTTGGGGGACTGAGTGGGAGAACATCCTCAGCCAGCAGGGGGCTTAGTAGGAAAGAGTGTCATGGCTGAGTGGTGGACCATCTGTCCTGAGAGCTATATTCCTACCATATTTCCCGGCAGTGTGCTGCTTACATTCTTGTTTTCCTCCCCTTCCCAGTGGGGAGATGAAGGCCCTCAGGCCAGACCATGTATTCTGCTTCTCCTGAACCCTTCCCAACCCTCACCCCTCCCGCCCCCAGCGCCCAGCACAGTGCTAGATACATTCATTTACTCAGCTTGAACTCTAGAAGCAGTGGGGCAGTCAGCAGGGATGTCATGTGAGTTTGCTACACAATTGCTGTAATCATCCCAGAACCTCTGAATTCATGCACTGTTCCTGTCTCTTCCTCTCTCCCACTTGCTTGCTCTCTGTGTTAGCATAGATGATTGGGCTGATCAAATGACACACATCAGAAAGCATTACCATATGATATATAATCAAATGCTAAATTACGTGGCACACATTGCGGGAATTCAGAGATTAAATATAAACATGTAGGCGTACTAGATTTGTGAGTGGATTCTCTTATTCCATAAGTGTTTATGAGCCAGGTACAGTGGCCATTGCTGGAAAGTGATGGTGAGTCAAACTAGCATGGGCCCTGTCTTTGTGGGTTTTACAGGCTCTTCCACTCCCTGCTATGTATACATACATGGTTACCCAGTGTGCAAGGAGCAGGTCTTACCATAGCCACCTCCCTGAACTACCAAAGGTCAGGGACCTGTGTCCAGTTCCAGAGTACTCACTGTTTAATTAGTTTTTCCTATTGTAGAACTTCATCCATATGGAATCATATAGTATGTACTCTCTGGTATGGAGTTTTAACTGAGAATTTGAGATTCGTCCATATTGTAGCATTTTGTAGCTGAGTAGTATTCCATCACATGGATGTATCACAGGGTGTTTCTCCATTTTGCTCTTCATGGACATCTGGGCTATTGCCATTGCCTTCCACCTGCCCATATGGGCTTCCTCCCATGATTAAGAGAATGGTCACTAGCGTCAAATTGACAAGGGTTAGAGCTACTTGCTGACTGACATTGGGCAAGTTATAGTACTCAACCTCTCTGATTCTCAGTTTGCTCCTGCAGGGGTAATAGTGATAATACCACAGAGAAGAAAACAGTTCTAAGACTAGGACCTGAAACACAGCCAAAGTTTAATAATAGGAGTCTTATTTGTTTATGACCATTGTATTCGTTTTCTAAGGCTGCTATCACAAAGTACGACTAGTGATACACTTGGTGACTTAAAACAACAGAAATGTATTTGCTCACAGTTCTAGAGGCTACAAGTTTGAAATGAAGGTGTTAAGAGGGCCATGCTTGCTCTGAAGGCTCGAAGCAGAATCTGTTCCATACCTTTCTCCTAGCTTCTGGTGTTGCGAGTAAACTCTGGAGTTCCTTGGCTTGTAGACACATCACTTTAATTTCTGCCTCAATCTGCATGGCATTGCTCCTTTTATTATATGGACACCAATCATACTGGATTAAGGGACAACTCTACTCAAGTGGTATGATCTCAATTTAAATAATTACATCCTCAACAACCCTATTTCCAAATAAAATCACATTCTGGGGTTCCAGGAGGGACATGGATTTGGGGAGAGGAAATGCCTTCCAACCCACTACAACTATCTCCCCAACTAAATTATAAAATCGTTTATCTAAAGGTTTGTTCTTATACAATACAGCTCTGTAGCCCTTACATACAGTCAGTGGTCAGTAAATGTTTGATGAAGCAGAAATTGATAATGATGATGAATTTAGGCTGTATTCTTAGGATAGGTTAAAAAAAAAAAAAGATCCAACAGCAGGATAGAGCATGGATGTTTAGCCTCACTTCCTGTAGGCTTCACTGTGTCTTTTGGAAGCTTTGGAGTCCAGAAACCAACACACTTCCATAAGAAATTAGCATTTTCATATAGCTAATCAGAGATCTATGTTGTTCCATCTAGATTTGATTAAAAATAAAGTTAGAAAAAGGCTGAAAATGACTTTCAGATTTTATTCCAGCTAGAGTAACACATTGCTTTAATATTTTTTCTCAGATACAACAGTACTATGACATTCTACTAGACCTGGCAAATTTTTCCTAGGAGGCAGAAACTGATGAAATATGCAAACACTTTCCCACATACATAATCATTGCCTTCTCTGTTCTTTAGTTAACAAGGGAAAAAAGATTAACTTCAAATTCCTTGTTTATAGAAGGATAGAAATAGAGATCACATCTGTTTAATTTCCTTTGTGCTTTCTCTGTCATTTATGTAACTTTTCTTTCAAGGCCTCAAAGTCCATAGGATGGAGTTTGTCAAGCATCAGAATTACAGTTAGATTGGATTGTTTATCTTCCTTTTGTTAAGTTGTATGAGTTCCCTATAAATTTTGGAGATTAGGCCCTTATCAGATATGACATTGGCAAATATGTTTTCCCACATAGTGGGTTTTCTCGTTGTTTTGTTGATGGTTTCTTTTGCTGTGCAGAAGCTTTTTATTTTGATGTAGTCCCATTTGTTCATTTTCTCTTTAGTTTCAAGTGCCCTAGGAGCTGTATCAGTGAAGAAATTACTTCGGCATATGTCTGAGGTTTTGTTGCCTTTGGATTCTTCTAGAATTTTTATGGTTTCCTGTCATACATTTAAGTCCTTTATCCATTTTGAGTTTATTTTTGTGTATGGTGTAAGTTGGTGGTCTAGTTTCATTTTCTTGCATATATCTGCCCAATTTTCCCAACACCATTTATTGAAGAGACTATCTTGGCTCCATTGTATGTTCTTGCCTCCTTTGTCCAATATTAATTGAACATATTGGTTCAGGCCGATTTCTGGGCTCTCTATTCTATTCCATTGATCTATATGCCTGTTCTTGTGCCAGTACCAGGCAGTTTTGAGAACAGTGGCTTTGTAATATATCTTGATATCTGGTATTGAGATCCCACCTACTTTGTTCTTTTTCAGGATTGCTGCAGCTATTCGGGGTCTTTTTTTATTCCAGATGAATTTTTGGAGAGTTCGTTCTAGATCTCTGAAGTATGCCGTTGATATTTTAATGGGAAGTGCGTTGAATTTATAGATTGCTTTGGGTAGTATGGACATTTTAATGATGTTGATTCTACCAATCCATGAACACGGTATGTTTTTCCATCTGTTTATGTCTTCCTCTATATCTTTTTTCAACGTCCTGTAGTTTTCTGAGTAGAGGTTTTTTACCTCTTTAGTTAAGTTTATTCCTAGGTAGCTTAATTTTTTTGGTGCGATGGTGAATGGGATTGTTTTTATAATCTCTCTTTCTAAAAGTTCACTATTGGTGTATAGAAATGCCTCAGATTTCTTGGGGTTAATTTTGTATCCTGCTACATTGCCAAATTCATGTATTAAGTCTAGTAGCTTTTTGACGGAGTCTCTAGGGTTTTGTATGTATAATATCATGTCATCTGCAAATAAGGACAGTTTTACTTCCTCTTTTCCAATTTGGATTCCTTTTATTTCTTCTTCTTGCCTAATTGCAATGGCTAACACTTCCAGTACTACATTGAACAGGAGTGGTGAGAGGGGGCATCCCTGTCTTGTTCCTGTTCTTAGGGGAAATGGTGTTAGTTTTTGTCCATTGAGTATGATGTTGGCTGTGGGCCTGTCATATATGGCTTTTATTATGTTGGGGTATGATCCTTCTACTCCCGCCTTACTGAGAGTTTTTATCAAAAATGGGTGTTGAATTTTGTCAAATGCTTTTTCTGCATCAATTGATATGACCATGTGGTTTTTTTCTTTCAATTTTTTTATGTGATGTATCACATTTATTGATTTGCGGATATTGTACCATCCTTGCATCCCTGGGATAAATCCTACTTGGTCATGGTGTATGATCTTTCTGATGTACTGCTGGATCCGATTTGCTAAGATTTTGTTGAGGATTTTGGCATCTATATTCATGAGGGATATTGGCCTGTAATTCTTTCATTGTGTTGTCTTTACCTGGTTTTGGTATTAGGGTGATGCTAGCTTCATAGAATGAGCTTGGAAGTGTTCCTTCCTCTTGGATTTTTTGTAGTAGTCTGAGGAGGATAGGTTTTAGTTCTTCCTTGAATGTTTGGTAAAACTCCCCTGTGAAGCCATCTGGTCCTGGGCTTTTGTTTGATGGAAGCTTTTTGATGACTGCTTCAATTTCTTCCATAGTTATTGGCCTGTTGAGATTTTTAGATTCTTCCTGATTGAGTTTTGGAATGTTGATATAAGTTACATAATAAAGGCTCAGCTTATTTTTTGTGATATCCACAGATAAGATATTATGAAACCTGCCTGGTTTCTTCTTATCTTCCTCAATAACTTTGTAATGGTGCTGAATCTCAAAGATGCTGGAATATTAAGATTTTAGTGGATCAAAATTTATCCTGTTTTCTCAAATCTTCTGTAAGCATTAATGCTAGGTTGTGAATACACAGAGGTGAGACACTATGCTTGACCATGTTCTCCCAGGGTAGTTGCCACTCTAGAAGTAGTTTTTAACTAGACCTACCAAGCTCTCTTTCTCAGGTTGGTCAGCTTGTACCCATCAAGGAGGGTCACATCGAGAGAAACCAAGTGTACCCATGGTAAGAGTGGGACCATCCAGATTACAACTCCTCAGATCCATAAGGGACACACTCAGGGGGCAGACTCAGTGAGCACCAAAGCCCCACTGAAGCATGTCTTGCCCTAAAAGGGTGTCTTCAGCACAGAAGTTCTCCCACTGCAGACACAGCTGATTCTCACTGCCAATTGGCCTGGAGGTCAATTCCTCCCAGTGAAACCTACAACAATCAAGGCTTAACTACAACAAGACTGTGCACAAAGCCCACAAGGGGGTGCACCAAGAGTGTCCACCTCAGGTAATTGGGGAGGCTGAGCCACTGGGCCCTATAGGACACCTACCACATAAAGCCACTCTACCAACACAGGGAAGCATAAAAAATGCAGAGACTAAGAAACAGGTCACAAATGACAGAAATGGAGGAAAGCAAATGACTGGATAAAGAGTTCAAAACCACGGTTATAAGGTTTTTCAAGAATTTTCTGGAAACTGCCGATAAATTTAGTGAGACCCTCGAGGATATGAAAAAAGACCAACTAGAAATTAAGCATACACTGACTGAAATAAAGAATAATATACAGAGATCCAACAGCAGACAAGAGGATCCCAAGAATCAAGTCAAAGATTTGAAATACGAAGAAACAAAAAATACCCAACCGGAAAAGCAAAAAGAAAAAAGAATCCAAAAATATGAAGATAGTGTAAGGAGCCTCTAGGACAACGTCAAGTGTACCAACATCCGAATTATAGGGGTGCCAGAAGAGAGAGGGCAAGATATTGAAAACATATTTGAAGAAATAATGACAGAAAACTTCCCCCACCTGGTGAGAGAAATAGACTTACAAGTCCAGGAAGTGCAGAGAACCCCAAACAAAAGGAATCCAAAGAGGACCACACCAAGACACATCATAATTAAAATGCCAAGAGCAAAAGACAAAGAGAGAATCTTAAAAGCAGCAAGAGAAAGACAGTCAGTTACCTACAAGGGAGTACCCATACGACTGTCAGCTGATTTCTCAACAGAAACTATGCAGGCCAGAGGGAAGTGGCAAGAAATATTCAAAGTGATGAATACCAAGAACCTACAACCAAGATTACTTTATCCAGCAAAGCTATCATTCAGAATTGAAGGTGAGATAAAGAGCTTCACAGATAAGAAAAAGCTAAAGGAGTTCATCACCACCAAACCAGTATTATATGAAATGCTGAAAGGTATTCTTTAAGAAGAGGAAGAAGAAAAAGGTAAAGATAAAAATTATGAACAGAAAATAGATATCTATCAACAAGTGAATCTAAAAATCAAGTGAATAAAAAATCTGATGAACAGAACCAGGGGCATGGAAAGGGAGTGGACTGATAATTCTTGGTGGGAAAGGGGTGTGGGGGTGCAGGAAGAGACTGGACAAAAATCGTACACCTATGGATGAGGACAGTGGGAGGGGTAAGGGCAGAGGGTGGGGTGGGAACTGGAGGAGAGCTATGGGGGGGGGGGGAAAGAGGAACAACTGTAATAATCTGAACAATAAAAATTTAATTAAAAAAAAGAAGGAAACCATAAAATAAAAAAAAGGAAGGTCCCATCTTTTAACCACATGTTTCTCTAAGATAGTGAAAGAATTGAGGTAGCAGATACTGATCAGTTACCTGGGAGCTTCTACATCTACTTCTATTCGTTTGCACCATATGAAATTACCAATATCTGATGGCTTATAATCTTCATAGGGTTCAACCTAAAACTTCCAATGTTCAAGGACACTTGAGGAGACACTTAGGTTTTGCTATTTGGACTTCTTTTCATTTGCAGTTTTTCTGCTTCATTTGTAACTTGAGAAAGCCAGTTAGTTCCTGATATGGGATTCAAGATTTGAGGATATATTTTCTAAATAAAGATAACTCTTTTCTCAGACTCAAGCACTAGTTCAAATTGCTCTAAAAATAAACACAACATAGTTGTTTTATAAATAGATGAGGAGGTGACTAGTATGTAAAATAACCCCTACATGGTACAATTTGAAGAAAGGATGGACTTGATATTGAATATCTAAGTCAATCAAGACTTAATTTTACATTGTCCTTAAAATGTTTTAATCATCATATTTAACCAATTAAAAACAGCATCACACAAGAAAAAATAATGCAACGTGTATACAGTCATAATACAACAAATAGCAGATTTATTTCCTAGCTCTGCCCACTGAGAGCTTAGAAGAGTAATACCCAGTAGCAATGAGCTCACTCAGTACCGAGATTTTGTGATATCCACAGATAAGATATTATGAAACCTGCCTGGTTTCTTCTTATGTTCCTCAATAACTTTTTAATGGTGCATAATCAATAAAAAGAGCCAGAAATTGTGGGAGAACAGCTGGCTATAGGGCTAGATCAGGAACAATGTAAAAACGAACCTGGAACATTTTGCGAACCAGAAAGTAAGGAAGTGTTCACAGAAGTGAATGAGTATATGATAAAAGACACAGGAGCTCCCAACAGCAAAGCTTGCATAATTTGAACAGAATGAAAATGATAATATTAGGTAAGAACATAAATAATAAAAAATCATTTTAATGCTAATATTAATAAATAACTGCATAAGTAAATATGTGGGAGGGGGAAGAATCACTGTAGTTTACAGAAAATTCCTACTAATAAATATCAAAAATATGAGGAAAATAGGATATTATGATTAGAATAGCACAGTAATCATTGCTGCAGGCTCAATCCATCAACAGATACTAAAATTAGTAGGCAAAAGTTTAAAAAGAAACAAAGTATTTGCATAGTCTTAATGTATCTCCTTCAAAATAAATATTTATTAATTACAAAAGAGAAAATAGTAACTCTACAGTGGAGAAATCTAGCAGATGCCGTCTAAGCCGGTCGTCAAGGTTACCATCAGCAGGAACAAGAATTATGGACATCATGTACCCGTTTGGGAGATGATGCACTGAGACGGGCACATCGCCTGTGGGGAACCCTTCCCAATGCAAAAATTTCAAACTACTCAAGAGAAAGCATCACATTCCCAGATCAAAAGACTTCCTATAAAATATCTGACCAAAATTCTTCAAAACTGTCAAGGTCATGAAAGACAAGAAAAAAACAGAAACAGATTTGAGGAGACACAATTAAAAGCAGTGTGGATGCTGAGTAAGATCATAGAACAGGATAACAGGACATCAGTGAGAAGATGATGAGATCCAACTGAAGTCTAAAATATTGTCAGTGGGGTTTTATCAATGTTAATTTCTTAGGTCTGATCATTGTTATATGGTTACACAAGATGTTAACACTCAGAAAAACTGAATGAAAGGCATATGAGGACTCTGTACTATATTTTCAAATCTTCTACACGTTTAAACTTATAACAGATTTAGTAGCCAAAAATACAATTCAAAATATACCAAAAAATGCATACTACAGTGGCACAAACTCTATAAAAGATGTCCCCAAAGTTGCATTCAAGTCTGAGTAGAGTCATTATTTTGTTATGTGCCTTTGGCAAGTCACTTCCCTTCCCTGGGTCTCGGTTTTCTCTCTCAAAATGAAGAAAGGAGACTAGTTGGTTTTTAAGATCCTTCAATTAATTCTAAGAGTCTTGTTCATTGTTTTATGATATGAAAATGTTGCCAATGCTCTCTACCTACTAGGTAATAACTTTGATTTTCTTTACAAAGAAACAAGTCGTCATTGTAGAGAAATTGATAAATTCACGAAATCAAAGCACAGCTATGATTTTGTAAAAATTTTTCCCAGTTCTTTGTGATATGTGCCTATGTGTGTGGTGGTATAATTTTTATGAAATGGGATCACAAAATAAAAAATATTTTTTCTGCTTCTAAAAACTTTCCCCCCATTTTACTGAAAATGTAAATGACATGTAAGTAACTTCACATATTTATAGGGTATAATTTGATGTTTTTACCAATTTTTTACACCAGTAAACTATAACCACAATTAATGCAATTACCATATCCATTCCAAAGAGTTTCCTTGTACCTCTTTCTAGTCCCTTCCACTGACCTTCAATGCCTTTCCTTTTACCCACCTCTCCACTGTTTTGTGAGGCAACCACTGATCTCTTGCAATTACTATCAATTCCTTGGCATTTTCCAATATTTGACATAAATGGAAACACAAACTTTCATCTGGCTTTTTCACTTAGTATAAGTATTTTGACATTTACCTATGTTGCTATGTCTAGCAAGAGTTCATTCCTTGTCAGTTCACTCCTGAGCAATATTCCATATATGGCTGGAACACAATTTGCTCATCCATTCACCTGCTGATGGACATTAGGGTGGTTTGCAGTTTGGAGCTGTTGTGATGAGAACTGATATGAATATTCAAGTATAAGCCTTTGGACCTTTCTTTTCTCTTGAATAAATACCTAATAGTGGAAAGGCTGAGTCATATCATAGGTGTATATTTAACTTGTAAACTGCTAACCATTTTTCTAAAGTGATTAAGCATTTTACATTCCCACAGCAGTGCACGAAACTTTCAAATGCTTCATGTCCTCAGCAACAATTTGTATGGTCTGCCACTTTAATTTTGGACATTTATTGGAGTGTAGGAGCATATCATTGTAGATTTAATTTGCATGTCCTTGAAAACTAAAATTGGTAAGCCTCTTTATGTGTGCTTATTTGCCATTCTTATCTTCTTTGAATAAAAGTCTGTTTAAATCTTGACCATTTTCAACTGGTTTGTTTTTTTCAATTTTTATTATTGAATTGTAAGAGATCTTTATATATTCAAGGTACACATCCTTGGTTAGATATATGTTCTACAAATATTTTCTCCCAGTCTGTGGTTTGTCTTTTCATTTTCTTAACATTGTCTTTTGAAGAGAATTTTTAAATTTTGATAAAATCCATTGCATATTTTTTTCTATTAGAGTTCATGTTTTTTGGATCATATTTAAATCTTTGCAAGCCCAAGATCACTACGATTTTATACTATGATTTCTTCTGTAGATTTTGCAGGTTTAGATTTGACATTTGCATCTATGATCAATTTTAAGTTCCTTCTTATATTTGCATCAAATGTGTTTTTTTGGGCATATAAATATCTACTTTCCATTACATTTCTTGAATCATTCTTTTCTTAATTTGGCTGTCATGGCACCATTATAAAAAGTCAGTTTTTATGTATTGACTAGAGGGGAGGGGGTCCCTCAGCCTGGCCTATGCCCTCTCATAGTCTAGGACCCCTTGGGGGATGTCCACCTGCCTGAGTGGGCCTAAGCTGTCAGGCAGACATCCCCCAAGGGGTCCTTAGCACTGTTGTGGAGGTGGGAGAGGCCCCTGCCACCACTGCTGTGTTTGCCAGCCATGAGCCTGGCTTCTGGCTGAGTGGCACTCCCCCTGTGGGAGTGAGTGATCACCAGGGGGCAGCCCCTGCATTGAGCATCTGCCCCCTGGTGGTCAGGGCACATCATAGCAACTGGTCATTCCGCCATTCGGTCGATTTACATATTAGCCATCCTATCTAATAAAAGACAAAAAGGGTAATTGACCATACCTTCGCTACGCTTCCCATCAGCTAATCAGGGTGATATGCAAATTAACCACCAACAAAGATGGCGGCCGGCAGCCACGCAGCTGAAGCAAGCAGGGGGTTTTCTTGCTCCAGTGATGGAGGAAGCCAAGGTTCCCCGCCTGCCGCGGCCCGACTCTGAGCTCCAAAAGCAACAAAGTTTCAATTAGAGAAGCTAAACAAACCCCAGGTACCTGCTTTCAGCCGGCCGTAGCCTTAGAGCTGGAGCGAGCAAGAACCAGCTCTCAGCTCCAGTGATGGCAACAAAGTTTCAGTTATAGAAGGTAAATAAATCCCAGAATAAAAAAAAAAAAAAAAGGAGAGGCTGGGAGCTTCAGTCACCAGCCAGCCTGAAAACGGCCCTCAGCCATTCACCCAGACTGGCCAGGTACCCCAGTGGGGACCCCCAACCTAAAGGGGGTGTGACCAGCTGCAAACTGCCATCAGCCCCTCACCCAGGCTGGCCAGGCACCCAAGCGGGACCCCCACCATGATCCAGGACATCCTTCAGGGCAAACCAGCCGGCCCCCACCCATGCACCAGGCCTCTATCCTATATAGTAAAAGGGTAATATGCAAACTGACCCTAACAGCAGAAAGATTGGGAATGACTGGTCATTATGACACACACTGACCACCAGGGGGCAGATGCTCAATGCAGGAGCTGCCCTCTGGTGGTCAGTGCGCTCCCACATGGGGGAGCTCTGCTCAGCCACAAGCAAGGCTGATGGCTGCCAGTACAGCAGTGGTGGTGGGAGCCTCTCCTGCCTCCTCAGCGGCGCTAAAGATGTCCGACTGCAGCTTAAGTCTGCTCCCCGCTGGCAAGTGGACATCCCCAGAGGACTGCCGGGCTGCCGGGCTGCCAGAGGGATGTCTGATTGCCAGCTTAGGCCCAATCCCCTGGGGAGCAAGCCTAAGCCAGCAGGTGGCCATCCCCTGAGGGGTCCCAGACTGAGAAAGGGCACAGGCCGGGCTGAGGTACACCCCCGCCCCCCATGCACAAATTTTTGTGCACCGGGCCTCTAGTTTATTATATAGGATTATTTCTATACTCCCTATTTTGTTCCATTGATCTATTTGTTTAACACAACAAAATACCACACTATCTTGATTATGGTAGCTAAATAGTAAGTATTAAAATTAGGTACTGTTAACCATTCAATGTTGTTCTTATTTGTAATTTGTTTTGACTATTTGAGGCCTTTTGTACCTCTACATAAATTTTAAAATCAGTTTGTCAACATCTATAAAAAGCCTTTCAAGATTTCAATTTGAGTGTTCAATCAATAGGTCATTTTGGAGAGAATTTACTTCTTAACAATATTCAGTCTTTCAATACATGAACATATTTTCCCCAAAATAATTTGGTCTTCTTTAATTTCTCTCAGTAATGTTTGGCA
Organism: Myotis daubentonii; assembly: GCF_963259705.1. Classification (NCBI taxonomy): domain Eukaryota; kingdom Metazoa; phylum Chordata; class Mammalia; order Chiroptera; family Vespertilionidae; genus Myotis; species Myotis daubentonii. The sequence goes on along the minus strand of NC_081852.1, from coordinate 30,438,111 downwards.
GTTTTTATTGTGTAAGTCTTGTACATCTTTTGTCAAATTAATTCCTATTCTTGTTTTCAGTATAAATATTTTAATTGTTCACTGCTAGTATATAGAAATATGTTAATTTTTGTATATTGACCTTACATTTTGCAACCTTGATAAATTAATTTATTGTGGCAGCTTTTTGGTAGATCCCATAGAATTGTTGACATAGATAATCATGTCACCTGCAAGTATAAAACAGTCTTACTTCTTCCTTTCCAACGTCTTTGCCTTTACTTTTCAAGCAATGCAACCAGTCAGTTAATAAGAGACTTATCCTCTTTCTCCCTCCTCCCTGTTCCAACACAGTGAAGGGGTTAAAACCCAGCAAAAGGAAAATAGGAGGCTAAATGAGCTTATTCTGTTCCCCAATGTGAGGGATGCAGAATAAAAAATCAAATCATATTCCTACCTCTTTCCCCAGACACATATACACACTATAGTCACTATGATAAGGAACTGTGATAAGGGAAAATTTTGAATAAGATATAAGATTGGAATTTCAAACAAATCAGACTTCTAATAATCAGTGACCAGGAAATTATAATTTTTTTCCTTTTATCCAGGAGATAAAAGAGATTTAATGTAAGTCAATGGGGGCTGTAACAACAGAATAAACAGGTATCTATTAAATTAGTTGATGATTAAATATAAATAATGAATTTATCTAGATCAAGCCTGTTAGAAGACCTTCCTATTTGATGTTAGAACATTAAGAGTGTTCTAGCAGATCCCATGACCTGAGACCTTTTAAAATGGGTGAGAGGAAGCACCTGCAAGCTCTTCAAGCAAGTGGTCCTACAGAAGGAGAAGATTCATTTAAAATGCATTTGTTGGGCCTCCATCTCCTTGGGAGTAAAGTGAAAAAAATTGGACTAAATACCTTTTGATCCTCTTAGCTCCACTATTTTCGCTTTTCCAAAATGAGTGATTCATATTTCCCTCTTGCTTCTAAATATGTGGGATTTATCTCAAAAAGAATCATCTATCTATTCTTCAAATACCGCATGCCTGTGCATGACTATAAATGTCCAATACGCCACTCCCTTGGCCTAGAATCCCTCTTTCTCACTTTCCACCTGGAAAACACCCCCATCATCCTTTAAGATCAGCATCTGTGAATATCCCTCTCTCACTCCCCAGGCGGAAATGGCTGCCTGACTTTCTGTGACTCCCACTGCACTCAGTTTATTCCTCCGTGGCAAAGATTTAGAACAGATTGACTTGTGTCTGCTATCTTCTCCCTATCCCATCTCTCCTTTAAGGAGAAAACCCAGCTTCCAGTCAGTTTCCAATCATGTCTTCTTTATACAAAAGTTGGATAGTGGGAGAACAAGAAAAATGACAACTATCAGAGAGGCTTAGCCACACTCTCTAGCACAGAGGTGAGCCTGAGGGACTGGACAGCAACAGGGAAGACTGCATTGGATAAGTTCATGACCTAGTTTAGTGGAGCTGACAGTGAAAGAGGGGAGAGCTTTGAACACATGGTGCTGGAATAACACAAAAATGGTACCTTTGTGCCACTGAAGCTACTGCAGGTGCGAGTTACATGGGGAGGGGAGGAAACAGATGTTTAGTTACAGTGTATAAATGGAATTGCTTTTGGCATTCTTAAAGAGCACAGAGTTTAAATTGTTTTTCAGTCATTTTACAGGGAAGCTATTGTGTCTTTGAACATGACCATGTAGTGAGACTAGGGCTTTATGCAGTGACATCTGCCATAAGTCTCAGCAACTTGTAATTATATCTCCATGTCTGTTTTCTCCTGTCACTCTCCCCTACACCCCACCTCAAGAGCAAGCACTGTGTCTTATATGTTTGTTTTTCCTGCTCCTAAAAATGAACAATTTACTTAAAGAAGATTGTTTCTTAAACCTTACACAGTCCCTTGATGTGTTCTAGAGGCATACAAATGAATACATATGGAAGGTTTCAAAGCACTGGAGTCAAACAGATTTGGATTCTAGTCCCAGCTCTGCCACCCACTTTCTGTGGAACCTTGCACTCTTTAAATGCCAGTTTCCTTACCTGTGAAATGGTGGGCACCACTGTACCTGCTACATCGAGTTATCAGGATGATGAAGTGAGATTACACATGTTAAATACTAAGTAGTGCCCAACACAAACATATATATTGTAATATATAGATATAAATAAACACAGCATATCTAAATACATTCAAACATACAGACATAGTACTCAGTTTTCATTCTGAACCTTCTCTTAGGATTATACTTATTTATTCAGTATGTACATATTAAATCTGGCATTTTCTTTAAAAAGGAAAAAATACATCAACAGTAACACTCTCACAATTATTACATGTTTAATTGACTGAAAGAGAGCATTGGGCACATGAAACCTGAATGTATACATCATCTCAAACCAGTAATCTAACTCATTTTGCATCATACACGTATCTGTCAGGCAAAGGTTAATAGAGAGTTTATGAAATTCTGAATGCAATTAAGTCTCACAGGAATCTCAGTTGGAGGCCAGGCCAGTTTCCATGGCAACCAAAGGGCTCAGACAAGAAGTGGGGGAAGGGGAGTTAATTTAAAGGCAAGATAAGCACATAAATATAGCTCTTATCTACCTTTTCTTCTGAGCTCCAACAGCAATCCTTGCTGCATTTAAATTATTATACAAAGGAAAGTATAAATCAGATTGGATTTTCACTTCTAGAATTAAATACATTTGTGCAAAATGTTTAAAGGAGTTCTGGTTTTAAAATATGTATCACTTCTCTGGATATCCAGTTTAAGAAGTGTGTCAGGTATGAGTGTCAAATTCTTCAGGAAAAATAGGAGACAAGATGACAAGAACAGAACAAGACGCCCAGGATGCCGGGAGTATCCTGTGAATAACCTTATCAACGCCAGCTAATTAGGTTTTACTCATGATCTCAGAAGTTGCAATCAGTCCAGAGGGAGAAAATGTGGTCACAAGCAGACTTGGTTTTTGTGTCATGCATTTCACATCATCGAATTAAAGGAGACTTTAGTGATAACCTAGTCAAAAACTATTTTATCGCCAAAAGCACTCACCTTGAGAAATTAACTTAGCTGCCTAATTTAGTTGAGGATGCTAAATACCAGCACAGCCATGACTGGACCTGAGACACCCACATACAGCTCACTCTGCATTCTCTACACGACTTTCTTTACTTCTTTCTTATATGCAAAATTTAGAAACTTTCTTGACCATTTTCCTTCCCAGGTGCTTTCCAACTTTTGAATTCTCTGATCTCTAGATTATTTCAGATGACCTGATTTGTCTTGTAAAACCAGATGAATCTTATTTTGATCCACCTAAGATCTTAATCTGGTTCACCTTTGACAAGCAACTTCAGATTTGCTGTGAACATTGTTTTATGGAAGTTCTGCAATTACTCACCTGTTTTAAGCTGACATCCAGCAGCTCCATGTCCATTGGCAGCAACAAACACCTGTATGTGTTCTACTGAGTCTGTGTAAGGAGAGCCTGAAAGAGAGAAGGGGCCAGAGAAATTCACACAAGAGCCACAAGATAATAAAAAATAGACATCAAGCCTATTCTGAATCCAAGTCTCGAAAGGGAAATATTTCAAGTAGAAGTCTTTCCCATGCTTTTAAAACTGTGTTTGGGCTGCACTTGTGGTGTTTTTGAGAACCTCAAGATTTTTGATAGAGTAAAGGGGATGAGCTGCAGAAAGAACTATTTGTGATGACAGTGATCAGAGTTAAGATTTCAGGCTCATTTGGCTGTATCCCCTTTCAGAAACTTTTCCCCACTGTCCAGTGCAGGGGTGGGCAAACTTTTTGACTCGAGGGCCACAATGGGTTCTTAAACTGGACTCAGAAGAAGGAGCTGCGGCCGAGTTTCCCGACGTTGCCATGTTAACACTGCTGCTGGTGAAGGAGCTGAGGGGAGAGCAAGAGAACCCTCCGCTCTTTCGGCTCTGCAGGCTGGATAGAACAGCCGAATGGGCCGAATCCGGCCCGCGGGCCGTAGTTTGCCCACGGCTGGTCTAGTGGTTGATCAGGGCCTCTATGAGGCAGTGCTGGCTTGAAAAGCTTCTGCTCTTTTCATTAGCACCAACATCATAGAATGTTTAAGACTGTCATGGACACGGACAACAATGTGGTGAAGGCCAGGAATGGAATGGGATGGGGGAGGGAGCAAAAAGGTGGAAAGGGGAGAGACATCTGTAATCATGCCAACAATAAAAAAAGATAAAAGACTGCTATGGGAACTTGGATAGGATGGACCAATCCTTGCCCTAGTTAAAATTCAGAGTCAGGAACACAGAACAGCTAAAAGCACTTGAGAAATTTAGGAAAATTCTATTGCATAGCTTCAGATTTTTATTCTGTAACCTCAAGCTATTCCTTTGTAAAAGGAAGAGAAAATGCAATAAGGAAAAACAGGATAGCATTATAATTCAGCCAGCACTGTTAGAACAGTAAATAAAATCTGAAGTTTCTAACGTTGTTTCAAATAGATTCAATAGTGAACAATTCGTGGCAATCTCCCTGGGTCTCTGCATATGTGCAAAAAGAATGGTTGGTGCAAATGAGGGAACAGGTGGCTGGACTATCTTATTCTCCATCTCTAATATTCTGAGACTGAGAAAGAATATTGGAGGTACAGATCAGATGCTGCATTTATCTCTACAAAGGACATTCTCTGAATATCGGTCTTCTTATTCATAAAATGGAGATAAGCCCAGCCCATCTACATCACAACATTATTGTGTGAGTAAAGTGAGGTCGTACATGGAAGTTTTGATTTATTGTGAAACTTACTCTGGGTGTAGTAACCAATGGGTTTTCCCTACCTCTACATCCCTCCGAGAAACACTCTCCCACCTACAGCCTCTACTAAATATGCAAGCTTATTTCTTCATGTGACCATATTGACTTTGAAATGCCCACTCAGCCCCAGCTAGTGTGAAGGACTAGCCAATGCCTGGACAAAGGCCAGTGTGGTCTTACTTAAAATGATAAATGGAATCAATCATACTAACTTTCCCAGAAATTTGAACCAATAAACATGAAAAAGAAAATAGCACGTGAGTAGTGGGAACCATAGCTAAAATGTTTGTGTGGACTGAACACGGTCAAGTTATAATAAGCAGGAAAAATAAGGAAGGAGGAGTCAGGTGGTAGAGGGACAGAAAAGACACCTGAGGAGGGTAGTTGAGTCCCACTGAGAGCAAAACACAGGAGCTGCCATCACCCAGGCTCCCCCAAAGCTTGCTGGAAACATCCCCCAAATCTTGTTTATCTCACATCCTAAATAGTTCTCGGTATCTCCTCCACTGCACCGTGGTCCATTATGAAAATTAGTCAATCAATTAATTGGTTAATACTCCCCACATACACATCATTCAACTTTTTAAATTAATTTTTAGAGTTTATCTGAGTAAAACCAACTCAAATTGGGCAGCACCAAACCAGAAGTGGTTAGAAGCTCTCCACCCACAGGAGCCCAGGAAAAGACTTTTATAGAGAAAAGGGGGAAGCAAAGGAAGGCAAGTATTGATCAGCTAGAGCTTAAAGTTTAGCTGGCTGTTTGTAATTGGTTGTCCTTAGAGTTTTGATTTTGTAACCTTTACAGGCTTAGATTTTGTTTCACTTAGGTAGGCAGCCACAGCATTAGAGCCACAAAGTCTAATGGCCTCCTAGTTTAATTAGTTTAACAATTTCCCCGCTTCTGATTGTCCTCTTGTACAGGGTGGGTTAAAAGTAGCAAATTCAAAGGGCCAAGGCCCCAAAGACTGACCCACCTCCCTACCTCTTGGCTGCTCCTTGAGGCCACACTAACTTGTTCAACTTCACAGACCCTCCCCCAGATCCTGCACTAACCATCCCAGGGATCTGTCCCACACTGCTGTCACCCTAGACCAGTGGTTGGCAAACTGCGGCTCGCGAGCCACATGGGGCTCTTTGGCCCCTTGGGTGTGGCTCTTCCACAAAATACGTGTGGGCGCATATGTACAGTGCAATTGAAACTTCGTGGCCCATGAGCAGAAGTCGGTATTTTGTGGAAGAGCCACACTCAAGGGGCCAAAGAGCCGCATGTGGCTCGCTAGCCGCAGTTTGCCAACCACTGCCCTAGACCACCAGCTCCTCTGGCCTGCTGCTGACTGAAACAGTCTCCTAGGCACCCCTTCCTGGTAGACCCTGCCAATCTATTTTCCATGCCACAACTGGAGCAATTTTATTCATAATTTTACTTTGATATAATATCAAACTCAAAGTTGCAAGAATAATATAAACAACTTACATATACCCTTTATCAGACACACCAATTGTTTGTATTTTGCCCCTTTTGTTTACTCTCTCTCTCTCTCTCTCTCTCTCTCTCTCTCTCTCTCTCGTTTTCAAAATCATTTAAGAGTAAATTGCATATTGTGTCCCATTACCTCTAAACTCTTCAGTGTGTGTTTTCTAAAACACAGACATTCTCTCATGTAACCATAGTACAATTAGAGAGGAAATCATTTGAAAAGGTAAATCTGCTCACATCACTCTCTTTCTGCTCATAAAATAAAGATGAAAATCTTAAACCTGGCCTGTAAGATGGGCATGACCTAGCCCGCTCCCTCTTGCCACTTGCCATTTGCTTTTTGCTCCAGCCACATTGGCTGTCCTTCAATGCATGTGCAGCCGTGTTCCTTCCCATTGTCAGGATTTTCCTGTGCAAGGCTCTACATGGGCCCAGGTCCACCTTCTTTTACTTAGCTCACTTATTGTTCAGATTTTGGTTTTCTCTTCTGCTTACTAACATATCCAATCACTTTCTAAATTGTCTTTACCATCAAATCACGAGCTCCTTAGGACAGAGACTCCATCTTTTGTGTTTGTCCCTACATCCCAGATCCTAGAGCAGTGATTGGTACATGGTAGGTCCTCAAGTAGTATCTGTGCAGGAGGGAATGGAAAGGTACTCCTGGATTAATGAGCAATGACTACTTATTTATTTTTGTTCCCCATGAATTGCAAGCTCCCTGTGATGCAGAGGTTATTTTTAAATTTGATTTCTTTTATTTAATGTTAATACATGTCCTAAGATATGATGGGTGTTCAATAAATATTTGAGTGAATGACTAATAAACACGTATTTACTGAATGCTTAGTATGTACCCAGGCTGCACTAGGCATAATGATGGGCAATGTATTCATGATCCCTGAAAAATTTGAAATCTTGTATTTTTACATATTGTGTTTTTCAAGAATTCAGTAAGTTTGTTAATAATATTTCCTTCTTGTTTCAATTTACAATTTTCTCATTGAGGACTTGAACCAAAAGCAGTATCAGTTCAAGGACTCTGCGGATATATATGTTTTACTTCCATAACTTTAGTACATATATGGATTTGATTCTGATTGGAGTAGTCAGGTATCTTGTTAGCAAATGAAAAATATAACTATTTCAGGCAAAAGGAGAAATTATCAAAAGCACTTGGTTATCTGACATAATCAAAGTTAACTGCAGAATTTCTCAGAGTTCAAGTGCATTGTGAATCCTTAATGAGAACATTATATTTATACATTTCCCCATCTTATTTGACCATGAAATTGTATTCTGTGGTTGGTATTTTCCCTGAATACTTATTAATATCTTCTAAAACACTGGAATTTCAAGGAACACATTTTAGGAAATTCTGTACTAGAAAGGAACCTCTTTATCATTTCTCAACTTCCCACCCATCTTATAGTCATTGGTATGTGTTTGGACTGTCTCAAATACTCAAAAAAGCACAACCACTAGATGTGTGTGCGGATGATCTTGTCCCAGCTTGTGTGAGGGCCAAGAGCCACAAATCAGACCTGGAGAATTTAGGGTTTGGTGTCACCTGATTGAACAATATGATATAGTGATTCCTTTGTTCATTTTGTTTTGTTTTGCTTGCTTTGTTTTAGGTCATAATAAAAGAGCCTCTACTCTCTGCCTTGGAATAATTTACATATGATTAATGAGTCAATCTCCTTCAATAAAAAAGGGGTTTAAAGTATATGAAAAAAATCCACTTTAATTGCATACTGCAATGGCCTAAACAGGTGATTTTCAATTGGTGTGCTGCAAGAATTTTTAAAACATGTAATACCTTAGATTGTCAAATAAAAAATGACAACAGCCAACACAATAGCTGCCCAGTGTGAATGAAATAAAAATTACACCTTTTCTTTTGTCAGATTAGCAAAAAAATATATTTTTGGTGTGCTGCAGAACTTTTGTAATTAGTTTATGTGTATCATGATATGAAAAAAGTTGAGAATCTCTGATCTGAATGTCTGTGATCCCTCCCCCACCCTCCCCCTGCAAATTCATATGTTGACATTCCCACTGCACCCCGCCCCCCAATGTGATGATATTGGGTAATTGGGTCATGAGGGTGGAGCACTCATGAATGGGATTAGTATCCTTATAATAAAGAGAACCCAGAGGGCTTCCCTAGCCCCTTGTGCCATGTGAACTTACAGCTGGATGGTGCCATCTATGAACCAGAAAGAGGGCCCAAAACAGACACTGAATCTGCCAGCATCTTGATCTTGGACTTTGTAGCCTCCAAGACTGTGAGAAATAAACTTCTGCTATTTATAAGCCACCCAGTATATGGTATTTTATTATAGCTGCCATAATAGACTAAGACACATATGCTTGTAACTTTTGAAAGGGATCATCATTTTATGAACTTACTAGAGGCCCGGTGCACGAATTCGTGCAATAGTGGGGTCCCTCAGCCTGGCCTGCGGGATCAGGCTGAAACCAGCTCTCCGACATCCCCCAAGGGGTCCTGGATTGCGAGAGTGCGCAGGCTAGACCGAGGAAACCCACCGGTGCATGACGGGGGCTGGGGAGGGATGCGAGAGGTTGACCAGCTAGGGAGGGACTGCGGGAGGCCTCCAGGGCATGTCCGGCCCGTCTCACTCAGTCCCGATCAGCTAGACCCCAGCAGCAAGCTAACCTACTGGTCAGAGCATGTGCCCCCTAGTGGTCAGTGCATGTCATAGCGACTGGTCGACAGGTTGACTATCTTCCCCTGATGGTCAGTGCAGGTCATAGTGAGCAGTTGAGCAGCCTTAGCATATCATTAGCATATTACGTTTTGATTGGTTGAACGGACGAACGGACAACTAGACACTTAGCATATTAGGCTTTTATTATATAGGATAATGCAACAGGGACAGAATTCACTTTCCTATATAAAACAACTAAAAAAATCTACAAAAGATAAGAAATGATGGTTCTTAAGACATTCAATATTAGGCAACAAAAAATAGTGATACCAAGTCTCCCAGTTTACTACCTGGGGAAAGTTTTCAGGCCACAGAGAAGGGAGGAAAGACTCAGGTAGAGCTTTGCAATATCTACGAGTTGGGAAGACTGAAGTGGGCTTGAGAAGACCAAGGCAGCTACAGTCTGCAAGTCACCATACCAGACAGAACAGAGATACCCAGAGAGAGAACTCTGAATACTTACGAGGGTTCCCTGTAAGTACCCATTGAGTACTGATCAGTAAGTACATGCGTGTAGGAAATTATGAGTCAAGTCATTCAGTCTACATAGGTTTACATGACACTACCAAGAAATAAGTTGGAAGCATTCAAGAGATAGTTAAGACTAAGTAGGCTTAGGCCCTCACAGAAATGTTGAGTTTAAGAAACATTCCTAATTGGCCAGCTGCCTCATCTCTTCAGAGAAGCCTTAACTCCCTGAACTGTTGGTCTTCAAACACTGAGGTGCACAGAAATCACCTCAATAGTTTGTTTTCATTTGCTTCAGGCATGTTTATAAATACTTACTGAAGCATTTTTAAGATGTTTGCTTTAAAATATTAGATAACCCCAACATCTGTGTCATCTCCATGTTGGCATCTGTTGATTTTCTTCTCTCATTCAAGTTGAGATTTTCCTGGTTCTTGGCTTCATGGGTGATTTTTGTGTGTGTTGTGGACACATTTTAAGGGGGTTATGTTTTAAGACTCTAGATCTTATTTACATTTTTATTTTAGCTCGCCTAAGCTAAAACTGGGCCAGTGGTGGAGGGAACACACTGACTCTCTTCCTCATTACCACTGGGAAGAGATAGAAGTCCAGACTCTCCCACTCAACCTCCACGGGCACCCCTATGGTGGGGAAGTGGGAAGCCACTCATTACCACCAGATGGAGTAGGACCTTCAAACTCCTGGTGGCCTCCAGTGAATGGAGAGGATGGAGGTCCAGGAAGGGGTGCCTCACCACCCCAGAATGGGGACAGAAACCCAGGCTCCCTACTTGGCTTCCTCAAACACTGCCTGAGCATGGAGGGGGTGGTGACCTCACTATTACCTCCAGTCCAGGGGGCGAGTCTAGGCCCTCCATCTAGACTTCTTGACCTTTTGACAAGGTAAGGGTGCAACATGGTTTCTTCCCTGGTGTTTTGCCAGGAAAGGCCATTTATTGTCCAAAAGTTTCTATCTTGCTAGACTACCCCTTTTCCCAACTTTTGACAAGAGAGAACAGGCTTTTCTTGGGACTTTGCTTCCATTGAAGTTTCTGGGTTGCAGGCTTCTCCAGCAACCAGTCTGGGATATATAGGAGGCAAAATGAAAACCCAGAGAACTCACGGTCATGTGATTCCTTGAAACCTGGGGCCCTTAACCAGTTTACCTTCTCTCCATCTTTCAGACACTTCTTGTGCTTGTTCTGCATGTAATGTTTTTAGCTGTATTCTTGGGAAAGCTGAGGGATGAAATGCACTTATTCCATTGTTTGAAACTGGAAGTCCCATGGTTTGTTTTTAAAAATGCAGATTCCTGCCCAGGACCCATCTAGGAAATTCTGCTTCCATTATATCAGCTTGAAGCCCAGGACACTGTGAAGAAGTCAAATTCAGAAAGGGGGAAGAGGACACTGTTTAAGGTTTATAAAGACAATAAAAGTGAGTGGTATGTTTATAAAATGACCATAATAATACACATATGTGAAGCACAGCCTGTTTCAAAAGACTGTCATATCCCATGACCTTTGGTCCTTACACTATTTACAAAAGAAGAACCCAAGGCCATTACCTGTCTAAAGTCATATTGATAATTAATAAAATAGAAGGAACTAGTTTTGTGATTTCTGGCTCATTTTTTTAGCCTGTTTTAACTCTAGAATTCTTCTGTATTTACAGTTAGCTCCAGCACTCTGTATTTTCCTTTAGGTCAGTGGTTCTCACTCTAGTTACATATTGAAGTTATCTGAAGAGCTTTAAAAAATGCTTATTCCTGAGTTCTCCTTCCAGATTTCCCTCTATTCTAGGATATGGCCTGGACATCAGGATTTGACCTTAGGCAATCCTAATTTCTTTAGGCAATCCTAATGTGCAGCTAAGGAAGAGAACAACTGTTTGTTTGTTTTTGGTTTTGTTTTGTTTTGTGTGTTTTTTTGGTGTGTGTTTTTTTTTGGGGGGGGGAGGGGGGGTTATTTTCTTCTACCTGAAACATGTAATTTAATCTACCTCCTGTAAAGAAAAACCCAATTGGTTTTGCTAATAGCAACAAGGAGAAATGGCTAGAGGTAAAATATTGCCTTCTAGACCTCCTTGATGCTAAGCCTTTGTCACCATTGTGTGATGCTAAGCTGTCACAGCAAATCCTATCCCTATAGCATTCCTAAGGATAAAAAGGTTCAGAGGTAATAGTAAAAGAGGCTGCCCACACAAAGGAGTTGAAATCAGTTGGCCACCAAGTTTGCTACAAAGTGACTTTGCAGCTGGCAATCGAAGGGGCAGTCCAATTTTGTTACTATATGGATATTTCCGCTGAGATTCCCAAATTGACATTTTAAGTTACAAAAACAAGAGCATAGCAGCAATCAGGAGCACAATACTGACCCCAAGTGGAATGAAACCTAAATGACACCTCAATGTTCCTGCAGAGGTAAGAGAGCCACAGTTTCCCATGGAAAGGACGAAGCTGCTCAGCTTTAAAGAGGATCCGAAGAAACAAGGGTGTTATTTCTCTGTGTGGATTTTAGTGGTGATTCATAAGATAATGTTTACTTTTAGGTGAATATACAAGGTCATCCATCATGCACAAAATTCCCCACTCTCAGGACGTATAGGTAAGGTTAATAATGTTTCGTTTAGGTTATAATCTGAATTTTTTTGAAAAAACAAAATCAAATTCTAAGGAAAGTCTCACTAATATAATCTCAATGGAAATAAACTAATTTTTTACTAAAATATTTTGTCATGTGGTTTCAAAATTTTGTAACTCATTTCTGGGTTCATTGTTTATGAGTAGAGGCCAGACAGCAGAACAGACAAGCACTGTGAAGGGGAAGGTGGGATTGGCAGCTCCTAAGGCGAGCGCTGGAGGCTGCAAGCCAGCCTGGGCGTGCTTTTCCCTCTCATCATTTGTCACCCACATGTGTTCACTTTGCCTGTGTGTGCTAAGAATACAATGGAAATAATGGGAGACTTAAAAAGGGATTGTATGAGCTTTTAAAATCACTCTGAAAGGCTGTCTTTCTGCATCAGATTTAGCCCAGCCTATTGTTTGCGGTCCATTTCTTGGGAAATATTCTATAACCAATAAACTCTCTCAAAATTCTCCTGACCAAAAGCCCTGCCTGATTTGTTAGCCCAGGGCTCCTTGAGAGAAGGTCTGGGGGAGCTGATCTCAACCTCAACAGACTCTACAAATGAAAAGGACACCTACCAGCATCACTTGCAGAGACAGGAAGGGGAAACCAGTAAAGCAGGTGTGATCAAGGCCCTCAAGGAGAAAAGGTCCCTACTACAGGGGTAAATATTCTAATCAGAATGGATCAAAAAAGCAACATGTTATTTTTTAAAATGCAAGTCTTTCTACAAAAGATATGAAACAAAAACAGAAACTGGACATGGAAAAAAATACTGTCTCTTCGCTCACTCTGCCAAGGCCTTGCTTCAAACCAATGGAGTCTGGAGTCTCAGGATCTACAGAAGCATCGGCCAAGTGTTCTTGATGATAAGAATCACCCTGTTAGACGTAGAAATTCCAAGCCCCTTCCTCCCCAGTGCCTATCCCAGACCCACCAAATCAGAATCTCCAGGGCCTGGGAAACTAAATGTTTCACGTTGCCCCAGCTGATCTAGAGTAGGAGATAGACATTTACTAGATAATTATATAAATATCTGGTGTCACAACAAAAAGAAAACAAGGAGTTATGTGGGCACCTGACTTAGTCTGAGAAGTCCAGGAAGGCTCCCCAGAAGTGTCCTTTCAACAGTGACTTAATTATGTATTGTGGGGGATGGTGGAGAAGGTAGGACATATATTTTGAAGGACACAGAATTTCCATCAGAGGTTTGGGTTTTCTGAGTCGAAGGGAAAGGGCAAGCAGAGACAGCGAGACAGGTGACCCCCAGGATTGTCCACGAGGTGGAGGCACAGAAGATGGGAAGAGGGCAAAGAGGGTGAAGAAGCGTATGGGGCTTCAGATATCAGGTTAAGGGACATTTTTTTCTCTCCTGAGTGTTGCCTCACCTCGAAACTACATTTCTGGTCTAGCCCTTGGAATAATTTTGCCTTTTATCAATATTTTTACTTAAAATCTTCTCATATCTTTCAGTCTTTCAAACTTCCAGTACATTTTATAATCATGTGAAAAGATTCAGGTGTGACCAATCTCTCACCAACTGTCCTCAGTTTCCCAGGAAGAAACTATAGACCTGTATAGGTAGATGTGTATCCGTGTAAAAGCAGTGGTATAAATGGCACTTGCTGGTAATTTCCAATGTTGCCTGTATGTATTTAACTCAGCTTAAATTAACTATGATTTTATTTTCAAATTAGTGTTCTCAAAGGAAAATGCATTAGATTGAGGCTTTTCATTTGGAAAATCATAATATTCTCATTACCATTTAAATGTCCACTTGGTTATTAAAAGTGATAATTCATACTCACAGGCAGCAGCCCTGAATCAAGGCCAGAAATGAGAGAGCAGAGCATTGTTTAGGCTTCTAGGCTTCAGCTGCTAACCTCATCTAACCTCGCCACAATGAGGGTCTATTTTCTCTTAGTGCCCAGGCCAGTCATGCAGATGCTATGATGTAATCTGTGGTATGATGATGCTTACAATAGATTTAATGATGTAATGGGTCTCCTACTGTAGCTTAATTTAAATAGAATGAATAACTATTGGCTGAAACCATACTGATTTGTCTGGCTCTTTTATTTTATGAAGAGATTTATTCAGGAATAAGGAGTTTGGTTTAGGCATATATAGGGAGTCTGTTAAAACTAGAGACCATTCAACAATTGATGTGGATCTTAGGACCAATGGCTCCCTCTGTCCCTCTCCTGGACCATCTGCTCTCACTGGTGGTGTCACTGTTTCTATTTATGTGCTCTACCTCCACCCTCTACCCCCAGCCTTTGCAGCTCACTGAGTTTCAGCTTCCTCACATTTCAGTCTTGCTCAGAGCCCACCTTGGCCACCACTTTTCTTCACTATCCTCTTAAAGTTCCAATTTCCAGTTAAAAGTCTCACTGTCTTGTCTTGTAAGTATAAATTCTTGAGAAAGAGAATATGGTTGGTTCAGCTCATCCTATTGTGCCCAAAGAAGTGAATGTCAAACTGGGGTGACAAATTACTGGATTTAGCAATTAGCTCTGCAATTGCACTGAACAACCAGAGGCCCGGATCAGGGCCATCTAAGCCCCTTAGCCTTCCAGAGGTTAACTTTTTAATTGTTGGATTGTAGGAAGAAGAGGGGAGACAGGGGTCCAGACAGCCAGGTCAATGGGAAAGCATTAGGCAGGCTCAGGGGTTTCCAACAGATACAGAAATATTTCAATATTTTAATAGCTAATATGGTCATACTGATGCATACTACTGAAAACCCTAAATCCCTGGGGGTGGGGAGGGACACAGACCTGAAAAGATGGTCTGGATGTAACAGGCATTTGCGGCTCAGCCCATCCAATAACTATGAGTGTATTTGAAAGAGTTATAACCTTGAGGGCAGTCAGGACTTAAATGTTTAGTTCTTATTCAACCATACACACTCTCCTACACAGAGATGAGCCAATCAATTGTTTAATGCTATCAGCTGACTGGTGTGTGAGAGCTCCTCTGAGGACAGTCCTAACTTTGCAAATATCTGACTATGGGGCTTAGACAAAGGGTCTTAATTTCCTTAAATTTAAAACAATGAGTTTATATGGGATAAACTCTGCAATCCCTTCCCCACTTCAGAATCTTCTCACATTCAGAGAGCTTGTTTTAAGATTTGTGTATAGATGAGGTACAGGTAGTGCCAACTTTAGGAGGGGGAGGAAAGGCAGGAAACTAACCTTATTTGAAAAAATTCAGCACAGTAGTTTGTATAACCTTGGACAGATTACTCACAGTCTCTCTGTCTCCTCTGTAAAATGGGAATAATAATAAGCTTTCACAGACTGTTACAAACAATAAGTAAGAAAATCTATGTAAAGTGTTTAAATCAGTGCCTGGCACATAGCAAACAATATTAGCCAATATTATTATTGGAAACCATACTAGGAAATTTCCATCAATTATATAATTTATTTATTCCAACAACCATACAAGATAGGTATTATTAATCCCATATTACCTATGAGAAAACTAAGGGGTACTTTAATTCACCTAAGTTAGGGAAAGGTAAACTTTTTCTTAAATGCAGATCCAGTTAGTAAGCATTTTGGGCTTGGCAAGCCATACAGTCTCTGTGACAACTACACAGTACTGCCATTATAACTGGAAATAGCCAGAGACTATAGTAAATTAATGGTTGGGGCTGTGTTTCAATAAAACTTCATTTACAAAAACAGGCTGCAGTCTTTTGCAAACCCCTTGCACAAGGTCACTTGGCACACAACTGCCAGTCAGGATTTGAACCCAAGACAACATATGCTCTATCCACTACAACAGAGATTTTCTAGTTCTTCTTTTAGGAAACATTTTTGCGAATAAAATTTAATTTAGATCCTAGGTGATAAATTATAGCTAGAGACTCATACGTTTTGTTCGTAACCATCCCAACTACTGCCCTTTAATAAGTCAGTGGTCCTCAAATCATGTGGTTAGTTAAAAATGCAGATCCAGAGGTCTCTACTTCCGTACCTCTGGTTGAGATGGCTTGGGGTGGTGCCAAGTGATAAACAATGCTTATAAACTACCCAAGTGATTTCGACTTAGGGGTTCTTAGGCCACTCTTTGAGAAACATGGATATAGAATATTCCAATAAATGTAAAATAACTTAATTCTTAAGGCTCATTTAATTGAAGAATGGAGCACAAAACAAGAGGCATCATTCCTTAGTATTGGATGAGGAAGTTACTAATCATTGCTCCCACTTTTTTGAGCACATTGCCTCTAACCCTCACAACAACTCTGAAAGGATGGCACTCATATCCCCATTTTACAAGTCAGTAAGCAAAGGCCAGAGCAGTGAAACAGCTTCCCCATGTGCCAAGTAAGTAAACAGTCCAGCCAGGATGCAGACCTTCCCTGCATGACAAAAAAATTATACCTTTCCCTCTCCACCATGTTGCCTCTGACCTCGGGGGATTATTCAGCTCTTAGTCAAAAACTGACTTGACCCAACTGCTTACTCTATGGGCATACTAACCAGAGCTGAGTGTTCCATGAACTTCCTCCAGTCTGCTCTGAAGAGTCCCTGTTCTTGCCTAGCTCCTGACCTGCTTTGGTACATCCCATCTGTCCACCCCTCTCAGGAGGCCCTAGGCTTTTCAGACCTCTGATCAGCTGCCTTCTGATTTCCTGACCGCCTATGTGCTTCCTGGAGAGCCTCACCACCACCAGCTGACCACTGATTACTGGTCATACCTAATCCTCTACAGGTCAAGATGCAGCCTCACTTGAAAACTCCCCAGAAAAGGGCCTGCCCACTCCCATCCCTTTTTAGATCCGAGGGCACTCATAAAACAGTTTCTCATTACAATAGACGGTTAGAGCCGGTTTCAGCACATTTTATTGCTGCAACTGACCCATTCCTAGTGAGGGGGAAATACTGACATATTTGAAGCCCTGCCACATGTCATCTAGCTGAACCTTTCATTTTACAGTGGGGCAGTTTGAGGTTGAGAAAGGCGAAATCTGTTTTCTACCTTCTTATGCTCAGAAGATCTGTGTAATGGTTGCTTTGACTCTTTTGAAATAAAATTTTAGCTCATTCTATTATATCCTGAAACATTATCATTATTCATTTATTTAGTATTAATATTCAACAATGACAAAAAAACCCCACATAAACCCTGCAACATGTCTATTTCTCTAGGAAGCCCAATAGAATTATAAAGGCTTAAAGAGAAGATGAAGTGAAAAAAAACAGAGAAGATGAAGTGGAAGAGGGAGAAACAGAAAGAAAGATGAAAAAAAGGAAGAAATACAGAAAGAATCTTGAATTTGTTTTCACCAATTCAGAAGAAATGAAGTTAATTAAAAACTTTCAACACCAATAGTAAAAGTAGCTACCATTTGTTGTGAAGATGCTATACATTAAGCACTCTTAAGCATTCTCCAGCTATGACTTCATTTACTTCTTACAGCTCTAAGAGGGTACTGTTATCAGTTCCAAGAGGAAGAAAGTGAGTCTTAGAGGTTGAACAACGTATCCAAGTCAGTAAGTGACAGGACTGAGATTCAAACTCTGGCCTAAAGCCTGCCCTCTTCACCTTTAAACAACACCCTGAAACTTTCTCTCTATTCACCACAGACTTCCATAGGTGCCCAGGAATATAAGCTTTAATATGACCACGCTGAGCCCCAAACCAAGAAGCAAACAGTGAGACTGTAAGTAGGAGAGATTTAATTCAGAATAGCTTGACTAAAAAGGCAATATTCCTTCATCTCTTGGATTCTTGTGCTGCCGTAGATGCTTTGGAAATGTTGAACACTGCTCAATGCCTGCCCTTCCCCCTAGAAAACCAGAAGGTTCCTAGTTCCACATTAGCTGGGTTCTCATTATGTAAGAAGTCTGAGCCATCTTCATTCAATTTATTGCTACATTAGTCCCAAACCTGGCTAGGGAAATACATTAACTTTTAATAACATGCCTTCAATGACTTGTAGAAATCAGTCCTTGCTGGCTCCCTTCTTGAATGTATCCTTGTGACTCAGAGAGCAGTGAGGGAAAGTGGAAAATTACACCTAGTGTCCTTCTGCAGCTGAGGGAAAGGAAGGCATTTGGAATTCTTGGGAGAATTTTTAAAAATATTATCTAATGCTTATTTATCTGCTGGAAGCACACGGGAGTTAATAGTAACTTATTAGCAGTTTCCTTGTACTGCCCATGTCTTTTCTCAAAATCCTGGCCGTGGTACCAACTAGCACCAGGAAAAGGGAGAAACTTACTTAGAACTTCTTTGGGAGTTACTCTTCCTGATCACAGCCTTGCTGTCTGAAGTAGGGAACAATTTACGTTTTATTAATTGTTGTCATGGACCTGAAATTAATTAAGACTCTAATCATAAGGAGAGCCTGGAGAATCAACCCAGTTTTTCAGTCAACATCATTACCATCAGCATTAACAAATGTTTACTGGGCATCTAGGACATGCCGGGGATACAAAGAAGCCTGAGTCCCTCTTCCTGCTCTAAAGGGGCTTCAACAGAGAGAAAAATAACACATAGTAGAATTCACTGAAGATAAAAGGTGTTGTAGCCTACCTAGCTGGGACAGAAGGGTTAGGGGCTAGGAGAAAGCCTACAAGATTAAACGTTTGCTTGATTGATGATGGAACTCCAACAGTGCTTGCCTGGGATGTTTTCCTTCAGGACCGGCACATAAAGATAAGGAAGCTGCTAGAAACTGCCGTTGGCCTGTTGGAACTGACCAAAGGATCCTTCAGTGGCCTCAGCATAAACTTTTCTCATCATATCCTCATTATAATACTGAAATCTCTACCCAAGGCAGGCTTATTCACCATTTTCTGTACATGTTATATATATGTGTATAGCTGTCTGCTTAGTGTGCATGCTCACCTCAAACATACCTCAACATGCTATGATGTAAGCAACTAGCCCTGTAATACCATGTGGTCTTTTGTTTTTGGGGAGGCACTGCTTTAGGAATGATCCTTGGTGCACTCCTATCTTGCTGGTTTGCAATAAAGTTCCTACTAACGAAATCAACTTGGAGTGTTCTTTTGGCTAAAAGGCTTTGTTTTAAATCCCATTTTCAGATCAGTAACAGTGTATGGGAGATAGGCTGGTACAGCAAAGGAAAGCCAGAAAGAGAAGGCAACATAGGCAGCAGCTGGGAAGTCACAATTCAGAGAGGATACCCACGAGGTAAAATTCTGGAGCAGGCCTGGGATTTATACAGAGTGCATTCAAGACCTGCAGTGGGCTTGTGCAGTATGAGATAGGAAGAGTTTGGGGAAATGGTCCCCAATTCAGTAAGACAGATACAGACTCTAGGGGTGGCCTGTGGGGATATCAAATAAAGGACCATGATAGATGCCAACAAAAAGAAATAAGAAACCCATAGTTCCCCTCTATGTACCTCTAAAATTATCTGCAATTTCCCCCTGATCTTTCTACCTACCCATGAGAGCAAAATAACAGAGAAACTATGTTGAAACACTTCATTATCTCTCACTGATACTACATTTTCAAATACATTTCCTTAGATTTTGCTTTCTTCCACGGGTGTATATTTTTAAGTTTTCAATGTTTTACCCTATTTGAAAAGAGGCTTTGTTTTAAACAACTCCATTTTTATAAAACATTTTCCTCAAAGAGAAGGCTGTTTATTGTTGACAGTATCGGCCAAGGATTTAGCACTCCTCTAAAGAAAGATGCTGGCTAATGCAAAAGCAACCACAGGCAACTGGGTAGGTTTGTTGCCCTGGGGGTAACTGTGGTCTGTACGGGCTGATTTACTCCTCTAGTTAATGGCAAAGCCAAAACCATCTGGGTTGGACATCTCCAAGTTATGAAAAGGTTATGTTCTGGAAACATGTGAGCGTGTCATTTGATAATCAGGCCAACCTTCCCCATAGAGGGGGAAAATGGTCCATAGGGCAAGCCCAGGGCTACTGTACTCCTGTTCTTCTATGAACACTGTTCAAAGCTCTTCACATGGATTATTCCATCTATTCCTGAAGCAAATTCTGTAAAGATAATGTAATGGCTATTTTTGTTTCCTGGGGGTTCAGCATACATAAATAACTTGCCTAAGATTATTCAACTAAGAAGTGGCAGTGCCAACGATTCTGTGCTCTTAACCAGTGTTTGGTGCTGCAATCTCTGATTCCAAGCAGAGCAAGAACCAGAGTCAGGCATGTAAGGCACTCACCTGGGGGCTGCAAAATACTCGGGAGGCCAACCCGAAGAAGCTAACATACCCTTCATAACACAGTGCTTAGCCAACCTAGGCTATCCAGCATACGCATCTTGCCAAACTGACAGTCATTCTCAAACATTAGTTAGTATCAGAATCCCTGGAGGTCCTTGTTAAACTCAAGTTCATGCCTACAAAAAGAACCAGAATATCTGAAAGTATCTTATTTGGGCCTGAGGACTATAGCCTGAGAGCAAAGCTTCAAGAAACCTTGAAACAGTGTTCCAACATCAGAAAAATTAGCACTTATATAAGCTGAGACATAGGGAAAAGTGCCTCTGCTGTGTGACAAGTTTCAATTAGGGTACAAACAGTTCAATGATTAACAGTTTTACATCAAATGGAAGGGATGTTTAGGGAAGATAAGGTTGAGTCATTGCACCCCCTGGTGTCAGGGAGCCTGGGGATAGGGTCTGGAAGTAATTTACTTTGAAACTTTGAGGTGATTTTTATCAGGCATATAAAGAACAAACTGTTTTTCTATAATCACTGGTCTAGTGTTGAAGCTGCAGAAGACAGACGTGACTACCCCCATGGTTTGTCTCAGTAAGGAATTTTAGAAAGTTCATTGTTTTCTCTTAGTTAATGATTAAGTAAGCACCCTCTCCTTTCCTTTGCAGCAAAAATGGGATTATTCCAGAACAACAAAGAATTGCTGCAGGGAACATACATGTCTGCTAAAATAAAGAAAACTCTTATAGATGTGAACAGGAAGTTGGGAGGAATATTATAGAGTTCTCCTAGTTGTGGGATCAATGTAGGGGATGAGAGCACTACCTTCTGTCCTCTCTACTTCATTTTCAATGAGGCTTCTATCCCCTAATTTTTTTACAGCATTATGAAGAATATTTTTTTTAATCCTCATCTGAGAATATTTTTCCATTGATTTTTAGAGAGAGTGGAAGAGAAAGGGAAAGACAGAAAGAAACATCAATGTGAGAGAAACACATCTGATTGGTTGCCTCCTGGGGAGGAGCCTGCAGCCACAGTACATACCCTTGTGTGGTTCATTGGTTGGACTTCCTGTGCACCCGAAGGGTTGCCTGTTCAATTCTGGATCAGGGCACATGCCCAGATTGCAGGCTCAATTCCCAGTAGTGGGTGTGCAGGAGGCAGCCAATGGATGTTCTGCTCTCATATCGATGTTTCTCTTTCTCTCTTCCTCTCCCTTCCTTTCTCTCTAAAAATCAATTTTAAAAAGGGGAGGGGTTTGCTTATACATTAACCTGAAAAGATGTCTTGGTCTGGGTTAATATTATAGAGATGGAAAGCATTGAGAAACATTAAAGGCAGAGCTAACCCGACCTGTTAATAGATCAATTGTGGGAAATGAAGAAAAAGAAAATTACTGCCAAGTCAAATGGAATCTGTCCTCAGCCACCAGCAGCTTCTGGAGGCATATGGACTAGCATTCCACATAAAGCATGACACTGAAACTCCTACATTATTTCTCCAAAGGAGCTATACCCCAAAGAGAGAAGTGTCAATTATACACTGTCATCAAGTGTTCTTTGGGTGCTAAAGCACTGCTGGGGGCACTGTGAAACACAGTGTAAAAGAAATGGAAAGGATGAATCTTTTTGTCTTGAAGTTTATGAACTTATATGTAACACAGGACAAGAAAAGAGATAAATGTGATTTTTTCACATGCTTAGCACTGACATGAACAAACTGATTAATCAAAGAGGCTGACATGCTTACTGAAATTTCATCAAGAATTTATGGCTCTAGTAAATTACACTCAAAAAATCCAACTCTGTGATTCATAATTACAAGATCAAAAAATGATCACAGTTAAAAATATTAATGCATAAGTGAGAGTCAGTTTCACATGCCTATCTTTAGCCTTCATATTCATATAATAGCATGTCACTCTGAATGACAGGATCATAGGTCTATTTCATTCTAGGGCTGGCTTTACCCAGCACCAAATAAATAAATAAAAGACCATCTGAATGACGGGCTAAATGTTCACTTACACATGTTTTGAATTCTTTAATATAGAATGAAAATAAAGAACAGAGGGAAATATAAGAAAGTTGCCTTCTAGGGAAGTTACCAAAGACAAATTTGCCATCAGAATAAACCAAAAGTAGAATTGCAAAAATTTCTGAGAATTGGGTGTCACCTGCGAGCTTGTTATACGTAAACATGAACTCTGAGAATAGAACAAATGAAAAAACTTAGGTAATTATGGCATTGTTTCTAAATTAAGAAACATTTTGTACTGAGAAATCACTAGATTCTGGAAATTTTTCACTCAGGCCCATAATAAAACCAGAGAATGAAAATAATTATCAAATTTAAATTTTTCATTCTACATAATTTAAATTACTGAATTTCAACAAGCTTCAGCAAATGATTAATCAGGTTATAACTATTCTTTCTCTCCCTCATGGTTAAACTATAACTGCTAATTTTATTTTTCACATTTTAATTCACTACCAGGAAGAATAAGAATTTACCCACTTATTCAGTTCCCAAAGAACCTACAAGGCCAATCTATTAATGACATCAGGAAGGTTTCCTTCCCTCCTGAGAAATAAGTTGTAAATAGACTTCAAGGGCTGGAAGACCAAGGTAGTCCATTCTTTTCTCGTCCTTGGAGCTGCTAACGATGGAATCAATGCAGGGTGATGGCTAATAACATAGGAATGAGCGTTAGGTATTGAGTTTTAAACCCAGCTACTCTGTGTACCTAGAGTGCAACCATTGGATTGTTACTTAAACTTCATCAGACATAAAATGGGAATTCTAAAACCCAGCCTACAGAGATTAAGTAAAATGATGTATGTCAAGTTTTGGGCACAGTGCCAAACACAGCAAGAGTTTTAAATTGGCTATAAGAATTATTCAAGAAACTCTCAAACTCTCTATATAGTGTACCATTACTATGGCCTTCTCCAGGCTACCATAGCTCTTCAAATGTACTTATTCCCTGTTCTTTTGTTTATGCCTTCACTTATTCAACAATGGTTTATTGAAACATGCTTATTGAACCAATTATGCATGCCAGATGTCAAGTGCTAAAGATACAGCCACAGATAATATAAATGAGTTCTCTACCCTTATGATTTTATAGCCTACTTATATTTATAATATAAATATAAGACAATATAATATGACATTTGTCTTGGTGGAAAAAGCCAGTCTATGACAAGAGAAAAGGATGAAAACTCAGAGAAAATCAGAGATGGGAGGCAGAAACTGAGATTTGCTTACGTTCTAGTCACTGTTTCTAGCTGTTACTTCCTAAGGGTCAATGGCACCTTTCTCATTTGCATGGCTTGCTTTTCCCATGACTACCCCAGTATTCTTCCAATAAATCCCTCCTTTTACTTAACCTAGTTTGAATTGGGTTTTTATCAGCAATTTTTTAAAAACTAAAAAATATTGATTGATTTTTCATCTAGTTTTTCTACTCAGTTCTCAAAAGAGTCTTATGTTGTCTTAAGTACATGGGTACTTCTCATTCAATAATGAAAGAAAAATGACAGACAATTAAAAGAATTTTCCCTCCAGCCTGACTTATAAGAATGAGAGAGATTAGAACCCATCTCTACTCCCCATCATCTGAGAAAATTTCTTAGGATGAAGTATGTTAGTTTGTATAGAGCTGGCAATTAAAACTATTCCTTAATTATATGAGCCTTTGATGTATGAATTGGTTATGAGGGGTGCATATTGATTAATAGGCTTTCTGGCAGAATATCATGTGGTTTTAATTTTCATTTCCCAGATGAATAATGAGGTTGAGTACCTTTTTGTGTTTTTATTATCCATATACATATTCTTTGTTGTGAAGTGTCTATTCTAGTTCTTGTCCACTTCTCTATTTGTTTGTATGCTTTTGCTTTTATTTCCTTTTTATTGAATTTATTGGGGTGACACTGGTTAACAAAATTATACAGGTTTCTGATGCACAATTCCACAACACATCATCTGTACACTGTATTGTGTGTTTAACCACCCCAAATCAAGTCTCTTTCCATCACCAATTATTCTCCCTTATACCCTCTTCCACCTCCCTTCATCCCACCTCCTTCCCCACAATCCCCACACTATTCTCCATGTCCATGAGTTTTCTTTCTCTCCCTCCCTCTCTCAGCAAAACTTAAGTAACTTTATAAAAATGTCTCTTAAAAACTATTGTTTAATACTAGGGTTATAAATAGAACCAGAGATTTATAAGTTGAACTTAAAAGCTTAAGAGAAAACTAGGTTTTAAAATTTTTACTTCCACAAGTTGAATTTTATTTAAAAAATGTTTAAAGGCTCTCTGACAAATTGTACAGTATTGATATCAGTCATTATAAACTTTGAAAAATGAGTCTTATTAGGAAAAGATTTGGAAATACATCTTGAGAGCTTGAAGTCCTAATGGGTTGTTTGTTTTTTCAAGTATTCAGAATCCTGATTAATGAATTTGCTCTAATAAAAATCTGTAAAAATAAATTTTCCATAATGTTTCAAAATTGATTGCTTTAATATAGAATTGATGGCACAATTCATTCAAAGGAGAGGGAAACTTTACAGATTTCCTTCATCTGTCAGTCACCTTATTCAGGCTTTCAGACATTATTACAGTTAATCATTACAGCTCGTTTATAGAGTAGAAAACTAAGTTCAAAGACGTTGATCTGCTTGCTGAAGGTCATTTAAGTGTTTAAGTGGGTAAGATGCAGTCTTTGCTATTCCAAAGCCCACCGTTGATATAATAAAGGTCTAATGATTTGCAATTCCTATTCGCCCAATCACCATTCAAAATAAACGGGTCAGTGGCAGGCCTTGAAAACATTTTAAAGTAAAGGTGGGACAGTGCTCTTCAGTGCCACGGGAAGCCTATTAAGGGTGGCTTATTAAGAGCCATGACTCGTAAGTCGGAAGTTAAGACCCAAGTTGAAGTAAATATTTTAATTAGCTAATGATGACTATTCTTCATTGAGGTACTGGGGTTGGAGGGGGAGACAATGCTCACCACAGTGTTTTCATTTTTAACTCTTTGTTGCTTGCTCTGCTTAGGTTATGATATACGCTGCATTAAATCTTTGCGGGAGAGAAGATTTAATACTAACGAACCACGAGAACAAATGTGCCCCGTTTTACTTCTGTCCGCTCTAAGACAGTGATGACGAACCTTTTGAGCTCGGCGTGTCAGCATTTTGAAAAACCCTAACTTAACTCTGGTGCCGTGCCACATATAGAAATTTGTTGATATTTGCAACCATAGTAAAACAAAGACTTATATTTTTGATATTTATTTCATATATTTAAATGCCATTTAACGAAGAAAAATCAACCAAAACAATGAGTTCGCGTGTCACCTCTGACACGCGTGTCATAGGTTCGCCATCGCTGCGCTAAGAGCATTGCTGTCACGCTGAAAAAGGTGAAACTCATACTGTTCAGAGGGAACTGGAGTCACAGATAGACAAGGAAGGTGTAACAGGGACCCAGGTCCTTGAAATGAGTTTCAAGCTGGACAACGAGCAAGGGCAGGGGCCACAGAGAGCGCGGCTGCGGATAATCCGTGAGGAACTGAGGACGCCGAGGGAAGAAAAGCATCATCTCCATTCTCGCAAAATAAAAGCGGGTTCTACAGACTCTAAGGAATTTAAAGATCCGAAGAAAAATAAAAGGCTTAATACAATCTACTGCTGGGGTTAACGGATGTGTGGCTGGCTGGGAGGTGACAAAAGAAATCAAACATTCCTTTCCCTCCAATTAACTTCACCTTTGTGCTCCACGGAGTTGGGGGGGGCGGGGGGGCTGTAAAGAGGAAGAAGACTGTTCACTCGCTGTCTGAACAAAAAGCAAAGATTTGGAGCAAAGACTCACAACACGGCTCCAGCAGCTAGGTCTCTGGGAACTGAGTGATGGCCAGCATCGGTCTCCGCCTTTCGTCCTCTAAGCACAGCAGCGCACCCTTATCCGCCGGGCATACACTTCACCACCCCGGGTGCGCCTGGAACCGCGGACAGCAGTGAACCCCGTATACAGTATGTGCTCCCTATGCGCCCATGCTTATAGTAGAGCTGAATGTATAAATGAGTCCCTGTCAGAGATCAACAGCAATAACTAATAATAAAGTAGGGCAATCATAACAATACGTACCATAATAAAGGTTATGTGAATATTATCTCTCTCAAAGTCCCTTCCGGTCTGTCCTCGCCCTTCCTGTGCTGTGTGAGCTGACAGTGCCTGTGCGAGGAGAGGACCTGAGGGGGTGACGGGCTTTGCGCGGTGGCGCTAGGCTGCTGCGGGCCTTCGCGAGCACGTCATACGTCAACACGTCAACACGTCATACGTCATACGTCAGAAGGATCACCGAGCTGTGACCATGTCCTGTCTCCCACCAACAAAAGGCGCTTAATGCCTTTTCCATCTTAACTAAGCACTGACAATGCACCATCGCCGTAACGCTTGCCGTGTGAGGTGCAAAACTAGCACACGTTTCTTTTTCTTCTTCACAGTTTCACGGATAGAAGGTTCGTCCAGATCTTAGCCACCTCAGCATACGGTTGTTGTTTTCTTTCTCTATGAAGCAGAGAACTTTCACCTTTTCACTAAAAGGAAGCACGTTCCGGCTTCTCTTCCGCATGTCTGCATTGCCAGCATCGCTACTCTTGTGCTTTGGCCCAATATTAAGTAAAGCCAGGCTTACCTGAACGCCAGTGCCCAGGTACCGCGGCCAGCGGGTCTGACAACCAAGATGGCTCCTCCCGACTAATGGGCGGGAGCATGCGCAGTGCGGAGGGGCTGGCCAGGGACGGTCCCGGTCTTGGGCAGGACCTCGCGAGATTTCATCACAGCTCCGGATGGCTCCAAATTTAAAATGTATGAATTATTTTTAGACTTTTCCATTTAATATTTTTGGACATGGTAAACTCCAGGTAACTGAAACAGCAGAAAGTGAAACCTTGGATAAGGGGGGGACCACTGTAAAGTAAAGAATAGATAAAGCCCTTGAAAAATCAATATTTTGCCCAGCCGGTGTGGCTCAGCGGTTGAGCGTGGACCTATGAACGGTTCCATTCCGGTCAGGGCACATGCCCAGGTTGTGGGCTCCATCCCCAGTGGGAGGCGTGCAGGAGGTGACAGATCAATGATTCTCCCTCATCGTTGATGTTTCTATCTCTCTCTCCCTCTCTCTTCCTCTCTGAAATAAGTAAAAAAATATTTTTTAAAAAATCAACATTTTATTCACATATATTTTTCCTAAAATATATATGTGGCCGAAACCGGTTTGGCTCAATGGATAGAGTGTCGGCCTGCGGACTGAAAGGTCCCAGGTTCAATTCTGGTCAAGGGCATGTACCTGGGTTGCGGGCACATCCCCAGTAGAAGATGTGCAGGAGGCAGCTGATCGATGTTTCTCTCTCATCGATGTTTTCTAACTATCTCTCTCCCTTCCTCTTTGCAAAAAATCAATTAAAAAAAATTAAAATATATATATGGCACCTTTTGCTAAAACTATTTTGGATACTGAAAATAAAAACTTGAGTACACAAGTACACAAATCTAGCGTTTTATATGTGAATATCATCATAAGTATGTTACAAGGCCATTTGATGTAAAATATACCTGCAAGGAAATTTTTGGTAAGGACAAATTGTGTCTGAACAAAATTAACAGGAAGATATTACTGTCAAGCTACCTGGCTGTTGGGGTGACCCCTCCAACAAGAGGTCCCAAGACGTGTGCCATTTGTGGTGGTAGGTAAGACATTTATAATGTGTAAGATGAATTCTATTGTGTGTCTGCTTAATGCTGGAGAACTGTCAACCCCATTTCAAAGGAGCCTGGGGTCTGACTCACACTGAGAGTTGAAAATTATAACCTTTCAGTAGCATATTAGTCTTCATTTCCCAATTTATTTGTAGCATTTTCAGACTGCAAGGCATTTTTATAGCGTACATATATTACTGTGGTTACATAAAAGTCACATTTCATTCTACAGCAACGTGCATGATAGGTAGGCTGTCATTCTCCATTCCCCCAGAGAAAACAGATTGTGGAGTATGAGCTTACCAATATATTTTGAGATACCAATTGAAGTGAGATAAAGAGTAGCTGAGTGAGTATCAGAATACTAATACTAATCAGGATGAAGAGGCACAGTTGTATTCCTAAAATTTATGATGTGACCTTGAACATGTTAATTTTTTTAGTATCCATCATTCTCTTTGATAAACTCATAACGATAGTCAAATCTTTCCCATCCCCTGGGGATGTTCTGATGCTGTAAGGCAGTGATTTTCAGCAGGCGTGCTGCAAGAATTTTTAAACATGCAATACCTGACTATTTAGTCAGGGCCACTCACCTCTTTTGATTATCAAATAAAAAATGACAACAGCCAACCCAATAATAGCCCTCCAGAGGGAATGAACCAAAATTATGCCTATTTTTGTGTGAGATCGGCAAAAATCATATTTTTTGGTGTGCTGCAGAATTTTAGTAATTAGTTTATATGTGCCATGAGATGAAAAAGGTTGAAAACCGTTGCTGCAGGGACTGAGACCAGAGCCAAGGAAGTCAGAAGAGATGTTCGAGGTCTCTGGTATTTCCTCCCCCCTTAACTTGCTCATCGGAATAATAAATTTCTTTTTGGTGCTCCTATGGCTCTTAGTCCATGTCTTGTATTACAATATTTTCTTAAGGATCATGTGTGTTGCCTTTATAATGACTTTCATTAATTAGCGTGCTTTTTTTTTTTTTCTAATTTAGAGGAGAAAAAGTAGATCCTAACCACAATCCACTTATAAATTGGGATTGTGGGAGTAAAATAAATCCTGAAGTTAGCGGATGCAGAAATCCACTGATTCTCTGATACCTGTGGGTGATACTATGCCCAAATTTTCCCAAACTGCTGACTTTGTCAACAGTGTGGTTGGTGCCCCCCACCCAGTGATCCTTCAGTGTTTATCATTTCAGGCATGCCTGCTCAATATCCGCTACTCTTTGCCTGGGGGCTTTCTCTGACCACAGGAACCTACTGGGCTCCTCCTGGGCCGATCAGAAATGCCAGGAAATTAGTGCTTCCAGGACAGCTTTCAACCAACAACTGACAGGAACGGATGAATACTCCAACTCGGGCCTTGTTTCCAGACCAAAATCAGCTCTCAGATCACAGCCACTCCACTGAAGCTACTGAAAGCATTTAACCTGCGATACCAGAGCAAGTCCATATGGAATAGTTCCTCTAATCCCACCCCAAAAGGACCTAGAGCCATTTACCCATCTGTTTGCACCCAGAGGATAAGGGAATGACCAGATGCCTTGAGGACTGTTTGGTAGAGGGTCTGCACAGATCACTGTATGCCCCCCTATTAGAGTGGGGGGAGTGAAGAGGAGACAAGGTGATAAACAGGAAACTGGCCCAAGTCAGTTTCTCAGTGGTCATTTTCTCACTTCCTACATGCATAATGAAGATGATATCCTTACCCCAGGTAAAACTCCCACCTTCGTTTAGGTCTGGAGAATAAGACTGTGGATGGGCCTATGGTGAGAGGAATGCTTCAACAAGAGAAAACAATAAGGATTCCACCAAAATCTTTCATTATGGGCAGGTAAAGGGGTTTCTACATTGCCAGAGATCATTGTCTGGTGATTATAGTAGGTAGGGTTGTTGCTATCGAAGTAGGTCTGGAGATTAGAGAACTCATTAGAGTCCCTCTTGATGCTTCCATGCCCCCCAGTAACTATAAATGAGCAAGTGTAACAACCAAAGCACCACTAAGACATGAACCAGGGACCCAGGCCCCTCAGAGATGAAGGTGTAGATTACCCTGCTGTGTAAGCAACCTCCACATGCGGAAATGGTGGCTGAGGGTGAGAGGGACCTAGAATTGTGGAAGAAGAAGGTGATAATTATCAATGATGTCCTTGAAACCAATGGCAACAGTGGGGACTGTAGCTTGTCCAGTAACCCCTGTGACAAGCTACAAACTTGAAATAGTATGAGATAAAGTTAACATGGGCCACAAGTGGATGTGTGAGAGGCAAGAAACAGACTGTAGCAGAATCCACCCTTATGCCCTTGACACTTACCATGTTCTTGGCTATTTCCATTTCCCACTGCCAGCACTTTTAGCTGCTTGCCTCAGGGTTCTCTCTGTCCTGGAGCTGATGGGAAGTGCCAGGGAATTAATTCACCCCCACTCTGGAGCACCCATCCACCAATGCCTAGAGGACTTGATAAACACCCAGATCCCTGACTTCTTCAGTGGGACCACATCCACACTGCCTCCCAGACTTTTTTTATTTTTATTTTTTTGGGGGGGTGGTGCCTTTCCTTTGTTTCATTTTTCTACTCCTCTCGTATTTTCTTTGATCATATTCCAAGTAAATTAAGTCCTTGTCTCAGGTTTGTTTCTGAGGTGACACAAACTTGTTAGGGATGCATATTCTGTTAACAATTGCAGCCAAGAAAGTATTTACTGGACAGCTTCTCTTCTGTAAATAAACGAAGATTTGCTCCTCTTCTATGCACAAACCTATTGTTTTCATATCCCCTTTGAGGACCAAAAATAGATAGTACTTTTTCCTTTAGACATCCTTGTTCTCCTTAAAAACCTTGATTAGAAGGTGGGAGCAGCTATGGAAATTCTACACGTGGGGTGAAAATAACGTGAAAGTGAATGCATACAGAAAGGAGAGGACATGACTGTAACAAGTGATATTTATTCAGCACACCTGTGTACCAGATCCTCCGGAAAGTGCCAGGCATGCATTATTTCCTATTTTCCCAGCAGCGTTGTGATGTAGTCAGTACTGTTATCCCCACTTCACTGGTGAGAAAATGGAAGCATGCAGAATTCATACAGCTTCGATTTGGATTTGGGCTTGGCTGCCTTGGCATTCCGTGCATGCCCTCTCCTCTATGCTATGGGGACTCACTGAAATAAAACAAAGCAGACTTTGTACATCTCCTAAGATCATAGCTTAAGGCTATATAAGACTGTTGAAAGCTGAATAAGGTCAATGGAGCATATCAGTGTTAATTTCCTGGCTGTGATAGTATATTACAATTATGTAAGATGTTACCATTGGAATAAGCTGGGTGAAAGGTATATGGAATCTCTCTGTAATATTTCTTACAAGCACATGTGAATCTACATTTATATCAAGATATTTTTCAGTTGGTTTTAAATATGGGGGAATTGGACCATGAAATATATAGCAATTTTTATGTTTGCTTATATTGATTAAAATGTGGTTTTACTTTCACAAAATTATGAATGGGAAGCTTATTTACATTTTTTATGCCAAGGTTGGTCACTTATTTCTTTTTAATAAATAGAACAATGAGATCCAGCAATAAATGAAAACATTGGGTCTCCAACAAGAATTCTAAGTTTTTCATACCTTCCATGTCAACAAGGCATAGTGGAAATGATCCTGTCACGGTCATTAGGAGCCCTACCTTGTAACTCTAGGTTAGCCTTTTTCTAGCTTAGGCCATGTTCAACCTTTAGTAATCCTATGTAATAAAAGGCTAATATGAAATTGACCGAATGGCGGAATGACCGGTCGTTATGATGAGCACTGACCACCTGGGGGCAGATGCTCAACGCAGGAGCTGCCCCTGGTGGTCAGTGTGTTCCCACAGGGGGAGCACCACTCAGCCAGAAGTCCTGAGCCGGGCTCACTGCTGGCAAGCGCAGCTGCGGTGATGGGAGCCTCCCCCACCTCCACAGCAGTGCTAAGGATCCCTCAGGGGATATCCCACTGCCTGCGTAGGCTGGCTCCCTGGCCGGCAGTTGGACATCCCCCAAGGGGTCCCAGACTGCGAGAGAGTGCAGGCCAGGCTGAGGGACTCCCTCCAGTGCACAAATGTTGTGCACTGGGCCTCTAGTTAATAATAATTCAACACAAATATAATTTTATTTAAAACAACAGCATTTTGAATGTCCCTCCTTACTGAGTAGTCCTAAAGTATCTTATTTAATGTATAACAGGCAAGAACAATTTTTCTCAGATTTCTCTTCCCGAAATCATAGACCATGATCTAACCTTTTTTAATTTTTCAAACAAATGGATGGAGGACCTCAAATATATTTTAAAAAATTGAGACATCTGTTCAAATAGCCAAATGTTCCCCAGCCAGAACATCTCAAATCTCCTAGCAGCCTTTCTCCCTTACAAATATGGCTGATGTTCCAGTAGAGCAGACTTTCCCCAATAACTCACTCCCTCTTCAGCCAAAATAAAACTCACTTATCCCAAATGACTATGTCATTAGAGGAACATTTGCTAGCTGTGTGCATTGATCGAACTCTCCCTTTCAAGAGCATAGCCATGAGTAAAATAGCTGACACAGTCTCAGAGTTTTTCTCCGTCTTTGGTTTATATCTGGACAAAAAGGTTATGAGTTTTAAAAATGCCAAACTGTGACTTTATCCTGCAATTATGTTGCTGTGTTCCCATTCTAATACATATCTGACTGATACTATATTTTCTATCTTGACTGTTGAGTCACAATATTGGCATGGGGTGGGTGGGGGGAGGAGCTACTATCCCAGTACATCTTGTCAATGACTTTAAATCAGGTAGGCTTTAAAGGAAAAAGAGATGACCATTCCAAGCAAATATAGGCAATGAAAGAAAATCTTTTTGGGTTATTGTTCCAAGAGAAGGTTTTGATTAAAATAGTTTGCAGCAAATCATTTTAAAGGTAAGAAAAGCTTTGAATTTAGGCAAATACCATTTGAAACTTGTAAGAGGTGGTAGATACAAAGCGATATTTGAAATAAATTCAAAGATCAAAACAGAACAAAGTGAGCTGATGCAGGATTATATAAAGGCAACATTTTAAAGCTACCATCTTAAGAGTACTAACCAGGTATATTGTAGGATGTCCCACCACTAGGATTTGTCTGATTTTTTTCTTATGATCTGACGAGGGCTGTAGGTTTCTGGGGGAGGAAGATCAGAGGTAAACTAACATTTTCATCACATTGTATCAAGGGTCTATACTATTAGCATGCTATATAACTATGGATGTGGGGTTTTTAATATATTTTTACCTTTATTGATTTTTAGAGACAGAGGAAGGGTGAGGCATAGAGAGATAGAAACATCAATGAGAGAGAAACATCATCAATCAGCTGCTCCCTGAACGTCCCCCACTGGGGATCGAGCCAGAAATCCAGGCATGTGCCCTGACCAGAAATCGAAGCAGTGATCTCTTGGTTCATGGGTCAATACTCAACTGCTGAGCCACACCAACCGGGCTAAACTACTGATGTTGACCTTGATCAACAGGCTCAAGTAGTATTTGTCAGGTTCCTCCATTATACAGTACTCTTTTTCCCCTCTCCCTTTCCCCGCTGTACTCCTAGAAAGGAAGTCACTGTATGCAGCCCACAGCTAAGGAGTAGGGTGTTAAGCTTCACCTCACTGAGGGTGTAGTATCTACACAGATTAGTTGGAACCCTTCTTCATAGGAAATTTGCCTCTTTTCCTCATTACTTAACTTATCCAACCATTTACTCGTATCAATATGGGCTTGTGGATATTTGTCTTATAGTTTGGGCTGAACCAGAATGCAGTCTCACAGTGCTATACAATACAGTGTCCAGAGGAAACCAAGAACATGGGTTCAGGCCCTGCCTGTGCTGCTGAAACAATCAGTGCTGTTTATTAGAACAATTTCTTTCCATGTCCAGCTCTATCCCTACGAGGATAGCTCTGCTGTCATGGAAAATAGAAAGGATTAAAAGGTAAATGCTGAGCCCAGCCTTCCTCATTTCAGCCACACCTGATTTGTGACTTCTGCCTGCAATACTCATTTAAGAAATAGCAAAATGATTAATCCATGAAAGAGTGAGTCCCTAAGTCTTTTACGAGGGCTATCTGAGAATCAGAGAATGTGCTAAAGAAAGAACACTTTCCCCAGGATGCACTGTGGTTGAGACAGAGCCCTTATTTTATGTAGAACTCTTATTTTCCCACATGTCACCATTGGGTTATTGACTTTCCCAGAAGGCACACTTTGCTCCTGTAATTTAACTATGATATTGAAATAAGACTCTCTTACCTATCATGTGGAAATTCCTAGAAGCACATTTAGATGGTTAGTTCATTACCCAATAGACAAGGGTCTTTTGAACCCAGGGGAGGGCATTCCTGAGAAAAAAAGCTCTTCCCAACGAGGGGCAGGCCTGCAGACAGGAACAGTGCCTACACCACCATGTTCCCCCCAGTACCCGCACAGGGTAGATGATAAATATATGACAAGTGAATTGATTCATCAGAAGAAAGAAAATCAGACCTGTATCCCTGTCCTCTAACTGGCTCAGGCCTTGGGTAATCACTTCCTGACTCTGGGTCCCAGTTTTTCAGGGGCAGGAGTGGGGAGAGGCTGTTCGTTCCAACGATTAAAAAGCAAAAGCTTTAAAATGTGTTCCAGGAGCCGTGCTGAGAAAATGCCTTTGCTGGGTGGAAGTGGCCAGATTGATTGCAGTGGCGTGACAGACGCAGAAAATATTCAAGGCAGCCACTTCCAGCAGCTCAACAATTGTTCCTTAGATGAAAGGAAGAGTGAGAACAAACAATACAGCTATTCATCATAGATATTCTCCTAGATCGAGCCAGATTTCAGCAAAATTGACAATTTAACAATCATGCTTTTCTATTCTCTCCCCCTTTTGTGTGTTTGGTTTAATAATTTTTAAAACAACCTTTGAAAAAATGAGCTATTATTACAGAAGCAGGACATATGCGTTGGAAGAAAATAATAAAATACAAACAAGTAAAACTTTAAAAATAAAAACACATTTTTACCGTGCAGAGACCACCACGGTTAACACCTTAGTGCATGTCATTCTGGGTCGTTTTCTACATATGTATTGACATATATGTGTGTACTGAACTGAAATGAGGTTGTATACTATTTTATTCTCTCTCTTTTTTTTCAATCAATGACCTTCACATTACTATTTCAATGAATATCCAGACAATATTCATATTTTCCCAATTGATCCCAAAATGCCATAGCTCGTTTGTTGAAAACAATATCCAATTCAGAACAAAGATGGCATTGCATCTCTTAATTGTTTTACTATAGTCTCGTTTACCCTAATTCAGTGGCCCCTGCCTGGTGAAATAGGTGACTGCAAACATCCTGGAGAATTTCCCAGCTTCTGGATTTGTCTTTGCTGCTCTCCTGCAGTGTTAGTCAGCTTATTCTTGGACAATAGAAGTTCAGTCTAAAGACTTGAAGCACCATTGATACGGGAAGCCTGCCCCTGGATAAGTGTGATGACGGTCTGCTATCACACTGCACTGTACAGTTGTCACCTCACACCTAAGTGTGTATTCATGTGGTACCACTTTGATGCTATGGGAATGCTCAGTTGTCCTTCAACCATCTAGTGATTTGAACACAACTTGATCATGCCCGCCTGGATTAATACTTTCATTATGGTTTCCAAAATGATATTTTTCCTATGGTTTCTTTCTTTGAATATTAATTGCTCATCCCCCTTTAAGCATCACAACCATCCTAGCCTCACGTGAATTCTCAGGGAACCATGTCAAAGGTCTCTGTGACCTTCCTGCCAGGATGACCGCATATGAATGTCCCAACATCCACATTTCCCTTGTGCTGCTCAGCATGGGGGATGTCAACCTGGTCACTTCTGCAGGGACTAGTGTCTGGTGCCTCTGTTTTACACCATTTGAACTGGCCCTGGAGGAAGTGCAGCTGGGCGGGGCTCATCAGCTTCCTAAGTGGGGTGGTGATGTAGGTCTTAGAAATAGGCACCTTCTGAAGTCCTGTGCACATGTCAATCAGAAGCCTTCAAAACCATTTTTCCCCTTGTGGAGTTTACCCTCTCCTCCTCCTTCTTCCTTATTACTGCCCTATCATGCTCTCATCCAGTGATGGCGAACCTTTTGAGCTCGGCGTGTCAGCATTTTGAAAAACCCTAACTTAACTCTGGTGTCGTGTCACATATAGAAATTTTTTGATACTTGCAACCATAGTAAAACAAAGATTTATATTTTTGATATTTATTTTATATATTTAAATGCCGTTTAACAAAGAAAAATCAACCAAAAAAATCAGTTCGCGTGTCACCTCTGACGCACGTGTCATAGGTTCGCCATCACTGCTCTAATCTAAAGTCTAGTAGGAAGGCGTCAACCCTACCTAAGTCAAATTCACTTGCCCCCATCATTTGTCCTCATGACCCCCAAACACATGACCATTGGGACAATGGACTCCTGAAATTCTTGAGCTATGGATACTGAAAGTGAAAGAACACAGTTTTATGGAGCTCATCTGGGGTATCAGGCATTCTGTTAGGAACATGTCTTAGTCAGCTCAGGCTGCTAGAAGAGAATCTCATAGAATGGGCGGCTTATAAACTATAGAAATTCATCTCTCACAGTTCTGGAGGCTGGGAAGTTTAAGAGCAAGGTATCTGATGAGGGCCCACTTTGTGGTTCACAGATGGCCATTATTTCACTGTGTCCTCACCTGGAAGAAGGGGCAGAAGAGCTCTCTGGAGCCTCTTTTATAAAACCACTACTCCCAATTCATGAGGTTGGAGCAATGGCCAAAAGGCTCCACCTTCTAATACTACCACACTGAGGATTAAGTTTCAGCATATGAATTGGAGGGTGGGGTGAGGCGCAAACATTCCGTCTATAGCAGACCATAGTTCTGCAACACCAACTTATGGATGAAGAAACTGAGGATAGAGATACTAAGGTTCTTGCCCTGTGTTTCAGACACTCAGTTGCCTATCTGACCACATTACCCTTTGCTGGCAGAGTTCACCTCTCACTCTGGAGGCTGAAAATGTCACAGCTATGACAAGGGCCTGTGACTCATTGAGGCCAGAGACCCTCAAAGAGAAGTCTCAAGGGGCTCCTGAGATTTCCCTTCCTTGTAAAAAGGCATGCCTTAGAAGCAATTACTTCTCTCCACTTTTATTTTCTTCCGCTGTAATTGTGTGGGAATTACACACAATTACCTTGGGTTACGACAAACATCTTGCTACCATAAGATAATATGTTTGAGGACAAAAGCCAACATACTGATGATGTCAGATCAGAAGGATAAATAGAACTGAATATCTGATGGAATCAATGGAATTACTTTAGCAGCCTTGGAACTACCCAGGATCTCAACCTCCTCTTCTATTAAATAGTAAATATCGTCTAAACACCCTAATTAATACACCTAGGGAAATCAAAGAATAAGAGTTTGAACCCACCCCGCGTGTCTCCTGTGAAGATAAGTTTCAACTCCCCAGTTCTGGTTTGCTTCTACTAGACCCTAGAATTCAAAGAAGACTCAGAGACTGCTACCCCTGCCACATTCCACCCAGCTCCCTGCAAACATGTGGCCTAAATGCTCAGCTCTTCACATATTTTAGGTCTTGCATTCTAATGGTTTGGTCTGTGATTTATTGGCTGATATTGGATCCAAGTCTTCCCCTCCATTGAGGTTTGAACAGGCCCTTAGGATCCAGCTCTGGGGAAGGCATTTCAAGCACAAGCATTCATTTTTGTGCCTGCAAGGGCCAGCGAAGAGCCTGGTGGCTGCCTGGTAGCCCAAGACAAATACATGCAAATCCTCCCAGTCTTCAGAGTATGCTCCTAAGCAGCAGTGCTTTGTGCTTGTAGCCTCTACGTGTGTGTGTGTGTGTGTGTGTGTGTGTGTGTGTGCGCTCCCACATGCAATGTTCCTATCCTCTGCAATATTGCATTTTGACATTTTCCTTCCAGGTGTATACTACTTACCCCTTCAAAACTCACCTTCCACAAAATCCATGTAATATGTACTTTTGTACTGTGGTTAAAGTGGCAGGTAAACACTTTAATTGCTCCCTTAGCAGAACTGTACTTTTAAGGACTGCCAATGCTTTAACCCACCGCAGAGAGTCACGCAGGAACTACAGGTGCTGAGGCCACCTGCTGGGAAGGAGTTTTTAGTTCTGAGGGTTTTTTCCTGTGTCCCTTAGTCCTTCCTGCAGCCACAGATGTGACTGGTATGGCAGTCCCAGAGCCTTAGCACAAATGTGAACAGTGTGGCCAAGAGCAGGCAGGACCCCATAGTGTTGCCTCCAATCCAGGAGCCTTCAAAGTCAGGAGCTGTGTCTGTTTTTCTGTAGTATTTGGAATTGCAGGTGCCTTATGACCCTTTTGGAGGGAGGGAAAGAACAACACAGGAAATGATTAATTTGGGGAGCAGGTGGAGAGGGCATAAATTGCTTTACCCAGTTAATCACAATCATTGTTCCTTGCCCTTGTTGGAATATGTAGCCAGAATCCTGTAAGCAGATGTGCATTTCTTGATATGGAAGGATCTCCACTCAGGGTCATGGGACCCCCAGTTCACTTGTCAGACGTGAAGGGTCAGTAAAGCCGTGCTCAGCCAATAGTCATGACTCGGGGAAGCTTGTGTCCAGGACCCTGCAGTCTACCCCTTCCTGGCTCACTCTCTCCTCTCCTCTCCTCTCCATTCCAAGCCAGTTTACCTACGCAAATCTCTTGCACTCTGTTTTTCTCCCCTGTTAAAACTTCCTCTCAGCTAAACCTTGGGAAATGTTAAGGATGAGGAAGAGCTTAATGGCTTGCTCTCCTGAGGTCCACTCGTGTGTCCAGGAGGAATGAAGCCCTTATGGAGAAACTCAGAAGGCAAGACCAGAGATGAAGCGA
This sequence comes from Myotis daubentonii, assembly GCF_963259705.1. Classification (NCBI taxonomy): domain Eukaryota; kingdom Metazoa; phylum Chordata; class Mammalia; order Chiroptera; family Vespertilionidae; genus Myotis; species Myotis daubentonii. The sequence goes on along the minus strand of NC_081852.1, from coordinate 30,399,070 downwards.
TCAGGGCTGCCTGGCTGCTCCTCAACCCACTTGGGACACACAATGATATGAACATGGACTGAATATTTGTTTAAAATTTACATTAGATCCTAACCCCCAAAGTGATGGTGTTAGGAGGTGGGACTTAGAGATGGTTAGGTCATGAGGGTGGAGCCCCCATGCTGGGATTAAGGTCCGTATAAGAAGAGGAAGAGAACCAGCTCTCCCTCTCTGCTCTCAGCCATGAAAGGGTACAATGAGAAAACAGCCATTCGCAAACCAGATGGTCCTCCCTGGGACCCAGCCATTGTGGCACACTGATCTCAGACTTTCAGCCTCCAAAGGCATGAGGAAAAAAATTCTGTTGCTTATGAGCCACTAAGTCTGTGGTACTTTGTTATGGCAGCCCAGATTGACTGGGGCAAACACCATGTAAGTACGGCTTCATCATCATCCTTGTCCTCGGGGCCAGGACGGAGTGAGCCAGTGAGGCACCCACCTGCAGAGTCATTTTGGACCCTCACTTAGTCGCAGCCCTGATTGTCATCATCAGTGAATCCTTAGCAGGCCCTAGGCCCTGTTTCAGGCCTTTATGTGTATTAATTGAATCAGAAGAGGAAATTGTGCCCAAACTACACAGCTAATGAAGGGTGGAACTTGGATTTAAACTGGCAACAATAGTTAAACAGATCCCCTAAGGTTCTTTCCCACAACTTTATTGAGATATAATTGACAAATAGAAATTGTATCTATTTAAGATCTAAAATTCGATTATTTGATATGCATAAGCATTGTGATAGGATTAGCACAATCAAGCTAAGGTTCTGGTGTTGGGAGACTGGGGAGCCTCAGGACATTCACTCCGTTCCTCACTCTTAGCACAAACATATCTCTGCGAACTTCGGACTTTAGGACATCTGTGCGTTGAAGCAGTCCATCGTTAAGAATGATAAGTTGGTCAATAAGGGTCTACCAGTGACTAACAGTGTGACCACAGGCAAATCAATCAACCTCTCCAGACCCGTAAGGAAACTGAAAACTCACACACCATCCCAGCGGAAGTAAGTGATAAAGGGATTGAGGAGCACAGGTGCAAGATAACAGGAAGTATATGAGGTTCTGGACGTCAGCAAAGGTCCTGCTCCACCCGTCCATTTCCTCATGCCATTTGTTGTCAACCTGCGCTGGCCAAGCCAGCATGCTTGTTGGTGAAAGTCAGCTGCGGGTTGGGTTGCAGGTCCGTGAAGTGCACGCAGTTTCCAGGATGCATCACTGGTGGCCAGAAGCTAATTCCTAACTTGAAGCAACTGAAAACATTACCTCAACATTTTACAGTAACAGCAGACGCAGATGCCAAGCTCTCTGGCTGAACCAAGACATCTGTGAAATGTGGACACAATTCAATTTAAGTAATAGAATAGGAGCAGCCTGGACTTGTGTTTCTGCACGACTCTCTGCTTAGTTCAGATGGGACCCACTACACCGCCTGATTTCTCAGCAGGCAGTTTAGCCTACAGGAGACATTCCATATTCAGGAACAAATCTCATTTCCTCTCAGCCTGAAGGAGACAGCAAAAGCCAGATGGCCCTTCAAGGCTGTTCATTATGCTCAGGGACCCCAAGATGGATGCGGCCTACTTCTGGACTTTTCCTCCGAAACCACAAGGTGGTGCTGAAGCACAGAAAATGCTTCCTGAGGTTGCAGGCGTTACCTGCTGCGAGGAGGGAAAGGGGGAGCGCAAAGGTCCGTTTTCCAGGTGACGGAGCAAAAACGGAAAATGCAGCCAAGGCAGGGTCTCGGAAGGAAGGCCGCAGCACACAGTGAATTCCCTCTTATCCTAGGGAAGCCACAGATATTTGGGTTTCGGGAATTCGAAGCTGCAGGTAATTTTGGTCTGAACATTTAAAGGAGCTTAAAGAACAGTTTAGTAGTCAAACTGGTTGGTAATGAAGCCAGAACGAAGCAATGGGCCAGGCAATTAATGTAATTGGCCTCAGAGCTGAAAAAACCCACCATGTCTTCATTATATATTCTTCACCTACTGTTTAGGGCTGTGTGTGTTTTCAGGTGGGATAAGCAGTGAAGGAAACCCCCCAGGAAACTTTAGGCAACTGCAAGTCACTTCCCCCAAAAGCCAGGGATCAGAGAGAGAGAAAGAGGACGGCCTTCCCACTATCTTTCTAGACCTACACTGACAATAGTGTATTCATAAGTGGCTGTTGGGTACATTCTGAGTAGAAATGGGCTATAATATTAAAATACACACTGGAGTTCAAAAAATCTCAACTATATTGATAACATGTTGAAATGATAACAATTTGGACCTATTGGGTAAAATAAAATATAAAAATTAACCCTTCCTGTTTCTTTTCACTTTTGATAACGGAGAGTCGTTTAAAATGGAATCGGGAGGCCAGTGAGGAAGCAGGGCCTGCCAAGTCTCCCGTCTCAGGTCTTGGAACTCTGGTTGAGTTGCTGACCTATTGCTAAACAATTCACGGTTGAACAGCAAACATCCTGGACCAATGATTGTTGTGTGGACATATACGGCCTTTAGTTCCTCCTCATCATGTTGACCAAACCATTTGCATTCTCACCTTGAAAGAAACCAATCCATTTTGATAATCAGCATCTTCCATTTTCATAATGGTCCTAACCAATCCCAGCTGACCCAGCCAACAACCTTCACTGACATGGAGGACCTCATGAGAACTGCTTCTTGTGGTTTTACCCTTTATAAACCCTGTCTTTCTTTGTTCCATTCGCAGCAAAATTTAGGTTGCTACCTGAACCTATGCCCCAGATTGTAATCCCTCCTTTGTTCAAATAAATACTTTTTTTTTTTCAATCCTCACCCAAGGATATTTTTTCCATTGACTTTTAGAGAGAGTGGAAGGAGGAAGGGAGGAAGAATGAGAGAGAAAAACATCCACGTGAGAGATACACATTGATTGGTTGCTTCATGAGCATCCTGACTGGGGCCGGAATGAACCTACAACCCAAAACACACGCTTTTATTTGGTTCCTAAATTTTTTAAAAATTAAATATGTGAACTTGCATTGTTTTTCTGTAGGATATTGCTGCTCTAGGAATAGGGCACAAGATAGCACTTAAGATATTGAAATACTTCGATCTCAATGGAATGATAACCCTACCCTAGTACCCCAGCCCCTCCTTGTGTCCCCATGGCCTTGACTGCTCTGTCCATCAGGCCTGAAGTGCCTGTCACCCAGTCAGCACCCTCATTCCCTGTGTCCATCCCACCACTCCCAGTTAGGGCCTGGACTCACAGGACAGTTGTCATTCTTGGCATCAGTGCTGGCCCCCTGCAAATGTCCCATGTCCATCTGGCACCCACTTAGTCACCAGGCCATGGTTGTTGGTGAGAAATGAGACTTTGCAGTGACTACCAGTGGACAAATATTTTGCATCTCCCCACACCTATAAAACTTGCACTCATCTCTATCATGACATGTATCAATTTGTGCTCTAATTGTATGTCATTCTTTCCGAGTAGAATATGAGCTCATGGGTAGCAGAACAACCTTTACCAGTCCTTTATTCCCTCCTCTCAGTACTGTGAGCTTATGAATGTGTACATGCTGCACATATGTCCTTTGTATATGTATATATTGGCTTAAGGTGAGAAATGCAAAAACTCCTAAGTGGTGTGAGGAGGCCATGTAGGAGCCCTGCAGGTCAGCCTCCCACATCAGAAAGGAGGCTGACTTCTCCCAAGACAGTGGTTGGCAAACTGTGACTCGCCAGCCACATGCGGCTCTTTGGCCCCTTGAGTGTGGCTCTTCCACAAAATACCACGTGCAGGCGCGCAGAAGTCGGTTTTCGGCCTGGGCGAGTCTATTTTGAAGAAGTGGCATTAGAAGAAGTGGGGGGTGTCAGTCGGTCGGGCGACAGGAGACGTGGCGAAGGCCGGCCGCAGGATTCATGCACGAGTTGAATGAGCCAGTCAGTCAGGAGTCTCATTGTGCAGTGGTTAGTGCTAATCTCGTCTGCAAACCACACGCGGTTGACAAAAGTACCTACTTGAAGCATAAAGTTATCTGTATTTTTTCAACCAGCTGCAAATCCTACAGGTATTTTTGTCATCAATTTAAGAATTGTAATTCTTTTGTGTTGGTGGCTTTATTATTATAAACTGAAACATTTTTTAGGTGCCCTGTTTGAGATGGCTACAAAGAAGAAGCAAAGAAAAACGGAAGATGAAAACCGTGAATTTAAAGTGGAATGTGCCTACCTATATAGTTTAAGTTTAAAAATTTGGCTCTCAAAAGAAATTTCAATTGTTGTACTGTTGATATTTGGTTCTGTTGACTAATGAGTTTGCCGACCACTGTCCCAAGAGATTCCGAGGTCAGTTTCCCTTGGGGGTTAAGCTACTTGGGAAGAACAAAGAGCAGGAAATCTCTGAAGGGTTTACACAGTGTAGAAAGTTAGGATCTAAAGTTTAACTATTTTGTCAGAAATCCACGTGGAATAAAATGACTAAGTCACTTTCATTCTGTGCTTCAAGGTCTCAATCTGATTTGGTTCTTCAGACTCAGGTTAATTCTGTTTCTAATTTATAGATGTCTGTCTCTCCAAGCTCTCATTTGACTCAGAAATTCTAGGAGACAGAATAAACCAGCTTTCTCTTCTGGGATTATAGCTCTTACATAATTTTTGCAACAATGGGACTTGGAAATGAGGCCATTTTCATCTAGATTACTGGAAGAAGAGCTGATATTGCAGCCCTGGCTCAGCAGTAATGAATCCCTTATTGGCTTAAAAGAACAGGCATTGGATTACTTTGCACCCTGGGAGAGAGCTAAACAGAAATAAGGGAATCAGACCTGTGGCCCAACACCTATGCAGCCACAGCTAGGCTTTCCCTGAAGTGCAAGAAAAGGACTCAGTTCCAGGGCTTTCTCTCAACACTCTAATAACAACTGCTGTGGAGGTGACAGCGTGTGGAGGGAATGGCTCGTCCATCTGACTGCATAGAGCTTATTTCCCAGACACCCAGCTGCTTCCACTAGAAGAGGAGGAGGATTTTCCCCTTAGGGGCATGGGCCATAAGAGTTGGGCAAAGAAGTGTTGATTGGTAGCCCAGCCAGAGTGGCTCAGTAGTTGAGCGTCAACCTATGAACCAACAGGTAACGGTTCAATTCCCAGTCAGAGGACATGCCTGGGTTGCAGGCTCAATTCCTAGTAGAGGGTATGCAGGAGGCAGCTGATCAGTAGTTCTCTCTCATCATTGATGTTTTTTTCTCTCTCTCCTTTTCTATTTGAAATCAATAAAATATATATTTTTCAAAATCTTGGTTTGATGTCTACTGTGTTCAGACACTGTTCTACATGTAGCTTAGTGTATAAAGCAGATATTGTCCCTACCAATTCTCAGCGAGGACCTGTCAGGAAAGCCATACATACACCCAGACTTCTTTTCCTTTACCTCTCACTGATAATGCATTAAGAAGCCTATTGAGTCAACCTTCTAGATCTTTCTATCATCCTCTCCTCCACCACCATCCAACTATCTGTCATCTTCATCTGGACTTCAAATGGCCTTTTACAGCCTCCCTGCCTCCAGTCTTGCCCCTCCCTCCTACCATCTCCTTGATGTACATGTACCATCTCCTGTCAGAGGGAAATTTCTGAAATGCAAATTTGACCACATCACTCCTCTGCTCAGAATTCTTTCGTAGAGTATATAATGAAAAACTTGGAGTTTCTTATAACAACAACAACAACAACAACAAAAAAATGCCTTTCTACCTCTCAACCCAGCAATTCTGCTTCTAGGTATTTCTCCCAAGAGAAGTAAAAACATATAGTCACAAAAAGACTTGTACAGTAATATCCACAGTAGCTTCATTTGTAATAACAACAACAACAAGGAAAAACACACACAAAACACCTAAATATCCATTAACAGGAGAAAAATTATCAAATTATGGTGCATTCATACTTTAAAGTACTGCTCAAAAAAAAAAAAAATAAAGTACTGCTCAGCATTTTTCAATGGACTATTAAAAACACAACACTATAGATTAGACTTATCAGATTTATTAAATAAAAATACAACTCCAAGTATTTCATGGGCATACTTTTACTAAAAATTATTTGTTGTTTTTCTAAAATTCTAATTTAGCATCCTATATTTTATCTGACAAACTTAACATGGCTTAACCTCAAAAAACATTATGTTAGCCCTAACCAGTTTGGCTCAGTGGATAGAGCACCAGCCTGCAGACTCAAGGGTCCCAGGTTCGATTCTGGTCAAGGGCATGTACCTTGGTTGTGGGCACATCCCCAGTAGGGAATGTGCAGGAGGCAACTGATCGATGTTTCTCTCTCATCGATGTTTCTAACTCTCTATCCCTCTCTCTTCCTCTCTGTAAAAAATCAATAAAATATATTTTTTAAAAACACATTATGTTAAGCAAATGAAGTCAGACACAAAAGAGTAGATCCTAAATGTTTCCATTTATATGAAGTTCATGAGAAGGCAAAATTAAGTTTTGGTGATAGAAATAAACAGTGATTTACCCCAGAGAGTGTGGATTGAGTGCAGGGAAGCATAAGAAAAATTTCTGGGGTAATAGAAATGTTGGTGGGATGGTAATTACAGAAGTATACACACTTACCAAAACTCATCAACTGCACACTTAATTTCATCTCAATTAAAAAAACAAAACTTACCTTCCATGGATTCTCAATATGAAAACTAGTGAGTATAGCATACAAAATCCTTCCTTTTCTTGCCATTACTTATCCAGTATCTTCCCTTTATCCTGAATGAGTCCTACTGGCCAACCTAGGTGGAACTCTCAGTATTTTAGCCTCAGCTTTGGCTCTCTCCTATACACTGAAGACTTGCTGATATTGAGACCCACTTTCTGCTCTAGTCCACTGTAGCTTGCAATCCACCTTCATTCACTTATAGCACTGTCCTCATTGCATTGTTGTCACCCTCTGTACCACACTAGACTGTAAATTCCTGGAGAGGAGGGGTCTTCATGGAGTACAATGCAAGGCATCTAGTAACTCTCCATAAATGAAGGAACCAGTCACTCATTCCAACCTCTCTCCTTCATTCTCTACCTAGAAGCTTAATACTTTCATTTTAAATTTTTTTCAAATACAATATTAAACACATTCGCACATGTATAAAAGATATTCAAATGGCCAGAAGAAAATGAATGAAGGGCAAGTATCCTTCATTCCCCAGTTGCACAGTGGCCCTAACCAGAAGCAACCACATATTTAATTCTGGATCATTCCAGAAATGTTCTATGGATAAGCAAGCATATTTTATGTGTGTTATAGTATATGTGTACTAGTATTTATATGTCCCTCCTGCTTATATAAGTGAATTGCCACTCACATTCCCTATTCATTTTATGTCCGATTCTTTGCCCCCAAGAGGTGGTCCCTGCTTACCTCATTATCCAGATTCCCCTGCTGGCTGGTTTCCAATTAATTTGTCTATTGAGAGACAATGGAAGGGTGTTGGAGAGTCGGACGATATAGAAGTTTGGGTATCTCCTCTTTCTCTGCTTTTGCCCCATATTTCTGGTGGTAGCTGCATCCCTCCACACCTTTAGTTCCTGCATGCAGCCCCTACTCCAGGCGCCACCTTCTTCAGCCCTTCAGCTCCAGGGATGTACCTTGGACTAGTTTTCCTGGAAACAGACTCAGATGGAGAGGTGCATGCAGATGGCTTATTGAAGTATGCCTTGAGAGATACACCTGTAAGGGAAGGAGAAAAGCAGAATTGTCCAGGAGAAGCTAACATGAAATACAATTCAGTGAGGCCTAGTTGATGCTACAGGGTGCTCTGGAGCTGGGATGGCCCTTCAGAATTGTCCTAAATTGAGACAAGGGGGCTGGGCTCTTTTATCCCTGAATCAGCTAGTCACTGGCCATAGCCACCCCCAGGAATGAGTGTAGCCTGAATGAAGCTGTTGTAGCTGAGCGCAACCCAGGGAACAGTCTGCTATGAGCCAACAACAGTTGATATTTCCAGCCACTGGGGATGGGTGCATCAGCCCTGAAAAGGAGGCCTAAGTAGAGAACCACAGTTTCCAATATAGGGTGGTAGAGGCTTCCCATTGGTACTTCCAGGTGCCTCTGCCCACACCTCTGCCCAGAGTCCTTTCATTAAAGTCTCAACATTTGAACTATCTGGGGCAAATTCCATTTCCTGATGGGATCTTGACTGCTACACATACAATACCCACATGCTACACACACACACACACACACACACACACACACACACACCCTACACTTTCATTTAATATGTCTTAAGTAAGGGGGCGGGGAGAATGGGAGATATCTGTAATACTATCAACAACAAAATATATTAAAAACTATGTCTTGAAACACAGTCCATATCAATACACTCAGTCTATCCTTGTCTTCAATGGCTGTGCAGTAATTCCTTATATCAATATAGTATAGTGCATTTAGCAAGTCCGCTTCTTAAACATGGAAGTTGTTTTCAGCTCTTCTCTTATAATCATTGCTGCGGTGATCACTGTGTGCACTTTTTAACACATCTACAAGACTAGTGTAAATTCTTAGTAGTGAAGTGGCTGGATCAAATGCTATGCATATTTTAATTCTGATATTGCTGAATTGTCTATGAATAGTTTATTCCAATGTCTGTCATCCTGAACATATGAGAGTGGCTGTATCAAAACTCCTTCACCAAACCCGGGTTCACGCCTGTAAAGGAAGTCTGTTTGATTTGAGGGCTCCAGGGGGCATGCAGTCCTCTTACCCTTCTCTTCCACCCCCACATGCCTCTTTGCATACATACTTATTGTTGGACAGCAGAAGATCACTAAGACTATGTGTGGTTTCACCAGCCATTTTTTCAACAGTATTTTTGCTTTTCCTTCATTTAGATCTTATTATACTTCGCTGTCAGGGCTCCAATTTCAGGCATAGGAAGAATTTCCATCTGGGCTTTCTCCCCTCTGAGTTTGGGATGTCCTTAGCAAGTCCATTAAGCATCTAGAGCTAGAAAACTGGAAGTTAACCTGTCATACATAAATGCACCTTATTGTGTATCAGTAATCAGACCAGTGCCCCACATTCTGAAAACTCTCAGACACTCAGCATGTGTTTGCTGCTTGAGGATCCTTGTGATCTCACCTTGATGCCTCTTTATGGGCATTATAACATCATAAAGGAGGAATAATCAGCTTTCAGAAAAAATTCAGCTTGATCAATCTCACCACCTCATTTCCAAATTTCCCCTTTAATGTCCTCCCATACAAACATAACATATGGATGTATTTCGTTTGTTTTGACTAGGAACATTATTATGTGAATTGCACTCTCTAAAATTAGTTCTGGAACATTCTTGGAAATGGAAGCTAAGTTATATAATGTCAGGAACACAAAATGAAGAGCCACCTGCTATTTCATCTAATATGTTATTTCATCTCATGCTTTAATCTCTTGGATTTAAAAGGAGCTCCACTTGATTTTAATAGAAGTAGATGTCATCCCGTACAACCTGATAGGCTTGTCACCTCCCATCAGACTTTGAGATACAACCTGTGAAAAACAGACTATCTGAAAGGTCCCAAGAGGTGAGAGCAGAGCTCAGGCCAGAGCTGATGACTTCCAGACACAAAGGCAGAACAGGGCATTCTCAGGTTATTGAAGCACCTCGCTATTGGTAAGGGCTAAATGCTGCCCTTTTCCTTCCTATTATCAGGAAGACATGACTCAGGGGGGCAGATCTTGGTTGCTTCTCACTTGAGCAACGTGCAATAGGGCTCAGTTAGCACATAGAATCTGACTGAAGTCCCAAGTGCTCATCCCAGCTCTGTGCCCTACAGCAATTCCTCAGCCACTGGAGTCCTCAGTTCTCTCCTCTGTACAATGGTGAGACCATCATTGTTGGCATGTGTTGCCTATGTCACATGCTTGTTATGAGGATAAAATGAGATATCAGATAAGAAAGCTCTTTTATAAAAACAGTCAGTGCTGTAGAATCAAAGGGGGTTATGACTTCTCACCTCATCCAGAGCATCTGCCACCCAACAGGCCCAACCAGAATGGCTTGTCTTAGTTTACTTAATGCAGTAGAGGAAACTTTCATAGAAACGAAGGCCAGGGGTCACCCGTTAGTCAGACAAACATTTCAAGTTGTTTTTCCTGAACTGTGGGTGAATTTGTAACAATCTGTGCATCCTCCCCCAGGACATCCCCACACGTGCTTACCATGGATGATCAAAGTCAGGAATTTGTTTTTGGTCATGAGGCAAAACAACACTAATTGTCCCTGTATTTAAACCTCTCATGGGGACAGAAACAGTAATTTGGGGCCAAATAATCCCAGGCTCAAGTCAGTTCAACAGTTAACAATATTTTCATCATATATATGATGAAAGTCTTGTGAGGACCTTTAGAGTTTAGGAGAAAGAAAATTCACTGAAAATTCATTTAAGCCTAAGCAACCAGCCGACCGGTCAGTAGCTATGACACACAATGACCACCAGGGGGGCAGACGCTCAATGCAGGAGCTACCGAGCTGTGGTGACTTGGCAGTTGTGTTTCTTGGGTGATGCACCCGGAACCAGAGAGGAGGGAGCCCGATTCCAGGGTGCGTCACCCGAGAACTTCCCTCTCGCAATCCGGGACTTCTCGGGGGATGTCGGAGAGGAGGTTTCAGCGCGATCCCCGCAGGCCAGGCTGAGGGACCCCACCAGTGCATGAATCTGTGCACCGGGCCTCTAGTATAAGAATAAAATGCCTTAGAAGTTGTCTATATTCATGGTCTCCCTTGTGTACTGACTGCTCCTCCAAACTATTTGTCAAGGTCAACAAATGATCTCCACACGGCTAAAGCCAACTGATCATTTTACCTGATTGTGGTTAAACTCCTTATTTTAAGAGGCAGCTTATTAACTGGCATCCTTCAGACAATTGACTGTAAAGCAAAATGCCCCAAAATTCTGTTCATGAAAGAGAAATTGTTTAGCACTGCTAATGTATATTGTGTATTTTACCTGTTCAATAAAATAGTCCTTCTAAGAAAAAATGAGATATTCTTTCCATAAAATTAGAGCTCTCCTTTTCCTGGAATGTCCTGAGTTAAGATAATCCTACAGTGATTGCTAGAAGTTGAGGCTCTCTGAGGCTATGGGACTTCCCAGCCAGCAGTACAGGATGGATATACCATTCAGTCATGACCTCCCAAGACTTGAACTCCTGGTTCTTGGAAATTGTTTCTCATGGGGCCTTCAAAAGTTGGTGGCTGAACCTTATCTTTTGATGACATGGTCACTCTAGAGAAAATTAGATCACCGGCTGGCTCCTAAGTGGAGAGAGAGGGAGAGAGGAAGAGAGAGAGAGAGAGAGAGAGAGAGAGAGAGAGAGAGAGAGAGAGAAGTGAGGAATTATTAAAATCAGGGAAGAGGGTCCCCAGCAAACTCTCTTAGTTCAAGCTTTCCCGAGCTCAGCCACAGGCACTTGGAATATCAAGAAATACCTTTTAACTCACAAAAGAAAGATTGTATTCTAATCAATATAATTTCATTATTGTGTTTTTAAAAAGCTAATTCTTAAGAAATAGGTAAGTTATAAATAATTATTTCTATAAATATCACATCTCTATACACTAAAAGCTTGGCTTTAGTAGCAACCCTCCCAGCTAGGCCCCATATCCCAGACATGTTAGAAATCAAACCTTTCTCATTTTGTTTTTGGAAATGACATATATGTTGTTCATAGCATGAAAATTACGTTTTGAACCATACAACAAGGATCATAATCCCCATTTCATAGGGCTATTAATAGGGATAAATAAGATAATGTGCTTGGATTTAAAAATTCCATTAATGACTGATGAGACCATCATTAAGAATTTAAAAAAAATTTTGAGAGTACATTTATTAAAGCTGGGGACAGTTAAACAAGGAAGGGCTTCTATCTAGGACAGAAGAAGCAGCAGGAGAGAGCCTTGGCGGGGCTGCTGACAGCTCACTGGAAGGTCAGAGAAAAGAGGGCTTTGGAGATAGATTAGGGGGTTAGCCCAGGACAAGTTGCCGCTGCCTATTGCTCCCTTGGTTGCAAGTCTTGTGGGGACCTTTAGCGTTTAGGAGAAAGAAAATTCACTGGAAGAGGAGATTTGAATAGTCATGCCCCAACGAGGGCCTGCCAATAATCTTGAAAAGGATTCTGTCCCTTTTTCCTCAAAAGGGTTCTGTAGGATTGACATATTAGATTTTAGGAAGGCAATCGTCAAAATAACTTAGCAAACTGACTTTTGCAGATACTGATGTCCAACCATAAAATTCTGGAAACCGAAGTAGTTAGCAGGTAATTTCTGTGTTTACCTTCAAGGGAGGTGTCACTGTACATAATTTTGAAGTGGGGAGGGGGACTGGCTAAAAAGAGAAAAAGCAACCAAACTGATATAAAACAAACAAAAAATATTTTATTGTGCATTAAAATTCATTCCCTAGACAATGGATAATGCACGCATTGGATGACATTAGTAGACATAGAAAAGAGGCATTTGGACAATTATCAACATTGACGAATGTGGGGACGCCATAAACATTAAGCTTTATCAGGTTATTGGACTTCCTGAATATAACATTGGCTAAAAGGAACTTACAACACAAAAACATTTAGTTTAATTTTTTTTAAATGTCACTCATTTTATCTACCAACCTCGACAGTAACTAAAAAATGAGGTACAGAAATCTGAGTATGGAGCGGAAGTCCAAGGCACTTTGGAGCCCCATTATTTCCTTATTGAGTAGGATTAACTCAGTTATGAAACTCCCCATACCCCAGGTTTACTGCATAGAAAAGCACTATTTACCCACCTCAATGAGGTGTTGTGGGGATTCATGCTTATAAAGTGCTTCAGGTGCCTTAGAAGAAAGGCAACATAGAAGTATGAAATAAGCTTACATATGTATTTCAAAAGAAATGAAAAAAACAAAAACAATTTTGGCACAATGGGAAGAGTGCCTCCTATTTAAAGAATCACACTTGGCTATTTATAAAAACTTATCACCTCAATGGTTTCTTGTTTGTTTGTTTGTTTGTTTTAGTTGAGAGAATAAATGTTTCTGTGTTGCCAGTTTTACAACAGTCATTCTCAACCCCGGCTGTGTTATCAGAATCACATTAAAAATATAGATCCTTGGCCCACAGCCTAGACCTACAGAATTAAAGTCTCTCAGAGTGGTATTTTTTTAAAGGACCTATAGAAGAATTGGATGCATACAAAAGTTTTAAAAACATTTATTTAGAAAAATGTCAATGCATTAAACATTTATTTTCTTCCAGAACATTTTTCTTAAGAATGAATGAAGTTGAATCAGGGTATCAACTTCTTATTGCCTTTTCCCCTTCCCATGTCCCACACAGACTTAGAACATCACACACACACACACACACACACACACACACACACACACTCACTCACTCACACACACAAACACACTTTTTAGTTCTGCCCTTGAATTAAAATGTGATAGTGGTAAAATCTGATAATAGCAAATAAACCAAGAAGATATGCAAGGACTTGCACTTCGTCCTCACTGTGCCCGAAGCAAATGGATGTTTCCCATTTGCCAGAACGGAATGGTTTAAATATGCATTTCCAATTTGGAAATAAGTAAAATCAGCACTTCCTGGGAACACATCAGCTGAATGGATGCTGACAGACAAAAGTAAGAGAGGTTATAGCGGCCAACCATGAAGAAAGGCTATAGTGACTACTCCTCCGTTTGGAGATCGCCTGCATCTCAGCAAACACCTTATGCTTGATGGGTGCTTCATCAAGGTAAATAGAACAGAATGATTAGAACCGGTGACTGTAATTTAAAATGCCTTTTAAAAAAAAAAAATGATCAGTTTGCTCCACTGCAATTCTTAATCCTTAGTAACTACTTTCATTTCTTGACTGGCTCAAAGTCTTCTATTCACTAGCTCATCTAATGTAGAGAAGAGTCCATAGCGGCAAGCACACATATCTCATCATGCCGCCTGCAGGTCTAAAACAGAAGAGCCCCCTCTGGGTGCCTTGCAATGGAACGAATGGAGTCTGCAGAGAAATTATTTCTCTACACACAGAACGTCCTCTGAGGCTGGCCAAAATTTTTACAATGTCAAGAACTCGTGAATCATAGCAACACAGAATAGTCCCGCTTCTTGGGAAAAGAGAAATGAGGGGAAAAAAATACAGGAGATAGAGGCTGCATAGAGAATAGGATATGTTTAAAAAAATCAGTCAGCGTCAGCCACCGTGTAATTTTTCTCTGAAAAAACAGTCTCATACTGCCTTCCAATATTGCTCTAAACATTAGAGGCAACTTTGTACACAAAGGCTGCTGGAACTGGCTTGGGGAGTTGCTTTTTGCGTGTTTCCCAGGGGGACAAGGATGCCAGCAGCAGAATAAAACCTCCCAGCAGGACGCAGAAGCCACTGAAAAAAAATGCAATGTCATAGGTCTGGGTCCAGTCATAAAACCAACCTGGAGAGAGAGAGGAAGAAAAAAGTGAGTTTGATATAAGTAGTATGAATATGAAGCCCATACTCTAACTTCATCAATTTTATACAGTTAATATTAGAATATACATTCCATCTACTCAAAGTAGATGGCCTGCTGGGAATTAGAAAAGGAGAATTTCTCAAAATTTGGACAAGAATAAACAGGCATTTTGGTTTCCTCCCAAATAAAGAATAAACAAATCCCCGAGCGAGAACATCGGCTTTGCAACTATAGCAAAGTGATTTTTTTTGTGGTTAATCCTCGTCCGAAGATATTTTTCCATGGATTTTTAGAGCAAGTGGGAAGGAGAGATATCGGTGTGAGAGAAACACATCGATTGATTGCCTCCCACAAGCACTGTACCAGGGATTGAGCCTGCAATGGAGGTACGTGCCCTTGTTGGGAATTGAACCCGGGACCCTCCATTCCGCAGGCCGATGCTCTATCCACTGAGCCAAACCGGCTAGGGCGGCAGAGTGATTTTGAATAAATCATCATCATGACACTTCCCATGCAGATTTATTTTGGGCAAATCTGTGCTATTATTACAATCCGAAATTCTATATCCTGGGGAATCACAAAGGAGAACAGTAAAATGGGTGACTTTAAGATAAATATCTTACCAACAATTGGTGGTCCAAGGCTATTTCCAAGTCCAGCAAAGAACATTAATATCCCATAGGCGTGGGCTAATTTTTCAATCCCCACAGTCTTTGTGGTCACATACGGGAAGATGGACCAATTACCAGTGAGAAACCCTAGGATCCCAGAAAGTATGGCCAACATGACATAACTTTTGGCAAATGGAATTGCACACAAGGCCAGGCCCATGAGTATTAAGGTAGCTATGTAAAGATATAAGGTATTAATCCACTTGAAGTCAGCCAGTATCCCCAACAGGAGTTTGCCAACTGCTGTCATAATGCCAATAATGGAAATAAGAGGCACGATAAACTCTTCCTCTTTCACATTTGAACTTCTTGCTACGTCTTCCATAAGTAATGAAGGCGGAAAGCCTCCGACGTCGAAAAGAAAGATAGCGATGAAGAGTGCCGAAAACACTTTGTTTTTAAAAAGAGCCACAGTTTCTCCACAGTAGTTTTTATATAATTGCCACTTCCGCTTGGCAAGCTGTTTGCAAAAATACGTCTGTTCTGCCACCTTCTTTTTGTAGGTTTCCGTCTCTTTTGTGTGTGCCGTGCTTGCTGGGTTCTGACAAAGGAGGCCGTCCTGCTTCCAGTCACCATTGGCCAGCGTGCTCCTGCAGGTCTCCTCGCCTCCGTAGCTTTTTTCAAGGATGTTTATGCTTTCTTCTAGGTTCTTTTCTTTTTCGTTGTAAATGGAGTATCTGTCTGGTACATTTTCCAGAGCTGTTTTCTCAGGCAAAGGGCAATCGGAGGACCGGAGGGGTCTCATCAGACTGCCGCAGGGTAATATATTTAAAGCTAAAGCACCCACAATCAGCAGGCACCCGTCCAGTCCATAGAACTCAATCAGCAGCTTCTGCAGAGCAGCATATATAAAAAGTCCAACACTTGAACCTGAAAAGGAAACGGAACTGTTCAATCTTAATCTCTTATAACGTGGGGCTCTCGGGACAAGTATGATCGGTACCGCAGTGCAATTTCTTTTTTTCCACTGGCACTCGGGCGTGCCATCATATGAAAAATCACAGCAAGAATATGAAAGGTGATGATAACAACAATAATAGTAATACTGATAGAATATTTATTTTAAGAAATTGAATTTGTAGTTCAGACAGCGTTCAGCACTTCACATTGCATGATCTTGTTTAATCCCGATAGTGATCATATTGTGTAGGTCCTATTATTATTCCCAACCTGTACCTGAGGTGACTGAAGGCTAGAAAGGTTGAGAAATTTGCCGCAGGCCACCGAGCTGTAAATGGCATAAGTAGGAGGTACACTCAATCATTCTGACTCCTGGAGCCCATATTCGTATCAAATACCTTAAGCAACTACTTTTTTTGTACTTATTATGTGCCAGGCTCTGTGCTATATATTTATTCCCTTTTAACAAGCAAATATTCATATTTTATTTTTTGAGCTGAACAATGTATTTTAATTTTTATGGGATATTTGTCATGGTGTGATAGTTCAAATCCATTGCTAAATCACCAGAATATAATGATTCACATTACTAAACCATGAAAAGAATAAAGTGGAATTTGATAGGGTATTGAAAACACAAAGTATGCCTAGTAAATTTTCCTGGATTTTCTGGGTGTTTTGTTTTTTTTTTTAAAGCATAGATCACACTAAATATACTGGAACTTCATGTTACATCAGCCGAATTAATTAGCGGTGTTCTGATTTCAACTTTTTAAAAAATTGCGTATTTTAAAATTTAAATATCATTGAAAAATGTCACCTAAAAAGCAGGAGAGTAATAAATAGAACTGTTTAAAAATAGGTAAATAGGTGGATCATACTTTTAAGATGATCTATACCAAATTACTTCGTCACCCCAACAGGATGCCATGCTTGAAGCAAAAACCCATCTTATCAAAAATTCTTACAAATAACCAAATGACTCTCAGACTTTTAAAGAAGCATTTTCTCTGGGACCATAGTTGTCTCTCTAACATCTTAGACGTTAACTTTTTAATGCCCTCCCTAAAAATTCTTTGCATTAAAATGTTAGTAGCTCATATTGATGTAATGACAGCTACAATAATATCATTTTGTGGTAAGATAGTATCTTCTTTGCTGACTATTGAAAAATAATACATAGACCAATTTAATCCTTCCCTTACCTTTTTAAAAGTGACACATACTCCCAAAGTTAAAAGCACTTCAGAAAACAAACCGAAAGAAAAGAAAATAGCACTATTTCATGTACTTCTGTACTGCAGTAACCTCCATTCACTGTTAATTCACATTTTTGCCTAATACCATATCTCTGTATAGATCCTAACCAAGTGCCCTAACATTAGATACCTACAAATACTCTTGGCGTTCTGCAAGTTCTGTGTTTTGACCTTAAATTGAAAAAATAAGCAACTTCTCCATTGCTCATCAACTAAGTTTAGCCCTCAACATCATGAAATACAAGAAAGACATTTAAATTAATTCAACCAAAATATATAGAATACATATGATGTGCTAAGTATATGATAGGACAGCACAATCAAATTACACACTAGTAGTTTCCCCAGCCTACATCTCACAAGAATGCAGCCAAAGCTTAGAAAGATGCAGGAATCCTTTCAGGGCAATAAAGAGTAATTCAAAGCTTTCTTGTGGAACTCTGTAAACTGAAAATTACAATTTTTAATTTTCAAAAAGAAAACCCTAATTTAAAAATCCTCAGTGTAAATGGTGAAGTGAAATAAAGGATGAATTATGCTTCCATGCATGTCTAAGTTATATATTATCACAAAGAGGGAAAATAGTAATTGATGTTCAGTTACTGCAACAGTAAGAGAGACACTCATGCTTTGATTAACTATTAACACCAGGGACCAATATTCTTTTTCTATAAAGGTCCAGAGAATACATGTTTAAGCCATAGAGGGCCATACAATCTTTGTCGTAAATGCTCCACTCTGCCCCTGAAGCAAGAAAGGGGCCAGAGAAGGTTTGTAAAGGAATGAGCATGGTTGTGTTCCAATACAACTTCATTTATGAGCACTGAAATTTCACATCATTTTCCCCTGCCATAAAAATATCTTCTTATGATTTTTAAAAACTACACTAAAAAGCAAAAATCATTCTTAGCTTGTGAGCGGTCCAAATACAGGCAGTACACCAGACTTGGGCCATGGGCATTAGTTTACCAACCCCTACGGGGCAAGACCGAGTTCCCAAAACCTTCATTTAATGCCTAGGCTCCTTTCAACTAGGTCCCATATTGCAAGGATTTTCACTATTAACTTCTGTTCAATTTAAAAATATTCTACTGTGAGTTATATGTTGCTTGTCATCTCTTTCACTGAAGGTGAATGCTATAGACTGTCTGTGTTCCCCAAAATTCATATGCTGAAACCTAGCCCTCCAGGTGATGATATTAGGAGGTGGGACCTATGGGAGGTGATTAGGTCATGATGGCGAGGCCCTCATGAATGGGGTTAGTGCCCTTATAAAAGAGACCCCAAGAGCACCCTCTCCCCTTCGGCCATCTGAGGACATAATGAAATGATGACCTCTGTGAACCAGAAGATGGACCCTCACCAGACACTGAATTTGCTGGTGCCTTGTTCTTGGATTTCCCAGCCTCCAGAACTATAAAAAATACATTTCTATTGTTTATAAGCTGTCCACTCTATGGTACTTTCTTATAGCAACTTGAACAGACTAGGACAGTAGATTCATGCTTCTCCCTAATTTTGCCTCACCTAGCTCCCTGTGAGTTGACACTGTAAACTCCTTAATTCTGCCAAGTCTTGACTGTCCATAGTAGCTCCATTTTTGGCTCAAGTCCTTATGCCCTCCTCCCTAGACTGAGTGAAAAGCAGGAGCAGCTCTCTCAATAAACAATTTTCAACATCTTCAGCACAGATAAATTTGGAGATTCAGGGAAATCTAGGTCATAATTATAATGGCTAATACTTTTAGAGCCCTTACCATGTGTCTTACACAATAACTCTTTTAATATTCCCAATAACCTGATGGGACTCTTTTATTCCCACTTTACAGTTCAGAAAACTGAGGCTTAATAGTTAACAGAACCATTAACTAACTTGTCCATCAACAGAGAGCTAGTGGATGCAACACAGGCAGGATTCAACACCAGGTCTGACTTCAGAGTCTGTGCCTGTTGCATCATTATAGTGCCTCTACAAAAAAATATATAGGATAGGTAAGACCTATTGTCCTTTAAGCTTCCATGCCTATTATCACACTCCCCACACTTTTGGGCGATCCTGTCGGGTTCTTGAAACTGCATTTCAACTGTTCTGGATTCTCCATCTTGTTTTTTCTATTTCTGTTCCCATTACTATCTTAGCCATGTCCTCTGATTCTGGCCATGTCTCCCCCTACACTACGATTCCCATTTCTCACCTGCCAATGCTTCTTTAAACCACCTTGAGTAAATATCCAGCTAGATATAATTCCATCTGGAATCACTCTGCTGCCCGGGTTGGCCTCAGGAACAAAACATTAATTTGGATCCTGTGGTCAGATCTACTACTAAAGTTCTTCAGCGTATCTGAAAGCCTGGCTTCCCAAGAACACCCACTCACTAACAAGGAGCGTACGTAAACATACAGCTTTTACTAAACTTGGCAGCTTTATCTCCTAACCAAACTCATAAGATATTGGCTACAGAAACTTTGATAAATTCCCTAAACAGCCTAGGGGAAAAAATCCAACTGAAAAATAAAGCACCACTTTAAAATATCAGAGTCCAGAAATTTTTATGTTTATATTCCCCAACCCCGCAGTGATCATCTCTTGATTATTAAAGGAACAGCAAGAGTAAACAGCCTGTCCCTGGCTGTGCACATAGGTCAGTGAGCTGTATTCATAAATCAGTCTTTTCCACTTTTTGTGTGTGGGAAATGTAAGTTTCACAATAAATGGAGGTCGAGAGCCATCAGCATCCGTCTTTCTGACAGTGTCGCCATTTCCCTTCCTTTTCTCCTGTCTTTCTCGGGTATAAGGTGCTTTATATACATGCTGTCCACTTCCTTCAGCAAGGTTCTCACCAGCACATGACTCTCAATTCACTGGGCCCATAAGCTTTCTTTCCGATATGATATTTGTGGACGAAGAAAAAGGGTTCTATGGAAAGTAAGCTCACAGGGTGATCTCATCCATCATAAATTCCTAACTCGGCTGGGTTGTCATTCCCTAGGCCTACAACTGTTTAGTAAAAGATTGATTTTTGCCTGAAGCAAGCCCTGTCCAGTGTTGCTGCGCCTCTAGGTTAACACACCTTTGAAATAAATGGTTTTTCATATGTCTATCTTAGGCTTTTCTGAATGCTATGCCACATTTACAGTGGAAAATAAAATTTCCTTGTAGGAATAGAGCAAAAGAAAAAAAAGGTGCTACCTGAGTGGTAGCTGAGGGTAGTTAGTTACACATATCTGTTTGCCAACTTTTAACTTTAATTAGAAGGCTGAATAGGGGCAATACTGTACTTATTTTGAAAATGTACCTGTTGAAATCAGGCCAAGTGCAAGGCCTCGGCGGCTGTCAAAATACTGGCACGTAATGGTCACTGTTGCAGTGTACAATAAGCCACATCCGAGACCTAAACAGAAGAAGACATTGCATAGATTAATTACATATATTACTTCAATGCAAAAAAAACGGGGGTGGGGAATAATTCCAATAGGGCATTCTGTCACCAGCTGGCTGAAACTCTTCCAAATATGAATTCCTAGATGCATTCAATGCTAGTCGTGCAGCTCCAATGGACACATTTATGTAGGCTCCGTTTCCACTCTACACACCCAAAGGTCAGGGACAAGTTGAAAAAAAAATTCCAATTTATAAAGCATAAATGATTAATGCAAGTTTAAATTAAGATATTGTAGGGAGAGAAAATGGTGAAATCACATACCAAATAGCAAAGTGTAATCAAATGTGCCCATTTAATATCTCTGTCTCGCTTCCCAAGTTCTTGTCCTTCGCTCACTGTTCTTTCTCCTCTAAGTCCTCTAAACAATTTTATAAAATCCCTTTCATCATCCCAACCTATTTTGCAAGAGCTTATAGCTTGCACACCTCAGTTTGCAAAACAAAGACCCTCAGGCATGTCCCTGGTTGTCTTCAGACTAACACATCACAGTAAAATGGATACTTGTAAGTTTTTTTCTTTTAGAGCTGAAAATTATTATGAACAAAAAAGGGATTATGTCATAAATCTGACAAGCACAGTAACTGAAAATAACCTCCCAAGGTGAGCTGATCATAAATTTCTTTTGGGGCAGGTCATGGTAAGTAGTTAAGCACCAGGCCTATAACTTTCTTTGTAAAAGGTTTATCTGTGCCTGAAGCTTTGTCCATCCTACTTGTGCATTTAGGTTAACACATCTTTGAAATGCCAGAGTAATTCTCTTTTCCAGACTCCTCAAAGGTATAGCCGCCCTCAAGGGAGCACACAATCTTGTTGCCTGAACACCATCTACTTACTGTAACTGTTAAAATGTTAACTATCCTCTACCCACCAATGTAAAGGGAGTATATATCCCTCCATTTTTTATCCAACCTGGGAGATTTCTTGAACTTGCTTTCTCCCATCTCCTTTACCTACCACCAATAGATTTTATGTAATCTCCTTAAATTCCCTCCTTTGATCCCAAATACATAAAAAGAACTGCAAAACTGTCATTCTTGGGAGCATTTTCTCAAACTCTTGAGATCTTACTTCTAGGCATGTCCTCCATTTGGCTCAGATAAACTCTTCCATCACTTTGGACATTCTCATAACAACATTACCTTATTTAGAAGTAAAATGTCATGATGTCTTTTAGTTTAAAGTATTTTCACCAAAAAAAGACAAAAGAAATAAAAGATGAATAATTATTAAATGTAAGTGGTATATAGTTGCTTGTTATACTATTCTCTACTTTTCTGTAAATGTAAACTTCTCCTTTCTTGATACCCAACGTTCAATGTTTATCTCCTCCAAGGCTCTTGTTTGTTAGCTTAAACTTTTCATCCCTATTGAGTACCTACTGACCTCAGTTTGTTTTTCATAAAAATTTCATCTGGCTTCTAACCCATAACATTTTGCTTTTCATCTGCAACATCACCTGTTCTTAAGAATCACTTTATAAACGACACATAAGCTACAGTCTAAAAACTGAATTTTAACCATGGCCCATTAGATAAGTTATTAAGATCATTTTCATTACTTTTAATTGCTACCTGTACTATACTTAGAAAAAAATACTTGGACTTAACAAATATATCACATAAACATTCTAGGAAATTAACTCTTAAAATAACCCAGGACTCAGATGATCATCTTTGATTGCATAAAAAGTCCTCTTTAAAAATGAGATAGATTAAAACAATTACACTTAAATAAACCTTTTAAAATAAAGCATCCTTTCGTCTGAGTTCAGGGAAGAAATACAACTAAAACAGGAGTTGGACTGGTTTATACAGTTGTTATTACTATATATAGTACACTTTAAGACATGATATAAGACTTGTTTCTGGACAACCAATTTTGTGAAATAAAATAGTTACTCTTCACTAAGGAAGAGGGATGAATTTAGTTTCCTGTGATTTGGTTGTTAGGGCTCTTACAAATGTTAGGTATTTAGACACACACACACAAAGACAATTACTAAATGCCAGTCTAGAAAAGTTGAAATAGCAACTTTTAAACTTGTAATTTTGGCTAAAAATAAGTAAGTTTTTAAAAATTGTTGTAAGGCCATGGGTTTCAGATAAGATTATCTCGCTTTTTTAAAAATGTAGCATAAATTTGAAATGCCTTTTCTTTAAACTTTTCAAAAAGCAGAAGGTGGCATGAGGCCTCCCCACGTCTGTATCAGGATGATCTTAAATCAGCAGTTATTAACGAGACATCTCCAGAGTCCCCAAGATCTTTCATGGAGCCCGCAAAGTCAAAACTCTTTTCATAATAATACTAAGATGTGGTTTTTTACATTGTGTTCACATTTATGCTGATGGTCAGTAAAACTGGAAGAGCCTTAGCACAATCATAGTACTGGTGACAAATTTTACACCTTCTATGCTTCACCATCACATGCTCACAGTAAAAACAAACACATTTTTAAAAAAATGCTTAGTCTGAATTACAATTGTTGCAAGGAAAGCGCTTATGTAATCTTTTTACTAGTCAGCTAAAATAGCCACTTTTCTCTTGTAACCTTGTTTGTATTTGAAAGAATGTATGACAAAGTAGTTTATTCAGACTTGGGTATTTTGGCAGATGTTTCCTGGAAAACAAATTAATAAGGGAAACAACTGACAGTTGTTACCAATGATAGAAATTTCAGCAAAAACAAGAATTTTGGAAATTTGTGTCTATCACCATGAATTTGACAACTTCCCTATACATACAGATTTTCTGATGAGCCTACTGATGATGCTAACACAAATGATTTTTAAGATGTATAATGAAATGTGCCAACATTTAAAAATTCTCGAATAACTCAACAAACTGTTATTTTTCAAATAACCAATTCATGATGTTACAAAATCAGGTTTGAATGCAGAGATCAAAGTACAGACTAAACAAATGGACTTAATATAACAGGGCACAAAAGTCTTCTGATGTGGTATCAGGTTCCAAATTGCAATTAACCTTCAGAAAATTGTCCCTTACTGAATGACAAAAAAGAATATCTACAATTACCTGAAAAAGCTATTAAAATCTCCTCCATTTTCCAACTATACCTTTGTGTGAGACCAGATTTCCTTCATACACTTCAATCAGAAAAACATATTGCAACAACTGAGTACAGAGCAGATAGGAGAATGCAGATGTCTTCTAGAAGCCGAACATTAAAAATATTTGTGAAAATGTAAAACAATGTTACTCTTCTCAATTTTGTTTTGTTATGAAAAAATAGAGTTGTTTTTCTTTCTTTTTAAAATATTTTTATTTCTTTCAGAGAGGAAGGCAGAGGAGAGAGAGATAGAAACATCAATGATGAGAGAGAATCATTGATGGGCTGCCTCCTGATGCCCCTTACTGAGGATGGAGCCAGCAACCCAGGAATGTGCCCTGACAGGGAATCAAAAGAAGACCTTCTGGTTCATAGGTCGACGCTCAACCACTGAGCCATACCGGCCAGGCAGAAATAGAGTTATTTTTCATAGTAAGTATGTTAGTTATATTAACATGTAGTGGGTTTGTTGTTACCTTGAAATAAATCACTAAACAAATATTTTTAAATTTCTCAGCTTTTAAGATAGTAAATCTTAACAGGATAAGTATCCATCAATATAATCTACATAATCAAAAGCTCTGTGGGTGTCCTAAAATAAAAAAGTACAAAGGGACCCAAGACTAAAAAGGTTGGAAGCCACTGCCTTAAAGCATCCCCTGGTCTTCAATAATTTTTTTACTAGACTTCCAACAGTGGGGAAAAAATCTGAGCATAAACCTTCAGTATAAACATAATAATTTTAAAACTAAATATCTGTATCACTAACAACTCAAAGCATAAACATTAGTAAAATATCATTGTTTCCTTTACTTAAATAGGTGGAAACTAAATATATTTACAGCTTCTATTTCCTTTTCACACCGTATGTTCCATTTCTCACACCTCGGGGTGAAACCACAATGTCAGAGGCCCTTTCTTCCCTCATCTCTTCACATCAACCCAGACATCAAGCTGTTTATGACAGTGGTCACCAACCTTTCGGACCTCATGGACCACCAGTGGTCCGTGGACCACCAGTTGGCAACCGCTGGTTTATGACACCCACTGCTTAAATGATCACCACCCCCCTGCCTTTCTGCACTGCCACTGCCTCAGTTCACCTCATCTCTTCTGATCTGAGCTATAGCCTCTCAATCTCTGTTTTAGCCTCTGGTCCTTTCCCCACCATTCTACCTTCTAAACTGCTATCATATAATGCTCATCACATCACTCTCCTACAATAAGCTCCAAGCAAAAGTCTTTATCACTGACCTCTGTTACAACCATACTTTGACAGATTTGCAACTTCCCATATGACTTGTGCATTCATTAAACAAACATCCATGAGAAGACTGCACTCTATTTCATGTCTATGAGCATATGAACTCCTGGGATGTCCTCTCCCACCACTCATTTCCTTTACAACCTGTGTCCACCTGACCATATCCTAGTGTCCTTCAAACACTCAACTCAAGCCCAGCCAGTGTGGCTCAGTGGTTGAGTGTAGACCTATGAACCAGGAGGTCACGGTTCCAGTCCTAGTCCAGGCACATGCCCAGGTGTGGGCTTGATTCCCAGTGGGGTGTGTGCAGGAGGCAGCCAATCAATATATATTAAAAACTGTCTGTTAAAGTTGCCATAAAAAATTATGTTGTAGAAATATATTTATTGAATGGAAAGAAGTCCATGACAAGTTTTCAAAATATATAAGCAGAATGAACACAACAATCATTTTTTTTATTTTATGTATGTATGCATATATATAGTATTTATATGGGTATATAAATAAAAATATATGTATATTTTTTAAACTGAAAGAAAATACTGTAATATTATAAAATCCTTCTTTAAAATTTTTTAAAATATATTTTTATTGATTTTAGAGAGAGGGGAAGAGAAAGGGAGAGAGAAAAACATCCATCGGCTACCTCCTGCATTCCCCTTACTGGGGATCAAGCCCACAACCCCAGCATGTGGCTAGCATGAGAATCAAACCAGTGACATTTTGGTGTATAGGAAGATGCCCAACCAACAGAGCTAGGGCTATAAAATGCTTCTTAATCAGAATACTGAAAGCAATGAAATTTTGGTTTATTTTGGGGGGGTCAAGCAATAAAAAATTTGAAACGGTGTACATATTTTTTTAAATGCCTATGATTTATTTTTAAATATCCTGTGATTATACATATTTTGTGTGTGAAACTGAACAGACATCTATCGAACCCCTGAATTTGTAATATAAAATTTTCTTCCTGCAGTATTATTTTTATAAAAATAAAATATTTTAGTAACAGTGCATTTTAATATGGCAATATTAAGAAGTGCTAAAGGTGGAGCCACACAATCCAAACTCTATGTGTGCAAGAGGGAAACCAATTTACTCAGATTTGCCCAGGACTTCCCCCGTTTGACCACTAGAGGCCTCACATCCAAGGAAAGCCCTTAGTCCTGGACAAACTGGGACAGTTGGTCACTAAAGTGTAGGGACTTACTTCTCTCTTGGTCATTTCAGAGAATTCATTTCAGTATATTCTGAAACAAGCATTTCAACACCCTCTTTAAATATCTGAGTCAGTATGTCATATTCCTGTTCAGAGAGTTGGTTAGGATTGGCAATTGCAAATAGTATTACAGAAATATCTATTCCTGGAAATGAAATAATGAGAACGTAACTTAGGATGCTGAAAAAGATAAATAAGGTTAGAGCATCCAAGTGTAGCGCAGCTAAATGTAGGTGAAAGTAGTTAAATGTCAGTACTCTTACGTTTTCAGCCTAAAACATCTGCATGGAAAGTTAAAAAGTCCAAGTAGTTGGCCTTTTTCTTTTTCTTTTCTTTCTTTTTTTTTTTTTTTTTGACATAACTCTAAATTTTATATACTTAGCCCGAGTCTCCTGAACATGACATTGACTGGTTAAGAGCAAAGGTATAGATTCAAATCCCAACTCTATCATGTATTGGCTGTGTGACTTTGAGAATTTGAGAGTTTACTTAAACTTTCTTAGTTTCCTTATCTTTAAAACAATATCACAAGATAACTGTAAGGCTTAAAAGACATAAAAATTGCAAAAGATTTAATACCTGGAACATAATAAGGTACTAAAAGTAGCTATTATATTGGTACATTTTTTTCACTTTTACCTGAGTATAATGGCATTATGTGGATATAGCCTGAGACTAATTAGAAGATCAAAATTCCTTATTATAATTGAACATCCATGAGAGACAAAAGACTATCTTTAATGATCTAACCATTAGAAACAAAAAACAGCTTATAAAACTAATTGCTAAAGGAAATATATAGAGAATGACCTTTATCTCAATAGCTAGAACTAGAGTAAGAGAATCAGATTTTCTATGAATGTGGTTCCCCCCTCCCCAAGCTATGTTTTCTACGAATGTGGTTTTCCCCTCCCCTATGCAGATGTTACCAAGAAAATGAAGAAAAAGAAAATTAAATTTTCCCAAAATCAAGAAGAGAATATTAAGAAGACAGTAATCAGGTAACTAAATAACAATATCTTATGGAGAAAGAGAATAAAAGAAATTGACTTGAAGTTGTACTTTTCAGAAAAGCAAAGAGAAATTATTGGGAAGGCACTTGAGCAATTCATTGAGGACATATTTTCTGCACCCCCTCCACAGTCTCCTGTTACCCTTTTTTTTCTGATTTAGGAAAGTTACTAAGAAAACAGGAGCCTGAATTACCAGGTTTGGCAGCATGGTTTATAGCCAATTAAAAGACTGGCAAGCTGCCATTTATTTTAGCTACACAAAAACCGAACAAGATAACATCATATGTTCAAGATGTTATTTTTTAAAATATCGATTAAATGGTAAAACAGAATTATGCCAATTAACACTCTTCAGCATTCTTTTGATCTTTTATAGGATGATTAAACATGATACTATATTACTTTATTTTTCCTATATTCTTTAACCTGTTAGATAAATATTTCTGATTCCACAGAGCTTCTTTAGTAGGAAAAAATTGCTGCTGTGCTCTTGAACTAAGAGGTCAGAAAGAAATTCAAGGAGAAGGGAACAAATGTGTATTAAATACCTCTGTGTGCTTCTCTATACACATTCTCCCATGAGCAGTCACAATATCTCTGTACTCATATTAGTCCCATTTTATAAAAAATAAAAATAGAAGCCAGAGAGATTAAATAATTTTCCAAAGTCACAAAACTAATAATAATAGTTATACTAGCTACCATTTATTGCATTATCTCATCAATCTGTAAAACCCTATAGGTTGGATGCTATTATTATGCTCACTTTTAAAAATGAGAGAACAAGATAAGGAACTTATCTGGAGTCACATAGCTGGCAAGTGGATCTAATACAGTTAACCCACATAGTCTGACCCCTGAGCCTTCCTGTTAATGCTTGCTCCTTCCCTATGCCAGTCTGTCTATCTTAAGAGCCCATTCCATTCATTCCTGATGAATGAAAATGCTTAGAATACAATTCTACACAGAGCTGGCGCTCCATGAATATTATCATTAGACTGCATCTTGCCTGTGTTTTTCTAAGGAACTCATAATACAGAAAGGAGAATGAGTTTAGACTGGGTAATAATTTCCTGTCACTGCCTTTTCAATTGGATACTCTACTTCAAATGGTGACAGAATGGATGTGTCACTATTCATTATTATCTCATTTATGTATCTCACAAATATTCTCTGAGCCCTATATTGTGAGCCTACTGATGAAATAAAACCACACACAAGACAACCATGGAATAACTGTTAATAATCTGCTAGCAAGGAGTAGCTCACAGGGCCCCAATAATTACCAAAGTGGGTGGTTTCTTTAAATTATAAATTGAAATCCAACTCAAGTCTTTTGCTTGGCCTCATGGAGTCCCCACAAGACCTAAAGGAAGTAGGTTGCTAAGCCCGCCTCCTCCGGGGAGGGGACAGTCACTTGTGGAAATAAAGGTGCTTGCTCAAGCTCACAGAACCTACATCTCCTGGCCCGAAGCCCAAGGGTCTCTCCATGAGCTGACCACATCCTCCTAATTGCATGATTTCAAATCATGCATCTATCACCACATCAGAGTCATACATATTCCCCAGACCTGAGCCCGTTTTGACCCAGAATCCATCAACTAGAGGAGAGGCTGGTTATGCCAGGAGGTAGGACATTGCAACAAACACAATGACAAGTAGATAACCATACCCTGACTCTTTGCCCACAGAGAACCACGGCGGCATTTAGGTGATCACACACTGGGATATGTGGGATATGTTTTGAGCATTGTTGGACTCTGGGTACAAGCTGACATTGTTAATTAGGAACCTGAGGCATTTACATGGTCTCTCTTTAGAGTGGGGTCACATGGGGGAAGCAGATAATGTGTAGGATCATGGCCCAGGTCTGGCTCACAGTAGGCCCTCTAAGTCCGTGGATCCATCCAACAGTCATTTCCCCAGTTGCTGCTTTTTAATGGCGCAGGCATACATGTTAGTTAGTACAACCCCCTACATACTGTTTCTTGGCCAGTGGAGTAAGAGTTACCACAGTGGAGAAAGCCAAGTGGACGCTCTGTGACCCCACCAGCACCACCACCAGCTGCCACAAGAGTAAATCAAGACCAATATTTAATGAATTGAAGACCATGTGTTCATAGGGGAGGGGGACCAGGTTAGCTATTGAAAGGTTCCAGTAACATGAACCAAATCAGTTTCACAAGCTGGTAAAGCCCTCTCTGTTGCTACAGAAATTTTAAAATCTAATCATGGGACTTAGTTAATTTTGTCTTTTTCTTTCTACTAATATATATCCTTAGATACTCTTCCAACACAATCAAACATATATAAATCTTTGGCAATGTCAGCTAATTTTTTTCTTCTAAAAAAATCATTTGCATCTATAGGTAATGCAAATGTGTCACTTTTTGTTAGTTTTTAGGTCAGTGAAAACTTCGGATATGTGCTCATAAAGGCTTTTCTAGAAACCATGAGTAGGAGCAAAACCCTGTGAAATTTTAAACGATTAGTCCAGAGTTTAGGGAAGATACCCAAATCATACCACTGGTTCAACTTAATGATTCAATTTCCTATGCAAAAAGAACAATCCAAAAATAAATTTTGTCTGGGAAGGAATAATTTGTCCTGTGTTCTGAAAGGAATAATCCCATCATGAATAAACATAGATATCTACATTTTTATTTTTATTATTTCAGACAAGAATGCAAAATGATTACTCAATATATCTGTAGCTACAGGTTCAAAACTGCCTTAAGTTTTATAGAGATAAAATGTCAAACATATACTATGTGCTCTCAAAGAACTGACAAGTGACCTGCTTATTTAGATTAATATCTGAGTAGTATTAGGGCACGTAGTTAAATTTAAAATAAATTTTGGGTTCTAAAAGCACTAAAAACAATTACAAAAATGTAAAAGAGTCAGGATGTGGTGTCAGACTGAGTGGACCCTACCCCATGTGTTCTCGCTATGTTGCTTTAGTTGGTCATTTCACTTTGCGCTTCACCTTCCTTTTTTATAGAACAGTTCTTGGGAAGTTTAAATGAGATCAGATATCTCACTTAGTGCAGACCCTGGCACACAGTAAGTACTCAGTGAATGCTAGCTGCTATTTTTCCTATTATTTATTACTAGAGGCCCGGTGCATGAAATTCATGCACTGGGGGGGGGGGGGGCAGGACCCTCAGCCCGGCCTGCACCCTCTCACAGTCCGGGAGATGTCCAACTGCCATGGAGGTGGGAGAGGCTCCCTTCACCTCCCCTGTGCTCGCCAGCCCTGAGCCCGGTTTCTGGCTGAGTGGCGCTCCCCTTGGGGGTGTGCACTGACCACCAGGGGGAAGCTCCTGCATTGAGCGTCTGCCCCCTGGTGGTAGTGTGCATCATAGAGACAGGTCATTCAGCTGTTCAGTCAATTTGCATATTAGCCTTTTATTATATAGGATTGGGGAAACAGTCTCAAGTAAAAGAGAGAAATATTGGTAGTCAACAAATTAGGCTTTTTCAGACACTAAGAAAAAATTTAAAAAGCAGGACTCTTTTTCAAATTCCCTACAAGCAGCTCCTACAAATATTGAGTCTGATGATGTTAAACATTGAATACAATTAGTAGAGCACATCACCAAAGCATCCCCCATCCCCCAAAGAACTCTCAAGCCCCGAGCACTCTGCTTTTCCCCTCCTGTAATCAAGGTCACCATCAGTCATCCCCACCACTCTGTTTTCTTCAATCGTGCCTTATCTTAAAAACAGATTATGTGCTTTACAATCTACTCTTTACTTCTCTTCTGACTTTGTGATCAGGGTCGTGGTGATAGATGGTGTGACACGGCAGGATGTTTAGAACACAGCCCTGTTTAACCGACCAATATGAAAGGGACCACTCCCTAGGCCAGTGAGAAATGACAGATGTTAGCCACATACATGTCTCCTATTGTCCCCTCTCTTTATTCCTTTTGTGTGCTTTAGAGACAAGCACGGAAATGAAATGCCTTCCTGCTCCTTGAAAGAAACCATAACGTGCACTGTTAAAACACATTTGTCATTTCAAATATTTCATTTCGCTGATGGACATTTTACCAAGGCAACAATTTTTGGTGACCTGGCCACTGATAGTAAATTATTACTGAACATTTCCGCCTCCTATATTAACTAAATAATGAAGTGGACATTGGTAAAGTTATGATGAGCTCTTGGAGCTTAGGAAAGTTACAGTGGTTAGGTTTCTTACCTACAACAACGCCATAGGAAAAAAACAGAAAGTAGATGTTAGGGGCAAACCCGCTCAGCATTAAGCCTCCGGCCACCATGAAGCCACTGAAGATCGCCACGGGTCTTGCTCCAAACGATGAGACACAGAGGCTGCAGACAGGACCTAAAAAAAGAAATGAAACCTTCGCTTATGTCACAGTCATCTCCTTTTCACAATCATATTACCCATCCCACTCTAAGTGTAAAATGATTCTTTGCATCATAAAATAACAACACTAAAATAATAATAAGCATCTCCAGTGTGTATACAATGTGCTGGACACTGTAACATAAACAACCTCCTTTCATTTTCATCTTACTGCAACCCTGGGAGGCAGACACTATTGTTACCCTCATTTCTGTTGACAAGGAAATTGACGTGTCAGGATGGGGGTGAGGTCACATAGTTAAGTGGGGGGTTCTGAGTGACACTTTCTTCAATTTGAGCACTACTACCTGCTGGCTCTTTGATCTCAGGCAACTTATTTGATCTCTTTGTGCCTCAGTTTCTTCATCTGAAATTGAAGCCACCTCATAGCATTTCCTGGGAGAACAAATAAGAGCGCAGGTGTAACGCTGATCACAAGGCCTGGGACAAGGAAGTGCCCAATCTGTGCTCATTCTTCAGTGATGCCAGTGGCAGCAGCAGCGCCACAGAACAGAAACAGAGTAAAAATCCAGTTAGTCTGACTCCTGCGACCCTGGTCTTAACCCTCATATTCTGAGGATTTTGGGCTCCTGCATGTCCCAGGTACCTTTCCTATCTAGAGCTTCTTTCCAGCACAAGGCCTGTCGTATAATTGATGATGAAGATGGATGTGTTGATTGATTGAATCCAAGCAATTGCAACCCTGTGGAGGGAAGAGGTGGGGTTGAAGTAGTTATTCTCTTCCTAGAGAATATTCTGGCCAAATGGAAAAGCACCCTACCCATCCAGGGATGGGTCGGTCTGTTCCACTGTCCTACATTCCATGTGTAACCTGGAATCTGGGGAAGGCAGCACACTGTTGACCGACAGGCAAAAGTGACCATTACCTGGATCTGTTCTATGTATAGGTGGGCAACTTCTCACGGAATAGCATTAAGTGCTAGTGAAATTCCCTCCCACCAGCACTGTATCTGGAATGTACCTACAACTACAGAGATTAGCATACCCTATATAATATGCAAATTGTCCCCTTGGGCGGTCGTTTGACCACTCGCTATGATGTGCGCTGACCACCAGGGGGCAGCACGGAACATGGTGGGCGCTGGTGATGTAGTGCTGGCAGTGGGCAGCAGTGGAGGTGCTGCTGCCCCGATGGGCCCCGACGAGAGTGGGACAGCGGCAGGATGTTGGAGCAGGTGAGTGGGAGGTGCCAGGCCAAGGCGGGTGCGAGCGGGGGCCCAATCGCCCCACCAATCGCCCTGCAGATGGCAAACAGTGGCAGTGGTAGGAATCAGGCCGCTGCCCGGCTCCTAGGCACTGAGGGAGCCAGGCAGGGGTCCCGGCCTTGATCCATCACCCTGCAGGCGGGATGGTGGAGCAGGTGAGGGGGTGGCGCCAGGCCAAGGCGAGGTGCCAGGTGGGGTTCCAGGAGGGTCTGCAGAGCTGCGAGGCTGGGGGCGCAAGCTGGGGCCCAATCTCCGCAGGCCACCCCGAGGGACCCCACCTGTGTATGAATTTGTGCACTGGGCCTCTAGTTAGAAATAAAAGGATATTAAGTTATTTAGCCCAATAGTCTCATTTATATGGAAGGATATAAATGTGCTCATTTCATGGTGTGTTGAGCTTATGAAAATTTCACTGGGCTATACTCTCATGATATATACACTTTTCTGTATGTATTTTTTATTTCAATAAAAAAAAAGTCTTAAGAAATGTCAAATGGAGAAATGGTGAAATCTACCCATAGTCTTATTGTTAGTAAGTGGTAGAGCCAGAATCCAAAGACCCCAAGCCCAGCATTCTTGCCAATTACAGTAGTCACCCTTATCCATGGTTTCCCTTTCCCTCGTTTTGGTTACCCTCAGTCAATTGTGGTTTGCAAATATTAAAAGGAAAATTCCAGAAATAAACAATTCATAATTTCAAGTTGCGTGCCATTCTGAGCAACATATAATGAAATCTCTCGCCATCCACTTTGTCCCGTCCAGGAGCTGAATTAATCTTTTGTCCAGCGTATCCACACTGTATATGCTATCCATCATTAGTCACTCAGTAACCCTCTTGGTTATCAGATTGACTGTCTCAGTATCACAGTACTTGTGTTCAAATAACCCTTATTTTCCTAATAATGGCCCCAATGCCATTCACATAAAGAATATTGTGATAATCGCTCTATTTTAGTATTAGTTATTGTTAACTTTTACTGTGCCTAATTTATAAATTAAATTTTATCGTAAGTATGGATGTATTAAAAAAAAAAAAAAAGCATGGCTTATATAGGGCTGGATACTTATTCACGGTTTCGGGCACCCAGTGGAATACTAGTATATCCACTGCAGATAAGGGAGAGCTGCTGTACCAGAGAATGGCTTAAGTGCGTATTTAATTTAAGACAAGGTTATGACCACTGAGATAGCACTTAGCTCTCAATACCTGTGACTCTTTCACATTCCTCCCTGATCATGAACTGACCCCTGCCATTTCAGGTCCTCTCCAGTGTGAGCCAGAACAGAATACACTGAAATATTTATATGACACACAGAGGGGAATATTCTGTGCCCATGTTTTAAAAGAAAAAATTCATTTGAAATACCAAACTTTCCTAATAGTTGAGCTGTCTGTATACCCAATGAGAAATACTTAGATACTTCATGATTTTAAGATTCAAATCTCATAAATGGTTGTCTGACACCATAAGGGCACGGCCTTTCTCTGTTGTTTAACAAATTGCATTTACATTGAGAGTCAGTGTTTACAAATGTAATAAGCACAATGGAATTGAAACACAGATATTATTACTGGCATAATTAAAAAGTTTCCTGTTTCATCCTCAAGGTAGGACTTCAAATCTATGTTCCTTAATGCATGTTATTAACTCCACAAGGAAATCCAGAGCCTGGGAAGCTGGGGGTGGGGATGAAGGTGTAATTTTCAACCAAACCCTCTGTTTTATAAAATACATACTTTATTATCAATTATGTAATAAATTCTTAAATCACTTTTGCCTAATACATGAATCTTTGAAAAAATTGAGCTTAAGGAAAAAATGATTAGAAATTCTTTGACCGATAAAAATGGCAATTTGAAAACTGCTTTAAAAAAATTTTCTATTTCCACACTGCCACCTGCTGCTTACTTAGAGAAAAGCTGACATCTTTTTCAAAAATTTATTTTTATTTAAGTGTAGTTGGTATACAATCTTATATTGGTTATATTAGTTTCAGATGTATAATACAGTGGTTTAACATTTTTAAACCTTAAAATATGATCACTCCACTAATTCTGGTAATCATCTGTCACCATGTACACTTATTACAATATTGTTGTCTATATTCCCCTTCCCCTTTCACCTCTCCCTCAACCTCTCCCTTCTAGTAACCATCCCTTTGGTCTCTGCTTCTATGAATATCTTTTTGTTTTGTTTGTTTGTTTGTTTGTTTTCAGATTCCACATGTAGGTGAAACCATATGATATTTGTCTTTCTCTGTCTGACTTATTTTACTTAGCACAATACCCTGTAGGTCCATCCATGTTGTCACAAATGGCAAGATTTCATTCTTTTCCATTGCTGCAAAATATTCCATTGTGTGTGTGTGTGTGTTTGTGTGTATTTCACATTTTCTTTATCCATTCATCTATCATTGGACACCTGGGTTGCTTTCATATCTTGGCTATTGTAAACAACGCTGCAATGAGCATAGGGGTATATATATCTTTTCAAATGATTGTGTTCATTTTATTTTGATAAATACCAGGAAGTGGAATTTCTGAGTCACAGTTTTTGAAGAATCTCCATACTGTTTTCCACAAGGGCTACACCAGTTTGCAGTCCCCCCAACAGTACACAAGGATTCTTTTTTCTCCACATCCTCACCAACATGTTATTTGTTGACTTTTTTTATAATAGCCATTCTGACTAGTGTGGGATGGTATCTCATTGTGGTTTTGATTAGCATTTCCCTAATGGTTAGTAATGTTGAGCATCTTTTCATATGTCTGGTGGCCATCTGTATGTCTTCTTTAGAGAAATGTTTTTTTCATGTCCTCTGCCCATTTTTCAATCAGATTAATTTTTTGTTACTGAGTTGTATGAGTTTCTTATATATTTTGGGTATCAACTCCTTATCAGATATATTTAATTTGCTAATATATTCTTCCAGTCAGTAAGGTTGCCTTTTTGTGTTGCTGAAGGTTTCCTTTGATGTGTATTAGCTCTTTAGTTTGATGTAGTCACATTTATTTGTTTGTTTCCATTGCTCAAGGGACATGTCCAAAAAGATATTACTCAGAGTGATGTTAGATAGTTTACTTCCTATTTTCTTGTAGAAGTTTTATGGTTTCAAGCTTTACATTTAAGTCTTTAACCCATTTTGAGTTTATTTTTGTATATGTTGTTGGAGAGTGGTCCAGTTTTCTTTTTTGCATGTACCTGTCCAGGTTTTCCAATACCACTTGTTGATGAGCCTGTCATTACTCCAGTGCATATTTTTACCTCCTTTGTCATAGATTAGCTGACCATATAAGCAAGAGTTTATTTCTGGGCTCTCTCTTCTGCTCCATTGACCTGTGTGTCTGTTTTTGTGCCAGTACCATCCTGTTTTGATTATTGCAACTTTGTAGTATAGTTTGAGATCAGGGAAGGTGATACCTCCAACTTTGTTCCTCTTTCTCAAGATTTCTTTGGCTATTTGGGGTCTTTTGTGGTCCCATTTGTTCTAATTCTGAAAAGAATGACATTAGTATTTTGATAGGAATTCCTTTTAATCTGTAAACTGCTTTGGGTAATATGGTCATTTTGACCATATTAATTCTTCCAATCCATGAGCATGGTATATTCTTCCATTAATTTGTGTTCTTTTCAATTTCTTTCGTCAATGTCTTACAGTTTCAGAGTAGAAGTTTTTCACCTCCTTGGTTAAGTTTATTCCTGGGTATTTTATACTTTTTGATGCAATTGTAAATGGGATTGTTTTCTTCATTTATCCTTCTGATTGTTTGTTATTAATGTACAGCAATGTGACAGGAAAACCTGACATCTTTTCTCTGATCCAGGACTTAGACCAAAAGACAAAATAAACACACATAAGAATCTAATGTCATTGGCAATAAGCACCAAAAGAAAGGTCCAGATCATGTGTTTTGGGTTTACAGAAAAGGGAGATCACCAGGGGCCAAGGAACAAAGTCTTGAACTGAGCCATGAAGTCTGGTTATATGATTTTCCAATATGTAATTATTATTATTAGATAGTTTCGGGAAAGAAATTATTCCCTTCAGGACATAAATTCACTTCCATGCCCTTCTCTCTTCCAGAAAGTTTCAGAGTCCCAAAATTGGTCAGATGGGCAGGCCTGCTTCACTGAAGCCATATGTAGGACGATGGTGTGGGAGGCACTTAGACAGACATGAGCAGAGCAAGGACGATGGGCCAGGTACAGAAGGTCACCAGGATGGAAAGCCTCAGGTGCCTAGCAAAGGACAACTGTGGGGTGGGACCTTGCCCTAGGGTGACCTTCCCTCCTCTAGCATATGGCTCGTCATGCTGTTTGGACCCTTGACCTTTCCTTACTAGAGATAACATTTGGCCTCAGTTGTATTTCAGCTCCAGGACCAGAAAAGCAGCAAAACTAGACAAGCGACCCCATGCTGACCTCAGGACCAGCTGCATTGAATAATGACACCCCAACCCTGGCACTGACCAATCAATCAGTGGAGACACCAACCCTGAAAGCACACACCTGGAAAGCTGATAAATATCCTATTAAGATCTTTCCCTGAGACCTGCCCTAAAATCTCCACCCATAAAACTCTTAGGACTGAGTACCCAGTGGGCTCTCCCGCCTGGGGGCACACTCCCACCTTTCCCTCCCCCCTCCCTCCCCTTAGGAGTGTTACCATGACCTTCCTCACTCCCAAGCTCCAAGGGCCCTCCTTGGCCTCTATAACTTGT
The DNA here is from genome assembly GCF_963259705.1 of Myotis daubentonii. Classification (NCBI taxonomy): domain Eukaryota; kingdom Metazoa; phylum Chordata; class Mammalia; order Chiroptera; family Vespertilionidae; genus Myotis; species Myotis daubentonii. Next base: position 30,361,386 of record NC_081852.1, on the reverse strand, counting down.
TTCCTCAGCCCATTTCTTCTATGAATTACTTCTTCTACCTCTGTGATTTCTAAGTAAATGTTCTCTTATAGTTTGAGTCTTGGCTCTGAATTCTTTCCTAGCCAGAACTCAAGTACTGAAGTTGCTGAACCCAGGTCTGGTCTGACCCTACCAGTCTAACACCCAGTGCCACTCTAGCTGCCTACAACAATGGTACAATGATAAAGAAAATAGAGCAGTAACCAGGTTGTGACTGCAGTGGAACAAGGATTTCCTAGCTGAGTAGACTGGGCCCACAATAGTCCTACCTTCCTCCTAAAAAGCAGGGGACCCAACAAAAGAGCACTCCTTCTTCCTGCTGAGACCAGGAATTTTATTTTATTAAAAAATATATTTTTTTTATTGATTTCAGAGAGGAAGGGAGAGAGAAACATCAAAGATAAGAGAGAATCACTGATTGGAGCCCGAAAGCCAGGCATGAGTCCTGACCGGGACTCGAACCGTGACCTCCTGAGAGCAAGAATTTTAAATTCATCCTCTCTCTGAGGAAGAGAAAGGCACGAAGGAGCTGCACCCACTCAAATCCTTGATTCTATGTCCAGTATTGACTGCTTTGTCTGTTGGTTAGTTTGACAGTATTATGTAGGGATGGAGGAGAGCTTAACTAAACCCTGCCATTTCTTCTCACCAATCCTGGAACTACCTAATACTCTGTGAACTGGCCACTGTAACAGAACCTTTGTAGGAGGCAGAATTTCAGTCCTGCTTGAAAGAGGTAACAGTGCCTGGGAGTAAAATCTACATATATGATCACACCCAGCTCTGCCAGCCAGCACTCACATTCAACAAGCCTGTGGGCCATAATGACTCACTTAACAGAGGTGGGGAACCTTTTTTCTGCCAACGGCCATTTGTACATTTACAACATCATCTGCTTAATATAAATCACTTAACAAAAATTTATGTTGCCATGAAAAAAAGCTCCTAGATTTATTGAATTTCAAGTCCCACCTGTGGTTGCCTTGGCAGGGCCAGACCAAATGACTTCTCAGGCCTTACATGGCCCACAGGCGGATGTTTCCATCCCTGCACTAGATTAATTTAGGGATAGATTTATTGACTCTGCAATTTGAGGGGCTTTGTAGAAACAAAAGATCTCCCTGCTGTTTCAGCAACTCTATTGTCTAAAAAATGGTCCCACCCTTCTTGAACTAGTTCAGTTACCTTTCATTCCTTCTGTATCATTCAGGTTTTAGCCAGAGAAACAGAACCAGAAGAAGACATGTAGGTTGGGGCAACAATAGGTTTATAGTTGTTCTTATGGAAAATAATATAATAATAAATCATAATATAAGAATAAACTGTGTTCCATGTACTCACAACTATAAACCAACCCTATATATTAAGAGATTTATCACCAGGAATTGGCTTATGCAATTGTGGGATCTGGCTAGGCAAGGAAGGGCGGGTGAGAACTTGGCACAGGCTGAACTACAGCCCACAGGCAGAACTTCTTATCCTGGGAAAGCTCATCTCTTCTCTTAAGGCCTTTCAATAGATTGAATCAGTCCACCAGATTATCTGGGATAATCATCCTTTCTTAAAAGTCAACTGATTATGGAGTTTGAGCATACCTACAAAATACCTTCACAGCAACACCTATATTAGTGTTTGAATAATTGGGGAATGTGGCCTAGCCAAATTGACAATGACCATCACACCTCCCAACCATCACAATCTCTCCTTCTCCGGACAAATTTACTCAACCAAAGTGCATCATCTGCAGTGCAGACTCCACACTTGTGCATACGAGGACTTTGCATGGCCCGCCCTCTTCCTGACCGTCCACCTTATACAGCCCATCCTCCTGTGTGGCCCACCTATCTTATAAAACTCCAAAGATTGTCTGGTTCCTGCTATTCTCCTTGATATTTGGGATGTCTCAAATTATCAGTAACCTTTTCTTTTTCCTGTCTCTTCCTTGAGACTACTAATCCCTTCTAGCACAGAGGAGAGGAGACTGTGGGGGAGTATAATGATGGTGAGCTGGTTATCAATATACAACTTAGAGAGGTAGGTTCTTTGGTGCTTAGGCTCTTTGGTACTCATCTTTGTGCATCCTGAGGATAATCTGCACAGACAAATCATGTCAGAGGAAGAAGTATTTTCTCCTCAACTACTCAAGTTTCAAAGAGAAGGAATTAAGACTATGAAGACTGTAAAGTTAAGAATTGCATTTTTTTTCATAGCTCTAATATGCTACTCAACTACTGTCCAAATCTAGGTTTGTCAGAGACAAGTGGTGGTCCTTTAAATTTCAGATGCTTAGGCACAATCTTGACAAAGTTCTAGCTCTCCCTCCTGCTCACCCCTCTAGAAATGTCTTTGTCTTTCATCCTGAAGGGACCCTTTCTTTTACAGATTCTTTGGGACTGCTTAGGAAAATAATTTTTTTGTGGGTAACTCTGGTTCCCTACTAAGCAATATTTACTGAGCATTTACCATACAAGCACGTAAGGTAGGTACTTTTATTACCTTCAATTTAAAGATGAAGAAATAGGCTTAGCAGGTTAGAAAACTGGGGCTCAGGTGCCACTTTCTCTTAGAGAATGGGTTTCAAATTGGCTAGGTCACTCAACCTGGAGGACAATAATGCCCATCTCAGTGCGTTGTTTTTAGGAACAACTAAGAGCAAGTAAGTGAAAGTGGCTGGACTGAGCCAGGCACACAGGGCACTTAGCGAACTTAAGGGACAAGTATATGAAGAATAGAATTTCTATGCTGCTGGGCAATTGTACTTACTCTGTTGCCTTGCTCAATTGTAAAGTTCCAGAGGTCACATCACAGAACTAATCAAAGATGACGCCTACCCTGCCTTCTCTGGACAAAACTGAGGAAAGAAAATAACACATTTTTCTCACATATGATATGACCTGCCTATATCAGAATCATCTGGGGAACTAGTTAAAAGAAGACTCCTGGGCCCACCACCTCTCCACACCACTCACAGATGGGTAGGAAATTGGCTTTTTGGACAAACTCCAGTAATGCATACATATTCCTGAACTTAAGAGCAACTGTAGCCTGGTTGTTGTGGCTCAGTGATTAAGTGTCTACCTCTGAACCAGGAGGTCACCTGTTTGATTCCCAGTCAGGGCATATGACTGGGTTGCTGGCTCAATGCCCAGTGGGAGGCGTGCAGGAGGCAGCCAATCAATGATTCTCTCTCATCATCGATCCTTCTATCTCTCTTTCCCTCTCTCTTCCTCTCTGAAATCAATTTAAATTTTATTTTTATTTTTAAAAAGCAACTTTTGACGGAGAAAAACCAAGATGGCGGCATAGGTTAACGCCGGAGATTGCTGCCTCCAACAACCTCTTCAAAAAACAACTAAAGACGGAACGGACATCATCCAGAACCACAGGAAGGCTGGCTGAATGGAAATTCTACAACTAGGAGGAAAGAGAATATCATACCCAGACTCAGAGGAGGTGCAGTGCTGAAGTGAAATACTCAGGTGCGGAGTGCGCATGGAGCGGGCTGGCGGTGGAGGGCGCGGTTGTTGTTTTCAATCAGGAGGGAGTTTCAGACTCTGAGCTCCAGATCCGGGCGAGTCTCTAGGGACCCAGACTCAAATGGGAGAAGCGGGACTGTCTGGCTTCGGTGGGAAATCGAAGGCAGCTTTCTCTCCGAGGTTTGCAGCGGTTGCTGGGACTCTGTGAGACAGAGCCCCTAGGGACGGAACTGAGAGCAGCCATAATTGCTTGCTCCGCCCACCCTGTAGGTCCCCAGGGACCCGCCCAGCCCAAGCCCTGCGCAGAGCCATTTGCCAGATAGCCTCAGGCAAATGCTAGATTAGCACCTCCCTAGAGATCCAGCACAGAAGCTCTCCCACTGCAGACACAGTGGACTCTCATAGCCAGTTAGCCTGTAGGTCAAATCACCCCCACTATTGCCGACAACAGTCAAGGCTTAACTACAACAAGACTGCGCACAAAGACCACTAGGGGGTGCACCAAGAAAGCATAAAAAATGCGGAGACAAAGAAACAGGACAAAATTGTCCATGGAGGATATAGAGTTCAGAACCACACTTTTAAGGTCTCTCAAGAACTGTCTAGAAGCCACTGATAAATGTAGTGAGATCCTCAAGAAATCTAATGAGACCCTCGATGTTGTAATAAAGAACCAATTAGAAATTAAGCATACACAGACTGAAATAAAGAATATTATACAGACACCCAACAGCAGACCAGAGGAGCGCAAGAATCAAGTCAAAGATTCGAAATGCGAAGAAGAAAAAACACCCAACTGGAAAAGCAAAATGAAAAAAGAATCCGAAAATACGAAGATAGTGTAAGGAGCCTCTGGGAGAGCTTCAAGCGTACCAACATCAGAATTATAGAGGTGCCAGAAGATGAGACAGAGCAAGATATTGAAAACCTATTTGAAGAAATAATGACAGAAAACTTCCCCCACCTGGTGAGAGAAATAGACTTACAGGTCCAGGAAGCGCAGAGAACCCCAAACAAAAGGAATCCAAAGAGGACCACACCAAGACACATCATAATTAAAATGCCAAGAGCAAAAGACAAAGAGAGAATCTTAAAAGCAGCAAGAGAAAGAAACTCAGTTACCTACAAGGGAATACCCATACGATTGTCAGCTGATTTCTCAACAGAAACTTTGCAGGCCAGAAGGGAATGGCAAGAAATATTCAAAGTGATGAATACCAAGAACCTACAACCAAGATTACTTTATCCAGCAAAGCTATCATTCAGAATGGAAGGTCAGATAAAGAGCTTCACAGATAAGGAAAAGCTAAAGGAGTTCATCACCACCAAACCAGTATTATATGAAATGCTGAAAGGTATCTTTTAAGAAGAGGAAGAAGAAGAAAAAGGTAAAGATACAAATTATGAACAACAAACATGCATCTATCAACAAGTGAATCTAAGAATCAAGTGAATAAATAATCTGGTGATCATAATAGAATCAGGGACATAGAAAGGGAATGGACTGACTATTCTTGGGGGGGAAAGGGGTGTGGGAGATGCGGGAAGAGACTGGACAAAAATTGTGCACCTATGGATGAGGACAGTGGGTGGGGAGTGAGGGTGGAGGGTGGGGCTGGAACTGGGAGGAGGGGAGTTATGGGGGGGAAAAAGAGGAACAAATGTAATAATCTGAACAATAAAGATTTAATTAAAAAAAAAGAAATTTCAAAAAAAATAAATAAAATAAAATTTTAAAAAAGCAACTTTTTATAAGCCCATCTTTTATAAAAAAGATGTGTGTGTGTATATATATATGTATAGATTATCTTTTATCAAAAAGAATGCAAAGATGCCCATTTATGTGTGTTTTTCACCAAAACCCCACAAAAAAAAAACAGAACCATTGAACATAATTTATTTTTCATGATTTATGTGGCAGAAGCAGTGCCACATCCAAGCAGAAACATACAATAGTTCCCTTTATAAATATGTCTAAGCAAATCATACATCAAGAAATTCTAAATAGAGAGGCTTAAATGTAGCTCCCAACTGAAAATCACGTTGGGGGCTTTTAAAAATTCACATATCTGGGCCCCAGTGTAGACTGACTGACTTAGAATGCCTAATGATCAAATCCAGGTGATTATATGCTGAAATTTTTCTATAGGTGATTCTAACAACCCCCCTGGTTAAGAACCACTGACAATCATTTGAATCACCAACATGAGATACTTTTCCCATTTCCAAGATATTGATCTGTTTGTTTCTCTGTAGAACAAAGTTCTCAAAAAAGTAAATGGTTAATGTGGTGCACATACTTGTAGACCCCTCTTGCTAATTCTATATTACCATAGTTTTCAGGATTTGTCCTTTAATTTATGCTATGAAGAGCCAAGGGAAGCCAATATCACATATGTTCAGTGGACAACAATTAAATGCACACATACACATACAACATACACACAAACACACACCCTTAAGGGGTAGCTCATCATTCTTTCCCACCATTTCCTCATTGTCTAATCCTTTGGTCTCCTTATTCTATGCTCATCTTCAAAAGCTGTAATTACCTGCTCCAAGTACCTCCTCTCCTAGTTAATGACATGAAAGTTAAGTGACTTGCACAAGATCTCTCAGCTAAATAGTGGTAGAACCAGGACTTGAAGTAGTTTCTGACTTAAGGCCAACATCCCACCCCCCACACCGGTACTTGTTGTCTCCTCTGAACTTCGGTGGGATACTCTATATCTCCAGCCTCAAGCAGGGCTGGCTTCATGGGCTTGTGACCTATGCAAGTGCACAGGGCTTAGCTCTTAGCAAGGCCACACAATGATCTGCTGTTCTATGGTTTTCTTTATTTTTTTTTAACAAGATCCCTGCATTTTCATTTTGCACTGGGGCCTGCAAATTATGCAGCCAACCTTGCCTACAAGTAACAGGAGCTGCTCCTGGCCCTTGCGACAGAGTTAACTTAGAAAAAGGATAGAGTGCAGTTTCGTTTTCAGAGTCTCAGCCTCAGCTCTGACCAGCAAGGTAGCTACATTTCTGTTTAACTTCATATCTGCTAATAAAAATGGTGACTAACTGGAGAACATTAAAAAATTCTCTCCCCTTCACATTAGATCATTTTCTCAAAATTAATACGTATATTAACATATAAATGATCGTCCACTTGTACTTTGTAGTTTTACAAACAATTCACATTTTGAAAAACCCTTTCAGACAAGATCATGCATGTTCAGGGTGGTAAAAACCCTTTCAAATAAATCTTGGGAAAACTTTTACTGTTTATCTTGAGCTCAAAAATGACAGTATAATTTTCATTTGTTTGGTTATGTTTAATGATCTTATGTGACATGGCCAGATGATCCAACATTGTTTTTCAGGTCTTGTTTTTGTTTTTTTAAGTTGGATGTATTTATTTTTTTTACTTTATTTTTAATTATTAAATGACATGCAATATTATATTAGTATGAAGTATACAACATAGTGATTCAACATTTTATACCTTACAAAGTGATCATCACAATAATCATCAAGTCTAATAACCAGTCACTCACTGTACATAGTCATTAGGAGCAAGTCTTAGTTTTAACTTAACATCAATTGGAAGCAACTGTTTTTGTTTCATTTTGTTTTGTTTTAAGAAGTCCCCTTTATGATTTAGGAAAGACAACATTTTAAAAAAAGAAATGGCTAATGCATTTTATTTCCATTCCAAATTATTTTAGAGCTCAAAAATACCTTACAAATCTCTATAGTAAATGTCCTTATTTTCCCTGTAAGAATAGAAATTGTGATTTGCTCAACAAATCACATCAAGTTCACAGCACACAGGAAGATACCCCGGGGCTAATGATCCAATCTACGTCACCAGTTTAGCACACCTGTAAGTTTGCCAACAAGTTAGAGTGATAATCACTAAATATTACCGCAGAGTTTAAACTATTATACCAGAAATTGAAGTGCCATATGATTTTAAGTCTTAAGATGAATATAAAAGCCCCTCTGCTATTTTCTCTGTAAAGATTATAGGAATCACTATTATATCAGATATAAATGTTTATCAAGAATATTACTTTTGGAGACATTATATGAAGGTCACACAAAATATATCACATATATCTTATTAAAAAACACTATATTAAAATCCTTAATAGCGTCATCATTGTGAGATGGGACTGCCCTTTGCCATGTAAAATTTTTCTTATAAAGGTGATACAAATGTAGAACATGTGATTTGATCACAGCGTATCTGAATTAGAGGCATAATTATGAAACATGTAATAGGACTACCAGCATTCAGTGGACATGCCTGAATCACTTCCTGAATCACTGCCCTCATTTCCCTGTATCATTCTTACTCATAGAAGTGTGTCTCTCACGAGACTGTGAGCCTCTTAAGGACAGAATGATGTGTTTGCTCTTCATCTTTTCATATTCAGCATCTAGCACACTGTCTAGCACACAGTAGCCAATAAATGAATAAAGACATGAATGAATGAATATCTTATGGAATTTCTGTGTTTTCACACAAGCTTATTACATGTTAAGAGTGGTTATATAATCCCAATGAAGGCAAGAAAAACATGTTATACTTTAAAAACAAATAGCCTACTATGCCTTGCACAGTGTTAGTGATGCAGCAAACGTAATTAAATGACTAATGAGTCAGGAGAAGCATACATTTACCCACTTACTTGCAAGCAAGCCGACTCCACTTGCGAGGGATCCGACCCAGGCTGTTTTTCCTTTCCCTTCACCAAAGGCATCCAGCCATTCTAAGTACAAGACTCCAACCGCTATCGGGGACCCATAGCACAGAAACTGAGTGAAGAAGGAGACAAGCACGATCACCCAGCCCCATCCGCCATCAGGTGACCCCTTCATTTCCATCGTAAGGTGAGATCAGGAGGCGCGCCTCTGTGGGTCTGAAACACAAACAGAGAAGAAAAGCGTATTTAGAGTGAGGTGGGGCATAGTATTTTGGGTTAAAAATATCTTCTAAACTGAAACATAAAAGACGTTTTCAAAAAATACACGTGGAAAAGCATAAAATACCACTGGCATATAAAGTGAACCTGAAATGTTTTAATTTATGATTTAAATAATACACACATGTGGCTCCAATTTTTTTTTAATTATAAAAAGGCATAGAGTTAAAAGTCTCCTTCCCAATTTTATCTCCATTCACCACATTTCCAGCCTCACCCAGCCACTGAAATAACTGATTTGGGTTTACTGCTACACTTTGGGTCCTCAGGAAGCAGATTCTTAGCAAGACTAGGTTTATTTGGATAGATCCATTGATCTATCTATTCACTCACCATTACCACATTCATTTAATTACCAAGTCTTTAAAAAAAAGTATTTTAAATATATTTTAAGTTCTAGTGGGGCTAAGTTCCTCCTCTCTCTCTCTCCATCATTGAATAGCTTTTCAGTATTTCCTTGGCTCTTCTTGTTTATTTACTTTTTTATATAAATTTCTGAATCTGACTCTAAAAATATCTGATGATGTTTTCATGAGGACTAAAGTTAATTTGCATATCGATTTAAGGAAAATTAATACTTTGTATGATGTTGAGTCTAGCTAAGAACATGGTGTTAATTTCCATTTGTTCAAGTCTACTTTTGTGTTCTAAGTGTTTAAAGTTTTCCCCAACATTTCTTTTTATTTTTATTTTAGATATTTTATCCTTTTTACTAACATTATAATTGGGGTTATTTCTTTGATTTATCTGTTGATGTCTGTATGGTAATTTTGAATCCTACTACCTTACTAAATTCTCTTGCCTGCATTTTAGATGATTCTTTTATGTATATACAACACTTAATGAAATATAGTTATATATTCATCTACAAACCGATAGTTTTACCTCCTTATTTTGAACTTTTATACTCCTGATTTCCTTCTTTTGTCTCTGCATTGAACGGGACACTCAAAATAATGTTAAGTAATAAGAGTATATATCTTTGTCTAGTTTCTAACTTCAGTGGAAATGCCTTGAAATGTCAAGGTGCTGCCCCTGAGGCGAAGATAGGTTTATTTCACAAGTTATATGAACATTCATTTTTTTTCTATTTTCGAGTGTTATAAAGAATGCTTACTATGTTTTACCAACTGCATTTCCAGTACCCAAGGAGATGATTATGATTTTTTCCTTATAACTTTTAATGTAATAATGTCTGTATTTTCTACTATTAAGCTATCCTTGAATTCTTGGATTAAATCTTCCTTGTTTAATGCACTATTTTGATTATATCAATCTACTTAGGGGAATTTTTAAATTCAGAAGTAAGATTTATCTATTTTTATTTTTAATTTTTACTAAGTTTTGGAATCATAATGATAATTTTTTAAAAATTTGAAATTGTTTCTTCTTTTTCTAAGTTCTGAAATAATATATGTGGCAATGCATTTGGAAGTCCAAAGCCTGACCTCCCTGCTCCCACTTAATCTACGCCTCCTTGTGTCTCTTCACCATGCCAAGTTTATAGTCAAGGTCAACAGAGTCTTCTTTGCTCAAAGATTTTGCCAAGCCATTGCCCTGGCTGTGGTTTCATCAGATAATAGAGAAAGGCATTAGGAATATCAATCATCCATTCATTCACATCCTTAATTAGATGGTGAGACATTTGGCTAGCTTAAAAGAGTCATAGTTACACCCATCAATTTACCTAAGCTTCAGTAAATACTTTCACTTTGACATTTAGAGCACTAGGCAAAAATCATGTCCCCACCTGCCATAGGCCTTTGCATAAACAACTTGACTATTTAGTAACTGAATGTTCAATATTTTAATATTTCAATATCTAATAACTAAGAACTGAAAGATGTTACAATTTGTGCACAAAACGGTAGCATCTAAAATCCAGTCTCTCGGACCACACAATGGTGTTAGCAGACAGAATACTCCAAATATTAAAATCCTTTGAAGTAATCATATATGCCCCTTCATCAGAAATTTACTCTTGCTTTATTATAAAAGTAAACAATATAATTCTGGTCTTCTCCTGAATTTATTACTTTGCAATTTTTGTTCAGAATCCCTTCTAAAGAAAAGAGTCTTAATTCCCTAAAGTAGATAATGTATGACAGCAATAACCAAACATCTAATGAAACTAAAAGGTTGCGGAAAAAAATGCATTTGAGATTCTCCTTCATTTAAATCTTCAAATTATGGAACATTAGGAAAAGTACACATTCACATAGACAAAAAAGCAATAGAATCATGAAAAAGCCAATATTTTTTTGGAGGAGGGAGAGTGAAAGGGTGAGGAGGAATATCTTTCCTCCCAGTTTTAGCACCTACCTAGACAGAAATGCCTCTATCCACCCAATACCTTTTTCTTGCCTTGCTTTGCCTTACCTTACCTTGCATTGCCTGGGGTGACATTTCAACACATAGGACAAGAAGTCAGGGAAATTCTTCTCACAGGAAACAGTCTAGAGAGCAAACCTTTAAAATACAAAGCTCTCATGTGTACCAACTCGGACTAGAAAGACAAGTTTTTATAAAGTGTTGGCTAACAGCTTCTGACATTTGTTTCGTAGTTTGAGATACATGTAGTATCAATAGAGCATGGTGAAAAATACCATTTTGTGATTTATTGTTTTCTGTCAGGGTAATACCTTTCTCCTGTAGTTTCCTCTATTCCTTAGATATCTCTCACTTGCTACTTCTCTAATATTCTGTATTCTGTAAGGAGATTTTACAAACAGACTAGTTTTCATTTCCTCCCTTTTGTAATGGTGCACTTTTTCCTTTGGGGGATTTGGGTCTTCCTTATGCTAAACAGTTGGTGGGACTATTCATCAAGGTTCCTTGATCTTGACCTGTAGAGTGGTACCTGGCCCAAGCAAGGCCAGTAGGATTTCTCTCCTAGGACCCTGAATCTTGAATGAAAGGCTATAAATAATGAAAGAAAACTATTTAGAGTTTATTGATCCCAATAGTAGTGTATTGAAGAGGCCTTCTGTCAGTTCCTTACCTTGACTCCCTAGGGATACCCAAGCCTAGTTTCTCCAGTCTTCCATTTCATTCTATGAGCTAACTCAGTAAATTATTTTGTTGATGTAGCTGGTGTTCATCTCTTTTATGTGCAACAGAATAAATAAATTGTGAGTATGCAGTAATTTCAAGTTGATAATTTTACCCACCCATACCCCACTTGGTCCCAAAAAGTTAACTTGGGCCAAAAGTTAAACTTTTGAGTAGAGTCCTATGACCACAAAGTATGGAAAATATAGACATGTCATATTTTCATATTTTTGTCCTGAAAAAAATCATCTTATTAGCTCCCCTTCTTTATATCTTATGATCCAATGTGATAAAAATCGTCTTTCTGACATTCTTTTAAATAAAAACTCTAAGTTAACAAAATTTCTATAATACTTGCAGAAACGCATTATAAAAACAAAGTTTATTCAAAAGGTGTTTTGATCACTTATAATTTAAATTACATTGCACTAGATACCAAGGGAAATCAGAAGAGATATGACATGTCTGGTCCTTGCCCTCAAGGAGACTATAACCCAGTTAGAAAGGGACGACATGTGCATAAGAGAGCATATAATTGAGTGTCAAAGAGGTGTATTAATATTAAATGTTTAGGAATCAGATGGAAATGGAAGTAATTAAGACAGGAGCAGGAGTGGAGGCCTCATGGAGTAGGTCAATTGTAAAGAACAATGGAGAGACTCATGAAAGGGTGGCTCTGGCAAGTGGGACAATAAAAACCTGGGTGTGGAATCAGGATAGGCCTGACAGGTTTGGTGGGAAATGAAGAGGGTAGGTTCTCCAGGGCTCCCAGAGGAAAACAGAAACAGGAAGACGGCATGCTCAATTGAAACTTACGAAGAAGAAAGTGTCTCAAGAAGCCTGTGTTTATAACCCCCAAATAGAATTCGCAGTTATATAATAAAGCCTAGCATTAATAATCCATTTATATTATCTAAGTTGTGGATTTTCTCCTAAACAAAAATAACAAGATAGGTAAGTACCAGAAGGTATTGTTTTATTTAGACTCGTGTTCCATGAGTATGTTCAAAATTTGGAGCCCTTATTCATATAACTGAATGAAAATATGCTTCTAAGAAACACATAATCGTCATAGCATATTCTAGTACACTCTGAGAATGTGGACTCTTTTAACCAGAGTGTTAACAAACCTGGACTCTGCATGACAAAGACATCTTATAAAACTCAAAACCAGAAACTATTTTGAGAGAGCATTGTAATTTTGGGGCAATTTAACCACACTATAGGGTTTGATGGGATATCACAAAATGTTATCTTAAAATTTAAGTGTATTTCTTATCCTTAACTTAATAATTAAATATATTCCACATATTATAAACCTCCATGGGAGAAAAGAGGAGAGCATAAAATAAAAATAACCATAATAAGAAAGTATTAGTCAATAAAATTTGATTATGGCTAGCATAAAAGATAGCATATCTCTTAAAGCTAGAATTTGTTGTTAAAGGAAAAGGAGAATTAGGTGACTTCCTTCAGTTACATTTATGCCCCTCTTACTATATGGAAGGCTCTAAACCATGTGCCAGGATGTGGAGAGCTGAAACCCTCATACGTGGCTGGTGGGGATGAATTGGTTGCTTGAGCGGTAGGAATGGGAAATGACTTTAAAGGGCACAGAGTTTCTTTTTGGGGTAATACACATGTTTTAAAATTATGTTTAAATGTTTTAAAAGTATATTGTGGTACAGTTTATGTAACTCTTAAATAAAATCCACCGAACTGTACACATTAAATGAGTGAATTTTATGGTATGTGAATTATAGCTCAACAAAGCTGTTAAAATGAAACATTCAAAAGCTACTGAAAATTATAGTTTGGTTCTGACTCCAATATAGGTAACAAGTTTCATAAACTAAAAGGCACACTTGTTCTGCCAGAAGCACTTCCTATATTGGCACTGCTCTCTCCCTACTGTGACCTTTGCCCCTCCAAACATCCAGCGTTTGTTTCCGCCACTGTGGTTTGGGTAACTAAAGATTAAAGAGTCTTGGAAGTCTTGATTTATAAATGTTTCAGTAACTAGTTGCTGTAGATCTCTGGTGTGAGTAACTAGCAACTACTCATTAGAAAGTGGCTTTCAAGTTACCAGGAGTACCTTATGGTTATTAAAGTAATTGCTAACATTTACATTGATAAAAAAAATTCTTTGGAAGTTCATATAAAAAGCATTCTTGGGGTATTCAAAGAAACATGAAGGCAAGGAATTCTTTGGGAATTCTAATAAAATATAGGTAAACAACTATACTAAATATATACTGAAGCTCAGAATTCAAATATAAATCACTCAAATCTCCTTTGATGAAGACAAGTGTAAGAGAGGTAGTTAAGATGTTAAGGTGCAGGTATGTCTACACATCATAAAAGGAGAATCTAAGCAATGAAAACAAAACATAATTTCAGAGTTTCTAATGTAAACATCAGTGACCTTTGGCTGCTTTATGTACACATAGAAGAAGGATGTAAAGAAAATTTTATGAAGCCAGTTAACAATATTTTCAATTGCTTTATAGCTTCCCTTTACTCCTTAGTTTTACCATAATGCTGGGGAAGAGAGGAAGAGGGAAATTTTTCTAATATCTGGTTCTAGAACAGTAGGTACTGGTTAAGAGATATTTATACATAACATTCAGAAAGGGGTTATTAAAGAATGATTACTGTTGGTGAAATAAAGGCAAGATAGAACCACCAACTGAAAATAAATCAGACCAGTACCTACTGAGTAATGGTTAAAATCTTGAGCTTTGATATTAGATGTATATCTGGGTTCCAATCCAGCCTATACTATTGACCATGTGTTTTTGAGCCAAATTACTTAATGCCCCTGAGCCTCAGTATTCTCATCTATAAAATATGATATCAGTGAATTTGAAGTGCAAAGCTCAGTGCCTACCACACAGTAAAAAAAAAATGTTAATAAATGTTAGCAATTACTTTAATAACCATAAGGTATTCCTGGTAACTTGAAAGTCACTTTCTAAGGAGTAGTTGATAATTACTCACACCAGAGATCTACAGCAACTAGTTACTAAAACATTTATAAATCTAGAGCTTCCAAGCTTTAGTCTTTAGTTATTTCTTAATACTTAGAACATTTAAACCAAGATCTGAATATTGGCACATTACAATTTGGAATGATTCAAAAGAGGTATGTACTACTAGGATTTGTTTTCCTTTCAAGTTTCAGGCTTAAGGCCTAAGCATTTTCAATGTGTTAGGATTCTCTGAATTTGCATTTTTAAGAAGTCGCCTTGTGATTCTGACACACGTCATCCACAGATGCACTCTGAAAAACACTGTCCAACCACAGTGGTTCTCACACTGACTACACGGAATCACCTGAGTGATTTAAATATGCCTGATGCCAGGCCACACCAGCAGACTGAGAATGGCTGCCCTATAGGATAGAAGAACAACTTCTGACCAAATGTCAACTCTTCTGTCCCAATGGAGGAAGGGAAGAAGATAAAAGGGGGGTTCAATCATGGAAAGGGGACCTGGAGCAAGTGGAAACTCTTCTGCTCTGAGCCGATCCACTCCAAGGCAGCAGCCAGCACTTGGCTGTTCTTTTAGCTCTCCCCTGTCATCTATGCTGTCAAGGACAAAGCTTATTTACCCCCAAAGATCGCTACACATCTAGGTTTCAAATAGAAACAAAAGCAAAAATTCTTATAGGAGTGATGACCATGGCAAATGTTATTTTCTATGAAATGTTTGGGAAAACACAGAAGGACATCGTTGTGTGTGATATGAAATTTAAAAGATGATTGCATCCATTTGTCTGTAGATTTGCAAAAGTTTTTTTTTTTATGAAAACAGAAATGGTGTAAGAAAGTATCAAACAACTCAAAAACCAACCTCTAACATGCTAACACACCTAAAGGAACTATAAGTTGATAGAAAAGTATCTGTCTCTAAAAAATCAAACTTATGCAAAACAAGAGCAGAATACTACATTTTCTGTGTATAACATGCCCCCATGTATAAGACGCCCCCCACTTTTTCAACCCAAAATTAAGAAATCAATATTTTGCTGGTTTTCCTCTTAATGCCTTCTTCTTTTTTGGCATCTTAAGGAGTTGTTCTTCCTGTTTTCTCCACTGTCTGATCATACACTCAGTGGGAGGAGGTCCAAATTGTCTCTCTTCAGCTCTATTTCCATGCTCTTTTGCATAACTGATTAGATTCCATTTGAATTTTGCAGAGTAAGGCAATCGCTTACCGGTATTTATCTTTTTATCTTTTGACATCTTTATGGACTCAGAAAGCTCAGAAAGCTATTGCATCTGTGCACTCTCCACCTCCACCTCCAATTACAGCATCAGCTGACGTCAGTAACAATAAGGCTCGTGATTGGAGGAAGCCTGTTTGACAAGGTATGGGCAGCTACACACAGGCCCAGCTCCCTCCTCACTGACGTCCACGTGTAAGACGCCCCTCTATTTTCAGTCTAACAGTTTTAGAAAAAAACGGTGTCTTATACATGGAAAAATACGGTAATTGGACCTTCTCAGGAGAGCATGACTTATTTTTCCAAGTAAGTACTCTGGAGCTCAGACGGAGAACAAAGGACTGGAGAGATGCCTGCTCCCTCTTTGCTTGTGGCATTTGGCACTATTTCCACTGGTGGTGGCACTGCTATTAACCCCACACTTACTTTGATGTGGCCAATGCCCCAAATCTCTAGCTGGTCTGGCTACAGAATGAGCTCAGTTTCTTCCTGTGGCTCCAAGGAGAGCAAGGACACACCATTGCCAGCACAAAGAGAGAAAAGTCTTTTCCTGCCTCTTCCCCATTGTCCCAAATGGCCAAGCCTGGGCACACTGCCTGTGGAGAAGCACTCAACCACCCACAATGCCATCCTGCTGCTTTGCAGCAACCCAGGAAAAGATGCAGGGAGAAGCAGCTCCCAGAATCTCCAGGCAGCCAGTGCCGAAATGGTCACCCCACCTCTCGGGCTGGGTCCAAGCCACAGGCCCTGGGCAGCCTCTCAGTCCCAGTAGAGCAGTCATGGTAAAACTCTGAGAACATTCTAATGGCGATGATAATGTTGATGGTGATTACAATAAAGCTGTCAACATGAAGTTGGATTCACCTACTAATTTGTTCAAATTGGCAAAACAACCTCTCAGTTTAGGGAGGATTAATGGGAGGGGGAAGCTGGGATCTTTTGGTAATCGTACTATGTGGTCCCAATGAATAGTTAGAACAATTTCCACTTTTTTGTTATGTCAATAGCTTCAGTTTCATACAAGTACAAACAGAGATATATTTATTTCTATAAATATGTGAAGATATATATTCTAGAACATTTAGCATAAGGAATAGGAACATGGACTAGATAACCTGAGTGTACATCCAAGCTCTGATACTGGCCAAGGTGACCTTCATCGAGTCACTTAAATACCACTGTGCCTCACTTTCTTCATCTATGAACTGGGGAGAATGATAGTAACTTACCTCATCAGATTGCTGTGATGAGTAAATATTCGTTTATGTAAAGCACTTAGCACAGTGCCTGACATACAGAAGTCTCATTATTCTGTATCCTTTGAAGCATAATTGATTGCTATAGAAATTCATTTTTTATTTTGACAGAGGAAGTATTATCCTTATAAATACAGCTGACCAGAATATCCATAATGCCCACACTTCTCTACCACAATAGTTTGTGTGTACGCGTGCGCGCGCACACACAGACACACACACAGACACACACACACCATTTTTACCAAATTTCTCCCTCAGGAAAAAATAAAAAGATATATATATTTTTTTCCCAGCATCCTGGATAATTTCCTGACAGTAAGAACAAGTCAGCAAGTGGGGAAAGACCACAATGACAAAGACAGTGTGCTCTTAGGTCACCAATAGCCAAGAGAAGAAAAACAAAGAGGCACTGAAGTCCAAATAAGGTTAGCTTTCATTGCCTTGCTTTCATTTTCTTCTTTTATTTCCTTCCTTCCTTTCAGCTCAACTCAGGAAGCCACTCGCTGACTAACACCCCTTTCCCAGATGCTGCTCTGCAGTTATTGGGGTACTTTTTGGTAGAATAGAAGTGAGAATTAATCATCAAAGTTGACAAGGGCTACAAGAGACTCCTAAGCTCTTCTTTTCTAAACTAGTTCTTAAGAAAAGGTGGTAACTCTGTGTGCATCAAAAAAGCAAACAACGGATCCCATTTTAAGGTTGTATATCCACCTGAGTATGTTTCTAATCACCAAAGGGTACACTAAGACCTGCAAGGGATTTCAAACCTGGTTGCACAGTACAATCACCCTGGGAGCTTAAAAATGACCGATGCCCGGGCCAACCCTAGACCACTGAAAACAGGACCTCGGGGGTGAGGCCAGGTTGTTAAAGGGTTTGAGGTGATTTCAATGTGTTGGGCCATTGGGCAAAAGGACTGCAGTACAGCACTATAGACCATCTTAACTCATTGCACATCCTAGTCTACAAGCATAGAATGAAAGACTTGACTGCTTTTAGTTATTTAAATGGATCTTTTCATCCATGTCAATCATGACTATGAAAAATATTTCAACTGTCCTTAAATCTCAATAATGATACTATCCTTTCTTAGGAATTACCTAAACAATGGGATTAAGAACATTTTCTAAGGATTAAATGTACTATGACTTAGTCACATCTTGGAATAACTTTTAATTACCATTTTCAAATAACATTTTCTATGTATCAGACACAGTACCAAAAACTTTCAAATGGTATCTTTTTAAAATACATAAAACTCTACCAGATAAACATCACTACTCCTCATTATACCCCAATGTCCACAGGCTTTTTGATAGATTCTACTTAAGCCTCTTTCCCCTTAATCTTAGGAGTTATCACCTAATGCAGGTTCATAAATGATACCTATAGCTGCATCCTTTTACTTTGGAAAGTTGGCTGTAAACTTCTTTTCACAAATACTCCTCTATTTTAAAACTTTTTAAATGGATATTCTTTAATATGACTGAACGTGCTGACATCATTCAGGGACTTAGACTGAACAAACTGATACCTAAATAATAATAATGTTACTTTGACCACTCCTTTGAGCATAATACACAGAATATTATGGTCTTTAAATTTATTTTTGCCTTTATTCTTTTAAAAAAATTGTATTTATTTATTTAGTTAGTTTTAGAGAAAGAGGAAGGGAATTGGAGAAATAGGAACATGGATGAGTGAGATTAAATGCAAATGAACTAAGAACCTAAACTAAGAGGCAGAGTGTCAAAGTAGACAAAAGACAAGGCCTGACTATATCCCATTTATAAGAACATATTTTATAAACACTGATAACTTCAAGTTTAAATATGGAAGTATATATAATCAATCAGCTGCCCCTGCTGGGGATTGAGCCTGACACCCCGGCATGTGCCCTGACTGAGATCAAACCCAGGATGTCTTGGTTCATGCTCAGCCACAGATCAACACCAGCCGGGCTCACCTTTATTCTTAAAAGTCTTTTCCAAAGATATTTCTATTCATTTCATAAAAGTCTTTTAGTGTTCTTGCATGCAAAAAACACTAAACATTACCAGTCAAGGCAACATATATTAAGAGCCAGTATTAATTACTGCTTCCTCTATGTTTCCACTATGTGCTGTTTATACCCTTCCCTTTTTATTTTGTATTGGCGTGCATCCTAATTAGTCATTTATTTGTCTTTCTCCTTTTTTCCTCACTACACTGAAAATACTCTGGGCTCAGGGCACATCTTATATTCTTTATGTTCTTTCCATATCTATGCATGTAGTAGGCTCTCAATCAATGTTTTTTGAATTTAATAGAAAAGAGCATTAAGCTTGGCCAGCACGGCTCAGTGGTTGAGTGTCAACCTATGAACCAGGAGGTCATCATTTGATTCCCGGTCAGGGCACATCCCGGGTTGTGGGCTCAATTCCTAGGTGTAGGACATGCAGGAGACAGGTCAATGATTCTCTCTCATCATTGATGTTTCTCTATCTCTCCCTCTCCCTTCCTCTCTGAAATCAATAAAAATGTTTTAAAAAAAGAAAGAAAGAAAAGAGCATTACGCTATAGTTTGGGAAGCAATGCACAGTGGTGGTATACAGCAGTTTTGTTCAAACTATGCAATGTGTCATGGGTCTTGAAATAAATCATGTATTGTGAGCAGCATTTTTAAAAATTGGAATTTAAAACAGAATGAAATAGATGAGAATAGAAAATATAAGAGCACCTCCTGCATGGTGATAAGGTAATACTTTGCGAAACTTTGCTTCTGTGTTTACATGCGCCCATGTATGTGTGCAGGGTCAGGCTATAAAGTACATCTGACTGTGGTCACAGTCGAAACACCAAAAGCCTCCGGTTTAGAACAAGAATCCTGGAATCATTTCTCCTGGAGTCCTACTGAGGCTCTGCCATTAGCCGTGTGGCTAAGCAAATTAACAACCTTCTCAGTTTCCTCATTTATAAAGTGGGAATAGTTAAGTTGCTTGACATATCCAGAATTCCTCCTCCTGAATTTCACTTGGAAAACTATCACCATACTTCCATTTGCCCAAGCAGAAAGCCCACTCCTCATCCCCTCCCTGCTTCACCTCCCCAGTGTCCCTATCAACCAGAAACAGGGCCTTGCAGGCACAGAGCCCTGTGATCAGACTCTTCCTCTCCATCGTCTCTGCCAATCCTGCACTGTCACAGCCACCTGTGATGGGTCCCTCTGCTTATCCTCGCTGCCTGCTGCCTGAGCCATCTCTCCAGACCGTGCTTCTGATCATCTCAAATTCTGCTTCAAACTATCTTCCCATAGTTCCTCACTACACACAGTTTATTCATTATCAGGGCACAAGTTTTTGTTTAATTTACTCTAAGCACACAAGAAATCAAAGATGGAACGTATAGCCCTCCATCAATGAATAATGTTACTAAAAAATTATAGATTAAAATGAAAATATTGGTTTTACCTATCCATGTTTTGTCTATGTGATATTAGGTCTTTAGGCCCTTAAATACCCAGCTAGTTTGCTGGTTATTTTGGTTTTCCTCTGAAGATGTGCAATGATCCAGCCCCAACCACACCTCTCCAGAATGTCCCGCAAACCTGTGATCCCCAAGCCACTGTCACAGTCCAGCTCCTAAGCCATGCTTTTTCCCTTTACTATGCCTCCGACTCTTCAGTCCCCACCAGCTGCTAGAGGGGCTGTAGTACCTTTCTTTACTTCCTACTGACAAACACCTGTTTCTCCGGAAAGCGGGGGTGGGGGGGGGGGTGGGGGGGGAGGATGGAAAGAGATCAACCAAAGAACTTGTATGCATATGTGCATAACATATGGACACAGACAATAGGGTGGTGAAGGGGGGCGGGGCTAGAAGGGATCAGTGGAGGGGAAAGCGGACATATGTAATACTTTCAACAATAAAGATTTGATATTTTAAAAATCAATTAATATTTTTTAAAAAGACAGCCTAAATGTCTCCTCCTACTTGATGCGACCCTAACTCTCCAACAGTTAGTCATTCCTCCTCTAAGTTCTCATACTAATTTGGGCAATCTTGCTAGTATAACATTTATTACAATTGGAAAAAGACTACAGAACTAAGCAACCTGAATGGGAAGTATATTTTAATTGGCATTTTGAAGCCTCGCAACTTATAAGGTGATTCAAAAATTTTTTTTCCTCCAAAATACAAATTCTAAATGAACCAAAGCAAATTCCAAGTTGCCTCAGAAACTCAAGTTGAAGAAATTTCTAAATGTTCTTCTGATGTCTCATTATCTGCACCTTCTGCTCCTTTACTGCCTACCTGTCCTCCCCTTTACTCTTCACTCCGTGAACTCCTGATTTGTAACGATGAATCTGAGGCTCCATTAGAACCCCCTGCTCTCTCTCTCCTTTTAAAGTTGAACCATTGGACTTGACTGGCCTGAGTCGACACTCCTTACTTTTTCTACCCCATGGACGAAAGCTGAGCTTCATACCATTACTAAAGACGTTCCGAATCTCCAAAAAAGACACCTTGAGTTTACTAGAGAATTTCTGCTTATTATCCAGATATATGAGGTAGGTTTCTCTGACTTCTATCAGCCTATCCAGTGGTCGGCAAACTGCAGCTCGGCAAACTGCGGCTTGCAAGCCACATGCGGCTCTTTGGCCCCTTGAGTGTGGTTCTTCCACAAAATACCGACTTCTGTGCATGGGCCACGAAGTTTCAATCGCACTGTCCGTGCGCGCCCACACGTGGTATTTTGTGGTATTTTGCGGAAGAGCCACACTCAAGGGGCCAAAGAGCCGCATGTGGCTC
This sequence comes from Myotis daubentonii, assembly GCF_963259705.1. Taxonomy (NCBI): domain Eukaryota; kingdom Metazoa; phylum Chordata; class Mammalia; order Chiroptera; family Vespertilionidae; genus Myotis; species Myotis daubentonii. Next base: position 30,339,590 of record NC_081852.1, on the reverse strand, counting down.
GCGAGCCGCAGTTTGCCGACCACGGGTATCCATATGCTCATAGGAGAATGAATGCCAGAAAATGACTAAACAAGGTGAGATAGCAAAACTCTATGAGAGATTTTTCCCATTAAAAACAAGAAACCATGAACAAAGCCTCAAAGCTGGCTAAACAGCTTCATGAAAAGATATCCAAGATTTTTCCTCAAGTTATTGCTTGTAAGAAATTTTTAAAAAGTGTTAAAAACGCCAATGAAACCATTTTTATTACTATAATAGATTTGGAAACACTTTTACACAGTAATCCAGCATAGATGAAGTCAATGATGCCACCTTGATGCTTTTTAATTCAGCCTCTGTTGAGGGTCTACAGGATGAACTTGAACAACTGGTAAAAAAGATTACACCTTAACTGGGCCACCACGTAAACCCATGATTTAGTAAACTATCCTGAGCAGCAATCCCAAGCTACCCAAAAAGATACCCAAAAGAAAGCCACATAGGTAGGCCCTAACTCTAAATGCTCAAATTTAGGCAACTTCAAGGATGAGCCTATAATTAAATTAATGGCAAATACTATCAGAGTCCCCAAGGCAAACTACCATTCAAATGGGGTTTGTAATTATTGTAAAAAGTTTGGACACTGGAAAAAAAGATTGCTTAAAGCTGAAAAAACAACTACGAGGCTAACAAATACAACAAATAAAAGTCTACAAAATTTGTGAATCCTCTGTAAGGGCTCCAACTTAAGTTTTCTCAGCAATAAGGTTACCCAGAGGATCAAAAGAAGATTTTTACCATGCTCCTAATTCTTTAGGAGAAATTGATCTACCTATTGGGAATGAGGTAACCAAGCCCCTGGTAGAAACCAGAGCTGCCTTATCAATTCTGAACTCCACCAGACTCTCCATTCTCCTTTCTCAGAGTACAGAAGCCACACAAAGGGTGGATGTTTCCAATCAATCCATGACTATCTTCAAATCCCTTCCAATTCCTTTCAAACTGAACCTGTGCAGGAAATCCACTAATGTCTTTTGGTTCCTTCTGCCCTTATTCATGTCTTAGGATGAAACGACTTTCTTAAAACTCAAAAAGCCCATATTTTCTCCTTTCAAAAGGAGGAAATATTCTTACATCTTGAGCTTCTAACTAATGACTCTCAAAAAAAAACTCATCCATAGACTTACCCATAGCTATTCTAGGTTTTTCCTGTCACTTTAACGGAATCAAATCCTCTTTTAGATTCCATTCCAATAAACATTGGTCAAAAAATGTCACCGACATTGGCTACATTCATTCTGTATCACAAACAAGGCCTCATTATTTCTTGCATGATCCCTTTTAATACTCCTATCCTCCTTGTTAAATGTCACTTTAGTTAATATCTAAGAGTACTAAATCATGTTAATACCCCAGCGCCCAGTCATGCATAACCTTCACACCTTACTCTGTCATACCACCGGAAAATAAATTCTTGTCAGTTATAAATCTTTGTAGTGCTTTCTTTAGCATCCCTGCTGATCCTGAAATTAAATCCTCACTCACTTTCACATGGAAAGAGCAACATTATACTTGGACAGTAATGCCTCAGAACCACACTGAAAGTCCGACTTCCTTTTCCCAAATTTTAAAGGCAGATATTGCCAGTATAAAATGTCCTTACCAGTCCACCCACTTATAATATTCGGATGACCACCTCCTCTGCTCACCCTCTGAGGAAACATCGATGAAGATGCCCTCCATCTTCTTTGAGAGGTGAGCTCTTGAAACAGGATTGCCGACTTGTTTTGGACCAAAGATAAAAACAGTTCTTATATTTTAGAACTCTTAGTGGTTATCCAATTATCTAAATCTTAAGTAATCATAAATATTCCTGGACATTCCATCGCAAATATAGAAGAAAGCAGAAGTAATAATTTGGCTGACATTGCTGCTAAGTTAGAGGCATTAAAACAATCTCAGCACCCAATGGAAACATCCATCCTACCAACGGAAACAATTAGGGTTTTAAAAAGATAACATCATGGAAGCACATAATTTGGCTGTTCCACAAAGTTTTTAAAAAATGGTTAAAACAAGGCTGTAAATTTGGCCCTAAAAGAATGTTATGGGTAGCTCGGAACTACCAACCACTTCTCCCTGACTGCATACAACATCATATATTACAATATGCGCATGACTTAACTCACTAAAACACTGACCAAAAATGGTTTTATGAGAAAAACATTACTACTGGGGGTCATCTCATCTTCAAAAATAGCTTCCCAGGTATACCCCAAATGCCAAATCTGCCCATAGTACAACCTGGGAAAAACCATACCTCGATAGGTTTCCCCCCTGCCTTTAGGGTCCTCTGAAGTCTTGCAAATGGACTTCATTTACTTGTCTCCTTCTCAAGGTTACAAATCTGTGTTAGAAATTATTTGTATGTTTTTTCAATGGGTAGAAGCATTCCCATGCCACAGAGCCACAGCAGCAGCAGTGAGTAAAATATTAGAGAACTTCCCTACTTGGGGAATCACCTCAGAACTCCCTGGTGACTAAGGAACTCATTTCACAGGACAAATTATACAAACGGTAAGATCTGGCTGATTTTACAAATTGTGCTTATCATCCCCAGCCCTCTGGTCTTATAATAAAAACTTCATTGGCAAAACTTGTAGCCTTTCAATCTGCCTTGGCCTAAGGCTCTTCCTTTGGTATCGCTCAACCTAAGGTCTAGTTAGTTCCTTTGACAAACGTAGTCTCCTTGGCAAACACAGACTGCCTCCTTTTCAAATTATTACATGCAGAACCATGAGATTTGATCAAGAAATATATGAATTTGCACTGCTGAAAGGAGACCTCCTGATTTACTCTAAAGAACTTATAAGGGCCCTTGAGACTAACTCACAGCTCATAAAGCAGTCTTTCCATAGTGTGCTCCTGGGAGAGAAAGATCTACAGCATCATGTCTCCAGTTTGGAGATGATGTCTATTGAGAATGCCATCTCCATAAAGATGCTTGTCAGCTACAAAGGAAAGAGCCACATAATGTGTTACTACTAACCCCTGTGCTGCTAAACTTAAGGGTATTGACTCTTTGATTAATGTTTCTCATTTAAAAAGGACACCCAAATCTGACTGGTTATCTCAGACTACTAGAGGTCTTAAACTGAAAACCTCTAAACAACCCAAGTCCACCACTAAATTTCTCATTCTGGGATTGAAGCAGATGGCACCTGATGCAGATGGCTCTCCCAAGACTCTCGACCAGGTCAGTCATACATGATTCCACCCAGCAACCCTTATACTTGATTTTCTATTTGACTATCTTTGTCTCACTTACTGATTATATTCTTCCTTTTCCTAGCTCTTTAGTCTAATTTCAGGATGAACATACTCAGATTCTTATGTCTGCCTACTACAATGACTACCCTATTTGCTCTTCAACAGTCTTTTGCTCCTCCTATCCAACAATTATCCAACAATGCCAACTTAACTGACTGTGAATATACACACCTGAATTAACCATACTTATAATGAACTAGAATTAGTGAGTTGGCCCTTAAGCCTTGAAAGCTTACAAACCTAAATTGACATAACACCAGATTTAAAGTCTTTTTTATTCTCAAACTTCAAAAAAAAAAATGTCAATGGAACACATGGTCTTTCATCCATGAGGTCCTGCTAAACCACAAGGGATTACCCAAATACAATCTGGACGCTTACTGATAACTTCACTGTCTGCTTTGAAGATATAAATGGTTTAGGCAGAATCATGGGTTTTGTCCCTTTAAGCATTAGTGACTACACTCTTTCGTATGATTCAGACAACCAGGAGTTCACACCTCAAGGGACCTTAAGTGACTGCAATGTTACTTCTTACAATGTCTCTCTGATGTGGGGAAATTCCGGAAATAATGCCACTCAATCCTGGAAAGAGGCTATCCTTCCGCTCTGGAATACTACTTGGGGACTAGATCAAAAGTTTGGTGTTTTGTGGAAGACAAATGAAATATGTCTCTTAGGAAATGCCGGCCTGAAAACTTAGAACAATCAAATGCTAACCTTTCAATCCTGATCCAAATATATGGAAACATCAGGGGCTCTTTGAATCACTCATTATAAATCACATGATGACTTTAATGTCTTCTGCATGATCATCCAACATATTGCTAAGATGAAGTCTCTGCTCAGAAATAGGACTTAATACTTCCCTCAAGTTTGGGTTAAAGGGCCTAATTACATACTCTCACTTGAGAGCACCAGGTGTTTCCTCTTATGTGGGACTCAAATATAGGTCACGTTACTACCCCACGCTGAGGCAGATGTGGTATTGTTATGTTAGGACTTGATGCTGTTGCCAGAAAGACTCTCCCTTCCTCCACCATTATCCCCAATCTAAGCTATTTTGTCAATAAACTTCAACCAACATGAATCAAACAGAATTGGGATTTGGGGTATGGTCTTTTTGGGTACTCTCTCAACCCAAAACCCTATATAGATAGAGGCTTTGGACAGAGCTTTGTTAGAGCTTTCTTCCCTTGGGATGGAATAGCTGAATTTAAAAAGTCCATCAGAAATATTTTTATTCTTGTAGCACAAGCATTAAACACTACTGCAACTGGTCTTGAAGAACAACAAAGAATAACTGACATTCTGGGTGAAGTTGTACTCCAAAACTGTGGGGCTCTAGATTTGTTAGCCAACCAACAAGGTGGTACTTGTGCCCTTTTGGGAGATGAATCTTGCTTCTATGTTAAAAAATCAGATAAAGTGATACAACAACTTGAGATTCTAGAAAAGAATGGTAAGATCCTTGAATAAAAAGAGTATTTATTTATTACTCTATAAATTAGGATGGGACAGGCTTATTTAGCTGGCTGCCCACAAGAATAGGGACCTGGCTTTGTTCTATATTACAGGCTTAATCATATTGTTTTTTTGTGATTGTACTGTTCACTACCTTAATTAGGTGTCTTACCAGGTGCATCAAACAACAACTAACAGCCACTGCCAGAATCAGGTAGCTTAATGTCCAGAGATGATACAACAAATAAATCCAAATGAGACCACGTCTACAAAAGAACTTCCTATTTGAGGAATATGTGACTTAGCTCTGCTTCCAACAAGCCTCTTTGTTGCTCAAATGTGACCGACCATAAGCTCTCCTATTGTAAACTCAGGAAACTGCTTTCCTTCCTATGTGGGACATGACATACCAGGAATGAGCCTTCCTGGCAATGAGGGATCAGTGCTGCTTTTACAATGATGGACCAATATTTCCTCATGGTTGATCATCAATGCTTTCTAAGAAAAAAATCTAGATCAAAAGGGGAAAAATGTGAAAGAAAAACTGCAAAATAAAGTTGATATTGTCAAGAGAGTAATATAAAATGGATCTGGGAGACTTCCAGGAAGCTGAGCTAATACACACCCTCCATGTGAAACTAAACTTTTGAACTGGGCTAAACTAGACGGCTACCTCCCAAAGCAATTCCTGGAACTGGCTCGGCATCATTGAACTCTCTATTTAAAAAAGAAACTTTTTGGGCTCTGGCCGGGTAGCTCAGTTGGTTAGAGCACTGTGGATCGATCTATAGACAAGGCACATACAAGAAGCAACCAATTACCCAGCTGGTGTGGCTCAGTGGTTGAGCATTGGTCTATGAACCAGGAAGTCACAGTTTAATTTCTAGTCAGGGCATATTCCCAGGTTGTGGGTTCCCTCTCCAGTGTAGGGTGTGCAGGAGGCAGCTAATCAATAATTCTCTCTCATTCTTGATGTTCTATCTCACTCTCGCTCTCTCTCTTCTCTGAAATCAATATATACATATGTGTGTGTATTTATGTGTATATATATGCAACCAATAAATCTACACCAATAAAAGACAAACATGCAAATTGACCGTACCTTCACTACGCCTTAAGCCACGCCCACCAGCCAATCAGAGCAACCATATGCAAATTAACCCAACCAAGATGGCGGCCGGCAGCCACGGAGCTGGAGCGAGCAGGAGGCTTGGTTGCTCCAGTGATGGAGGAAGCCAAGCTTCCCTCGGCCAGCTGTAGCCTCCGCAAAAGGCAACAAAGTTTCAGTTATAGAAGGTAAATAAATCCCAGAATAAAAAAAAATGAAAAAAAGGAGAGGCTGGGAGCTCCCGTTGCTGAGGGGCTTGGCCAACCTGAAAACGGCCCTCAGCCCCTCACCCAGACTGGCCAGGCACCCCAGTGGGGACCCCCTCCACCCTAAAGGGGGTGTGGCCAGCCTGAAAACAGCCATCAGCCCCTCACCCAGGCTGGCCAAACCTCCATGGGGTGAGGGTCCCCACTGGGGGGGGAGGGGCTTGACCAGCCTGCAAACAGCCATCAGTCCCTCACCCAGGCTGGCCAGGCATCCCAGTGGGGACCCCCACCCTGATCTGGGACACCCTTCAGGGCAAACCAGCTACCCCCCACCCGTGCATCAGGCCTCTATCCTATATAATAAAAGGGTAATATGCAAATTGACCCTAATAGCAGAACCACTGGGAATGACTGGTCACTAGGACACACACTGACCACCAGGGGGCAGATGCTCAATGCAGGAGCTGTCCCCTAGTGGTCAGTGTGCTCCCACAGTGGGAGCTTTGCTCAGCCACAAGCCAGGCTGACGGGTGCCAGCACTGTGGTGGTGGCGGGAGCCTCTCCCACCTCCTCAGCAGCACTAAGTATATCCGACTGCAGCTTAGGTCTGCTCCTGCTGGTAAGTGGACATCCCCCGAGGGCTGCCAGGCTGCCAGAGGGATGTCTGACTGCCAGCTTGGGCCCGATCCCCCAGGGAGCAGGCCTAAGCCAGCAGGTAGACATCCTCTGAGGGGTCCCAGACTGCAAGAGGTCACAGGCCGGGCTGAGGGACCCCCCCTGAGTGCACAAATTTTTGTGCACCGGGCCTCTAGTGCATAAATCAATGGAATAGTAAGTCAATTTTCTCTCTCTTAAATCAATAAGTAAATAAAAATTATTTTATCCAAACATTTTTTATATTGAAATCTTTATTGTTGAGGGTATTACAAATGCCCTCCTTCCCCCACTCCCCACTTGCCCCCTCCACCCAGTTCCCACCCCACCTCAGGCCTTCACCACCCTATTGTTTGTATCCATAGGTAATGCGTATATGCATATAATCTCTTCCTACCCTTCGCCCGCTTCCCTCTGAGATTCATCAGTCTGTTCCATGTTTCCATGTCTCTGGTTCTATTTTATTCATCAGTTTATTTTGTTCATTAGATTTCCTGTTTGTTTATTTTTATTTATTTATTTTTATTTTTAGATTCAATTGTTGATAGATATATATTTATTGCCATTTTATTGTTCATATTTTTATCTTTTTTTCCTTCTCTGTCTTCTCCTTTTCTCTTCTTCCTCCTCCTACTTCTCCTCCTCTTCTTCAATACCCTTCAATGTTTCATGTAATATTGGTTTGGTAGTGATGAACTCCTTTAGCTTTTTCTTGTCTGTGAAGCTCTTTATCTGACCTTCAATTCTAAATGATAGCTTTGCTTGGTAGAGTAATCTTAGTTGCAGGCCTTTGCTATTCATCACTTTGAATATTTCTTGCCACCCCCCTCTGGCCTGCAAAGTTTCTGTTAAGAAATCAGTTGACAGTTGTATGAGCACTCCTTTGTAGGTAACAAATTGCCTTTCTCTTGCTGCTTTTAAGATGCTCTATTTGTCTTTTGATATTTTAACACATTGTATGCGGGAAACGTATTTATACGTTTTACGTATTTATACGTTCTACCCGTGTAGTAGAGCACGGGACACGTATTAATATGTTTTTTATAGACTAGCAGTAGAATGCGGGTAACGTATAAATACATAAACTAAAGTTATCGTAATTTTACTGAACGTGGCCATTTGCGCAAAAAATTAGCAAAAATGGCCCGTGCCACCTGTTAGCGCGCGATAAACACTACCTGCAAACAATGTGTTAATTATGATGTGTCTTGGTATAGGCCTCTTTGGGTTCCTCTTGTTTGGAACTCTCTGTGTTTCCTGGACTTGTAAGTCTATTTCTTTCACCGGGTAGGGCAAGTTTTCTGTCATTATTTCTCCAAATAGGTTTTCAATATCTTGCACTCTTTATTTTCCTTCCGGTACCCCCGTGAATGCGAATGTTGGTACACTTGAAGTTGTCCCAGAGGCTCCTTATGCTCTCTTCGTATTTTTTTATTCTATTTTATTTTTGCTTTTCTGATTGGGTGTTTTTTGCTTCCTCATATTCCAAATAGCTAATTTGATTCTTAACATCCTCTACTCTATGGTTTATTCCCTGTAAATTATTTTTTTTTCACTTTTTCCATTTTATTTTTATTAATCAAGATATACAAAACAGCCATCATTCTTTAAATGCCCAACCACCCAGCTGGTTCTCGCTCCCCAAGGTCACACCCTTCTTAGTTTGCTCCCCCTCCCCACTGCTCTCCCACTTCCCCTGCCCTTGTCCAAGGACAGTCTTGGGAGGAGGCTGGGGCAGAGCTGGAGGCAGGAAGATAAAACATTGGACAGACAGCTCGTTAGGGTTGGGGAAGAGAGTAGGAGGGGTAGGTTCTTAGAGACCTTTTTTAATTCCAAATATCCAGCCCTATTCCCAGTCCCTTTCAAATCATTTCCCAAAGTCCAGCTCCTCTCTGCCCAGCACCCACTACCAAATGGTGTGGCCCTTAACCGTACTGACCCCTCCACACCATCCCTGGCCCCAGCCTGCCCCCTGAGCCTCCCTCTGGTGGGGATTCCTGGACCCATTCTCTCCACAGAGCTCCCAGGGATGAAGTGCAGAGACCCCAGGAGGGGCCGCTATGAAGCTGAACCTGGCAGAGGTGAGGCAGGCACGGGCTGGGGAACAGTGCGGTGACGGTAAAGAGAGGAGTTTTATTTCCAGGCCCACAGTCTCTAAGGTCCCCTTTCCCCAGCATCCCCCCAAGAATCCCAGGGGAAGATTCTCAGCTCCCCCGGACAGGCTTCTCCAGCTTCACGCTCTTGGCTGCTTCTCCAATCAGCTCCCAGAAACTTCCAAACTCCAGTTTAGAGTTGTTACAGCTGCCCAAGTTGGCGATTCTATCTTCCAGCCCACAGTTGTTCGGCATAAGGTGAGGCAGCTGCTGGGTCACGAGGTTCTGTAGCTCGGAGGGTGTCAGCGTCTCCTTCCCACCCTCCGCCGAGTACTGGTGGAAGTTCTTGATGAGGGTCTCAATGGCCCTCTCCACGTCACTGAATTCCTGGGCATGCTCGGCATTGGCTGACCGACACTGTCCCATGGTGCCTGGTGTGCTTGGTCCTTTGGTTGAGAGTTGTGTAATCTACAGCCTGCCCCGGAGGAGCCGATGGCTCATGATCTACCTGCTGACACCTCTGAGGCAGGACAGGATCTCCCTGTAAATTATTTATTTCAGTTCATGTAGCCTTCATTTCTGACTGGATCTTTTTTATGTTATGTTCTTACTAATTTCCTTGAAATTCTAAGATCCTTGACATTCTTATTAAGATCCTTGAGCATCCTTATAACCATTGAAGCTCATTAAGATCCTTGAGCATCCTTATAACCACTATTTTGAAATCTGTATCTAGTATTTTGCTTCCTTCCATTTCATTTCATTCTTTTTCTGGAAATTTCTTCTGTTCTTTAATTTGTGGCATGTTTCTTTATCTCCACATTTTGGTCACTTCCCTGTGTTTGTTTCTATGTATTAGATAGAGCTGCTATGCCTCCTGGGATTGGTAGAGTGGCCTTGTGTAATAGGTGTCCTGTAGGGCCCAGAGGCTCAGCCTCTTCAGTCACCTGAGTTGGGCACTCTAAGTACACCCTTGTGTGGGCTGTGTTCACTGTCTTGTTGTAGTTGAGCCTTGATTGCTGTTGGTATCACTGGGAGGAATTGATCCCCAGGCCAGTTGGTACTGAGTACCAGCTTCAACTAGAGTGGAAGAGCTGCTGTGCAAGAGATACCACTATGGAGCAGGACTTGCTTCAGTGGAGCTTTGGTGCTCACTGAGTCTGTCCTTGAGCGTGTTGGTCATGGATGTGTAGAGTTGTAATCTGGCATGGTCTAAAGCTGTCCACCGAGTGTACTGGCTCTGGGGCCTCCCTGGAGGTACAAAATCAGCCACTGTCTGTGCCCTGTCTGGGGCTACCCAACACAAGCTACAGAGCTTGTAGATGGCTGCTACTTATGTTGGACTTGGAAGTGCCCAGGAGAGGCCAAGCTATGAAATAAGGCAGGCTGCTGCTGGCGCTGGGCCCCCAAGGGCCTCTTATTGAGAAGAATGTGGCATGCTGATGCCTACTGCTACTTGCTTGGGAGACTTTAGGGGAGTCTAAAACCTGAGTCAGTGCAGAATATTCATATGGAAAAGCTGCTGCAAACAGCTTGCATGGGGCTGCAAGTTGGGTGGGGCAGGATATAAGGGAATCACCAGGGTGGAGTGAACAGGGTGAATCAGGCTGATGGAAACTCAGATATGGCTCCTGCTAGTCAGCTCTGCAAAGAGGGAAGTCTCAGCATAGGGACAATGACCTTTGCCAGCACTTTTGTCTGGGAGAAAGCCACCCCAAGTTCTTGCCCTAGTGCCAGACAACCCAGTTCTTCCCTGTATGTCCTTGGGTGCCCCCAAACCACTGCCCCAGCACTGCAGCTCAGAGGGAGAGAGTCCAAGTAAGTCGGTGCACCAGCCCTTTAAGAGGAACTGCCTGGGACTTCAGCAGCCTCTGTGTTACTAAGCCACAATCCCTGCTGGTTTTTACAGCCTGAAGTTATGGGGACTTCTCTTCCCAGCACTAGGACTCTGTTCTGAGTGGTCTGGTGTGGGGCTGGACTCCTTGCTCCTCATGGGAGGCCTCTGCAGCCTCGATATCCCTCCCAAGTAAAAAACCGCCACAAGTGTGTGTTGGACAAGCCCATTCTAAGCCTCCTCTCTCCTATCAGTCTCAATGAGTTTTTTCTTTAGTTCTCTAGTCATATGACTTCCAATCAATACCTGATTTCAGGTATTTCTGAATGATGGTTGTTCTGTATTTTAGTTGTAATTTTGATGTGGTTGTGGGAGGTAGGGTTTAGCTATGCTACCATCTTGGTTCTCCCAAAAAATATTTTTTCACCTAGCCATGGACACAAGAAATTAATCATATACAGTATAAAGTCAGTGAGCTTGCCAGCATCAATCACAGCTCATTCAAAGCAACTTGTGCAATCGCTTTGGAAAACCCCCCTTTTTATGTCTTAATAAACTCTATCCCTTTCTTTCCACCTCAGACCACAGTTGGGTTCCTATCCGAATCTGGTTCCAGAATTGCAATTCCAAAAAGGCCCCCAAATGAAGCTTTTGTTTGCCTTGCAGTTTTTGGTCAAATTGATTGACACCCCTGACTCTTTAGAGCTCATAGCCTGCTTCCATCATTGAATCTGAAGGGCTAGCCAAATATCTATGTAAAAATATAAAAAATTGATGTTTTGAATCTCAACTTTTTACCAATATAACATTAGATGGTATGTCGGATGGTCTGATCAAATAATTACCTGATTCTTTCAGGTTAGGTCTTAAATGTTAAACATCCAGAGGTAGTTACACTCTCAGAGGTGCAAAGGAGGGTTGAGTCATCACTGGAGCCAGGATAAGAACGAACTGTAGCTCAGAACTGTCATTCAGAGCCTTCTGTTGGTCTTCCTGCAATCAACTCATCCCAGTAATGCATGTGGTTTCTCTAAGCATCACTCCTGCTTTATTAACTCGAATTCTTCCTTCCCATTGTCAATATCTGCCCTGAACTTGTCAATTAGAGTCATGCCCCTGTGTTTGTAAAATAGCTCATGGATAGAAAGCGAAGAACACACCTTAGCCAGTCAAATCCAAAAATTCCAGCTTTGAAAAAAATGTCATTAAAGAATTTCTCTGCACAGGTCTCTTAGGAGCCAGAATTGATTGGAATCATATGAAAATCCATTACCTTTATTTCCATTTTTATTTTTGGATCCACAGTAATATGCTCTTAAAGAAAACTAAACTGCTGTAGTAGCACAACTCATAACAGCCAAACCCTTATTCAACTACTTGCAATTCAAGGATATCCCCAGATTGCTCTATGTTTAAGAAGAGAGGCAGACTAGATAGTGAAATCTTGCCAGGGTGAAGATTCCTTTGCCTTAGCACCACAAGTCAAGCCTATAAATACACCTTGTCCAGGCGAAAACCCGAATCAATTCCCTCACTCATTAGTATCTCACATTGGGGTGAGAAGGAAGAGCAGGAATTAAAATGTTTAGAGAAACAGCTCTGGGTCCTGGAATTAAACCATAACCATACTAACTGTCCCTAAAAGGGATAATTAACACAAGTAATTAACTGCAGGGGCCTTCGAATTATGTCAATAGCATGGCCATCAAAAAAAAAAAAAAAAAGGCATCCTTTGACTTTAAAGAACGTATAGATTTATCATACATAGTCCAGCACATGACAAAAAGCTCCTCTAAAGTTATCATAATTTAGATATGGTGAGCACTGAAATATGTTTTAGGAAAGGGGAAGAAATAGGAGAGAGATAAAAATGGGTTAAGTGTAGGAGCATGGAAGTCTGAGGCCAAAAGGAAACTCGGAAATCACCTAGAAAATTGGCAGTGCTCAGGCCAAGTCTGAGCTCTAGATCTCCAAAGGTGTTTTGTTTGGCCTGCCCAATTTTTATTTTTATTTTTATTTAATGTTTAGCAATTCTGAATGAATTTCCAGTGTTTTAAATCTGGGAGATTCTTTATAAAAAATTCAAATTTCCAAACTCGCTTGAAAAATCAGAAGGTCTGGCAACACTGGGCCCTGGTTCTTAAATAAAACTGTCTAGAACTTACTAATGTTGTCCCTCATTGAATGGGCATGTTGTCTCCAGTTCCTTTCACTCCCTAATGTCTTCCTGACATGGAACCAAGATTGACTTGCATGTAGTTTCCTCTGTACTCTCCTGACATGCCCCCACCCCAATCTGCTTTGCTTATCTCTGATGCCTGTCTTCCCTTGTGAACTTGCTGCCACTGCTCTTATCAACGCCTCAATTTCCTCATCTGTATGAGGAAACTGAGGTTCAGATGTGTCATGCCAGGGGAGAGACAGTATCAAGATCCCTTACTGACTAATGCAGCAGTCACCTATTTCCAAGTCCTGCTCTCAGGTTCAGAAGAGAAAATAGCAGAATTTTAAAATCACTCATAGTCTGAGAATAGATAAAAAAGATCTAGAGATTTAACAGAAGTATAAGCAAAATGAGGGCCAGACATTTAGATAAAAGTTGATTGGTATAATACCTCCCTGTATCCCAAACTCTTACCCATGCTCCCTGTACTGCCAGCCAGGTTCTTGTTGCATTTTATCTAGTATGCACCATACAACCCCTATCCCACAAAGCTTGGCCCTAATAGCAGTATTCTGGTGAAGAAGTATATGATGAAGCTATCTAAACTGTATGGTCTTTTGCTTAATATGATTTGCGTAATTTGTACATGACAATGTGGAATCCAATCAGTTGTCAGAATACACACTTCAGTACGTCATGTACAAACTAGTATATTTGCTGCATCACTTTCAAAATAAAAATCAAAACACATGGCAACATATATGGCATGCAAAATATCAAAGGAGCCTGCCCAGCGGGTGTGGCGTGGTGGCTGAGCATCAACCCATGAACCAGGAGGTTCCCATTCGATTCCTGGCCACTGCACATGCCTGAGTTTTGGGCTTGATCCCCAGTAGGGAGTGTGCAAGAGGCAGCCAATCAATGATCTCTCTCATCATTGATATTTCTATCTCTCTCACCCTTTCCTTTCCTCTCTGAAATCAATTTATATATATAAAAAAGATGTAGTGCAATTTGGGGGTTTATCGAATAATGAGAAGAATATTTAAAATTGACACTCTTCCAGAGAACCTGGCAGGCCTGGTCTTTGTATTCATTAATGTTTTCTTTACCCTATATCCCGTCTTTTCTCAGAGTTTAAGAGTTTCTTTTGAGTGGGCAAATGTACAAGTTCATATAATAGTTTGAAAATGTGTTAAAACATTGAAATATGTGATTGTGTAAAGTAAAATTAATCAGAATGATGTGGAAGGTACAGCATGATGACTATAGTTAATACTGTGTCATATATGTGAAAGTTGCTAAGAGAATAGATCTTAAAAGTTCTCATCAAAAAAAAAAGTATGTAACTGGGTGTGGTGATGGGTATTAATTAAACTTATATGGCAAGCACTTACATATATATATATATATATATATATATATATATATATATGAAATTAAAATGATTATATATATATAATCATTATGTTGTATGCCTAAAAGTAATACAATGTCATATGTCAATCATGTCTCAATTATAAAACAGAAAATAAAATGCTCAGAATGATGAGAATGAGGATACAAAGGAAAACAGAGAAACACTCCTCCTGACTACTATTAATAATAGTTATCCTTTAATTATGCCCTTGTTATGTGATAGCACAATTATTCAAAGGATAGGCTCTCAAGACTGACTTCTCGGGTCCAAATCCTGGTCCCATCATTCACTTAGCTGAGTAACCTGTTGAAATTCTCAGTCTAAGATATAAGTTATGCCCTCATAGGTAAAATGAGGCGTGTTAGCTCACTTGACATACCATGTTTGATAAACAGTAATAATCTATAATAATAAAAGCATAATATGCTAATTAGAGCGGACAGCCAAACGACTTTCCGACATCCTTCTGGACAACCTTCAACTTGAAGCCTGGGCTGCGAGGGCCGAGCCCCTTGCATGAATTTCATGCACTGGGCCTCTAGAGGCCCAATAATAATAGAAACAGAAAACAGAAGGTGGCTTTACTCTGCTTATTGGCCTGGGGAAGTAGAGGTATTTTCCTATCTAAAGTTCTAATCAAACTACGAATTGTTATACCACAAAATTGCAGATTTGTGTCTGTGGAGGCGGGGGGGGGGGGGGGACTAGAATAATGGCTCATTTCTTCTGGAAAACTAATGTCACCATACTATTGTTTCTAGGGATCAGATTTGGCTTGAGCTAAGCACGCTCCCAAAGTCGAAGGCTACTCAGAACACATTACTCTTTTACAGTAACATTTATAGGAACCATGTACCACTGGGATTTTATTAATTTACATATTTTAGAGAGGGAAGCTCACAAAATTGAACTTCAAGGTATGAACTACAGCTAATAATGCTAAAATTATTGGTGTAAGTATAACAATAATAATATTCAATGTCATTTTAATTTCTTAGCATGGTTTGTCATGTTCTCCATAATCTAGCCCTATCCTACTTCCCAGCCTATCTACCTTAAATTCCAGGCTCCAGCTATTTCAACCTTCTCATCTACTTGTGAACACACCAGACTTCCATTCCTCTATACCAGTGGTCGCCAACCGGTGGTCCATGGACCACTGGTGGTCCATGAGGTCTGAAAGGTTGGTGACCGCTGCTCTATACTATTCCCTTGTTCCAGCAGGCCTCCATTCCACTGAGGAAATGCTCTTCCTTTCTCAAGTCCCAGCTCAAATGCTATACCCACCACAGAACTTTTCTCAGTTCTTAACCTTAAGTGAACCTCTCCTTTCCTCTGCCATTTAAGATCACATTATTGATATCACTGCCATCTGATTCCAATCGCACTATCTGGTGTTGAAGATATCTGTCAGCATGCCTATCTTTCTCCAGAGGCTAACCTAATTGAAGGCAGGGACTATGTATTCTTCCCATGAACTTAGTTTTAACTTATAGTTCAGTCTCATAATCTTTGCAGTCTCAGGAAATACTTTGATGTTTATAAAGAACTTCCCAAAGAAAAGGCCAACTAGCTCAAAATATATACATTCTTCCAGTTTTTAATTAAAGTCACTAGGTGATTCTTGGAAAGCTATAGTTATAGAAGCAAGACACTTTCTTTTGTACTTTCCCACTGTTGTTCTATACCCAATTAAGTTAAAGAAATACCTCACTTGAGAAAAAGACTACAGCCCAGCCAGTGTGGATCAGTGGTTGAGCCTTTAACCATGAACCAGGAGGTCAGGATTCGCTTCCCAGTCAGGTCACATGCCCAGGTTGTGGGCTCTATCCCCAGTAGGGGGTGTACAGGAGGCAGCCAATTGATGATTTTCTGTCATCATTGATGTTTCTCTCTCTCTCTTCCTCTCTCTGAAATCAATGAAACATATTTTTTTTTTTTAAAGAAAAAGACTACAAAAGCTGGGGGTTCAAAAGATCGAGGCATGGGATGAGGAAATAAAGCCTGTAAATCTGACCAGGTCTGTCTAACTCTCATCCTCTAGCTCGAGCTTCATGACCAGATTCACCCCTTAAGCACCATGACCTGCCCCCATACAGCTTCAGACACCAACCAATGCGTACCATCAGCACTATCTCTTCAAAGTCACAGTCAGAAGTTAGAAGAGATTTCTTAATATCCTGATCTACCTCCCTGTATCTTTTCTCCGCCCCTATATTTATCCTACTGATAGGAAGGGTCCTTGTTACCCTACTTGCTACACACAAAAGATTAAGAAACAGAGAAGGATGTCCCTCAGGCAGCCAGTGGTGCTAAAAGTATGAGTCTTTGCAAAATTGCAGGTGCAACTATTTTGTTTTGTAATTTCCATTTCTCAGGGCCTTAAAAAACACACACATTTTTGGCAATGACTTGGGCACTGACTCTGTTATTTGCATTCACGTGTAATTTAAAAGAAGGTGTGATTGTATAATGAGTAACCGGTGCTTTCACTGCAGATTCTTGTCTAGCGTCCTCAGTTCTCTGCCTGAACGAGCCAGAACAATTTCTCACACCTGAAGCCAACCGGAATCTAAGAAATTGTTAGGAAATACCAAATTAACAAAATTTGATGGAACTGCTGACTACTCTGGGTGTAAATCCACCTACAATCAGAACTACTATCCAGGTTAATTCAAAATTTGGGGAAAAAATACACCCAAACTAACTGTGACACAGGAAACTAGTAAAAAAAAAAAAAAGTTATGTTAAATAACTTACTGTAAGTAGTAAGTAATATATTTAGTGTAAATTTTGCCTAAACTTCCAAGAGATTGATCTGTGCTGGATTAGACCTGGCATCCCAACAAGCTTTGATTTGTTTTGTATGACCAAATTATTTTATTATTTATATAATTTATTTTTGCTAATCCTCACCTGAGGATATTTTTTTCCATTGATTTTTAGAGAGAGTGGAAGGGAGGGGGGAGAGAGAGAGAAACACTGATATGAGAGAGACATAGCCATTGGTTGCCTCCCGCACTAGCCCGACCACCGCCTGAGATCGAACCTGCAACCCAGGTAGGACAAGGGCCAGGGATCGAACCTGCAACCAGGTATACGCTCTTGATCAGGAATGGAACCTGCGACCCTTTGGTACTTGGGCCGATGCTCTAACCACTGAGCACACCGGCCGGGCTGATGACCAACTTTTAACTGGTTATCAGTTGTTTCCCCAGCTCTGGGCGCTGCGGAAGCCAGAGTAGGTGCCCTAGGGAGCCACCGGTGGAGCGGTCAGCACAAGTCCTCCCAGGTGCCGGCTGGGTGTCCAGGAGGCCCGGGGGCCCTGTCTGCCCAGCAGAATGGGAGGCTGGGCTCTTGCGCTCCCAGATGCTGAACTGGCGCGGCACAGCCCGGGAGAACTCGGGCTTTAATTCCGACCCTCCCGGGGGCACCTGCGAGCACAAGTCCCCACCAAGGCGCCGGGAGGCCTCGATGCCCTCTGGGAAATAGGGGCCCGCTGAGTCGTCCCCACCCCCACCCCCAGCTCTGCCACCAGCAGCCCCAGGTGCGGTTACGGGAGTCCGGGACAGTTCTCCCCCGCGAATCCAACCCAAGAACACCTTCTTCCTCCCAGGACCCACTCCTCTCTCGCTCTCGCTTCCCATTCCGTTCAAAACGCCGCCCTCGGATTCCTGGGGGAACTTGCCCACCACGGAGACGCACCCTAGCACAAGGGCTGTCAGCGGTGGGCGCGCGCGCACGGAGCGCTCTCAGCCCCCGGCACACACTCCGACCAGAAGCCGGTTCCGAGCTGTTTGGCCGCGGGTGACAGCGTCGCCGCCGCCGCCGCCTCCAACTCGGAGTCGGAGGAGTGACTTCTGGCCTCTGGGCGGCTCGGCAGCTCGGACGGCCGCCGACCCACGCGTGGGACCCTCCCGCGAGCTCCAGCCTTTACCTGCGCACCGGCCGCGGTGGGGGACTCCGGGGCGCAGCACGGGGCGCGGTGCCCCGGGTGGGCCGGGCGGTGGTGCAGTGGGGACCTCGGCCGCCGCTGTCCCCTGGAGCGCCGGGCCTGCCGGGCGGTATTTATCCGGGGGCCCGGCCCCAGCCCCGGCCCCGGCCCCTGCCGGAGTATTGGGCAATCGGTCCCGCTACGCGCTGCCGCGGGAGCCGCCGCCCTCTGCCCCCGCCGAGCTCCGCGGCGGCGGCGGCCACATGGAGGAAGGGAGCCGGCCCCCTCCTCTGGGCTCCACCTTCTTTCTCGCCTCCTCCCCGGGAAGTCCTTGCCCGGGTTCTGCCCCACGCCGCACACACACCCCTCGCGGCTTTGCGGGGCACCTTGGCCAGTCTAAACCGGTTAGGACTGCGCGGGCTGCCGGGGGAAGGAGGCGGAGGCGGAGAAGATGGAGGCGGAAAAGCGGGCGGTGGGGGCGCTGCTCCAGCTCTCGCGGCCCGGAGCGGTGCGGGGCCAGGCCGGCCAGGCGGAGGGAGGGCACTGCCAGGGCCCCGGGCCGGGCCGGGAGCCACCAAGGCGTTAGAGCTTGGCACCGCCGGCCGGGCGCCCTCTCCGCGCTCACAGGAGTGCGCCCGCCGCCGCGCTTGTGCCGACGCCGACCCTCCCAGGGCCCATGCGCAGGTGGGGGGATCCCGGGGTCTAGAGATGAATGCGAGTCGCCCCTGGTCTCCCAGGCTCCCGGGGCCGCCGGGTGCCCGTCGGTCAGGAGCTGTATACTCCGCTGGCAGTGATCCCGGAGAAACGGGCACCAGAATTCTGGAGTCGGTGCTCCCGGGCAGAGAGCAGTGAGGATGCCAATTGCTGTCCTTTGTGACAGCTCCTCGGAAAGCAGGGCGCCCCGCAGTGCACACATCTAAGGGGTGTCCTGCGGGTGGACTGCGCTGACAGTACACTCCCACCTGTGGCTGGAAGGTAATGGGCAAGGCGCTGTGTGCTGTGTCCCCACAGAGTCACTGCAACCGACTAGCATAGTCCACAGGTACCAGGGGCTCACCTGGTGTGGGAACCGCCTACACTCTGCACCTTTTGGTGTCCTGTGTGTGTGTACATATTTCTGGGAAGGGGCACCATACCTTCTACTAGCTTTTCAAAGGGGCCTGGGGCCACCCAGCACGGGGATGAGAATTCCCTTATAAACTGAAGGCTCTGGTTTTGACTTACAGACCCTACACTTTGCAAAGGGTCGATTTCTGCGTTT
Source organism: Myotis daubentonii (assembly GCF_963259705.1). NCBI lineage: Eukaryota > Metazoa > Chordata > Mammalia > Chiroptera > Vespertilionidae > Myotis > Myotis daubentonii. The sequence continues at coordinate 30,320,143 of NC_081852.1, read as the reverse complement.
CCTGAGCTTCCGTTTTCTTATCTTGCCTGTGAGATGAGAATGAAAAAACAAAACAAACAAAAAACTCTGTGGGCCCTGACGACGCATGTCAAGTTTTCTTACAGATATGCAAACAGCAGGTCATCACTTTGTCCCACTCCATTCCTTCCTAGCAGGCTATGGGGAAGAGACTGGCCAGTGCTAGCTGACATTATTTTTTTGTTGTTGGAGGGAGAAAGATTAGGGAGAAAATTTAAGTAACAGTAAGACGAAAAGGGAGGTGGTCCCAGGAATACTTTCTGGAAAGAAAAAATGAAAAGATGGTTCTGTTAACATAAAACATTTATTTCTTAGGAGAAGGGATACAATAGGGTTTCTCATCATGTTCTATTTTTTGAACACAATGGTTTTACTCAAGTGGTGTGGTTACACAAGTGTGCTCACTTTGTAATAATGCACTGATCTATACCAGTGGTTCTCAACCTTGGCTGCACATTAGAATCACCTGAGAATCTTTTTAAAATCCTGATTTCTGGGCCTCATCCTCTGGAAATTCTGTTTCTTTGTTATGGGGGGGGGGGGCACAACATTAGTAACAAAGAAACAGAATTTCCAGAGGATGAGGCCCAGAAATCAGGATTTTTTAAAAAATATATTTATTGATTTTTTACAGAGAGGAAGGGAGAAAGATAGTTAGAAACATCGATGAGAGAGAAACATCGATCAGCTGCCTCCTGCACATCTCCTACTGGGCAACCCAGGTACATGCCCTTGACCGGAATCGAACCTGGGACCTTTCAGTCCGCAGGCCTACGCTCTATCCACTGAGCCAAACCGGTTTCGGCCAGAAATCAGGATTTTAAAAAGATTCCCAGGTGATTCTAATGTGCAGCCAAGGTTGAGAACCATTGATCTATACATTGCTAATTTGTGTCCTTTTCTCTATGTGTGTCAATAAAAGATATTTTAGAAAGTTTTTTCTTTGATTCAAATACCCCCTAATCGTCAGAACAAATGTCCTCTTGGTAGTTAGTCAAACCAATCACTGTATACGGAATTATATTGGGAGACAAGGAAACCCTGCTCGAAAATGTTTGTGTTCACCAATTAGTTTCTGAAGTTGCTATGTACCTGTTCTCATCTCCACCAAATCTCCACAGATTTCTTTTAAAAAGAGTATACGGCCAGCACTCCATGTCTGTTGGGGCCAGTCCACGCCTATCAACTAAGAACTGAAAATGAGCTTACCCTCACACACAGCATGGGCCAAGGTTAGCGTAAGACTAGATCCCAGAGGTCAACAACTCAAATGCCTGGGCGTCCAGACTCAGTGTGATGAATGAAGTGGGCAGAGGGAAGCCTGGAGAACTTCGGGGGCATGGGAGCAGGCTCTGGGGCCATTGGCCACTTGGCTTTGGGAATAGCTGCCAGGCAGGAATGTGAAAATTGCCCCTACCCCTTGTGAAGGTTCATTGTTCAGTCACACCTCAGCAGAGCATGTAGCCATGCGAGAGAACTCAGCAATCTAACCCAACCCTGATGCTTTACCTATGAATGGAATTTGACCCAGAGAAGCTAGGGATGTTCCCCTGATCACCCCCCAGGGTGGAGAGGGGGTGGGGAGCAGGTTGGCAGAGACAAGACTAAAACTGTCTCCCTACCATCCAGAGTTTTTACCCCCCAGTGACACAGGGATGCAAGAGCTGCTTGCAAGGTGAGGGGCAGATAAGTTCAATATTGTTGACTTTATAGCTCTGTGCAGCCACTGCCCTTTGGGTCTCTCTTGAGCCTGGACGTGGATGTACTTTCAACAGGATGAAGTGAGAGAAAAGGGCTGGCCATTTAAATGACCTGGATTTAAATGAACCTCCCTTGGGAAGAAAGAAACCCTAGGGAAAGCATTTAAAGAAAAAAAACGAAGGAGTTTGTTCTGTACCTTGTATTATTACGGTGAAGCATTTATTAAGAAGTTTGTGATGGGTGAAATAGTCTAAGCCTTTAAGAAGGTCTCCCCTTCTTAGACGATTTATTGCCCCACCCAATCTTTCAGCGAATAAGATGGGGAAATAAACCTGAAATTGCTCTGCAGTCCTCATCGCAGCAGAAACCAAGGGCAGAGGAAGGCATGGGTTGGTCAGAGGAGGGTGGGACATTAGCACAGCACCTGAGTTGCTGGTGCAGCACCTGCCTGTCTGACCACACTTCCCTTCCTGGATTATTATACCAGGGTAGATTTCTTCCCTTTTGTACCCATTGTTCTTCCGCTGTTTATGAATGACAGCATAGCTGTATAGGCCCTACACTTTGAAATAAAAATAAGTAAAGAAAATCTAATTTAGAGTTTTTATAGTAGTTAACTCAGAGAGAGATCTAAAAATCATTCTATTAATTCCATTTCATTCATTCACACTCGGAACAGATAAAAGATCAGAAAATAATAGCAGTGGATAAGTCTTTCCCTCTGGTGTTTGTAGAGTTTTTGTTGAAAGGACCAATTCTCAAATGTTAAAAATGACCTTTATTATTACATGCCATACATATTTTACTTGCAATTCTCTAGAATATTGTTTCATCTTTTCTTACCTTGGCATTCATCATAGTCTCTGGCTCAAGTGATTTCAATTTGGGGAGAAGGGAGTGAGAGGGATAAATGCTAGTCTTTGAGTGCCTGGTAATTGCTAAGAGCCATGCTATTTCATTCATCCCTCAGAGCAATCTTACGTGGCTAAATAGTGCTACCTCCATTTCACAGATGAGGAAACTAGAGTTCAGAGACAATAAGCTGCTTGCTGAGTCACTCAATCAACAAGTCATGGAGAAGGATTCAGGCCCTTCTAGGCCCTTCTGAAGGTCTGGCTGTGCCCTTCCCACTCTACCTTAGAAAAATGATTCAAGGCTGGTAAGAGTTAACACTGAGAGGACTGACCTTTCACATGTATTAACTCATCTAAGGCTCACAATAAACCTACAAAATAAGTGCTGTTATTATCATCGACATTTTTCCAATTATGAAAATGAACTAGAGAGAAGTTGAGTAATTTGCCCCCCATCACACAGTTAATGAGGAGTAGGCTGGGGTTCAAATTCAGGCATTCAAGCTACAGAGAACCATGCTAGTATTTTCCACTCAACTAGTATTTTCCCATGAGAGTGGAAATCAGAATATAAAATTACAAAGAATGTGCATGTCCTCTGTGTGTGTGTGTGTGTGTGTGTACATATATATATACACTTTCTAGTTCTCATCTTTCTGACTTGCATTACACAGTTTCAAGGCCATGACCAAAACCAACCTACACCTTTATGTGTACCAGTTTCCAAAGCAGCCAGTATATTTCCTTGTATAGGACTCACAGCATCTGTAATGTGTTCATTGTCTGTTTGCACAGAGAAACTATAAACTCCTGAGAATAGATAGCAGGTCTGTCCTGTTCATTACTGTTCCTAGAGCACAATGAATGACCAAATGAGCGAGTGAATGAATGCATGCTCAAACTGTCAGTCATTTATTTTTGCTGCAACAGATCATTTAATTCTCCAGTTGCCGAAGGAGAAAAAGCATGACCTCTACTCCATATGTTCAGGCTCTATGCAGTCTAAAATTTGTGGACAGTTCAAACATTTTGCCCTAAGATTTCAGCAAGTAAATATTTGTTTTTAAATATGATCACCACAGATCTATCCAACTTGCAGCAACTTTGTTTTGTTGAGTATTGTTTAGAAAATGGTTACTAACCCATTAAGCTAAAAGTTATAAAGAAAAAATATACTCTTTTTAAAAATATATTTTTATTGACTTCAGAGAGGAAGGGATAGGGAGAGAGAGATAGAAGCATCAATGATGAGAGAGAATCATTGATTGGCTACCTTCTGCACTGGGGATCAAGCCTGCAACCCAGGCATGTGCCCTGAAAGGAATTGAACCATGATCTCTTGGTTCATAGTTGACACTCAACCACTGAGCCAAGCCAGCCAAGGGAAAAATATACTCTTGATGGAAAAATGTAAAGTCAAGCATGTTCCATAAACTCAAAGTCCCAGAAGAAAGAGTGTGACTGGCCTGACATGGGCAATACAACCATCTCTCAGTTAGGGGAAGATGGGACACTTTGAGAGTACTCATTGGGGAACAGGTAATTCTCCAAAAGCAAACTGTGATGCTGACTAGACAAAACACAATAAATGTCCTCTACAGTGGGATAGGCCATGGGAGTTCTCGTCTCCATATGAAGGCTTTACTCAGGAAGCAAAGAGGCATCACTGAAGGATTCTAATAATGGGATGGCACCGTTGGGATTGTGTTTCAAAATGGCCACTCTTACAAACCACATTGGAGGATGGACTGGAAGGGAAATTAATTAGAAGGTTGATTTGATAGCTGAGGCAAAAAAAATTGTAAAATATAAAACCTATAAAATTGTTATAAGATAGCCCAGCTGGTGTGGCTCATTGGTTGAGTGTCGACCTATAAACCAGGAGGTCATGGTTCAATTCTCAGTCAGGGCACATGCCCAGGTTGCAGGTTCCATCCCTGGTGGGGGATGTGCAGAAGGCAGCCTAGCCATGGTTCTCTCTCATCATTGATGTTTCTCTCTCTCCCTCTTCGTTTCTCTCTGAAATCAATAAAAATATTTTTTAATTATTAAAAAATAAGGGGACCAATTTGAGAGCTTAAGAAGTACCATGCATCTGATGGATATGGGGATTAGTAAAAAGAAAGGTTTGGGATGGCTTCCAGGTTCCCCCTAAGAGCTTTTAAACAATTGCTGGAAATTAGGGATGTATGCCTCATACTGCAGTATCCTCTACAATAGCCCAAATTTCAAAATATTATATCTCATTGTTCCAATAAAACATAAAAATATTTAAAACACTCCAAATCTAAAATATAGCTCCAAGATATTTTCGTTTTGCAGATGGAAATAATACAAAATTATCTGGTTAGACTCAAGTTTTCTGGCCTATGATTTGGATAATAAAGTCATTGATGGGTGGACATATGCAATAGAAACTAAAAGTGGGAAACCTATTCACTACCAGTATAGTGAGTAGTGGTGCCTGCAAAGTAAATGCTGAAGTTTTAATGGAAACAGGCCTTTTGTAACGAAGAGGAATCTGGGTTGATTATTAGGTTAAAGCAGTGGTTCTCAACCTTGGCTGCACATTAGAATCATCTGGGAATCTTTTTAAAATGCTGATTTCTGGGCCTCATCCTCCGGAAATTCTGTTTCTTTGTTACTAATATTGTGGCCCCACCCCATAACAAAGAAACAGAATTTCCAGAGGATGAGGCCCAGAAATCAAGATTTTAAAAAGATTCTCAGGTGATTCTAATGTGCAGCCAAGGTTGAGAACCACTGCCTTAGAAGGAAGGGGCCAGATCCTTTGGCAGCAACAAGCAAATATCAATCAAACACCAGAGGCACAGCTGACTCAGACAGAGGCATGCCAGCAGTTCTGCTATCCACAACCAAAGCCATCACTCTGTGTTCAGAGAAAAATCATTTCATTCTAAACCTAGAGTGGTATGACCCACAGTACAAATACTTGGATTATGGCACCCACCAAATGAAAGCTCAATTAACTCACAACATCATGAACAATTATAATCATGGTCATTTCCTTCCATTGAACCTGACCATCCAGACATACATATAGCTCAAAAAGGCTGCTTCTGTGTGTTTTAACATTCCCAGAATATTTTGTGTCTTGATAATGCTTCTTTAAAAAAAAAAAAAAGTATATATTTTTTTTATTTCACAGAGGAAGGGAGAGGAAGAGAAAGAAACATCAATGATGAGAGAGAATCATTAATTGGCTGCCTCCTATATGCCCTCCACTGGGCATCAAGTCCACAACCCGGGCATGTGTCCTGACCTGGAATCAAACTGTGACCTCCTGGATCGATGCTCAACCACTGAGCTATACCGGCCGGGCATGCATGCTTCTTTTGAAACTGCTGAATTTGAATCAGTCTTAGAACCAGAATAAACCTTGGAGATTAGCAGGTACAACCTCACACTCAATGTAGCATTTGACCTAATTTTTCAGATGAAAAAAACAGAAGTTTCAAAGGTCGAATGATAAGAGGCAAAGGGAATAGAGGATTAAAGCACACAGCCCTGAAGGCAAGTCTACCTATTACCTCGTAACCTTGATGAGGTTCCTTATCATCTCTGTGCCAATTTCCTCAACTATAAAAACGGGAGAATAATACCTGTCTCATCTTGTGTTTGTGAAAATTCAGTGACTTAAACCAGATAAAATAGCTTAACACACAGCGCTCAATGTGTGCTTACGTTCATGAATATACCAAAGAATTCCAATCAGGGTTCTGATCCTCCCTCTTCAATAATTGGAAAAGAAAAATTTTATCCACTGAGAAGTTTACAGTGACTATGAATGGTTGTCATTTATAACATCCTTTCAGAATGTCTTATCAAAAGCTGCATCTGAGTCCTTGAAATTCATTCAAGAAGAGTTTCTGTAGTGACAGGCAGGTATGAAAACTGGTCCGAGAAATCAACAAAGTCCAGCAACCAACAAAGTCTAAAAATTAGCCTTTTAACCAAGAAGACTTGAGTCTTATTCCTCAGGTGTCAACTTGGGTTTGCCTTCTGTCAACAATGGTCTTAATGAATGGAAGAGTTGGATTCTAAATTAGATGTAATTCTTGGACAGGTGATTGGTTCAACTTTTCTTTGGCTGGTCAAGATTATTTTGTATGGCCCAAATAGCATATTTTATAAGGAGAAGTGTGCAGCTAATGAATAACAAGAACCCAAAACTCTATTTTCAAAGGGTCTGCTTATGGGAAAGGAACTATAAGAATCATTTGTACTACACAGTAATCCTCCAACCACTCAACTAATAAAGTGAACCTCCTACAGTAGAAAACAACCAGGAAATTACCCAGCACCTGGCATGTGCCTGGTTAGAGTAGGTATCCAATGAATGAATACTAATTGAATAAACATAACCACCTTCAATGAAAAAGTATCTCATGTTAACTTGGATGTTTATTATCTTGCCCTGAGGTACTTGAAGGAAATGTGAGGAATTTCTTAAGTGATTAACTTTTTGACATGAAATCGAGTAATAAGGAGAACTCTCCTAGCTAGCATGGAGATTTAAAGAAAATAGATGAACGCTTTAAAACTCAAATCAAATTAATGTTTTTATATTCAGCCTTTATTTCATCATCTACCTACTTGACATTTGAAATCCTGAGGATTATCACGGTGACAAAAATTTTTCCCCGAGAGTTCAAGAAAAAAAACTTTTAAAAACTATAGATGTGGGGCAGACACTTTGTAAAATAATTTGCAATTCCTCAAAAGGTTCAAAGTAGTATATACACAACATAACTGAAAATATATGCCATCACAAAAAAAATGTGTACATGAGTGTTCATAGCAGCTTTATTCATAATCGCTAAAAAGTGGAAACAATCCAAATGTCTGTCAACTGATGAATGGATAATAAAATATAGTATGTCCATACAATGGAATATTATTTGACCATAAAGAAGCTACATACAAAAGGCTATATATTGCATGATTCTATTTATAGAAAATGCCCAGAATAGGCAAATCTAGAGAGACAGAAAGTAGATTAGGAGTTGCCTAGAGCTGACAGGGGTGGGGGCTTTGAAGGAGGGTAGTTTGGAGGAAAGTGGGGAGCAACTCCTCATGGGCACTAATGAATATGGGGTTTGTTTTGGGGTTGATGAAATGTTCTAAAATTGATTGTGGTCGTGACTGCATAACTCTGTAAATATTCTAAAAGTAATTGAGTTGTACACTTTAAAGAGGTGAATTGTAGGGTATATGAATTATATCTCAATAAAGCTGTTATAAAAAACTACAGAAGATGTGATTTTTGCTTTGCTTATGGTTTTTAAAACGCTGTCCTAAAGATTCAGCTTTTTAATTTAACTAGTAGAGTGATGGAGCTGCTTAACATTGTGACAAAGGGGCCAGACATGATCAGCCTGGAATAACCATGAGAAAAATTGCAATCCCCAGAGAGAGGGTTCATTGTGCAACATAAGCTGTGATGCGTGCCCGCACAAAAGACACAGAACACCAGAAGTCCTCATATTCTTTTCATATTCTGCCATGACAAAGTTTCCCTAACCACCTAGGTACTGGGACAAATGTCAGGGAAATTGCATAGAGGCTGACTTGTATCAATCCTGAAAAATTAACTCCCATGTCTACTAAGCTGTAGTGACACTGCACTTCCCAATGTTTTGCAATAGCAGGGCCTTTGCACCTGCTATTCTCTGCATCTGAAGTCCTCATTCTTCTCTCAGGTCTCTACCTCACTGGCTCCTCATCCATCAAGCCCCTGTTCCAATGTCATCTTCTCAGGAAAAGTTTCTTAGTCCCTCCTAGCTAAAACCTTCTTCCCTACAGAAACCCTTCTCTCATTGCTCTGTTTCATTTTTATCAAAGCACCTAGCACTATCTGAAATTTTTATGTGTTTATCGGTTTGTTGTCTACCTTCCCCGTCAGAAAGCAAGTTCCATGTGGACAGGAACCACAGTATTTCCCTAGGCCTACAACACTATCAGATAGGCAGTGAGTACTTGATAAATATTTATTGAGCAAATTATCTGCATGGTACAAGTCATAATAAAACTTTATAAACAACATCCAAAAGGTCAGTCTCTATACTTGAAGATCACACCTTGTATAGGAGTCTAGGGACACTGACCCTCCAAGAATAGTCTGCAGCCAACTCCTGGTGGAAAGGGCACATGGCTCAGACGGGAAACCCAGTTGGCCACCAAGGACTCCTGTGCTCTTGCTCTAATCTTCCCTCACCAAGGTCCCAAGTCAGATGGCAGAGTGAGCTCAGGGCCCTTTGCTGTGGGTTTATAAATAAGCCTGGGCTCATTACTGATCCCAGAATGGCCTACATGGCACCTCGCCCTCAGCTTGCTCAGTTAGTAGGCCTGCTCCCAGTAAGGTCAGCAAATAACAGTCATGTAGAGAGCAACCCACAACAGCAACCTGGCCTACAGGTCACACAAACACCACACATTTAAGATCCTCTCTCAAACTGCCCAGGTTCTACTGAAGCAGTTCTTCTCCATGATGTCTCAGAGCTAGGTTTCAGTTTATTCACGAATCCCTGAGTATAGGATTAAGATGCTTCATTGTAGTGCAAACTCCTTGCCTTCCAAATGAGGAGCCAGTGGTAATTAACTTCTGTGGGCTTGATATGAGGCAAAGTAACGGAATGATTAATAACAGGGTTCTAGAGGCAGATGGTTTTGAGTGGAGGGTCTTAGTTCTCTCACTTCCTAACTGTGTCACCACAGTGAGGGTGTCCTGTGTGAACTTGAGCATTTTATTCAATTCCTCTGAGCTTGCACCTCTACATGGGTTGCTCTCTACATGACTAAGTTACATAATCTATGCAAAACACTTAGCACAGTGCACTCCAGTGAGGTATTGCCATTAAAAATAAGGATTCTAGCAGGCACTTTTTGACCTCTCTTCTCAAATGCAGAATCTCTTTAAGGGACCACAGAGCTGGGAAGGTTGCAAGACCACTTGAGTGGATACCAGGACCTTAATTAATAGACTGTAGATCCCTGAACTCAGGCATGGCTAGATAATGCATAGCTATTAGTGGGAAGTTAAGAAACACCATCCAGTTCAGTTGCCGCATTGGTGATAACAGGGCATGTGGACATTAAATTCTATGCAACTCCACAGAAAGCCACCCAGTGAAAAATGTGTTACCTAATCCAGGCTGCATATGACCCAGACATGCCAGAATGATGTTGTCATTTATGAAAACAATTAATTTCCAATTCTATTAAAGGTAGTCACAGGTCCCTCACCTCACAGAGCTACTCTGTCTTCTCAATATTTGTAACAACAGCTTAAGATTTACAGTAACTCCTTTCTGTTGTACATTTTCATGTAAGTTTCAGTCCAGTCCATTTTATATTCACAGTATTTCAGTGCGATATGCAAAGTGAGTAGTATTAATGCTGTTTTAGTTTTTTTTCTTGGTTCTACTTTGTTCTATCGCAGCAGGAGTATGAGACCCAGAGAGGTTAAGCAAGTTGCCCAGGGGTCACATAGCTGCTCAGTAGCCAGTTGGAAGGAACACTTAGTCCCGTGAGCTTCCCTTCACATCGGTGCTCCTCAGGCTGTAGCATGCATATGAATCACTGGGGATCGGATTACAATGCATTTCTGAATTCAGTGTGTCTGGGGGAAACTAGGATTCTTCATGTCTAACAAGCTCCCGGGAATTGCTGTTACTGGTAGAATATCCTTCTCCATACCCTCACAACACCCCAAGCATGTCCCTCCTGATACTTCCTCAAATGCAGTTGCATCATTTGGGTAGTCATTCATTCCCCACCCCCATCCCCCACCCCTCAACTAGATTGTGAACTCCACAAGAGCAGGAACTATGGTTTGTTCACTATTTTAACCTGATTGTCCAGCACCATGCCTGGCAAAAAGGAACGGAACGAATGTTTTTTGAGGAATGAAGGAAAAGCAACCTATTTCCAATGACAAAGCCACAACACTTGAATATTAAGACTCTCATTGCTTATTGAAAAAGAGCATTTATCAAGTATTATTTGTTGTCTTAAGTCACATTATAATATCATTGCCAGGTCCCAAAATAACATAACCAGAAGAAGCTTTGCAGGGTCACCCAATTTATACCTACAGATGTCTCACAGAGCTAAGCTGGGGTCCAGTGCAATAGAGTCACACTTTGGGGCCAATAGAATGGGTGACTGTGAGGCCATTCTAAGGGTAAGGGGGGAGTGTAGAGCAAGCAGGGCGATCAAGGCTCGATAACACTCCACACACAGCATGAAAGGAGTCGCGTCGCCTCGCCTCTGCTTCCACCCAAGGATGCTGACAACACCAATCCCCCATGGGTTGCAGGTTTTCCAAATGCCAAGAGCTGTGCTAAGCACTCTACACAGATCATCTCATTTTTATCCTCTCTACACACCTGTGACATAGGCACTTGTTTCATAGGTATGGAAGCAGAGACATAGGGATATTAAACTGTAAGAGAGGGAGCCAAGATCTGGACCCAGGCAGTGTGGCTTCAAAGTCCATGCTTCTAATCACATTGTGTATTGCCAGCAAGCACGCAGGGAAAAGAACCAATTGCTTGAAGATGGGAGTGACTTTACTCCCTTGTCAGTAGCCTGATAAAAGGCTCCAACAAATCCCAAATAGAGGTCATTGGGGAGAAATACATCAACAGGGGGTGACTATTTATTCAAAAGGATAGATCCAACAATATAGCGTAGAAAAAGTGAGACTTTCTGTTACAACAAATGCTCAAATAGTTTGACTCTCTTTGGCTTAAGGTTAAATATCCAACCCCACTGAAAGGTTCAGTAAGAGTCTGTTAAGTAATAAGTCGCAAAGGTCCCAGATTCCTTTCACACTTCATTAGGTCTCTTATGAAACCTTGCATTAATGATTGGGCAAAATCTGAGAAGATCATCACATGGAAGAAAACAGAGTTTTGTGGAGTATGTGCATCTGATGTAGAAAGTCAAAAAGTCAAAAGGACAGAGTGTTTTTCAAAAGCTTAAAAAGCAGATGTTCCACAGTTATATTTTAACACTGTCAGAAAATAAGGAATCAAGAAAACAGGGGAAGAGAATGCATTGTCCAATTGGGTATGAGTAAAGGATAAAGAATCTTGCTTATTACAAAAGATTTTAAAATGTGGAATAAAACTAAATAGTAGCAATACAGTAGTCCCCCTTTAACCATGGTTTCACTTTCTGCTGTTTCAATGACAAGGGGTCTACCTCCCGCGGTCCAAAAATATTAAATTGAAAATTGCAGAAGAATTCACAAGTTTTAAATTGCACACTGTTCTGGACAGCGTGATGAATTCTCAAGTGGTCCTGCACCAGATGTGAAGCATCCTTTGTCCAGCACATCCACGCTGTGTACACCCACCATTGGTCACTAGTAAGCATCTTGGTTACCAGCCTGACCATTGGAGTGTCCAGTGCTAGTGTTCCTTTAAACCTTATTATACTTAATAATGGCCCTAAGAGGCAAGGGAGTGATGCTGGCAATATGAATATGCCAAAGAGAAGCTTTTACTTAAAATGCTTCCTTTAAGTCAGGGGTGGGGAATGTCTGGCTTGCTGGTCACATAAGATCCGAGAAATCATTTGGTCTGGCCCTGCCAAGGCATTAGGGATGAGTTAATTAAATCTTTGACCAAATATAGCAGGCTTTTTTATTTTTCTAGCAAGGTTTTTTTAATTAACAAAACAATATTTTCCAAGATAGTTCATTCCTCAACATAAACTTATGGAAACTACTAGAGGCCTGGTGCACGAAAATTCATGCACTGCGGGGGAGGGTCCCTCAGTCTGGCCTGCGCCCTCTCCCAGTCTGGGAGCCCTCAGGGGATGTCCAACTGATGGCTTAGGCCCGCTCCCTATTGGGAGCGGGCCTAAGCCTCAGTCTGGCCTCCCTCTGCAGGAGGCAATCAGGCAGACTGGTCATGGGATATGAGCAGCCGGCCCCGCCTCCCCCAATCGCCCTTCTGCTGCTGCTGGTTGCCAATGCCCCCAGATAGCCATCCCCTCCCTCTGCCCACTGGCACGTGCCTTGGCTGGCCTGGCGCTGCCTGCTCACCGGTCCCGCACCCCCTGCCCCACTGCAGACCAATTGTTCTGCTGTTCAGTCGATTTGCATATTATGCTTTTATTATATAGGATAGGATAATGACACAGCTTATGAGTTAATGTAGGCTAATTTTTAAATTGATAATTTTATATGGCCCTTAAATGATGTTATAAATACCCAAATGACCCTTGGCAGGAAAAGATTCCCCACCCCTGCTTTAAGTGAAAGGGTTGGCACAGTACAGTAAGCTATTTTGAAAAAGAGAGAGATGGACCACATTTGCATAACATTTATTATAGTATATTGTTATAATCATTCTATTTTATTATTTGGTATTGTGTTAATCTCTTACCGTGCCTTATTTATCATAGGTATATATGTGTGGTAGACAGACAGACTTGGGCAGAGCAAGGATGGGCCAGGTATAGAACATCACCAGGATAGAAAGCCCCAGGTACCAAGCAAAGGACAACTGTAGGGCAGGACTTCATCCCCAGGTGACCTTTCCTCCCCTAGCATATCACTGGAAGCTCATGCCATTTAGACCCCCTGACCTTTCCTCCCTAAAGATAACTTCTACCCCTCTGTTGTATTTCAGCTCTAGGCCCAGAAACCAGCAAAACCAGACAAGCAACACTAAGGCTGACCTCAGGACCAGGTGCATTAGATAATGACCCCCTGCCCTGGCTCTGACCAAACAGTGGAAACCTAGACCCTGAAAGAACACACCTGGAAAGCTGCTGAATATTGTATTGAGATCTTCCCCTGGGACCTCCCCTAAAATCTCCACCTTAAAACCCTTAGGACGGAGGACCCAGTGTGCTCTCCTTCTTGGGAGCATGCAGGTGCGTATCCCTTTCCCCCACCTAGCCCCCCCTCCCCCACCCCAGGTGAGCCACCATTTCTTCCTCACTTCCAAGGGCCCTTTCCTTTACCTCTATAATTTTTTTTCCTAAGCCCATTTCTTCTACACATTATTTCTACCTCTGTGATTTTCTAAGTAAATGTTCACTTATAGTTTGAGTCTTGATTCTGAATTCTTTCCTAACCAGAACTCAAGTATTGAGGTTGCTGAACCCAGGTCCAGTCTGATCCCACCAGTGTGGTGCTGTTTCTGAGGACAACAACATATGTATTAAAAAAACAACAAAAAACAAACCAAGAATATATATAGGTTCAGTACTATTCGAGGTTTCAGGTATCCACTGAGGGTCTTAGAACATATTCCCCACAGGTAAGGGGGGACTAATATACTAAAATACAGCCACAGGGTCTTGAATAAAACATTATTGTGAAAAAAAGTTGAGCTCTACAGATTGCTTTTTACCAAACTTGTCTTATTATTATTTGTCTTTGAAGGCCCAAGACCTGGTTCTGCCACTGCCTAGTAATGCTCTCAAGCTTGCGTATTTCTTCCAAGATTCAGTTTCTTCATCTATAACATGGAAATAACAAACACTTACCTTCTACAATTACTGTGAGCCTTCCATTAAATGACATACTGACACCTACACACAGATGAAATGTGTTTATAATATGTAAAAATTATTGATATATCCTATGAAAAGATTATTGTATATTAAACTTTGTGTGTTAAAATAGAACCATATAAAATGTCACATAGGCATGCAGCCTTAAAAAATCAACTTCATCCATAATTACACCCACAAATTTTAGTCAGTTTACCACATAACAATTGTGTTAAAAATCAGAAAGTCTTATGACTCAGTAGTGTAGATTTTGGAGGGAAAAATTCAATTTATGGGAATGCTTTATAAATTGTAAAGTACTAAACAATACTAACTGTGTTTTCATTGTACTATCATCCGGTTGGCTTCTAGAAGAACTGGAGATGTCATCAAATTAAAATCACTCAACACATTAAACTACAAATTTTTATTCACAGGAATTCAATATGAAATTTACTTATAAAGGGAAGTCAACTTTCTAAGAAGTTACAACAACATAAATAATAGACATTAAGTCAACAAAGATAACAAACAAAATTTTTAGAATTGTTCCCACAATTTCATCTTCCAGACTTGTGGGGGTAGTAGTAGAAATTAATATCCAGTTTTTAGATGTCATATCCAGAATGATCCTGCTTCCTAGAGGAAAAAAGAGAGAGGTAGCCTCAAATGAACACATTTATAATTCTGATTTTTTAAAAAACTAAGTCTAATATTTGCACTGTAAAAAAATAGTGATGAGGAATCATCTTTTAGGCAAGACTCGGCGTATTTGTAACCACCCAAAGAACTAAAATGTTTTACTCCTTAATGAATTAAAATATTTTTCATGCACTCATTTTGGCTACTTTATGTCATAATCATAGATTTTTCTATATCCCAAACTTGCCTCTCTTTCTCAAAGAAACAGCTCAACCACTTTGTAACATATATAAATGTCTAATCCCTCCTATATACATAAAACTAATATTGTATGTCAACTATAATTGAAAAGTAAATGTTTAAAAAAGAAACTAGCCCAGCCCGTGTGGCTCAGTAGTTGAGCATGGACCTATGAACCAGGAGGTCACAGTTTGATTCCCAGTCAGAGCATATGCCTGGGTTGCAGGCTCAATCCCAGTGAAAGGTGTGCAGGAGGCAGCCAATCAATGATTCTCTCTCATCATTGAAGTTTCTATCTCACTCTCCCTCTCCCTTCCTCTCTGAAATCAATAAAAATATATTTAATTTTTAAAAAGAAACTAAACAGCTCAAGGAACTATCAAAATAACTTCTTTTTTATGTTATCAGTATTTATAAAGTCTTATCTGCTAAGACATTTACATTATTTTACAATGGTATCGGTGAAACTGTCATTCTTCCAACCCATAATATAGTAGGTATTACAAGGAAATGAAAATTTGAAAACATGGAAAAAGGCAGGTAAAAACATTTCTTTTTAGTTAAAAAAAAATGAAACACCAAGCTCTGGCCAGTGTTGCTCAGTAGTTGGACCATCCGATGAGAACCAAAAGGTCTCAGTTTCAATTCCCAAAAGTATGCACCTGAGTTGCAGGTTCTACCTCTACCGTGGGTAGGGCGCAGTCAGGACATGTGCGGGAAGCAGCCTATCAATTGTCTCTTTCACATTGATGTCTTTCTCTCTCTCTGTCTCTCTCTCTTTCATCCTCCCTCCCTCCCTTCCACTCTCTTTAGAAAATCAATGGAAAAAATATCCTCAGGTGAGGATTAACAAAATAAAAAATAAAACAACACAAGGTCTTTTTTTTTTTAATATATATTTTTAAAATATATTTTATTGATTTTTCACAGAGAGGAAGGGAGAGAGATAGAAAGTTAGAAACATCGATGAGAGAGAAACATCGATCAGCTGCCTCCTGCACATCTCCCTCTGGGGATGGGCCCGCAACCCAGGTACATGCCCTTGACCGGAATCGAACCTGGGACCTTTCAGTCTGCAGGCCGACACTCTATCCACTGAGCCAAACCGGTTTCGGCAAGGTCTTTTTCATTATCTTGATTTTTTTCCCCTCAAGATCCTCTGACTCATATTCTGGTCATTTAATATGATATCAATCACTTAATTTCCTCCACATTTCAGTGTTAATCAAACAGTTTAAAAATAGCTGGAATTTTAAAAAGTATAATAGAATTTGTAAAAGTGTTAATTTGTGGTCGGGTTAACATACTGTTGGAGCATTTTACCAAATGTCAGTCAGGTAGGGAGGTTAGGGTTAAGGTTAGGGTTAGGGTTAGGGTTAGGGTTAGGGTTAGGGTTAGGGTTAACTCCTTTTTCAGGAATGCAAGGTCAAATAAGGATTTTGCAGATGCTTACATCAAAGTTTCTTATAGACACTCAACTTGAAATGAACATCAGTACTCTTAAAAAGTGGCAAGTTTGGGTTAGTGCTATTTTCACTCAAAAACAAAAATGCAGGTTGAGTTTTAAGAGAGGAGAAAAAGAGGGGAAGGTAGATGAGATTTATGCAAGTGTCATTATCTCCCACTTTTAGCAATCTTGATTAATTTCTGTAATAAATAGCCTCATTCCTAAAGGAAGAAATAATGTGCCTCAAATTACACAGCAATGACTAGCAAAGTGAACACCTAGAAGTTCCCCCACATTCAACATTTTGCCTATGCTACGGGAAGAATAACACACGGCTTAAAGTGGCTTTCTCTCCTATAAACTCAGCCTCCAGACTGTTTCCTTTGTTTGTGCCCTGAAGGGTACCTTCAATTTCCTCCAACAACAGTAGGAGAGGGACTCAAATAGGAAGTGAGGGAAAGACGAAACAACTGGTAAAGACTGAAAAGTAGAAATCCATTTCTCACCTCACTCAATCCCAGGTTGTGGCAGATAACACGGCTCTTTGGTTTCCTCTCTGTCTGCTCTTGCTAGAACAAAGTGCATTCAGCGCAGGTGGTCTCTTAGCAACCTTGGATCCTGGGTCAAAGCACATTAAAAGGTTTTATTGGATCGTGAGCTAGTGTATGAAGCTGAGGGGCGGGGTGCCTGCATAGAGAAACTCTAAAATTACTCTCAGAGAAGTCAGGAAGATGTTGAAGGGTGGACTTTTGAAAATATGACCCTTTAATTTCATTTTATCACACAATTGGGTAGCTAAAAACTGCACCTTTAACAGAAGAGTTAAATTGAATTCTAGGATTTTCCTGGCAGGGCAAACATTCATGATACTTTTTAAAACTACAGTTCTTCCGGAGGTGGGGGGTGGAGAGAATGGGAGAAATGTTGTATAGTGTACATACTTGTAACTAGTAGATAAATACATCCTGAAGACCTAATACATAGCACAGTGATTATAGGCCAAACAAAAAAAAAATACAACACTATTATGAACATTAAACCAAAGGAGACTTGATTTAGTTATTCCCAACTCTAGAAGAAATGACAATTACGTGATCCAACAGAGATGTTGGATAATGCTTGTATGGCAATTATATTACAATATAAATGTATCAAGTACAATGTTGCATGTTAAATATAACTCAATAAAAAAAATTCCTAAAATTACTTAAAATATTTTTGCTTTAATATCTACCATAACAACAAACGTCTTTGCCTACGTTACAGAACATAACTCAGGAAATTGTCTGCTATAAATTCTATAAGTTTTAAGATTTTTATGGGTAAATTAGAAAGTGGAGGAGTGAATTTACTACAAAAAACCAGGCCATGAAATTCAGTCACAAATGGAATATTTTTTTGTCTAATAAAATGATTATTATATGAAATAATAGAAGCACAGCTTAGAAAATTGTTAAAATATTTAAAGATGATTAAACCAATACCTATGACCCCCCAGCACAATCTTAGGTATGTACCCTGAAGAAATGTATGGCTATCCATACCAGGAAACATATCCAAACATTATTTATAATATCTTCACCCCAAATCTCATTAGTAGATGATAGATAGATTCATATAATGGATTTTTTAAAACAATAATGAGCTACAGCTACATACAAAAACAGAGTTGCTTTTTAAAAGCATAATTTGAAAATTTTTAAAAGCTGGGCCTAAAATAAAATACACTTGAAAATTTTTAAAAGCTGGGCCTAAAATAAAATACACAGTGTAAGTATAATCATGTAAAGCAGAAAAACAGAATTAAAAGTACATGGTTTCAGAAACAAAATAAGAGAACAAACTGATAGTTTCCAGAGTGGAGAGGTGCAGGGAGATAGGCAGAAAAGGAGAAGGCGATTTAAAAGTACAAACTTCCGCCCTACCTGGTTTGGCTCAGTGGAAAGAGCGTCGGCATGTGGACTGAAGGGTCCCGGGTTCGATTCTGGTCAAGGGCATGCATGTACCTTGGTTGCGGGCATATCCCCAGTGGGGGGTGTGCAGGAGGCAGCTTATCGATGTTTCTCTCTGATCGATGTCTCGAACTCTCTATCCCTCTCTCCCTTCCTCTTTGTAAAAAAAAAATTAATAAAATATATTTAAAAAAATAAAAGTACAAACTTCCAATTATAAAATAAGTCATGGGAGCATAATGTATAAGGAATGTAGTCATTAATATTGTAATCACTATGTACAGTGACAGGTGTTACTAGATTTATTGTGATGATTACTCTGTAAGGTACATAAAGGTTGACTCACATCTGAAACTAATACAATAGTATATGTGAATTATAATGAAAACTTTTTAAATTAAAAAAAAATGCAGTTAAGTGCTGCTTATATGGGTGGCAACAGTGTAGTGGCAAATTTGTCCAGAAAAGCAAGGCATTGGCTACCACAAATTCAGGATGGTGATGGTAAGTGAAGGGAAAGGCAAAGATGGGGACTTCCAGCAATGGTTCATTTCTTGTCCTGGGTGTGGTTACATTGGCAATCACTTTTTAACTACTTATTCTACTCTAAATAAAAGTTTTATTTTCTGTATGTATGTGAGACTTCACAATAGAAATATTTAAAAAATAAAACAGAAATAACCTACAAATGTGAATGGTGGTCATAACAGTCAAGTTAGGGTGGAATGACTGTGATTTTTTTTTTCTGTTTTTGCTTTTTTCATTTCTCATATTTTTCATTTAAAATAATGTTGCTTAGCTCTGGTCAGTGTGCTCAGCGGTTAGAGTGTGGGCCTGTGCATCAAAGAGTGGCAGGTTGGATTCCCCATCAAGGGTAGTATGTGGGTTTTGGGTTCGCTCCCCACTCCTGGTCTGGGTGCATGGGAAGGGCAACCAGTCAATGTGTCTCTCTCATCTCTCTCTCTTTTCCCTCCCTCCCTTCCACTCTATCTGAAAAGCAATGGAAAAAAAAATATCCTCAGGTGAAGATTAACAACAAAATAATAAATAAAACAATGTTGCTTATATAACTTTAGAAAACTAAAGAAATTAATCTTCTTTCTTCCTTATATATTTAAAAGTAATATAACCTGATTTTATTTTTGTCAAACCAGTCATTTAACACATGATGATATCCTGGTCTTCTGTAATAAATGCACTCTTTTGCTAAACAACATGTTCTTGTCTCATTCAAAATACTCATGAGAAACAGGAATGTGTTTAATTCCTGTTTGGTTCTTCTCCATGATGTCAGATCTGTTTATAGATCTAAATCATTGGAAGGGCACAAATTAGTATCATCACAAGTTCACAAACACACTCAGATTCTACTGTGGGTCAAGTGAAGAGGATCTCAGTACGTCGATTTACATTAGCTAGAAGCTTAGTAACCAAGTGTTTCTTCTCTGAGATTGCAGGGGCATTCTTTTGGGAGAAAACTATTTAACAGCAGCATATTTTAGGGAACAATTTTGTTATTGAATAAAACATACACCAAAAATATAAATAAATTTCAAACAAGTGAAGTATCCTAGAACATATATAGTGTGACTAGCTCAAGACCTCGGTCTTATCTTGAATCACAGTATTTAAAAATTACAGTTAAAATATAATATCACCTCCAATTTCTAATATAAGACATTGTAGGTTGTTTTGGGCCAGATATATTTCATAATTTCAGATGATTGCAAATAATTTCCCTTCCCATTTGTATGCCTCTACCTACCTTTTTTCTCTCCTATTTCCAGAAGATACTGGGAATACATTTATTATTTTATAGAATGTTGTACTGAAAATAAAATGAGTACTCTTTTATCTAGTTTTTAAAACTTATCTTTATTTTTTCCTTTTGATTCCATCAAGATTCCAAATAATCTAATTCAAATTGAACTGTTCATTGTTTATTGAATGGTTGAAGAGTGGTATCCCACAAAGTAAGTTAGACAGAGAGTAGCGGCAACCTTTGGTCTCTGGGAGTTAAACTTCATTGTATTCTCTGTTCTTCACCCTGACATCACCTTGTAGGGTCTTGATTAAAACCTTTACAATCATATTTTTTTAAAATATATTTTATTGATTTTTTACAGAGAGGAAGGGAGAGAGATAGAGAGCTAGAAACATCGATGAGAGAGACATCGATCAGCTGCCTCCTGCACATCTCCTACTGGGGATGTGCCCGCAACCCAGGTACATGCCCTTGACTGGAATCGAACCTGGGACCTTTCAGTCTGCAAGCCGACGCTCTATCCACTGAGCCAAACCGGTTTTGGCTACAATCATATTTTTATATAAAATAGGGTTTCTAAAATCAACTCTGACTCCTGAAACCATAAGAAGAATGTGTTGGGGCCCAGCCTGCATGGCTCAGAGGTTAAGCATCTACCTATGAACCAGGAGGTCATGGTTCTATTCCTGGTCAGGGCATATGCCCTGGTTGCAGGCTCAATCCCCACTCAGGGGTGTGCAGGAGGCAGCTGATCAATGATTCCCTCTCATCACTGATGTTTCTATCTTTCTCTTCCTCTCTAATATATATATATATATATATATTTTCTTTCTTTCTTTCTTTCTTTCTTTCTTTCTTTCTTTCTTTCTTTCTTTCAAGAAGAAGAGTGTGTTAATTAAATGGCTAGGTCCTCCAGCAAAAACAAAACAATGCAAAACAACAATCTCATCTATTATATAAAACTAGAGGCCCAGTGCACCAATTTGTGCACAGGTAGGGTCCAGGAGAGGGGCCGCGGGCGGTTGGCCGGCGGCCCTGCCCCCAATCGGGGTGGTGGGGGCTGATTGGAGGTGGGTCTGGCCAGGGGGAGAGGTTGTGGGAGGGCTCCAGGGCGTGCCCCCTGGTGGTCAGTGCATGTCATAGCAAGTGGTTGAGCAACCTTAGCATATCATTAGCATATTATGCTTTGATTGGTTGAATGGACAACCGGACACTTAGCATATTAGGCTTTTATTATATAGCATTATTCCTACTAATTATTGCCACTAAGACAGTGGTTCTCAACCTTCTGGCCCTTTAAATACAGTTCTTCATGTTGTGACCCAACCAAAAAATTATTTTTGTTGCTACTTCATAACTGTAACGTTGCTACTGTTATGAATCATAATGTAAATATCTGATATGCCGGATGGTCTTAGGTGACCCCTGTGAAAGGGCCATTCAAGCGCGAAAGGGGTCGCGACCCACGGGTTGAGAACCACTGCACTAAGACATCACCCCTTTCTCAAAGTCTCTTCTATTATTCCCCATATTAAGTGTGGATTCTTGGTCAAGACAAAAAACAGAACATACTTTGTAAAGTCTTTTTCACTAAAAGAAAAACACTTTTCATTGGATTCAAGTTTATAATCTTAAACATGAGTCACATTTCAAAAATATTTTCCTTTTTGACAAAAATGCGCTTATCCTACTTGTTTCCATTAATATCTAATAGTCAAGATAATATTGACAGAAGTTCCCCAGAGACATATGTTTAAAAAAATGACACATAATTGAAATCTGTCCATCTTTGCTTAACAGGTCCCTTAAGTATAATAATGACTCTTTGTTGAGGCCATGTGCCAGGCCATGCTATGCTCTATCAGGACATGGAGCAGCCACCCAGGCTACTCATTATCCAAGTTGGAGCCTGGATACTACTAACTTCTCCAGTCCCCAGATGCCACCCATTTTCAACTACACGGATTTATTAATGTTTTCCAATTAAAAGTCCCGTTTTAAAAGATCTGTATTCCAATGGAAACTGACTGTACTGAAATGGAAATATCCACATGTAATTATTAACGGCCACTCTCTTTCTTTGATCTTGGCTCTTTGCAAAAGTGAACCAGTGGTTGAACAGTGGGGTGGACAGTCTTGCAGTTACTCTCTGGGCCTGATGACCCTGGTTTTGCCAGAATATCTTTACAACAGCTGTTGTCAGATTATTCACGTCAAAACAATCTGTTCTTTGTAAATGGAACATCCACAAACCACCACTAGCAACCAGGGTAGCTGAAAGTACAGTTTTTCTTTTTAATCTATTTTTCACCAGCTTTTACTACCTGTGATTTCATTCTTGTTTATTGATTAGTTCGTTACCTTCCCACTGATCATCTTATAACTGACAAGTTTCTCCCCTTGACCTCCTTATCATTAGCTGGACAGAGAAATAACAAGAATGCTTTTAGGACATGGTGGTTGAGAGATGGGTCTGGAATTAGATGGATAGGGCTTGACTCAGATCTGCCACTTGCCCTGAGACCTTGGACAAGTTACATTAACTCTTCGTGCCTCAACAGGTCTATAAAATGGGGCGATAATAACAGTACCTACTTCTTAGGGTAGTGTGAGAATTAAATAAGATAATAGTGGTGCCTAACACATAAACACTGAATACGAGATGGTGACTATTATTATTCATCGTCATTTAGCACATTACCTTGTAGATGGTACCCTTTGAATGAACCATGCTTTTCAGGTACTTTTAAGCACCTAAACATGCAAAATTATCAAACACCTACTTATCCTTTGAAACCCAATGTTACCTCCTCTGTGATCCATCCTAACTTCCTCAGGTAGAATTTATTGCTCACTTGTCTGTAACATTTTGTAGCTCATGATACTGTATTGTGGTTGCTTGCATGTACCACCCCATAGGTAGTTGCTGTCTTCCTCCTAGGAAGTGAGGAAGGCTTTACCCATCCTGGACCCCAGTACCTTATAATAACTGCATGGAAAGTAGAAGCTTTCTTGGAAAACTGGAAGTGCATGTTGTTCAAATTATCATTACAGCAAGAAAAACACATATAAGAGTGAGAAAAAGTAGGTTTACAGCTGTTAATATGCAAAACGGAGTTTATTCTTGTATTGTTATTTATTATTGTATAGTTTGTCATTATTATTAGTTATTTCATATCCTTACTTATGATTTATTTTTTATGTAATGATGGCTGGTAATTCAACCTACTTTAGCCCACCCCTGTATATTAAGTCTACTTTTCCCAGCAAATATTTTAAAAATAAAATCTCAAAGTTGGGTGTTTTCAATTTGTCTCCATATGGGAAAGGTCTCTTTCCCATAAAAGTTATATTCAATAAAGTATCTTTTAGAAACTTCGGAATCATATGGTAATTATGTCTTGTTGATGTTTTCACTTCTGTGGGGTTTTTTTCTTCTTCTTCTTGTAATTAGGAAACCAAGTCAAGTTGTTGGAAGGCAACAAAAATTTGGCACTGGCCCTATGGGTTTTAGGATAGGAGTGTCCTGTTGGGATGGCTACCGTTTCTATGGTATAATGAAGATTTGTCCCCTTAAGACTCCTGAAATGGGTGCTGTGTGGCAAGGCAGGAGACATGAACTCCTGAAATTTGAGTCATTCGGAACTTAAATGAAAAGTTGGGCCTTTTTAACAGTAAATGGATTTTGTTTGTTCTGTAAATTTCTAAAATTTGAGTTCAAGTTGCATTTTCTGAACTAATTAAGCTTCATTTGATTCTCCCAAAGCTGAGTTGTGTGAGAAAGGAAGTGTAATGTACATCTGAAAAATTAATTCATCAATCATATGTGCCTTGCATGAGAGAAAGCTTGATTGAGAATCATAATAAATGGCATGTGGCTTTCTACTTAAATGATTGCAGGCATGATTATTGTACCTTGTTTCCTAATTAAAATAGGACTTCAAGGAAATTTTTCTCTTCCCAGCTAAAAATAAAACCAACAGTGGTGAAGGGTCTGAAATATTACAGAAATGTTGGCACTGGAAAAGACATGTGAAATTCTGTAAACTTCTCATGTGACAAATGAGAAGTACGAGGTCACAGTTACTTTCCTTCAGAGCTACTAACATAACTGCCTCAGCAATTTTTCAAAATTTCTGATAAATTGGATTCTGCGTTTCATGAGATGTAACTATTTGGAGATAGTCTACCTTCATCACCTCCCAACTTCTTTGACTCAGGCCAAGGTGAGACCAAAGAATCCAGAATAAAGATGGTCACAAGTGAAAACTAGAGAACTTGACCGGGCAGACTCATTAGGCACAGAACTTGACAAATTGGACTTCAACTGAAAACAACTTGGGCTTTGTCACACATGGTCAGTGGAGTGGGGAGCGGGCAAAGGTCTTGGGGCCAGATGGAACTGGTTTTAGATCCTGGCTCTGGCTGGTATTAGCTGTGTAGCCTTGGACTAGGCATTTCACCCCACCAGCTACCCCATCTGGAGAACAGAGATAATGCCAGTCTTCCAGGGGGTTGAAAGGATTTTATTCATAACTATAGTTAAGAAGGGCCTACACATACTTTGACTCTAATCTCATAAAACCTTATGAGGTGAGTTAGTAACACTCCTATTTCCAGAGAGATTAGGTAATAAGATCACACACCAGGGATAACCAGGGATTTGAATGGAGGTCTGTTTGGCTCTAAAGCCTTAGCCTCTGCAGTATCGCAGGACTGGAAAAAGGTAAAACAAGAGCCCAGCATGCCTGACATGGGATAAAATAGTGGTTGGTATGAAGAAGCAGCAGAATCAGAAAGATGGCAGCTCAAGTACAGTTCAGAGAGGTGAGTGATCAGATGGACAAGAGGAAAATCTGGTACTCCAGACGGACAGGGGGCCCCACACCTGGGTGGAAGCCCTCTACTTCTTTTCTCTTCAACTGCACCTCCCATGCCTTCTTTCTATGCCAACACCTATCCAGTCTGGGCCTTTCTGAGCCATCTACAACCATGTCTCCAATGTTTTAAGTAACTATTTTAACCCTAAAATGAACTATTTTTCTACACATGAACAAACATCTCTCAACCATCCACTACCAAGACTCTGAAGGCTGAGATTTCCCGCGACCACATTCCTGCCCCAACAGGAGATTGGACATTGCCCCTAAGAAGACATAAATTATTCAGCTACAGGCACTTAACATTAAGAAATATTCTAGAACCAAGAGAATCAAAATGTTTTCAAACTTCTCCCTGCCAAGTTCCCCAACCCTCCCCATGAATGACAGCTGTAGTGGACTCTTGCAAGGTCAGTGCGCTGCCCAGGCCCTGGCTGGGGCCCTGTCCCCGCAGGCTTCAGCAGGAAACCCCAACACAGCAGTGCCATCCAAGCCCCAGCCTCTGTGGAATGAGAAGTGGGACGGGGCGGGGCGGGCGGGGGGGGGGGGGAGTTGTTTTTTGTCTTCAGGATTCATACATCCAAACAAGTGTCATCACAGGTTTGGGGTTGGTGAGTGGAGGACAGGAGAGAATCTCTGGACCTGTTTGAGTTCTAAAAAGCGTTTGCCAAAATCTCTTAAGCTTTCATCTTGGCCAGCAACATACACTCCTCTGCATAAACACATTGGTAGTGATTTTTTATTCATGGAGGTACAGGCGTGATATCTGATGCTAGCTAAATGTTCGTTGGAGTCCAATTTAGCTGAGAGGATAGGTGACTAGGTTGGGGAACCCAATTTCCAGTTAATGAAAGTCTGTGACTTCTTTTTAGGCAGAGTTATTTTTCCAGCATTTAGCATAGAACTCGGAACAAAATAGGTGCTCAATTTAAAACAATGTGGGGTGGGGAGGATAAGGTATGACTTTAAGGTGCCTTTTTTCTGTGCCTTACAAGCTCATTACTTAGGAGGTGAGCCCAAGTAAATCACTGAGTCGTTTTCCAAGAATGTACAGCCTTCCAAGGGGAAGTCTGAGCAAAAATGTTCGTTTCTGGTAAATAAGTTTTGGGTGGGAAGGCCCCTGTGGAATACTGACACTATCCTGTCCGTACTCCTCATGTATCATGGAACAAGCTCACTCTGATTTGTATCATGAAATGTTTTCTATCGTCTACAGTTAGAGCTTATTGGCCCATTGCTATGTTAGCATTGT
Source organism: Myotis daubentonii (assembly GCF_963259705.1). Taxonomy (NCBI): domain Eukaryota; kingdom Metazoa; phylum Chordata; class Mammalia; order Chiroptera; family Vespertilionidae; genus Myotis; species Myotis daubentonii. The sequence goes on along the minus strand of NC_081852.1, from coordinate 30,293,854 downwards.
GTTTTGCACACTGTAGGAATTAAATAAAAGATTGCGGAAGGAAAGCTTATAGAGGAAAACAAAAACTCCCCCTATCTCCTGAGTTACAGGGTGACACTTAGGCAAGTGGGTATTCCCGGAGACAACCCTCCTTTCTGTCTCATCCAGACTTAGAATCAAATCTAGCAAGGTGGCCAACCAGTCCTTTGTAACCATAACCAAGAGACAAATTTTGGAATGGTGATTAGAGTTGAGCAGGTAAGTTTATCAAACAGTAGCTTATGCTTTGAAATTGTTGTGCAAGGTTACCCATCATCGCTGATCTTAGCTGTAGCCTAATGTTCTGACTGCTAATCATACACCACCCTTTGAGGCTCCCGTCCTCAGCATTCACACAGCCTACACCATCCTAAAGATGAAGTTACTAAAAGCAGTAAAAGCTAATTATTGTCTCTACTAGAGGCCTGGTGCACGAAAATCGTGCACAGATAGGGTCCCTAGGCCTAGCCAGTGATCAGGGCTGATCTGTGGGGCAACTGGCGGGGCGATCGGTGGGTGGGAGGAGCCTTCCACTGGCACTCGCCTTGGCTGGCCTAGGGCCTTCGGGCTGGTAGTAGCTCCTGTGTTGAGCGTATGCCCCCTGGTGGTCAGTGCGCGTCATAGCGACTGGTTGTTCTGCTGTTCAGTCAATTTGCATATTAGGCTTTTATTATATAGGATAGCTTAGATTAATGTGTCCCATCAAATACCACATGGAAGGTTCTAGGTTTAAATTTGAAACAAATGAGATGGCTGAGAAAATTCAGGTCATGGATTTATTGGGGTGACCACTTCATAAGTCATATAAATGTCTCGTCATGGGGTTGCCCATCTGAAATTAATATAATAGTGTATATCAACTGTAAATTTAAAAAGAATAAAAAATTTAATTGAAAAAAGAAGAATCAGAAAAAATTCAAATGGGGGATTTCCTAAATAATGTTACCATACTTGGCCACTTACTTTCATTATGAGTAAACCCCACTACTCTGTAAAACAGGTGATGACTGTTATTTTACAAACAAGGAAATGAGGCTCAGAGAGGCTGACTTCTTGGGTAAGGTCACACTATCTGTGAATGGTCCAAGCTGGGGCTCAGTACCAGGCGGGCATCTGCCTCCTTCCAGTTTACTGTAATGCCTCCCTTATACATTCGATCTAGGCTCCTGACGCACATTTCAAGGGAACTGAACACAAGTAACCAAAGCCGAAAGCTGTATTGGTTTGTAGTCCTGCAGAAGGACCGGAGAGTCAGGTTTCATCTCTGCCCATGAGGACCGAGCTGGGCACCGGCCGTTCTGGGCAGCGGGGGCCTCCTTTCCAGACAGAAAACACAGTGACCTACTTTGCAGGGCTCTCCGAAGCAACCGTTAAGAACGGCCTCAAAGACAAAGCCTTTGGCTAAAATAACAAGAAGGCGTTGAACCCGTGGCACAAGACAGGTGCCCTCTCTGATCCAAATCTCACACATGGAAAAATGACAAGACCCACGTCTCCTGTCCAACACTCCCGTGTGATACTTTCCACGTGTGAAATTTCTCTTTGAAATCAGGGAGGTGCCCTGTTTGAAGAGGAAACACGGGGGAGACAGGAATATCAAGCATAGCCACAGGCTGGTTCAAGTCATTTAAATACCATTAATCCCTTGCGTCTCCTCCTGCCTTCATTTAGCTAGAAGGAAATGGAAAGACTAGAATTCTAATTCATTAATTTATCTACTATTGTGCTTTATAAAAGTTGGAGAGATGCTGAAATGCAGGGAGGGGAAATAAGCTTCATGAATCTAAGTTTGAACTTACTATATTCTCTCTCTGCCAGAAACAGAAAAGTTAGACTAAACTTTCCTCCTATATCAACATTTTAAAATGCTACATTTTTAAAAACAACAACAACAACAAAACTTACTGTTCAGGGGTTAGGGAGCGAAGTCCAAAGTTGAGGAGATGATCGCTCTCTTTTGTGAAAAACACCATATGCTCTTAGGTGGCTCAGGAGAGTCACTGGGCTGTTATTAATAACTGGCCTAGAGCTTTATGAAGAAACATGAGCCAGGCCATTACGGGAGGAGGCAAGTGGGAAGGAATTGACAGACACAGGTGGGATAAATTATGACAAAACTATACTTAGGCCCACTCGGGAGCTCAAATACCCCATGAGGAGGGGGTCAGCCCTTTCACAATCACTAGAGCCTATGTCAGTGATGGCGAACCTTTTGAGCTCGGCGTGTCAGCATTTTGAAAAACCCTAACTTAACTCTGGTGCCGTGTCACATATAGAAATTTTTTGATATTTGAAACCATAGTAAAACAAAGACTTATATTTTTGATATTTATTTTATATATTTAAATGTCATCTAACAAAGAAAAATCAACCCAAAAAATGAGTTCGCGTGTCACCTCTGACACGCATGTGATAGGTTCGCCATCACTGGCCTATGTCAAACACTCTTTAAAAAAAAAATATATATATATATATTTTATTTTATTGATTTTTTACAGAGAGGAAGAGAGAGGGATAGAGAGTTGGAAACATCAATGAGAGAGAAACATCGATCAGCTGCCTCCTGCACACTCCCTACTGGGAATGTGCCCCCAACCAAGTTACATGCCCTTGACCGGAATCGAATCTGGGACCCTTTAGTCCCCAGGCCGACGCTCTATCCACTGAGCCAAACCGGTTAGGGCTCAAACACTCTTTAAGAATTCACCAACCAACTAACAAAAATATCCTGTTCAGCTCTCTTGTAAAATGATGTGACACATTTAATGTAATACTATCCTCTGTTCTTCTGAGAAAGGCTTTCTCAGGGACATACGGTTAACTTCTCAAATTTGTGTACTTTTTCCCCTCTTTTTATATTGACTTCCCCCATTTAAAAATATATATGAACCAATGAATTTTCAAGTGCCCATTATCAGTTTTTTTTTGAGATTTATTTACCTGTGAGCATATCGCCTCTCTCCCTTAGGGATCCCAAAACAATTCCTGGCAGTGTGTGTGTGCATGTGTGGGTTGTGTGTGTTGGGGGCAGGGAGGTGGGTCTTGGGAATCTACAGAAGCAAAGTCTGAAGAAGAGAGTGTAATCCTGACCAGGATTACTGGTTTGCAGAGGCTGTCCTCTCTTGAAAAGCCATATTTCAAAAAAGTCCAAGTCTATGCCTCCAACTACTCCCAGCAATTGACATCAAATTGTTTAGACTACTAACAGTGTGTCTTCAGATCTAAACTATATTAAACACTGGCTCTGTACAAAGTGTTGAAAGAAAACTGATAAGACATAAGTTACTGAAATATATAAAGATATAAATTGAAGTAAACAAATGCTCATCAAATTGCCGCATTCTTTAGGTTCTAGCTGCCTGTTGCCCTGGCTCAGGCCTGATAACTGTCCTTTTATCAAACTAAACCCTTTTTCAACTAACTGCTGGGGAGCCCCTCACTGCAAACCTCACACAATGGAGTGTTATTCTGCCTAAGTAATTGCCAAAAAGTAATAAATCAGCGACCACCAGTTTAATAGATGGGTGAGAGTGCTTAGAGTAGGAATAGAACCTACATTTTTTTAATACTCTGGTCAATTTAATATTTTTGAGTGTCCACTGAATATATGTATCTTTTTAGAACCTATCCACATACTATGGCAAAATATTTTGTTCATTGTATAACTCAAATAGAAATTTTTTAAAGATACAATTTAAGAATTTTATCTTGAGGCATAAACACTCAATTCTGCAGATGACTAGGGAGTAGTTCAGCACCACAGTCCACCACTTCTCAGCTATTGTGGGTTGAACTGTGTCCCTCAAAAATATTTGTGTACGTTTAACCTGTGAATGTGGCCTTTTTTGGGAATACCATGCGACAAAGGAAACAGATGCTAGAGTGATGTGACTCCTAGCCAAAGACTCTCAGGCAATTCTCAAAATGAGGCCCTCTGCTTGACTTCTTTTCCTTATATGTGATTCATAGAATCTCAGAAATTCCAAAGGACTTTAGTGGTCTCCTAACATTGCCCTTAACAGATGGGGAGAGAGGGACCCAGAGATTCCAGTGTTTGAGTTCTAGTCTGATGTCTACTGAAACCTCCTTGAGCCAGGCTGGGTGGACTTGACATCCTTAAGGAACTCAGCCAAGTGGGCAAGACAAGGAAATAGATGAACACACTCAACAATTTCCCCAAACCTATACCATGTCTTGGCACTGAGCTTGCAAATGCCATTTCTTCTGTCTAGCAAACTTTTCTTCCCTTAGTTCCTCACTGTGGATTTTTTTTTTCCATCAGTGAAATCCTAGTTTCAACATTACCTGCTCTGGGAGGGTTTCCCCGTACAATCTAGTATGGATTCCTTGATCCACATGTGTCCTCCCAGAGTGCACTTCGCTTATCTTTCCTGTAATGCTTTTTTGCCTCTTTTCCCCACATGAACATAAGATCCTGATGACCACTTCTAGACCTTGGTTTCCATTGTCTGTCCCATTCCTAACATAAAGCAGCCCCTCAGATATTTGGAGGTATGTGCAGAGCACAAGGGCAACAGGTGGGAAGACTGACTGATGACCGAGGTGATGCCAGGGCCAAGTTCAAAAGAGAGGTAGAAATTCACCAAGGAGTCAACAGGGAAAGGCATTCCAGGGAGAGCTCTTAACAGGAGCAACTATGGGAAGAGTTGGTGGGGTGGGGAGGGTAAACTGCATGTAGCTTGCTTTGCTGGAAGACAAAGAAACAAGGCAGAAATGGCCAGAGATAAAATTGAGATTAAGCAGGAATACATTAAAAAAAACACAACTTTAATGTTCTGTTTCATCCTTCCTAGCAGTTTAACTCCAACCAGGTTATTTAACCTCTCTCTATGCCTCAGTTTCCTCACTTGTAAACTGAAGATCTTAACAGTCATCCTCACATAAAGTTGTTGCAAGGATTGAGTTAACATGTGGGGAACATTTAAAAGAACAAGAGCAAGAACTAGGGAAGTGCTTGCTATTTTTATTATATTAAAGACTTCGTCCTATAGGCCAGCTGGGGGCTCATGCTTCTATTCTCAGCAGGGGCCCAATGTGGTCAGCTTTTCTTTACAAAGATTTGTGGGGTTGGGGTTAGTGGAGCAGGTCAGGGCAGAAAAGCAGCTGGGAACTATTTTCTACAACAGCCCAAGAGTGATAAGGACTGAAGTGACTTGGGACAGGAATGGAGGGGACGAGTAGGATTGAGCAGCCTTTAGCAGGCAAAATTGGCAGGATTTAGTGCCTGGCTAGAATTGGGTGGGAAGAGATTGCAAGCAGTTAAGGACGCCCCCCAGATTTCTGGTTTAGGAAATTTGGACGGGAAAGATACAGAAAGACAAGGAATATGTGAGCACTTTCTATGCATCAGACTCAGAGTTAGACTCCTAATGCCAAGAGACGCTGAGGAACTGGCCCAGGGCCACAGCGAATGAGCAAGTGGCCGAGGGAGACTTGAAACTCTGTCTCCAGTGGCCAAGTGGGTGCATTTTCCAACACACTCCATTGCAATCCAGGAAATGGGTCCTACCCAGGGGTAAAATTTCTGCCTTTCACATCACAGCTCTTAACTCATAAAGAGGATCAACAAGGAAAATTCAGGCACTGAGGGAAGGTGGGGGTGAGGGGGTTAGGGGGGCTTTTGAACTTTTAGGGCTTCCACACCCAAAATAATAACGTGTCTTACCTCAAGTCACCTCACATTGGCAAATTCCTTTTGTTCCATTTATTTTAATGTCAAAAGTGTTAAACAAACTTGAATACTTTGCCCCTCACACCCATTTTTGTTGCTGGAGGCAGATCTCTCAGGTTCATGTCTTACCTTTCTATTAAAAAGTATTGCAGTCTAACACTGCCATTGAGTATAAGAAATGAAGAGCAGAATCTCTGCCTCCAGCCCCAGCCTCACAGCTGAAGGTGGCGGAGGAAGCCTCGGTGGTTTTGGTCCCAAAGAAGCTGTGGTTGTGGGGGAGGTGCCAGTGGGAAGACCTGCCTCCGCATGGTCTTCGCAAGGACCAGTTCCCGAGGTCCAGGCCCCTACCGTCCTCTGAGAACTACATCGTAGACACTGAGGCGAGGGCAAGCAGGACAGGAAGACTATGATCACCTCCAGCCTCTCTCCCACCCTGACAATGACATCCTCATCAACAGGGCCGACAGCTGGGAAACATTCCTGAGAAGGGGACCCCGGAGGTGAATGAAGCGCTCTGCCTGCCTCAACGTGCCTATCATCTTCGTGGGCAAGAAGGACTGGAGGCAAGACCAGGAGAGCGCTGGCCAAGGAGAATCAGGAGCCCACTCCATCTGGGGAAGGCCAGGACACGGCCAGGATCAGTGCCTTCGGCTACCTTGAGTGTTCAGCCAAGACCCAGGATGGGGGTGTGGGAGGTATTGGAGATGGCCGCTCGGGCTGGCCTCCAGCTCCTCCAGAATAAGCACCAGAGGGGCTACCCCATTCTCTGAGATACTCAAGGCCTCCTCCATTTCCCACCAGTTCTCCCTCCACAAGGGTTCAGAAGCACCCTCTGTCCCCATCCCCACCCTCTTAAGGCTCCCTGTTTCGTGTCCCTCCAGCCCAGGAACTGCATGGAGTTTCCCAATCCCCCAAGCCCAGGGCTGGTGGTGGCAGGCCCTGCCTCCCCCCCGAGCACTCTGGGTCCCTGAGGCTGTCCCTGCTCTCCCTCCAGAGGAAAACTCTCCTGCGGCTGCCTGGGTCCAGGGGTGGGGCTCTCGGTCCCTTTGGCCTCCCCAGACCATCATCACACCTCAGCACTTCATACATCTCTGGGTGTCTGGGGTAGGGGACTTGGAGGGTGTAACCCAGAGTTGGGGCCCCTGGTATTTCTGCTTTGGCTACAGTGGGTGGGGGGCATGAATAAAAAAGTCACAGACTTGGACATGTGTAAAAAAAAAAAAAAAGAGGGAGAGAGATGAAAAACACCCTATGGAATTGCGTATTCAAGCTGTTTTTAAGCATCTTTTCCCCAATTTCATTTCAAAAAGCTGGTTGGAGGTTTGTTTGTTTATTGACTTATTTATATTAAGTAGAACCTGGCTTGATAACTGTGTGTTGAATGAGAGTGCCTGAAGTTAGTAAGAAAACCCAGCAAATCCTCAAACAATAAAATTCAAGAAGCAACACATCCCCTTCTCACAAGCTCAGGGCCCCTCCCATTGCCCTTGGAGCAGCAGAAGGAAGTGTTCCTCACACTCCAGGCTCCAGACATCCCTGCAAATGCAGCGGGAGTGGGAGAGAGCCTGATCTCGTTGGTACTTAGCGGATTACACGGGGTCCAGGGTGGCTGCGGAGCTCTTGGAGGAAGGGTGACTGGCTTCTTGCAGGGAGGCTCATGCAAATGAAGGTAACTGGCAACGTGCCCGCAAGGAACTGCCCTTTGGTCCTTGATAACACTTATCAGGAAATTAACTTCCTGTCCTTAATCAGACCAGGACTTTTAAAGAGATGAGACTGGCTTGGGCATGTGGGGGACAAAAAGGAGGAAGTGACAACCATCAGTTATCAAACTCTTGTGCAGTGTCTCCGCCCCATCCGGTTTCAATTTCTGGGCAAGTTGAGGGAAGGTTGTTTAGCTGATAGAAGCAAATGGTGGAGCGTTTGGCCCAGCCTATCAGATATGTCATCACCTTTTCAAGGTGAGAACTTGATAAGAAGAAGCACAGAAGTACAGCGTTCCAAATCAGATTAGACAAAACAGAAAAGTTCTGAAAGGTAATCTGACATCTTTTCACCACTACTGCCAAGAAAAAGAAAAGGTCAGTTTTTGAAGAAAGCAATTGTCTTTTTGTAAAATTGCATTTTCAGAAAGTGAATGTTGACCAAGAAAAACTTAGGGATATGACAAGCTAATTCGACATCTATCATCAGCACAGTCCTGGGGCTGTAAAGCCACGGAATGCAGGAATATTTAGTAACAGCCCGCATATATTGAGAGCTTAACTTGTCCTGAGTTCTAAGTCCCTATTGTAAGAACTTTCTATATAGTGACACATTTATTCCACACACTCGACGAGGAAGATGAGACGGACTCCAAGTGGGATGCAGTTTACCCAAGGACCTCAGTGTCAGAGCCAGTATCTGAAATCAGGTCCTAGTGCCCATCCTCTGAAGATATAGATAAGTAGCTACAACAAAAGCATGTTTTGATGAAGAAGAAAAAAAAGAAGCCACACCTATCAAATGAATTTACTCTGGTCTCCTTGTAATCAGATTGGACCAGGGGGTAAATCTTCAAGAAGTATAATTCTTAGAAACTGATTAACCTGGAGAGATAAGATGAGTGTTGGCACCCTGTTTATATATAAGCGGAACTTTCCTTCAGAGACAAAAACGGGCTCAAACATGCTTATAGATAATTCTATTTATGGTGCAAAAACAACGAAAAATGTAACTCTCGGTGCAGGCTCATAGGAATTTCAAGTCAAACCTGGCTCTGAGTTTGAAATGTGGGTATTTTTATTCTAACATAGGAAGAGACTCTCCAACGCATAAAATGGGCCCAATTAACATGAATAACCTGCGCTTTGTCTGAATGGTGATAAAACGTATTTAACAATTGAGGATCTTAACGTCAATGTAAGGTACTTATTTTCCTAAAGCACACAGAGTAAGTAAGAGAGAAAAAATCACTTGGTATTTAATTGCTTTGCAAATGAAATCACTGCTTTTCCCCTCCAAGCTGCTACGGTTTCCATCTCAGCAAATCAACTCCTGATGGCTGGGCAGAACTGGTCTAAAGTATCTTTTATGACCAAGGAAATAAAAGGAATTAAGAACTTCTTTTCAGATGAGGGTCTGGAATTGGAAGAGGGAGCTCCTCAGATTAGGAAGGGAAGATGGCTAGAAATATGGGCACCAGGAGAATGTCATCAAACTTGTGTTGGTTATATAGCTCAACCGTCCCTGTCCTAGACTAGAACCATGTCAAATTAACAAATTCACCCTTAAAAAGAAGTTAGGAGGAGAGGAGAGAATGTTACAGGTTTTCCCCATCCTACATCTATTTAATTACTTTTAGTGAACCCTTTATTTAATAGCCAAGATTAAATATGTGATGATTCTTTTAGAGATGGAGCTCAGAGCATTAGGAATGTGTTTTCCACACCCATGTGGACATTTAAATTTTTTTTTTTAATTTAAAAAGTTTTATTTATTTATTTATTTTAAAAAAAATATATTTTATTGATTTTTTAACAGAGAGGAAGGGAGAGGGATAGAGAGTTAGAAACATCGATGAGAGAGAAACATCGATCAGCTGCCTCCTGCACACCTCCTACTGGGGATGTGCCTGCAACCAAGGTACATGCCCTTAACCGGAATCGAACCTGGGACCTTTCAGTCTGCAGGCTGAAGCTCTATCCACCGAGCCAAACCGGTTTTGGCAATTTAAAAAGTTTTAAATTTTGAATCATGCACAACCACCACAGAGAAAAACCCCAAAAGTTGAATCTCAGATTTCCACAAAGAGATTGAGTCCAAGTAAAATAAAACCCAATGAGTTCCTCTCCCTAATCACTTTTTTAAACTCATGTGTACTAATGGGGTCTCATTCCATACTTAAGTGTAGACTGTTTCTTTTGGAAGCCTCATTACTGAGGTACCTTTTTGAATACCCAAACCCTATTATGGTCCTGAAGTTCTATAAAGTCAACCCAAAACGTAATGACAACAACATCACATCTTCGCTAAAAAAATCGGAACCCCACAGGACAGCTGCAATCAGTGGCCTTTTCCAAGTGAAAGGGAAGCCTGGACCCTGTCAGACTTATTACCTGTGGAAATGTGTAGGTGGGAACAAAAAAGAGAACATTTTCTTGTTTAACTTCACCAGGACATCAATCATGCCAATCCAGTTACCCAGAGTCAACAACTCACAAACCCATAAATTTATGCTCAGTTCAGAACAACTTCTCACCTGTCTCTCATTTTGGAGGGAGGTATATGAAATACTGCTGCCTTGACCTGCCTGGAGTGGCTCGGTTGGATGGATGTCGTCCCGTACACCAAAAGGTTGCTGGTTGGATTCCTGGTCAGGGCACTTGTCCGGGTTGCTGCCTCCATCCATGGTGGGGAGTGTGCAGCCAAATGACGTTGTGCTTTCACGTCAGTGTTTCTCTCTTCTCTCTTCCTCCCTCTCTAAAAATCAAGAAACTATTCTTACAAGTATATTTAGCTGCCTTCTGGCAAAAATTAGAATTTTCAGTGGTGGCATCTCTAGCACTGACCTTCCCAAGACTCCATTTTTCCTTTCCATTCTTAGACATCTCTTGATCCCTTCCTCTCCATTTCTAAAAATTATATTATGGAAATGTTAAACATACAGAAGTAGAGACTAGTATAACAAACTCTCAGGTATCCACCACCTAGTTTAGGGAATCAACATTCCACTTTATTATTAGCTGGACTTGTGCTAGGAAGTGCCCAGGCAGGCCTCCTCCAAACGCGCTTTAATTTTCACCTCTCAGCCTTTCTCCTCCCTCCTTTCTCTTTCTCCTGCTTATTCAAAATTCTAGCCTTGTCAATCTTCCCTCATTCCACAAATACCCTACGCTAGCAGCTCACAAACTCAAAAGCCTGCAGGAACCACACTCTACTCACCTGTGGGCAGAGTGACCACCGTGCTTGAAGGGGTATGGCCCTATTGCAATCTTTTTCAAGAAAAATCAAGAATCTGAATTTTTTAAAAAATAAAAATCACCATTTCAAATCAGAGGTGATGGATGTGCTAACTAACCTTATTATGGCAATTCTTTCGCAATATACACATATATCAGACTGTATGTGTTAAACTTACACAATGTTAGATGTCAATTATTTCTCGATAAAGCTTGGGGAGGAAAAAAAGGGAAATGAAGCATGTTACATTTTTTTTCATTCTTGGGGGAAATTTTTTGTGTGTGTGCATGAATACTTCAGGCCAAACCAAATAAATGATGGTGAGAGGTATTTAGTGCCCAAGCCACCCACCTGTAGCAGACCTGATGGAATGCATCACACCCCCTTGGTCCACCTAATTTCACCAAACACTCATGCATCTTGCCAGCATCCCTCATCAAACTTGGGGTGGCTTCCCTTGGCTTTGCTACTACAGCCTTTCAAGGAAGCCTCATGCACAATTCAGAAAATCTGAATGTGGGGGTCATTCTCCCACGAGCACCTCCCACCAATAGGTGAAGGAGTTTGTGTATCCAAGTCCCAGCATTCCTGTCCTCTGGGGGTACAATTCTGAGGCCCCTTCTTAATTATTCCTTGGGGAGACCCCATGGGATAACTCCAGTTGCCCACCATGCTAACAGGCTCATCAACACATCCTTCACTGGTCTTGTCTCATTTTCCCACTTTCTCATTCTACTTTCTGGCATCATCTCTCAAGCAAGCTTTCTACACCAAGTCCTGTGTCAGTCTGTGTTCCGGGAACACAACCATCACTTGGAGGGGTGCTCTGACCTCTAGGTTTCACACATGCTGTTTCCTCTGCCCCTGATAATTCTTCATTTAATTCTTACCTCTTCTTCAAGAATTTGCGTAAAGACCATTTCCTCTGGAAGACGTCTCTGACCTTTCCTCTCTCCTAATGCTGAGGGATCCTGCTGCACTGTTTCCACAGCCACAATGCTGACACCAGGTGTCAACTGGAAGCTACCGAAGAGAGGAACAGTGGCCTTCTTACCCTCCACCGCATGCCTGGTACTATACACAATGGCTGGCATAATACAGGTTTAAAAAATATTTGTGGAATGAATGCAATTATATTGGAAATAGTTAAGAAGTTACCATGCAAAGAACCTAATACTATCTATAAAGTTTTAACAGTATGTTCATTGGACCCTAATGACCCTATTCTCGTTCTTATTTTGTAGGTGAAGAAACTGAAGCTCAGAAAACTCTCGACCCAGACTGGACTTGAACTCATGGACATTTTCTACTTGGCTACCTTATACCTCGAGTCTTCGTGCCCAACATTAAAGTGACTAATAGGAGTAGTAAGTCAGTTCCTGAGGTTAACAATTTCCGATAGTGGTTCAATCCAGGCAGAACTATCCCCAGTAGGGGTGGGGGTGGGGGGGCAGGTGGAGAAAAGTATGTCAACTAGACTTAACTTGAATTCCAGGAGTTGCCTTTTTAAAGTCCCTTAGGAACATTTAAAGAGCACAAACCTAAATCCACAAAAGACTTAAAGCAAGTTTTTTGTTGCTTTAAATTTCAGCTATTGTAATTTTTTTTTTTTGTCTCTAGAAGTTCAATTTGTCTTTTTTTACACTTTCCATTTTTCTTACATGGTTGTGCTTTCTTCTACCTTAACACATGGAAAATGTTTATTATAGGTATTTTCACATCTTTGTCTATTAATTCTATCACCTGCTTCACTTCTGGGCTGTGTCTAACTTTGGTTTTCTTTTTTAAAATGAGAATGTTTTAGATCAATTACTAAGATCACTTTTTGGGATAATTAGTAATCTTGAAAGTTGCATTGTCATTAGTAGGGTATTAAAAATAAGATCTTTAGAAAAAGATGTAAATATATTTATTTCAATGTAATTTAGAATTAGGGGTGATATATAAGTGAAGAGAAAAACTTAAGGAACAGGAAATAAGTTTCTCATGTCAATATAAACATCAGACACAAACCATAACTGACCACGCACTGACTTTTTCCTTTATTTCTAAAGGAAAGGTTTAAAAGTTTGGGCCTGGATTAGACATTGGTGACTGAATACAATTGCATTTCCAAAAATTTCCTTGACTTAAATAGCTTATGTGTTTGTTAAAACAAGAACCCAGATTTCCTTAGTTTTACATAAACACAAAACATTTGCTAAACCAACCATTTCAATTTTAGAAGAAACATGTGGATGAACACACAGGCTCTAAAAGGCATTAAAGGGGAAAAAAATGCTTGTGCAGCTTAAACTTTACCTATTTGCTGTTAAAGCATCGGGTGCAAATCCTGTTTTCTTGCAACTCTACCTGAAACCAGAATGGCTATCTCTGTTACACAGTCCAGAAAACCGAAGCTGGTGGGTGGAAGAAAGACTGGAAATCTGAGGTCCTGGGTAACTTCCTGGTCAACATTTTTCAAGTTACCACTAAACTCTAGCTGCCAAGAGTAGAGAAGCATTTTGAAATTTTGGTCATTTCAATTCACCACATGAGTAACCAAATTTAAAACTCACTTAATTAACTATGATAGTTACCGTGGAATCCTGCTTAAGCCAGAGTCGATCAAGACTGGCTCAAGATTTATTTAGCACTTTTACATAGAAAGGGACTCAGGGTTAAACCATTTGAACTCCTAACATGGTATCACAACTGGTTTCCTGAAGACTATGTTCCTAAGACAGCATCCTGCTAAGTACTGTGCTTGCCTCTCAGGACTAACCGCTGGGCCCTTAAATGCAGCTGGCGAGCATATGGAAGGCAACCTATTGTTTCTCTCTCTCTCTCTAAGCACGTCCGTAAAGATTAAAAAAATAAAGAAAGACACAGAACAATACCAGTCCCTTTGTGTTCTCTTATTAAGTTTACTTTCTAAGGCAGCCTTTGGTACTTAGAATCTAAATTTGATATCTATCAGAAGCAACAGGGAAACAATGTTCATTTTCCCACTCAAAGAACAGAAATAAGGTTTAAGGCTCATGAGGTACATTTTAAAAAATTATCTTTATTTAGGTTTCTGATTCAGCACATGTATCAAAGACTAATCAACATAAAGAAGTAAATAAGACATTAATTGGAAGTCTTACATCTCTCTACACTCTGACCGAGAATGTCAAGATTGCCACTATTACAGAACTCCAACCTCATCAAGTTGTAGACCAGCTGTCATGAACACACAGTGTGCACAGAGGTGCAGAGGCAAAAGACAAGCTAGCACTTGGCTCTCTTCTCTTCCTTGCTGATGTCTTTCTGTTTGACAGTCCACTTTGCTTTCCATGCTCAGTTCCAAATAAAGTCCAAAGCAGCCTCAGGGTCAGCCTGACCGAATACGCTTCCGGAGGAATGCATTCTGGAACTGCTGTGCCTGCAGCTTTGTTTTTGCCAGGATGAAGTTCAGATCGAGATGTACAATACAATCTAGATGACGGTGCAGACTCAGTCAAGAACTAAAGTTGAGCAGTAACCCGAGTTAAGGCATGAATGCACACACGCACACGTGCACACACACAGCACCCACACCACCATGAACATAGGATTCCTCCAACTGCCTGACGAGAGGCAACCAGGACTTGGCAGTTAACCACAACTGCTGAGCATTCTGGAAAACGCTCCCCATAATTTTATGCTAACAGCTGTGTGTGTATGTTTTATATTTTAAAAAAAATTAAAGAGAAATAAAGAAAACTAGAAACAAAACAAAAACCTAAAAACCCCTCATTTCTTACAATGGCTCTTGAGCATGGAACTCATGTAGCAGCGTCAATGGCTGGCTCTTTAATAATTTGGAAATAAAAGGTTGTTTTACTATGTATTTCTTTGGTAGTCATCACTACAAAGTTTTCAGTGTTGGTTACCTAAAAGACAAGTACTAGACAGAAGATCAAGTTACACAGAGAAATTTCTTCTGTACTGATTAAGATAAAAATATTGAGCTCTCGCAGCACAAGTTACTATGCTTTTTTTTCTTGTCTTACTGGGCACCCTCTATAAGCAAGCCTTCGTGCAGGAGAAGTTTGTGCCTGCCTAACAAAGGGTGATACATATTCTACTGTCCTACAATTGAACAGGTAGCAAAAATTCACATTGTCAATTATTTCTGGTCAAATCAGAAGCCAATTATAAAGGGACTGCAGCACTTGGTGTCAAAGCCACATTCTGGTCACACATTCATTCCATGGTTGTGGTCAGTATCTCAGGAGCTCAGCATTTAAGGCTCCTTTCAATCAACGAAGGAGCAAGGTGAATGAAATCTTAAATACTCCCACCATCTGCAAATTTCTATAATTCTGCCTGAAATGCCCCAGCATGCTCTTGAGAGAAAAGCAGGTCAGAGCCCAGAGAAGTGTCAGGTATCAGGTTAGCGAATTTGGTTTCGCGTAGAAGGCATGGTAACCTGGCAATGAAGTACTTATCCTATTAGCAGCACAGTGGTAGCCAAGGGTCTCTGTCAGCAAGACAGGAAAATGAAGCTACTGAAGCTACTATTGCTCCCGCCGGCCTCCGGGATGGCTATGGGTTCTACAAAGGCCTTCCGGGAGTCAGTCCCGAGTTACCCTGGGCGAGTGGGCAACAGGAATGGCAGTAACCACGGTCAGCCCCGAGGAGAAACGGCTGAGGTGAGTCAGCTTCCCATGGGTGGGTGGGGGCTCTTGCCTCTCTGAGCTGGGGGTCTGAATCTGCCTTGGCAGGCATTGCCCAAGTGCGGCAGGCTCCACACGGGGTCACAAAACACTTTAAAAAGACACGAAACAGCATAAATTCAAAGTAGTAGTGTTTGTTCTATCAGTTCTGAATGTCCGCAGGGAGAGGACGTTAGATTTATGGTGAGAAGGTGCCGTCTGAAGGAGCTGTGTTCTAGTTTGAAATGAAACAACTAGCCTGGGGGCCCAGCACTCCATCTGGGCAGACGTCTGAATGCCAAGAACCTCGTCTCTAAAAGGCATTGGTCAGGAACTACTTGCTCACTCCAAGTGCTTTGTCCTTCTCCAGACGGCGATGCTCTGACCTTTGTGCTTTCAGGAGGTAATAACTACACTGACAGGCAGCAGAGGGACGGTCACTACATGATGGACTTCCTCGTTTGAGTGCAAGACACTGTCCAACAGCACTGAAGACTATAATCTTGTAGAAGATTCTTGTAAACACAGGCCATATTTCTCCTCTAAGAAAAACCAAGAAATGTACCATGAGGGCAAACGCTGTTTGCCTGCTCTCCGAATGCCGCGGAATGGCAATGTGCCAGGAGGGACAGTGAGCTGTGGGTGACATCCTAGGGTTTCAGCTGACCCCGTCTGATCATATTAAAAACCTAAAGCCTCAGTAATAATATGCCAAGAGAACTGTACTATGATTATGTATATTACACACACATTATAAATAAAATTTATATAGACGTACGATTTCTTCCAAACAATTGAGGAGTGACGCTCTCCGTTTGGGGGTGGGGGTGAGGGGCTGGAAGCAGGAGGAGGTGAAAAATCCTATTGTTGCTTTTACTCTCAAGTTCTTAAAATGCTAGTGAAACACTATTATTCAACAAGACTTTTTTTTCTTTCTGTGACTCTTAAATATGCATTCAAAGGCAAAAATGAAGGTTTCTATACTGTACAATATTAAATATCTACAATGTCATGGTTCCTTATTTTTAGGAGTGTGTTCAATAAAGAGCTAGCTATTAGAGATGGTTGTCACAAAACATGGACTCTTAAAAATTACTGATAAATTAACTTTCAGTCCTCTGATTATATCCAACGGATACACATTCTCATCATAAAATATACATTCTCTAGGTAAGGTATTTCCGTCCACAGCATATATAAATATGCAAACACAGGTGGTAAAAATCACTTTACTACCAAAGTACAAAACAGTAACTGCCGAAAAGCAAAAATAAAGATGTTGCAGTCTTAAGAAAAGAGTGACTCACAGTGTTCCACTTGGAAGTGAAACCCAACGATTTATTTGTGCTAAATGCATGGGGATAACGTATTCAGAATATACTGCTTTGTACACACTGCGCTTCTTATACTGGGTGAAATAAGCAGCCACCAATACTAATGTGCTACTCTCCTATACACCTCTTCTCTCGTCTGCCAAGCAATAAAGTACTGTGTGGCCATTATGCCAAGATATTTCTATAACATTCATTTCAAATAGTATCTTCTAATAATTTCGCACCTTTAAAATATTTGTTCAAACTCTATTTTAGGGAAACACAAATAAAGACTGGAAAGGGAAAATAGCTGTTGTTTGTTATAATCGCATTGCCTTCTGTAGCAGAAATCAAACAGCACGCTCTAATCAGCCATCGCAACCACGGTGGGAGGACAACATTTATGGACGCATGTGAGAGGGGGCCAGTTTGGGAAGATTAACATTAAGGAAAAAGAAAGAATCACACTTTAATATACAATAATTACCCATCCCATGTAGGTGGAAAAGGTACAGCCATGTGATCCATTACTTTTGGCTGTTTTACGAGAGACGTGGATGTTGATCTACACTGAAAATAACCTATAAAAAGGGTATCTGTAGAAAGCTCTATTAACAGTCTTGGGCACTGATCCATCTAACTTTCCATTCTCCGCTGAAAGCTAGATTTCCAAATTGTAGTGCTGAACTATTGGTATGTTTGGTAAACACCATTCTAATGCGGGGGAGGGGGTTGGTGAGAACAGCTCAGTAATTTTTCTGCAAATTCATGGGGGGAAAATATAAAAAAAAGATATCCCTTTTTATTTTACAAACCTAAAAGCCAGGAAAATGAAGCTCTGGGGCCAAGCAAAAAACGGCACATTGCTGCTGAATTACCGAACAACGCGAAGCAGAGGTTCCAGCCGAGGAATGGACGCACGTGTCGATTCAAGTAAAACACTGATGGAAAGAGTCGTCTGGTTAGTGTTGTAACCCACAACACTGGCTGCGTTTCCGACAAACATTTACAACACAATTAATAGTGAAGCCTAGATAACCTCAGTGCAAATAAGTCAGATCCAAATATGCCAGGGGAAGAAGCCTTTGGCATTGAGTAGACGGCTCCACGGTGCGAGTCCCAACATGAGATTCAGACTAAGCACATGCATTAAGGCTGGGAGGAGGGGTGCACCGAATGTGGCGAAGGGGCGGGCTGCGTGGTGGCTGCCGAGGGGACCGCGGGCTGCATGGGTGGTGGAGGTGGGGGCGGAGGCGGCTGGACCGGGGTCTGTGTGTTGGGAGACGGAGGCGGCGTGGGCCGTTTGAATTTGTCAGGACTGTTGCTTCTCCGTGGCGAAGGCCTCTGTAGAAAGGACAGGAGCAGTAGGTCAATTTAGGGACAGACAATTCATTTCTTCCACAGCCTGACTCAAGAGCTGAGGCCAGTGAAATTCTGACCAGTGATTTCCTTGTCCATCCCTACTGATTTCTAAACTAGTAATGAAAACTCCAACAAAGTCAGGTTTATGCCTAACACCTATGAAAAAGCAAAAACACTATGAAACTTGCCTTGACCAAAGTATTGGACTTGTCCCCTTCAATAAATCAGTCCTAAAAGTAAGGCAGAGCTGTCACACCTCCCTTACATTAGCACTAACAAAAGTTTTCAATATCCTAAAAGCTTAAGCTAAACCAAAAACGTTCCTGCTTTTACATAGAGCCCTCAAACCAGCAGAACAGCTTCAGAAAAACCTTAATGCTCTTGAAGAATAGTTTCTTGTTTAAAGATTTCCTTACTGGGAATAGCTTGAATGCAGTCTTGTTCTCAAACCCCTATTAGCTACATTTCCAATTGCTCTATTAGCCAACTAAATAACCAGTTCTAAAGAAAAAAAGATCCCCTGAGTGAGGTTTGAACCAGATGCACTTGAGGTTCCTTCTAATTTCAGGAGGAAAAATTCTGCGTGAAACTAGAAACAAAGCTAATTTCAGAAAGCATATTGAGGGCCAGTGAACTGTGAAGGTGCAGACAATAAATATTCTAGACATTATGGCAACTAACAGTAATTGGTTATGGCAAGGAGCTGGCCAGAGTTCAATCAAGGCATTGGCCAGAGTTCAAAGTTAAGTTTCACAAGGGTGATTTTTCAAGGAAAGCGAAGTTGAAATTTTGCTTCAGGGATAGATTTTAGTGTCAACACCAGAATTCGGTATCAGACTGTTAGGAAGTCTCTATGTAGTTTTTAAGGTGAACTGGTGAAGGGAGGGAGGGAGGAAGAATGGTGAATGTCTAAGGGCATCGATCCTGGTCGCCTGAGGAGGACCAGTGAGACCGCCTTCTGGGGTAAGTGCTGCTTCCCACCACATGGTACTCACTGTGATGCCGTGGGATGCTCCCATATGCTGCACATGAAGACCCGGGGAATTGTAGTAAGACATGCCGGCTCTCGTCAGTGAAGTTGGTGGCGTGAAACCAACCGTGTGACTTGCATATGACAGACCTGAAATATAACAAGACCTTGTAAGCATTATTTCAAACTCAAATTATCTGTTGTCCTTGACCATCTAGGAGGCTCCAAAGTGCAGAAGTTCTCAGTCACCCACAAAAATGAAAATAGATGAGGTGCACAATGGGCTAAGTGAATGGCCGGCTGGGTGACAAGGGATGTAAAAGTCAAGCCCTGGAACAGAATAGAGAACCAGAAATAATCCCATGCATACATGGTCAAACGCTCTTCAACAAGAGCGCTGAGAATTCACCATGGGGAAAAGGTAGTCTCTTCAACAAATGGTGTTTGAAAAACTGGATACCCACATACAGAAGAATGACACTGGACCCCTAACCCCCATGTTATAGCACACACAAAAATCAACTAAACGTGGATTAAAGACTTGAATGTAACACTAGAAACTGTACCACTCCTAAAAGAAAAAAACAGGGAAAGGCTTTCTGATATTGGTCTTGGCAATAATTTTTCAGATATGACACAAAAAACACAGCCATAAAAGCAAAAATAAACATCAAACTAAAAGTTCTGTTCAGCAAAGAATACAATCAATGGAGGTAACCTACAGAATGTGAAAAAATCATGAATCAGATCCGCAATTAGCCGAAACCGGTTTGGCTCAGTGGACAGAGCGTCGGCCTGCGGACTGGAGGGTCCCAGGTTCGATTCCGGTCAAGGGCATGTACCTGGGTTGCTGGCACATCCCCAGTGGGAGATGTGCAGGAGGTGGCTGATCGGTGTCTCTCTCATCGATGTTTCTAACTCTCTATCTCTCTCCCTTCCTCTCTGTAAAGAATCAATAAAATATATTTAAAAAAAAAAAAAAAAAAGATCCGCAATTAGTATCCAAAATATATAAGGAACTCCTACAACTCAATAGCAAATAAATAAATAACCCAATTAAAAAATGGACAAAGGCCTATTCTCCAAAGGTGACCTACAAATGACAAATAGGCATATAAAAAGATGTTTAACGCCACTAATCATCAGGGAAATGCAAATCAAAACCACAACGAGAGCCAAACCGGTTTGGCTCAGTGGATAGAGCGTCGGCCTGCGGACTGAGGGGTCCCGGGTTCGATTCCGGTCAAGGGCATGTACCTGGGTTGTGGGCACATCCCCAGTGGGAGGTGTGCAGGAGGCAGCTGGTCGATGTTTCTCTCTCATCGATGTTTCGAACTCTCTATCCCTCTCCCTTCCTCTCTGTAAAAAATCAATAAAATATATTTAAAAAAAAAAAAAAAACCCACAACGAGATAGCACCTTACACCTCTATTAGGATGACTATTATACTATGCGACAGTAAACAAAGAAGGATCTCATCCTTTGAGACAGCATGGAGGGACCTAGAGAATATTATGCTAAGCAAAGTAAGCCAGTCAGAGAAAGACAAGTATCACATGATCTCAATCATATGTGGAATCTAATGAACAAAATAAACTGATGAACAAAATGGATCCAGAGACACAGAAGCATGGAACAGACTGTCAAATCTTAGAAGGAAGGCGGGGGTAGGTGAAAAAAGATCAACCAAAGAACTTGTATGTACATATGCATAGTCCATGGACACAGATAATGGTGTGGTGAAGGCCTGGGGAGGGGAGGAGGGCAGAGTGGGCTAGAAGGAGTCAATGTTGTAATACTTTCAACAATAAAGATTTTAAAAATAAATACATAAGTAAATAAATAAAATTAAAAAATATATATATGTAAATGTTGGCAAGGAATGTGCAGAACTTTGAACCATCGTGCACTGCTGGCAGGAATGTACATTGGTGCAGCCACTATGGAAAACAGTATGGATTTCCTCAAAAAATTAAAAATAGCACTACCATCTGACCCAGCCATCCTATATCTGGGCACTTATGCAAAGAAATGAAATCAGGATATTGAAAAGCAATTTGTGCCCCCATGCTCACTGCAACAGTATTCACAGTAGCCAAGATATAGAAACAACCTAAATCCTATCAATAGATAAGCGGATGAAGAAAATGTATACGTACAATGAAATATTCTTCAGCCTTGAAAAGAAAATTCTTTTTAAAGAGAACACGAATGAACCTTGAAGACATTATCTATACTAACAAAAGGGTAATATGCTAATTAGACCAGGAGACCTTCCGGATGTCTTTCCGGACAAAGCCATGGTGGTGGGACCGAGGCAGAGGCGGTTAGGAGCAAGCAGGTCAGGAGGGGAGGGAAGTTGGGGGCAAGCAGGCCAGCGGGGGGGGGGGGGCAATTGGGGGTGAGAAGGCCGGCTGGGGGGGGGGGCAGTTGGGGTGAGCAGGCCAGCAGGCAGAGTGGTTAGGGGCAATCAGGCAGGCAGGCAGTTAAGAGCCAGCGGTCCCAGATTGCGAGAGGGATGTCCGACTGCCGGTTTCAGACATCACCCGAGGGGGTCCCAGATTGGAGAGGGTGCAGGCCGGACTTGAGGGACACCCCCAACCCCGTGCACAAATTTCATGCACTGGGCCACTAGTGCTAACATAAGCCAGTCACAAAAGGACAAATACATATATGAGGTATCTAAGTCAGACTCATAGAGGTAGAGAGGAGAAAGGTGGTTGCCAGGGGCTGGAGGTAGGAAGAGATAGGGAATTGTTCCATGGGCAAAAGTTTCAATTATACAAGAATAAGTTTTAGAGATCTGCTGTACAACACTGTATAATATACAGTTAAAAATTTGTTAAAAGGGTTGATTTCATGGTAAGTGTTCTTATCCCAATTCAAAAACAAAGTGAACCCTTGCCAGGAAAAATAATGAGACAAAACCACTGTGTGTGCTCATGCACAGGTGCGATCAGCCGTAAGGCAAACAAAAACCACCACAGAACTTTGCAACTGCAGGATACTCAATGAAGAAAACAAAAGCCCTATATATGTCAATGTTTCCCCAAAGAAACTGATATTCAAGGAAGAAACAAGCCCCAGCGCACTGTAATGTTCTACAGTCTCCCCCTAAGCCCTGAGAATGATCTCCAAGTGTTCTACAAGTGCATCCCCTCACTATTAGATAGGGCTGGGTTGAGGTCCTAACAGTTGTTTTTTTCCAAGCATTCCTAACGTGGTCATCACCCACGTGCAGTCAAGCAGCGCTGGCCATTTCTCGTTTGGTGCTGTTGGTCTGGTGGTCCAGAGCATCACTTACCTATTACTACGTAAAGGTGGCTACCTTTACATCTTTGTGTTCCCAGCATCTACCAGGGCCTCTAGCACAGGTCAAGCTCCATATGAATGAATGCAGTAAAAACGGAAACGAAGGAGCAATTTGGGGAGTTTGGGTAGAAATATCTACTGTCAATCACTGTGTTTCCAAGATCAGCTGTTGGATGCCAAGCAGCATGAACTCTCGGTGGGGCTTGTGTTTTCTCCATTGAATAGCCTGAGGGTGCAAAGCTCTGTGGCGAGTTCTGCTTGCCTCTTTTCTGAATTACATCAAACCCAGAAGCAGTTGGGGAGGCTTTCCCACATTGTACAACATGTGGAAAGCGTAGCCATGACATGGAGCCACTCAGCCCACCTGTAGCTGTCCTGTCCTGGAACTTGCTGCGCCTCCACATCCACGGTTAAGGGTTGGCTTTATTTCTTGGTTTGACTAGCAATAGGTGCTGCTTTCTGTTTGATCTGTTTCCATTTCTGACTGTGGATATTCGGCCCACGTTTACAAAATGGAGGCTGGGGGTAAAGTACAAGGCGTTGGGAGCTAAGTGGCCATTCCCTGGGATGTTTATGCAGGGAGCGGGAAGAAGAGGTTTTCTTTGAACAGCTTTGTGGAATATACAATCCTAAGTCTATTTCTCATGAAAGCAGCGAAATTTAAGAGAAATACTGTAAAAGTGGATTCTTATCCCAGGTAAGAGAAGCTCGGAAGGTTCAATTCATAATAACAAAAATAAGACCCAGCTTATTTTCTAGTATTATAAGGTTTATTATTATGTTAAACTGCTAATCAAAAATCTTCAAAGACTCCTACTGTTTATCTAAATTTAAAAAACTTCTCCTCTCTGGCTATTATAATTCTCTTCTTTGGCCTATGCATTTGGCTCCAAACTATCTCTTGATGTTCCCGGTCAGTGGTTATCAAAGCCCTCGACCAACCCAAATCAAATGAATCAGAATCTATGGGGAACAGGGTCCCAGGGCAGCAGGTGTGAAGAATCACAGTGACCTTATTTATCACTTGATTCTGACCTCCACATCTCAGTTCATACTGTGCCCTTTGCCTGGGATAGCTTCTCTTCACACAGGACTTACTAGTAACTAATCCTCCTACTCCTCAACCCCCACCCGGGTCAATCAGGACCTCACGCAGCCTCCTGGAAGAGGCCAAGAGCCCAGACTCCACAGCCGACTGCCACATTACCTCAGCATCTAGTTCTGCCACTTGGCATTGAGCCACTGTGGACTTCTACTCCTTCAACTGTAAAATGAGATTATCGGAGTGACCTCTCAAGGTTGTTGTGAAGATGAAATGAGTTAATATTGCAAAATGCTGAGAGTGCCAGGCACCAAGTGAAGGCTCAGTAAGTGTCAGCTTATGAAGGCCCACCTCAAAAGCTCTGCAAGCTGGTAGCTCTCTGCTATTTGAACCTCTTTTTAAACTATTTCGCTTTTTTTATTGTAAGTTATTTTAAAATAGTTTATAATTCACAAGAAGCTATAAAAATACTACAGGGTTCCCATGTACCCTTCCCCCAGCTTCCCTGAGTGACACCTTACATAACCACAGCACATTATCAAAACCAGGAAACTGGCATTGCTCCAATACAGGTGACGACTATTCGGATGTCATCTGGCTTTACGGTATTCTCTGTGTGTGTGTGTGTATGTGTACCGCTCAATGTAGTTTCTTCACCTGTACAGATTCGGGTCACTGTCACCACAACCAGGACACAGAACTGCTCCATCACCACCCACCAAGAAACTCCTTTGAGTTAGTCCCTTTAATCCTAACCCCTGGCCAGGACCAATCTGCTCTCCAGGATTGTGATTCTGTCACAATGAGAATGTTATAGAAATAAAATCACACAGTATGTAACCCTTTGAAACTAGCTTTTCTCATTCAGCATACACCCTGGCAATCACTGGAGAATGGAATTAGAAACCATGTGGGTGTGCATGGTGGGCAGTGGGTGGGGTGCACACCCTTTTTGAAACTTAATTATTCCTCACCCTGATGAAGGCACATGAAAATATTCTAATTGGGAATGTCTCTTTCTTAGTCTGTATAAAATAATGGACGACCTGGAAAACACTCTCCCCACAGCTAATCCACATATACAAGTCCACATATAATGAACAAGGAGATCTTTCCTAAGTTCTAGGAAATTTACCTTTCAAATTGTGAAACAGGATTCAACATATCTCAACAAGCTAGTGAAAATGCAAGACTGCCAATGTCGAATGGCGAGGGAGGAAGAAGAGCCAACATGCCTAACGTGGAAATAAAAACTGCAGGAACAGCATCATCCCACTAAGGAGTGATTCTCTGACAACCACAAAGTCTCCCCCCTACAAAAAACAAAGTGAGAGAAGTGGGGGTTCAGGAAGAGATTAATCAGAGACCTTATATGCATGTATGCATAACCCATGGACAGACAAGAGTGCAGTGAAGCCCTAACCGGTTTGGCTCAATGGATAGAGCGTCGGCCTGCGGACTCAAGGGTCCCAGGTTCGATTCCAGTCAAGGGCATGTACCTTGGTTGCGGGCACATACCCAGTAGGGGGTGTGCAGGAGGCAGCTGATCGAAGCTTCTCTCTCATCGATGTTTCTAACTCTCTATTCCTCTCCCTTCCTCTCTGTAAAAAATCAATAAAATATTTTTTTTTTTAAAAAAAAGAGTGCAGTGAAGGCCTGGGGAGGGGGCAGGAGCAAGGTGGAGGGGGTCAACGGGGGCTGGGGGGGGGAGGCAAAGGGGGACCCCTGTAATACTTTCAACAATAAAGATAAAATAAATAAATATAAAATGTAAAAAAGAAAGTGAAAAGAACACATGAAAAATAGGACTGCAATGGACTAGAATAGGAGTAATTCTGCTGCCAAATAGGAGATACAATCTACTTTGATGATATTATAGAACTTAAAATAGGATACAAATATTCTCTCTTAGCCTGGATAAAAGAAAAAAAAAATCCTGGTGTTATTTATTATGTAGTTTAAGGGGAAACCAAATAGCTTATTTATACAAGCAAGCCCCACACTATAGGGACAGGGTGTGATGAAAGTCAAAATTATGAAAATAGTATATCTTCTTCAGAACACTTGTTATAAGAGAAGTTTAATGTTGCCAACAAAGGTCTGACTTTATTTTTCAATGACCACAACATTATATTTAATGAACTGGAAATTACATGCCTCTAAAGATTTCTTTAGGCTTAAATACGCAGAACATTAAGCTATAGGTAATATGAATCGGCATCACCCACCAACCATAAAAGCTACTCTCCATCTTGCTTCTTCCTATGTCATGCCTTCCTTTTAGGTCAGTAAATGAGGAAGCAATAAAGACCTTTATCATGGTAATGAAACCCAAATGCTCTTTGGGGAAAATTGAGAAGCAGCTAAGAAGGGAAACTTTGGGAGAGACAGACATAAAGGCCACTGGGAAGTAGGAGAAACAGTTTCAGGAATATCCTCTGGGCAGGAACAGAAGTGATGACCATGACACAGATCCAGACAGAAAGTTGTTTTTGTCTGCAAACAGCCTCTCTTTATGCGGCTGGGTGCCAGAGACAGTACGCTGGACATCTGTGAGCGCACCGCCACAGCCACGCTTGGTTGTAGGGCTTTTGATTTCACCTCTTAAAAACAAACAACCCACAGCGTCACAGAGCTGGGCTGGGTCCTACACTCACAAAACCAAGCCATTCCTACCTCGCGCTTTCCCTCTGGCTACCTGCATTGCTGCAGCACCTCCCCTTTACCAACCTGAAGAACAGACAATAGGAGACGTCACCCTAACACGAGGCGCGTTTACTTTCCCAAACCACAAGACCTTTACTGCCATTCCCCTTCCAAGCAGTCACTCCTTCTCCATTCCCCCCACTACACACACACACACACACACACACACACACACACACACACACCCCCCCTTTCCCCCCCACCTGTTTAAAATCTGTTTAGCAGCAAGCACAAGTTCAGTCTCTTCACGTCAGTCACAAGACTTAACCTTTGGCTGCTACGTTTTCATTCCTTCCTCCCCTCCACTCGCCAGCCAATCGCCCTGGCCCCGCTGCTTCCTCGTTCTGCCTGGCTCCCAGCCTGAGAGCCCCATGCTGTGCTGGTCCAGGAGCCAGAGACCCCGGGGAGAGTTTTTGGGGTCAGATGAAGACAAGCACGCCGTTGAGGGAGAGGCTTCTGAGGAGCAAAGCCAGCTCCTTCTGCATGGCCTCGTACGAGGGCCGAGTCCCACTCACGATCCACTGAAAATAGCTCTCAAAGAACCCAGTGGGAGGTGTGCAGGAAGCAGCTGATCGGTGCTTCTCTCTCATCGATGTTTCTACCTGTCTAGCCCTCTCCCTTCCTCTCTCTGAAATCAATAAACACAACACCGTCTTTGCAACAAGACACGCCCTTCCCCACCATTTTCTGGCCATGAGACTAGTAGCTTCTGATTCACTGCATCCTCAATTTTAACATGGGAAAAACAGTGCCTAGGTCAACTCTTTGGCGAACAAAAATTAGATAATATAGGTAGAACATAATGAAAAAGCCATAAGATATGTGCTATTTTCACTGTCCTTATATATGTATTTATAAATACCCAGGTCCTCAAAGTGCTCTTTGAAGCAGCATCACCATCTTATTAGTTCCCATGTTAGTGAGTCAATAAATCTTAAGCCTATTAAAAAAATAAAAAGGATACGCTATGACGCATCTTAAAAATCTACCCACGGTTTTGTCAATGCATCAGCATTTAAAATCGCAGACAAAGACAGTCTTTTAAAAACAGTTTGGGGAGTTAAATTCCTTTTAGACTAAAAAAGAGAGAGAGAGAAACACCAGTTCCCACTATAACATTTACGCTTAAAAATTACAAGTTAAGCCCTGGCCGCTGGCTGGTTTCCTCAGTGGTTAGAGCATCAGCCTGTAGACCAAAGAGTTGCAGGTTCAATTTCTGGTCAAGGGCACGTGCCTGCCCCTCCCATAGGGGCAACCAAGTAGATGTTTTCCACGTTGTCGATGTTTCTCTCTCTCTCTCCTCCCTCCTTTCCACTCTCTCTCTGAAAATCAATGGAAAAAATATGCTCGGGTGAGGATTTAAAAAAACAAACTACAAGCTAGGACTCAGTCTTGATAGTGATTTGTTTTTATGTTTCTCAAAAACACATGCCCACCCTCTTCTCTGTTTGCAAGACTTTTATCTGATAAAAGGGAACACACTCAGGGTTGCCTAGTAACGTACCAGAAATCAGTCCCAGAAGCAGCGAGCACAGGTACTCACCCGGGGAGATGGGCCTGCTTGAGCTTGGAGAAGGAGTGTAAGGGATCGGGCTGGACACAGTGCGAGGTCTTAGTCCTTGCGCAGACATCTCATTAAAACACCTAAGAGGAAGGGGGAGATGATCAGGACCGCCTGCATGTCAACAGTTCTTAAGAGAGCTCTGATGAGCCAATGCTTGGGGTTCACATCCCAGTGTGTAGAGAGCGATGCTGTAGCTAGGAGACACCTATGAACATGGGCTCTTGCGAGTCACTGCTCAGCAAACCTCTCCCCAGGGCTTGGGTTGGGGAATCTGGAGCTCCTAGCTCAGCATGGGGACCTAGGGACACAACAGAGAGGCCAGGCTTCTCTCCATCACACAGCAGCTATAGAGACTCCACCTCTACTGTCACAAGAATCACAGAGACGCCCGTGTTTAATGGCCACATTTAAACTGTTCTTTGAAACAAACTTGGCCAAACAAGCCCTCTGGGGTCTGTGTGATCAAATTGAAGCTTAAAGATATGTCTTACTGTGAACCAAATGTTGATCCTGTACAAGGCAAGCCTTCTTAATTAACAGAGTCACACGTTAGGATGTGATAGAGGAGAAATTACTGTGTGAGAGACGTCCTCGTAAGTTATCTTCCACAGGCCTCGCGGCCAAAGGAAGGAACGGGCTGGGATCTGTGTCCCGGGGAAGATCTCAGCCCTGATACTCAATCCGTTCACGAGCGGAACTTTAGCGCTGTCATTGCTACGCTGGCTTACTCGACAGGAAGAAAGCCATGCTGCTGAGTCTGACATACACCTCTCACCTAGACACCCACCACTGACTCTTCTCTGCTCTGTAGAGCAGCCCCCACGGAGGCACAGGCTGGACTTCTTGTATGCTACCATCCAGCCAGCAGCTAAGATGGCTTCTTGGTTTTTGAGGAATAAACACACTTGTAGATGCCTCAAGTGTCTATTTTTTTTCTCCCAAATGTGGTATCATCATTCCCGGTAGGGAAAGGAGATGATGTCTTTATTAGGAAGCTGTACTCTGCCTGAAATACTCTGACGTGCAAAAGATAAAGCAAATCTTCTGGCGTGGATACCAGTTCTGGGAAAAAATGTTCATCTGGAGCCTGAAGGAGCTTTAGTCGTGTCACCATAGTTGGAGGAAATTCCAGAGCGCATCTGGCTCAAGGTCAAGCACAGGGTCCCGTGTGTGCGAACAGACAGTCTGCTCAGTGCCTCAAAGTAGTTAATAAAGTAGTTTATAGGGCTGATGTGTTTTTAATCCCAATGGTTTTCAGAGGATAAGAATTTCAGAGAGAATGGGACACTGTCAGAAAGAAATCAATGAAATTCAGAGGTAAAAATAATTTTATATAAACTTTTGAGACCGAATACTCTTTAATACTCTTTATTTCTATTCACACGAGGAAGCATATACATAGATTCCTTAATTAGGATGCCCCATTACTCTGTTTTTATCCTTTTTTTAAATTATAAAATTATTGACCTTCACTACCGAAAAAATCTCAAACTTTTCTTGAAATGACAATACCACTGTCCACAGCAATTTGGCCCGAAGCCTTGTTAGCGCCCTGGATCTAGTCAGTAGCAGAAACAAAAGCAGAGTGCTGCTGTGTAAACACTGCCCACATGCGCTCAAGCAGACATCCCCAGCACTAGCAGACCCTGGTCTCAGACACGGGCTCCTCGGCTTGTGGAGGGGCCCAGAGGAGGCTCGGTCTCACCTCCCACACTGCGATACCGACCAAGTAAGGCCAGGGCACCCCTGATCCAGAACAGGAAATCTCCTTGCAGAAATCACCTGGTTCTGAGGCAGGCTAATTCCCCAACTGCTGGGTTTCGCTGCTGACTCAGCAGTTTTTCTAAGGTGAGTGTGCTGCTTATCTTCACAGTCACCTTACTCCCAGCGTGGGGGGTGGGGGTGGTGGAAAGGGGAAGGAGGAGGTAGCGGGGAGAAAGAGGAAAGTCTGGATGAGAGAGAAATGCTGATATCACTTTCTCTGGTTAACCAAAGGCTGACTCTTATTTCAGCCCATTTCTCAGTGGGACAATCGGGGGGCTTGATGATACTCTTCCGCAGATAAATGCAGTGCATTATTTTTTTAAAGTAACTGCAAAAAGGCTCAAAAGTTACCAAGAATGTTAAGGCAAGGCCTCTGGCTTTCAACAACCTCCTGTCTCCTGCTAATTCTTTCACCCTGTGAGTGCGTTTCCTCGGGCTGTACCAGGGCTCGCTTACCTGCATCTACAACTTCAAGTGCTCCCAGGCTTTAAACAGACGTAACCCAGGATCAGACCCGTTCACCAACACATGCGAACTAGCCTCTCTACACATAACCCTGCCTCCACTGCTCCCCCTACAAATAATTCTGGGAAGGACATTTCCCCACCTATCTTCTTGGGTTTAAGGGAAATGGTCACTTCTTGTCCCCCATTCTCAGCATCTGCTTTGATGCAGTGGTGTTCATCATCACACCAAAGAAATGTTAGAGCCATCCCCTTCCACATCTAACAGGATGTGAACAGAGACCTTTTAGAGCCTTTGTTAAAATAAACCAAAAACAAACAAACAGACAAACAAATAAGCAAGGCTCATAAGACCAGTGCACACCTTTCGTCATCCATTTCCAAGCTGGACTCGCTCTCGGAGAGCTGTCGACAGAGGGCTTCTCTCCTCTCCATCTCCCTTTGCAGCTTCCTCTGCAGCCGCAGGTTCTCTTCCCTCATGTGACGCTCCTCCTCCAGATACTGCGCCATCTTCTCTGAGTCTGAAAAGCCAGAGTTCTCAATGAAAACGTGGCCCTTGCACTCACTCACTCACTCACTCACTCACTCACTCACTCACTCACTCACACATAAACCTTGACCAAGACACCGGCAGTCCAGCTCCTGGGCTATAGACGAGAACTGCCACAAGCAGGAGTTCTCGCTCTCTCATACTTTAAATCTGGATTTAAAGTTTACCCTGAGTAGCAACGTTTATCGATGATCTGCATTTAGACAAAAATGCAAAAAGCAGTGTTGGGATTTAGGCATCTTCACCCCCACTCCCTTGCCTTCTAAGGGGCCTGAGGTGGAGGAGGAAATGGTGGAGGTGCAGCTAAATCTGGACTTAGCAGCTACCAGAACTTCCTGCATTCCTGGAGCTCCGAGGGGAGGGGGCTCCATCAGGGAAACAGAACCAGCCCCCGGGCTGCCCTCTGGGCACCATTTCTGCTGCCCCTCAACTCCAGACACAGTGTGGCAAGTCACCTATGGAGCCATGACACTGTCAGCACACCCGCGGCGCACTGCGGTGGAGGTGCACAGACAGCCAGTGAGCTACAGCATGCTGGGTAACGGTTATAATTCCCTTTTAAAAAATACATATTGACATAGTAAACAACTTTCATGTTTCAAATAAGATTAATTTTGATTCTGTGTATATGTGTGTGTGTGTGACTCACTCACAGCCGTCCCGAGCCAGAGAGCAGGTAAAGACCTGCAGACAGCCTGGCTCTTGGGATGGCACCTTGATTATGACAAATACCCCTTCCTGAGGAACTGGCCATACAGGGGTGGGCAAACGTAGGTTCACAGTGGTGGGCACGTGAAACAGTTTATTCTTGTGTTAGCAGTCAGCAATTACTGTATTATTTACTTGTATTACAACTGTAAACCTACTGCTGCCCACCGCTACCTGTTGAGGCCTCCACTCCAGCATCCATCTCCCAGCCAGAGCTGTCTAGCCCCGGGGAGACACTGGACCTAGTCGGATTCTCTCTCCCAGATTCCTGAAATGCAGAACGGACACCTTCACGAGGTTCTAGAATCTCCTGCTGAGTCCCTGGTTTGCAAGCCCCGCCGTTGTGAGGTTATTCTGGGCAGCATTCTGGCACATTCCAATAAATGGCATCACATGACCTCCCCGCTCTTTTGCTGGTTTACCTCAGACAGAATCTGTTGTTACTAAGGAACCAAAATAACCTTACACAAAACTCCGTGTCTACCCATCTTCCTGCTTCTTCCTTTTCCCTGTCTTAGCCATGAGTTTGGAAAAAGTAAAACCTCAAAAAAAGGGGGGGGGGAGGGGTAATATCTACTTCTCTATTCTGAAAAATAGCTACCCAAAGTGGCCACGATCACGTCTGAGAGAGTTCTACAGGTTTTGCTCCATAGTTCCAGCCCATTCCAAACTTAAGGAGTGGAATGCCACATTGGCCATTTCTCTGCCACAAACAGACCCTATTTCCACTTCCAAGTCCATCGAATTAGTTTCAGTTTTAAGCAACTCTAGGAAGGTCTGGTGCTTTAGCAAATAATGACTTTTGAGGATAAATATCCCATGACTTCTAAGACATCATCATTACAGAACACATAAAAGCTACAGGATATCCTTATTTTAGAAATTTAAATAAAAACACCAAAATTAATGAACACTATTATGTACACTCAACACTAGATCCCTCCGTTGTTCTCAATATAATCAAAAACCTGCTGCTTCATCCAGTTGCAAAAGTCCCTTTAATTGAAGGCATGCTGGGAAAATATTTACAAAGCACGCTTTTAATATACATGATTTAAATTACTCCATCCCAAATATGCCCGGGCGCAGCGTTTCTCAGCAGCGCTCCAGGAAGCATTAGATTGGCCCCTTGAAGTACTTATTGTTTCCAGAACCAGAAGGGCGCTGTCAGAGCAAGTTGCCTTTCTTTTCCATAAATAGGAAAGAAAGCTT
Source organism: Myotis daubentonii (assembly GCF_963259705.1). Classification (NCBI taxonomy): domain Eukaryota; kingdom Metazoa; phylum Chordata; class Mammalia; order Chiroptera; family Vespertilionidae; genus Myotis; species Myotis daubentonii. The sequence continues at coordinate 30,261,575 of NC_081852.1, read as the reverse complement.
CGCAGAACTGAGGGTTGATGAGACTTCAAGAATAATCAGTTAAGAGGAAACAATTTTTCAAAGGAAACGGCAACGCTTTCACATCTGGGGAAATCAGCAGGGGGAATCCTAAAACAATAATCTACAGACAAGAAAGCCGGTCAGCAGGAGTGATGGCTGGAAGCCTTCCTGGCTGTTCAGCAGTTAACAGGCCAGCGTTGGCCGGTGTGGCTCAGTTGGTTGGGTGTTGTCCAGTGCACCAGAAGGTTGCAGGTTCGTTTCTCCGTCAGGGCACATGCCGGGGTTGTGGGCTTGATCCCTGGTATTGGGCATGCAGAAAGCAGCCATTTGATGTCACAGCCTCACATTGATGTTTCCCTCTCCCTCTCCCTTGCTAAAAATCAGTAAACTATTACTTAAAACAAACAAACAAAAACCCAGGGGAGCCAGAGGCATAGAGAAGACACCAACCAGGTCCAAAACTTCTGGGTGTTACTGACCCAGGCACAGAGAGATGTCATTCCTTGGGTGCCCTCTGCTGGCACACCGCCACACCTGATTTCAAGAGACTAGACTTACTTCCAGAAGTCAGCTCTTACCTTCCCTCACGCAGAGCTCCCTAACACGTAGGGGCCACAGTTTATGCACCCCCTATCTTCAGCCATCTTGCAATATCTAGTCCAAGATAGTCAACTGAGACTGACTTCTAGTCAGAGTCCAAAGAGGTGGTTTCCACATAATCCAAAGGTGACCTTCCCAGTCTGCCTTCACTTTCAAGTTTATGGTTAGAAAATACCGATGCCCAGACCCCACCCAAATCAATGAAATCAGAACCTTGAGGGGGAGGACTCTCGGCTGGTCTATTAGAAACTCCCCAGGATTCCAATGTTCAACCACAGTTGAGAACTATTGGGAGAGAGCTTCAAGTTCAGATCAATTGGACTTGGAGGATAAGGATGAGTGAGGTAGATGGATGAGGAAAAGTTATTAACTCATCCTCTAAACCCAATCCAAACCACTTGTGAGCGGCTGACGGCCACGTGCGGCTGTTCGGTTCGGCTTTCTCTGTTCCCACACTGATGGGTGCCTCTGGTGGTATCTGCAGTCTCTTCAAAGACCAAATAGTGCAGGAGGATGGAGGTAATGGGAATGAAAAATTCTTCCCAAATTTATTCTAAAAATGTTGTCTGGGACACAAGGCAAGTATACATGAGCACGAAAAATGCAAGCTGATGGCACTGGAAAGAATTCAGAAAGGTGCTAAAGGACACTGTGTGCCCAACACACCAGCAACTCAAAAAACATCCTAAAATAACTAATATTTGAGAACTCCCTGACTTGTTTTCATGAAATATATTTAGTGGTTCTCAACCCAGAGTATATGTCAGCATTACCTACATTAAAAAAACAGAGGGCCAGGCTCTACTCCTAGAGGAAGGCTAGAGACCTGTATCGAGTTAGACAGAATAACGGACTCCCAAAGGTATCCAAATCCTAATTGCTAAAGCCTGGGAATATGTGACCTTACGTGGCAAAAGGGGCTTTGCAGATGTTATTAAGTTAAAAACTCTGACATGGGAATTTGTCCTGGATTATCTGGCTGGGCTCAACAAGGTCCTTATAAGGCAGCGGCTCTCACCCTGTGGGTCGCGACCCCTTTGGCGGTCGAACGACCCTTTCACAGGGGTCGCCTAAGACCATCCTGCATATCAGATATTTACATTACGGTTCATAACAGTAGCAACATTCCAGTTATGAAGTAGCAACGGAAATAATTTTATGGTTGGGTCACAACATGAGGAACTGTATTTAAAGGGCCAGGACGTTGAGAACCACTGTTATAAGGGGAAGCAGAGTCAGAGTGAAAAGGAGGTGTGACAACGGAAGCAGAGGTGGAAGTGAAGCCAATGGAACTAAGGGGCCATGAGCCAGAGCCTGCAGGCATCCGGCTGGAAAAAGCAAAGGAATGGATTCTCCCTCTAAGCCTTTTCCTGCTGACACCCTGACTTTAGCCCAATGAGACCTCTTCTGAGCTTCCGATCCCAGAACTATAATATAGACATTGGCAAAAGTAGGTTTACAGTTATCTGTATGAAAAATGATGCAATGACTAACAAATAATACAAGAATAAACTTTTGTTTTGTGTGCTCACAACTGTAAACCCACTTTTGCCCACTCCTGTATAGTAAATTGTGCTGTTCTAAGCTACTAAGCGTGTGGTCTTTTGTTACAGCAGCAATAGGAAACTAGCACATTGTGTTTTTTAAAGGTTCTTGATGCACCATCCCAGACTGAATAAGAGCTTACAATGCATTTTAGAAAAGAAAACAAAGATGAAATCACTGAAATTTACCCTGGAGGTGTTCTTGAAGAGTAATCAAATGTGTGTACAGACGTTCATTGCAGTTACGGCATCACCAGCAAAAAGGGTCTATTGGTATGGGACTGGCTAAATAAAATGTGGTATAACCAAATAATCAAATATTGAAGCTGCCTTTTAAAAAAGGGAGTAAGATATCTCTATAAGTTGGCAAGGAAAATTACAAGATATAGTAAGTTAAAATAGAAAGATGCAAAAGAGTATATTCATTGTACTACTATTTGTATTTTAAAAGTTTATACAAACACATATACGTGAAAAAATGTATAAAAAATGGGTAATTGCACCCAGCTGGTGTGGCTCAGTGGCTGAGCATCAACCCATGAACCAGGAGGTCACGGTTCGATTCCCGGTCAGGGCACATGCCCGGATTGTAGGCTCTATCCCTAGTAGTGGGTGTGCAGGAGGCAGCCAACTGATGATTCTCTGTCATTATTGATGTTTCTCTCTCTCTCCCTCTCTCTGAAATCAGTAAAAACATATCTTTAAAAAAACCTTTTTAAATGGGTAATTGTCAGAATTGGGTGGTTGGGGATCAGAAATAAGAGAGAGACTTATTTTCCCCTGCATACCTTTCACTACATTGCCTATTTGAACAAATAAATTGGAACAACCTAAAAGCAGAAATAGCAGAGACCCCCACAAATGCACAATGATCTCATCAAGTATTCAGAAATTTAGTTCCTTTGACTTCCAACTCAACACTCCGACCTTTTCCAAAATAATAAATATAAATTTCAAAAGCACTTATTCAAGTACCATGAACAAATGTTAGCTATGGCTAAAATTTAGCAGTAAGGAAGATAAACACCCTAATCTCTGCCCCCCAAATATATTGAGGTCTCTTGCAATCCTAGAGATGGATGCAGGGGAGAAGGTTAAAAATATTACCCTGAAATTATTTGAATTATTTTTTAGAAGAATTCTAAACAGGTGCCTGGCCCTACTACAATAATTTTTAAAAAATAATGTATTCCAAGATGACAGGATAAACATGTATTGGTAATGAAATACATTACGAATTTGATTAACACAAATCAAACAGTAAATGTCAGTAAAACCCTTGGTACTTGGTAAGTGGATTAATTCTGCAGACAGAAGACAGGGAAACCAGAGGCTACGTACGCTGTAACTGAGCGGCCCTCAGCTGCTTCTTCAGCCTCTCCACTTCATTCTTTAAAAACCGGATGTGGCGCATCATGTTTTCTGGAGAGTCGATCTCCATGGAGATGTCTCTAGGTGATGGGGGAGCTGAGACTGGCTGGTCTAATTTCTCCTGCAGGATTCTTTATGGAAAAGAAAAAAATCCAACAATGAAAAACTGTTTGCCTTTGAAAGACAAAACATACTAGCCAGAGGGCTTGTTTTAATAGCAACCTCCTGTAATGAATGAATTGCAGAACCAATTCACAGGGTTGCTGATCTCCTCTGCCCATTTCACATGAGCTTCTGGTCACCCTGACCTGGTATTCGGGTCCAAGGGCAGCGCGGAAGGACCCACCCTCCTTTTCCTTCCTTTAAGTTGCCACTGGTAATTAAGCATTCCTTAAAAAAAAAACAACCTCTAACATTTGGTTCTAAGTAGTATGTCTGGCATACAGAAGGCTCCAGAGTTATCTACTCACTAAATGTTTGACATGCTGGTTGAGGACATGGAGATACTAACGGAATGTCACTCTCTCAAAGCTGAAGGTTTACGAACTGTGCACTTTCAATCTCGGTGGATGGTGGCATAACATAAAGAGACTCAACGCATAAAATTCCCTGCTGAAAACCAAGCTGAGGGCATGGCAAACTGATGAGAGGCCCTTGGCTTCTGGCCATAGCTAAGGCAAAAAGTTAAAAGCAAAACAAAACAAAAATTATTAGGTTAATAATTGGCAGTTCCACCTTCCCCACTAATTATCGTTAAGCACATAAAATGCGTATTTGTTATATTCAACAGCTTTTGACTTATAAAATGTCAATTTCCGATTGCTCAACCCAATAATCTGCAATAATTCGGTACTGATTGTGTTCTGCAAAGGGAGACTGAATGGCAACAGACCTCCATGTCCCCTTTTATAGGTTGCTGGGGGGTGGTTTTGGTTTTGTTTTGTTTTTAACTTTTACCTTTGAGTTTGCTCAACGGCTCTAGCTGAGCAAACCAGTATGTTAAATGTTGTAATGGTCCCTACATTTATTACGTTAAATATTTTTCCCTAATTCCATCTATTAGTACAGCTACAATAATGCAAAACGCAGCTGGTTCAGCTACATCCTGAATATTTCCCTGTAGATATACAGTGCCTCTACTTGCACTTTTCTTAAAGCCTGTGGTATGTTTCTATTTTGCAAATCTTGAGATGAACTCAGAATGATTTATGGATTCATCCAAACACAATATTTATGGCAAAAGGACTCTGGTTAGCAAACAAAAGGTCCTTGTAAGGTGGATTAATGAACGTTTTCAAGAAACTCCCTTTCTACACCCATCCTTACATCCCTCATACAGAACTCCTCGCTATTCTTCAAGCCTGGCTCCAGCCACCCAAAGTCTGCAGCACTTAGAAATAAGGGCCTGACAGTACCTTGCACAGAGGGTTCAAGAAATGTTTGCCGTTGAATGACATTTCACATCCGTGTACGTACATTTAACGCAAAGAATGCTAACCTTAAATATGTACGAGCATTTCTTTGCAGCGAGTTTTAAGACAATTACATGGTAATTTTTCTATCAAAATCTCAGTCTTCCTAACAAAGTACATTTTATAAATATATAATAACTGCAGGCACGTAGTACATACGCTATGCAGTTTAGAAAAGAACTGGGGAAGCCAGCTCAATCAAGTAAAAAAGCTGAAACTATAGCCATCCTTCAGAACAATTTAAAGGTGAACAATACCACCTTGACTAATTTCTTCATAGCCTCTGACACCAAATGGAAAGAAATTCTACTGGGCCAGTGCGAGCGAAGTGTAAAGAGGTGACCAACATGAAAAGAGGTCAGGAAGCTTTCAACATGTTTTTCATTTGACAAATTAAATGACGTGCATCAACCATGAAATTAAAGGTCCCATTGTTATTCTTCAGTCACACCCAGAACAGCACCCTGGCCACATACGCAATCCCATATTAAACAGTAAGACTAAACAAACCGCTTTTCAGCTTCAAGTTTATCCATTCTTTTCCAGAGACGATTAACTAGTGCTTCTTGTTCTTGCTCCAAAGTATTTTCAAGGTCAATCTTCTCTCGTCTCAACTGGAGGAAGGAAAAGAAGTTTCACTGAGAATAGCAGGCCACTTAAACTTTGATAATTAGATTTCTTGATTGGACCATTATGACCCTTTTACTTGGAGAAACTGCAAAGAAATGGCCAGTTTTCTAGCACAGACACTTTAAATGCATCTAGTTCTTACACTCTTGAGAAAACCAAGACAGGTTCATTCTTTGATGTTAAAGCTTAATTGCTGTCTGGTACATCACTTGTTTCAGCATTTATTCAAGGCACATGGAAAATCTTCCTTTAAGAGAGTTCAGGGGGAGTTCTGCTTACTAGTCATACCGGGACTTACCTGAATGTTTGCACCCCCATTCTGCCCCCCAGTCCTGCATGTAGTTCAACATTAAAGATTATACCAACATTTATATAAATACCTCAAATGCCCATATTTGTTAATGGGTGCACATAAATATGTCCCAAGATATAAAAATAGGCACAAAATTATAAACACCAAATTCACAGTACTGGTTACCTCCGGGGAGGTAGGAAAGAAGGGAACTTTGATTTGAGGAAAGGTATACAGTTGTGGAGGGAACCCCAAACTATTCTACTTCATAGAAAGAAGCAAACTGGGGAAAATTCACTTAACCAATCAATATTGAGAAATATGAAAATACTGACATCAACGCCAGACACTGGTTAATAAGGAAGTAGCGGGGACCCCAGAAGTCAGAAACGTCTGCCTTTGTGAACTTAGATTTTAATGGCGTCAAGATAGTAAATGAAACAAATAAATTACATATTTGGTAGAGGGTGATAAGGATATGAAGAAAAAGGCTAGTGAGAGGGCTAGAAAATGCAATGATCAGTAGACCTCACAAGGACAGGTAGAGGGAATGTGCTGCATCATTTTTTGTACTTGTCTATGTATTTGAGATATTAAATAATTTTAACAGGAAGCTTCTTTAAAAAGAGAGAAAGGCTATGTGACTGCCCCTATGCTGTCCGTGCAACCAAACCCAATTCACCTTTTCCATCACTGAGTCAACAAATTATCTGTGATTGCACAGCTGCAAAAACGCCACAGTGGCAGATTTCACGTTTCCTTGGGAGGTCACAGAGGCAAGCTCCTACTGATCAAAGATCCCTGCATATGCAATAAAGTGAGACCAACACCATGTACAAAATGTAATCTTTTAACGTAACCAAAGTAGACTTTATCCAACAGGTAAATGAGCCTGGGTCACAGAGTCAACTGAAAATACAGCTTCAGGATTATTTTCTTTGCACGAGGGGAGTAAAGAAAGGGTGGGGGATGTCAGAGTCAGCCAGACACATTTTGTGCTGTGAAGCTGGGAATAGGCTAATTGGACGCATGCTCCTCAGAATGTTAAACAGTTCCTACCTGAAGCAATGAGAAAAGACCTGGAAAGCCGCAGAGAACTCCTATACAACTTAGTGAGATTCTGTGCTGACCACATTTTTGGCCAAGCTTTGAAGTATGACTCACGGCCATTTTTTTTTTTAAAGAAACAACATTCTAAGGCATTTGCCCATGAAGGGCCCTGTTCCTGTGTTTGACTAAAAGCATTATAGCGAGAACTTGGCAGGCAAGAAAAAAGTCAAGTAAGGCATCATTTTGTAGTAGGGAAATGTTATGTCCAGTTACGTTTCATTTTGGAGTAATCATGCACAGTGCTAACCAATAACTCTGAACATCCAAAGCTGCCTTTGCCTATGGATAACTTACTAGACGTGTGGCTCTAGCAGGTACTCACCCGCTGTGAGCCTCAACGTCCCCATCTGTGAAATGAGAAGGTGAGCCTACATGATTCCTGAGGGCCCTTTCAAAGCTACCCATTCTCCATCAGTGTCAGTCTCAAGACGGCCGCTGTCTTCAGTCTGGGCTGGCTCGGAGCTAGAAGCAGTGAGACAAATCATCGAAACCGCCCATTTCATTTCAGAGCTGAAGGAACACAGGATGTTAAGGAGAAAGTAGGATTTGGGGTAAATGATGCTATGGGTTGGGAGTCTACCTCCTTTGCCAAGAATTCTTGGGAGTAGCGGGGTAAGGAGCAGCTTCCTGAGTCTGAGAGTATGAGGACACAGAGAAGAGAGCAGGACAAACGGGTTGAAAATGGACATGAATCTCAGCTTCTTTGGGCACCAGCTATCAATTTACTGCCCGCTTCAGCAAACCGAGGCTTCCTGGGGGTGAAACTTGGGACTGCTTTACCAACTGGCTCTCCTAATTTATTCCCATGAAGTGGGCCACACAGGAGGCCCCAGCTCAGCAGCCTAGACTTGGGTGTTTCATTACGCGGGCTGGCAGCGCTGTAGGAGTCCGTATTATTTAGCCCCCAAAGAGCAGGGTTTCCGGACTTGTTTTTTCAGCTTTAAAAATCTCTCAACTTTTCAGCATCGCTGGGGAGTTTGGATGGACATTAAGGGGCAGAGAAGACAGAGGGAATGGTATTATTTATGATTACGATGAAGTGCCCATTAAATTCCTTATCAGACTTGACCTTCCATCTCCTGCTCATTTATTTCCACAACCTACCCATTTAGAGCCGAATACAGACACCACCAGTTCTGCCAATTCAGGCAGAAGGAGATATCAGGTGCTTCTGACATTGTCCGTATCTCGAACAACCCTCAAATCTGGGAGAGTACGAGTATATGCTAAGTTTACAGGGTAAGTCAGAAATTTGTGCTTGAATCACAACAGTAGCCCAGTGGCGCATTGCTCTCACTATGCTGGTCTCTATCTGTAATGCGCTCCCCTATTCCCTTCCTAAGAATATCCCGTTGCTTTTTTTAATTCAGTGTTCATGCAATTGGCATCTGCTCATCCATCGCCACACATCAAATTCTCAGGCTAACCCAAGCCCCTTCTGCCTGCTTTTTCTGGGAGCATCGATGGATATAGCTGATTCGTAAACATACTCATTTGAAAGGCCGCTTGTAATTAAGTCAGTTCAATGGACTGCCAGATTCTTTACTTCTCTTCAGTAGCTCTCCTTCTCATTACAGGTTAATTAACCTCAGACCAAGGGTTCTTATTATGTTCCCAAAATAAATACAGAGCTCCTTTAATGGATAAACTTAGTGTGTATAAATTTAGCCAACTCATCTGAATTCACAGCTCTTCCTGCCCGTGTCTTCTCAGTGGGCAGATGCTGACCTCTACCAAAATAGCAAAAAAGAGAGGGTGCAGCTGAGAGATGGCTCCCCACACTATCGGATTTCTGCCTCCCGGTAGCCTTTTCCCATTTAAAGAGAAGTATGACGCTGGCTGGGGTGGAGGGAGAGGTGAGGGGAAGGAATGCTTGGCAAGAACGTCTGATGAGAACGTTAGCCTCACCATGGTACTCAGCCACAGAATTCTGAAAGGTTTTAATGGACCTTTTCAATCTACTTTGAAAAGTTTTAGTCTAACTACCATATAATCATCATTTCTACGAGAAAATATATCCCAAACACCTGATTTGAAAAACAAATTTTGGGGGAGGGGGGGGGAGGAGAGCTTAAGATGTACAAATTGCCAGTTACGAAAAACAGTCCCAGGGATGCAAAGTAAAGCATAGAGAATATAGTCAATAATGTTATAATAACTATGCATGCTGTCAGATGGGTACTAGATTTAACAGGGTGATCACTTCATAAGTTACATAAATGTCTAGTCACTACGTTATACACCTGAAACTAATATACTGTGTATGTCAACTGTATTGCAAAAAAGTTTTTTAATAAAAAAAATAATTTTGGAAAGCAGCCTATTACAACAAATCCGAGATAATAAAGAGAGGGCCCTGGCTGGTGTGGCTCAGTTGGTTAGAGCATCATCCTGAGCATCTGAGGGTTGTGGGTTCAATTCCCACTCAGGGCACAAACCCAGGTTGCAGGTTCGATACCAGTTAGGGTCCATATGGATGGCAACCAATAGATATTTTTCTCACACACTGATGTTTCACTTTATCTCCCTCCCTCCTTCTCTCTCTAGAATAAAAAAACACATCCTCAAGTGAGGATAAAATAAATAAGTAAATAAGTAGAAGTAAAAGAGGGGGGGAAGCCCGTGGAAGGGCTACCATATAAACTGAACTCAGACAGACAGATTGTGACAACATAAGTAAAAAGCACTTAGGATGATGATGCTATAAGGAGTGGACCTGATGTTTAAAAAGAGAAATAGCAGAGTACTCTCTAGATTAACCTAATTCATAGTTGGCTAGATTTTTTCTTTTTTAACAGGAAGAGGTTAATCCTAAGAAAACAACTGGGTGATGGGGATTAGCACAACAATCTCCCCAAACCTTCTGGTTAGATAGTATCTGACGGCCATTAAAAGTCCAGCCCAATTTCCTACCAACTTATTATGTTATATCATAGGTGTCCAGAGTGGTGACTGTGGAGGTTTATCAGAATCATCTGGGAAAATAAAAAGCACAAAACTAAGAAAACAACTAAATTGAAGTCAGAAAAATGAGCCCAGTTTTTGCAATGGACTGAATGTTTGTGCCACCCAATTCGTGTTGAAGCCTAAATCCCCAATGTGATGGTTTGGAGGTGGGGCCTCTGGAAGGTAAGTAGGTTTGGTTGATATCATGAGGGTGGCCCCCCTTATGGGATTTCTAATGACCTTTCTAAGAGTCAAGAGAGACTCTGCAGCATGCTGTTCCCTCTCATGTGAGGACGTAAGGAGAAGCAGGCAGTCTGCAACCCTGAAGATGCCCCTCGCTAGAACGCCATCAAGCTGGCACTGATCTCAGACTTCAGGACTCCAGAACTGCGAGAAATAAGTGTCTGTTCTTTATAAACCAGTCTGTGTTCTGCGGTATAGCAGCCCAAGTGGGCTTAACGCAGTTTTGTTCCTAGTAGAGACAGTAAAAGATCTTACTTAGCTCATTCCATCCTACTTTGCCAATACGTATGAGCTAATCAAGGTTTTACGTATTGAGTCCTCACGCAATGTTGTTGACTGGTTCTGTGACTTTAATCAAAACAATGCAGGCTAATAGATATAAACAAGAGTTAAGTTCCTATGGCATCTCATTAACACGATCAAGGTCCGATGGTCATCGAGGACCTGCTGTACACGGGAAAGAAGTGACTAACAAGATTCATGAGGGAGCTATAGAAATATATCATGTGCAACTGACACAAAGGGGTTAGAACCATGCACAATGGTCCTTGGTCCCTGGCAAAGCCTTCACACATTAAAGCGACAGAGGCAAGTAAGGCAAACCTTAAACAGGGCCTCAGCTGGCATCTGCTCAGGCGATCGGTGGAATTGTGCTCAGCACTGGCTATTCTCCTCAGCTAGAAAACATCTGACCCTTACCTTCTGGCAAAAATTTTTTTTTAAGAAATCAAGCAGCCAATTTGTGTTACAGATGAGTTAAGACAGGTGCTCCTAGACCACAGAGCCCCTGAGGTACCTATTGAATTAATCAAGCCGAGGCTGGTTCAGAATTAAAAACAAGTTCTAGGTCAGTGGTTCTCAACCTTGGCTGCCCATTAGAATCACCTGGGAATCTTTTAAAATCCTGATTTCTGGGCCTCGTCCTCCGGAAATTCTGTTTCTTTATTATGGGGTGGGGTCACAACATTAGTAACAAAGAAACAGAATTTCCGAAGGACGAGGCCCAGAAATCAGGATTTTAAAAAGATTCCCAGGTGATTCTAATGGGCAGCCAAGGTTGAGAACCACTGTTCTAGGTCATCACAGCGCTGAGCACAGGAAGAGCCAATGGAAGTTTGTCAGTGAAGAACAGGAGAAAAGGAAAGGAAGGACAGTTACGTTCAAGTTTAGGAGGCCGAAAATTACAACGGAAAAGAAATTTATCTATGTACCTCAGAAATATACTGAGAGAGGGGGAAAACATGCAAAAACATCGTAAAGAACTATTTATACAGCAAGATAAATAGGGTTGTCTTTTGGATGAAAGTTATATTGGTGATAATTTGTATTCCTACCTTTTCCTACCCCCACCCACTTTGTAAAAGAAATTTACTATTTTTAATAAAAGAAAATACTTAAAGACATCTAATCCTAAAAAATGACAATTTCCTAATATAATTTAATAGTAAAACCCTTAATTTAGGATGTTAACTTACATATATAAAATACAGAATAAGCCCATATACTCTCAAAGGATAAATGACAGCTTTCTGAAGACTGAGAATTTCTCACATTGCCCAGAGTTAAACTTCTTTATCATAGTGTACAACTGTTTTCTTCTAAAAAATTATGTTCCTATAAAAATAACTTCAGGATAACATTAATATCCCATTAACATTAATGTGAAAATGACACTATTTCATAGTTTATCAGCTCAATAAATTTTGCTTTAGTTCAGTGATGTTGAAAAACAAAGGCCTTTATGAATTCCCCACACTTATAATTACTCAGATTTATATAGTTTCTGGACTTAAGTTTTCATCACGATGTAAAACAGATGTGATACTAGGTTTATAATTCTAGGGGACTCTTTTACCAAATAATTACCATTGATGGAAAGCAGGTTTCTGCATCTTGGATGGACATCCTTTCACTACATCAAGGAAAAGTGCTTGGAAAGAAGTCATCTAGTGTGTATTACAAATACACTATTACATCGGGGGCTACTATCTGTCCATTATCTAAAATAAGCTTCCTTCACAAAATAACATTTGGGAAACTTCTCTTAATGTGCTTTATCTAAAATGAAAGTTCTTGGATAAAAGAAATCATCTCTTTCTAGTCATGACCATACCCATCCCACTTCTTTACATAGAGTTGTTAGATTTATGACTAACTTTCATTCTCTAGCCATGGTTCAGCGAAGGGGGAATGCAACGCCTCTTCTAAATCATCAACCAAATTCTTATCTTGGTCATAAAGAAATAGACTTTGATTTCGAAATTATAAGCAACTAGGAAGTCTGGGCTTAGTATCTCTGGGTTTTATTACCCTTGCTGTAGCACACCAATGTCCTCCAACTTAACAGGCAGTCTCCACCCCCAGTGCTTTACCAGAAATGCACACTGTGGGATCATGATGAGGTTCCTTTTTACAAAGGAAACACGTTTAATATTTTCCCGGCCGTCGTGTAAGGTCATCTGTACTGTACAAATTGGTCCACATCGCAAGTGGTATCTGATGATTCAAAATAGAGTCTGACAAGATGGAACACAGTGAGTCTCTGTACTTCACTGAAATGAGGTCCAGGGAAGGAATTCTAGGGATTGGGGGAGGGGGAGAGGGAGGTGGTGGTGGTGGTGGTGATGGTGGTAACCACATCACATAGAGATACTTGTCTGTGTCCCTGACAGAGCTGAATCTACTTTCAAAGGTCTGGAGTTGGGACCCCTCAGTTAGCTTCATGACCTCCCGACAGCTCCTGGATTACAAAGCAAATCCACCGCAAAGCGAGCCTACTGGAACTTCAGATATCGCCCAGTGCCCCTAGTTTACCTACTTCCTGGGCACCAAATCCCACTAACTTTTCAGCTCTGCGCTGAGGCGTTTCCCCCTTCAAACAAACAGTAGGCAGAAAGCTTGTACCCAAGCTTCTCAAGTCACCCAAACACCCTCAAGGATTTGCTACAATCAAATTCCCACTGAGGGGACTTTGGGGTTGACTGTGATTATGTCTGGCTGTGCCCCCAGTGCAGCTCATCTGAATGTGCACACATAGGTTATTACATTTTACAAAAAAAAAAAAAAATTAAAAGCCGGGCAGCAAATTATAATACACTGACTGCTGTTAAAGAAAGGAGGAAGAAGAGGAGGAGGAGAATGTAGGACAAATATAAATAGCAGTTGTTTGGGGAGGCTTGTAGTCTAGGTAACGTTTCATCATTTTTGTACTTCTATGTTTTCCAGTTTCTTGAAAGAGCAATAGATTACTTTTAAAATGCAAATGTTTAATAATAAAGATTCCAAGGCTTCCATAATTTGAGACCAGTATTTGAAATCTAATTTCAAAGCAAGCATAGTGTTCATTAAATTTCATGCCCTTAATGCAAGTGAAACCTCAAGGAACGTGGTTGTTCTTTGAAAAAACAAAAACAAAAAAGGCACACAGACACCAGCAGGTGCTGCCCAGAGCTATTACAACAGAGTTCTCCCACTGCCAGGGGCTACAAGGGCAGCTGTTAGCATGAATAAAATGCTTGAAAACCCAGTATGGTCACACTACCCATGAATTTAAGAAATACTTTGTTCCACCACCACCACCACAACAAAAAATCAACCAAGGGACACAAATCTGAACATGAGCCACTGGCCACTCAATTCACAGCTCAGTCACCAGGACATGCAGATATTCTGTGTAACTCACTAGAGTCGGTCGCTGCAGCTACTAAAATAAGTAGCATCTGCCTTGTATGGAGACTGACTATGATGTCAGTTTGGTTTGAAAAAATTAACTTCCAGACAAGTAAGGCAGAACCACCTGGTAGCCTTCACTAAGAACCCCTGTTCTAAAAGCTAGAAACCTAAAACTTGCCTTTCTTCCTCATAGAACTTAAAATATGCCATGGAGAGAGAGAGAGAGAGAGAGAGAGAGAGAGAGAGAGAGAGAGAGAGAGAGAGAGAGAACAAAACATAAACCTTGTCCTGAGAATTGCAAAATATTACTTAAAGCCCCAGCCTCTGCGACTTGGTGAGAGACATTGGGCCAGTGGGTGTCGCCCCTGCAATGCCCCTGCAATGCCCCTGGAAGCCAGAGTCCTGTCAAGCGTCGGCGGCGGATGTTGTCTGCTGGCTAAAGGTAATCACTGGGCACCTGCCAGCAGAGGCATGCATGAGCCTTGGTGCAGCTCCATGGCAGCCTTCCGCATGGCCCTCACTATAAAGGCACGCTTGTGCCCTCAAAGTCCCTGTGCACAGACTGCCAACCCCTCCCCACCCCCTCTTTCCTTGTCTGGCAACAAAGAGAAGGGATTCAACTTCAAATCTTCTTCCTGGGTTATTTTCTCTGTTCTCAGCACCTCTATTCCATGCAGTAACTGCACGCACTTTTTACTGCATTCTCCTCTTCCAGTCCTGTCTCCTCTCACATCCCTGGTTCCCTGAAACAAGCTGGACTTAGCTCTACCAGCCCGCGTGTATCAATTAACAAACAATCAAACCCAGCACCAAGGAGCTTCAGGTCCTCCTCGGTTGGTATGGGGAACGGGGTTGCAACGGGAGCGCTGCTCCTCTCCACAACACTGCACAGAGCATCGCTCGTCACTGTCCATAGGTTCACTGCCCTCACTAGACCAGCCTCCGTGAGGCCAGGGGCCTTTCTCAGCAGTTTGTGGCAGATGGCAGGCACGTAATCAAGGTGTTGAATTAATGCCGGATATGTGCCATACAGGTGCACTGACCGTAGCATGGACAAAGAGGACGTCAAAGTGGTGGGCTCACAGATGACATCTGAGCACAGAGATTCATAAAGTAACAGGTAACCAGGTGAAGGAGGGTGGTGAGACATTTGAGGCTCAACTGATGCGCATGCACATTTATATCCTATGTCATCTACCACGGACATTAGGTGGAATCTTCCATTATTAATGGCAGCAGCTACAATTTTTGGAGCACTGACTAGATGTGAGTCACCAGGGATATGGTGGTGAGGTCAACACCTACCTCTACCTTCCAGGGGACTTAGAGGGAAGACACAATTTGTTTAGCTGTTTGCTAATTACTATTTGTGTACCACGTGTTGCAAGAGAAGGACTGAATGTTAGCAGGTACTTTACAGCACAGACCCCCGAGTGACTGGGAGCGGGGCGTCGGTTAGATGAACGAGGATGGGAGCGGGAGGGAGAAGTAGCCCAGGCAGAGGAAACAGGTCCATGGAGACCTAGGGCAGGAAAGCACTGGGCACATCAGAGCATGTTTTTCAAACTGCAGGTCACAACCCATTACTGGATTGTGAAATTAGTTGAGTCAGTTGTGACCTACATTTTGCTAAACATGAAATAAGGTTGAATGGAAAAATCAGTGCAAAGCACATACGGTTGTTGGATGAAACCTGTCCCAGTCACATATACAGTTACAAAAACATCAGTGCCCTGGGTTGCCACGTAAACTTATTTCTGGCTGTGTAGTCCACACTGCAACCACTGTGCAACACGCATGGAGCGTGAGGAGCGGCACAATGGAAGATTAATCCTCCCAACCAGCCTCCAGGTTAGGGATTATGTCTGTTTCACAGCAGAGAACCAACTGCTTGCCTGAGATCACCCAGCTTATCCAGATGGGAGGAAGATCTGAAGCTACAGAAGAACCTCCCAACTACACAAGGCTAAAATGCTGTCGGTACAAATGGGTGCTAGTGAGTGGAATTACCATTCCAATTCTAAATCCAACCTGCAGATATGGGTATCTGTGCTTTAAAGGACATCTCAGACAAGAAAACATACCCCAAATGACAAGATTAACTGAGAAAACGACCCTGGTGTGTCTGCTACAGGGCAGGCAATCCTGCTCGTCATATTGAGTGTTTGCCGGATTGCACCGCCAATTCTCCACTAGCTGATTCCGGTATTTTTCTATTGTACTACCTAATAAAGGGTTAAGTATGCAGTCCACCCGTTTCTGGCTGCTGTTTTCTTCTTTCCCATAAGATAATTTTCTGAGCCAAGTGCACAGAAGGCCCTCACATCTGGTGGGCTGAACTTCATTTAATAAATAAACGAATGCATGCCTCTTAATGCTGGTTATCCTTCTCCAGAGAAGAAAAATCCTTGTTGGCAGAAATCATTCAGATCAAGATTTGTTGACATAGAGAATATTCCAAGTTCTAAATGTTCTTACCTAGGAAAATGTGAATGCCAAATAAGCAACTGACAGTGAATACATATTTGAATAAAAGTCTTTAAATCATGGCCACCACCAGTGTTTGTTCCAAGCCCCCAGGAGCACTAATGTCCTGTTGACTAGATTAATCCAGTTCATTAGACTAATGCTAACTATCAGTGCAGCAAAGGCCTCATACTTTCACATTATTCTGAACATGCTTTTCTACATTATTTTCAGAATGCTAAATAAATGCCCAAAAGGTAGCTAAAATAAATGGTTAAGAACTCCTTAGCCGTGCAACTTGAGGAAACCTCTTGTTCTCCGTCTGGGTTTCCATTTCTGAAAAAGCAGTGTAAGCAGGTTAGGACACTTACAAGCCAACTCGGTCTACCGAGTTGGCAAGTCACACGAAGCCACCTCCACTGCTTTCCAGAGGCGAGGGGAGCAGGAAACTTGTCCCAAAGCCTGGGAGGAGACCCGAAGACCCTGCCTCTGGATTTCCTCATGATTTCCCCACTGTCTCACATCTCCGCCAGGGGCTGGAGACAAAGATAGTCCTTCCCCAATTCATAGGATTTTAGTTTTCCAGGTCTAAAATCCTATGGATTCATATATTGCAAAACACCAACAGAACAGACCATTTATAGCACAGAGACCTTGATGATGGAGCTTAACATTCCCTACTTGAAGAATGAAAGGATCCCAGACTCTGGGTCTACGAAGAGAATAAATGCTATCTGACTAAGTGTCCATGCGAAGGCCTGACTTTTGGAGAGAAATTTACAAGGAGGGCCTTCTGCCTTGTGAGTTAATTGGGGCCTACTTTCAAAAACAGCCCAAGACGGAGTCTCAAACCCTGTTAACAGGGAGTGGGCAGGTGCCTACTTGTTGGGGTCCTGCCCCAGCAGGTCCAGGGATTTCCAAAGGTGTGGACCGAGTCGGCGAAGAAGGAATGACACAGAGGCAGCGTTCAGTTGATCAGCATAGTGAAGTTCTCTCTTTATTCTCCTGTTATATCTGTATTTATACCATTTGATTTTAATCCTATCCATTCTATTCCAAAGGTTAGGGCATTTGTTATCTCCATTCCAAGGTCACTACTCTATTCTGTTAAGCTACAAGGAAGTAACTGAAGGAGATTATCCTAAGTAAAGATTATGTAGCTTAAGCATGACTGTTCGTAGTTAAAGTGATTAACTACCCTCCTGGCACTTAGTTAAGGAGTTTTACTGATTCCCTTCCTTAATCCTGTTAATCCCTAACTCCAGGGAAAAATCCGAACCTGGGGAAACAACCTTTCCCAGAGAGGTGGCCTTGGTTAAAACACATAGCGCTAAGAAGGGGAGCAAACATATTAAGAACAGTATGCCATATACGCCAGGTCCCTTGAAACATATGCTGTGCAGATGTTTCTTCCTGCAGCGACTGTGTCAAGCAGCAAGGATGGACCGGCTTCCGGCAAATTCCCCCTTTTTTATTTTTTTAAATGATAGCGCGTGTAAATCAGAGGCCACCTCTCGGATTGGGTTAAGACTCGGAAGACCTGTTTGTGACTGCCAACAGGTCAGTCCGAGGCTTAACCCTATATCAGCTCCCCACACCTACTTAAAAGCCATTACAATCCACACTATACCTTTAAAACAAACATGTTATGGCCAACACAAATCCATGGTAGAAGGCCTTCCAATATTCCTTCTGCACATGCAACCCATTAGGTTCAAAATATGGATTATTTACAAATTAACAGCAGCATCCAACTTATGCTGAGTGCTTATACAGGAAGCACTGTGTGAATCACCTTACACTCTCTTTCATTCATGGCATCTAACATAAGTTTGCTACCATTGCCATTTTATAGATAAGGAACCTGAGGCTCAAAAGTGAACTGACTGGGACAATGGGATAGCCACACTCAAGAGAATGAATTTGGATCCCCTACCTCACACTATACACAAAAATTAATAACTCTAATGGATCAAAACCTAAATGTAAGAGCCAAAAGTATAAAACTCTTAGAAGAAAACAGAGGGATAAATCTTCATGAACTCCGATTTGGAAATAGATTCTAAAATATGACACCAAAAGCAAAAGCAACAAAAGAAAGAAATAGATAAATTAGATTTCACCAGAATTTAAAACTTCCATGTTTCAAAGCACACGATCAAGAAAGTGAAACACACACACACAGAAATGATATACCTGATAAGGCACTTGTATCTAGAATATCAAGAACTCTTAGAATTCAATGATAAAAAGACCTCGAATAGACTTTTTTTCTAAGAAGATACACAAATGGCTAATAAGCACCTGAAAAGATGCTCAACATCATTAGCCATCAGGGAACTATAAACCCGCCAGGAGATACCACTTCATCATCAGTGTGGCGCAGCCACTTTGGAACACAGTCTAGCAATCCCTGTAAAAGGCAAACAGAGACATCACAGCAATCCCACTCCTAGAGATACATCTAAGAATAATGAAACAGATGCCCACACAAAATACTGTATATGAACGTTCACAGAAGAATTATTTACAACCAAATGGCTGAAACAACACAGATGAACATCAAATGATGAATGGATAAACAAAATATGGTATGTCCATACAGCGGAACGTTATATGGCCAGGAAAGGAATGAAGTACCGACACATGCTACAACATGGATGAAAACATTATATAAGTGAAAGAAGCCCATCACAATCACAACAGACCACATACTATATGATTCCATGTATATAAAGTCTCCAGAATGGGCAAATATACAGAGACAGATAATGGAGTGGTTCTTGCTTAAGGGGAAGAGCCAATTGAGTAGCAGCTGAAGGGTGCAAGGTTTCTTTCTGAGCTGATGAAATGGTCTAAAACTGATTGTGATTATCGTTATACAACTTCGAATATGCTAGAAACCACTGGATTATACATTTTAAATGGGTGATTTATATGGTGTGTGAATTTTATCTCAATAAAGATGTTACAATTAAAAAAATGGGAAATAAGATATTGAGCAGAGGAAACAGTTCACACCTGGTTTCTTACAAGCAATGTGCCCAGGCCCTGAACACTATACTGAATTGCCTTCCAAAATAGAAAAGACGACTCCTCAGTCACCTGTCCAAATCCATACTTCTTCCAGCAAAGCACGTAGGGCATAAGGCACCTTGAAAATCACCTTCAAATAGCTTCTAATTTTAATTTGTCAGATAGAAGAGCATAGGCATGTACCACACACTAATCATTATAAAGCATAGTACAGTACATGCCTTTGCTCTTCTGGTAATAATGCATAATACAGGATACATTATATAACATAGATTACAACATACTGTATATAATATAATACAGATGGTAATCCCAAGAGATGACCACAGAGAGGGTCAGATCACATCCAAGGAAACATAAAACAGATTTATTTCCACCCAAAGAAAAAAATAAACATTTCCCCTAAACACTGACTACAATAATTTATAGCGAAGCAAAATACAGAGTAAAATCTCCAACATTTACTCATCCTGAACATATCCAAAACAAAGGGGGAAAGTTCTATGATTATGTTCAATTTCTCCATGTTAATTAAAACAGGAACTTGATATCCGGGATCTGAGGTTTATTTCTGGTACACGTCTTAGCAAAGCACGTATTCCGTTGTGGAAATCCACCTCTTTACTGTTGAGGTCTGAAATTACCTAAAAATGCACTAAGTCATTAGCTCAGAGAGAATGTGTGCCTTGGGCCTCATTTTAAAGGGGTTCAGTTAGTGAAACCACTGAAGAGTCTTAAGGGGGTGCAGCAAGCCATCCTCTCTCAGGGACTCTGGGATGAGACTGCCCTACTCTCTGACACTAGGCTACTACCTCCCCCTTGTGGCCACCCTGGGGGTTACAGCCCTCATCCCAAGATCTCCTTAGGAGCTTGTGAACACACACAAGAGCAAAGCCGTTTCCATTATTGACCACCTTCACTGTGAAGGCCATGGCCATGTGAAGTTCTCGCAGTACCAACTACTGTGAGAATGTCATTTGGTTAATTCTTTATTAACGTGTACCACTAACAAGTACTTGGTATATCAGGGACTTAACAAGAATCTTCAAAGCTTTAACTTGAATAGAACTAACTGGCTATTGCCTACCCTGAGAATTAAACAGGTGAACTTTAGGACAAAATGTTTTTAAACTGGGGGGCTAGTCTGTGTGGGGGGAGCCTTCTAAATTTAGATATTGCACCTGAATTCTGAAGATAAGTGGTAAAAATAGATTACTCTGAATATATATAAAATAGCAAAACCTTGGGAATGGAACTTATTTTTCTCTTTTATCTGAAAGGGACAGAGGAAATA
This sequence comes from Myotis daubentonii, assembly GCF_963259705.1. Lineage (NCBI taxonomy): Eukaryota > Metazoa > Chordata > Mammalia > Chiroptera > Vespertilionidae > Myotis > Myotis daubentonii. The sequence goes on along the minus strand of NC_081852.1, from coordinate 30,240,899 downwards.
TTTTTAGGGCCATTATTCATAGTCTTGGAAAACCCAGTCACATTCTTACTTCTGACATATAGGTAGGGTCAAGAATAACATGCAAAGTCAGCTAGGTAAGTTTCAAACAAACCCTGACTTCTCAAACCTCGCGTTCCCATCACCATTCATTCGCAGGCATAATGAAGAAGCTAGTGCGGTTCTGAGGTGACTTAAGAACCAGTCAGCATGGATACACAGAAAGATACACACAGAGAGCCTAGAGGTGGGATAAATCAGACCACTTTGCATGAAAGGGTTAGACAAATCATCAAACTGGCAATCGGGATCCATATTACGAAGAGCTGGAAGGTGTTAATCAATATACTGAATTTTACATGGAAACCAGATAACAGACGCTGTGATCAGCCTCTTATTTGTCTCAGGGGAAGTAACATTTCAGGACACTACAGTGGGGAAAGCATGAAGGAGGGTGTAGGCCAGGGACTGACAGGTAACTCTGTCCGACACACCAACCTGTGTGGACCAATCACCGCTGCCCACAGTTCTACGTGCTGGAGTCTAAGAGCCAGTCTGGACTCCTCAGGCAAGGGCTCAACCAAATACCAACGTCTGCCAAGGGCAATGGACAAAGGGATTGTGCACTGTTTCTGTCTTCCTTCTGCACCTTTCTAAGCTTAGCATTCCTGAATTTAGTGTGTCCTTCTCTGTTTACAAATGGAAAAGTTGGGCCAGAGAAATGAAGTTAATTCAAGGCCACACAACTAGTTAGTGGCTGAATCAGGTGTGCAACCGAGACTCTGATTCCATATCTGAACCCACAAATCTAGGTGGGAGAAGACAGAGTTCATATACGGTTGCTAGTAATTAAAAAAAAAACAAAACAAAACAGAAAAAAGCTAACGTTTGTTCTGAAAAACCCTTGAAATAGAAGCAACACTGTCTCGGGAACTTTCACAGAAACTATCCTGTGGTTAAAAACACATTCTTCCCCCTTTGCAAATAGGAACCTAACGTTTCCTGCCTGCCAATCAGAGCAACACAACATCTCCTCAAGGTTTATTCACGGCGGTTAGAGAAAGAGAAAGTGTGCGTGAGAGGGAGCAGGTGCTGTGCAGACCTTCAGTGCTTCCTTCAGAAACGAAGTCTCCCCGTGGGAAGAAGAGCTGAGAAATGTTCTTCCCTGAAAGTCCTCATGGCACCCTCAGGCTTGAAAGAACAGGGGGTGCCCCGAGGGGGGAAATGTGTGGCGAGAGCCTTCCATGCTTACCTGCTCTAAGGTCAGCTGCTTAGAAATGGTATCGTTCTCCAGCTTCTTAATTTTCTTCATCAGTTTGTTGACCTGGAATTCCTGCTCCTGCTCGAGGTGCTGCTCCAGTTCGGCTTTCTCATGCTGCAACTGGAAAGTGAAACACACACAGACGCTGTGGAAACCCCGGCTCCAGGGGCTGGTTATACGGAGAGACACCACCGCAAGAGCGACGCTGCTCACCTCTGCTCATATATGCCCAACGTGTGCCTAGTAACTGCTGCTCACCGGTCCCCTAACTTAGAACCAGCAATTACACTGCACACACACACACACACACACACAGGCACTCGATCTTAACCAAAGGCCGAGAGATGAAAGGACAAATACATTACGAGCATCAAACCATGATTACATGGATTTCAATTTTAAAAAACATAAGTGGTTGCCTCTGTAGAGAGTAACTGGGAGGCTAGGGAATGAGGAAGGAAGGAAACTTACTTTTTAACATATAACCATAGGCATAAAAATTAATAAATTAAAAAAGAAATTTTGTACTGTCAGTAAATGAATTACAGTTTACTCAGAGTTACATAATGTGTGTAGAGAGGAAATAAATGTTACAATCACAACACATACTTCCTAAATTATTCTGGATGCTGTTTCCCAATGTTCTAGAGAACATGCTTTGGCAAAAATAATTCATTATCTTCCTATAATGAGATCATGCATCACACCTCCTACCATCTTTCTTAAAAACCAAGAGGGGGAAAGCCTCTTATTTATGCAATTAAATAAGCTGGAAGAGAAAATACAAAAAAATAATTTACTCCAACCTTCAAAAAGGAGTAACAGAAACCCAGCGGACACAAGACAAGTGGGGTTTTCAACAGTCCCCATGTGCTCGTTGGACATTCTCAAGTGGGGGGTTGCTGGTCCATGGCAGGGATTGGAAGAAACAGTGTGCAAGGGCCTGCTGCGTTCAGAACCCACGGGAGATTAAGTAAAAGCTACTGAAACACAGCGAAGGAACTCGCGCTTTATTTGGTTTGAGATGACACTGCTCCCTCGTTTTCCCTTCAAATGCATTTCTTTGCACAGACGCTGTATCCCAGGCCTTCACATGCGTTAGGCAGGCATGATCACCCCCACTTTTTATGTCACAACAAGGTTCCTGGACCAAGGCAATTCGGCTAGAAAGCAGCAGAACCTGGAACCAAAACCCCACTCGGAACACCAAACGGGTGTTTCCCGCACTGGATCCTGAGCAAACCCCTAAAACAGGTCAACTCTAGACTCCTCCACCCACTCATGCCTAGTGCACCCTCGGTGTTGTCAAGCCAAACGATTAAGCACAGACAATGATGCCCCGCAGGCTCGCCCAGGGGGTGCCGTGTCTCTTTGTAAACCCCGCAGAGGGTGCGATGGACAACAGTGCAGGCTCACCAGGACCTGATCAGCCTCTAAACGGCTACCTGCCCCTGCCCACCTCTGACAATTCCCGCTGCTCTGAACGCACAGAGTTGGTGGGGGAAAAAAAAAAAAGGTTAAAATCCAACATCATCTTCTAACGCTGGAAATGTTGACTACACAGAAGCTGTTATTCCTCCAACTGTTTTTGATATGCAACTAAAAAAAAAAAAAAAAAAGAAAAAGCTGGTCAACCTTGCAGGGACCCAGAAAAAAGCAGATGTGAGGAGGTGCTTACAGTGACAAGTCTATTTTTAGCCAGCTCTTTACAACTCAGGTTCTGCAAGATCAAGCAGTAATTAAAAGAACTAAGAAGAATGGACAGCGAACAAGAAGAGTTCCTGGCATTTCAGACACAAAAGGTCCAAATGGGAAAAAATATGGCTTATGAGAAGAAAAAAACAAAAAACAAACACAGCAAAATGGGTACATCTATCTGTGGATACTATGCTATAGTTGAGATAGTATCTTTACCTTAAAATAGTTTATCAACACTAAGCTTAAATGATATTTACTGGTTTTAGAAAAATGAACTTTACAACCTTTAAATCATTTGCTAAAGCTTTTTTGTTAAAGCTGTGGTTTCCTCCAATATGTTTCCAATTGCTGCTATTTTTATTTGAGAGAACCCCCCCCCCCACACCCATCCTTTATTAAGGTTAGGCTTTGGTCCTGGGGGAAATTAACACAATAAAGGATGCAATCTGAAGTTGGAAAATCTCTTCCCCACCAATATTAATCTTAAAAAAGAGAAGGTTCTCATTGGCTTACTGGAAAATATTCATATTGGGACAGATGGTGTAATTCTATCAATATCTGATTAATAAATCTGTAAAAGCTCTCCATTTTAAGAGGTTTCTCACTCTCAAAAGCTATACTCCAAGGAAAATTGGACGGTAAAGCTGTCGTTACCAGAACTCAAGTTAGGTCCCTTGGTTACACTAACCCATTTGGAAAATATCAAGTCACCCTGAGATCTGTTTGCCAAAAACTCAGTTTTCATCTTCCCCAAAAGACAGATGAAACGAACAGCTTTGCTGCCTGCTGTGTTCTGCCATCTCTCAGGTGACATGCAATGCAAAAGCAGGGCATAAAGTTTCTGCAGAGAACACTGGGAACAGAAAATATGCTTCTTCCTTGAAACAAAGAAGCCAGCAATAAAAAGAGAAACAGAGAGAGAAACACAGAAACAACCCCCTCCCCCCAAAAAATCCACGAGATGAGAGTTAAGATGAACAAATGAACAAGACGGGGGGGGGGGGGGGGGGGGCGGATTCTTGAGGAAACTAATAACCATGGAGTTTGCCTCATTACAGTTTGCATGAGAAAAATTCAGAAATTGTTTGTGTTTTAAATAGATACCATGCAAATTCAAACCATTTGGCCCCATAGGCTTAAACCAATACCCTGAATTCATCTATTTTAAAGCTGTAGCTCGTGACACTACAAACACAAACCCTAAACGGAAGCCTGGTTGAGGCTGGCCCAAGACTAACTATCAGAAATAAACTCCTGTTTCATCTCAGAGTAGCATCTTCAATACGGGCATAAAACTCAAGGCATGATTTTCAATTTCTAATCAAAGTCTTAATGCTTTTATGAGCAATTTTAAATCTCCCAAGAAGGTCAAAACATCCTGAACTAGAACAAAAAGAATTCAAACTAAGAAGTACATAGTCAAGCACATTCTATTAATGTGTTTAAAATATAGCTCATGTGTTTGCCTTAAATATACCTAAAGCAAAACGCTTGCTTAGGTAAATTAAGTTATTTTTCAAACTCAGAATTTTCTGTAAATGCACTTTTTATAAAGTAAATCTCAAACATTATGGAATAGCCTTCTGTGTGCAATATACTGTTTACATTAACGAAAAAGGCAGCCCTGTGAAACCTAGGTCACATTATATAACAGATGATCCATCGAGGCGCAGTACATTTTTCAATGGAATTAGGATTATATAAAGATTTGTTCCTTAGGAATCAGCATGAAAAATCTATCAACATTAACTGAAAAAGTCACTGGCAAAGCTATAACTCTAAATCTGTAAAATTCCAAGTACTACTGAAACGTGAGCATTTTCTTATTATATCTGATTCCATGTGTGGAGTCCCAAAGCAAATTTCCAGCCCATTAAAAAAAATACAAGTATAGCGTTAATTTGACCTGAAACAGGCTAACTGTAAGCATCCATTCAGTTTTCAATAATTGTTGTCATATCATTTGCCAAGGCTTTCTGGTGACCTTTCTGTGATCCAGTCCTCTTATATAAGTGAATCAGGAACGCTTCACTACATTTATTCTGGGCAAAATTCTCTCTCGCAGGTAGAGGCACTGAAAATCGTTCACCTGAGAGACGCACCATAGGTGCACATGCAGGTGGGCTGGGCGACGTGTGTTTGCAAACCTGGGCTTGTTGCTAATCCAGCCCAGGCCAAGTGAGGCGAGCCTTCCGGCCACCAGCCCCAGGACTCAGCTTCCTCAATGCAACTTGAAAATACACTCAAGATGCCCCTGCCTCTGTTTTCACTCGTCAACACTCATATTTCTCTTTTGTGTACTCACCACAGTCCCACAACCATCTGCTTTAGGCAACATAAAGGCCACCATAAGACAATAGCCGCATTAAGTCATTGGACTGTCAACCATTATCACGTTATTAACATGAGCTTTGAAGAAGAGTTCAAAGAGGCTCGAACACTGAGTCTCTCAAAAACCAACTTTTCACAACTGCTGCACTGAGCAGCCTGAGCAGAAAGTCAGCCTCCCACCTCAAACGGAGAGAACATCACCACTTAATGCCTCCCATGCCCACACTGATTCCCACCTCCTCCCCCTTCTGTTGCTGGAACCATTATTCTCAGTCAACACCTCAGGTCGCTTCAGTTACCCAATGCCGTTAAGTCAGCCTCTGTAGCAGCTGTCAAACACGCCCTCTTCTTTCTGAGCTTGTGCCCCAGTCTAGCTCAGGTCTTTGGTTCCTCTTCACTGGGCCAGTCAAAGCCTCCTAACAGATCTCCCAGGTCATCTGAGCAGACAAACCCTGTTACTTCAACACCCTGCTCAAAACCCTTCCATGGCACCCGGGGACTTAACTCCTTAGCATGGTGTTCAAGTCCCTCCACGTAAGTTTCCCATACTTTTCTTGTGCTATTTTCACACCCAGCCCCTTTGACAGTCTAAGGAAGGTTTGTAAACATAAATGCCTTCAGAGTCTAGGCATCTAGCAAACTAAAAATGAACGGGTCTAAGCACACAGAGTGGTAGCAACGGCCGGTAAAGGCAAAGCTTACAAGGTTTTAACATGAAACCCACCAGGCTGGGCAACACTTCTGGAGGCTCCTCTGGTCCAGGGGCTGGTCACACTGGACCCCTCTAACACAAGCTATTGCACACTTCCTGCCCCTAGTGCCCTCCGCCTCGAGTCCCTGAGTCTCTCTCTCTCTCTCTCCTTAAACTTACTGAAACTGGGGAATAGCTCAAAAGACATCTTCCAGTGTCTTCCCACACACCCTAGCACAAGGAAGACTCCCCCTCCTTTAAGCTGTGGCAGGTGTATTTTAATGCCTAGTTCATTGTGTTTTTCACATCCTTTCTATTAGCGACTTCTAAAAGCGGTCAACACTGCAAGGCATTAGTTACTATGTACCAAGCACTTTATGCACGTCAATACACTAAACCGCAATATTCTATGGTAGATACTATAGTCTGTACTTTACAAAGGATGAAACCACAGGTTAGAGAGGTAAGGTAACTTGTCTAAAGTCACACAGCTGGTAAGGGGTAGATTCGGGGTTAACGCCTAGGTCTCTAGCTTCAAAGCCTTTGCCCTTACCCCTGATGTGTGCTGGGACCCTCGAGCACGGGGCGCATTCTCAATCACCTTTATAGCTCTGTGAAGGGCACTGACCAGGACTTACTCAATTCTACTCCAGAGCATCTAGAGAACAACTTATCTATGCAAACACCGATTAGATGGATAATAATATCTCCACTTCCTACGAGCTGTTTTCCCCTAGATTCAGCCTCAAAATGAGCACAAGTAGGCAACTACAAGCAATACTGTTAGTATACGAATAGAGCCTCCTCAGGTGACCATCACCCACATAAAGGAATATAACATTGCCAGCTCCTCCAAAGCCTCACGTGTCCCTTCCTGATCACAGCCCATCAACTGGCGGTAATCACTCTACTGATTCTTCAGGTATTTGCTTCCTTGCATCTTTTTTTCTTAAAAGAAATGTTACTGCCTATTTACTTCTAAACATTAGTTTTGCCTGATTTTGTATTTTTTGCCTACCTTCTTCTGCTAACTGAACTTGTGATTTCATTCACCCATGCTCCTCAGTGTAATTGTGACTTCCGTTTTTATCGCCTTAATCCCACTGGTGAGCATAAACAATCTATCCCCTCTATGAAAGTTGGGCATGTGGGGCATTTCTAGTTTTTCACTGTTATGAACAATGCCACAAAGAGCACTCTGCTCCACATCTGGTGCACACGTGCACCCATTATGAAACATATCCAGGAGTGGGACTGCCGGGTCACAGTGAGGTAATGGCAAAGTGTTTTCCCCATGGCTGCAACCGTTTCCATTCTCCGAGGGCGGTGCATGAGAATTCTCTAGTAATGTCTTGTGCTTAATCTCATCTTTCCCGATTACTAATGGGGTTGCGTGCTTTCTCATTTGTTTACTGACCACTGGCTATCTGCTTATTGTGTGAAGAGCCTGTTGAAAGCTCTTGCCGTTTTCTTCTGGGTTTTCTTATTGGTTTGTAGTTTTGTGTCAGTTATATATGTTGCAATTATCTTCCCCCGCTCTGGTGTGTCCTTGTGTTCTCTTTACGTGACTTCCTAGGATACCTCTTTGGTTGTCTCCTCTAGGAAACACTCCCAAATTTGGATGTGTAGCCCAGGCTTCGCTGTTGAGAACCTCTGTCCCGCTGCTTATCTGTTATCTCCACTTGGATGTGCAGACGTCTTGACTCAACTTCTGACCTCCTCACTCCAAGTCTGTCTTTCCCATCTTACATAATTCTAGTCGTCGAAGCCAAAACCTCTAAGTCTTCCTTGATCCTGTCTTGCTCACACCCACTTCAAGGCTTTAGGAAGTTGTTCTCTTTGGCTGGAATGCTCTTCCCTCAGAAATCCACATGATTATCTCCCTCCTTCCCACGATTTTGCTGATACTACCTGAATGACTAACTTAAAATTTCAACAGCTCCTTACCTGTCCTTACAGTGTCCTAATTTTTTTCTGCAGCACTGAATATATTCTCATAGTTTTTGAAGCTATCTTTTAAGTTTTCACATGAACTAGTTATTGCTGAATACAGAAATACATTTAATTTGGGGAAAAAACCCAACTCAATTCTAATTATTTACCTGTAAGTTTAAGATTTTTCAATTACCCAATCATACATAAGTGGCAGTCTTAATTCCCCTTTTCAATCCTTGTATCTTTTATCTTTTTCTTGCCTTTCTGTACTGACGACGAACTATAATGATGAACAGAAGTAAATACAGCAGGCATCTTATCTTGTTCTTGACTTTAAAGGGAAAGCTGTTAAACTGTCATAATTAAACACAATATTTGATAGTCTTTTTGCAGACACTAATACATTTAACTTCTATTCTTAGTTCACTAGGATTTTATGAGTTATTACATTTTATCAAGTCCCTTTGCTCCATATATGAATATGATCATGATTTTTTCTTTTGAGTCTGTGAATATGGCCAAGTACACTTACAAATTTTCCATTTTTCCATTAACCTTATATAAATGCAACTGGCCACAATGCATTATCCTTTCAATATGCTGTTGAATTCATTTTCCTTATATTTTATTTAAGATTTTTGCTTTATTTAAGATTGATATTTCACTGTAATTTGCCTTTCTTGAACTGTACTTAAGTTGGAGCATTATGGTTATGTTAGCCTTAAAATAAGCGGGGAATCTTTTTTTTTTTTTAACTTTAGAGTTTACAGAAGATTAAAATGATTTCATCCTTGAATGTTTGGTACATGTCTTAGTGAAACCATTTAAGTCTGAAATTCTTTTTCTAGGAAGTCTGTTGATCAATGATTCAATTTCTCTAACAGGTTAAAAACTCGTTTTCTATTTTTTCCTCATTCAGTTGTAGAAAGTTATGTTTTTCCAAGAATTTTGTCCATTTTATCTAAAACTTCAAATGTACTGCCATTGTTATTCACAGGTTATTAACTTACCTTTTAAATGTAAAAAAAAAAATGCTGTGATGTTCCCAGTTTCCTAACAAAGATTTCAAGCTTGGCTTTTATTTCTTTGAATGTAATAAGCTCAGTAGTCAATGTCTGATAAATCCAATATCCAAAGTATCTGTCAAGTCCATTTCTGTTGTGTTCTTTCTACTGGTTTATCATTCGTGAAATCTCCTATCTCCATCTGCCTGGTTCTCCTTGTGTGTTGGACAACGCAGTTGAAATTTTGTGGCCTAAGATGATGGTCTCTTCCTCCAGAAAATTCCATTCTCTTTTGCCACGCACCATCCAGTTTGGAACTACCTTAATCCTAAACCAAAGCTTCATGTTCTCTGCCTTCCCCGGATGATGCAAAACTGGTACGCTCTTATCCTGAAGGCATAGCTCTTCAAGACTCCAGCTTGAAGTGGGGCGATTTATCCTTGTCTCCAGCCCTGGCCAGCCGCAAGATCTGACTTCAGTAACACCAGCCCCTCACAACTACCAAAAGCACAACTCAAGTTTCTCAGCTGTTTCTTAATGAATAGCAAATGCTCTCAGTACAAAAGCCACCCTGAGTGCTAGGGTCTTCTCTCAATTCCCATCCTCCCCAGACCAATAGTTCTTCACTATCTTGTTAGTTCTTTCAAATAAAAATTTCAAAGCATTTTGTTTAGCTTTTATTCATCTTCAGTGAGGTTTGTCTGAATTATCAAATCTGTCATTTTCTAGAGAGGAAGGCACAAGTAACTTTTTCAAGGAAGAAAAATAGCTAGGTCCTTCCAGAAAACTGATTATTTTTTAAATGTTATTTCCTTGTCAGTATTGTCAACACCAAGGACTAGTGTCAAGCCTTCACTTCTGAGCAGATGGCTCCACTAGAACAGCAGACTTCCCATCCACTCAGAGTACTTAAAGGGCTAAGTTTGAGTTTCCTGGATTTCTAATAGTATGATGCTGCTTAAGGTAGTAATACCTTCACAGAAACCTGGTTAGAAAGGTTAGAAAATGATGGTCCACAAATAAGATAAAGAAGTCGTTTAGGCTCTGGAGTTAACCTACTGCCCTGAAAATACATTTCATACAAACTAGCAGTTTCTTTTTCCAAGGAATAGAGAGTGCTTTGCCCAGAGAAAGAATTCATAGTTTGAAAATGAACTGACCCAAAAAATACAAAACATTGCAACATTTATAAATGCAAAGTTTTTAAAGCATTTGAAAAGTGTTTCTAGTTCCTGAAGGACACGGACGTATCCTTCAATAACCCAGACTCACCTTTTCAACTAGAAATAAAATGCTCACCGCTACTCCAATTCAACCTCTCATGACCAGCTTCATTGAATTATTTTTACTTCACTTTCCTTTTACTGTTAATTTCTCTCTGCCTGCATTTTCTCACATATTGTCAGGAAGCTGGCATAAGAAGCTTCTAAGTCCTTCCTCTTGCCCTTACATTTTTGGGAATCCGTGCTGGTATATCAAATCTAACCACAATGCCAATACACATACACACATTTTGAAAGAAACTCAATGATCTCTTAAGACTATAAAGGAGTGCATCAAGGTCCCGTCCTTTCTAATCACAATACACATTATGTAGGACCGAGAAACTTCTGGCATGCAACTGACAGGAAAATTCTGGTTTATAATTTGGACTCTGGTGGTTGCAGCATTTGAAATGCATTAAAAATATCCCGGGAGCTCTTGGCAGATGTATCATGAATTTGATGCATAAACTCCCTGCTCTATGAACAGAAACAAGGAACAGACAAAGCTGAGGGTCAGATAATTTGGAATGAAAAGCAACATCTAAAAAAAAAAAAAAGGAATAACACCCCCCCCACACACACACAATTTAGCCCCAGCTGTTTCCTAAGCTATTAGGTGAGAGCATTTTTTTTGACCAGCAATGGTAGCCCTGAAAAACTAAAAGCCAAAAGGACCACTAGTTTAGCCACCTTAATGAAGAAGACATTTCAAGGTCTCTTCTCCCTGCCGTCGGGAGGACCAAGTTTTCATCCAAATGGATGCAATGACAGTCTTAGCCCAGGTGCCCTTGAAATGAACAGAATTACACACATGCATGTCTCCCTGACCTGACTTTACTGCCTGCACAAAGTCACTTCACTGTCATTTTAATAACCTGGGTAACTTGGAGGGGGGAAAGCTGCCTCAGATTCTGGTGTACTAGCACCTGACGGAGAAGAACGGGATTGGGAGTCTGCCCTCACTTCTCATACCTGCAGACACATGCCGGCTACCCGGAGACACAGCCTTCCTGGAGTCAGGGAAGCATCCGCTCCAGAAGACCGAATTCATCAAGATGGTACTGGAAGGAGAAACTACTAGGGAATTTAGGGGGGAGAGGGAGAAGGCAAATGAAGTGTGGTAAGCCTTTGTCTAGATAAACAGGCAGGTTTGGGGACTTGTTAAAATTCTTCCTCCCAGGTTTTATTCCTGTGCTAACAGAGATGAAAGAATCATGCGCTGCATGATATCTTTCTGAACTGCTCAGCTATCAATCACTTGGCAGAGGCAGCTTCAGCAGTGGTTTCTGCCCAACTTCCTTCCTTTCTTCTGCATATCATCTTTCCATAGATGCTAGGAAACTTCAACTACTTTAATCCCAGGAGGCCTTCTAACCTCAGGGATCAAGCTAATGGTAATAAAAATAAGCCACGCCACGTAACAACAGACCCAGAGAATTTTTACTCTTAAGAACTTCCCATAATCAATCAGAATGTGCCCCCTCAAAAGGACATGAGTATCATAATTTGTATGATAGCTATAGTGGCATTATTTTCTGAGGACAAGATCCAATTTCAAACGAGAATCAAAATTACAATACTACAAACCTATTTATTATTCTAAGGTCTGAAATTTCAAAGTTGGATCCAATTGAAAAGAATCGGAGATATATGCAATACTCAGTACTCTTCTTATCTCAATCCTGTTTCAGGGTTTTAAAAAAAGAAAAAAGTATTCACTAATTCTGGCAGTGGTATGGTTGAGAAGAGTGCAGGCAACAATTGAACAGGGTTTCCCAGAGAGCAGGAAGTGAACTTGATGTATCAGGCTTACATAAAAAGCAAGTGAGAAAATCCACACATGCTAAAACCATAATTAATCTCAGCAATGACAGGTCTTCCAGGTGGCAATGGTGACTGATGGTTAACAGCCAGGGGAATTAGGAATAAAATAAAATAAAAAAGTTTTAAGCCAGTGGAATGAATCATATCAAGAATGATAAGACAGTTAAACTCATCATTAGAGTTTTCTATGTACAGTTGCTATTAACTATCTGGGCAGTCTAGAATCTCCTATCACCTGCAAATGAGCCTGACTCTGCAGGGAGTTTCCGTGAACTGCTGTCCATGACAAACAGATGCAACTATCATAGAAAGAGCTCTCAAAGTCAGTGACACAGGAGGAAGTTTCATAAAGTAAGGATGAAACAAGCATCAGAATTTTTAAGTTTCCTCAATAGAAAATAACATAAGCCCTAGCCAGTTTGGCTCAGTGGATTGAGCACTGGCCCATGGAATGAAGGGTCCCAGGTTTGATTCCGGTCAAGGGCATGTACTTTGGTTGCAGGTTCACGGTCCTGGTAAGGGTGCATGCAGGTGGCAACCAATTGATGTGTCTCTCTCATATCAATGTTTCTCCCTGTCTCTCCCTCTCCCTTCCACTCACTCTAAAAATCAATGGGAAAATATCCTTTGGTGAGGATTAACAAAGAAATTAAAAATTAAAAAAGATACAGTAATCCTCTTTATCTGCAATCTTACTTCCCATTGTTATCTGCAGTTAACTGTGGTCCAAAAATATTAAGTGGAAAACTCCAGAAATAAGCAATGTATAAGTTTTAAATTGCATATCATTCTGAGTAGTGTGATGAAATCTTGTAGCATCCCACTCCATCCTGTGTGGGACCTGAATCATCTCTCCGTTCAGCACCCAAATAGAAGTACCGGTAACATTTGGAGAATGGCTTTTCAGACTTCTTAAAAAAATATATATATATATATATTTGACATATAATACTGTGTAAATGTAAGGTGCACAACATATTGATTTGATACATTTATATATTGTAATACGAAGGCCATTGATGTGATACCACCTCTATCACATCACATAATTAGCATTTCTTTTTTGTAGTAGGAATAATTAAGATCTGGTCTCTTCACAAGTTTGATGGTTATAATACAACATTGTTGTCTACACTCACTATACTGCACATTAGACTTTTTTATTTAAACACTAGAGGCCTGGTGCACAAAATTCGTGCATGGGTAGGATCCCTAGGCCTGGTCGACAATCAGGGCCGATCTGTGGGGCAATTGGGGGGCCCCTGCTGGCACCCACCTTGGCCAGCCGGGCGCCGCCTGCTCGCCAACTCTGCCCCTCGCTTTAGCAGCCGCCAGTCACCTCCTTCTGCAGGGCGACTGGCAGGTGATCGGGGACGCCCCTCTGGCAACCACCTTGACTGGCCTGGGGCCTGCAGGCTGGGGGCAGCTCCTGCATTGAGCTTCTGCCCCCGGTGGTCAGAGTGTGTCATAGCAACCAGTCATTCCACCGGTCATTCCATATTAGGCTTTTATTATATAGGATGCATGTTCTAAATCAAATTCTGATGAAGAGTTTGCTAAGGCAGCATTTCTTATAAATTTTAATTACAAATTATGATTAAACTGCAACCTCTCTTTCAAGATATCCAGGGCATGCCCTAGGCAGTTTGGCTCAATGGATAGAGCATCAGCCTGAGAACTGCAATTCCAGTAAAGGCACATGCCCGGGATTGTGGGCTCAATCCCCAGTAGGGGGCGTGCAGGAGGCAGCTGATCAATGATTTTCTCTCATCATTGGTGTTTCTCTCTCCCTCTCTCTCTCTTCCTCCCTGAAATCAATAAAAAAATAAAAAAATAAAAAGATATCCAGGGCAGAAGTTAGTTCTGATGCAGGCTTGTGCTGAATTTACCAAAAGCATAAGAAAGTGCTTTATAGGACAATTTCTCACTCAGGTGACCAATCCCAGTCTGGGCTCAGAAGGATACAGATTTTTCAGATAAAAGTTTTCTCAGAATGAAGATATAATTCTGTGTCTATCTACTGGATATATACAAAAGCAAGGGAGAAAAGCTGCATATTCTCTTTTGTGTGTGTGTTTATTTCAGGAGCATTAACATATTCGGAGGTGCTTTAAGCTCCCTCCCAAACTTGATCCTCTAAAAGGGCAAGGAGATTTCCTCTCATCTACACTTGAAGAGACTCTCTCTTAGAGTTTTTAAAAGGTGTTAGATACCAGCTCAGCCAGCCAATGGGAAGGAAGGTGTCTCCTCCATAGCAATAATCTAATTTTGTTCTCAGGCCCAAAGAATTCCTTTGAAAAGTACATAAAAGCAATGTCTAATCTCTAAGAGAGACAAGAGCCAAAGCATGACGACAAACCCAAAACTGTTCTATAAACAGCCTCTCGGCAGCCTTTGGGTGAAAAAATGCTCAACACTTTCACGGTGAACAGATCAGTTCGCATGTGTCTGTCAGTCACACCTGCAGTACGGTTGCTCTTAGCAGGTTTTTCATAGCAAAGTCCTGTCCAGAAGCAACCATCCTAGAGAGCCACAGTACAGTGATTACACAGTGGGAAGGGCTATCGGTACCGATTACGCTAAAGGTCTTCCAGATGGAGATGGGTTCTTCCACACTGGGTGGCAGAAACGGTGAGCCTTCCACCAAGGACGGGCTGAAAACAGGAAATGCATCCTGAGGGGGGTGGGTGAGGGGGGGTAACATAGGCCGTCAGCCCTTCTTCCCTGCAGATCTCCTCCCTGCAATCTCTCCGACTGGCCAGCAACAGAAGAGGGTTTCTTAGGTCTTTACCACAAAATGGCACATAGTGAAACCCGACGTCTAAGTGAGAGATCACCTATGGTGCCACGGAACAGACATAGCTCTAGAACTTGGCCCAGACCTCAACCCCAAACTCCCTGCCACCCATCTGCTTTCCCAGAAAAGTCTAAGAACCAGGAGTGGGGAGTGAGGAGTTATTAATGGGTACAGAGCTTTTTTGGAAAAGTTCTGGGGATGCATAGTGGGATGGCTGCACAACCATGTGAATGTGTTTAATACCACTGGATTATACATTCAGAAATGGCAAATTTTATGCTATGTGTATTTTATTATATATGTACCTCGTAAGAACCAAGCTGGGAGTCATGAGAGATCATCTCGGAGACGTGCTGACTATTGGTTTGTCCAGATGCTACAAGTTAGATCACTAACAAGCAAAGACCCACGTAGAGCTCCCCAAGCAACAGAATCACACCTTCATACCAAGCCTTTTGTTAAGACTCGGCCACATGAGGACTAGTACTACACATGATATACCACTTCTGGCAAAAAGAGTTTATTGTGCTGTTCAATTATTTATCATTAGTCTCTTTAGAAAGATTCAATGCCCCTCGAAAAAATTTAAGCTTTTAATATATGACATTTCTTTTCTCCTGACCAAGTAAAACTATTTTTTTTAGATATATGAATTATTTTTAAAAATCACAATATTTCTCCAGGTTACAGCTTTATTTATAGGATGCTCAGAGCTTACATTCTAAGTTCAAACTTTCTTATGCCACGTGTATTACTATAACTAATGCCCCTCTCTGTGGCACATAGCTCTCACGTTTTCATTCTTATTTCGTATCTTATTTTAATGTCCTTGGAAAGTGGGTGGGTCGTGACCAGTGACTGAGAAGCTGATTAGAAGCTACACACTACAGAAGCACGCACACTGAAGATGAGTACAGAGAGAAGGAGCGTGATCTGCATCGGTTCTGATGGATTTATAACGCACTTTGGTCAAAGACTCCAAACACTAACAACCATGAAAGCTGAAAACAAGGAATGTTTCTGAGAGTGTTAAAAAATTAGGATGCCCGATTGCACACCAAACTCAGAACAACAGACTATAACTGCATCCCTTTAGTGCTAGAAGCAACATAAAGAATAAGTCATCGAACGCTACCAAGGTGATGCAGTCAAAGGCCAAATTAACCTTCTCCCTCGCTTTTTTCCCCTCAAAATCAGAATGCACATGAATAAGCAAAATGTGTCCATGAGAAACTGCCATAAATCTCTACCAGACATGAATGCCTCGGAATCCCTGTTCTTCACATTTCAACAGTGGCCATATAAATAAAAAAAAATTTTTTTGCAAGACTGTAATGGTATCTTTCTTCAGTAGTCAGGTAGAAAAATGAGAATAAAACAAAGATTGAGTAAAAGTTGCCTGGACCATATACAGTTTTAACACTAAAGTTTCTATTCTAAAGTGGAATTCTGGTCTTCTCTTATAGGACAATCAATTTGGATGGTAAGAAAAAAATCAGGAAGTTTTTTTAAAAGCCTCGAATATCCTTTTATTATCACCTCACTAAAACACGTATGTCAACCAAATTTAGTGATGCCAGGAAACAGAAAATACAAGGGCGTGTTTCTACCTGTCACAGCCTGCTGACAGAGTGAGAACAGTGGTCCTCCCGGGATAATTTTATCTCTGCTCACTATTCTGGATAAGCTGTGTTAAATAAGAAAAACTCCATATCCTACTTATTCTTTTTTTTTAAAAAAATATATATTTTATTGATTTTCCACAGGGAAGAAGGGAGAGGGACGGAGAGCTAGAAACATCGATGAGAGAGAAACATCGATCAGCCGCCTACTGCACACCTCCCACTGAGGATGTGCCCGCAGCCAAGGCACATGCCCCTGACCGGAATCGAACCTGGGACCTTTCAGTCCGCAGGCGATGCTCTATCCCAGTGATGGCGAACCTTTTGAGCTCGGCATGTCAGCATTTTGAAAAACCCTAATCTAAGTCTGGTGCCGTGTCACATATAGAAATTTTTTGATATTTGCAACCATAGTAAATAAAACAAAGACTTATATTTTTGACATTTATTTTATATATTTAAATGCCATTTAACAAAGAAAAATCAACCAAAAAAATGAGTTCGCGTGTCACCTCTGACACGCGTGTCATAGGTTCGCCATCACTGCTCTATCCACTGAGCCAAACCAGTCAGGGCTATCCTACTTATTCTTAAGTTCATACTAAGTAGCCCACAAAATGTTTGCCTTAAACAAATTTTACTTTTGTACTTCACTAGTAAGTGTTGGGGAGGCGAGGGGGGAGTATAGGAGAAAAAAGGAGGGGAGAGCCTTTGAACTAAAAAAAATAAATAAATCAAACCTTCCTGTATGTTTTGTGTGGTATCTTTTACAAACTATTAGTGATTAATGTTGTTTTAATATTTAAAGCAAATAATTTTTTAAGTTTTAATATTCGTTTAGTAACATATTACACACCCACTTGAACACAACTGACTGCGTGTCATTTTAACCATGGATTGTGAAGACCTTTTATGTTTTTTCCCCAAATGGACATTTCACTTTATATCCCCATATTTTAGTACAAAAGACCTAGTTCTGACTGCCAAAAATGTTTATGCATTCATTACAGGTTCAACATAAAAGGGGAAAGAAATCTCACATTTGGTATTAATTCTCCTATATCCAAAAATACTGCATACAGCATTCACTCCCAGGCGGAGGCCTTGGGCTCCTCAGCTGTTACTTGAAATGCTGATGTAAAGTAGCTTCCCTCCCCTGAGCAGATGAGCTAGGGAACCACAGTCTTCAGTATCACACTGCTGCCATCTTTACCAGGCATTTTTAATCTCCAAAGACTGTTAGCTACAAGCTCATCAGCAAATGTTTTGAGCAAACTGCTCCATCAAAGTCGTTTTTTCCTGGAGAGGACAGCAGGCAGGGGAGATGAGAGGGGAGAATAGATAATTTACCTGCATTAATTTTCTGGAGAGCTCATTAGTGAGGAACTCTTCTTCCTTCTCATAATTTACAGCAAGGGTTTCCTTCTCCTTCTGCAAAGCCTGAATTTTCTTGAATAACGTGTTACTGATGAATTCTTCTTCCTGCTCAGCCCTGGCTTGCTGTTTTAAAAAAAAAATTAAAAGGGAACAAAAAAAAAAAAACACAAGTTAAGGAAACAGGAAATTTACTAATTGAAATATAGTTCTTATTTCCAGCGAGAACACCCATTTTAATTAGAGCCCTATTTTTAACTGTGAACCAACACACCCCAAGACGCACAAATCTGAGGAACTCAGCAGCAATCCTACTATTACCCCCAAGGGCCTCCCTGTACTATGTACGGTCCCTCTTCTTAAAGTGATATTTCAAAGTCATTAACAAAGATTGTTTTTGCAGTTTTTCAAAGCAATCTCAAGTCAATCACCAGAATACAGAAAGCGCCTTCTCACATGGCAGATAAGTCCAATTCTGGGGTCCGTGCATCAATCCATAACTATGTGAAAGTCACTACATCTCACAAGTTTATCTGGCAGGTCCTCACATAATGTCATTCGGGTCAAGATCGTTTCATCACAGTGTTGATGAGATCGTAGGAACTCAGCTCTTGCGAATATCAAATAACCTGTTTGACAGCAGTTCCAAGAACCTATCCACAAGGTTAAGTGAGAACTTACTGTAATTACAATATCTAGGCAACTTTGTTTTTTAACGGCAGCAGAGAAGTTCAACTCACCTTAAAAAGTAAAATTATGTCACCTCTTTAGGGTGTTTCTGAAAGGGTTTGGGTGTGTCATTTAAAAAGCACTACAGATACACATGGATTCATTACATGTTCATTGAGTAGTTACTGTAAGGAAATAAACCAATTGGCTGGAAAGTAGTTATTGCAAAGCAGTGGGGACCCAGGGGGTGAAGAGTGAGGGTGGACAAAAGGAGTTTCGTTTTTTACCTATTTCCCTACTAGGAATTTTTTTGGAGGTGAGGGCAAGAAAGGTCAGACTTTACTGAATTTTAAAAAGAGATTAAAACAGAGTCAGGCATAATTCAATGGAGTTGAAAATATTCTTCTGTAAATCCCGCCCCCCCATCTATGTTTGAACAGAATAAACAGAAAAACCAACCACCCTTGAAGGAAATTAATGTTTTCAGAAAGAAAATACTTATTTCAGGTGGACTCCACTATATTTCAAAGCACTTTTTAAGCTGCAGCATTTTGATGCATTAATCCCCAATAATGCATTCCTGTTTCATCTGCCAAGTCAAGGGAAGGAAAGCTACATCAATTCCAAGCCTGGTCCAGCATCTGTCACTTAAAATAACAGGAGAGCCAGAGGGCAGGACACAAAAGGGCACCTGCATTAAGCAACTACCACCTTTTATTGTAAAAGGTCCGACAACCACTCCCAACACTGGTGGTTTAGATTTCTGTCCATATTCACTAGCTTCCCCAACACCCACACTTTAATGGGCATGGTTTCTGGGAGTCCATCCTTCCTGCTCTCCATCACAGTGGCCCAGAGGAAGTACGCCAGGCTCTGGAACTGCCTGCCAAGCAATTCTCCAACAGAGAGCCACATGCAGTACTTAGACTGAAAAACACAGCTACATAAAAAGTGGAAACTTTGGGAGAAGCTCCAGCACTCCGTTTCTTTAAGAAACCATTTGGGATAATCCAGGAGAGTTGAGCAATTAGGAACACATCACAGCTAATAAATTTTTATTCCCAGCCCAGAGCGTCCACTGAGCAGTCCCCTAGGTCCCCAGGGGTTCCCTTACACACTTCATATTTCGTCAGCATTTCTCAACGTCTATTCTTCCAGACACTATGGTCAAGGAAGACTGCTGGGGACTGGCGCTTCCCCTCCCACTTTAAATTAATCCCCAGCCATTTTCAAAACTCATATACTTCAAGATCTCATACATGTGCAACGGGCAGAAATCCAAAGAATTTATTCAAAGCATATTTGACACGTATATCCAAGTCCACAATCTGTTTAAACTACCTGTTTTTCTGGTTTCGACTGACCAAGTCCTATATGATTTGAATTCTGAGTATTCTCAAGTTATAGAATACAAAGGTAGAGAGGAACTTCAATGCCTTTTTGGTGATTTGTACTTAGAATTCAAAAGGGTGTTTTCCACAAGTTAATTTCATTATCAAGTCAGGCTCAACTTCTTGCATGTTACCACCAGACATTCGATATTTTAGGTAAATTTAATCACAAGCTATAAAGAGAACCAGCCTCACAGGCTCAGCTGACCAAGAGGAGAGGCCCTAAGAGTCTGTTCATGTAGCTTCCACCCACTTCCCATATCGTCTAACCATTAAGTCGCAGGGACGACAGGTTTCAGTGTAATAGAAAGCAGAGCATTTGATAGAAAGTAGATTAGTGGTGGCCAGGGCAGGGGTAGGGGAGAACAGGCAAGGACTGCTAATGATACAAGGTTTCTTCTCGGGGTGATGAAAATTTCTGGAATTAGACAGTGCTGAGTTTATACAACCTTGTGAATATACTAAAAACCACCGAAGTGCACACTTGAAAAGGGTGAATTTTATGGTATATGAGTAATATCTCCATTAAGAAAAAGAACTCTGGCCCTGGCCGGTTTGGCTTAGTGGACAGAGCATCGGCCTGCAGACTGAAGGGTCCCAGGTTCGATTCCGGTCAAGGGCATGTACCTTGGTTGCACGCACAGCAGGAGGCAGCTGACGGATGTTTCTCTCGCATTGATATTTCTAACTCCCTATCCCTCTCCCTTCCTCTCTGTAAAAAAAAATCAATAAAATATATATTTTAAAAATAAATAAAGAAAAAGAACTCTGATGATAAACAGGGCCAGTATTTCACAGAACACCTGGTTTCCTTTGCAATTCTTCCCAGGGTTAAAAAGAAACAAAATACCCAAAATGGAGTTCTTTGCCATAAGCCCCACCAAGACCTCAGTACTAACCTAATTGCAGCCTCCGCCTCTCCCAGGAATGGAATTTTAAAACAATCAATCTGAACTTTCCTGGTCCGGGCTGGTGAGGTAATCTGTAATCTGCCTGATAAAACCCGCTGCCTTCAGGAAGATGACTCTGCCTGAAATAATCCACTCCTTCAACTTCCTCGTCCCACCCTCGTCCCACTCAGAAAAACCTTCTGTTTCATGCAACTGCTCAGGGCCCCCTTTCTCTTTACCAGATGGGCGCTGCCCAATTCGTGAATCGTTCAACGAACCAATCAGATCTTCAACTTGACTTGAACTGTTTTTCTTTAACACCAGGGAAAGCAGCAAGTTTTTTAAATTGGGGGCAGGGAGACGAAGAGGGCTACATCTGCTCTAAAAGTACTTTCAAAGTAAGTGACATGTCACCAGTCGTGAGAGACGGAGGCCTTGGCAAACAAAAATCATTCTCCACTTTCGAATAGGCACGTATTTCTAGGCAAAGCTTAATAAAAAATGCCACTCTCAGGGCCCATGACTAACATGAGGAAGCTGGTTAAACCAATCTAACAAGGCGGCGAACAGAGCCTAACGGAGTTTATTAACGGTCTCCTTTAACTAAGTTTTTGCCACTTACTAATTCTCACTGAGGGCTGTTACTCTGCCTCCCAAACCACCTAAACAGCCAGAGAAAAACCACCCATGGGGAGGACAGGATTGGGTTCCTAGTTCACCCTGTTTCCAATTGGTTTCAGATCATCTTAGGAATTAACACATAAAATGCTGACAAAAAACCCCCACCAAGCTGCTGTATCTAATTATAGCCTCAGAGGAGACTGGTTTTAAAAGAACAGATAAGGGGTACTGACAACCATGAGTAAAAGTTAATTATCAGAGTATGAGCTATGTAGTACAGAAAAGCAGTAAGTATCCACTTTTTTTTTTTTTTAATCTTCACCTGAGGGTATTTTTCATTGACTTTTTAGAGAGAGTGGAAGGGAGGGAGAAGAGAGAGAAACATTGATTGGTGGCTTCCTGCATTCCTTGTGACCCATCCGGGGATGGAGACTGCAACCCAGGTACATGCCCTTGACCAGGAATCGAACCCGAAACCCTTTGGTCTGGGCTGTCGTCACTCCAACCACTGAGCCAAACCGGCCAGGGTGTAAGTATCTACTTTGATCTTGATCTTAGTCCTGGCTTTTTCTTCCCTAACTCCAAAACAGGCCTTTTTATCTAAGACATAAAATAAATTACCTTTTCAATTTATTCTCCCCCAAGAAGCCAAGAGCCAGAAGCAAAGGAGCAAACCGCAGGCACCATCTGCAAAAGGGGCGCCAAACTGGCTATACTGTATGGAATTTCATTAGTTGTAGCAATATATTTTCCTTTTTACCTGAAATGCTTAAAAATCTCAGCATACCTAAACACATCCAAATTCAAAAATAAAATTCTATTTCAATAACTCAACAAATAAAATTGTATTTCAAAATTAACTATATAACTCTATAAACTCTCCAAAGAAAAGAAACAAAAACATTAGAAAATTTTTCAAGGAAAACCCTTTTCTCAGTGTTTTGCATATGTTTGTAGATTGAAGATTTAAAAAACTGGAGGAAATTTAAAAACCTGTGATTGTATGTTCATGTTCAATATGATTGATTCTATTTGCTATGTTTAGAAATAGAGTGAATTTGGTATAATCTTACTCATTTATTAGTGTCTGCTATTTTGCTCCTCATTTAGCAGTAAACACTCAATGTCTGCTACTGTGAGGCCTAGCGTACAAAACATTTCTCCATCATTATTTCCCCAGCCTACCAAAAAGCCAATGTAACAACGCGGGCTGGGGAGGGGGGACAAAGAGACATGGGACGAGGGGAAACGGGAGAAATGTACCAGGTCCCCTGGAAAAAATAAACACCAAAAGAATTATCAGAGAAAATTATTTCCTCCTGAGGCAACCATACTCTAAATGAGCACAATTTTCTGCAGATAAGAAAAACACAGTTCGTGCTGACCCGCTGCTGTTATGACCAAGGCACAAAATTGATAGGAAATTCCAATGTGATTGTCTAGTGTTTCTGTTCTTTATCAGTGGCATTTGGAGATCCAGGGTTAGTACAGAAAGGACAAGGCAAAAACTCTCAACAGTAGCAATCACTGCTGAGGAGAGAAAAATCCAAGTGCCAAAACCAAAATTATGTGGAATGATGCAATTCATGATCTGTCAATTATTTTTTTTTAAAAAAAGGACAGCTTTTCAAAGTAAGAATTATAAGCAAAATGGAGTTGATAGCAGCCATACGTAAAGAATATAATCAAGAAAGTTCAAGTGACTACCAAAATAACAATGTTGCATTTGTTTTTTTTAAAAAATTCCTTTTAAGTTGATTGCTGACTTGTTTTAATACAAAATAAATAAATAAATAAATATCCTACAACTAAGATATCTTGAAGCTTTAATGCAGCAGTCGCCAACCTTTCAGACCTCACAGACCAGCAGGGGTCCACAGACCACTGGTTGGCAACCATTACTCTAATGCATATGAATCCATGCAGGCTCTATTTATCATTTAAATTATTTACATTTATGAATATATTTAAATATATCATTCTAATTATTTACGTTTACTATTCTGTTGACTAGTCACAGTCCACATTTATTGATTTTAACCCCTCAGCTTTAAGTAGCATCTAACACCAAATTAGTACAAAAAGCAAATTAGTACAACACAAAACCAGGCAACTATATAAAATCCTGTTCTTTCTGTTATTTATTAGGAGCACCACTGCACAACTGATTGTTCCGGGAGACGCTCAGAGCTCAGCAGAACTCATGACTGATGACTGGCACCTCTTACAGGATTAGCTGGAAAATCCATCATACCAATGGGTTTAACACCACAAACAACTGTCCTGCACTGTCTCGCATTTAAGTGTCGGTATTGCAGGGGTGGGTAGCAGGTGATGCTTTCATTTCCTCTATTAGAAAATCTAGGAGATGACTTCCATTACCTGCCCGAGGATTATAATTCTCTATTGAGTCTGATTTCCTCCACACATTGCACACTATCTTATAGTAAAAGCAATTAATAGTCAACAAGTGAATATATTATTTATTACATTCAGGATTGCCAGCAAATCACTTAAATACAGAACAGAATTCTGATTAGGCCTCACAACTGTGCTGCTCTGCCCCAGATACTAACAATGGCCAAGGCCACTGTTACAGGATGCAGGACAGGAGAGAAAGCAGCAACAAGGGTGACTTTCAGGACAAGAACTCAGAGAATCTTGATGCTAAGAAGGATCCCTAACAGCTACCAAGTTTGATCGAGCTGCAGTGCCTCTCAAACCAGCGAGAGTGAAAGACCAGTCTTCACCACCCATCTACAGTAGAACAAAACCTATACCTGTGTGCATGTCCTGTTACACATAACTAGAACACAACTCTGATTACACGGCTCACCACTTGAATTCAACACCACCCAAACTGGTCCACACCCAATTCAAAATAAGTCCACTGATCACTTGCTTGGATATGGAACAATGAGAAATTGTTAGAGAAGTTGCTAAATGTTTATATTTAAAGACCATAAGAAAAGTGAAAAGGCAGCCCTCAAACTGAAGGAAACTTGCAATACATGTAACAAAGTGATGAGTAGTATCCAGAATATATAAACACTATAGAGAAATATAACCTCCAATAAAAAAGAAAACCAAAGATTTAAATGGAAATTTAAAATATTTCATAATCAACAAACTCATGAGTAATAAAAAAGGTGCAAATTAAGATCACCATTTTCTACACCCGAGACTGGGGAAAGTTAAGATGTCTGGCAATACCAAGTGTTAATGTGGACCAGTGAGAATTCCCCTATAATACAAACACAAGTGTGAATTTGGTATGGTATTTTTAAAAATTAAATATTCTTATACTTTACTATGTACCAATTCTACTGATAGGTCTATGCCCTAGAGAAAAACCTTCAACATGTACAAGGGGGCAGTTCAAAAACATTCACTGCATTCTTGTTCTTAATAAGTAAAATACTGGAAACACCCCAGATATTTATTCAGAAGAGAAACAATACAATCACACAGAAAATTAAAAAGCAATGAAATCAAAAGACGCACAGCTAAACACAACATGAAGGAATCTAAGAAACATAATACTGACTGGGGAAAAATGAAGCTGTACACATATTTTTATTAAAGTAAACGAACAAGCAGAATAAATGATGTACTATATAAGGATTCATTTGTAGGATAAGAGGTGAGGGAACAGGATAGGAATGAAATTCCTGGGTAGATGTGATGGTATCACCAGCATTCTTGTTCTTAAGTTGAGTGGTGGGAATCCAGGAGTTCGTTTTGTCATGTTTCATAACTTACTTGTGTTTTATGGTCTGTTCATTATTTTTGTTTGAATAAGATATTATACAATAAACTTATTAAGCAATGGTTGTATATCCATGGTGGCTAAATCATTTTCCCTCTTAGGACTGAGACATGCTACAACATGGATAAAACTTCAAAACCATTTTTTGCTAAGTGATAGAAACTTGATGCAAAAGACCACATATTATATGATCCCATTTAAAAGAAATGTTCTGAACCGGCAAATTTAGAGACAGAAAGATTTGCGGTTGCAAAAGGCTTGGGGGGCGGGTACTGGTGCAGCAGCAGGCAAGAGGGAAGAAGAATGAGGAGAGACTGCCAATGAATACAGTTTCATTTTGGAATGGAGAAAATGTTCCAAGATTATAGTAATGATTATACAATTCTGAAAATGTACTCTTTAAAAAATATGTATATCCTATATAATAAAAGCCTAATATGCAAATCAACTGCCTGGTGGAACAACCAGTGGAACAACTGGTCGCTATGACACTCACTGACCACCAGGGGGCATATGCTCAATGCAGAAGCTACCCCTAGCCCACAGGCCCCCCCATCACCCCGCTGGTCACCCCGCAGAGGGAGGTGACCAGCAGCAGGGGATGGGGCCGGCGAGCTGGTGGTGCCAGGCCGGCCAAGGCAGGTGCCAGTGGGGGTCCCTTGATCGCCCTGCCAGTTGCCCCACAGATCGGTCCTGATCGCCGGCCAGGCCTAGGGACCCCACCCGTGCTCAAATTTCGTGCACCAGGCCTCTAGTATGTATGTGTGTGTGTGTGTGTGCGCGTGTATGTGTGTGTGTGTGTGTGTGTGTGTATTGATTGATTTCAGAGAGGAAGGAAGAGGGAGAGAGAGATAGAAACATCGATAATGAGAGAGTCATTGACTGGCTGCCTCTTGTATGCCCCCAGGTATGTGCCCTAACTGTGAATCGAACAGTGACCTCCTGCTTCATAGGTGGATGTTCAACAACTGAGCCACATTGGCCAGGCAAAGCACTCTCTCTAACAAGTATGTTTTTCATTTATATCAGAAATATAAAGGGAATATAAAAATGTGAAATGGACTTAGAAAAATAGAAACAAAAGACAGACTTAGAAACAAATCTATAATAAAATTAACTATATAGTGATAATTAGGGCTTTTCATTCCATCTCTGAATGAAAGGAGCAGTAAAATACTGTGCCTCTAAAACTCAATTGACCATACTCACTATAACAATTAACAGACTTGTAAAATAATTATGTCTAATATTTTGATAAATTTAGAAAAGTAGCTAGTCCATTTTTCAAACACCAGGCCTACTATGGTAACCGGCAGGCCCCAACCTATCCAAGCTCTGAAGTTATAAATGCTCTAATTTACAAATTGGTTGTTAAGATAACATGTCCTGTTATAACAACATAAACTGTAGGCAAATTCCCAAAGCCAGATTTCAAAAACTCATTCATGTCATGATTTAACTAAAAAGAAGTAGCTTGAACCTGGCTTCTAAGAGCAGAGAGATCCTATACAAGTAGGATAAGGGGGAAATTTCCCCCCACTTTAAGTATGGAACCAATCCAAGGCACAGTTTTCAAAAGTTTCTTTGGTATTTTCTCAATTTTCCTCTCAGAATTATTTTTTTTCTATTGCTACACGTTGCACACCAGTATAGTATATTCAAACTACTCCCTATGTAGCATTAACTCCCAAATAACCCTTTCCCCAAAATGAATCATGCCCCCCAAATTGGCTACCTTCCTTCCCTGTGAGCTGTGAGCACCTGGCAGTCCTATCAGCTGGTGACTAAGAAGAAAGGAATCAGATTGATCAAAATTATACTAAAATGTGAAAGACGTTCTTCCTAATCCTGATGATTTTTTGAGAATAGGCGGGCATAACAGGATCCCTGCCTGAGTGTTTTTACCAGAGGAAGTTCATTCTATAAGTTATCGATTGCTATGCAACAAACTATCCCAACGCATAGTCTTCAAACAACAATACGTTAGTTGCCATCATCCTATGGATTGATGAGTCATTCCTCGCTTGTTTCACGGAGGCTGCATCAGCTGGGGGTTCAGCTGAGCTCTACCATCCCAGACCCATAGAGGGTAGGAAACAGATTCAAAGAGCCCCATCTCTGAATGGGAGGAGCAGTAAAATACGGTGCCTCTCATTCTCAACCAGGATACTTCCCTTTTTCAAAGCTTCTTCCCTTTTCCCGAAGGCACAGATTTCCTAAAATGTCTCCAGGTTTTCCCGTAACTGATCAGCGTGGAAGAGGAGCAACGCTAGCATATGGTTCATACTGTAGGTCAGGCGCAAGGAGGAGGACTACCTGCCTTGTTCGTGACCAAATTAAGTACAGTCGGAAGCTTTTTTCTTTTTGATCTTATATGCTATATTCAGACTGCTAAAACATTCATCTCCTCCCCTGATGACAGCACTAGAGAATGTACAGTCTCACAGTGGAGTCACAACCCATTTTCCCAATTATAAACACAGGAACTGCTCCCGCAGCGTCAGAATGAGTAATCTCGGGCTTATAAGCAATATATAAAAAGAGATCAGGCAAAAAGAAACATCTGTGCCCAACAGTCTCCAGACACACGCCATCGTAAGAACAAGAGTCACACAGTAGATAGAGATCTACGGGTAGAAACCCAGAGAAACGACCACATCAGCGTTCTGTGTTTGAGAGTCACGTCACCGGTTACCGTAAATCCATGATCTTCACGGTGATGAAGTTACTACCTCCTGGGGCCATGGGGGAAGTTACTCATTGCTCTTGGAAGATGTGTTCTTAAAAACTGAGGTCTCGCCCTAGCCTGTTTGGCTCAGTGGACAGAGCGTCAGCCTGCGGACTGAAGGGTCCCACGTTTGATTCCGGTCAAGGGCACATGCCTGGGTTGCGGGCTTGGTCCCCACTAGGGGATCTGCAGGAGGCAGCTGATCAATGATTCTCTCTCATCATTGATGTTTCTATCTCTCTCTCCCTCTCCCTTCCTCTCTGAAATCAATAAAAAAATATTTTAAAAAAACTGAGGTCTCTTATCATTTTTTTTCCCCACAAGAAAGCTGACAATGCCATACCCTCTCCACCTCTACCTATCCCCAACCAACCTGAAGTGTCCAAACCTGACCCTGGGGCAGTGACTGAAGCCTGGAGAATAGGGATATGAAATGTCTACAGCTCTATCTCCTTGGAAAATGAGGGTTACTCCTCAGTTGCCACCAGCACAGGGAGAAGCCCGTCAGGCAGAAATGTCATACTCCAAAGAATCAATAGGGGGCAGTGTGGTAAAGGGACCTCAGTGGAACAGGCAGGCAGGCCAACGACAGCAATCGTCCACCTCTCCTTCCACTCTCCCCGCTGCAAGCTATATTCCAAAAGCCACAGAAATCGTGAAAGAAATTAAAAATGACAAAACAAAAATTTGTGCAAAGAATAAACTCATTGGCAGTCAATTTCACCCTGGAGGTTAAACTGATTGCAAATGAATATTACTCCAGATCAAATACTGGCCACGCACCAGTCACCATGTGCCTAACTCACAGCATCCCCATGACGGGAACCCTGTATTTCTAAACATGTCCCCACTACTGCTGACAGGGGCAGGGGTGAGCCTCAACACTACTCCCAGGAGGCTTCCCCCATCTGCTTCCCTCCAATAATAAGTTCTTAACCAGAACAGCTAAGTAGCAGCAGCCACTGCAGTCATTAAATTTTTTTTAATTTAATTCAACACATACAACAGAGCATCTCCTGCATGGCAAGCACTATGTGGATATGGCAGTGAACACCACAGACACTGTCCCTCCCCCGCAGGAGTACATAACACAATCCTCCCGGCAAGTAACATCATTAATACATACATTTAGCAATTGGCCTTGAAATGATCTTGGCTGCAGAAAATATAGCCTGAAGAATCTGGAGATTTTAAATGAGATTAAGCTACACAGAAGGAAAAAAAGCTAAATATTTTACCCACCACAGTAGCAAAAGAAATGGCTGGGCACATGCACTCCAAAACCCGCAGAATAATGAAGTGCATAAATGTATACAAATACACAAAGTTTATATTAGTGTGTATGCTTATATAAACATACACATGTATATGTGTATATATATATTTATAAATGGATATTTAACTTTATGGACTGCATTCCTATAATAAATGATAATGGCGGTCAATGTTTAGGTATTGTTTGCATTTATGGAACTGTAGCAGTCTCTTCCACACATTATCTCTATGGATTATTTAATTCACACATTTCAGCCCCAGATCATACATGGGTTAACGGGCCGAGAAAGGTCAAGCAACTTGCCCAAGGACCCAAGCTACTAAGTAGCAAGGCTGGGAATCACACCTAAACCTTGGACTGGCTCCGGAGCTCCCAGTCCCCCTATGGCCCTCCCCACCATTCAACGTCTCCCCTGCCCAAGGGATGCAGCATCACCCGCCAGAAGCCAGACCCACTCTGCTGCTGCTAAAGCCAACACTATCTGAGCTGCCCCTCGGTGCCTGCGCATCACAAAGCAGCTCTTCTTGGGGAGGAGACACCCTGTAATTTCCTTTCCCAAACAGAGTGGCTTTGGGTGACCGACAGGCAATTTTTATGAACTGCAAAGGAGCCACTTTTTGCTACTGCTACCACTGCCGCTGCAAGTAGGAGATTACATGTTTCCTGATGGCACACACAGCCCGTACGTATTGTTCCTGTGTGATGACAGCAAGCTCTGGGCATTTAGCTTTTCTCCACACCCGCTCCGCTCTTTCAGAGAATGAATTAAGGGGTACCTGGCAAGGGTAAGAAAAGGCATGTCTAAGAGACCACGGGTGGGGGCAGGTCTGCAATAGGCAGACCAGTGAGGATATGAATTCCAGTCTATAAAGAAACTGCAGGATAAGAAAAGTCCCCCAGTGGCTATCCACCCCACTCAGAAATAGTGATTCCTTCCCATCACCTACCACGCCTCCTGTGAGTAAGGATTTCTTTAATAAGGACATATAAAACGCATTCCTTTATTGTACGCACACATGCAACGGGGAGGGGCTGCCTTGTCCGCAAAGGATTCCCAAGCCCAAGTTCAAGATTGCATTAGTACCACCCAATACTCATGTGAAAAGAGAAAAGATAAACTACTGGGCCAGCTGAGGGGTGGGGCTCAGAGGTTGCGAGGAGCAGCAGTGCAGGAGGTGAACCAGAGCAGACGAAAGGACACTGCGCCAGCCATCGGGGACCTCAGCGCTCGTCCTGGTCTTATGTTAACTCCTCACTGACTTGGCAAGCTTCCTGCTTCCCTAAGCCTGCGCGTCGCCCTCTGTAGAATATGAAATAACCTAACATCCTTTATGGCACAGCAGCTGAGAACAAACAAAATCAGTCACACCCCCAGACGAGTTCTAGGAAAAACCTGCGGTCGCCAGCGGACACTGACGCCAGGGAAGACAGTGGTCAGTAGCGAAGTGGGAACCAGAACCCACCTCTCCCTATTCCCCGTCCACTGTTCTCCCCACGTCAGCATCCTGCCCCGGGAGGTGGTGGGAGTCTTACCCTGCTGTGAACAGCAATTGCTAGGAAGTATCCCCCAAATCCAGCTGACACGTAGCAGTAAAAGAGAATAGTTCTATGATTAAATATAAGGGAATACAACTCTCCCCCAAGAGTAAAAGGCCTCTGGATCAAGGGACTTAAGAGGGAGGAGAGGAGGAAGTGAATTTTAAAAAATAGCCTTGTTACAGAAAACTTCCACTTACATATTTTTAAAGTGTATTATGCGAAGCACTGTTAACGTTGTTCCATCCCTTCTAGACGCGATGCTTATACACGTGGCAAAATTGGTTCACGTTATAGGCACACTCTATCCCTTCACCCCACTTATTATAGTGTAAGTCTTCTCTGTGATTAAATGTTCCTCCAACCATGTTTGATGTCGCAAATGTCCTATCTCACCGATGTGCCCAAACCAGCTCCCTGACATTCCAGATGTTTCCAATTCTTTCTGCCGTAAGAACTGTTACAAAGAACGTGCTTCAACAAAGTCCGATACTGTACTAGCCAGAGGCTCTTCCAGCAGATTCCCCAAGCTTGGGTTTCGGTATGCAGTTAAGACGTGAGGATTTAAGCAAACTTCGACCCACACTCACAGCTACAAAGCTGTGTCTGTTTCCTGTGCAGTTGCAAGTGAGCAAGTGGCAGCCTTTACTTCCCGTTCATCGTCTGCTGGCTCATCTCAAGGCGTCTCAAGTTTGGCCTCTCCACGACTTTCTATGGGAGCCAACCACAACACTTTGGCTCGAGGGGAGGACTGGCTTTGTGATCTGGGGGATGTTGATGTATAGACATACTGTTTTTCTGTGAGGAAGGAGGAAGAGAAGGGCTTTCACTTCTAGCAAAGGTTTAACTTTCAGCATAATTTCTATTTCGGTTGGACACAGGGATCTAGTGGTCAAACTACATCACCTCCTTGATACCCGGAGCTGGGTCTGTGCATCCAGGGAGCACAACTGCCCAGAAAGTGTGTGTGTCTGTGTGTGGGGGGGGTGGGGGGGTGGCGGGGGGAGGATAATAGCATGAGACAGTACATGAGCAGTCACTCTCCCCAGATAGAACTTCCAAGAAAGCTCACGAATCCACTGTTAGTAATTAAGGTGAAAACCTAACATCCGTCCTCAAGCCTTTAAACACAACCCCCAAATCCAAGAGACTGAAAACCACAAGCTGCAACCACTTGGCAGGAAGCCCACCAGCCTGACCTGCATTCATGCGGTGGCAAAGGCCTGATGTGAAATGAATACAAGCCTGTTTGCAGCTTGACTAACACACTCAGTGCGACAGTCCACATGTTTCGCTGGACTGCTGCTCTAACCCATGAGAAGTGACGTTGCAGGTAGCATGCGCTCAGGATCATCCCTCCATACCCCAACCCTTATGCCTTGCATTGAACTGTATCCCCGCTCGCCCTCCCCCACCCCAAACCCCAACCAAAGGATATGTTGAAGACCTAACCCCAAGTACCTGCAACTCTGACCTTATTTGGAAATAAGAGCTTCGCAGGTATAATCAAATTAAGACGAGGCCATTAGCATGAGCCTTAATCCAACAGTCTAGTGTCCTTGTGAGAAGGGAGAACAGAGACGCACAGGGAGATGCCATGTGACTGCGAGGCAGAGACCCGTCAAGGGACATCAGGAAGTGCCAGAAGCTGGCAGACGGGAGGCCCTCCCCAAAGGCTTCTGAGGGAGCACGGGCCTGCCAACCCCTTGCCTGCAGATGTTCCGCCCCCAGAGCGGTGAGGGAATACATTTCTGCTGCTCTTAGCCAGTCTGTAGTATTTTGTTATGGCAGCCCCAGGACACGAATGCACCCCCATTCTTGCCACCAAAAACCTTCATTCGAAAACACACCTGGCCCCATGGACAAGGGACGGTGCCATTTTTATTCTGCCTATTTCCAAGTAACCCTGTATAAATTTGTGAAGATTCTGTAATAAACTGGGGGGGGTTTTGTTTGTATTTTAATCCTTTGCGGTCCAATGTTAATTTTAGAATTCAAACAGTCTGGTCCAAATTAACTGACGGGATTGAATGTTGAACTTTTTAATGTTCTTATTGCTTGACGTTGGACCTGCGCTTAGCGCCTGGTCTGTCGAGTCAGCCTCGAGGTGGGACCGAAAAGGGTTAAAAGGAGAGGGGAGGAGAAAGAGAAAACACAGGACACCAATTTAGCCTTTAACATTAGCAAAGACAGAACAGTTGAAACCATCCATCTTAAACACTTTATATGAAAATAAATGTCCCCCATTTCAATGATGTTGAGGCGGTATTACATTTAAAACCGGAACAGCTGTCCACACTCCAAATGCTGCAAAATTAACCATGGTTAGTAATTCAGACAGAACATCCATTGAGATTTTATATTGGGAAGGAAACAAAGTGAAGGAAGGAGTTCAATGGTGAAACGCGCGTGCATGCGTGTGTGTGGGTCCTAAGTGTATACACTCATTTCCTTACTCATTTATCTAGCAAATATACACCAGCAAACACGTACTACATGTGCCAGAAGGCACAGAGAATAAGACTACAATGAGAGACAGGACCTTACACTCTGACAGGAATACTACAAAGGGACAAACTGGTCTCCTCCCAGCTCTAAAAAATTCTCTTTGGCACTAAACTTGCCTTCAGTTCTCCTACCCAACCAAGACTGAAGTGTCAGTAATTTGAACATCTTTGTCAAACATATTAAAATTATCATTTTGAAATATTCTAACCACAGAAAGCTGGTCCATGGATTGACCAGAGATACACAGAGATTGACGTATGAAGACGTTCACTGAATTGCCATCTATATGAATGCAAGCAACCAATTAATCCCATATAATAAAAGCCTAAATGTCTGGTCATCCGTTCAACCAATCAAAACATAATATGCTAATGATATGCTAAGGCTGCTCTACCAATCACTATGACATGCACTGACCATCAGAGGGCAGACAGTCGACTGGTCAACCAGTTGCTATCATGTGCACTGACCACCAGGGGGCAGATGCTCCAACTGGTAGGTTAACTTGCTGCTGGGGTCTGGCCGATGGGGACTGAGAGAGATGGGCTGGACATGCCCTGGAGCCCTCCCGTGGCCCATCCCCGGCTGGTCAACCTCCCGCATCCCTCCCTGGCCCTGATTGTGCACCAGTGGGGTCCCTCGACCTAGCCTGCAATCTGGGACCCCTCGGGGGATGTTGGAGAGATGGTTTCAGCCTGATCCTGCAGGCCAGGCCGAGGGACCCCACTGGTGCATGAATTCGTGCACCAGGCTTCTAGTCCATAATAAGAAGCTAGAGTCGGCAGAATAATACCAACACCCCCCACCCCCAAAAAAGCCACATCCTAAATCCAAGAATTTGCAAATATATTACTTATGTGGCAAAGAGAAACTGAGATGGAATTCAGGTTGCTAATCAACTGGCCTTAAAATAAGGAGATTATCCTGGGGTAACTGAGTGGGCTCAATGTAATCACAGGGGTCCTTTAAAATGGAAAACAGGTGGCAGAGGAGGTCAGAGTGATGCCACCTGAGGACCATGCTGCCATTCCTGGCTTTGACCAGAGAAGGCCCACCAGCCAAGGAATACAGGAAGCCTCCAGAAGTTGGGCAAGGAAAGAAAACAGATTCTCTAATTACCCATAACTGAGAACAAGTGACAAAACTGTCCTAATATTATGGTCAATAGGAAAACACAGGCTAGGAGCCACACGATCCTGCTTTTGCTTGCTGAAGCGATTCACAACAACCCTCAGGTGCATTAGAAATGACCAGGAGACAAAACTCAGAGCAACAGAGGTCATTCTGAGGGTGGTACTGACAACACAATGTCTGTATAGTGAACCTGTTTGTTTAGTTGGTTTGTTTTTTTATCCTATTTTTGTGATTAATTTGTTCTGCATCCTTCACAGGTTTCTAAGCACTTTACCCGCCACTATGCTGCCCATTTTGCAGACAAAGAGAATAAGGTAGAGACAGGCAAAGCAACTGCGTCCAAGAGCACATGGTTTACAGGGACAGAGCTGGATGCAAACCCCAGCAGGTGGGCTCCAGGGCCAGGGTGAGTGACTGCGTTGGGTTCCACCAGCCCAGGTCAGGAAAACAGTTGTCACCTTGTCCCATGTGGGGCACTGGGCCAGGCTTTGTGCAGGACCCAGAAGCTATGATGACACTCCCTTGTGTGCAAGGAGCTCAGCCCCCCCCCCGGGGGATACACACAAGGACTTGGAGAGATTCTGAGTGCATCTGCAGCCCTGGCCACACCTGGAGTGCAGACAGAACCAAGGCTTTTACAGTGACCCATGACCCCTGTGGCGGCGAAGGAAATGGACCCAGGACGAAGGATCCGAGTAACGCTGTGAATGAAAAGTGACAGAACTCATGGCTACTTGGCTCAAGGAAGAGGAGGTAGGCCATGGCACTGGCTTCTGGTTGGGGTCCTGGCAGCACACCTGGCTGGGGTCCCTGGCAAGGGTCCCAGCTCATGGGAGGGATGACATCTTCAGGATGAACTCTTGATCTCATTACCACTCCCTGGCACTGGCCTTGCGTGCCCACACCTGAGGGGTGACCTGTCATCACTGCAGAACGTATTTACAGTGGAGCCAGACACTCACACTCACTGGGTAAACTTGTTTTTCAAAGTTTTTACAGTAAAGAGTTACCAGAAACAGATGTTTAAAATCTGGCAGAGATCACTCATCTAGGGCAGCTCCTCCGTAGTGACCAAACCCAGTAAGGCCTGGGAGAGACACACTCAGGGTAAGGAAGGAAAGGCAGACAGAAAAAGAGAGAGAGAGAGAGAGAGAGAGAGAGATCTGAAGAGCCTAGAAGTTTCTTGTCCAGATAAAATTCAAAAAAAACACGCCCGGGGGCAAGTACAAGGAAACACCAGTAGCCAACAGAGGAAAGGAGACTGACCCAGAGCCTACAGATGTTCGTGGAATAAGAGGGCAGAGGAGCCGACGCTGTTTGCACCAGTACTCTGTTTACTGGGTATAAACAGCTGAGCATGTCAGGTTAAATGAGAGTATGACCTGATTCTACGGTGACAGGAAGATGCTAAAAAGAAGGGGACACACACTTGTCATTCCACGTGTCACCCACCTGAAAAATGCAAGAGAACCAACAACACTTTTAGTTCAGCAAGGTGACCAGAAGCCAAGCAACACATTAAAAACACGAAATAAAACCATTCCTATATATGAGAAAGTAAAATGGAAAAAAAAAAAAAATTCCTACTCACAATGGGAAGAACAGGGTACCTAAGAAAAAAGATGGAGTCCTAGACAAAGGAAAGTAGTTTTAGCAGCTTCACTGGAGCATTAGAGTCAAGAAATATAAACCTTAATGAATAGGTAAGTTGGGATATTTGTAAGATAGAAATTCTCCCCAACATAAAATCCCCACAGGATTTAAGAGACGTGACATGGGGACCGTAACAGTCATAACAATTCTGAAAGCAATGTGTCAGAACTTGCCATATGGCCTAGTAAAACCCCCTGTAAAGGCACAATAATCAAAATAGAGTTAACACAGGAACACAGAGATTAAGCAGCCAGAAAAGAGTTAAAGAACTAAATCCGGGTGTTAATGAAATTTCAATGGGATTAAGTGGCCACATATTTAGACAAAAATAAAATAAGACAGGTCCTCAGAACACAGTAAGGACTCTACCTACCAACAAAAATATCTACTTTCTAGCTCCTCTCTCTTTTTTTTTTCCCCACCCACTTGCATTGGTTTGAAGCTCTTTTTCAACTGACCTGAACACTCCTCTTCATCTTTTCCCTTTCTTTTCTTGAATATTGTCAGGCAGGATATTGCCAGGTAAAGCTCACCTTCCTCAACAGCCTGTTTCACATTCTGTCCGTGAAATCGGATGAGAATTCATATTCAGCTGCAGCCCATAGACAAGGCTACATGCACAAGCATTCTAGTAGCAAAAGGCAGGGGCCAGAAACCAGGAGGTTAGATGCTCTGTTACACAAGAAAATCAGGAAAGCAAGCTAGTCAAGGCCCATCCTTAGCTCACGTGAAAGGGTCAGAGCCTCAGGTGACTCAGAGTGGACCCACAAGCCCCTAACTACTCACAACCCATCAGAATACTGGGCTCGTCAAAGTGCAAGCCTTCTGCTCAAACCCTGCTTTAAAAGCAAACACAAGGAGGTACTTCAGTAGCTCCATGGGCATCCCTTGATGAAATTTTCTTAGACTGAAGACCTTACTTTCAGAAAACTTTTCTTTGTGGGCAAGGAGTTGTATCCCAACGGTGAGTGCTCACTTAGGCCAAGCCACGGAAGAAAGGAAGGGGAAAGGGAAAGGGAAGGGAAGATCCGGATGGAGTGCCCAGAGGGAAGACACATCCTCTCGGCCACCCAGAATCCTTGTCGGAAGGAGGTGCAGTATAAATTAGCAGACATCACCTGGTTCTGAGATCTAACCATTACATCACAAGGGGCCATTAAGAAATTTGGGTCACTGTTTTAATTACCCTCACTCCACAGGTAAGGAGAGAAGGGGCAAAGTGTGATTAAGCATTTGCCAGAGGCCCATGTGACTTCACCAGGATTACCTAAAACTCTAAAAACAAGTCCACACTGGGCAGCCCCAGTCACCAAGAAGCCTGAAAACAAGGATCAAAAGGATAATGTCCTAAATATACTGTCTATTCAAATTCTTATTTAGTATCTTAAGAAATAAGTATCTACTAAAGACCACCCATATTATAAAGTGTAGATTTATGAAAAACAAAAGCCCAGAAATTTTCCTTAAGAAAAAAAAAGCAGCCCTAACTGGTTTGGCTCAGTGGATAGAGCATCAGCCTGTAGACTGAAGGGTCCTGGGTTCGATTCTGGTCAAGGGTACATGCTGGGATTGCAGGCTCTATCCCCAGCAGGAGGCATGCAGGAGGCAGCCAATCAAGGATTCTCTCATCTCTCCCTTCCTCTCCGGAATCAGTAAAAATATATTTTTAAAAAAAAAAAGCAGCAGTCCTTGATATGCAGGAGCTGATTTGATGCTTACAGCTAGACCTCAATGTTACTGCAAATCAATCTGGCACAGGAGGTCAGGCTGCTCTCCTCCAGGACACACTCTCCTAGAACATCCACAGCCAACAAGGTCACGCTGAGCCCATGACAAAATGAGGCAAAACAAAATCTCTGGGAAACCCAACAAATATCCAACCCTCCCTACCCAACCCGAAATGAGTGACTGCTGCTTCCTTACCAATTACAGTTTCCTCAGACTCCACTCTGCCCTCTCCACAGGTAGGATTTATTGAGATTCTCAGAAAACTGCCCTCACTTTGTTAATCCTCACCCAAGGATATTTTTTTCATTGATTTTCAGAGAGAGTGGAAGGGAAGGAGAGAAGGGGAGGGAGGGAGGGAGGGAGAGAGGAAGAGGGAGAGGGAGGGGGAGAGAGAGGGGGGGGGGACATCAATATGAGAGAGACACATCAATTGGTTGCCTCCCAATCAGGGATCTAACCCGTGACCCTTCGGTGTTTGGGCCAATGCTCTAACCACTTAGCACACACCAG
Source organism: Myotis daubentonii (assembly GCF_963259705.1). Taxonomy (NCBI): domain Eukaryota; kingdom Metazoa; phylum Chordata; class Mammalia; order Chiroptera; family Vespertilionidae; genus Myotis; species Myotis daubentonii. The sequence continues at coordinate 30,202,687 of NC_081852.1, read as the reverse complement.
CCATGACTGCCCTCACTTTTGAAAACACCCAATCTAGAGAGTACCTGCACTTTTGTAGACACTCTCAAGATTACCCAACCAAAACCCAAATCCTACAGTCGGTTCTTTCTAACACCCTCTTACACTCCAGGCAGTATTCTCCCTGGTTGCAACGAGCAATATTATACTTAACTTGTTCAATGACAAGTGTGTCCCTGGTGGTCTCTGACTAAAGGGCACAAATTTCACATTGCAAATTTCCAATTTCTTTTCCCATCAAGATCCCACATCCTATAGAATGAAACCCTAATATGCAAATCAACCGAACAGCGGAATGACCTGTCGCTATGAATGCACTGACCACCAGGGGGCAGATGCTCAACGCAGGAGCTGCCCCCCTGGTGGTCAGTGCACTCCCATAGGGGGAGCGCCACTCAGCCAGAAGCCGGGCTCATAGCTGGCGAGCGCAGCAGAGGTGGTGGGAGCCTCTCTTGCCTCCACAACAGGTGGACATCCCCCAAGGGGTCCCAGACTGCGAGAGGGCGCAGGCCAGGCTGAGGGACCCCCCAACTTCCACCCCAGTGCACGAATGTTGTGTACCGGGCCTCTAATATGCTTACATTTTGATAAAACCAAATTTAACCTCATTTACAAACAAACTTTTCAGGATCCCTGGATACTGGACAAACGCACATCACATCTATAAAACAAAAATGCATCTGGCGGAGACTCTGAATGCATCAAGATTTTTAATTCATCCTTTTTTTTAAAAAATATATTTTATTGATTTTTTACAGAGAGGAAGGGAGAGGGATAGAGAGAAACATCGATGAGAGAGAAACATCAATCAGCTGCCTCCTGCACACCTCCTACTGGGGATGTGCCCACAACCAAGGTGCATGCCCTTGACCAGAATCGAACCTGGGACCTTTCAGTCCGCAGGCCGACCCTCTATCCACTGAGCCAAACCGGTTAGGGCTACTTCATCCTTTTAAAAAATACTGAAAGGCATCTCCCTGTTAATATTGAATCCTTTATTCCAAGGACTCTGAAAATCCAGATAGCTTTTTCTCCTATAGGTCATGACACCTCCTCGACTACATTTTCCAAATTCACAAGTTTTGAAGAAACCAAAGGGGGACTCCGTAGTCCCACAGTATGCTTTTCCTAGAACTCTAGGTCCTGAGACCCAATCTCAAAAAGGAAGAGATCAACAACATGAATGAATCTCACAGACAGGATGCTGGGAGAAAGAAGTTAAACAGTAAAGCGGGCATCCTGCATGATTCCAGTCTAAAGGAGCTCACACTCAGGGCAGTGGCTCCTCTGGGAGGAATGGCTGGCCGGCGGCAAAGCGAGAGTCCACAGTGTTAGTGACGTGCAGTTTCTTGATCTGGGGGCATGTTATACAAGTGCCTCCAACTGTGCCGATGCATCAAGCTGTATGTTAATTAGCATGCATAAGTGTGTATCATGTACGTCACACTTCAAAAAAAAGTTTTAGAAGGTGAGGGGTAAGGATAAAGTATTAGCATGTCACAGAGCAGCCTCCACGTAATGGAAAGCCTGGAGGTAGCACATTTAGAACAGCTTAACCTCTCCAGGACCCACGTTGCATCTGTAACTGAGGGTAACTACTTGTATTTTACGGGCTCTTTTAAGGGTTACATCAGATAATGCTTGTCCATGGCCTGGCGCCTGGCGCACAGAACATTAGGGTGATTCATCCAACCATCTGGATGCACTACAATCCAGTCTCTGCCTAGTGTCTCCTCTATACAACTTGGGCACAGTCGTCATTTCTGTCATGAACCAAAGAGATGGCACCGAGCAGATCAGCATCTGACTGACCCCTTCCACACTCTCTTTATCTCCTCCTTCCCCAACCTGGGTCGTCCAGTCCCGGTCAGCGGGTCTCACCAGATTCCTCCAGCTGCTCATGCCTCTGGCCATCTCCACCATCTGCTATTTCAGACAACACCCACCTCCATTCTCAAAACTCCACCAACACCCTTTCTACTGTCTTCGCTTTGTTCTCACAGATGTAACCATTTAAGGGGTGCCCACTTCGCACCCAGCTCATGGGCCCCCCCGTAAGGAAAGTCACACCAGGTCAGAGTGGGCAGTGCTTGCCCTAAGAGAATGTGAGGCTCGGGCCCTCCCCGAGAAGTGGGCACACACGCGGGTGTGCCGCGTCCCGTGAGACTTCAGATGAGAATGTTTGTAACATGAACATCAAGGCAGCATGTGCAAAAGAAAAAAGCCAAACTACTGGGGCTTCAGGTGGGGGAAATTCCATCTACTTTGTCCTGGTGTCCCAAAAGGGGCACAGTGAGGTGAGACAATTATGGCCCATTCCTCTCGCAGGGCCCGCTGCAATTTCAGATTCCCTTTGGGCTCACTTGTATACATAAACTCATTCTAAAATTCACTGTTCTTTGCATAAATATATGCGATTTTAAATATATTTAAAGGGGGAGGAGGCATGGACAGTTAGAGGGGAGAAAAAGTCTAACAGCCAAATAGAGCTAAAAGTTACACAGAGGCTAATCAACAGGTGCTATGCTTTCTGAAATTTTAGTTCTGAGTGTCCTTCTAGCAGCCTGGCCATTTTTGGTGTCCTAAAACTGAGGCGCTTTACTTCGTATTAGGACCTGAGAAAACAACTTCTTCTGTGAGTCCCCATAGGGGACACTGTGCGACAGGGTGGATGGCAGCCTCAAAATATTCTCATTCTCATGCCTCTGTTCCTGGGAGATGCACACCGAATACTTAGGAATGAAACCTATTGTCAGGTGGTGGGGCAAAAGGGAACAGAGACAGATAGACAGACAGACAAGAGAGGAAGGGATGGAGGCAGGGTGGAAGAGGTGTGTGCTGTGGGAGTGGTATGATGCTAAAAATTGGTGAATTTAGGCGAGCATATAAAGATGTTCATTGTTCTAATCTGTCTACATTTTAATTGAAAAAATATTTAATTTGGTATGAAAAAGAGGGAAAAAAGGAATCTATTGTTACCTCCAAAACACAGTGAGTAACAGGGATTCTGAAGAGTCATATCAAGTTAACCAATCAGCTGGGTACACCGCCCACTGTGATCTCTGGTCTCATTTCCCTGTCCTAGCAATGGCCCTCAGAATCCTGGTCTTTGAGTTAAACAGCAATGTCGTTACAACAATATCAGTTCTGCAAAAGACTGAAGTTCAGCAGTGAAATGTGATATTGGAAGTTGGGGAACAGGGAACTAGGAAGGGAAATAAAGTCTCCCTTTTGACTTCCAAGTGAGATGATGGCATCAATACCTTGTAAAAAATGAAAGGGTCCCAAAACTCAGATGTTCTCAGATGCAGTGGGTGACTCAACTATCATGACTGACAGCAGGAGCAGTGGTAGCTATCTCCTCCCTCTGGAGACTCTGTAGTTAGAAATCCAGGCTTTCCTTTTTCTTCTCTTTGCTCTTCCCTATTCTATCAACTAAATCCAAGTAAAGCACAAGTTAATGATGGGGGGCGGGGAATCTAATTAGAAATTTTTATCAAAAGGTTACTCAAATTATAAATCCTGTCCAACTGGACCCATAATATTAAAAGTTTACTTCCTTTTATTGGTTCGACTTACCTAAAAGTTTACTTCCTTTTATTGGACTTACCTGAATTATGTATTTAATGAGGAAATCCACTTTACTCTAAAACTCCCCTAGGATATATTTGAGAACATAGGCTAAAATTCCTATCATGTGAACTGATGGTGATCAAGGGTAGAGCCTGCTTTACGAAAATGGAACTCTCCACTGTGTACACAACATACACCAGATAGTTTAATGTGTGGTCAGATTTCAAAACCCTCAACAGAGAGTCCCAAACTCTGAACAAATTTCCTATCATTTTATAAAGACCACCACCTTCTTATGTGACTTGAGGAAGTGATCCATGCTAGCGAAAGACAGATCTTTAGTGATGCTCCAAAAACACTCCCAATACCTCCCAATTTGCCGATTCTTACTGAAAGGAGAGTTTGATAGTAAACGTCATATATATCTGTCCTCTTGCTGACTTGTAAGTTATTTAGGCAAAAGAAGAGTATTCAATGATAAAAAAGTTGACTAACTCCTGGGGGAGGAGGGGGGGGGGGCAATATAAACAACCTGGCAGTTACTTCTAAGGAAAATCATAAAAGGATTCCCTTTAAAACTCAAAGAATTAAAGATGTTTCTACCTAAAGAACAAAGAAAAGGCCAAAACAGACACCAGGTTTTATAAAAAGAAGAATTACAAGAGAAGAGAAAGAAGATAATAAATAAAAAATGACTTAATACTGCCCAAGTGAATATAAACAACAACATTTAAAAACACATACTCCTTGCCCAGCTGGTGTAGCTCAGCGGTTGAGTACTGACCCAGGAACCAAGAGGCAGCTGGTTTGATTCCGGTCAGGGCATATGCTCAGGTTGCAGGTTCAATCCCCTGTGGGGGGCATGCAGGAGGCAGCTGATTGATGATGTTTCTCTCTCATCAATGTAATTCCATTCATAGAAATTTATCCTATAGATTAGAGGCCCAGTGCATGAATTCGTGCACTGGTGGGGTCCAGCTGGCCTGCCCGATGGGAGCCATCAGGGGTGGGCTGGCTGGCCCTGTGGGCGGTTTGCCAGCCAGCCCCTCCCCTAATTGGGGTGGGGGGCCCACTCGGGGACGGGCCCGGCCGGGGTGAGTGGCCACGGGTGTTCCAGTCGTTCCTCTGTTCGGTCAATTTGCATATTACCCTTAAATTATATAGGATAATATAAAATATTGCTAAGATTTAAGTTTTAAACATTCTTAAGAATGTTTAATGTGACTTTAGTTGCAGAAAGCAAGACTGGAAACAATCAACAGAGGAGAAGTTAAATAAAAACTATGCCTGTATTTCAAGGAATAGTTTATAGGGGGCTCTTCAGAAGAATGAGGCAGTTCTATACCCACTGAAAGGAATGAACCCAGGAGCTGCGTAAGTGAAAAAACCAAGACCCAGAATAGCATATGCAATGTGCTCCCATTTCTGTGTATTTTTTAAGGGGGACAATATAAGTCCACTCTTGAACCTGCATAAAATATATCCAGAAAAATACTTAAAAATTTCCTAAGACACTAGTAATAGTGATTATGTCCATGAAGATAAACTGGGGTCAAGGATAAGAAAAACTTACCTTTCATGTTTATATGGCTTGAATCCCAAATGCACCAATTACTTAATTTTTAAACCTACCTTTCCTAAAAATAAAAACCCCTACTTATATTTTTCAGTCTTAATATGGAACCTAACCTTTTTGTAGTTAATAAAAATACGAAGGAAATACAAGTCTCAGATGATTTCTACAAAGTGAATAACAGAGGGCTCAGCCCTGGGGACAAGAGATGAGCAGTTAATAATACTTAATGATGGAAAGGGGTAAAGGAAGAACACACAGTGCATACTGGGGGAGACGCCAGTAGGATATTCCTGCTCATCTTCTATCTACCGACTTAAACCCACCAATATGCATGGAGATGTATCAGCCTCGGGCAGGAAACCTGGAAAGAGCTCCTACTTACAAGTAAGCAAACCCTGTTCGGGCTGCCAGTGCCCTGTGCAGACCCAGATCACAGCCTGGATAACCTGATTCTTCTCCATTCACTGCCCTAGGAGGCTCACCCATGCAGGAGGGAACTTTCCTACATCTGACCCCAGCCTATCTACGACTCTAATATCAATTGTTCCTCCTCACTCGCCTTAACCTCTCCTCTGACCCACCTCATTGGTATCACCAGTGAATCCACTTTTTCCTCTGAAAATTAAATATTAAGCCTCTGGTTCCCTTTCCATCCCCAACATAAGCAGCCAAGATCTGAAATGTGCACATGAAATACTTCAGGGATGACTACACAAAAATGCACAGGCTCCAATACGGGGAAGTTTAGTGTCTTTGACTCATTACAGGTATGGGTGAAAGGACTCCTCGACACATTAGTGAGATGCCCAAAAAAAAAATAAAATAAAATAAAAAAAAAATCCCACTAGAACAGGAAAGGAGAAACTATTTTGGATAAATTTACTGTGTATCTACAGTCCTCCCATCTTCATTCCTTCTTCAATCCCCCAGCCAAGTCAGGAGGCTTAACAAACAGTAAATCTTTTTGCCACATTTGGATTTTAAAACATGAAAACTATTGGCAAGAACATATCCCAGAGAAAAACTAAAAGGGAATGGATTAAAATGCCGTATTCGCAGGCCAAGTGTATTCATCTGAAGAAAGTTCTAGATTGGCATAATCACTGGAATAAAAACCTATTCCTAATTTGAAAGGCACATGTGCCAACATGGCTCCTTGAATTAGATGGTCTAAATCAGCAGTTCTCAACCTGTGGGTCGTGACCCCTTTGGGGGTCGAACTACCCTTTCACAGGGGTTGCTTAAGACCATCGGAAAACACATATATAATTACATATTGTTTACAGTAGCAAAATTACAGTTATGAAGTAGCAACAAAAATAATTTTATGGTTGGGGGTCACCACAACATGAGGAACTGTATTAGGAAGGTTGAGAACCACTGCTCTAAATACTAAAAGGTTGTATAGAGCTACAGGATTAGAAGCATGGTCTGGCCATGGCCTTAGCAGATCCCACATTCTAGAAGACAGTTTCCCTTTTTGTGTTTAATAAATGTGACTCAACAAAATTCTTAAGTGATTTAATTTTTATACCTTTCATACAAGCCAGGGGGAAAAAACACACACATCAGAACACATTTTCTCAGGGGAGAGAAGGTGCAGAGTGCTAAGAACAATCTACATATCAGACCTAAGTTCAAGCTCTGATGCTGCTACAAGAGTGGACTTAAGTCATTTGATTTCCCTGGTCTATCATTTGTGTTTGTGTGTGTGTGGCAGGGGGCGGGGGGAGACAATATGCATAAGGCTAGCAATAAGTGACATTTAGGGTACTCTCAGGTCAGAAATTTGACGATAGCAAGAGATAAAGCTAAAGAAAAGGTCTCTTCCTTTCAAATGGATGCCTTGCATATTTTACTAAAGGTTCAGGGCTTACTCACAAACTCGGTAGCCTAAGAGAGACTATAAGCCCTGTCTCAACTGGCCCCACCTACTTCCAGATCCTTCCTCAGGCCACATCCAGATCATACTCTGACCACACTCATCTTTCAGTTCCTCAAATTCACCATGCTTCTGGTGCTTTCAAGATCCTTGCAGGGCCTGTTCCCTTGGCCCGGAACATGCTTTTACCAATCCTCTGCATGGTTAACTTCTGTTCATTATTCAGAATGATGGCGGCCCACATGTCACCGCGGGGAAACTGTCTCTGGCTGCTCCAAACTAGTTCAGTTCCCCCTATTCATATCCTCTGAGGACCATCTGCATATCCTTTGAAGCATCTTTCACAATTTCAATTCTGTAACCTGAAATTAGTTGTCTGATATCTATCCCCCACCTCCTCCCACGTTAGAATATAAGCTCCAATCGGCAGGGACCCTACCACAGTACCTGGTACACAGAATATCCTCAGAAAGGTTTGAGATCAACAAACATTTGGCTAACTGGTCAATACAGAAGAAGATTAAATTTAAGGTCCAGAGCTTTAAACCTATCTTTAAGCAGGGGAAATGGAAAATACTGTAGGGTAAAATAAAACCACCAGATAAACAGAGTTGGAAACCGACCAGGAGGGAGAAATCGTGCCAATTAAATTTCAGTCCACTTAAGAAGGTTCTGGAGCGAGGAAAAGGCTATGATAATAGTATCCAAAATGCAAACAATTCAGTAACTAATTAATTTGTCAGAAGAGATTTAACCTAATTCAAGATCTTACATGAAATATAGTCCCAGCTGGTTTGGCTCAGCGGATGGAGTGTCGGTCTGTGGACCGAAGGGTCCCGGGTTCGCTTCTGGTCAAGGGCACGTACCTGGGTTGCAGGCTCCTCCCCGACCTGGGCCCGGGTCGGGGCTCATGCAGGAGGCAACCAATTGATGTGTTTCTCTCACATTGATGTTTCTCTCTGTCTTTCTCTCGCTCTTCCACTCTCTCTAAAAATGAACGGAAAAATATCCTGAGGTGAGGAGGAAGGGAGGGAGGGAGGGGAGGAGGGAGGAAGGGAGAAAGGAAGGAAGGGAAAGAGATACTGTAGAGAACGATGAGGAAAAAGACACGAAGAGATGTGCTTCTAATATTCAGCTATAAATTCAAGCAGTTTCATGTAATTCAGAAGAATATCTAGCATCTTCTATGATTTATTCTGAAATTCTCTTAAAGGCACAGCATGTCATTTAAACAAAAACACAGTATTAGTCTGCCCTACATTTTTTTCCAAAAGAGTATACACAATGTATGGTTTACCATAACATCATGTCAATATTTCCTGTAGATTATAAATGACATTAAGAAAGCATAAAGAAACTTCACTGTGGCTTAAAAAACCACCTAGGGCCAAGTCAAAAGATAAGTGACAAGTGGGAAATTTTTTGCAACTCAAAATTTGAAAAAAGAACAAGTCTCTGTAATATATAGAGTGGTAAGAAAAAAAATGGGTAAGAAACCAACATCCCAATAGACAAATGAGAAAGACTATGAACTAGGCATTAACAGAAAAGGAAATACAAATGCTCTTGCAAAACATATGAAAAGATGCTTACCCACCCACCCATCCCATAGAAATACAAAGACCACTTTGCAATGACCGAATTGACAAAATCCAAGTTTGATAAAAGTGTGAAATGGGGCCACACATACTCTCTCTCAGATCCTGCTAATGGAGGTATAAATGAGTACAAGCCTTATGGAGGGCAATTTGGCAACATCTATTCAAATTACATATATAAAGCACATCTGACCCAGTAAATGTCTCTTCTAGGAATTTACCCAGAAAGGCAGTATCTCAAAGTGAAGGAATTCTCTGGAGTCAACTTGCCTAAGAGTGAACTCTGGCTGTGCCACTCTCTGGAGTATGATTTTGGGCACATACCCAATCCTCTTTGAGCCTCAGTTTCTTCATCTGTAAAATGAAGATCATAATACTACTGGCTACCTCACAGGATTGATGTGAGGACTGAGGAAATGGTTTAAGAGATCGTTAGCCAATGCAATGCATCCCCTTAGATAATACTCACCCACATACAAAATGATCCACGTTCAATTTACTGTAACATTGTTTGTGAGACCAAAGACTGAAAACAATTTAGATGCCTAATGGTTAGAGACAGCCACACAATGGATTACTATGCAACTGTAAAAAAGAATGAGGAAGTAATCACCGTACTCTTATTCAAAAAATCTCCAAAATATTATTAAGTGGGAGAGATAAAACCACAGAATAAAGAATCATCTACACCACCTTTTGTGTAAAAGGGAAGAGAACATATCATGACATGTTTTTCCTATTCAAAAAATTTAATTAAAAAATGAAAGAACACTTTAGGGAATTATGTGTTGTGGCGAAGGTGTTCCCTAAAGCTATGGTGGTAAGTAACCATTCTGCAATACACACTTGTCTAGCAAATCAACACATTGTACACTTTAAACTCACACAACTTTATATGTCAATTACTTTGTTTATATATATTTTATGTCAATTATATCTCAATAAAGCAGGGGGGAAAAAGAACATTTTCAAAAGGGCAGCACTTTACTCGAGCCTCATGTGAAAATAATATGTACTCACAAATGTGTAGACCACTTATTCCCAAACTCTGTGGCTGAGTCAAGGCAATTTAAAAATTACCTGGGAATCTAAAAAAAAAAAAAAAATGCTCATGCCTGGCTCCTTGCCCAAGACACTGACAGATGTGGCCCCAGGTATCATGACTTTTGAAGTTCTCCAGGTGATTCTGATGGACAGCAAAGTCTCAGAACCACAGACTGAAAGGTAAAAGGCTATTGTCAGGGGTCAAATTATACCCACAAAGAGCGACAGCTTAGAAAATAACCAATGTCGCAAGTCCCCAACTCAGCGGCCCACTTTAAACACTGGCTGGCACAGGCAAATGACAGCAAAATGACTGGACCATCCCTCAGAGGTAATATCTACAGCTCGGACTGTCCACATTTATTTTCCGCGACTCCTGTAAGTGAAGGGCTTCATGTACTGGCCCATCTCGCACAGGTCCAGCCAGTGTTTGGAAAACTTCTAGTAAAAGGAGATTTGCTACCTTTCACCTCATTCTCCTTCATGAATGACCGTCAACGCTCCATTCAGTACGCCCCCCCCTTTTTGTTCCTAAGGGTTGAACTACTAGGCCCCTTTTCTCCTTCTCTGCCAAGGAGCTGGCAGAGTGGAAAGAGCCCTGGCCTGGAGTCAGACCACCTACCTTGCAACCCCACCTGTCCCATCTACCAACACTGTTCCCTGGCCAATAATTTAATAGCATTTCACTTGAGCCCCGGATGCTTCGTTAGTAAGGCAAGGCTCCCACTACCTACCTCACAGACTTGCTTTCACACTCAAACGGAATGTTGAAACCATCCTATAGATGCTGCACGAGCTACAGAATTCAGAGCTGGGGGTTCTGGGCAAAGATGCTCCTCTTCTGCCCGTCCAGCAGACATCAGTCCACACACTGCCCACAGCTTCCTGTCTGGTGTTTTCCAGACCTGCACGGCTTCACACACAACAGACCTCCTAGAAGCCCTATGTGCCAGCCCATCTTCTATGTCATACTTCCTCCATGGTGCTCATCATGAAAGGGGCAGCAATAGAATTTGGGGATCCGCTAGTATTTTAAGAACTATCAATCATGTTCTATTAACCATGATTGCTTTATTCTGATTAAAGAAGGCACTTCTACCCTGGCTGGAGCTGACCTGAAGATGCAGCCCATCCTCCCCTGTTATCATAGAAAGATGAACAACTATGTTGCAGAAACCAGAATCGCCAGCCCTTTGAAGATCCCCAGCCCTTTTTGCACACCTGCAGGCCTTTGCAGACCTCCAGCCTGCTCACCTGGTAACTGCCCATCTGGCACTCCCTGTGGCTATTGCCCCATGCAACCCCAGCTCTTGCATATCACTAAGCCCTTTGAAGACTCCTAGTCCTTTTGCATATTGTAAACTGCCCTTTCACCTACTTTTCCTTTGTACTTTTATTACATAAGCAACTGGCTTATGGTGGGGTGCAGAGCAGATTTCTGTGGCGCCATGACCTGCTGCCCTCCCAGCGGCCGGCAGTATTGGAATAAACGCTCATATATGATTCAACCCTGTCTCTGCTTCATGGACCCACTGTTTGTCTGGTTACAATCAGACACTTCTCAGCTAAAAGCAAAGGATTCCTCACTTCACTTCAGATTTCCTTGAGGCCTAACTATAAAAGCCACGATTCTTGCCCCACATGCACAACCTGAGATTCATACCCCTATGTATCATGGGGACTGGGGAGCCAGTTTGCACCTGAGGGCAGAACCAGTATGCCTGGGATGCCTAGGGGACTGGCACCAAGGAACAGGGCAGCAGGTAAAAGATGCCAAACCACACTAGGGGGGAAGAAGAGATTTAGATCCGGGGCCAGCAGTCTCAGGGGTAAAGGCTTAAAGCAGAGAGGGAAGCAAGGATAACCCCTATTTGTTTCTAGAAAAACTTTGCTGGTTACCTTTCAAACACAAATTCACTAGGGAAAATATTAGTATTTTTTTAAGATGTGATTATGGAATGGTGCTTGTAAAATCCTTATCAGAGATGCAAAACGAACTATGGGTGAAACAATTTTAAGACTAACCATGTGTTGATAATTGGTAAAGCTGGGTTGTTTGTACATTCATTCACTCACCTTTTGTGTATGTGTGCAAATTTCCATAATAAAAAGTTTAAACGAAACTCTCTACCATCATAAAAACCAATTCCAGCCGAAACCGGTTTGGCTCAGTGGATAGAGCCTCGGCCTGCGGACTGAAGGGTCCCAGGTTCAATTCCGGTCAAGGGCATATACCTTGGTTGAGGACACATCCCCAGTGGGAGATGTGCAGGAGGCAGCTGATCGATGTTTCTCTCTCATTGATGTTTCTGACTCTCTATCTTTCTCCCTTCCTCTCTGTAAAAAATCAATAAAATATTTAAAAAAACAAAAAAAAAACCAATTCCACAGCAGAGGAATGTGAGACACGGATTCTGACAGCATGATCAAGTGCCAGACGTTTGGGGCTGGGAGACAAGGTCACTAAGGCACTAAGGTAAGCAGCTATTTCTCCCCCCAAGGCCGTGAGCATCCTCATCAGAGCCCTGGCTGCACTGGGACCCAGGCGCCAAATCTAACTGTCACTGGCCATGAACTCCTTCCGGGGACTGGCGAGGCACCCCACGCTGCTTCCCACTGTTAAATGACAGGCTGAGGATTTAGGGTGCAGACTCCCCACCTGGCTTTGCCCTGTGAGAAAATTCAGGTCAGCCATAAAAGACAACGTGGACAGGTGAGAAAGTATCCTTGGACAGGGGCTTCTGAGGCAGAAGAAAGAGGGATGGGAAAGACCCCAAGTATCAATTCCGCCATTTGGAGCTGCATGTCTTGCTGAAGTGGAGCCTGCTGTTTCAAGCTGCCATGCCTTTGTCCACGCAGTTCCTTCTTCCTGGCGTGCCCTTCATTCACATCCTCTTGGGGGAATAAAAACCTACAAGTCCTCCAACATTCTGTCATCTGTGAAATGTTCAATGACCGCCTGAGCCAAGCATAGTAATTTCATTGCCATTGCTTCCTGAGCCAGTGCTGGGTCTCTCTGGCCCCAGATCCCTCCACTGACCTTCCCCTGCTCTGCAAGGTAGGGGTGACCTCTGCAGATCGCATTTCCCAGTTCTCAGAAGTCAGCTAAGTTCCAACTGGACTGGCCAATGAGAGGTACTGGTAAGAGCCTGGAGGGTGGAGGAAGGGGGTGTTTCTACCCGTTCTTCTCCACCTCCTCAGCATTCCTGTGCCAAGGCCCCCTGTTGGTCCACCTTTCTCTGGATGACCCTGCCCCTGGGTCTGATAACAGCCCTCCTCCCTTTGCTGGCCAGAGGGGATGTGGGAGTGGTGTCCTGCTGTTTTGAACCACCTGGCTGCCACTGTACGGCCCAGTGAGTTTTATTCTCAGCAAATCCACCCCGAGGACAACCAAGTCTCTGGATTAAGTTCTCCCTCCCACTGCACATGATTTCTGTTTTCCTGTGTGAACCCTGACTGGTCAACTTATCATCTTCCTTCAGCCGTGGTCACTGCTTTCCCACCTGTCTCTCCTACCCACCTCTGAGCTCCTTCACAGCAGGCCCAAGGTCTTTTTAGGCCTGGGGTGCCCTTCATCCAGGGCAGGGCACTCAGTTACTATTCTTACCCTGTCTTGCTCCTACAAGGGCATCTGAAGCACATAGCTGGTGCTTCGTAGGTGCCCAAAAACTGCTGAGTTAAATGAACAGCAAGGAAACTTCATCATCCATAAAGGTTAGAGAAAAGCCACAGGAAGAGAAAACACTTAGAAACATCTATAAGGGACAGAAGAACAATCCTTCTGAAAGGAAACTGATTATAAGGATGTACTCACTAGTCAAGACTCAGGAGCACATGCCCACATCACAGGGCAAGGACTTAGGCTATGCATTTTATAAACAAACCCACAAAACAGTGCTGTATTCGGAACTCCTACAAGGAATTCCATAGAACCTCGCAGCTGCAAGTGGTCACAGAGACACAACACAGTGGCTAAGAGCAGGGGGCCCTAGAGCCAGGCTGCCACATCCTGGTCCCAGCACCTACCAGTGGGATGACCCGGGCAGGTTAACGTCTGTCTCTACCTCGGCCTGTAAGGTTACAAAACGGTGTCCCGTGCTTTTGTTTCAAGGGTTAACTCAAACCGTGCACACTGGCTTCATTAGTCACTACCTGTGGCTCAGCTCCCGGGACCTCAAACTCATTGCCCCTCAGAGAAGGAAATGAGTAAGCATGCGACAGCCGCCACAGGTGAGAAGCCACAGGGACAGGTGATGCCCGAGACAAACCAGAGGGTCTGTCTGTGCCTTTTCCAAGACGCTCTTTCAAAGGTCTTTCAAAGGTCAGACGCTAAGCCACTCACCTGCCGGCCAAATGCCAGCTGCCAGTTTGCAATCCCCGACTTCTAAACAGGCCTCATCGGTGAAATGAGGAGAAAACCAAGACCCCAAAAGGGTACGTGTTTGCTGCCTGGCCCCACAGACATCAAGAGACTAACAGCCCCGTTCTTCCAGTGCCATTTCACGCTCAAAAAGGAAAAGGGAAATGAAACTAGAGGGCTGGCAGCATGTGGCCAGATACAGGAAGGCACCTGAGGCATACAGGCAAAGATGGCCTTCGGAGAGGGAGAAATCAGGAAGTTGGTGGTAGAAGGGCAGAAAAAATGAAAGCAAACTGGGAGCAGCTTGAGGAAGAGGCGGCGACATCCTGAGAAGACAGACCCCAAAGAGCCGCACCGAGAAGAGGACACTTGGTTGGTTTCATGAAAAAGAGGAAAAGGAAGAAGAGGGACAAGGCGTAAATCCAGAATCATTGGAAAAGGATGCTGAATGCGTCCCGAGGGCGTTCATAAGTCACAGCCTTGCTCCCTAGCACCCGAGAAGTGAGCTACCATGGTCCTTGTATAGAAAAGAAGGCATGGTGGCCTTCGGGTCAGTAAATTGTCACTTGACTTCAGAGTGAGGAAGAAGAGCTGAGATTTTTAAAAATCCTATGGGTTTGTTTGTGTTTTTGTTTACTGAATCTGGCAACCCTATCTGGTTCCCAAGTCTCTCTCCATTATACCAAGTTCTCTCAAAGAACCCTGGGGTGGAAAAAAAAACAGAAAGAAGTTAACTGAATAAATTGAAAGGAAGAATAATTCATGCAGGTAGCCTAATGGAGAATGCTAATCTGCAACACATAAAGTTAAAAGCTTAAAAACAAAAACGGTGAGCAGTGAAGCCCAGAGGAATTTGAGAACTAGAGAATGAAGACACTGGACTTAGGAAAAGCATTGCCTGACTGCATCACCCATCAGGTACCAATGACCCAGAGCAGCAAGACTCTGGGCCAAGTAAGAACCAACAACAACAAAGAATTTAATGGGAAGGCATTCAAAGAAGATTTGGAGGGAGGCAGCAAGAAACCAAAGACTCCTCATAGTCTTGGCTAGAGCCTCATCTCCCTGGTGGGCAGATGGCAGCCAAAGGGCTAAGGGCATTCCTGGGTTCAAGGTAGCTTACTTCACCTTTACAATGCCAGCTGAGTCCCTGAATTACACAAACTGTCTTCCTTCCCCCTCTCATCAAACCAAATGCCTTCACACCAGGACAACAAAACCACAACACACTCCTAGTGAGAAGCATGTTCTTTCAACCCTCAGCGAGTCCCAAGGCTACCATTCCCATCACTAGAGAAGTCCAGAGCCAAGAAGAAGAAAAGGGGTCACACCCAGCTGGTGTGGCTCCCCGTGGTTGAGCACCAAACTATGAACCAGGAGGTCATGGTTCGATTCCCAGTCAGGGCACATGCTGGGGTTGTGGGCTCGAGCCCCAGTAGGGGATGTGCAGGAGGCAGCCAATCCATGATTCCCTCCCATCATTGATGTTTCCATCTCTCCCTTCCTTCCTCTTTCTGAAATCAATAAAAACATTTTTTTTTAAAGCGGTCACTTGAGGAGTCCACTGGCAAACAGACCTGTCCCTGGCTCACAAGTGGGACTGTCCTTCTGTCACTGGGGTACTGAAAGGGCAAAAGTCGGCCAATTTCAAAGACGTTCACGTTTTGGTTTCTCCAGACCAGCAGTTAAGCAGAAGTGGTATTTGTGTTCTCAGCCATCCAAGTCCACCCCCTCTGGAATCCACACCCCCATGAAACAGTGTCAAAAGTCACACGACACAGAAGCGGGCTTCGACTGGCTGCTGCCCACAGTGCTAAAGACAGGAAACCGGGAAAAGGCACACGTTGGCTCTTTTTCCCCCAAGAAATAATGGAAAGAGCCCTGAAACCGACCCACAAGGGGGGAAAAATGGATCTTTTAGGAAACATGTTTGCCTCCTGCTGTCCTATTACTTTTACAGGGCCACACAGGCTGGTTTGATCCTGACTCACCAAACCCTAGGATATCGGCCGAGTTCCCAGGCATCCCCAAGTGCCAGAGAATGCAGGGCCTGAGCAGGGCTGCAGGGCTGCCCAGCCTGAGGTCTCCGGAGAACTTGGTGCTTGCTGCCTCCACCGCCCCCTCTCAGCTTTCTAGACCTTATTTTGCTGCCATCATCTTATAGGATAATCAAGAACCGTTTTGATTTTAAAATACATTTTGAAGAATAATAGAAAGGATTGGTTAGTGATCATCTTTAATATCATTTCCTACAGAGTAATTCGCAACCAAAATACTTTGATGTGTATTGTCTCATTTGATTCCCGTAACAACAGTGGGATAGAGACAAGACTGGTATTAACCCTAAAGGCTGTAGTGGTTTTTTGGTTTTTTTTTTATGTTTATTGATTTTAAAGATAGAAGAAGGCAGAGAGGAAGGGAAGAGAGAGGGAGAGAGAAACATCAATGTGAGAAAAAAACATCGATTGGTTGCTTCTGGTACCTGTCCTGACTAGGGATCGTACCCACAACCTACATATGTGCCCTGACCGGGAATCAAACCGGCAACCTTTCAACACTCCAACCAAGTGAGCCACTTGGCCAGGACAAAACTGTAGTTTTAACAGGTTAAGTCTGCTGAGGCTTAAAGACCCTGATTACCATATAACTTGGCTGGTAAGGTAGCCAGAACCTAATTACCTGGAGCCTATGCTCTATAGGCCCCATGCCCACTGCTGTGCCACACTCCTCTCACACCGTCCCAATGCCCACAATCAACACTGAGGGGAGGGGGCGGGGCTACTCGGGGGCAGAGGCTAAAACTGAACAACTCCACAGACTGTCATGCAGTGGAATACTGCACAGCAATAAAAAAGAATTACTCCTACATGCAACAACATGGGTACAGTGTAATATTAATAAATGAACTAGGATAACTAATCAAAGAATCTACACACACACAAAAATACATTCTCTATAAAGCCACTTCTAAGAGGTTCAAAAATAAGCAAAATGAAATCTATAGTGATAGAAGTCAGAACAAGGTTACTTTTGGGGAGATAATGCCTGAAACAAAGCACAGGGCAGCTTTGGGGGGAGAGGGGTTGCTGGTGACCTGTATATCGACAGGGTTGATGATTCCATTCATTTGTCAATTTATGGCACACTTTTCAATAAATGTGCACGTGCAAAGCTTGTGTACTTTACTGACTGTTATACTCCGTTAGAAGAGTTTATAAATAGTCAACCTGGGAACTTCCCAAAATAAACTCTTCAAACTTTATTGAGCAGCTACTGGGTTAAGGCTGTGGAAAAATGCAAATGACCCTACCAATGGCAGGCTTTTCACGTTCCAGTCACCAGCCTAGGTACCATCAACACTGCCTACATCCAAATCCTGTCCTACACTTACTGTGACTGACAGGCTGCTGAGACTCCTAACCCTCATTTCTTCATCTGTGATGTGGAGACCGCAAAGTGTTGTGTGACAAAGAAATGAATCCCTAAACACAATGTGTTTAGATCTCTACCAGGCACACAGCAAGACGGTAGTATGTAGCCATCATTATCATGGAGTAAGACAGATCATCTTATGGCTGATATATGACAAAGTCTCTGTCTTCAAATAGTTTAGAAGGAAAACATCTGCAGTAAGCAGCCAGAGTGGATCATTACAGTGCCTCTACATGCCATTACTCCCCTGCCCCCTGTCCCCTCCTCTGTAGTTAGCCCCTGGATGGAGCCTGGTCCCTGGTCTCCTCCCCATTTTATTTCTTTCCCACATTCAGGTCCTGCCTGAGTCAGGGAGGCATGCCCCCTCCTGCCACGACCCCCACCCCCATCTTCCTCTAGATTAACTTCAACTTATCCTTCAGGTTTTAGCTTGATAACCACCTCAGGAGAGAAACAGCCCTCGTTGACTATGATCCCAGCTCCTCAGATACAGTCTCATCCCAGTTCTCACCTGTGGCATTCTGTCTGGCATACAGCAGGTGATCAATACATGTTTTGAAAAAAAATCCACTATTACTATGCAGGTTGGACTATTTTTAAACAGAGGTTATAACATAAGTAGTCCAAAGAGACTGGTTCCAGACTGGGATGGGAGCCCAGAGGCTGTGCTATAAGCAGAGAGGGCAACCCACTGGGCTTCACTGGGCAGGGAGGGGCAGGGGTCGAAGAGACCAAGGCCCAGTACTGGAGGAAGACAGAGCCCGCTCAGGGCACACAGGCTGTCCCCCAGGCACTGAAGGCACCCTGCCCATCATTGTTTCTTTCCCGAGGCAGGGAGACTGCTGCCCTGGAAAGCCTCCCTGGGGCCTGGCATCCTGAGAATTTGCTGTGGTGATAGGACAGCCATGATGCTGACTAAAGGAATAGAACAGTGGGGAAGCAACTAAGAGGAAAATGCCCACAAGATAAAGATAAACCTGCTCATAAATTAATTTCTATCCCATCTTCTCACAGGCTGTGTAGCCTCATGCTTAAGCACTGAGGCCAGACCTGGGTTCAAATTCCAGCCACAAGTTAAATAACCTCTCTGGGCCTAAATTTATAAGATTGTATTAATGGATAACATCAGTAACACAGGATGGTGGTGAGATTACATAAGAAGATATATGCAAGCCCCTCCCAATAGAACCTATCCCACAGTACACACTGGGTAAACACTGCTGTTATCACAGCAACACAAAATAATGTGGAAGTGGAGCAATGCTGGTAAATAAGAAGTATTCTTCACTACTTCAAGCTTTTCTTTTCTCCAAACTTTCTTAAATTAAGGTATATTCAAAATGCTATAGAGGAAATTAAATGCTTACAACACATTTCTTAAAAAAAGAAAAAGCAACCATTAGATATTCGGTCTTAGAAATATCTCTTGTCCAGGAGGACAAGTCCTCACTGTGGATTATGCCTATCAGTGTTCTGCACATCTGGGTGCTTACTCTAAATGCAAATTAGAAAGGAAAAAAAAGGTAGAAAACCAGGGTTGGGGTGCCATACATGTATGCTAAAGACAACAAAGAACCAGATGCGTGATAGCCAAAAAGCAATAAAAAATTAAGCTGGAGCAAGATATCAAAAGCACTTTAATTAAAATGCTTTAGGTACAAATTCCTAACTTTTAACATCAGAGCACTAAAAAGCAGGTAGCTATTTCTGTAGAGCAGAAAAGAAAAACATTAAATCACTAGGGATAGAGTTACCAGGGGCGGGAGGTAGTGGGAAATGAAGAGATGTTGTTGAATCAAGACAGAGGTTCTGGTTGGGATGATGAAAAACTTCTGGAACTGGATAGTGGTGATGGTTGCCCAACACTGTGAATGTACTTAATGCTACTAAATTGTATACTTAAAAATGGTTAAAATGGTCATTTTATTTGTGTATACTTTACCGTCATTTTTTAAATCACACGCAAAAAAGTCACTGACCCTATTCTCTGGGACCTAAGGTACTTCTCGATAATAAGCTACATGCATTCAAGTTTCAAAATGATGTGACATAGTTCATATACTTTCCAAAACCCATGGCACCTTATCAAGTAGTGATTTGAACCTAACTAAATCCAAACATCTACGTTATGGCATATACACTTAAAAGTGTACTCTTTGGTTAGCCGGGATATTTATATTATCTAGCCGATTTTCCCCCCTCAAATTTTAGTGTTTCTATAATCAGGAGCTACTAAATGAAGCAGCAACACAATGTTTTGACTCCCAGCAAACGCCTTTGTTTAAATAAATTAAGGCCTGTCCAACGAAGAACCGAAAAAACAACAACAAAAAAACCTCAATAGAATAGAAGTTATTATTTGAGTTGGTATCTTACTTAGGACAACTGGGAAAAAAAATCACCACTTACATGCAAACGATTTCATGAGCCTAGAAGCTCTTTCTAAACACCAAATAAATTATTTTTCTCAAGATTATTTTAGCCCTTCTAATTCAGTCTCCGAACGCTGATAACACTGAAGACTCTGTTCACTTATGACAGCAACACGTGAAGTGCTTAATGCGGGCACAAGATTTCTAGGAACTCACTTTAGCTCACCCATACTCCACGTTGCTCTCATTCTTTCGCTTTCCTCTTTCCTTCTATGGAAAACTTTTTTGAATTATGACCTATGTCTGGCTGAATATCTCAACTCTGCTCTGGGGCACGAGTGGCCTCATTTGATCCCAAGTGCCCTGAGATGCCCTGGAGGGCATTAACCAGATCACTCCGGCCACACACCTGGCACCTAAGGCTGATTTGATCTGGAACAGATGCGCGGAAGATTATCCTGTCAATCAACACTGCTTGCAAACACACACACACACACACACACACACACACACACACACACACACGGCATTTAAAAGTGCCCGTAAATTAGTATGGGCAATTTTTAACATAAGAAGTCTTGAAAACTCTGGTCCATGCAACAACATTCTGTGAAAGGAACGTGGGTGGGGCCCAGAGTGTGACAGAAATAGAGGAAAAACCACCTAGATCATTTCAATCTGCAGGCAGATGTAAATCATGACATTAAAACATCAATGGCCTCTCTTTTCATCCCTCACCACATAAAAAAGAAAATTAAAAACAAACAAAAGCCTCCCAGGCCACCTCGACACAGACAAATTGAGCAACAGCTCTCCCTATCTCTGCCTCACAAAATAAACTACAAGCTCATTAAACTGAGTGAATATGATACATTGTTTTCCTTAAAGATATTCATAAAGCAGACGAGCCTCACTTCGGAAGGTGGAAGGTAATGGCCCTCCCTGGGCACCCCTTCAGGAGCATGCCTGAACTTCCTTTCTTGCTTCCACTTATATGTGGGTTATCTCTGTCCTTCGTGACTCTCACGGCTGGAAAATGCTGGAGGAGAAGGGAGGCCGTTCCCTCTATTCTGCATTCCCTACAGCACCCAGCCAGGGCCAAGCTGAATGAAAGTCAAGTGCAGTCCTTGGTAGGCTGCTGGAGAAGCCCGTACATTCCTCCCGAATATTTCGGAGGATCTGGCACACAGTCAGCCCTTCATAAGTACTTGTAGGTTGAATCCTGCTTATTTCGGGCTGTATTTGTCACATACCAATTTGTGCCTTACTGAGGAGGCAAGGAGAGGGGGAGAAAAAAAAATCACAGAAAATTTCCCAGCATTAAACCATGTGAGTATTATAATAAATTTTAATCACTAAACTTAACTCCCACCCCTCCCACCCACCCCTAATGCATAAGATCTAAGAACCAACAAGGAGTTAAACCTAGATAACCATCAACCAAACTATTAACTCTCTGTTTTAGCATTCTTCTCCCTAGAAAAGAACACCTATACAAAGTGAGTTTGCAATGTACTGGTATGAACACTGGGATAAAATTCACAGTTGTGAGCTTGACAGCCATAAAACAAAACAAAACAAAACAAAACAAAACAAAACAAACAAAAAAAAAAAACAAAAAAAACCAACCTTGGGGAAGTTAAGAAGAATCTGCAAGTTAGCACCACTCCAAGATCCTGACGATTAGAAATTCTTTCCAGAGCATTAGTTTCCCTGTCAAGAAAATTTCAACCACCAGCAAGCAGGAACACACTGAACCTGCGAACAGTCACTTCCCGGGCTTTGACAATGATGCAATCTATCTAAAAGCAACTGCATTGTAATCGAAAACAAAGAGCAACACCTTACCCACAGAGGGGAAAAGTATGGGGGGGAACAAGGAAGATGATTGTTACTCCTCTGCTCCTCCAGGTTGGAGTTTAAAAGCTCAGATTAGCATTTCTAGCTGTAATTGCAGTTAGCTCCGCTTGAGGCTGTATGTGGCGCTACAGCAATCTACCAAACTCCACTCTGCAGGCCACAGTGGACATCTACAAGGAGTCAGCAAGTCTCCTCAAATTTGCAGATACTCCCTCAAATGGAGCTTCAGGTACTTGCACTGATACATCCCCTCTATCACAGTTCATAATTGTATCCCAGAGGCGGCTGTGGGGCATTTCAACATAAAAAAAAAAAATCATAAGAAACGCCTGGAGTGATCTGTCACCATGGCAAAACTGAAGTGGCAAATCTTAACACTTTCAACAGTCACTTCTTCCCCTAAGCCAGGGGTGGGGAACCTTTTTTCTGCCAAGGGCCATTTGGATATTTATAACATCATTCACGGCCACACAACATTAGCCTGCTGTATCTGGTCAAACATTTAGTTAACTCGCCCCTGTCGCCTTGGCAGGGCCAGACCAAACGATTTTGTGGGCCTTATACAGCCCTCGGGCCGGACGTTCCCCACCCCTGCTAAGCTTTACTCAGAAACCCTCAGAAAGGTGAACCTGAAGACACTGTCCCCTTCCAAAGGTGAAATGTATCACCAGCATCTAGACAAGCCTCTGGTATATGCTACAAGGTAGCCTACATCACCCATGGTTAGAAGGCAGGGCCTTGGGGCACACGCTGATTTCACTGGTCCCCCAAAGTATACAGTGTATCCACTCATCCATCCAATCTGTTCAACCAACCAGTTATGGAGAAGATGGTGCTTGCGTGCTGTTGTTGACACATGCATGGGAGTGACCCTATGAACATAAGTCAGGAGACAGCATCAGCACCCTCACCCCAGTAAAAAAAGAACAAAAACACCCCATCACCCAATGCCTCTGGAGTCAACCCTAATACTCTATCACACCCAGGCACTGAGGAACGGGAGTGAATGGACATAAAACCCAGTGTGTGGCTGGCAAAGAGACAGTGTTAGCGTACACTGCGGGGGGGGGGGGGGGGGGGGGGGCGGGGGGAACAGTCCACTTCAGTGGTTCTCAGCCTTCCCAATGCCGCGACCCTTTAATACAGTTCCTCATGTTGTGATGACCCCCAACCATAAAATTATTCTCGTTGCTACTTCATAACTGCATAACTGTAATTTTGCTAGTTATGAATTGTAATGTAAATATCTGATGTGCAGGATGTATTTTCATTGGTACAAACTGAACATAATTAAAGCATAGTGATTAATCACAAAAGCACTATGTAATTATATATGCGTTTTCCTGTGTTTTCCGATGGTCTTCGGCGACCCCTGTGAAAGGATCGTTCGACCCCCAAAGGGGTCGCGACCCACAGGTTGAGAACCGCTGGTCTACTTGGATTTCCAAGATAAATGGGAGGGGAGAAGTAGGAAGAACAGTAAGGGCACGAGGTACAGCCTAGAGGAGCCAGAGAAACCTGCTACAATTAATTCCAGGAACTAGCCGTGAAGCCCGGTGAGAGCTTCCAATGTGAGGGGTGCGTCTGTAAAGTAAGCACAGCCAGCTCATGCAGAGTCGGGTACACCTCCAGAATGGTTACGGGGATCCAGAGCGCCATGGGGAGCCCCTGAAAGCTTTAAAGCGAGCAATGCCTGCTTCAGATTTTTGCTTTAGACCAGTCTCTCTGGTCTTGAACAAGAGTTACCACAAACCAGATACTGGTGATTCTCTGAACTATTCCCCACACCCAGCAAAATAAATAAGGAGAACACTGTAAAAGACTGTCACCACCTACTCTAAAGTTTTGTTTTTTGGCAACCAAATACAAATAGATTATATGAAACACACAGAAGGAACCTACAAATGTGAAGAACTTTAACTGCAGAAGAAATCCAAGAATAGCCTCTCTTTAGGAAGAGTGAACTTGCATACAATTAGACCTATCCGGTCATACTTTTTTCAATGTTGTGTCTAAAGCGGGGTGTTTCGATAAAAATCTAAGGATTTTTTCAAACAAGAAAAAAGACACACAATATACCTTTGTATAAGAGCAATGTTGATCTCCTATCTTCAGAGAATCTGCCAAAATGAAGTCTTAAAAATGGAAAATGGTGTATTGGGCTTCCAGAATAAGTAATCCAAAATCCAAAACATTAACTGTATATGGTGGGCTTTTTCTGGTTAATGAAATCATTACACTGCTGATATTCAAAATAGCCAGGTTTTTCTAATCATGCCATACCAACATGTTTTTCTACTGTAACTTCCAAATACCTTTGTATTTCTGCAAACTTCTATAATGAAGGACTAATTTTATGGTAAGAAAGATATTTAAATACTAGTGACTTATAATAGGACTAGTGGCCCAGTGCACGAAATTCATGCAGGAGTGGGGGAGGAGGGGGAGGGGGGTGAGGGGAGTGTCCCTCAGCCCAGCCTGCACCCTCTCCAATCTGGGACCCCCTCAGTGGATGTCCGACTGTCGGTTTAGGCCCGATCCTAAACCGGCAGTCAGACATCCCTCTCGCAATCCAGGACCGCTGGCTCCTAACCATTCTCCTGCCTGCCTGCTTGCCCCCAACTGCCCCCCACCAGCCTGCTCACCCCCAACTGCCCCCCCCGCCAGCCTGCTCACCCCCAACTCCCCCCCGCTGGCCTGCTCACCCCCAACTGCCCCCCCTGCCGGCCTGATTGCCCCCAACTGCCCCCCCCCTGCCAGCCTGCTCACCCACAACTGTCCCCCCTCCCCCCGCTGGCCTAATCACCCACAACTGCCCTCCCCTCCTGGCCTGATTGCCTCTAACTGCCTCTGCCTCGTCTCCCGGTCTAATTAGCATATTACCCTTTTATTAGTATAGATTTTTCTTTTCAAAGGAAACACATGCTGAAGGTCTGAACCAGTCTAGAAAAGCATACTCTTTAGAGCAGCCGTCGCCAACAGGTGGTCCGCGGACCTCTGGTGCTCCGTGAGGTCCAAAAGGTTGGCAACTGCTGCTTGAGAGGACTAGCCATACCAGGTGTGAGGCCCTGGGTGTACTCTGAGAATACCAGCAACTAGTCCAGAACTTGGAAGCCATCCAATTACTCCCCAGAATTGCATTTCCTCACCTTCTCACAGACCACCACTCCTGGACACCCATCACTACACTGAATTAGATAACCTCCAATTTCCCCCCACAGTACAAACCACATGGATCTAGCCTAACATCTACAAGCTACTCAATAGGGTGACTGAGCAATTTTTGTTTGTTTATTTTCTCCACTCCAAAGAAGAAGTTATGGTCTATAATCAGCAGCCTGTTCCCACTCCTGATTTACGAGGGGAAATAGGAGAATCACTCAAAACAGTCCATTCCACCTCTAATTCACAGATAAAACACTAGGGGCAAGCTCTCACTCCCAGATGCCCTTTTGGACACGCATGAAGGGCCTCATCCATCCGATTCTTCCCCACAGGTGATGTTTACCTCTAAATGCTGAGAACACATGCCCATGAAACCAGTCCTTTACTAAACGGGTAGATTGAGCAGAATAAGCACTTACATACAAAAGAGACAGAGATGACCATTAGTTACAAGCTTCTATTGGCTATGGGCTTAAAAAAAAAATGAGGGCACAACAATGAGATACCACTACACATCTATTACAATATTCAAAATGCACAACACTGACTATTTCAAATGCTGTCAAGGATGTGGAGCAACAGGACTCTTTCATTGCTGGTGGGAATGCAAAAATAGTACAGCCACTTCAGAAAGACAGTTTGGCACTTTAACAAAATTAAAAGCACTCTTCCGTACAATCCAGTAACTGTGCTCCTTGCTATTTACCCAACTGAGCTGAAATTCCTGTCCACACAAAAACCAACACACTGGTGTTTATCGCAGCTTTATTCATCATTGCCAAAATCTGAAAGCAGCAAAGTCCTTCAGCAGGTAAGTGGGTAAATAAACTGTAGCACATTGAGATAATGGAATATTATTCTGTGCAAAAAAGAAATGAGCCATCAAGCCAGTAAAAAGACATGAAGGAAACCTAAATGTCTGTTACTAGATAAAGAAGCCATTCTGAAGAGGCTGCAATACTGTATGATTCTAACTCTATGACATTCTGGAAAGACAAAACTGTGGGGACAGTATAAAGAGCAGCAGTTGCCAGGGGTTAGGGAAGGATGGAAGGGCAGGGCATGGAGGATTTTTAGGGCACCATATCTGCCTAGTATAATACTAGTGGATACATGTCAGTATATATTTGGCCAAACCCACAGAATGTACAACACCAAGAGTGAACCCTAAGGTAAACTACGGACTTTGGGTGCTTACGATGTGTCAGTGCTGGTTCACTGATTATAACAAATGTACCACTTTGGCAGGGGATGTTGGAAATAGCGGGAGGGGGGGGAGGCAGGGCAGGGAGTACAGGGGAAATCTCTGTACCTTCCAATCAATTCTGCTGGGAACCCAAAGCTCCTCTAATAAATAAAGTCCATTAAAAACACACACACACACACACAAAAGAAGGCACCTCCCTCTTCTCCAGGGTGAGGCTGATGAGCCATGTATTTTCCTGATCAGATGCAGGGAAAAGAAAAGACCATCCATACACATCTTTGTGCTCATGAACATGCTAATTACTATTGTAACTAGAGGAACTAATAAGAAACAGGAAGGCAGCCCTGACCAGTTTGGCTCAGTGGATAGAGCATCGGCCTGCGGACTGAAAGGTCCCAGGTTCTATTCCAGTCAAGGGCATATACCTTGGTTGCGGGCACAACCCCAGTAGGGGGTGTGCAGGAGGCAGCTGTCCGATGTTTCTCTCTCATCAATGTTTCTAACTCTCTATCCCTCTCCCTTCCTCTCTGTAAAATATCAATAAAATATATATTAAAAAAAAAGAACCAGGAAGGCAAGTAATAGGATTATGGTTTCATCTTCACTTCACATTAACTAAAATTATTATTATTTTTTTTAATATTTTATTGATTTTTTACAGAGAGGAAGGGAGAGAGATAGAGAGTTAAAGACATCGATGAGAGAGAAACAACAATCAGCTGCCTCCTGCACATCTCCCACTGGGGATGTGCCCGCAACCCAGGTACATGCCCCTGACCGGAATCGAACCTGGGACCCTTCAGTCCGCAGGCTGATGCTCTATTCACTGAGCCAAACCGGTTTCGGCAACTAAAATTATTTTAAGTGAAAAAATCTAGCAAGGCCTCCACTTAACTGAATATCTTAGGTCTTGTCACAAACTTCCCAGGCAGCTCCAAGCAGGGTCTATGTTTAAATTAGAGTCGTCAGGGGTTGTACAGCTTAACCTTGACAAAAAAGACAACACAGTGTGGTACCAGGGACTACTTACATCCACAGACCCATTTCATGTAGCCACACATTCTGGGCCCTAGTTCAGTTAACAAAACTTTCAAAAGCTTAAAGGAACCTCTTCGCTGCATTTTGCCTTAGCAACACCTGCCAAGTACTCGAGAACCAAGTAAACCACAAGCACTTTTATTTGTCTCCCTAAATATATTCATCAGAGATTAAGGAAGAATTGAGAGGCTTCTAGTACTTGTAAGCTGTCATCTAAAATAATGTTTAAACTTTACTCATAAGGCCACAGAACATTTCACAAAGTACATTTGGTTGGATGTCAGTTTTAGTTGAAGGTAAGCG
Source organism: Myotis daubentonii (assembly GCF_963259705.1). NCBI lineage: Eukaryota > Metazoa > Chordata > Mammalia > Chiroptera > Vespertilionidae > Myotis > Myotis daubentonii. The sequence continues at coordinate 30,175,259 of NC_081852.1, read as the reverse complement.
CTAAGAAATAAAGCCACCACCTCACACACGCTTCAAGCCAAGTGTTCAGAGGGCCTCTGATTTTATACACCAGGAATGAACATGTTTGTCCTTGCAAAACCAATGTGCTTGTGTACAACTTACAGACCTACTTATAATATGGTCAAGTGTCAAACAGATAACCCTTTCATAGCATCTCCACCCCGCATTCTCCCTCCCAAACTAACAAAAACAGCCTGAATTGCTCACTGTATGCAAGAGGCTAGAGATTCTGTTTCATGTAAGTTTTACTACTTTCCGTGGTTCACATTCTCCAAGAGACTAACCCTCTCATTTACTAACTCAAACATTAAATAAACTGCTTCCACCAACTTCGCCCTCTTCTCAAACCCTCACTCAGCAGACATCTCTCTTGGCCAAGAAAGCTACAGAGGAGGCCTGGAAGTGGCTGCCTATGGAAATTTCTCCCCCTTCCTACCAAAGGGGCAATTCAAGAATTTTACAGTTCCAATTCCATTCATGAGGACTGGATTTGACCATACTAAGTGTTTCTACAATCAATTTCTATCTAGGCTGCCAATCACACTGAAAGTTTGGTGGAAACCTGCTTTTCTAGGCTAATTCAGAACGTCATCCAGTTCCTGTGCATGACCTAGAGTTGGGGGAGCACACACACACACACTCACACGTAGACACTCATTCCTCCACTGAGGACTTTCCTGGCACATGGGCATCTACACTTGCCCCCACTTCATTCCCAGTGTGATCTTTGATCCACCTCCAAATCCGTATCTTTCTCCGTCTGAAGATTTGGTGTAGTCAGCTATTGTGCAGCAGCGATGGCAATTTTCCCCCTTGATTTCTTAACGCTTCCTTCTCTGCTCCTGGCTGGGAAACCGTTCTGATCTCAATAGGGTTGTCTGTATGGGGATTCTGCATGTTAATGATGCGGCTAGCAGACAGGGATGTTAGGTGAGATCCCTCGGTGTACTTTTTCCAGTTATGTTTTGTCTCATCACAGCTATAGGGGACTTTCTTAGACGCCTATGAGGGAGATCTATATCCCTAATCTTACCCCCTCTCCTTCGGGGGAGCCTCCGGGGACCAGGTGTTAAAAGGACAGCCTGTTCTCCTGTCAAGTATCTGGACTCAAAGGCAAAATACCCCCCAGGCACTTCACCACCAATGAAACAAACACACGTATGTGCATCTTGCTCAGCAAGGGAGTCGCTACCTTTCACGCTGGTTTCAGCCTGTCCAGGCTTCATACCCTTCACGGTGCAGACCAGGGTAAGATGCTGCATTCACGCGGCTGTACACCGCCTCTGCCGCCCCCCCGTCCTCACACCCTCCCCACCAAGGAAAGGACTTCCAACGGAGGTAGGAGCATCAGCTCCGGTGCCCGCCCTTCCCTCTCGATCCTGGCCAGAAAACTCCACTTCCCGGATTCCCGGCCACTCTCTCCCGCCCCCTCCCCGGCGATCCAGCCAGCGCCGTCCAGATGCCAGCCAAGTGCCCAGCCCAGCTGCGCACCCCCGCACCTCAAGCCAGGCCCCCGACACAGGCCCCAGCTTCCTCCCTCCTCCCTAGCGCAGGGCTCCCCAGATTCTGGAAGCACCCCTCAGGCACGCTAGTCCTGAAAAAGTCCCACCCCGCCCCCCCAGCCACGCCGCTAGCCTCCAGCTCTGCCCGGGAGGGGCCTCCGCCCCAGGGGTGAAAAGGGAACGTGAGTGGGTTGTCCCAGCAGCCTCCTCCCGTACCCCGAGCGGCGCCTGGCCCCCGGGGGAAGACAGACCCGCGTGGCCCCGAAGGGACACCTCCCTCTCCCCCACCCTCCGGAGGCCGGCAGGTCTCGACCGAGAGTGTGCTCGCTGCGGGACCCCGGGAACCTCGGGGAGAACCGGGGGCTGCCCGGGTCCTGGGACTGCCTCTCCCGGGGCGGGCGGAGGTTGGCGCTGCGGCGCGCCCCCGGGGGGCACTCACGATGGTCACGCTGGCTTTGCGCAGGTCGCGGTTCTCCTCCTGCAGCGCCTTGCACTTGAGTTTGTAGGTTTCCAGCTCGATCTTCAGCACCTTGTTCTCCTGCTGCAGCGAGGCCAGGCGGTTGGTGAGCTCCTCCAGGCGGAACGGCGAGATGACAATGCCCCCCGACTTCCCACCGCCGCCACCGCCGCCACCGCCGCCGCCGCCGCCCGAGGTCGACGAGCAAGACGACTGCATGGCGGCCGAGCTGCCGCTGTTGCCCCCTGCCCCGTCCGTGTCGCTCTCGCTGGCGCTGTCCGCCATGGCCGCGGCGGCTGGGGGAAGTAGGAGGAGCGGGAGGCGGCGGCGGCGGCGAAGGCTGGGCTGCGAATGAGTGGGCGCGGGGCGAGCGCAGGGGAGCGCCGAGCTGGGCGCCTGGCACCAGGGCGCAGACGCGGAGCGGCGGCGAGAGAAAGAGAGGGAGCTTCCCGCTGCCAAGGGACCGCCTCCGCCAGAGAACAGAGACCCCGCCCGGGCTCGGGCAGTACTGCACTGAGGCTCGCGGCCGCCGGCCCGGCGCGCTCAGGAGGCCGCCCCGCACAGCTAGCCGAGAGCTCGGGACCGGCCCGCCGCCGCCGCCACGGCCCGCCTCCAGGCGTCCGCCGGCGGGGCAGGGACGCGCGGGCGCGGGCGCGGCGGGGAAGCCAAGCCGACCTCCGCACCAGCTGCTCGCCGGCCGCACGTGTTCCGAGGGCGGGCCTCCGAGCCCCCTGATGGAAGCCCAAGGCCGCCCAGCCTCTTCCGGGCTCGCGCCCGCGCCTGGGAAAAGGAAACCCAACGCCCCGCTAGCCTTGCAGGTGCTGGGGACACGTGGAGAGGTCAGCCGGCCCCTGCCGCGTCGCGGCCCCGTCTTCCGCCGGCTGGGTGTGCTCGTGTCTCCCTCTGTCTGCTTCAAACCTCCGCGCAGCCCTTTCAGTTTTATCTTAGGGAGCCTGCTGGGGAGGCGTTGAATCGCGCCGAAAGAACAGTGAGTTCCCCTGCAAGGAGGAGAGCGGGGCGCAGCACCGCCAGCCACAGGTTAACCTCTTTAAGGAAGATTTGCAGAAGACACACCACCTCCTTGACTCCTCCTAATGATCTCCCAAACCACACTGCGCTCAATTGTTTGAATGAGGTGCAACTTTTTCTTTTTTTTCCTTCGCATCTTGCAAACAGTACCAGGACATGCCTCACAGTAGAATTAGAACACTAACATCTAATCCAAAAAGAAAAAAAAAATGATAAACACTTTCTGTGGATTGAAAGTCATCTCTTTAAGCGCCAATTTCCCAAAGCAGCTGCTATACAAATAGTGACGATTAAGTAGGAATGTAACAGAACCATAACCATCACCTTTCCTCACTAGTCCTGCCACTCCTAGAAAACTTTTGTAAGTGAAAAATAAAACATTAATTACTCTAATGTGGTCTAATTCAGGATTCTAATTTTGAAGCGTAGGAAATTTAAAATAAAAACTTTTATCTCCCCTCCCCTCCCAAAGAAAGACTTGTAGGAAATTGACCCAGCAGGTGAGATGATTCTAAACACTTTACACTGTTGACACTAAACAGCTTTCACTTATGTATAAAAATTAGAAAGTGAAACTGACCAGACTAGTTTTATTATCCAAGCTTAGTCAAGGGAAGCACAAACACATGGAAACAGAAAATGGTGGTGGAGGGGGAAAGGGGGGAATGTCAATTTCTTTTCTATTCCTTTGAACTTTTAGAGAAGTTAATAATATATTAAGAAGGATAAAGAGGTGTGGAAAGGAATTATTTTAATTCCCACTCCTTCCTTAGCTTTAAACCTAAATTTGATCTAATGATTAAGCTGTTATTCAGTGGCTCATGGAAACTGTTACCTCTGAAAAAACTAAAACTCCAAGTCTTCCAAATGACATCATCTTTTACCAAGATGGCTGCTTCTAGCAGAGAGCTCAGAAATGCCAACCGCAGTTACACCCCAAATTTCTCCCAGTTTTTTTTTGTTTGTTTTTTTTTAGTGCCAGAGGACTTCTGAACTTAGTCACTGTTGGTGTGGTGGAGGGGGAGGTCGTTGACTTTGCTCTTCAGAAACGTATAGCCAATGTAAATAACTCTGTTAGAAGTGATCCCGTTTCATTTTCACTAGAACTTAACTTCTCTCCCCAACTTTTCCTTTTGGGGATCTGGTACAGCTCCTTAAATTGCAAAGGGCTTCTGGAAAACTCACTTGCTGCGTGAAATGGAAGAGTAAAGCTAGCAGGGAGTAGCACCACAGGAGGAAACGGATTTAAAAGCATTCTTTCCACTTTATTCAGCACCATGACTGAATCTTAAGGGCCGATCTGGCTTCCATACTTCACAAGTTTCTATTGTTCCCTAACCCATAGCATGTGAAAGCTTCCACGTTAGGAGTTTATTGCAACAGAAACATTCCTTCCAGGCAGAGCAGAGGGAGAGCTGGCTATGTCTTAGCTTTATCACCAAGTGCCTCAGAAAGGCGGACTTACTGCTTCAAGTCAGCAGAGGGGAGGGGTTTAAAGTGCCTGGTTTTCTTAAAGGGCCCACTTTATAGTGAGCTTACGAATGTATAGGTCTTGAATGGGATTTGGAGGAAAAGTGCATTTTGACGAGGTACTTTTAGGCAGTAATCGTGTTTAGGAGAAGTTTAGGGGGAAAGCCATCTTCTCAAGCTTCCCTGCTGATACAGATGGGAATAAACTGGAGAATATTTTTTTTCCCACTGTGGTTTTTATTGTTATTGCAAAGCCGAAGCGTGTCTAATTTTCTACTTCTTGTAAAAGTGAGTCCCCTTATAAACAGACCATTTATCACAACATTGGTTCAGTAATAGCATTACAATGGAAACACTAGTTTAAAAAAAACCCCAATAATATCGTTATAGAACTCCTTCTCAGCTTTCTGGGGGAAATGAATCAGAAGAATAAATGGTAGTGTGTGCTGCCTGGAGGAAGAAGAGACACATTTAGACAATCACTGCCATTTGAAAAACAATGGCATTTACCTTTGCCCCAAATTTCAGCTATAAAAGTGTAACACAAAGGAAAAGGATATCTTAGAGTCTAATTGCAAGACACAACATCAACATTTTTCTTTGTCTAATGCCATTTGTGCAGCTGATGTACTCCACAGCCTTGGAACTTTCAATAGTAAAATTAAAATAATGCTATGAATCACAGGGAAATTTTGTTGTTTAATTTTTAATGGCTCTAAATAAATCACTGTACATATCTTTTTACATTAATGTCAAATCCGAGTAATTTTATTGAAACTCCGACTGGATTTGGTGGTTGCAGGACCCACCATTACGGTTTTGAAAAGAATTGGAGTGAGCCAGGTATGTGGTAGATACCATAGACTGTCAGAATTTGGATAGAATCATAGAAGAATGTGCCACTGTGCTGCTATCATTTCTTGAAAGATAGTTGATAATGTTTACTTAAATATACTTTTGATTAAGAGGTTATGTCCAGTCCTTAGATCTAGTATAGAGTTTCTCATCCTTGGCTTTATTGGCACTTGGGACTGGAAAATTCTTTGTTAAAGGGTGGAGGGTGCAGGGGGTCTGTCCTGTCCTTCAGGCTGTTTACCAGTATCCCTAGCCTCTACTCACCAAATGCCAACAGCATGCCAACCAAAAAGGTCTCCAGACGCTACCAATATCCTCTAGGGCAGCCGTGGGCAAACTACGGCCTGCGGGCCAGATCCGGCCCGTTTGAAATGAATAAAACTAAAAAAAAAAAAGACCGTACCCTTTTATGTAATGATGTTTACTTTGAATTTATATTAGTTCACACAAACACTCCATCCATGCTTTTGTTCCAGCCCGGCCCTCTGGTCCAGTTTAAGAACCCATTGTGGCCCTCGAGTCAAAAAGTTTGCCCACCCCTGCTCTAGGGACAAAATTGCCCCCAGTTGAGAACCACTGATCTAATTGAACAATTACTTTTGCAGGCAAAGCAAGGCCACTTTGGGGTGGCTCTTCTGGCAACACATAGATTACATCCCACTGAACCATCAAGGATGTCTCCCTTCCATTTCCTAGTCCCATCGTCAACTAGCCAGGAGATCCTGAACCCAAACAACCACATCCACACTTCCTACCATTGCTTGTATGCAACCACCCCATTTCTTTAACATGCATTTTCAATATTTCACACCTAGGAATGTCAAACCAGCCTTGCATCTGCAGCATCCCATCCAGGCAAAGGATCATGCCTATGGGATTAATTACATGTCTCATCTCTATCTTCCTGTTTGCGTTTACTCATCATTAGTTCACTGAATCAAAACCACTTCTACAAATGTAGTCTAAAGAAACAAATCAAAGGCTAACGTAAATTGGATGAGAATCCAGTGAGAATTTCAACAAACACTGAAACATATGACCTACATGTCTGGTATAATTTAGTAGCCTACAACACCTAAAACTTGTCTTGACACAGATCATACAGAATTGCTGACCAGGAAATGCTTTTTAAATTCTACTAAATACACAGCAGAGCTTGAAAGAAAATACAGGGAAATCCCAGGCTCCTAAAGCAAAGAGGAAAACTAGAAATAACCCAAATGTCCACCTACTATATAAATTCTGTTATATTCATGCAATGGAATAATATACAACAATGAAAATGAAAAACATGAAGCACCATGAGTAAGCTTAGAAAACATAATGATAAGCAAAGGAAGCCAGATATAAGCTGTGTGATTGCATTTATATAAAGTTCAAAAATAGGCAAAATTAATCCATAATGTTAGAGGTCAAAATAATGATTCTCCTTGAGAGGAGATAGTGTTTGGAAAAGAGAGGAGATTTCTAGTAATGTTCATTTTCTTTGTCTGGGTCAGTTCTGAAAAGGTTTAGAGCTATATATTTATGATCTGTGTACTTTTCTATATGTATGTTATACTTTATAAGATGTATGAATCAAAAAGGGATAGGATGGGCATTATAATCCAGAATAATGACCTGTCAGCTGGAACTGGGGCAGCAGCCCTGTGGGCCTTATTAACCATGACATTTGAGTTCTAAGCCCCTCAGAGCTAGGACTTGAGGCCTTGGGCTTAAACAAGACAGTAACTAAGACACTTACAAAATGCCAGACTATCAAAGAGCTATGTACACATACTGAAAGGCTGCACTAAGCGGGGAAGTCTTCCAACCGGCAAACAGGAAAATAAAAAGGAAGCTTGTTTGTTTATCTTAAACTGCATTCAGAGATGTGTGTTTTTTAAGTCTTTTTGGAAAAGTTATCATCTAGATTTAAGCCTCACAGAGTCAGGAGTTTCACAAATATAATTTATACTAGCTACATGGATCAGAAATCCCCAAGATGACATATCTTAAAAGTTGGGATGGGATGGAAATTCTTGGGGTAATGCAGTTTTGCAGTTTTTCTATATCTTGGCTGTGGTGGTTACACAAATGTATACATTTGTCAAATGTCACCAAACATACTCAAAAAGGGTATTTGTACTCTATGTAAAATCCAACCAAAAAAAAAGTAACTAACAAAAAGTAGTTGGTGTTGGGATAGTACTATCTGTAGTGCACCGGCAGAAGCAAGCAAAAATTCACTCTGGCAGCAGTCTCAAAATGAAAATGGGATTACAATGGAAAATTACAAAACACAAAGAAATAATCCATCTTGAACAAAAATTAGGAAACAATAAAGAACTGGACAGTATCCCTAGAACTTTAGTTAGGACAAATGTTGGCTATAATTGAATTTGATAAGATTAAGCATGTTTAAAATAACTAGAGCCACAAAAGAAGAAATTAAAAACATAATACAAAAAAAAAACCACCAAAAAAAAAAATCAATAACAAAAAGCAGCCAGAATTGAAGGCAGAACAATCAAAATTACAAAAGAACCAAATAGAACATCAAGAACTTAAAAATAGAGTAAGTTAAAACTCACTAACCGAAGACCAGGGCCACACCTGCAATCAAAAAGCTAACTTTACCTAGCTTGCTACAGCAAAGGAAAATGTACATTAGCACAGTTGTGAGAGAGATTTATTATAGGATTTGTGCTTGAACTGGGTGATTCTAAGCAGGGTTTAAGAAAGCAGGAGTCAGTTCTAGATCAGGTGTTGTTAAGAAGTGGAAGAAATTTGTTGATTAAATATCTTGATAGTTTTTACCTGAGAGGCAGGAGTATTAAAGCAGAGTCGGAGTTATCATTGGCATAGAAGCAGTAGTTACTCATATCAGTTACGAGTTCTTTTAGTTATTTTTGTGACTGCAGAGTGTTTTTTTCTGTCTTGTTCCAAACATCAACATGGAAAGGCCATATCTGATCACTGTTCTTATTTTGTTAGCATTGTCTTTTTTCAGTTAGGAACACCTGAAGTGGCACCTGAGCAGTTTTTCATTTTATTAAGTGATTAAAATGTTAAAAACCCTCAAGGAGTAAACCAATGAGCAAACTGGACACAGCTGAAGAGAGAATTAAAAAGAAGAAGGTAGAGCAGAGGAAATTAGAATGCAGCACAGAGACATACAAAGATATCAGAGCATATAAGAGACTTATAGGCTAGAGTACCAAGGCCCAACATACATCTAATAGCTAATCAGGAATTAAAGAGCAAGAGGAAGGATGGAGAGGCAATATTTAAAGTGATAATGGCTGAGAACTGCCCATAACTGTTAGAAAATATGGATGGAAAATATTTAGGTGGTAAAATGAGAATGAAATAGGGTAAGTAAAAGAGCTATATCCAGAGAAATTCAAACATATACTGGTAGAAATTCTGAAGAACAAGTGCAATACATACATACATACATGTAATTTATATATATAAAACCCTAATATGCAAATGGACCAAATGGCAGAACAACCGAACAACCAAACAACTGTTCGCTATGACGTGCACTGACCACCAGTGGCCACACGCGGAACATGGCAGGTGTTGGCAGCAGGCGGCAGAGCGTGGAACATGGCAGGCATCAGATGTGGCGGGATGGTGGAGCAGGTGAGCAGAGGCAACAGACCAAGGCCGGGTGCCAGTTGCTGTCATCAGGATGAGTTTCTGGTGGTTACTGAAAATCTTTACTCCCGCGTGCTGTGGTCCCGCCCGATGCCCGCACCCACTGCCAGTGCCCAGAGTCAGCCCCGATCGCTCGGTGCCATCAGTGACTGTGAGTGGCAGCTGCCAGCCCCGATCACCCCTCAGGGCTTCTCTACCTCCCCCTGCTCCTGAGGGGCGATCGGGGCCAGAAGCTGCACTCACACCCGCTGCCAGCAACAGCCCTGCTTGCACACATTGCAGGCACTGACCCCGCTCACACCCACAGCCAGCACCCGGCACCCGGCACCTGGCACCGTTCCCAATTGCTCACCACCATCAGTGAGTGCGAGCGGTGGCTGCTGCCCTGATCACCCCTCCGGGCTTCTCCACCTCCCCCTGCTCCTGAGGGGCGATCGGGGCTGCCACTGCTGGCACCAGCCCCAATCACTCCGTGCCATCAGCAGGTGCAAGTGGGGCGGGCACCATCAGCACATGGGAGCAGTGGAGGCGGGAGGGGACCAGGGGCTGCGGTGGGAGGGGCCGGGCGGGGGCACGGAGGATGGGCTGAGACCTGCCCCTGTGCCCACTGCAGCCTCAAGGCCCACAGTTCCTTTCAAGGTGTACAAATTCATGCACTGGGCCCCTAGTCTTATATAAAATTAGAGAGAAAAGAGAAAACAAAGATTACCTATAAAAGACAAGTACCTACAAGTAGAGTGACAATAGATTTCTTAATAGAAAAGACAATCAGAGAAAATCAGAATTCATAGAAACCACATACATATACAAGATTATAAAAATGTGTGCAAATATAGCAGGAAGGATAATAACTGTACTTGAACCTACCTATAAAAACACAGAAATAATGGGACTGGGAAAAAGGGAACAAAAAATTCAGCCATATTTTTTTACAACTCTATAAAACATTAAAACTTAAAAATTTTGAAAGTAAAATAATGTGAAAAGATCTACAAATACCTACCAAAAGCAAACAGAAAACTGGAGAAACCATATTAAAATGAGCCCCCTCAAGAAATCAAAATCTCTATAAGATTTTTTCAAGTAGACACCTAATAATTAAAGGGACAAATAACTACAAAAATATAACAATTAATTTTTTATATGCCTAATAATATAGCCTTAATATATTTATTAAAAATTAACAGAATTATAAGGTGATCATAGCATGTCTCTTTGTTGAAAGACTATACAAATGAAAAATTTTATAAAAGAATGTGAAAGATTTGAACACAATTAACAAACTTAATTGTGTGTGTGTGTGTGTGTGTGTGTGTGTGTGTGTGTGTGTGTGTACCTGCACCAAACAATTATAGAACAAGTATTTTATTCAGGCACACAATTTAACAAAACTGACAATGAACTAGGCCACAAAGCAGGTCTCAACACATAATATCTGATATTTATTAGGTGCTTATTCTGTGTCAGGCACTGGTTAAAAGCTTTATTGCTTCATATTTATTAACTTATTTAATCCTCTCAAAAATCCAACTAGAGTAGGTACTGTGATTATCCCCATTTTTAAGATGAGGAAACTCGGGCTAAAAGAAATTAGGAAAATTGCCTGAGCTCATCAACTGATAAATTGGAAGACTGTGGTTCAAAATAATGCAACTTGCCAACATGTGCTTTTCTTTTTTTACAGATAAAACTTAAAGAGATACACACAAGAACACATTCTCAACACTCTACATGAATAAGTTTTGCCATTTGGTCATATTCTTTTGGGATTTTCCTAAAAGACTTAGAACATCTATGGTTAAGTCCTTTTTAACTCAGTTTGATTCCTACCCTCATCCTCATTATAGATATGTATCCTTCCAGCTTATATTTTATACATGTATAATGACCAACACTTGCACTATTAAAACTGTTTAATGTTGGTTTTGGTGAACATGTATATGCAAGTGTACACATATACATGGCATTAATTTTAACAGTTATACGGAGAAGGTAAGAAAGGGCATTTTTAAGTAAGAAAAATAGCTTATGATGTAGACCAAAAACCAGTGAGAAATTTAGTGAGGCAGAGCATAAGCTATAAACAGCAAGTAACTAGAGGGAGGTGTAAATGGAGACCATATTTGAAGTTGTTTTTGTTTTTTTTATACCACTGGAAGAAGTTGGGATTTTATTCTATAGGAAATAAATCAGAACAGTTGTCTTTTTCTTTCTAGGGAGGTGAGAGGTATATTCAGATACTTTAAAAAACTGTCTTTATTGTTGAAAGTATTATAGGTCTTCCCTTTTCCCTCCCCCCCCTCATTGATACCTTTCACCTCCCCCCACCCCACCTGCCCCTCCCAGACCTTCACTGCACTATTGTCTGTGTCCGTGGGCTATGCATATATGCATATAAATTCCCTGGTTAGTCTCTCCTGCATGCCCCCTACTGAGGGTCAAGCCACAACCTGGCCATGTGCCCTGACAAGGATTCAAACCAGTGACATTTTTAGTGCATGGGACGGTGCACAACCAACTGAGCCACACTGGCCAGGAAAGATGTGGTTTTATATTGCATTTTTAATACTTTTGGAATTGGGATGCACCATATAATCTATGCCTTCATTTAATATAGAAGTGGGGGTATTTTTTTTATTCCCTCAAAATGTTATTACACTGATAGTGGATTGTGTTATTAATGGTATTTTACAGTATAGAAAATATGGTCAGTTTAAGTAATTTTAATAAACTTTACTGTTATTCAATGATTTTAAGGAGAGTCGGGCATGGGTTGGTGATTAAAAATGTGCCCTGAATGTTCCCCCTGGTGCTCTGCCAGCCTTTGCTCTACTTGGGCAGATGTCACTGAACTTCACCATAGTGCTTCTCTTTTTCCTTCTCATAATGGAAAACAAGAGAAAAGAGGGAAGGACTTTTGAAGAATAATTGTCTCAGATAAGAAAGGCTGAGGGACGCTCCGGCTCAGTTGGCTGGGCATTGTTCCAGGGCACTGAAAAGTCACTGGATCAATTCCCGGTCAGGGCCCATGCCTGCGTTACGATTCATACCCTGGTGGGGGATGTGCAAGGCAGCAGGTTGATGTTTTGCTCTCACATTGATGTTTCTCTCTCTCCCTCTACCTTCCTCTCTCTCTAAAAATCAATTTTTAAAAAAATATTGGGGGGGAAAAAGGAAAGGCTGAGGGATGTGTTAGCAATTCGGAGTGTCTGCAGATTAGAGGGAGGGAGAGAGTAGTTTCATAAAGGTAAGAAAAAGAAGGGGAGGGTGAAGTGGTATGAAAGCCAAATCTCAGAAGGTATGTGGTTATACAGTCTTTGAATTTGGAACCACATCAATGTTTTGCATACTTAAAAAAAACAAAACAAAATGTTTTAATAAAAAAAAATGAATTCCTACAAATGAAAAACTAAGTCAAACAAAGGAATATAGGCATCCTCTGTACTGACTTTGCAACTCCTCTATAAGTCTAAAATTATTTTGGAAAAAAAGAACTTCTTTAAACTAATGGAAATAATCCTAATTATATATCAAGTTAGTGGCACAACCACAGAGAGAAGAGTTACCACCAGCCTTTGCCAGCTTCGGGTTCAAAGAAAATGTGGAGACATGCGGGGATGGACCTACACCCAACTTGCACCGTGATGTCTGGAGCCTCTGTACAGAGCTGGGAGCTAGCCAATCCCGGTGAATCCAGGTGAGTCCAGACAAGCACAGCCAAACTGTATGTGGAGGCAGAACAACAGCCCTTCCAAGATGTCCTCACTCTCATCCCTGGAACCTGTAAATATGTTACATTAAAATGGCAAAAGGAACTTTGCATATGTAATGCAGATTATGGATCTTATAACAGGGAAATTATCCTGTATTATCTGGGTGGGTCCAATCTAATCACACAGCTCTTAGAGCAGAGAAATTTCTCTGACCAAAAATAAAAGGGATCTGGCCCTAACCGGTTTGGCTCAGTGGATAGAGCGTCGACGGCGGACTGAAGGGTCCCTGGTTCGATTCCTGTCAAGGCCATGTACCTTGGTTGCGGGCACATTCCCAGTAGGGGGCGTGCAGGAGGCAGCTTATCGATGTTTCTCTCTCATAGATGTTTCTAACTCTCTATCCCTCTCCCGTCCCCTCTGTAAAAAATCAATAAAATATATATTTTTTACAGAAATAGAAGGGATCTGGCAGAAAGGAACATCAGAGAGAGCCTAGGCATGAAAAGGATTCAAAATACTGTTGCTGGCACTGGGATAGAGAGGCCCATGTGCATGAAATAGAAAGAGGTTTCTAGAAGCTAACAGTGACCTTATGCTGATAGCCAGCAAAGAAATGGGGACCTCAATCTTACAGTCACAAGAAACTAATTTATGCAACAATCCAAGTGAACTTGGAAATGGAGTCTTCCCTAGAGCCTTCAGATAAGAGAGTCCAGCCAGGCCAACATCTTAAGTTTGCTGGTGTGAAACATGAAGCAGAGAACTTCTGGACTCTGACCTACAGAACTATGAGATAATAATGTGTGTTGTTTTAAGCTGCTAAATTTGTGATAATATAGTTTGGCAGGAATAGAAAAGTAACACACAATAAATCACAATATTTTGGCTGGATATTTCTGGAGGGGTATATTTTTAGGACAAAAAGAAGTACCATAAATGTGAAACTTCATACTGAGAAGTCTTATTTTTAGTACTTACAAAGGCATTACTATTTTGAAATGATTAACAGATTTATCAGTCATTGTTCCAGCAAGTAACAAGAAACAGTCTCAAGTGAAGATAATTTGAGGAGAGTTTAATAAAAACACTACAGAAGTGTGAACAGAGTAAGGAAGCACACACAGAGTGATGCGGGAGCCTGCCACTCCTAGACCTGAAGGGAAAAGGGAATCATTCCTAGGACCTGTAAGGTGAGAGCTGTATGAAGGCAGTTACCTGATAAAACCTGTAAATTCATTGTTGAATGAATGAATGAATGAGCAAACGAATGAATGAACTAATTTGTTAAATAGTGATTCTGAAAAAAATCTGCCCATACAAAATACATAAGCAGAAAAAGAGATCTATGGATCTAACATGCTTTCTCTAACCTATTCCTGACTCCATCTGTATGCCTAGATTTTTTTTTTATTGGGCCTATCGGTCCCAGTTACTGAGTCCCCTCTAATAAAAATATACATCCACCTCTTTGTAATGTTCTTTCTCCATGAGCAGGGTGTGCTTGCTGTCCTATTGACATGAGCAGAGCCTTTAAAGGTGTTTTCATGATTTCGGCTTAGCCTCTTACTCTCCTGTGACCCACCAATCATTGGTAGCTGCAAGTTCTAACAAATTGTGGAGTCATATGGTGTGGACATAAACCCAACTTACATCCTGGAATCTGGAGCATCTCTCTAGAACTGGGAGATAGCCAAGTCCAGCTGAATCCAGCTGAGTCCAGACGAGCACAGCCAAACTAAAGCCTGAAGCAGAGCTTCTCAGCCGACCCACAAACTCACTCACATTGACTCAGAAACATTGTATTAGAGGCTGTAGGCAGAGGAATTAGGCAAGAACATGCAATAAAAGGCATCTGGATTGAAAAGGAAGAAATAAAACATGTTCATTTACAAATGAGCTATCAGACTGCAATGCAAAGTCCAGCCCCCGTGGAGAAGGGAAGGGAGGGATGAAGTTTGGATATTCTACTGAGTCTTTGACCTCAGCATGGTTTTAAGAAACGTTCAGCAAAGCCAATGGGGAATTCTTGAGCCAAGGCAACGTGTCCTAGGAATGGCCTGCGTTCGATGTCTGCCGCACTCAGTCATTGGCTGGGCATGGTCCTTGAGAAGTATGGCCTCCACTTAAACTGATGATGGATCTATTTCAAAGCTCAGTTCAGTTGAAGGCAGTTTTCTATGTTCACCTAGGGGTTTCACAGACACAATTGCACATAAACAAACACAACATTTGCATTATGCTTAAATCATTCCCTAATAAATCAATTGCATTGGAATAAATTCTTATGTTCAAAACAAGCGTTAGAAGCAGAACTGATAGAAGAGCAAAAGATATCTCCACCTTCCCTTCAAGTAGCAATGAAAAACCACAGTGGAAAACTACGGGAGCCTGGTGAGTCACCAGGTACTCCAGGAGAGATTGTGTGCCATGGATGTTCCTGAGCTTGGAGTTCATCTAATTTTCTTGAAGTGCATAGGCATTGATCAATTTCTACATGTTTGTCAAAAAGAATGAGGTAGAATCAAACATGCCTTTGATATTAGCTTTTGAGGTTAAAACTGAAAGGGAATTCTCTAGAGGTGCTTATAACATCCGGTGAATTGCTGTTATTCTTTGATTTTCCAGGATGTTCACTGTGAGCACTTTAGTTTCTCTTTTCTTTACCTTCTCCCAAAGGTCATCAATTTTAAAAGAAATTTTACTAAGATTCTCAGGAATACTAACCACTTAGGAATATATTTCTTTTGTGTAAGAAACTACTAATGAAAAAATTTAAAGGCCTTGAGTTCCCTATCCCTCCCAGGGGGAAAGATGATAAAACATACATAATGTTGGCAATATCGGTATAGTATTATTTTATTTTTTTAAATATATTTTATATTGATTTTACAGAGAGGAAGGGAGAGGAATAGAAAATTAGAAACATCAATGAGAAACATAGATCAGCTGCCTCCTGCACACCCCTTATTGGGGATCTAGCCAACAACCAAGGGACATGCCCTTGACCACATTTGATCCCTGGACCTTTCAGTCCGTAGGCCGACACTCTATCCACTGAGCCAAACTGATTAGGGCTGGATATAGTATTTTTTTAGAGTAGCAAATTTATTATGACAGTTTGTTTATATTTCTGTAATTTGGGAAGGAATGGGGCAGTACAGGAAAAGATACCAAATGGTACTAGGAAATTGGTTTACGAGTATGTAGGTTTTAAAAAAATTATTATAAAAGATATATAATTTCAGGTCCAATAACATTCCCTGGAATGTACTCCAAATAAATTTTAGAGACAGTATATTCTTCCCTACTTAAATTTTTTTAAAAAATTATGTGAAGTGATCAATTAATTATTAAAGAAGTAATAGTTCACTTTTTAACCTTCATATATGTATATTATTTTCCCACACAACAGTTTGCAATTTGGCTTTTTAAGTAAGATAACTTATTGGACTATAAAAGGGCAATAAATATAATTTTTGTCTAATAACTTCATATTTTTGCAAATAAACCTCCACTTCTTCCAATTAATTTTTCATTCCTTTAATGAAGGATATTATAATATGATTCTTAAAATAATGTTTGTAATGGTTATTAATATATGATAATGAGTTTTTAGCCACTTAATTATTGCCTTTTGAAACTACTGTTGAAGATGGTGAATTTTCAGTTTAATTCCTATGTAATGACATAATAATTACAGAAATAAATTTCATTTTGCTGATGGTAATTAAAGTTCTGTTTTCCTCTCCTTTTTTAGAAACAGTTTTTTGCTTTTGATTTTGAGAATTTTTACTCTATTTCAAAGAGTAGAAATTGCCTTTTTGGTAACAACCATTAAAAGAACTTTTTTTTTTAACTAAAGGGGAAGAGTTAAGTATTTACTGTATCTTTTTAGGAGGGAATGTAGTTTAGCCCCAGTCAATGGGATCAATGCCCCTTAGCAAAGGAACATCAGCTAACAAATGTAGATGAGATGATATAGTTAGAATGTCAGAATTCTTCATCCCTGTCCCCCATGAAATAATTGATGTAGGCAAGGGTCGGTCATCAGTAGGTGCTAAATAATTTGGGGGAAGGCTGTTGAAAAGCAAAATACTCTCTTGGTGCCAAAGCATTTACCCCAGATAAAGGGGAAACGTATCTAAAGCAACTTGGCAGTCACTACCATAACATAGTCACCAAATTTAGAAATACAATTAGTGGTATAGACAGAAATTGTGTGTGTATTGATAGGATGTGATATGACAGGTATAATGAATGCCACCTATGAAATAAATATGTATGTTAACCTAAACATTTCAACTTCCTAAAGTATTTTTTGTAAAGAAGTTTTATTGAGTAAAAAATGCTATCCAAATCCAGCCTGCGTGGCTCAGTGGTTGAGTGTTGACTTATAAACCAGGAGGTCATGGTTCGATTCCTGGCCAGGGCACATGCCTGGGTTGCAGGCTCCATCCCCAGTGTGGGGTGTACAGGGAGGCAGCCGATCAATGATTCTCTCTCATCATTGATGTTTCTCTCTCTCTCTCTCTCTCTCTCTCTCTCTCTCTCTCTCTCTCTCTCTCTCTCTCTCTCTCCATCCTCCTTCCTCTCTGAAATCAGTAAAAATATATTTTTTAAAAATGCTAGACAAAAGACTGGTCTTGGGGCATGGAGCCTAAACTACCAGCAGCATGGCTAGGTAGAAAGACAGCATGTCAGCCATCCCAGGGTCTCCCAAGCAATTTTATACATCCAGTATGTGCAAAGGAGAAGAAGGAGCTACTTCTATTGGCTTCTGTGGATTAGCTGAGGCAGCATTCAGGAAAGCCCAACACATAAACAAGTGGAGGCTCCTGGAGTTAGATGGTGCCTGGCTAAAGTAATCTGCAGAAGTAGCCACCTGGAAATTAATCTGAATTTCCAACAGGCAAAACAGGGATGTGAGAAGTCTTTCTTTCATTGGTCAGCTGCCATTATCAGACTAGCAGTTTTGTCTCTTTCTCTCATTTTCCAGTCACTGTAATTCAATTTAGGACATCTCAGAATTTTCTTCTTATCACGTAGATGCCACAAATGTTTAACCCAAATTGAACGAGGCCTTTAGATCTAATTTCCAGTTTATAACAAATACAGGTGATAAAGGATCAAGCTGAAAACACTATAAAGAAACAATAAATCAAATTGAGAAGGTAGAACATTCTACAACACAAGTGCCGGATCTTAGAAAATACTCAACACCATCAAAGAATTGGAACAATATTCTAGACTAGATCAAAAGATATGCAAGAGCCAAATGCAATGGATGGACTTGGTTGGATCCTAAGTTGAAAGAAAACCACCCCAGCTATAGAAGACTTTTTAGAATTATTAGAAAGGTTTTTAATTTTACTGGGTGTTGTTTGACACTAGGGTATTATGTTAATTTTTTTTACATATGATATTAACATTGTGGTTATTTAGGATAATGTCTTATTTTTTAGCAGCTGTGCTCTGAAGTATTAAGAAGTAAACGGATACATTGTCTGCAACTTCTTTTCAAATCGTTTAGCAAAATATATGTGCAAAAGTGCATATAATATATGTTTAACGGCAACATGTTTTCTAAAATGCTGAATAAAATGGTAAGTATATGTCTGATTATTGTATTACTCTTTCAACTTCTCTGCATATTTAAATTTTTTCATAATTAAAAGATGGGTGAGGTGGGGAAAACTTCAATTTTTATTTCAGTGAGCTGGATATCATTACAACCTTTATAACCGTATTAGAGACTTAAGAATATGTAGGAATTTAGGAGCCCAGAGGAAAAGTGGGAGGGATGTACAAGATTCAGTCTCTTAGCGTCAAACATGCTATGAACCAAGCTTCTTGCTTAGAACCAGAAGCCTGAACTGGGAGGGTTTCTTGAGTGCTATCTCAGGCAGGTGCCCACAGGAGGAAAAGAATTCTCTAAGATGCTAAAATTATTCAACAATTTCAATATAAATACACAGGAAGGAAAGACAAGCCCAAGACTCTAAGATGTCATCTTCAAATGATCCATTTGGTGTGGATCCTTGTTCAGCTTGTGAAATATTGAGCATCCTGGCCAGCTCTGAGTTGAGAAAAACTCTAGGTATCATTGAAGCTCTCTGAATCCCAGAGTGAAGAAATCTTAAATAACATTAAATTGAGCCCTATGAAATTGCTGATAATGACCATTTCTGACAAAAAAGAATAGAAATTTGATATGGCTCAACTTATGACTTGACTCTCCTTTATATGTCCTTGACAAAGGGCCACCCTGTCCTTCATGCACAATGGAAAGATTAGGGAAACCCATTTCATTTTCAGATAGCATTTGAAACTTGCCACTCTGTAAGTACCATCCTCTCTCTTAGTGATCTGTCTGGCCCTTGACTCTCTTCAAATTTTAAAAAGCAGTTCTCCTCGAGCCATTCCTCATTTGATATAATTTTAAGTTCTTTCATGATCATCTTTGAATTCCTCTGGAGGAGCTACTGTTCTTCAATGGCCCAGGGCTGCTCAATCTTGAAATTATTGACATTTTGGATCAGATTATTCATTGTTATAGGGGACTGTCCAGTGCATTGCAGTTAGTTTAGCAGCATCCCTGGCCTTTATGAACTAAATGCCAGTAACACAGCACCCCTTTACCCCCAGTAGTGACAAACAAGATTGTCTACAACTGTCCCCTGGGGGCAAAATTGCCTTTGATTGACAACTACTGGTCTAGCCGCCAAAGAAGAACAAAGAAAAAAAATTGCAAATGTAATGAAGACAAAGTTTCTAGTTGAAAAACAAGAGACCCTTGCACTCTCAGAAAAGTGAATTGCTCTGAATAATAAAGGAAGGATTATCTGTAGTTCAGAAGAGAGAGGGTGAGAATGAAAGCTTGGAGAGGAAACACTCCCCCCAAAGAGGTCTAGGCCTGAAGAGATCCGACACATCTAATACGTGATTTCAGAATCTGCTGCCACGTGTACTCAGTAACAGACTTCAAAGACGTTTACTGTATCCTGGAAAGCTTTGATTTAGATGTGCTAAAGAGAAAACCACAGGCCCAAAGTGTCACTTTTGCTAAAGGCCACGATGCCAAACATAGGTTTAATACCTGATTTAATTGTAGTTTTAACCTTTATCAGAAATACAATCTTAACTAATCTGAAATTTTCTGGTCAAGTGCCAGTAATCTGTCACGAGAGTCCTCTCCATCTGCTCCATACCAAAGGAATTGGAGTGATCAAACCCTTGTGATCCTTTACTACCCACCTCCCTCAAAAAGGATGTCATGATCTAAAAAGAATCCTTTGTTTTCTTTTGCTAATAACTCCCCTTCCAAACCCTTCTTCCTATAAAAACCTCCCATTTTGTACAGTCCCTCAGAATGTCCTTCTACTGGGTGAATGGGATGCTGCCCAGTTCATAAATCACTTAATAAAGCCAATTAAATGTGCAAATTCACTAGGTTGAATTGTGTTCTTTAACAGGTTGTAAGACTTGTGAACTTAAAAAGGGATTCAGTTCCTCATCTGGGTTGTTGTAGAAACAGGTTGTGGCACAACAGGAGCCTGGAGACAGTGGAATTCACAAAACTTTCATGGAGGGTTTTAACCTTCCATGGGATGTAGACTATATATTCAAACCAATCTGATCAGATTCTTAAGAGCCTGTGCAATCCCAGCTGACATCTGTGTGTGATGAATGACCTAACCATACTTTCGGTCCTTGGGTATCAGGGTTCTCTCCTATGAGTTTTCCATGGACTATTCAGGAAGTTTTTCTGTATTTTAGTTGTAATTCCAGTTTGTTCTTGGGAGCATGTCTGTGCAGCATCCGCTTACTCTGCCACCATTTTTAATCTAAGCTCCCTTGTTTTGGACATCAATTATAACCTAGTATTTTTCTCTTAGCCACATTATACTGATGATTCCTGTGTGTGTGTATTTGTAGTGAAGTATTATTTAATAGTTAAAAGCACTGACTTGAATTAGACTGCTTGAATTGAAATCATAGAGGTGTCATGTAACCTCTGCCAGTATGATATGCTACTTAAATTTAAATCTCATACTCTAAAATATAGATAATAGTATCTGTTTCACGGGGCTCTCTGTGATGATTGAATGAGCTTGTATACACAGCACACAGCAGAATCTGAAAAATTGTAAGCCCTCAACAAATGTTTGCTACCATTATTTAGATGAGTCTTTACTCATTTAAAAACATGTTTTCTCCCACATGAGATAACTTTCATAATTCTTCATTGTGGGTTTATGTTTTTGCTGTTGTATGGCTCTAAGTGCAGGAATTTGCATTCATTTCTCATTAATTGCATTTTGATGAGAGCATGACATCCAGAACCAGATAACTTTTGTTTCCATTTCAATTCTACCTACTTCTTACCAGAATTATGAGAATTAATTTTTTTAAATGTGGCAAAGACTAAATCACTGTTTCTCAACCGAGGGTGATTTAACATGTGGCAATATTCGGAGATATTTTTGGTCATCGCAACTGGAAGTCTTAACTACTATCTAGTAGGCAGAAGCTAGGGATGCTGTTAAACATCTTAGAAAGCACATGACAGCTCCTTACGACAAAGACTTATGTGGCCCAAAATGTTAATAGCAGTGACATTGAGAAACCCTGCATTAAATTGCAACTGTCAGTTATATGTTCTAGCACCAAACAAGCTTGTTGAAATAATTTTGAATCCTGACCTGCAATCTTTTAGAGCCTCCTTTCTCGAATCTAGATTATGTTTTAAATCTAAATCGAATTTAGATTATGTTTAAATTCGATAGGCATGCCATCTACATCTTCATTCCAATTATTAATAAAAATTGATAGTGGTTGGGGATGGAGTACTCCGGTCAGGTTACTGTGAGGCAGTCTGCGTGGTGGTTAGGAATGGTGCACTGACATGAATTCACTGGAGTTCCAGTTCCATCTCTGTCTACTACTGGGTGTATGGCTGTGGGGGTTGTTTTACTAATGTATGCTTCAGCTTTGTCCTTCGTAAAACAGAGAAGGAATGCCAATATTCCTGTAGAGTTGCAGTGAGGATTAGATGAGATTAAAGCAGGTAAAGCATTTAGTCTGGCGACTAGCCCATAGCAAGTGTTCAGTGTTAACTAGTAGCCATCCACTAACTGAGGATTTATATAGTCGCTGCCGTGTACCACAATCCAAACCACATTGTACCATTTTGTCAAAATAATAAATATTATGATACTCCTTGTCATATGCTTTGCTGAAATCCTCTCATGATACACATTTTATTAAACATATTAACTCCAGCCTGGCCAGTGTGGCTCAGTGATTGAGCATCGTCCCATGAACCTGCATCCGGCGCGGGGTACCAGTGAGCGAGGCGGGGCAGAGAGCGCAGGCGCCGTGGCGAGCTAGGCGACCACTCCCAGAAGACCTTGCGCCCCTGCAGATTCTCAGCGCTGACCTGCGGCTGCTTCCCCTGGGTGCTGAGGTCAGACAGCGGGGAGTCCACACGTGAGTGAGTGTATCAGAGTAAATAAACACGCAGGGCTGAGGTCAGCGTCCAGGGCATCCCCGAGGCCTCACACTGCCCGCCAAACCCGAATTCCTGCGGAGGAAGCCTCCCGGCCCGCCCGGCGAACGTGCTGTGCCTGATTCGGGACCCCTGGGAAGCTTTTTTGGGGGGATAAAATTCAAACAGCATAAAACTGACCATTCATACCATTTGAAAGTGTGTAATTCAGTGTCATTAAATATATTCACAGTACACCCAGGATTTTGTGGGCCTCGATTTAACGGACTTCGGATTTAATGGACAGATTTTCCCGTCTGTATGTCAAATGTGGAAATTAACACCCTGTTACTTTTAAATACTTTTAACCAAGATTTGCTTATCATTAAATTAACAGGTTATTTTTTTGTTATTAATTCACTTGTTTTTAACAAATTTTAGCGAAGAGGCTGTATGTTGGGAAAAACACTGTAGTAATTTCGCCAACATAAATGTTACGTATCTACAGCTATAGTCTACATATTTAAACCCAAGAGCCACCACAGAAGACAATGTTCAGTGATTGATTAGCATATGATCACACCGCATAGCATGGGGGAATGGGTTCTGTTGTGGAGTGGTGTGACTGCCCGTGCCCTCCCCTGCGCATTTGTTTACATGTGGTGACTGGTGAATGCAGGCATATTTACTAGACCTATTCAGTATTCATTTAAAATCCCTGTAACACATATAGAAATTTTTTTTGTGTGAAATTAAACTTCTCATACATACTTAACTTTTTAAAAATATATATATTTTTTGATTTTTTACAGAGGGGAAGGGAGAGGGACAGAGGGTCAGAAACATCGATGAGAGAGAAACATCGATCAGCCACCTCCTGCACACCTCCCACCGGGGATATGCCTGCAACCAAGGCACATGCCCCTGACCGGAATCGAACCTGGGACCCTTCAGACCACAGGTCGATGCTCTATCCACTGAGCCAAACCAGCCAGGGCCATACTTAACTTTAATGACACAAATGTGTCTACATAAGTAGAAACAGGTAAACTAACTAATGTGTCAATTTTTTAACAGACATTTGGAAAACCTCCTTTATTATATAACGGACTTTCTGCTTTAAAGGACACCCCCTCACTTGAATTAATCCATTATGTTGAGATCTTACTGTACAACCAATTTTTATTTGTTAAAATCAATGTTAATAACAGCCTTTATTGAATTCTTACCATGTTGTACTGCAGCACTAAGAATAAAACTCAAAGTTCTTACTATGGTCTACCAACAAGTTGCTTTGACCTTCAGGAAGGATTGGACATATTCATTCTTTAAATAAGTATATATGTTGATCAGCAGTATAAGTCAATGGGGAGAATATCAGTCATCCAAGAGAAAGGATGAGAATGCCTTTTTAAAGAGGATAGTTGCATCTCATTAGGTAAAACTCACTGAATGGAAGTTTGCATACACACAATTATAGAAAAATGAGTAGTGAGGGGTGAACAGTGCAGACTTTTAAACTATGACTCACAGCAGCCAGTTTATAGGATCTCAAAGGCCAGAGGAGTATTTGAATCTTGCCATGTGTGGACAGTCAGCAAAACCAGGCTATAGGGAAACTGTAAGAAAAGACCTGAAGGAAGAGAGGGAACATACATTTCCTGGGGGGAGAGGGGGGACGATGGCTATCTGGGGAATATCCTGTGCCTTCCAGGCAAAGGGAACCAGTGCAAAGGCCCTGAGACAGGAATATCCTGATGTGTTTAAGAAATAGCAAGGAGCTAATGGGACAGAGAGGGAGCAAGAGGGTACAGTGAGGGCAGAGAAGCGAGCGAGCGAGGCTTGGAACACTTGTATGCCTCCGAAAGGATTTTGGATTTTATTTAGAACGAGATAGGAAGTCATTGGAGGGTTTGAACAATGATTCCCTTACAGTGGGGAGAAAGTAGATGGGCATATAGATGAAACAGGAATGGCCATGCATTGAAAATTGTTGAAGCTGGGTGATGAATAGATACAGGGCTTCATTATGTTATCTTCCTTCTTTTGTATTTGTTTAAACTTTCCATAATAAAAGTTAAACAAACAAAAAAGAACCCTTCCGCTGCTGTGTTAAAAGTTGATGGAAGAGGGGTAAATGTAGAAGCAAAGAGGACCAGCTAGAAGTTACTGATCTAGGGGTGAGTGGGTGGTGGCTTGTGATAGTTAAAATGAAGGTTCTGAGAAGTGGTCAGTTCTGGATATATTATTAAGGGGAAGTAGAAAGGGTTGGTTAATGGTTTTGGATGTGGAATGGGAGAAAAATAAGACTCAAGGATGACTGTGAACTGGAAAAAGGAATTGTTATCAACTGAGATGGAAAAGAATGAGGGATGCAGGGGAAGATCAGTTTTAGTCCTGTACAGTTTTAGATGCATATTAAAGAAAGTGCAGATGTCAAGTAAACAGTTGGATGTAAGAATCTGAGGTTCAGGGGAGAGGTCGGGCTAGACATACAAATTTGAAGCTAGCAGTGTATAGATAACATTTAAAGCCGTGAGACTGGGTGAGGTCACCAACTGTAATTCTCTCATAGTCTGTGATTTCTTGTGAAAAACAGACCTCCTACAAAGCTCTCTCTCACACACACAAGTTGGTTCTCTAAATGTAGGAACAATAGACTATCTGAAAAATGACTGTACTCAGAGCTCTGAGTGCACACATATTAATCACTTTTATGAGGGCTTCCAAGTGTCATTTAATAAATTGTATGGTCCCTGGCCACACTAAATGGAGTCCATTTGTTCTGGCAGCATGAAAAGAAATAATTTTACATCTTGAAGGGTACAATGGAAGACACATTAAGTCATTCTCTCTTTCAATGTCAGTAGTCTCTGTGGTTTTATTGAATATAAATTGTTTAGTTTATTAATATGCTAGTCACCTTTCTAACAATCTGCCAATGGAAATGCCTATCATTGTTTCAGCCAAAAACCATGTGTGGCAGTTAAAGGGGTAAGTTGGTGCTTTCTCAGTCTGGGGGTGCTAAGCATTGTGCTCCATGGGGTTTTCTGGATTCCCCCCCCACCACCATAGTTATTTATAGTATTTTTCAAATTGGCTGATCATTATAATCTCCAGAGGGTCCACCTTCAGAAACCCAGGCAATGTGTCTGGGGTGGAACACAAGAATTTGTATTTTTATTTAGTGCCCATGTTTGGGAACTACCTCTAAGCAAACAGTTTTAAGAAGCATTTGATTTCTTCTTTTGCTACAGGTGTGTTTCCCATGACCATTTTCCTGCTGCATTACAAGGTGTGTGTGTTTTTGTTGTTGTTGTTGTTTGTTTGCTTTTTAATTTAATTTACATCTGTTTCCCTTTATCAGAAGGCAGCAGGGAACCAGAATCTGAGATGAGTTGGGGGGTGGGCTATGGAAGTACTGGGTTCAAGGAGTGGGGACTCTCCCACCCTAACCCCGAAGTCACTCTCAATCTGCTCACTTTATATTGGGCCAGGTTTGAATCTAAGCCTCTGAAGTTAGTAGGCCTCCAGGAGGTTTAGATTTAAACACTGTCTTAAGAGCAAAAGGAAGAACCTTCTTGTCAAGTTGAGACTCCTGCCACATGGCACTTTGGCGTCTAGAAAGGATTGTTTTGATATTTTGGGAAGAGAAATTGGAGGATAGACAAAATAGAACAATTTTGAGATTTTTACTACTTTAAGGGCTGGGCCAGGTAATTTTTGCTCCTAATTCTGAACCCCTTGAATTCTGGCTATGGACTTTTTGGGGAGAGTCTGTGGACTTCATGTTGGGAATTTTTGCTTTAAATATATTCTCCACAGAGCGAAATTTTAAAAAATATAGTTCAGAGCCTATCACTCCCCACTTAAAATTCTCCAGTGGCTGAATAAAGCAGTAAAGAGAGAACCAAGATGGCGGCATAGGTTAACGCCGGAGTTTGCTGCTTTGAACAACTACTTCAAAAGTGAAACTAAAACACAGAACGGACATCACCCAGAACCACAGGAACGCTGGCTGAGTGGAAGTCCTACAACTAGGAGGAAAGAGAAACGCATACGGACACTCAGAGGAGGCGCAGTGCTGAAGTCAAATTCTGAGGTGCGGAGTGTGTGGAGCGGGCTGGCGGCGGAGGGCTCGGTTGGCGTTTTCAATCGGGAGGGAGTCGAAGACTCTGAGCTCCAGATCCTGGCGAGTCTTTAGGGACCCAGACTCAAACGGGAGAAGCGGGACTGTCTGGCTTCGGTCAGAGCGAGTGCAGCTTTCTCTCCCAGCTTTGCAGGGGGTTCTGGGACTCAGAGAGGCAGAGCCCCTGGGGACAGGACTGAGAGCCGCCATAACTGCTCTCTCAGGCCCACCCTGTTGATCCTGTGCGACCTGCCCCGCCCAAGCCCTGCACAGAGGCATTTGCTGGATAGCCTCAGGCAAAGGCTAGATTAGCACCTCCCTAGAGGACAGAAGTTCTCTCACTGCTGACACAGCTGATTCTCATAGCCACTTGGCCTGGAGGTCAAACCCTCCCTGGAATTAGCTACAACAATCAAGATTTATCTATAAGACTTGGAACAAAGACCACAGGGGGTGCACCAAGGAAGCATAACAAAATGCGGAGACAAAGAAACAGGAGAAAATTGTCAATGGAAGAAATAGAGTTCAGAACCACACTTTTAAGGTCTCTCAAGAACTGTTTAGAAGCTGCCGATAAACTTAATGAGATCTACACGAAAACTAATAAGACCCTCGATCTTATATTGGGGAACCAACTAGAAATTAAGCACACACGGACTGAAATAACGAATATTATACAGATGCCCGACAGCAGACCAGAGGAGCGCAAGAATCAAGTCAATGATTTGAAATGCGAGGAAGCAAAAAACATCCAACCGGAAAAGCAAAATGAAAAAAGAATCCAAAAATGCGAGGATAGTGTAAGGAGCCTCTGGGACAGCTTCAAGCGTACCAACATCAGAATTATAGGGGTGCCAGAAGATGAGAGAGAGCAAGATATTGAAAACCTATTTGAAGAAATAATGACAGAAAACTTCCCCCACCTGGTGAAAGAAATGGACTTACAGGTCCAAGAAGCGCGGAGAACCCCAAACAAAAGGAATCCAAAGAGGACCACACCAAGACACATCATAATTAAAATGCCAAGAGCAAAAGACAAAGAGAGAATCTTAAAAGCAGCAAGAGAAAGAAACTCAGTTACCTACAAGGGAATACCCATACGACTGTCAGCTGATTTCTCAACAGAAACTTTGCAGGCCAGAAGGGAATGGCAAGAAATATTCAAAGTGATGAATACCAAGAACCTACAACCAAGATTACTTTATCCAGCAAAGCTATCATTCAGAATTGAAGGTCAGATAAAGAGCTTCACAGATAAGGAAAAGCTAAAGGAATTCATCACCACCAAACCAGGATTATATGAAATGCTGAAAGGTATCCTTTAAGAAGAGGAAGAGGAAGAAAAAGGTAAAGATACAAATTATGAACAACAAATATGCATCTATCAACAAGTGAATCTAAGAATCAAGGGAATAAATAATCTGATGAACAGAATGAACTGTTGATTATAATAGAATCAGGGACATAGAAAGGGAATGGACTGACTATTCTTGGAGGGGAAAGGGGTGTGGGAGATGTGGGAAGAGACTGGACAAAAATCGTGCACCTATGGATGAGGACAGTGGGTGGGGAGTGAGGGCGGAGGGTGGGGCGGGAACTGGGAGGAGGGGAGTTATGGGGGGGGGGGGGAAGGAACAAATGTAATAATCTGAACAATAAAGATTTAATTTAAAAAATAAAAATAAAAAAAAAAATTCTCCAGTGGCTTCCTCTTGACTTAAAAGGCCAGACTCTTTTGACATTCAGAAGCCCTCCCCACAAGCCCTCCATGAGGTATTTGAGGCTCCCATCTCCAACCTCATCTCCTAACTCTCTCCCTCTCACTTCACCATGCCTTTTCTCTGTTCTTCTCTGTACTTGCAATATCTTCCCTCAGTCTTCCCTGGGCTGATTTTATCTTCACAGTTTAGTCTCAGATTTAATATTGCCATCTTATTTTCTGCATAGCACTTACTACTCATTGGATTTTTCTATTTATTCATTTGTTTACTGATTCAATGTGGATCTCCTCTTACTACAATGTAACCCATGGGAAAAGGGATCATATCAGATTCATTTACCAATAAAACAGCTATGTTTAGAGTAGAGGTTGGCCCAAGGTGTTCACTGAGAAAATATTTGCTGAATCAATAAATGAATTAGCAAGAAAGCAATTAGCAGGACCCAATCCAGACCAGATAGTTAAAGGTGCTTATCTCAGGGATGGGGTTGGTGAGATTGAAGGGGAAGAAAAAAAGGCTTGCTTGTTTTACTTTATACTCTTTCCCACCATAAAAGGTAAAAACGTTTTATTTTGTTTCTTTTTTTTCTCTTCCCTTTTTATTGTATTTTTCAAATTTTCTAAAATAAGCATGTTTTACTTAGAAATCAGAAAAGTGAAATAAAATATAAATAATGATTATAGTTACTCATCCAAATATGCTTCTTTTTTTTTTTTTTTGAGAAGCTTGCTTCCACATTCTTGCATAAACATCATTGCTCTTGTTTTCTACAAAGGACCTAGTCATCTATGTTGGTGGAAAGCCATATATTAGAATATCTTCTGAATAGGTATCTGTCTGGGTTTTCTTGGACATCACTAAGGAAAAGCATAAGATTTAGATGGTCTCTATGGTAACTAACTCTGAGCCAAGACTGATCCTTGAGGATAACAACAGTGGATATTCCAGCACTGGAAAATTTTTTTGGATTTCCCCCAGGTTGGGAGCACGTTGTGTGTTTACTAATGAGCCACAATTTCAGGAGCCTTCTTTAGCCAAGGTCTTTGCTTTAGAAATGTGATCTGAATCCAAACTGGGAAAAGCCTTCTGTGAAGCAGCTTCCTCTGTCTGAAAGATCCTGCCCACACTACCCATCTCTTCCCATCAGAATCTTACTTATCCCTTGCTCCTCAGATAAGAAATTAACTCTTAAATGGCACGTAAAGCTTGAATCCTCTGTACCCCATCACTAACGCAATTTCATTCTGCTTTATAAGTATGATCTTTACATGTATGTTGATGGCAAAGCCAAATACAGACAGAGAAACATTAATAAATGTGATGGTTAATTTTATGTGTCAACTTGATTTCGCCACAGGGTGTCCAGATACTTGTTCAACATTATTCTGAGTTTTCTGTGAGGGTGCTTTTCAATGGGTTTAACATTGGAATCGGTAGACTGAGTAAAGCAGATTATTCTCCTTGACATCAGCAGACTCCATCCAATCAGTTGCAGGCCTGAATAGAAGAAAAAGGCGGAGTAAGAGGGAACTCCTCCTACTTGATTGCTTTTCAAGCTGGGACATAAGTTTTCATCTGACCTAGGACTTACATTGAAACATTGGCCCCTCCTGGGTTTTAAGCTTGCTGTGATTTGGACTAGAACTATACCGTTGGTTCTCCTGGTCCTTCTTAGAAGCTTCCCCACTCAGACTGGAACTACATCTTTAGCTTTCCTGTGTCTCCAGGTATATATAAGATATATTCCTATGGGTTCTGTTTCTCTGGAGTACCCTGACTAATACAATAAATAAGACCCTATTATATGTCAGGCCCTAGACGAGGAGTTGGGCTCCCAGCTCTCTGGCTAAAGAAGATGATAGACTAACTGCGCTGTGATAAGTACTCTGGTGGAGTGACATACCTACAAAATGCCATGAGACCACAGATGAGGACTTAATTGCATCAGGAATCATTAGGGTTTCACTTAAGTTAAGTTGACATGATCAGGCTTGTGAAAAATGACAGCAAATTGGGAAGATTGACCTACTGATACATCTAATAATATGAATGAATCTCAGTCGTAATTTTGAATGGAATAAAAATCAGACACTAAAGAGGACATGAATAAAGGTGCTAGGGCCATCCTTAAAAAAAGCCCTTGATGCTGAACTTGGGAGGAAAGTAATGAATACCTAGTGTATATGACACCACCAGAGGATCACTTGTTAACACAGCCCTCCTCTACATGAAAAAATTATTTCCAATAATAATGTAATAATTAGTAAAAATAATTATTTTCTTGATGCGTTCTTTAGGTGAAAAATAACAACAATTTAAAAAGACTACATTTCAGTTTTATAGACATTATTAAAATTCAGCAAAGTATTTCACTTACCAAAAAATTACACTTCACAGTTCACATAGTTTCATTGTTTTCAATTTAACACACAAATGTTCTAAATGGTCACATAGAATTATGGAATTAAAGTAGTGTGTATGTGTGTGTATGTGTGTGTGTCTTTACATCACTGTTCCATTGTTTTATTTTGAATTCACCATTTAAATGTAGGAATATGTACTACTGCGGAGATGGACACAAGAATTTTTCATGAAGCAAGCTTAAACGATTCTGAATTGTTAAGAACTTCCTCTCTGAACTAAATGCATATGGCTGAGTCTGTGTGTAGTGAGCTCATTGCAGAAGTGAAGTTCGTAACTTCCACATAGATAAAAATGCTAATTACAGAGAAAGTTATAAAGAGGTGCTAGTTTAATACGTACATTTGTTAATAAAACTTATAACAGCAGTGCCCAAACATTTTATTCTCAGAACTTCATTGCATCTGAGCTCTTTGCTTTTGTTTATATATTATATCTAGTAATACTTATCTACTAGAAATTAAAACTGAGGAAAAATGTATATATTTTAAATTAAATTTCCATCTTAAAAATACTTAAACTCACTGCATATTAACATATATAATAGACATTTATAAAAATAATTAATGTTCTAAACAAAACAAAATTTAGTGATAATTTAGTGACGTCGTTTTACGTTTATGCAGCTGGAGATTCATACGACTTTCTGCATTCAATCTGTTGCAATATCTTGCTCTAGTTAAAGTATGTGAAAGGAGTCTGGGCTCACACAAATATGTAGATGGAAAAGAGAGGTATTTTAATAGCCTCTTTAAATAGTTGTAGGTATTTTTTTTTTGGTACTACAACAAAACTTGACAGAGAAATAGTTTTTTACAGTTTAGTTAAAATGTGTTCTGAAACCACCATAAACTTTTCATACTGTTGCATTAAAATTGATTGGCCTATCTTACATTCTGAATGAAACTCATGCATGACTTTGTAGCATCATGCATTGTTGATTTGGAAAATATTACTTCCCTGAGTTAGTGCAGCTTTTCTAAGTGTTGACACATTTCAGATTATAATAGCAGAAACATTGCATTTGTTAATATCATCACTGATCTCATCAGAAAAGTCTGTAAGCTCACAGTAGCTTCTAACATTCAGTTCTGGTTTAATAGCTCAAATTTAAGGCAGCAAATACTTAAGCTGTTTTCTTTGAAATGCCAGGCTCACTTTGTTCATTTTTGAGAACATGTCTGCTAAATAACCAGAGCTGAGTAACTACCAGTTGTTTTTCAAGTGAAAATGGTGTTCCATTAAAATAATGGCTAGATCAGCTCACAATTCAGTAATTCTAAAGGGCTTCTTGAGACAGCAGAAGTGCTTTATTTTCCATTTCATTACTCACATAAAAAGATGGGTGCGCAACGGTCAAGATTTAATCAAATATTTACTGTTTCATTAGGGATATTCCTAAGGTTTTTTTATTGTTAACTTGGTGTGTGGTGGTGAAGAATACAACGTGTACTTGTATAATTTGTGCCACTGCCTGACTCAAGCTGTTGACTCGCCATTGTTTCAGGACCATCAGTGCACATAAGCAAACACAGTGAGAAAGCCAGTCATGTTTTATATATTGTTATGAAAATATTTTTACCCCATAGATTATTGGAAAGAGCTCAGTTACTCCAAGTCTGTGGATCATACTTTAACTTACACCAACAAAATATAGTTTTTTCTAGATGAGTATTTTATTATGATATTGTTTAGAATTTCTAGCTCATGGTAATAAAGTGCAGACTCATTTTTAGTCAGTTTTATTATTGCTTTGACATTCTCCACCCTTTTATTTTTATACCCAGGACAGACTTTCCTACTGCCCTATTTTTGGTATACCACTAGATGTTATACTGGTAAGTATATGTATGTGTATACAATATAAATATATATTTGTATATATATTTATATACTTATTTTTTACAATGAGTTATATATTAGATGTATTTATTACAAATATTTTCTCCCAGGAGTTTGTCTTTCCTTATCTTGGTGTTTTTAATGAACAGAAATTCTTTTTTTTTTTTTTAAGAAACTTTATTTTAGAATAGTTTTAGATATACAGTAAAGTTACAAAGGTAGTTTTTACACAGAGCTTTCATATATCTCTCACCCAGTTTTCCCTAATATTAACATCTTACATTACCACAGTACATTTGTCACAGCTAGGAAACCAACATTGATACATTACAATGAATTAAACTCCAGACTTTATTTGAATTTAACTAGTTTCCCCACTAATGCCATTTCTTTCTATTTCTGAATCCAATTCAGGATTCTACATTGCATTTAGTCATCCTGTCTCCTAGTACCCTCTGTTCTGTGACAGTTTTTCAGTCTTTCTTTTTATTTATTTATTTTTAATATATTTTTATTGATTTCAGAGAGGATGGCTGAGGGAGAGAGAGATAGAAACATCAATGATGAGAAAGAATCATTGATTGGCTGCCTCCTGTACAGCCCCTGCTGGGGATCGAGCCTGTAACCCAGGCATGTGCCCTTGACCGGAATTGAACCCAGGACCATTCAGTGCACAGGCTGACACTGTATCCGTGGAGCCAAATCAGCTAGGGCAGTTTTTTTAGTCTTTCTATGTTTTGGATGACTTTGACATATTTTGTGGAATGTCTCTCAGTTTGGATTGTCTGATGTTTTTCTCATGGTGAGATTGTAGTTACGGGTTTGGCGGGGAAGGCCACAGAGCTGAAATGCCCATCTCATCACATCATACCAGGGGTTCATGATAGCAATGTGACATCACTGGTGATGTTAACTTTGATCACTGGGCAAGGTTGAGTTTGCCGGGTCAGAATTGCTCAACATAATGTTGTGTTTATCCTTTTGTAAGTTGTGGTCATTTCTTGCTTTACATATTTTGGAGCTATAATGTTAGATGCATCCAGTATTGAGACTATTATATCTTACTAATTAATTGAACTTTTTTTCATTGCACAGTATCTATTTCTAGCAATCTTTAAAATTTTTATATGTTTCCTATTAATGTAGGTATACTGATTTCCAGTAGGGCTAGTTTTTTCACCCTTAGTATAGCTTTCCATTCTTTGTGTGTGTGTTTTTATTGAGGTATAATTGACATATAACATTATATTAATTTCATGTGTATAATATGACTTGATATTTGAATATAGTGTGTATTGATTACCAAATAAGTCTAGATAACATTTGTCACCATACATAGTTATAAGTTTTTTTCTTGTGATGAGAACTTTTAAGATTTTTTTCTTAGCAACTTTCAAATATGCAATGAAGTATTATTAACTATAGTCACTATGCTGTTCATTACATCATCATGAATTATTTATTTAATAACTGGAAGTTTGTACTTTTTGACTCCCTTCACCCATTTCCACCACAGCCCTCTGTCAACCACCAATCAGTTTGCTGTATCTATGAGCTTTTTAATTGCTTTTTAAAATTTAAATTCCACCTGTAAGTAAAATCATATAGAATTTATCTTTCTTTCTGACTTATTTCACTTAGCATAATGACCTTGAGGTTGACCCAAATGACAGGGTTTTTTAGACGGCTGAATAATATCTCATTGAATATGTATACCATATATTTTTTGTTTATCCATTGTAGACACTTAAGTTGTTTCCAGACCTAGGCAATTGTAAAAAATGCTGCAGTGAACATGGCGGGGGGGTGGAGGGGGGCGATTCATATATCTTTTCAAGTTTGTGTTCTTTGGATAAATACCCAGAATTGAAAATTTTAGATCATATGATAATCCTATTTTTTATTTTTTGAGGAACCTCCATATTATTTTTCATAGTGGCTGCACTAATTTTTATTGCCATTGATAGTGCACAAGCGTTCCTTTTTCTCTGCATCCTTGTCAGCACTTGTTATTTCTTATCTTTTTTATATAGAAATTCTTAATTTTATTGAAGTTTAACAGTCTTTTATATAATTTGTGCTTTTCATGCTTATTTCAAGATTACATTTCTGGCATAAGTTCCACTTGATCATAATATATCATCCTTTTTACCTAAAGGAGAAAAAAACATATAGTGTAATCATCTCAATAGAGACAGAAAATTTTTCATAATTAACATTTTTTTTTATGAACTATAGTGATCTAGGAATAGAAGGAAAGGCAGTTATGCTGAACTTACAAATGAGTTGGAAACTATTCCCACCTATTTTCTGGTCTCTGGGAGAGTTTTTTTTTTGTTTGGTTTGGTTTTTGTAAGATTGGCATTATTGTTTTCATTAAATGTTCAAAAGAATTCACCATTGAAGCTATTTTGTTTTCTTTACTAGGAAGGTTTTTATTTAAGAATGCAATGTCATTGGTATGTAATTTCATTCAGATTTCCTATTTCTTTTTGTATTAGCTTTGATAAGTTGTGTTTTTGAAGGAATTTGTCCATTTCACCTACATTTTGACAGCTTTATTGAAGTATAACTAACATCCCCTAAAATTCTCTCATTTAAAGAGTACAGTTCATTTTTTTTAATATATTCTCAACATTGTGAAACTATCCCACAACCTAATTTTAGAACATTTCCATCAGTCCAGACAGAATCCTCATGCCCATTTGCAGTCACTCCCATTCCCATCCCCAGGCCTAGGTAACCACTAATTTACTTTCTGTTTCCATAGATTTGCCTTTTTAAGACATTTCATAAATATGGAATCATAAAATATGGGGTGTTTTATGTCTGGCTTTCAGTGAGTTTAATGTTTTTAAGGTTCATTTATAATGTAGCATGTATTAGTACTTTGTTCCTTTTTATACTTTTTAAAATAAATTTTTTACTTTTATTGAAAAGTAGAACTTATATACAGAAAACTGTGCATTTTAAAACTGCATATTTTAAGCACAGTAAAATATCTTTAAAGTGAACACTTCCATAAAACCACCAGACACATCAAGAAATAGACCATTACTTAGACCCTAGAAACCCCCACATGTCCCAGTCTTAACTTGACCCCTTCCTTACAAGAAACCAATATCCTTAGTAATAGCACAGATTAGCCAGTTTCTGAACTTAAAAAAAATGGAATCATGTAGAATGCATCATTCTGCATCTGCTCCTAATCAACAATATATTTTTAAAAGACTATTTTTTTAGAGCAGTTTAGGTTCACAACATAATTGAGAAGAAAATAGGGATTTCTCATATGCCTCTTGTCCCCACAAATGCACAACCTCTACCATTACCAACATCACTAACCAGAATGGTACATTTGTTACCAAGGATGAATCTACATCGACACATAATCACTGAAAGTCCAAGGTTAATCTTAGGGTTCACTTTTGGTTTTTACATTCTAGAGTTTGAACAAATGTATGATAATGTATAGCCATCAATATGTTATAATATGGGGTATTTTCATTGTCTTAAAAATCTACTTTCTTCCTTTTTATTGCTGAATGTTATTCCATTGTACAGATATATATTACATTTTATATACCCATTCACCGGTTGAGAGCTATGTGGGTTGTTTCCACTTTTTTGCCTATTAAGAATAATGCTACTATGAATAAATTTAAGTACAAGTCTTTGTATGGACATTCAAGTCTCTTCTCTTGATATCTAGGAATGGAATTGCTGAGTCATATGGAAACTCATGTTTAACATTTTGTGAAACTGTTTTCAAAAGTAGCTTGTACTGTTTTACATTGCCACTAGCAATATCTGAGTATTCTCGTTTCTCAACATTTTTGTCAGCACTTGTTATTTTCTGTGTGTGTGTGTGTGTGTGTGTGTGTGTGTGTGTGTGTTTTAAATTATAGCCTTTCTAGTATTTGTGAAGTACTATCATATTGTGGTTTGATTTGCATTTCCTTAATGACTAATGATGTTGAGCATCTTTGGGGCTTTACTGACCATTTGCATATCTTCTTTGGAGAAATATCTATTGAAATCTATTGCCTATTTTCTTTTCTCAAATTTCACAAAGTGTATTTGTTAGATCTCTTTTGGTTGCATGTGACAGAAACCACCTC
The DNA here is from genome assembly GCF_963259705.1 of Myotis daubentonii. Taxonomy (NCBI): domain Eukaryota; kingdom Metazoa; phylum Chordata; class Mammalia; order Chiroptera; family Vespertilionidae; genus Myotis; species Myotis daubentonii. Next base: position 30,138,846 of record NC_081852.1, on the reverse strand, counting down.
TTTCTAGCTTAAAATGAAAGAACAGAATTTATTATGAGACTATCTAAGGGCACAATACAATGAAGTGCAGAAAACACGGGACACAAATACTAGATACTGTGGAATATCCAGGAATCCTCTTTATATCTCCTTCTCAGTTGCTTCATTCTTATCTCTTTTCAAGGTCTGGCTTTCCCATGTCAGATCAGATAAAGTTATTGCTACTTATTCGTAGGTTTCCCTCTCTTCATAGTAAAAGAGCAATCAGATATTTCTTAGCTGTATTCTAATTTCCTAGGGAAAATATTCTAATTGTCCCAACTTGGGTTATGTACTCACCCCTAGACCAAACAACTGTGCCAAGAAGGTGGTAGCCCCTATGATAACCATGTGGATCCAGGGCAGATGTTGGCAACTATGACCCTCTGGAACATATTTTTTTATGCAACCATTCAGCAAAGAATGTTTTTTGCATTTTTAAGCAAAAATAAAAACCAGCAAACAAAAAAGAATATGTGACAAGAATGTATGTAATCAGAAAAGTCTAAAATATTTGTTATCTGACTCTTTAGAGAAAAAGTTTGCTCATCCCAATTTAGGAGGAGGCGAGTAGTTTCTAAAAAAAAAAAAAAAAAGGTGAAATGAACAGGTCTGCCACCCTAAAAGAAATCTGCAGACCACCAGTTCCACAGAATATTAACAAATTACCCCATCCATGCTCAATATGCATGGGAAACCAGATAGCAAAATGTAAAAAGACTTCTGTGTTGCTGGACTTCTCATAGTAGTTGATAAGCTAGAAAGCATTGTGAATCTTCACAAATCTTCAAGAGGAAGGTATAGGATGTTCTGTTTCCCAAACTTATTTGACCACAGAAGCTTTATTCCCTCCACCTCCAAGGAAATAGTTTTTCTTGGAATACACTTTGGGAAAATTTTCATATGTAAGCTCTCACATGTACTAATGTGGTCTTTATTTCCAGTCTTCCTTAAAATTGAGTTCAGCAGTGACTATATGCCAGGTCTGTGGTGCTATATGTAATACAGGCCCACAATAGAATAAATTCTGTCTTCAGTGAGTTTTTAGTCTAGTAGGGGAGACGGATTTAAAAAGCAGTCTATGTTATGAGGATATGAAGAGGGCTATAGAGGATAACACGCTGTAGCTAGAAAAACAGAGAAGGGAGACCTCCTCAGCCTTGTGGAGTAGGGTGGGGACATTCAGGGAGGCTTTTGTGAAGACATGACTACTGAGCGGAACCTTAAAGATCAACCAATAGAAGTTAACTAGGAGAAAAAGAACAAAAGATGAACTTTTGCATTAAGGCAGGGCATTGGATAGAATTATATCATCTTAAGAGTGATTAAGTAGAACTCAGTGATTAGATATAGGAGACGAAAAAGGCAGAAGATAACTCTCAAGATTATGACTTGGACAATTTGGTGGGGACCCATAATTAATTCAGTTTGGGGTTTGTAGGACTTATTGTCCCACAGGTCATCCTACTGCAAATGCCCTGCAAGGTTGAACATAGGAGGCCAGAGCTCAAAAGAGAGATCCAAGCTGGATATACAGATGAAAGAGCCATCACCATAGAGATGATAGTAAAACTGTTTGCCTACTTTTTAATTAGGTTGTTTTTTTTTTAAATACTGAGCTGTAAAATTTGTTTATGTATTCTGGATACTAGCCCCTTATCGAGTTTTGCAAATATTTTCTCCCAGTCTGTGGGTTCTCTTTCATTTTCTTTTATGGTGTTGTTTGAAGTCTCAAACCATATTTCTATGATTTCTATAGATCTGGCGAATGCTGTTTCTGTTGTCCAGTGCACAATTCTTTGTAATTTTGAAACTTAAGGAGGTTTAGATCCTTTAATGGGCACATGACAAAATGTGTGCTGCTGCCTCCTGGATCCCTGGTAAGGGCTCCTCTGCTTTATGTTTTGTGGACAGAAACTGTGGAAAATCATTTTATATTGGGAAGAGTTTTATAGTCCATAATTTTATGTTAGGAAGAGTTTTATTCCACCTTACCTTTTTGTTGGGACAGGAACAACTTTAAGGTCTTAGCTGTTTGTATACAGATCATGCCTAGATCTGCTCATCAAAACCAGATATGGATTCTAAAACTCAAGGCTTATGTCAAGGCTATAGCTAAGACCAATTTAATCAGAATCTCTAGGGGAAGAGGGGACACCCAGGCATCATTGGTTTTGAAAACTATACAGATAATTCCAATATTTAGCTAAAATTGAGACCCACGGTGGTCAAGTCCCTGGCTGGACTTCATTCCATTTATTCATTAAACGAATAAACATTTATTGAAAGTCAGCTATGGTAGACACACTGTCAGGTGTGGATTATTTAGTGTCAATAAGACAAAAATAGTCTGTGCTCAAAATCTAGCTGGGAGAGAGAGATGCTAAACCAAACATTGTATGAGTAATCATTTAGTTGTGGTTTCAAGTTAAGTGTCTAGTAGATATATATCCATTCAGTATTGTCAAGTTCATTGTGCCAAACACTGAACTCTCACTCCTGCCAAATCATTTCATCCTATAGGGTAAATGGCCACTTCAATAATCCAAGCCTTGTCTCTCTCTCCTTTATACTTCTCATCCAGTCAGTAAATAGTACCCCATTTCTGCCTGCACCTTGTATCCTGTAACTGCTCTTTCCTATCAACCCCCATTGCTGTTGTCCTAGGGCAGGTCCTCATCCTCTCTTGCCTAGATTACTGCAGTAATCCTAACAGGTATTCCTAGTTGTAGATTGGTTCCCCTTCAATTCAATCTCCATAATACCATCAAAATGATTGTTTTACAATGCATATATTTAATGGCCCCACAAGATAAAATTCAAGTTCTTTACATGGCCCTCCTAGCCTTGTCCTAGCCTTAACTGCAACACATGAAATCCACTCTCCTCCTATGTCAAGTATTTTTGTTATATATTGCTACATAACAAATCAACTGAAAACTTGGTGGCATAAAACAACCACCATTTATGACCTATGACTCCCAGAGCATCATTTCTACTCTTCAGGCAAGTCAGTAAGGCCATTCCCAGAGAGAGGAGTCCCACCCCCACCTCTCATTAGCAGGAATAGCAAAGAATTTGTGGATGTCTTTAATCTACCACAACAAGTATACCAACCACATCTGTTGAATGAAACTCAGGTCTATTTATTTTATTAATATTCCATTTACATTCTCCCTAATTTTTCAGCTTGGCAGATTCATGACCTTCCACTCTTAACTCTGGTGTCACAAAGCTTTTCTTGAGTAAGAGGGCAACTGCATGCTTTCCCCCCCCCCCCCCCTATGATTTATCATTTACTGAGTGCAAGGCAACATGCCCTAAAAATGAATAAACCAAGCCATGGCTGATGGGCTAGGAACCACACAAGCAGAGTTGATTCTTCTCTCTTTTGTGTCATGACTATGTATTATAGTTATGCCTATATCACATATTTTTTTGCAATAATTTGTGTGATTGTTCTGCTACTAAATTGACCTCAAATTCTTTGATTTCATCTAAATTCTCAGTTGCATGTAGCTTAAATCAGTTTAAGCAAAAAAAAAAAAAAAAGTATGTATGGGAGGAAAGCACTCTTTATTGCCTGAGGATCATGAAATTGATTTTTAAAAAGGGTGGCGTGATACTGGTGTTTGACAGGACTGGGTCAGACAGCAAACAATGCCAAATGGTCTCCCTTTTACCCTTTTTACATGCCCTTTCCCTCCCCCCTTCTCTCTTTCCTTGCCCTCATCATCTTTTCCTCTTCTTTCTCTGCCTTCTCTCTGCTTCACTCAGTATGGTGGTTCCCTTCGCTCATACTGCAGACATTTTCCCTCCACATGATGGATAATTTGGCCGAGGTGGTATTAGGTTTCCAGGATGGTGTCCCTAGAGGCAAATGACAGTCTTTCCTGTTAGTCCCAGAGGAAAATGCCTGAGGAGGAAAGGCTTCTGCAGAGGCCAGGGGGTGGAGCGCTGTGGTTGGCCAACCCTGTGGTTTCTGTGTTATTAGAAAGGTGGTGGGGAATTGTTCCAGGTCAAAAACTGTAGACTTCATGGTATTTGCCTCTGTTTCCCCAGGCCTCCTCTATTGCACATAGCAGGAGCTTCCTAAACATTTATTGAAGGAAATGAATGAGTGAATGAAGTCTTGACTTGAAATGTCTCCATCTCTGCACAGAAGTCCTGACTGTGGCACTCTCTCAGGCATTTCTCACTGCCTACACAAGTCAGGAATTTTGCTGTTTACCTGCTTCATGGCCACTCTGTGTGAGCCTACCTTAAAGGTACTGACACATGAAAGAACACGATTAAAATACCAAATGCCTAGGTTTTATTTGGCTTCATCTTTAGTTTGGGTTTGTTAGGTCAAGAAAGATGATCCTTCAGGACATCTGAGTCTCAAGCTGAGTCAGTGCTGAGGTTGGGGCTAAAATGCAGCTTTGGGTCTCACTTCCTCATCATTACTAAGCAACATGTGCTTGACTGGAAAGCCAGGGCAGTTTCTGGTGTCCTTATCTCAGGCAGCCCTGTTGGGTCACAACCTTGGTCTGGAGCTCCCCAGGTGTAATCTGAAACCAGCCCTCATAGGAGGGGGCAGGGAGAGGCCCAAGAGCGGCAAGATGAGTAGTTTTCCGCATTCACTGACCAAATCTTTAAAGTTTATATAGAGGCCTTAGCTGGGGTCAGTCACGTACCCAGGGGCCCTTAACAGGATTTAGTCACATACCCAGTTCTGACAGTCTCATCACTACATTTCTATCTCAAGGATGTGTCCTTGGGCAGCTTAGTGTGGGGAAGGCAAACAGACGCACATTCCAAGCACAGGGGAGGGGCTGTGGAGCCTCCAGTTGCCTGGGGTCCAACTCATGGGTCAACCCAGCAGTCACATCTTCCTGATGACCTTTCCCAGCAAGTAGTCAATCCACAGTTCCTCCCAGAGGCTGGTGATTGAAAAAAACAAGCTTCATGAAAAATCTTTACGCGATTTTAAAAATTCACATTCACTGTGTTCAGAGAGATGAGAGAATTTCAAAGACCCGTCATCATTTCCTTCTCACTCACTGGAAGTTATTTCTTTTGACACTAGCAAGAAGAAACTGAATCTTCTGGAGAAAGAGAAAGAAAGGTTAAATGATTTCTACAGTTTGTACCTTCCAAGAGTAATTCTAAACCCATCATCCATGGCCTGGTTCATTTTCTTTCAGGGCATGCTGCCTGTGCTCAGTAAATGCTAAATCATAGAAAAACAGGCACTACCCTCCTATTCAAAGAAATGTTGTACCACTGGTATTGCCACTGAGCTCTCACCTCAGGGGATCCCTGATTCACTCAAGATACTAGGATAGTGATAAATAAACCACATTCCTACATCCTGTGGCCCTTTTCTCTGGTGGAGGACTCAAGCTGTAAACAAATACATGGGAAGGAATACACACATGAGATAGCTTCTGTTTATAATACATGCTATAAATGCGATTTATAATGTGTTCACTGTGATAGGATTTAGGGCAAACGTTATGGATGATGGTTAGAGAAGGCTCTCTGAAGAGGTCCATTTGAGCAGAAAACTTAATGAGAAGGAGTCCATTATATGAGAATTCATGGAAGAAGGAACAGAAAATGCCAGAGAAAGTGAACTTGACGTGTTTGAGAGACATGAAGAAGGTTTTTGAGGCCGGAGTGTCCTGAGCTAGGGGGAGAGGGTAGTTAGGGGGCCAGCCCACGAGGCACCGGACCTTGTGGGCCAAGCAGGGATTTCATATTTCATTTTAATTGCAGTGGAGGATTTTAAACAGATAAATTATGTGATTAGACTGTTTATTTTTATCTGTGCTGTTCAATATAGTAGTCACTAGCCTCATGGGGGTATTCAAATTTAAGTTGATTAAAATTAACTAAAATTGTACTTCCTCAGTTACACCAGACATTTCAATTAGCTACATTTCAAATAGGCAACCTTATGAGACAGTGTAGATCAGTGGTTCTCAACCTTCCTAATGCTGCGACCCTTTTGTACAGTTCCTCATGTTGTGGTGACCCCCAACCATAAAATTATTTTCGTTGCTACTTCATAACTGTAATTTTGCTACTGTTATGAATCGTAATGTAAATATCTGATATGCAGGATGTATTTTCATTGTCACAAATTGAACATAATTAAAGCGTAGTGATTAATCACAAAAACAATATGTAATTATATATGTGTTTTCCGATGGTCTTAGTCGACCCCTGTGAAAGGGTCATTCGACCCCCAAAAGGGTCGCGACCCACAGGTTGAGAACCGCTGGTGTAGATGCAGAACAGTCTCAGCATTGCAGAAAGTTCTGTTGGATGATGTTGTTCAGAGAAGGAAACAGGGAGACCAGTTAGGAGGCTGCTATTTTTGTTCAAGTGAGAGATACTGATAGCTTAGACTAGGGGCTGTAACAGGAGAGCTGGTGAGAAGTAGAATTTGAAGGCAAAATCAGACTGGACTTGCTGATGACTTGTTTATGAGGGAATGAAGAAAAGAGGTGAACTGGTTTTTGTTTGCAGGCCCACTTCGGGGGAGGTAAGATTAAAAATGTTTACATGCAGAAGAAACAGATCTCTGTTGGCTCAATGGGATAGAACTCATCCTTCACCTCTAAGAGAGCAAGAACCTTTTAAAAATCACTGAGATACATATATTCCCACCCCTACCCCCCCAAATGCCTGTAGGAGTTTGTGTGGAACTGGTGGCTTTTGGAACTTGTAAATATCTGTGATTCAAGGGTCAGTGGGGTCTATCACTAAAATGATGGGACTCATTCTTAGGGAATTTTGGTTACTGCTGAGTCTTTTCGGAACTTTTTCCAGGGCCCAGATACTGAAGAAAGAGGCAGACGATTCCAGAATTACATCAAGAATTTATTCAGAGAGGCCCTGGCTAGGTAGCTCAGTTGGTTAGAGAGTCCTCTCGATATGCCAAGGTGGCAGGTTTGATCCCCAGTCAGGGCATATATAAGAAGCAACCAGTGAATCCATAAATAAGTGGAGCAGCAAATCAATGTTTTTCTCTTTTTCTCCCCACCTTCTTTTCTCTTTCTATAAAAAAAGAAAAAAGAATTTATCAAGGGAACCTATGGACAGAAGCAGAGTCTTGGGCAGTAAGAAGGTGGTAGATCTGCACACCCAAAAGGTCATGGGGCTTGTTATATGTAGCCAAGTGGCATGTGCCAACATAGGTGGCTTTTAGTCAAGTGTCACAGGTGGCTTGTAGCCACAGGCTAGCACAAATGGCTTGCAGTCATATGGCATGTGCTTGTTAGCTGTATAATCCAAAGCAGTAAACAACTTAATGTGCCCAGTTATTTATGTAAGAATATTCCTTTCAGGTGATACAGGCCCACCCCTCGTGGAGTGAACTGGTGGTTAGCTTGCTTTGTAAGATGGCATTGGTGACGTTAAGTGCTAGAAATCATTTTGCCTAATAGTCAAACCCTGAAAATCTTATTTGTGATTTCAAAGAGAAGAACATCTTTTTACAATCTGCTCCAAGGAAACTATTTTTTTGCCATTAAAAAAAATAAGTTGCTTTACTTATTTTTTCTCAAGTTCATAAGTTCAACCTGACACTGCAGGTACTGAAGATCATCAACAAGAAAGACTTGGGTACTGGGAGGCTGATTTTGCACTTTTATGGGAAATTAGTAATTTGAAAATTGTAGAAGCAAATATTTGACTGTGGTTCATTGTTTCTATTCATGAAGGGATTCATTTGTGGAGAATATGTTTGCACTGGAGAATGATTCACGAAGACAAGTCTTAAATGCTCAGTTGATTCCTTAAGGACTCTGTGATATCAGATAAATCATTTACCAGCTCTAGGCCTTCATTTTATCACCTATGAAAGGAGATTAGATTGGGGTGGTGAACACACAATACAATATACAAATGATGAATTATAGAATTATATACCTGAAACCTACATAATTTTATTTACCGTGTCACCCCAATAAATTCAGTTAAAAATAAACAAATGAATAAATAAATAAGATTAGAAATGCTTGCCCTGTCTGCCTTATGTAAATATTATCAACTTTAAATGAGATGAAAATAATAGCAATGACACCACTTGACATTTATTAAATAACTAGAGGCCCAGTGCATGAAATTTGTGTGTGAGTAGGGTCCTTAGGCCTGGCCGGTGATCAGGGCCAGCTGGGGCCCTCCTTCATTCCGTGCTGCCCCCTGGTGGTCAGCGCACATGATAGTGAATGGTCGAACTCCCAGTCGGTCGAACTCCCGAGGGGACAATTTGCATATTAGCTGTTTATTATATAGGACTAGAGGCCCGGTGCACAAATTCGTGCGTTGGTGGGGTCTCTCGGCCTGGCTGGCAATCGGGCCGATCGGGGCCGACTGGCCAAGGGGAGGGACCATGGGAGGTTGGCTGTGGGAGTGCACTGACCACTAGGGGGCAGCTCCTGCATTGAGTATCTGCTCCCTGGTGGTCAGTGCGTGTCATAGCTACCGTCAGGTCGTCACTTAGGCTTTTATATATATAGATTCTTATATGCTAGACATTGTGCTAAGCAGTGTAATGAAACTAAGATAGATACTGTGCTAACTCAGTGGTTTAAAACAACAACCATTTTATTTACTCATGATTCTATGAGTCAGCAATTTGGGCTAGACTCAGCTGGATGGTCTTCCTGCTTTTCTTGCCTGTGGTCATGCATGTGGCTGCAAATTATCTGGCAACTCTGATGGCCTAACTTGTCCCATCCCATATGTCTGGCAATTGTGGTAGTTGCTGGCTGATTGGTCTAAGGGGCCTCAACTGGGACAGCTTATTTCTCCTCCATTGACCTCTCATTCTCCACTAGGCTAGACTGGGCTTTTTCATGTGGGAGTTTCATGGCAGAATTCCAAGAGGTGACAGCAACAGCTGCAAGGCTGACTGAGTTCTAGGCTTGGAAGTCCCACATAGTACTTTCACCACCTTCTATTGGTCAAAACAAATCACAGTACAACCCAGACACAAGAATAGAGAGGTAAACTCTACCTTTTTATGGGAGGAAAAAAATCACATTGCAAATGGGCAAGGTTATAAGGATAGGAGGAGTTATCATAGTCATCTCTGTGAACAATCTATTGTGCTTGTCAACAAATAATCTCATGCAATCTGCACAGCAACCCTTTAATCTCATTGGAGGATGAGTAAACTGAGACACAGTGAGGTTGAATAACTTGTTCAAAGTCACATAGTCAATAAGTGTCTAAGCTGGGATATGAACTCAGGCAGCCTGACTCTGGAAAACATGCTTTTTAATTTTTTTATAGTCTTTAAAATAGAAATCACTTTGTGCTAGAGTGGTTACTTGTGTTTGCCTATGTCCAGTTCTCTCTGGGATGCATAATGGACCACATTTCCCACCCCTTACAGTTAAAGTGGGGCCATGGAGGCATTTTACAGCAGCTGTCAATTTTTCATTCTCTTTTATCTCCTACTTCTGTGACCCTAGAAACCAAGGGTTGAAATAGTGTAACTATACGATAGAAGTAGATTCAGTTGTTGAGTTACCATTCAAAAGAAAGCTTCCTTGTAAAGATGCAAGACCAGAGCACGAAAAAAAACAAAACAAAAAACTGCATGTGTTAAGGCTGAGATTTTGGGATTTGTTATTGCTTGAAGCCAATTCTGTTCTGACTAATGCAAACTCACTGTATTTTTCTGCTTATAAAGTAAATTCATAATCTTATAAAAGTTTTAATTAAACAGGAAAGAATAAAGACAATTGTAAAAATCATTCCAAATCCTACTACCCAGGGCCAGCAATTTTCAGTCTTTGCATGAATATCACTCCAGATAATTCTGTGTATACAAAAATACACACAATTTATCCTATATAATAATATGCTAATTAGACCAAACAGCAGAATGACCTTCCAGACGACCTTCCGGATGAAGCCAGCAGGGCTGTGAGGGCTGAGCCCCTTGCACGAATTTCGTGCATCACGCCTCTAGTATTTATGTAAACGTTCCACACTCAATTTCCTGGTAGCTTTTCTCTTTAATAATCAAATAAAATTTCAAAAAACATTCTTGGTCAAGTGATAGAGACCTAGGTAGGAAACTCTTTGAAATAGAGAGTGTCCACCAAAAATGTATATACACACTATGCATAATTATAAAGGCAGTGTTTATTAAAATGCACTTCATTGTCAAAATTGAGCTATCAGCTGTTAAAGTATGTATACATTTTGGGGGGACACCCTGTATATAACACCAAAAGAAGGTTTTAAGAACATGTAGCATAGAGGTTAAGAGTATGGGTTCTACATCTCAGTGCTTGAGATCCAATCCTCACCCCATCACTGACTTTGAGAAAGTTACTTCATTTTTCTGTGCCTCAATTTCTTTCCCCCCCACTATCTGATTATTTTTTAATGTCCAGAGTTTATAATACAAGAACCAGAGCTTCCTCTCAGACTCAAGTTTATAAATTCTCAATTGGCTTGTGAGGCCAGTAGGGATACTTCTTTTTGTCTGATTTGGTTTCCGGGAAGACTTCATTCAAATCCTCGATGGTCATCTGGTCAAATGGAATTATGTTCTTCATCTTCTCCAGTTCTTTCTCATATTGCTCAATCCTGGTCTTTGAGAGAGACACAAACTCAGCACAACTTTTCACATCTTCTTTTTCTTCAGCATCCACCATGGTACTGTATTTATCCTCTGGCACAGGAACCTTCAGGGCATTAAACTTCTCAAAGTCATCTACTAAGCAGGCCTTCCCTACATTGGCCTTGAAGTAAGCCCAGTCAATAGCAGGTGGTTTCTCAGGTAGAGTAGCCAACCTGGAGGTGAGGGTCTCATTCCTTAGGGTGTTAGCAATGGTCTTCTGGTTTTGGGGTATGATTTCCTCAAAACCTACCCAGTCAATGGTTTTTAGAGCAAGTTTTCGCCCAGCCATCTTGAGATCCTTCACCCACCCCAGAGGCCCACAGTCTACAGAGCAAGTCTGTGCCTCAATTTCTTCAACTGTAAAAGGAGGGTAATACTAGTACTTCACAGTGAGAATTAAATGAAATAGGGTTGTAAAACATTTTGCCCAATACCTGGCATATAGTGAACACTCAATAAATGTTAGTTGTGATACCAGATGTGCAAAGGAAATATAGTTTCTTTACTGCCTCCGAGAGATCTTTCTCACAACCCCCTGCTGGACAGCAGAGGGCTGCTTTTGTGGGTGAAAGAACTATGCTACCTTTTGTTTTAAAAGACTTTCAGGAAATATTTAGTCAATCTAAAGTCCATCTTCATAATGCTGTTCTCTTCCCTTATGATTCCCCTCAAAGATGATGCAAAGAGAGCCTCAGTCTTCCTCCTATGTATCTTTTACTCTTACACTACTATCACACAACACTTCTGACAACAGATATGTAGGGGCTTTTCACCACCAAGCAATTCTCTGTGACACTAGCTGGATGTGCTGCAATTGAACTCAATTCTGACACTATCTACCTGAATATTCTGCAAGTTAAGGGCTCAGTCCCACAAGACCTCTCCCCTCAACTTCAGATGCCAGTCAAAAGTCCAGGTTGTCACCTGTGCTTCTGACCTCTCAGGTATAAATCAGAGGTTCTCACAACCCCCTCCCTGGGTTCCATTAATTTGCTAGAGCAGCTCACAGAACTCAGGAAAATAATTTACTTACTGTTTATTATAAAAGAACTAGATTATTATAAAAGAACTAGAGGTCCGATGCACAAAAATTTGTGCACTCAGGGGGGTCCCTCAGCCCAGCCTATGCCCTCTTGCAGTCTGGGACCCCTCAGAGGATGTCCACCTGCTGGCTTAGGCCCGATCCCCCAGGGAGCAGGCCCAAGCTGGCAGTCAGACATCCCTCCAGCAGCCTGGCAACCCTCAGGGGATATCCACCTGCCAGTGGGGAGCAGGCTTAAGCTGCAATCGGACATCCTTAGCGCTGCTGAGGAGGCAGGAGAGGCTCCCACCACCACCGCTGTACTGGCAGCCCCCAGCCTGGCTTGTGGCTGAGCAGAGCTCCCCCTGTGGGAGTGCACTGACCACCAGGGAGCAGCTCCTGCATTGAGCGTCTGCCCCCTGGTGGCCAATGTGTGTCATAGTGACCAGTCATTCCCAGTCGTTTTGCTGTTAGGGTCAATTTGCATATTACCCTTTTATTATATAGAATAGAGGCCTGGTGCATGGGTGGGGGCTGACTGATTTGCCCTAAACGGTGTCCTGGATCAGGGTGGGGATCCCGCTGGAGTGCCTGGCCAGCCTGGGTGAGGGGCTGATGGCTGTTTTCAGGCTGCCCAAACCCCCTTCATGGTGGGGGTCCCCACGGGGGTGCCTGGCCAGCCTGGGTGAGGGGCTGATGGCTGTTTTCAGACTGACCAAGCTCCCTGGCGACTGAAGCTCCCAGCCTTTCCTTTTTTTTTTTTTTTGATTTGCTCCAGCTCCATGGCCATGGTGACTGGAAGCAGGTATCTGGGGTTTATTTACCTTCTATAATTGAAACTTTGTTGCCTTGAGAGGAGGCAGCAGCTGCCGGGAAGGTTGGCTTCTTCCATCGCAGGCCTCCTGCTCACTCCAGCTCTGTGGCCACGGCCTGCTAAAGCAGGTATCTGGGGTTTATTTGCCTTCTATAATTGAAACTTTGTTGCTTTTGAGTGGAGCTCAGAGCCGGCGGCAGGCTGGCTTCCTCCATCACTGGAGCAAGGAAGCTTCCTGCTTGCTCTTGCTCCGTGGCTGCCGGCCACCATCTTGGTTGGGTTAATTTGCATATAGTCGCTCTGATTGGCTGATGGGCGTGGCTTAAGGCATAGCAAAAGCATGGTCAATTTGCATGTTTGTCTATTAGTAGGTAAGATATAATAAAGGATATGATGAATGTTCACATGGAAAAGATGTATAGTACCAGGTATGTGGGAAGGGGTGTAGAGCTTCATACCTTTTCCAGACACCTCCTGGGTTCACCAACTTGAACACTCTCCGAACCTCTTCTGCTGGGATTTTATGGAGGCTTCATCACACAGGCATGATCCATCATTACCTCCATTTTCAGTCCCTCTCCCCATTCTGGAAAATAGGGGGTGGGGCTTAAAAGTCCACTCTTCTAATCACGGCTAAGTCTTTCTGGGGACCAATTCCCATCCAGAAGCCCACCCAGAGTCACCTCTTTGGAACAAAAGGTACTGCTATCACCTAGGAAATCCCAGGGTCAAAGACCAAATGTTAGATCAAAAGATGCTCCTAGTTCTCTTATCACTTAGGAAACTACAAGGGTTTTAGGAGTCCTGTGCCAGGAAGTGGTGTGGGGAAGAGATCAATATATATAATTTCTATTATCTCCCAGATGGTTTCCCTGTGTAGGGAAAAAGCTTATGAGGCATCTTAACTTGTCTTGCCCTGACTGGTTTGTTTAGTCTGCACCAGCATCCATTTCAGGAAAACTAGTTCCATTTTATCTTTTGGTGACCAGTGTTGCCCACTGCTGTCTCTTGGTGACTTGACTTGGCCTCCAGCCATTGAAGGTCTTGACCTTGCAGGCTTCCTTTCCCCACCTCCAGACCTCTGCAAAGTCCAGTGGTTCTCCCAGTCTCTCCCCAGATCCCAAGATCCTCACTAGGGCCACAGGAAATTTCTAGATCCTTTGCACATCATGCACAGACCTTAGGGAGCCTCTCCTTCTACTTTTGCTCAACCCATCCACCCTAACCCCTTGCCAGAGGTTGGCAGAGTACCTTGCATGGAGGTCTCATTCCAGGATTCCAAATGGGCAGTGGGTCAAAACCCCTTTGATATTAGCTTTTTATTCAAACCCATGTTATAATCTCTTGCCTCTCAGGCCAAAGTCAGTTCACATGTAATGCAGCTTACCTTTTCACCATCCCACCTTGTCTACAATTTTCAGGTGTTGACTGAGACAGGCTTTCTCCTTCATCTTCTTGTCTACAGGGACTTGGCTTATACCACTGAGCCTCTTAGCTCAACTTTAACAACAGAGAGGTACAATCTCTATGTGATAAAGAAACTACATGGCTCTTGATATAAAGTACAAGTCAGTTAACTCAAGTCAGGAACACAAAGACATTTGACACTATCTACCTGGAGATTGCCCCATTATAGTATTTTTTATCGTGTGGAAGTGTTTATTTCTCCCTCAATGCCCTTCCACCTTTGCCATGGACTTACATTACTTGCCAAATTCTGGAATTTATGCGGCTTTGCCTGTTAGAAGACAGCAGGAACGCAGTCCACCTGCTGTTTGCCTAGAATGCAGGGAATGAGCATCTTACCATATGGATTCTTTAACACCCACCCACATGGCCCAGACACAAGCAGCAGATCCTCTAGCAACTGCAGGCCAGGCACCGCTGGGGCGTCTGCTTTGCTTGGGAAAGATACTTTTTATCCCACTGATGAAAAATTAATTTTTGGTTTTCTATTGTTTACAAACTGACCCAGGATCTGTCTTGTTCTCTCGTCGCTTCTACACATAGCCAGTCGGGGTCCATATCATTGGCAGCTGTGTAATTAACGCTCTCAACAAGCAGGGCTAACCTTACATAAATCGAATTGAAAACCTGTCTAGGTGTGAGGGCAGGGGCTGCCACTAAAACCTCTCCTCACTATGTGCTAAAGTCCCAGTGTCACATTTTGGCATTTCTTTCAGTTAAAACACAGTTTTTGTGGCTTTAGATCAATGAATTTACCAGACCGCAAAGAACCCAGGGAATCTGGAAGAATCTTACGTTAACAAGCACTCCAGGTGATAATTCTTTCTTGATGACTGTATGTTGTTTAAAAACAAGACAAAACTTGTTATCCATTGAATTACTTCTTAAAGTTAAATTATCCCAAGTGAGTCTGGTTCAAGAGACCTCCTGGGTTATCTCTTTAAGCTGTGATCAGAAAGATCCAACAAGGTTCTAGGTATGGCATTTTTGGGCTCTTTTCCCTGACGTCATTGTAGCTGAAGTACTTCATTGTAGTTGATGTTTTGCCAAACTAAAAAATTAAGATCTGTGTCTTGGGGACAGAGCTGCAGAACAATAACAGACTTGTTTTTTCATTTAAGACAAGGAGACCATTCTGGAAATCAAATGCCTGCCCTTGCTGGCTCGTGAAGCAATCACACAGGTGGGAGTGAGGGCAGCCAAAGCCTGGAACTGGCCCCTCCTCCTCCCTTGCTGTCTTAGGTGAGGCATCCTGTGCTGGTCTGATCCCAGTTGCTGGAGATTTCAGGAAGCAGCCCTTGGGTGCCAGTTCAAGGTAAGGTTTGTCTAATTTCTTTCTCATGGGTGAGGACTGTACTGAGAACTAGAATTGGGCTGTTTTAACCTCAGGAGAGCCAGTCCCACACTTGTCCAAAGTTGACAGAAGACACTGATACAGACTTTCAGGGGAGGAAAATGAACATAGAAAAGTGCTGCGCGGTGGAAAAGTGTTTCGGTTAAAAAAAAAAGTGTGAATAATGATGCGCCATTCTTATCCATAGGTTTTTCTCTTTCTGGTGGAAAGTCAGTTCTTTTGTTCAAATGTTGTTTGCTCAGTAGTTTCTTGGTTAATATATATGAAAAGATAAAATTGGTTATTGGGGGGGAAAACACCCTTTGAGCTGCAGTTCCAATAATCAAATCTCAATTTGGGCTGCTAGGAATATTTGTGGCGTGCAGCTTCTTTAAGGTAAGGCTTTTCAATCTCAAATATTAAGCCAGATCTTGAAAGGGGAGTGTGTATGTATGGGCATGCAGGGTGGGCACGTTGAAGCAGCTCTAGACTGGTAGAGGCCAGAGAAAGAAGGGAGGGACTAGCATAGATCTTCATTTATTTGTTTTTATTACTTTTAAATTTTTCTTTTAAAATTATAGTTGATAGACAATATCATATTTTTCAGGTGTAAAACATAGTGATTAGACATTTATGTAACTTATGAAGTGACCACTCCTATGAGTCTAGTACCCATCTGACACCATACATAGTTATTACAATGTTATTGACTATATTCCCTGTGCTGTGCTTTATATCCATGTGACTTATTCTTTAACTGGCCCAGGTTGCAGGCTTGATTCCGTGTGGGGCATGCAGGAGGCAGCCAATCAATGATTCTCTCTCATCACTGATATTTCTGTCTCTCTCTCCCTCTCCCATCCTCTCTGAAATCAATAAAAATGTATTTAAAAAACCCCAATAAAACCTGAAATGAACAAATGCCTACTGGTTACACAAAATATTTCACTGTTCAACTTCATTTATTCTGAAAATGCAAATATTTGCAACCTACCTTTTGTGGCCCTTACAAGTGTATCTCCACTGTTTAAGAAAGCTGTTCAACAATATTTGCAATTAGATTTCGTGCTGTTCAAGGTGTATCCAACAACACTGTGAGGGAAATGAGGGCCCTGATCACACAATTAGTTAGGGCTGCTGCACCTAGAAGCACAGGTGGAAGCCTGCTGAGTGATCAGGGAGGAGACAAGCCAGGAAATAAATCAGTGAATCTGAGCCAGAAGCTATATTAGGTGGGACTCTTGTTTGTAAGGGACAAAATATAAATATAAAATATTCAGATTATATTAAGCATTATGAGACTGTATTAGCTTAGGTAACTAGGAAGTACACAACTTGTAGGAACTCAAATGACTTCATCTAAATCCACTCCCTTTTACCCCCCTCTTCCCCTCAGCCACCTCACCCCCTCTTTCTTCTTCTCTCTCCCGCTCTCCCCACTCACTGCCTCTCTTACCTGCTCACCCTCTCTCTTCTGTTCACCCCCTTCCTCCCCCATTCACTCTACCTC
The DNA here is from genome assembly GCF_963259705.1 of Myotis daubentonii. Lineage (NCBI taxonomy): Eukaryota > Metazoa > Chordata > Mammalia > Chiroptera > Vespertilionidae > Myotis > Myotis daubentonii. The sequence continues at coordinate 30,122,047 of NC_081852.1, read as the reverse complement.
ACCCCTTCTCTTCCCCCCTCAGTTTCTTTCTTTTAAAAAAAAATATATATATTATTGATTTTTTTTTTTACAGAGAGGAAGAGAGAGGGATAGAGAGTTAGAAACATCGATGAAGAGAAACATGGATCAGCTGCCTCCTGCACGCCCCCTACTGAGGGTGTGCCTGCAACCAAGGTACATGCCCTTGACCGGAATCGAACCTGGGACCCTTCAGTCTGCAGGCCGATGCTCTATCCACTGAACCAAACTGGTTAGGGCCCCCCTTCAGTTTCTTTATTCATGTTTCAGATGAACTTCTCTTTATGTGTTGGCCTTCCTCCAAGGGGCAGGCTTTGCTATGGATTGTCCCAGGTTTCTGTCATCCATCTTAGAGACCCCAAAGAACAACAGCTCCAGGGAGCTTCTTGTCTGTTGTATTACATGTGCTAGCAGTGGCTGGCGTTGTCTTACGTATATGTGGTGGCTGTGAATTATCCTCATGAGTGAGTGCCTCTGGCTGAGGATGCTGTGCCAAGGATGCTCAAAGTCAGGGCCACCTCTGTCACTGATAAAAACACTGATGATAATCTCTCCAAGGGGGGGGTCACGGGGGATAGGGGATATTTGCAATAGCATCAACAGTAAAAAACTAAATTTAAAAATTTAAAAATGAATCTCTTACATCATTATTGAAAAGTTAACCCGAACCTAATGGAGTATTATTGCAAAAGCTCCCATTAGAAGTAGTTGCCTTTTTAAAAAGTTCTGCTTGCTAACCAGGGCTCTCGATAAATATGGAATTTCAGTAAAACAGAATTTTGCAAACAAACTTGAGATATGCTTGGGAAGACAAGCTCAGTTTCTTTCCTTTTATTTTGAACCCCTGATTCTCTAAAACCTTTAGTTTATTTTCCCCTTCCTGCCTCTAGTAGTTCCCATGGCAACAGCAGCTTACTGGGTCGGGGCTGGGGTAGGGTAGTAGTGTATGTCTGAGTCATTTTTAAGTTAAGTGTTTATAAGGTGGGAACTGTACTGCATTAGTCGTTTGTATTGCAACTCGTAAGTAGGTCAGTTGTCTTTTCTCTAATGAGGAGGTATTTGTTCTGCCAAACTCGTTTATTCTCTTCCTCATCCAAGTCATACAGATGAATGTTCTAGGCCTTTGATCCTCAGGAGGTATATGGAGTAAAAGAAAAAAACCTTGTGGATGGAAAAGAGGAAGAGGTGGGAGTAGCTAGAGTAGAAGAGAGCCAGGTAGGAGTAGCCAGTGTCTCTAAGAATGTTAAGTGATTTTGAAATCCTTCCGTAAGGCAGAGTAAACGATCATGACAGGGAGCAATCAGGCTCTATATGAAAGTGCAACCATTTGGTGGCCCTCCTTACTAAAAGTTCTTCCCAGCAGACTGGGAGTGGGCCTTGACACCTTCATTAATTGTATTCCTTGGGGGTAAGACATGGATGATTTCTTTTTGAAAAGGCGAAGGTACAAAAGTGGAGGTCATAGCTTATTCATTCTTGTACTTCCTGCAACAGCTCCACTGCCCAATAAATAATGAGTGATGGCATGGTGCACATTATTAGCTAAGAATAGTTCATTCACATTCAGTATTTTTAGCAGATTAATTCTCATCAATTATTATTTTATTGTGAATATAACATAAGATAGGCAATGAGCTAAATATTTCATGTGCATTCTCTCCTCACAGCAACCCTATGAGACAGGTACTATCAGTATTACCATTTGACAAGTAAAGAAACCTAAGCTTAAAGAGGTTAAATTAATTTCTCCATGCAAATAGCAGATAAATGGCATAAGTCTCTCTGATGCTTAAAGTCTGTATTTTAAATCCCAGTGCTGTTGAGTGTTAGGAGATAATTCTGCACTATTATATTGAATCATTTTCTTGTAATTTATTGTTAACGAAACTGGGAGGTTTGTTCAGTAAAATTTCTTAGAGTCTGCATTTTGCTGATTGCATCTGTAAAATGTCATTTATTTTCACCTTTACTCTGTATTTTTTATAAATTGGTAGTCAGATATAGAAGCTTGATCAGATTTCAGCTAAATTTTTTTTCCAAACCTACTCAGGTGGTATTGTGTTCTTCCATATGCCTGGAGATACATGATGGTCTCTTTTTTGTATAATATTAGCAGCCATTCATATTGACTATTTGGTTCACCTACTTTTTAGAGGTTCAGCATAGTGGTTTTTTTTTATTATTATATTGGTTACACATATGTATGTATGTTGGGTGTGTGTGTATGTAAACCTCTTTACTTATTAGCTAGAATATTTCTAGACAGAGAAAATTTCCCTCAGATATTATTTGGTTACTTAGCAGAATACTTTGCTTAGGAGATGCAGGATGAATTTCAGTTCTTTTTGGCATTTATCCACAAGTGGAATTGTTGGATCATATGGTAGTTCTATTTTTAAGGAACCCTCATACTATTTTCCAGAGTGACTGAACCATTTTATGTTCCCACCAAGAATGCAGAAGGTTCTAATTTCTTGATTCTTTAACTTACACATTTTCTTTTTTTAAATTAAATCTTTATTGTTCAGATTATTACATTTGTTCCTCTTCCCCCCCCCCATAACTCCCCTTCTCCCAGTTCCTGCCCCACCCTCCGCCCTCACTCCCCACCCACTGTCCTCATCCATACGTGCACGATTTTTGTCCAGTCTCTTCCCGCATCTTCCACACCCCTTTCCCCCCCAAGAATAGTCAGTCCATTCCCTTTCTATGTCCCTGATTCTATTATGATCACCAGATTATTTATTCACTTGATTCTTAGATTCACTTGTTGATAGATGCATGTTTGTTGTTCATAATTTGTATCTTTACCTTTTTCTTCTTCTTCCTCTTCTTAAAGGATACCTTTCAGCATTTCATATAATACTGGTTTGGTGGTGATGAACTCCTTTAGCTTTTCCTTATCTGTGAAGCTCTTTATCTGACCTTCAATTCTGAATGATAGCTTTGCTGGATAAAGTAATCTTGGCTGTAGGTTCTTGGTATTCATCACTTTGAATATTTCTTGCCATTCCCTTCCGGCCTGCAAAGTTTCTGTTGAGAAATCAGCTGACAGTCGTATGGGTATTCCCTTGTAGGTAACTGGGTTTCTTTCTCTTGCTGCTTTTGAGATTCTCTCTTTGTCTTTTGCTCTTGGCATTTTAATTATGATGTGTCTTGGTGTGGTCCTCTTTGGATTCCTTTTGTTTGGGGTTCTCCGCGCTTCTTGGACCTGTAAGTCTATTTCTTTCACCAGGTGGGGGAAATTTTCTGTCATTATTTCTTCAAATAGGTTTTCAATATCTTGCTCTCTCTCATCTTCTGGCACCCCTATAATTCTGATGTTGGTACGCTTGAAGCTGTCCCAGAGGCTCCTTACACTATCTTCGTATTTTCGGATTCTTTTTTCATTTTGCTTTTCCAGTTGGGTGTTTTTTGCTTCTTCGCATTTCAAATCTTTGACTTGATTCTTGCGCTCCTCTGGTCTGTTGTTGGGAGTCTGTATAGTATTCGTTATTTCAGTCCGTGTATGCTTAATTTCTACTTGGTTCTTTATCATAACATCGAGGGTCTCATTAGATTTCTTGAGGATCTCACTACATTTATCGGCAGTTCTTAAGAGACCTTAAAAGTGTGGTTCTGAACTCAATATCCTCCATTGACACTTTTGTCCTGTTTCTTTGTCTCCGCATTTTTTATGCTTTCTTGGTGCACCCCCTAGTGGTCTTTGTGCGCAGTCTTGTTGTAGTTAAGCCTTGATTGTTGTCGGTAATACTGGGGGTGATTTGACCTCCAGGCTAACTGGCTATGAGAGTCCACTGTGTCTGCAGTGGGAGAGCTTCTGTGCTGGATTTCTAGGGTGGTGCTAATCTAGCGTTTGCCTGAGGCTATTCGGCAAATGGCTCTGTGCAGGGCTTGGGCGGGGCGGGTCCCCGGGGATCTACAGGGCGGGCCGGAGGGAGCAGTTATGGCTGCTCTCAGTTTCGTCTCTAGGGGCTCTGCCTCACAGAGTCCCAGCAACCGCTGCAAACCTCAGAGAGAAAGCTGCCTTCGAGTTCCGACCGAAGCCAGACAGTCCCGCTTCTCCCGTTTGAGTCTGGGTCCCTAGAGACTCGCCCGGATCTGGAGCTCAGAGTCTGAAACTCCCTCCTGATTGAAAACAACAACCGCGCCCTCCGCCGCCAGCCCGCTCAGCGCGCACTCCGCACCTGAGTATTTCACTTCAGCACTGCGCCTCCTCTGAGTCTGGGTATGATATTCTCTTTCCTCCTAGTTGTAGAATTTCCACTCAGCCAGCCTTCCTGTGGTTCTGGATGATGTCCGTTCCGTCGTTTAGTTGTTTTTTGAAGTGGTTGTTCGAGGCAGCAATCTCCGGCGTTAACCTATGCTGCCATCTTGGTTTCTCTCAACTTACACATTTTCAAAACAATGAGTTGGTTTCCCAGCATCTTCCATGGCTATCAATTAATTGTTTTTATTATGATAATGAACTCACAGAATTAAATATATTTGATGGTTTTTAATCCACTATAGTTCTTTTTGTTGATAATAAAATCATCTCACTTCTGATCGGTCTGAGCCTCTTTAAGTTTGCTCCTTATCATTTGACACAACCCTAAGTAGTCTTTGGTAACTTCTTTATTGTCTTGTATGACATGATGTCCCAGCTCACCTTTTAAAACTTCCTGCCCAAACTTGGACTTGTCTATTTCTCAAAGACATCCTGGTTCTCCTAAGTGGAAAATGGTATCTGGAGACTCCTGGCTTTTGTATTGGTACCTAATTAAACAAGAAATATATCTCCTGCATGGGCTCAGTCTATGACTAGTCTATTAGTAACCACTGGTTACTAACCACTGGATATAAGCAACAACAGTGAGAATTAAGAGAAAGGGATAGATGATAAAGATATTTCCCCCAATTGTTTTATTTTGGTAAAATACATGATATAGAATTCACCATCTTAAGCATTTTTAAATATACAGTTCAGTGGTATTAAATGCATTCATAATGTTGTGTAAACATTGCCACTGTCCATCTCTATGATTCTGTCATCTTGTAAAACTGAAACTCTATACACATTAAACAATAACATTCCCCCACTTCCACCAGCCCCTGACAAGCACCATACCTCTGTCTATATGATTTTGACTAATCTAATTACCTCATATAAATGGAATCATGCATTATTTGTCTTTTTGTGACTGGTTTATTTCACTTAGCATGGTGTCCTCAAGATTCATCCATGCTGTAGCATATGTCAGAATTCCTTACTTTTAAAGGCTAAACAATATTTCATTTACATATTACATTGTTTTTGGTGTAAGTCCAAAACTGGAATTGTTGGGCCATATGGTTGTTCTAGTTTTAATTTTTTGAGGAACCTCCATACTGGTTTACACAGTGGCTGGACCATTTTGTATTCCCACCAAGAATTCAGAAAGGTTCCAATTTCTCCACATCCTCACCAACACTGCTGCTGCTACTACTACTACGTCTTCTCTTCCACCTTTCCTCCTCCTCCTCCTCCTCCTCCTCCTCCTCCTCCTCCTCCTCCTCCTCCTTTTCTCTCTCTTTCTCCCTCTGTTTCTCCCCGCTCTTGAAATAGGTGTGATGTGGTATCTCACTGTAGCTTTGATTTGCATTTTCCTAATGATTAGTGCTATTGAGCATTCTTCATGTGATTATTGGACATTTTCATATTTTCTTTTCAGAAAGGCTTATTGAAGGCCTTTGCCCATTTTTGAATGGGGTTGTTTTGTTGTTGTTGAGTTTTAGGAGTAGTATATATATTCTAGATATTAATCTCTTAGCGGATATATGATTTGAAAATATTTTCTACTATTCTGTGGGTTGCCTTTTTATTCTGTTCATATTGTCTTTTGATGCACAAAATTTGAAAATTTTCATTAAGTTCAATATATCTATTTCTCCTTTTGTGGCCTATGCTTTTGGTGTCATGTCTGAAAAATTACTGCTAAGTCCAATATTATGAAGCTTTTGCCCTATATTTTCTTCTAAGAGTTTTATAGTTTTAGGTCTTAAATTTTTTTAAAAAAACTTGTTTGATTTTAGAGAGCAGGGGGTAGGGTGAGGGTCTAGGATTGTGCCCTTGACTGGGAATCAAACCCACGACCCTTTGGTGCACAGGCCAACACTCTAACCACCAAGCATGTTTAGTGAGGCTCTGGCTAGAGCTGAGTCTGCCTTTGTGTATATCCTTTATGGAGCTGGTTGGGTGATGCTCTGGTGTGGTCTGCAGCCAGCCTTTGGGTGTGTTGTTCTGGATCCTCTGAGGAGGGGTTCCAGTTCAGGCCAAGTTCAGCTACCATTTGTGCCCGATTGGCACTGCCTGGTGCACGCTGCAAAGTGATCTGCTTGTTGCTGCTTGTGCTGGGCTTGGAGATGTTTGGGAGAGACTACACTGTGATCCTGATTGGGAGATACAATGCAAATTGAGACCAGTTTCCACTTGTGCAAGGCTTGGGGCCACTTAGCAAGGGGTACAGGACACCCTGAGGCCAGACGCTGCTTGTTTGGGTTTTGTTGACCTTTGAGAGATTTTAGGAAAGTCAGCAGTGTGAGCCAAGGCAGGCTATTTGTGTGGAAGAGCTCATGGTAGCAGCTTGTGCTTGGCACGTGAGTTGGCTGGGATGGTGATGTCTCAGGGAATCACCAGAGCAGGGCAAATGGTGTTATCCAGGGTTAATGGAGAGCATATTTGGCACCTGCCTGAGCTTGGCAGCTGGGTTGGGAGAGGGCTCAACAAAAAAACAATGGTGCCTGCCAGTGCTTCCATCCCCGGAAAGAGCTGCCCTGCCCCCTGCCCCTCCCGCCATTGTCCTGAAGTTAGTCAATTCAGTTCCTCTCTGGATGTCCCTGGATCTTTTTGAGTGGCTGTTGCTGTGCTAGAAGCCAGATTGAGTGAGTCTGTGAGTGAGCAATTCCATGCCTGGGCTCCTCAAGAGGAACGCCTGGCACTCCAGGTGCCCTCCATCTCACTTGGATGCAGTCCCTATTGGTTTTCACAGCCAGATGTAATGGGAGCTCTCTTCCAGGCACTGGTGCCCCAGGTGAGGGAGCTGGGTATGGGGCTGGAACACATTTCCCCTCAGGGGGGCTCCATAGTCGAGATATCCCTCCCATTTCTAAATCACCACACCATGGGTGTGGGACCTGCTATTCCACTTCTCTGCCCCCCCCCCCCAATCTCATCATGCTTCTTTTTTATATCCCTAGTTACAGGAATTCTGTTAGCTACTTCTGAGGTGGTCCTCCTTGATGGTCGTTCTATAATTTAGTTGCAATCTTGATGTGGTCACGGAGGAGGTTAGCACAGCATTTACCTACTCTGCCATCTTACCCGAAGTCCCTATACTACATTTTCTTTATTCATTCGTCTACTGATGGATACGTAGGTTATTTCCTTAGGTTGTATCTTGGCTATTGTAAATAAGGCTGCAATACAATGGGAGTGCATATATAGTTTTCAAGTGTTTTTGTTTTCTTCAGATAAATACCCAGAAATGGAATTACTGGATCATATGGTAGTTCTATTTTTATTTTGGAGGGCACCCTCCATACATTTATCCATAGTGGCTGAGCCAACTTACACTTCCACGTACAATGCACAAGGGTTCCCTTTTCTCCACATCCTTGCTGATGCTTGTTATTTTTTTGTCTTTTTGATAGTGGCATTCTAAAAGGTATGAGGTGATACCCATTGTGATTTTGATTTGCATTTCCCTGATGATTAATGATGAGCAGCATCCTTTCATGCCATTGGAAACCCTGTTAGCCATATGTATGTCTTCTTTAGGAAAATGTCTATTTAGTTCCTCTGCCCAAGTTTCATCAGACTATTCTTTTGCTATAAATCATCTGAGTTTGTTATATATTTTGGATAGTAACTTCTTGTCAGGTAAATGATTTGCAAATATTTTCTCCTGTTCCGTAAGCTGTTTTTTCATTTTGTTGATGGTTTTCTTTTCTGTGCAGAAGCTTTTTAGTTTGATGTTTATTTTTGCTTTTGTTGCCTTTTCTTTTGGTGTCGAACCCAAAAATCATCCTCAAGACTGATTTCAAGGCACTTACCAAGCCTATGTTTTCTTCTAGGAGTTTTATGGTTTTAGGTCTTCTGTTCAAGTTTTTAATTATATTTTGAGTTCCTTTTTGTGTATGATGTAACATAGTGTCCAGTTTCATTTTTTGCATGTGGCTGCCCAGTTTTTTGAACACCATTTATTGAAGAGACTTTCTTTCCCCATTGTATACTCTTCAGATCTTTGTCATAAATAAATTGATTATATATGTGGGGTTCATTTCTTGGCTCTCTATTCTGTTCCATTGATCCATCTGTCTCCTTTTTATGCCAGTATTATACTACAGTGGGGCCTTGACTTACTAGTTTAATTCGTTCCGTGATGGAGCTCGTAACTCAAATTACTCGTATGTCAAATCAAAAGTGAACGAATGAGACACGTGATGCTGGGCTGATGTTGTGGCGTTCACTGTGACGTTTGCTGCGCCAACTAGCGGTGGGGTATCTGAAGCTGGCTCATAACCCGAATTTTAGCTCGCAACTCAAAGCAAAAAGTTGGCCGAGAGACGGCTCGTATCTCGAAAAACTCTTTAGTCGGGACACTCGTAAGTCAAGGCCCCACTGTATTTTAATTATTGTAGCTTTGTAATATAGTTTGAAATTAAGGAGTGTGATGTCTCCAGATTTGTTCTTTCTCAAGATTGCTTTGGCTTTCAGTATCTTTTGTGGTTTCATATAAATTTTAGAATATTTGTTTTATGAAAAAATGCTGTTAGAAACACTGTTTTGATTACCATAGCTTTGTACTAAGTTTTGAAATCGGGGGGTGTGAGTTCTACAGCATTGTTCTTCTATTTCAAGATAGTTTTTACTATTAGTTGTCCTTTGAGATTTCATATGAATTTTAATATGGGTTTTTCTATTTGTGTAAGAAATGTGATTTAGACTTGATAGAGATTGCATTGAATCTATAGGTTGCTTTGGGTAGTATAACATCTTAACAATACAGTGGGGCCTTGACTTACGAGTGTCCCGACTAATGAGTTTTTCGAGATATGAGCCGTCTCTCGGCTGATTTTCTGCTTTGAGTTGCGAGCTAAAATTCGGGTTATGAGCCAGCTTCAGATACCCCACCGCTAGTTGGCGCAGTGAACGTCGCAGTGAACGCCACAACATCAGCCCAGCATCACATATCTCACTCGTTCACTTTTTGATTTGACATACGAGTAATTTGAGATACGAGCTCTGTCACAGAACGAATTAAACTCGTAAGTCAAGGCCCCACTGTATTAATTCTTCCAATCTATAAATATGGGATGTGTTTCCATTTACTTGTTTTAATTTATTTTAGCAGTGTTTTGTAGTTTTCATTGTACAAGTCTTTCATATCTTTGGTTAAATTAACTCATAAGTATTCTTTTTGATGTTATTGCAAATGGACTTATTTTTGCAATTATCTTTTCAGATAGTTCATTGTTGGCATATAGAAATATACCTAATTTTTGTGTGTTAGCTTTGTATCCTGCTACTTTGCTGAATTCATTTATTAGTTTTTAGAGTGATTTGTGGACTTATTAGGATTATTTGTACGTAAGATTACTAGTATATCATCATCAAAGAGAGATCATTTATTTCTTCATTGCCAATTTGGGTGCTTTTTATTTCTTTTTCTTGCTTAATTATTCTGCCAAGAGTTTTTAATACTGTGTTGAATAGAAATAGCTAAAGTGTGAAACCTTGCCTTGCTCCTGATGTTAGGGTGAGAGCTATTCTTTCACTTTTAAATATGTTTGCTGTGAGGTTTTCAAATATGGCTTTTGTTATATTGAGGTAGTTTTTTTCTGTACCTCATTTTTTAGTGTTTTTATTATAATACTAGAGGCCCGATGCACAAATTTTATGCAAGAGTAGGCCATCCTTCCCCCGGCTGCCGGCACCGGCTTCCCTCTGGTACCTGGGACCCAGGCTTCCTTTGCAGCCCTGGCTTCATCTGGAAGGTGGTCCAGAAGGACATCTGGTCTAATTAGCATATTATGCTTTTATTATTACAAATTATTACAGATGTTGTTGAATTTTGTCAAATGCTTTCTCTGCAGCAATAGAGGTGATCATGTGTTTTTTTCTTTTTATTCTGTTAATGTGGTGTTATGTTGTTCAATTTCCATACGTTGAACCATCTTTGCAATCTAGAAATAAGTGTCAATTGGTTATGTTGTGTAATTCTTTTCACGTGCTGCTAAATTAGATTTTCCAATATCTTCTAGAGGGTTTTTACATTGGTGTTCTTAAGGGATATTAGTCAGTAGGGCTTTTTGTTTGTTTGTAGTATCATTGTCTGGTTTTGGTATCAGGGTAATGCTGGCCTCCTAGAATGAGTTAGGACATGTTCTCTTCTCTTCTCTTCTCTTCTCTTCTCTTCTCTTCTCTTCTCTTCTCTTCTCTTCTTTTCTCCCCCTTCTCCTCCTCCTCCTCCTCCTCCTCCTCCTCCTCCTCCTCCTCCTCCTCCACCTCCTCCTCCTCCTTGAAAAGGCTTGGTATTAGTTCTTTAAATGTTTGGTAGAATTTACCAGTAAAGCCATCAGGTTCAGGGCTTTTATTGTTGTTGGGAGATTTTTGCTTATTGATTCAATCTACTTACTAGTAATAGGTCAATGTAGATTTTTTTTACTTTGTGATTTAATATAGGTAGGTTTTGTGTTTCTAGAAATTCGTTCATTTCATCTAGGCTATCAATTTGTTGTTATACAGTTGTTTATAGCACTCTCTTATAATGGTTTTTATTTCTGTGATTTTCTTTGTTGATTTTGTATTTTCTACTTCATTTATCTCTGCTCTTATCTTTACTTCCTTTCTTTGGCTACTTTTTTAACTTAGGTTGTCAATTGGAGATCGTTAATTGTAATAAGAGAGCTTTTTTAATGTAACCATTTCCCCTTAGCATTGCTTTTGCTGAGTGGCAAAATTTTAGTATGTTTATCTCTAAGTATATTCTGATTTCCTTTCTTGTTTATTCTTTGATCCATTGGTTGTTTAAGAGTGTGTTATGAATTTTCCAATTTTACTTCTATTACTAATTTTTAACTTCATCCTGTTCTAATTGGAGAAGATATTTTGTATGATGTCTATCTTTTTAAATTTATTGAGACTTAATCTGTGGCCTAACATATAGTGCTATCCTGTCCACTGGAGAAGAATGTATGTCCTGATGTTTTGGGGTAAAGAGTTCTGTGTATGTATGCTAGATCAAGTAGCTTACTGTGTTATTTAAGTATTCTGTTTCCTTATCATCTGTCTGGTTGTTCAACTCATTATTGAGATTGGGTATTGATGTCTCTATTATAACTGTTTTTGTCCAATACTGTTAGTGTTTTTGTGTTGTTAATTCTCACCTGAGGACATTTTTCCACTGACTTTAAAAAATTTTTTTTATTAGATAGAGTGGAAGAGAGGGGGAGAGATACACAGAAACATCAATGTGAGAGAGACACATTGACTGGTTGCCTCTTGCACGTGCCCTGTCCAGGGCCAGGGATCAAGCCTGCAACCAAGGCACATGCCTTTGACCTGAATCAAACCTGAGACCCTTTAGTCCGCAGGTCAATGCTCAATCCACTGAACCAAACTGGCTAAGGCAATACTGTCAATTTTTGCTTTTTATATTTTGATGGATTTTATTAGGCATTGTAATTGTTATATCTTATTGCTGTATTGAATCTTTTAGTACTATCTAATGTTTTTATCTCTTGTGATCTTTTTTATTTAAAATCTATTTTGTTTGATATTAGTATAGCCACTCCTGCTCTCTACTATTTGTGAGTGTGCCAATCTTTAAATCCCCTGGCAGTGATGTCAGTTGGAGGAAGAGAGGCTTGCAACAGTGGGGAGAGGTGCAATAACAATAGTGCTTACTTTCTTTGTTCCTCAGTTATCAGAAGCAGCAATCAGTGATGAGAGCATGGATTCCTGGTATTGGAAAACAGGGTCTTGTATGTTCATCCTAGTTCCTGCCATGGGGTAGAACATGGGTAGTTGCTACTGTGCTAAAAGCAAAAATTGACCAAAATTAACCACAATTTACAGACCAAGCTTCCCCGTGGAAGTTGCAAGCCTTCAATAGACTCCAGAGTTCCAAGATGGTTATGTCAGACACATTCTGCCAGTGCAGTTGTTGTCTAGGTGGGGTGACAACATCCACTATCTTCCCTGAATCCTTTGATAAATACATTTTTTTACTTGGATATATGAGGGGAAAAAAGCCTTAATGCCTCAAGTGAGAAGATTTTAATTTTGTTTTTAAGTTATCATGTTTGAAACCTTATGATATTTACTTACTGCATTACATACATTATTTAATTTAATCCTCATAATAACTTGAAACAGAGATATTATTTCATTTTATAGATGAAGAAATCGAGACAGAAGAGGAGGTATGTGTGTGTGTGCGTGTGTGACTTCTTGTGTGTTCTTTCCCTTTTTTTTTTTAAAAAAAATATATATATGTATATATATTTTTTTAAATAAATGTTATTATTTTTTACAGAGGGGAAGGGAGAGGGATAGAGAATTAGAAACATTGATGAGAGAGAAACATCAATCAGCTGCCTCCTGCACACCCCCCACTGGGGATGTGCCCGCAACCAAGGTACATGCCCTTGACCAGAATCAAACCTGGGACCCTCCAGTCCACAGACCGACGCTCTATTCACTGAGCCAAACCGGCTGGGGCTAAATATATTTTATTGATTTTTTACAGAGAGGAAGGGAGAGGGATGGAGAGTTAGAAACATCGATGAGAGAGAAACATTGACCAGCTGCCTCTTGCACACCTCCTACTGGGGATGTGCCCGCAACCAAGGTACATACCCTTGACCGGAATCGAACCTGGAACCTTTCAGTCCGCAGGCCGACGCTCTATCCACTGAGCCAAACCGGTTTGGCTCCCTTCTTGCCTATACTATTGAAGATATTGGTTTGACTCCTTTACAGAATTAAAGTAACAGGTTCAGTCAGAATTAAAGTTTTTCTCTCACAATGATACTGGTAGGCAGATGATCCTGGGTTTGTAGGCAGTTTTGTTCCTTGAGGACATCCAGAGACCCAGGCTCCTTCCATTTTGTTGTTCGGCCATTTTCTGAGGTTTTATCCTCACCACATATGTGAAGGTGGCTTACCAGCAACCGTGGAAGGGGATAAGAGGAATGAAGGCCAGTGACTCACTTTTAAAATGTGAAGAAGTTTTAAGAAGTTAAATGCAACATTCCTGCTTACATCCTATAGGCCAGTACTTAGGTCAGTTGCATGCCATGGTCAGGTACAAGGAAGGATGTGCTATGTCATCTCTATTGAGCAGGGGTGCTATATTTCAAAAATATAGAAAGGATGAATGGATAGTGGGGAGATATTTAGCAATATCTTCCACTCTTCTGTTCACACCTATCCCCTATAAAAAACACATCCTGTCTACGTAAGGGAGAAAAGTGAATCTCATGTTGTACAACATTAGACTTTGCAGGGAGGCACTGTTAATAGTTGTGGAAAGATGGTGAATGTCCTTGTACCAGTACCTAAGTCCCAGGAACACACCTGGAGGCAGGGACAGTAGGCAAACTGTAGAACTGCTGACAGCAAAATGTGGCTTCTTCACAAAGAATGGCCAGGAGCAAGTTCTTTTTCCACGGATTCCTTTAATTCTAACTTTAAGCCTAAAAACTTTTTAAAAACCATTTTGTTTTCTAAGATTATAAACATTTGGAGTCAGTGCAAATACCCTTATTATGCAGGGAGAGTGCATTTTTTTACAAATGACATTGTGCTTCAGGAAGCAAGTTCTTCTCCGGTGTTTGCCAAGATAAACAGTTCATTTATTACAAACAACGAGCCAATATATCTCACCCTTAACTGAATTTAAGTGAAGTAAGCTGAAATTCCTTTGTTCTTGCCACGACATTGATATGTATTTTCAACTGCTTTTCTGTGCTGTTGGTATTTTGAGTGTATACAGCCCTTAAAACCTGTTTGCTCTTGCCAGTGAAGCTTGAAGTAATCCGGCACATTAATCTTCTGTATCAACCTTTCACATATGGAGAGAGCAAGAAATCTAGAGAGCATTTTCACTTCTGACATTATTAGAAATGAGGGATTATTTCTAGATCCCTTATTTTCTGTGGAATGTATGGTCTTCGATGTCCTCTAAGTCAATAAGAACCAAAGTGAGAAGTTTCATAACTGATTTCAGTGCTTCTAAAGCTGCACAAAGGCGCGAGGAAAGAGCACTGACTGGCGTGGGGTTCATTCTGGCACTGATGCTTATTTTTAAAATCTTTACTTTATTCTATTGAAAATTTTTTATTTTTAAATTACAGGCGATATTAAATATTATATTAGGTCCAGGTGTGGTATAGTGGCTAGACATTTATATAACTTATGAATTGACCTCCTGATAAGTCTAGGAACCACTTGCCACCATACACAGCTATTATAGTATTACTATGTTCTCTATGCTGTACTTTACATCCGCATGACTATTCTGTAAATGCCAATTTGTACTTCTTAATCTCTTCACCTTTTTCACCCAGTCCCCTCCCATCTGGCAACCATGAGTTCGTTCTGTGTATCTATGAGCTTGTTTCTGTTTGTTTATTTTGTTTTTCAGATTCCATATATAAGTGAAATCATATGGTATTTGTCTTTTTTTGTCTGACATTTCTTTTAGCATAATACCCTCGAGGCCCATTCATGTTGTCACAAATGGCAATATTTTATTCTTTTTTATGGCTGAGTAATATTCCATTGAATATAGGTACTACTTTATCCAATTGTTTATTTATGAATACTTAGGTTGCTTCTGTATCATGGCTATTGTAAATAATGCCTCAATGAACATAAGGACACATATATCTTTTCAAATTAGTGTTTTGGACTTATTGCTGAGTCATAAGTTTAATTTTTAAAAACTTTTATCAGCATTTATTTTATGCTGAATTTACTCCCAAATTTTTGTTTTCTTAAATTTCCTCTGGGATATTATTTTCTTTTGTGCAACCTCCTCTTCTTTTTTAGGAACCATCTGCTCTTTGTCAGTAAGGATCATCTTAGTGTGGCAGGGAGAGCTCATGTATGGGTTAGTCCATCCATGAGCTCTGTAACTTCTGTGCTGGATCTTGGGAGTTTTTTTTACTCCTGGATGTGCTCAATGACCAGAGAATATACATCTAAACCCTTCAGTTAAGCATTACTCCACATTTTTAAGCAAGTGCAGCAAAAATTTAGCACTCTCTTTGGGCCACTGACTCTTTTGTCCAGCCCCACTATTTGACCTTGGGACACCTACCATTTCCACCATAGTAATGGCAGAATGGCACACATTGCTTCTGTAAAGTGACATCCTTCAGACACTTGGTGGATTTTTGGATATGCATACCCTTGATGGCCTGGGCAGTTCCATGAGTGTTCTTAAAGTGAACACAAAGATTTAAACTTCTTGATTTGCATGAATTTGGGGGATATTCTGGTCAAGTGAATCATTTTCAGAAGTAACCACAGGCTGTTTTCAGGAAGAGCTATTTTTAAATTTTTTTTTTAAGACTCTTCATACTGTTTTCCATAGTGGCTGCACCAATTTGTAATCCCACCAATAGTGCAGGGGTGCAGAGGATGGGTCGAGACCTGCCCCTGTACCCACCACAGCCTCACAGTTCCTTGCAAGGTGCCCACGTTCGTGCACTGGGCCCCTAGTATGATCATATCAATAAATGCAGAAAAAGCATTAGATAAAATACAGCATCCATTATGATACAAACTCTCAGCAAAGTGAGGATAGACAGAATATAGCTCAACATAATAAAGGCCATATTTGACAAACACACAGCTAACATTATAGTCAACAATGAAAAGCTAAAACTGTTTTCCTTAAGATCAGGAACCAGACAAAGATGTCTGCTTTCACAACTTTTATTCAACAAAGTATTAGAATGGACACCACTCCCATGCGCTGATGGCGCTGGTCCTGCTCGCACCCGCCTGCACCGTCAGCGAGTGTGAGCGACAGCTGCTATCCCAATTGCCCCTCAGGAGCAAGGGGAGCTGGAGAAGCCCTCAGGGGCAATCGGGGCCAGCAGCCACCGCTCGCTCCCACTGACAGCGCCGAGCGATTGGGACTGGCACCAGGCTCCGGCAGCAGGTGTGAGCAGCAGCTCTGGTGCCGGCTGTGGGTGCGAGCAGGGCTGGTGCCGGCAGCAGGTGGGAGCGCCAGGTGGGATTGCAGCATGCAGGAGCAAAGAATTTTCAGTAACCACCAGAGGCTTGGCCTGATGACAGCAACTGGCACCCCGCCTTGGTCTGGTGCCCCCACTCACCTGCTCTACTATCCCCCCATGGCCAGCGCCTGCCATGTTATGCGCTCTGCCTCCTGCTGCCAATGCCCGTCATGTTCCATGCACGCCCCCTGGTGGTCAGCACATGTCATAGTGACCGGTTGTTCAGTTGTTTGGTTCTGCCATTCAGTCCATTTTCATATTAGGATTTTATATATATAGACTAGAGGCCCGATGCACGAAATTTGTGCAAGAGGCTTGGTCCTCGCAGCTGCGGCAGCTTGCCTTGGCCCTTGCAGCCCTGGCTTCATCCGCAAGGTAATCTGGAAGGAAGTCCAGGAGGTCGTTTGGCTGTCCAGTCTAATTATCTTATTACACCTTTATTATTATAGATGATTTTTATTCTTCATTTTGTTTTGTGGTCTGTTAATGTTATTTGATTTGTGTGTATCAAGTCAACCTTGTATTCCAGGAATTAATCTCACTTGATCATGGTGTATGATCTTTTTAATGTACTGCTGAATTTGATTTGCTCTTTTTTTTTTTAAATAAGTCTTTATTCAGATTATTACAGTTGTTCCTCTTTTTTCTCCCCATAGCTCCCCCTCCACCTGGTTCCCACCCCACCCCATGTCCTTACCCCCCTTGTCCTTGTCCATAGGTGTTCGATTTTTGTCCAGTATCTCCCCACACCCCCTACACCCCCTTCCCCCCGAGAATTGTCAGTCCATTCCCTTTCTATGCCCTTGATTCTATTATATTCAACAGTTTATTCTGTTCATCATATTTTTTATTCACTTGATTTTTAGATTCACTTGTTGATATGTATTTGTTGTCACTTTGTTGTTCATAATTTTTATCTTTACCTTTTTCTTCTTCTTCCCCTTCTTAAAGAATACCCCTCAACATTTCATATAATACTGGTTTGGTGGTGATGAACTCCTTTAACTTGTTCTTATCTGTGAAGCTCTTTATCTGACCTTCAATTCTAAATGATAGCTTTGCTGGGTAGAGTAAACTTGGTTGTAGGTTCTTGCTATTCATTACTTTGAATATTTCTTGCCACTCCCTTCTGGCCTGCAAAGTTTCTGTTGAGAAATCAGTTGACAGTTGTATGGGTACTCCCTTGTAGGTAACTGTTTTTCTCTTGCTGCTTTTAAGATTCTCTTTGTCTTTTGCCCTTGGCATTTTAATTATGATGTGTCTTGGTGTGGTCCTCTTTGGATTACTTTTGTTTGGGGTTCTCTGTGCTTCCTGGACTTGTAAGTCTATTTATTTCACCAGGTAGGGGAAGTTTTCTGTCATTATTTCTTCAAATAGGTTTTCAATATCTTGCTCTCTCTCTTCTTCTGGCACCCCCATAATTTGGATGTTGGTACACTTGAAGTTGTCCCAGACGCTCTTTACGCTATATTCATATTTTTGCATTCTTTTTGCTTTTCTGGTTGGGTGTTTTTTGCTTCTTCGTATTTCAAATCTTTGACTTGATTCTTGGGATCCTCTAGTCTGCTGTTGGATCTCTGTATATTATTCTTTATTTCAGTCAGTGTATGCTTAATTTCTAGTTGGTCCTTTTTCATATCCTTGAGGGTCTCACTAAATTTCTTGGAGGTTTCTAGAAGATTCTTGAGTAACCTTTTAACCATGGTTTTGAACTCTATATCTAGTAGTTTGCTTTCCTCCATTTCTTTCATTTGTGACATATTTCTTTGTCTCCACATTTTTTATGCTTCCCTGTGTTGATAGAGTGGCTTTGTGTGCTAGGTGTCCTATAGAGCCCTGTGGCTCAGCCTCTCCAGTCACCTGAGGTGGATGCTCTTGGTGCACCCCTTTGTGGGCTGTGTGCACTGTCTTGTTGTAGTTAAGCCTTGATTGCTGTTGGTATCACTGGGAGGAATTGACCTCCAGACCAATTGGCTGTGAGGACCAGTTGTGTCTACAATGGGAGAACTGCTGTGCTGGAAACACCCTTATGGGGCAGGACTTGCTTCAGTGGGGCTTTGGTGCTCACTGAGTCTGCCCCCTGAGTGTGTCTCTTATGGATCTGAAGAGTTGCAATCTGGTGTGGTCTCACTCTGACCACTGGGTACACTGGCACTTGGATCTCCAAGGAGGTGCAAAGTCAGCCACTGCCTGAGGCCACCCAGCAGGAGCTACAGAGAGATCTGCAGATTCCTCCTCTTTGTTTGGAGTTTGGAGGTGCCCAGATGATGTGCAGCTGTGAAGCAGTGCAAGCTGCTGACGGACCTTAGGCCTTCTTTTGGAAGCTCTGGAGTTCTTTGACCTAGCTGCAGTTTGTTAGGTTTTAGATTGCAAAAGGCCAGGCTATTCCTATGCAAAAGCCTCTGCATATAGCTTGGGTGGGGTTGTCAATTGGGTGGGGCGGGTTCTCAGGGAATCACTGGCCAGTGCAAACAGCAATGGTTGCCCGTGGGCCCTGCTCTGGATAGGTCCCTGGGTCTCTGTGTTCCACAGCCCCATGCAGGAACAATGAATGTTGTAAGCACCTCTGAGAGAAAGCCGCTCTCATGTTCTGGCCGGATGCCAGACAGTCCAGTTTCTCCCCGTATGAGTCTGGGTCCCCAGAATCTCGCCCGGAACTGGAGTTCAGAGCAATCGGGAGTTTGTATCTCCCTCCCAATTGAAAAAGACCACAGCGTAGCCAGTTGTCAGCTCGTTTTGGGTGCCTCTGTACCCCTGCTCTTCCATACCTCTGCACCTCCTACCAGTCTAGATGCGCTTTTCTCTTTCCCTCTAGTTGTCAGACTTCCACTCAGCCAGCCTTCCTGTGGTTCTGGATGATATCCGTTTTGTCTTTTAGTTGTAGTTTTGATGTGGTTGTGCGAGACAGCAAGTTTAGGTGTTTACCTATGCCGCCATCTTGGTTCCTCTGGTTTGCTCTTGTTTTGTTGAGGATTTTTGCATTGATTTTCAGCAGGGAAATTGGCCTGTAATTTCCTTTTTTTTTTTTTTGGTAATGTCGTTTTGGAATTCTGTCGCTTATTTGTGTGAATTTGGGTTAGTCATTTGATCTATTTGAGGTTCATATTTCTTGTTCAAAGTATATTTAAAAAATGACCTGTACACCATTGGATTATTAATAGAATGAAATCACAGTTACACTGATTCCTAAGTGTATGACCTTCGTAAAGTTATTAAAGCTTCTCATGGCTCAATTTTCTTATCTGTAAAATGGGGAATTATAGTACCCATTATATAGATAGGATTTTTGAGAGATAAAGTGCTTAGAACAGTGCCTGGCACCCATAGTAAGCTCTATGTATCAAGCTCTATGTAAATGTTAGCTTTGTTGCTATTCTTTGAATATGTGATAGCCACCTGTGTACATGGGACTTTTTTGGAACATTGATAAAGTAGGAAAGAGAGTCATTCTCCAGCCTGGTTATTCAGTGCAGGCTGGAATTCTGATGGGCTTCTGCATTTTCAGGAGCAGTGTGGAGGCTGTTTAGAGACCACAGCTAACCATTTAATGTAACAGTTGAGGGAACCCAGTGCCACAAATTTTTGCTGAAAAACAAAATCTTATAATGAGATATATTCTTAGGGACAAAATGCCACAAATGTGTAAATGGGAGCAATCCTAGAAATAGATTCTGGTGAGGTCCATTTGGTGATACATAATTTTCGTATTTAACAGTCTATTTTTTGAGATTTCTTTCTTATAGCCATTAGTAAATAAACCCCATCCTCCTTATGTTCATGATTTCTTTTTTGTCTCCTTGAGCAAAGAAAACAAACAAAAAACCCAAACAAATAGGTATATCCTTCTTAGGATAAGGGGCTCAAAATGTGATGCAGCTCTATATGTTCACAGGAAATAGCAGATAAAATGTCCCACAAGGGACTCTTATCAGAGACTACCTCAGGAAGATTTTACTCAATAGACTTCCCATACATGCTCAATTCTTCTACAGTCTCTGCTGCAATTTCCCTTGTGTTTCAAAGTCAGCATCTTCAAGGACATTTAATTCAAGAAATGGGCAGCATTTGATTTTGGAGAACCTATTCTTAGCTCACAAAACTGTGTTGTCATTTCTTTTTTAAGCTATCTTTAGTTCTTTCCTTGATCCTGGAAGAAGGTGGAGTTGTACAATCACGTTTTATTGCTACTTTTCTCCATCACACAGTTGATAAATTATTGAGAAGCCAGTTAGTCTATAAAAATGAAATACTCAGCCCATCCCTTTCCAGCATGCTGCTTGGACTGGCTCCACCTGCTGTAAACAGCTAGGGCCATGCAGTTGGAAAAACAAAGCAAATATCTTACACATTTTGGGCTTGGTCCTTTGTAGGGGGATAGAGAGAAACAATGACCTGATATACTATTGGCTCTCTGGATGCTGCTGAGGACCACAGATACAGTTAACTCTTTTATTGCCCCAGAAGGGTCTTTTGTTCATAGGAATGTTGGCGTTCATAGATTTTGTATTTATATTTTAGTTGGCTCTTGTTTTGGACTCTAATCAGAGATAGTCATAGCTTCCAGTAATTGACAAGATTTTAAATTTTTTTCAGACTTTACTACAGTCAATCATAACCCTTGTTTGGGTCACTCCTTTGAGAATCCGATGTTATGAACTCCCTTCCCTTTTCTACCACCAACTGTACTTATACACAAACACACAAAAGACTTCAGAGTGTTCACGAATCCCCTGAGCACCAATTCCTCAACTCTTTACAGGCCCATGCATCTCTCTTATTAGATCATATTTTTCCTGTGGTTTGTAAAAGCATATGTTTGATAGTCTTATAATTTATTTTGCTTTCTTCCCAAAATAGAAGATTCATTATTTCACTGAGACCTTGTCTTTTATGTGATGATAAAATCAGCTGAATGTTTTTATAGAACAAGATTTAATTTTATTTTAGGACACCTGTATTTCTCAAGTCTTAATATTGTATAGCTCAGATTTAGACTTGGACATGGTGTTTGTATTCCAAAATCTATAAGACTGCTTAAAAACTAAAATCCAGTTTAATCTAGTTTTTGTCCAACTTAAATTTGAATATACTTCAACTAATCTGCCTGCAGTGTAATAAAATGCCAATTATTCTACCCACCTAATTATCTCCTAGCACTATATTAAAATTTTTATGAGAACCATAACTGGCCAGATATTTTTGGTAAACTGAAGGTATAAGTGAACCTTTGAACTGGAGGTATAAAGGATTCCTTATTTCCCATTAACTTATACATGCTTACAATGATAGACTCATAAGTATGGTTTCTAGAAGGTGCTTTGTCATTGGCAGGCAGTTATAGCTATCTTAATCTTGCTTCTTATTTCTGGGCAGGAAATATTTGGCCGTACAAACATCCACTTAGGTGCTTCATTCTTTGACTTAATGTTTTATGTTGCTTATTGTATACTTGGCTGCCTTCAGCCTCTGGATTCCATCATGAAAACTGGCATCTGCTTTTTCCTGTTGCTGTGTTGATCTGTTTATAGGCTGTCACCTTCCTCTCTGTCCTTGCTGTGAACAGTGTCACCAGGTCTTGCTGACCAAGCCAGTGAAGCCTCATCCCTTAGTGCAGTGGTTCTCAACCTGTGGGTCGCGACCCCTTTGGCAGTCGAACGACCCTTTCACAGGGGTCGCCTAAGACCATCCTGCATATCAGATATTTACATTATGATTCATAACAGTAGCAACATTACAGTTATGAAGTAGCAATGAAAATAATTTTATGGTTGGGTCACAACATGAGGAACTGTATTTAAAAGGCCAGAAGGTTGCCCTAACTGGTTTGGCTCAGTGGATAGAGCGTCAGCCTGCAGACTGAAGGGTCCTGGGTTCGACTCCGGTCAAGGGCATGTACCTTGGTTGCCGGCACATCTCTAATAGGGAGTGTGCGGGAGGCAGCTGATCGATGTTTCTCTCTCATCGATGTTTCTAACTCTCTATCCCTCTTCCTTCCTCTCTGTAAAATATCAATAAAATGTATTAAAAAAAATAAAAGTCCAGAAGGTTGAGAACCACTGTTTTAGTGCATAATCATCATAGATCTAATGGTCACCATTTCTTTGGTATAATCGGAATCTCCAAACAAGTCACCATAGGAACTGTGCTTTGTGTGATGCCAAGTGGTTAAAGTTCCAGTTTTCCATGAGCTAAGGATGCTTTTCCTTTTTAACTTTTATTTCATTTACTTTAAGAGAGAGAGAGAGAGAGAGAAACATTGAGTTGTTGTTTCACTTATTTATGCATTCATTGGTTGCTTCTTGTATGCTCCCTGACCAGAGATTGAACTCACAACCTTGGTGTATCGGGACAATGCACTAACCAACTGAGCTACCTGGCCACGGCTAAAGATGCCTTTCTTTTCTGTGGTTGACTTGACCTAGTAAGTCCATGGCCTAAGATTCCAGGCTTTAGTCTTAAGTAGATATGAGTTTAAATCATATCTATAATACCACATAATTATCCATGTGGCTTATCTTACCTGTCTTATTGGGTTATTCTAAGATTGGAGATAGTATCTGTAAAGCACATCTTAGGTGCTTAATAAATGTATCTGTTCTTACTATGATCTTCTAATCAAAATCCCTACCTTTGAAATACTAAAGGGAACCAAAAGCTTTGACTTACAGAAATGTAAAAGCAGAATATTTGATGTTGGGCTGGAAGAGCTCATCATGGTGCGACAGAGAGAAGACAAGGACCTCTGCCATTTGGAAATGCAGTTCTCATTTGGGAGCAGTGCCTCCTTAGAAACATGTAGTCCAGAATTCTAAGGGCTGGATCATCCAAGGTGAAAGCTTCTTTGACTTAGAAAAGATGCAAGTGAGGCCAAGAGATCATTAGCTACAAGTAGATGTTCTCACTGGTTCTAAAAAATAAAACTCCCATCGAATTGTACCAGGAGTGCAAATAGACTGCCTATGGTGATGACAGTTAGGGAGAAAATGACTTCTTAATCTTTTGAGGCTTCACAAAAGACATTAAGAAAAATGTTTTGATTTTAGTTTTTCTGAGTGAAAAAAAAAAGAGCATAGCATTCTTACCAGAATTCTGCTCTTATTGTAGTTTAAAGTTGATTGCTTGGTCTTTGAGACTTTGGTCTCCTTTGGGGAGCTAGAGACAATTTCTTTAACTTCCCACATGGAATTGATGATGAGCAAAGATGTGTATCGAGGTCTCATTGGATGTACTGTTCACATCATGAAAGGTGGACTCAATATCAGGCCTTGGAAAGATTTGGGGCTGTTCTTATCTGAGCTTACATAGGAGCAGGTTGTCTCAACCTGATTTCACTATGTCCCATATCCGGAAGAGGAAGGGGCACCATGGATTCCTGAGGACTTAAAAAAGGCCCAAAACTCTGACTGTGGCCCACATTTAAATTAGCTCTACCTATTTTATATTTCCTATGAATGGGCTCAGTAATGCTTGTTTAAAATCCATGTGCCTTCTTGAGAAACAGCTATTTCATTCAGTGTTTGCTTAACTCTCTCCCCTTGGGAAAAGGAGCTTAGACCAGGATGGACTATTGAGTTATCTTGGTCATAGATCCTGCCTCATACTCAGCTCAGAGGAGTGGGAAGAGGTGGTTTCACACAGGCCACTTAGCTGGCTCATTTCTGAAGAACTGAAATGCTATAAGTTCTTGTTGTCTGAGCTGTTGCAGATGGCTTCTTTTCTTTCCTCTCACCCTGCTCTGTGGTTTACACAGATGCATACTTTTTCTGTGCTTATGATCCAGGGATGCTAATGTTCCCACTAATTAGTGAGTGTCTGCCGGGATGATTGCATATGGCTGTGCAGGTTGAATAGGGCACAACCTCAGGGGGTGCTGTTCACAAAACTGCAATGTGTTTGGTGCCCTGGAATTGAGCACCGCCTGGCTTGCACAACCATTCATAGAAGCCCTAATATCCACTTTAATTGCAGAGTGGCAGGGGTTAGGAATTCTCTTTCTTATGGTAATTGCACTTATTCTGGCAGAAAAGGGTGGCCTGGTCTTTTAATTCCTGCAGAATAGCAACAGTCAGAAGTCCTTGCTCCAGGATTTCTAGAAATTGTGTTATATCTCTGTTCTCCATGGCTGGTTCCCAGAAACTTTTATCCACCAGCAACAGTATGGTTCCGGCTCAGGGCCAAGCTGCTAAAATTCTGCAAGTTTTCTCATAGTTCCTCCTCAATGAATTAGTCCCTTGAGGGACTTGGGTGAGAAGGCTCCTAAACTACTGGTCAACCGATGGGGTTGGGAATAAGGCTGCACTGGAACTGGTTTGCCTCACATATCTCTCCACCTGCTGTTTCAACCAGGGCTCTTTACATTAGAAGACACAGAAAACCACTCTAAAAGCTTACATAAAAATAAAGAGGATATACTGGCTCATTTTACTAAAAAGTATATGGTTATGTCTGGCTTCAGGTGCTGGAATGATGTCATTAGAACCTAGTCTTGCTCTTCTCTCCTCTTCTGCTCACCTCTCTATCTCTCAATTCTGCTTTCTCCTATGTTGGCCTTAATCCCAGGCAGGTCTGCATCTGGTGGTCCCCAGCATCCCTAGGCATATCTCCTACAAGCTTAGTAATTCCAGGGGTAAGGAACCCTAAAGTTCCAAAAACACGACAAAACAAACCCAACCCAACTCACACCGAACCAAAACAACATAAAAAATCCAGATAGTGTTCCTCTGGTCTGGTTTGGGTTTTGGACTTATCACTAAATCAATTGCTGTAGCCAAGGGAATGGAATCCTGTAATTGACCAGGCTGGGCTCATATGCTCATACGATGGATGGTTAGGAAATGTCCATCCCAAACCAAGGAGACTCTGAATGATGGAGGGTTAGTTTCCTAAAGAGAAACCACTACATTACCACTAGAGGAGGGATGTATGTCTGGGTGGGAAAACAAGTCATCAGATCAGGCCTTTACAGCTCATCCTTCCTGCATCTGCCATACAGGGCCAATGGGCTGGGCTTGTCACCATAGCTTCTACTTTCCTGTGCCTTTTTTGAGATATAGTTCCCTATTTGGGGGTAATTCCCACCACTCATTAAAACTGTTTATACTGCTTTTAATAAATGCTTAAAAGCCTTATAAATAGCAAATTCAAACATGTTTCTGCTTTCATATCCTATCTAATAAAAGAGAAAAATGGTAATTGGCTTACGATGATACCCTTTTCATTGGCTAATCAGGGCTATATGCAAATTAACTGCCAACTATGATTGGCAGTTAACTGCCAACTAAGATTGGCAGTTAACTGCCAACAAGATGGCGGTTAATTTGCATATGTAGGCACAATGCAGGGAGGCGAAAGGGAAAGCAGGAAGAAGCCCCCTGCCACTGACAGTGATCAGAAACCCAGGGGGGAGCTAAGAGCTGGGGGGCAGGGCAAAGGCGGCCCTGGGGCCGCCTTTGCCCTGCCCCCCAGCCATGATCGGAGAATCAGGTGCCTTTTCCGCCCTGGCCAGTGAGAGCAGGAAGTAGGGGTGGAGCCAGTGATGGGAGCTGGGCACGGTCGAAGCTGGCAGTCCCGAGAGCTAGGGGTCCCTTGCCTGGGCCTAAAGCGGAGCCCACGATCGCGGGGCCGCTGCAGCTGCGGGTCCCCGCTGCCCGGGCCGGACGCCTAGGCCAGAGGTGTTAGGCCTGGGCAAGGGCGGAGCCTGCAACCGCGGGGAGCTGGGGGTCCCCTGCCCAGGCCTGACACCTCTCCCGGAGGCCTCAGGCCTGGTCAAGGGGCCGATCCGGTGATTGGTGATCGGAGGGTGATGAGGGTCAACTCCTCTGGCCGAGGCATCAGGCCTGGGCGGGGGGCGGAGCTGGGGATTGGGGGGATATGATGGTCCCCTTGCCCAGGCCTGAAGCCTGGGTCAGAGGCGTCAGGCTTGGGCGGGGGGTGGAGCAAGCGATCAGAGGGAGATGGGGGTCCCCTGCCCAGGCATGATTCCTGGGCCATAGGCCTCAGGCCTGGGCGGGGGCCAGAGCCAGTGATCAGGGGGAGATGGGGGTCCCCTGTCCAAGCCTGACACCTCTGGCGGAGGCGTCAGGCCTAGGCAAGGGGCTGATCAGGTGATCGGAGGGTGATGGGGGTCTACGCCTCTGGCTGAGGCATCAGGCCTGGGCAAGGGGCCGATCCTGCGATTGGAGGGTGATGGGGGTCAACGCCTGAGGGCTCCCAGTATGTGAGAGGGGGCAGGCTGGGCTGAGGGACACTCCCTTCCCCACACACACCCAGTGCACGAATTTCGTGCACCGGGCCCCTAGTATAATATAAAATCTTTTGTCACTGTAGCTCCCCTGTGCACCAAGGTGGTTAGGTGGGATTCCTGTGGTCATTTCACCTCTGGGAGGCAAAACCTTGGACTAGAACATAGGTTTTTTGATGACTCATGCTAAGGCTCATCCCACCACAGCACTTGAACCTTTGTATTTGGCAGATTGCCCAACATCTAAGCCTCCTCCTGTTTGGTGAGTCTGGTTGGAGGTAGGGGTTCCATCTCCAACTGTGGAAATTGGAAAGGTTGGATCCTTTTGACTCCTGGCCACTAGGGATGCCACTTGAGCTCAGCCTGTAGGACCATTCCACCCTAGATTGAGTGAAGCAAGGACTGGTTGGTGTTCACACCACTGCCAGCGGTGGTGGCATTGAGTGTCCCTGGCATTGTAAGGCCTTCCTAACCAGGCTTTTCTTGTGATGTGACCTTGGCTCCAATTCTAGCCTCCCAGCTTCTCTTGGTTTTTACCAGTTTTCCAGAGCTCCAGCATTTCCCATGATTCTGTGAGCTGTTTGACATTTTTTCAGTAAACTCCTTCTTGCTCAAGTTAGCCAGGTAGATTTCCTTTGTTTTCAACCAAGAACCCCGACTGATAACCCTTCCTTATCAGCATTAGAAAAGTGGAGAGAAAAAAAATTCAGTCTTATTTTGTGGTGCTTCTTACCCAAGCCTCTCCTTCTTTGATTTTACACATCATTTTTCTCCTCCTCCCCCTTCCCCTTCCCCTCCCCCTCCCCTTCCCCTCCCCCTCCCCCCTCCCCCTCCCCCTCCCCTCCCCTCCCCTCCCCTCCCCCTCCCCCTCCCCCTCCCCCTCCCCCTCCCCCTCCCCCTCCCCCTCCCCCTCCCCCTCCCCCTCCGCCTCCTCCGCCTCCGCCGCCGCATCACGCTGTAGCTATCAATACCTTCTTTCAACTCCATTTCAGTTCAATCTAGTGGATTAATTATACCAGATGCTGGTATTATAACTGAACCCTGCATAATCAGCTTTCTTGTATAGGTGTTTGGCAAGTGTGACAAATACTGGAAATCTCTTTAGACAGAATACAAACATACCTAATATATGATGCTCAGGGAATGTGTTTCCATGACAACAGGACCTTTAGGATTTTAGACAAATAAAGGGATACAAAGGTACTTAAAATGTTTCTTCCCTACAGTACAGTCAATAAGCATACCTCTGATTTTTATACCTGCCCACAGAGCTCATTTTTAGAATTCAAGAAAACGTACTTAGTAATGAGTTGTCTTAAGCATTATGCATTTCCTAAGACAAAAGTAAATTTCTTTTTTTCTCCCTCTTTGGGGGAGGAGGTAAAGGTACACATTTTCAGTTTCATCTTATCAAGAATGGAAAGACCTCTATTTTAAAAACCAATTTAATTTCTCTATAAACAATGTGAAACATACATCTTTAGGACAAAACGTTTTCAGAACAATCATAATGGGGGCACATTTAAAGAGAGGGAATGTTTTTGACTCCTGACTCTCACAGAACCCTTCCTTTCGTTACTATCCAACCAGGCTGCATTCCTGCTGCAGCACAAGGGACCTTTAAAATGATCCTTTTGCTGTGTCTGTACAGTGTTGAACTTCTAGGGCCATGATGATTTAATTCCTGGTCAAAATTCTGTCTGTGATTAAGATAATAGTAGTTGCCATTACTGAACAAATGCTTTTACATTTATGATCTTGAATCCTCAAATACCCTTGCAAGGCAGGGTTAGTATTCCATCCACACATGGAAAGAGAATTGCTCAAGATCACAGAGGGTATCCGAGCTAAGCGGTGCCTTTCCAATGCCCCTGGAGTGAAAACTGCCACATTGAAAGGGGTACAATAGAAATAGTCTGAAGCACCAGAGAAAGCACTGGGCAACAACCCTGCCTTCAGTTTCTTGACTTAGCTCTTGTCCCAATTCCCTGGTTACCAAACTCAGCTCTGTCTCTAGGTTATTGCTTTCAAAAGCCTCCCAGTGTCCTGAGAACAGCCCTCGCAAGTCCCTACCACGGCCCCGACTTTGCTGCCTGTGGTCACTGATCTTTAGTACGGCATGGTCTCTCATGCATACCTGTAAGTCAGTATGCTCCTGGTTTGGACACCTGCCCACACTGTACATGGAAGAGGCAGCGCTCCATTCTAATATCCTATTTGATTTTTGCAGGGAATTCACTTTCATTTATGACTGGCAAGTTCTGAACGTTAATATTATTTTGGATGATGAAGAGATAGATAAGTCATCCAAGAATCAAAATCTTTTTATTTTAATCGGTTGATATAACTGTGGCCCCCACTCAAAAAAAAATAGGTTCTGGATACAAGTTTCCCATGGCACTACCTCCACCCCTCACCCCAGATACATACACATTTTATGCCTCTGTGAACAACAACCAAAGATACTTTTCTCCTGGAGCAGAAGAAGTGGATTTGGAGAAACAAGAAGAGATTGGAGGTTATTGTGTCAAGAGGGGACCTTCCTGTGTTAGAAAAGAAGTTAGTGACGAACTTTGGAGAAGCTGAGCAGTATGGTAGAGACAGAGGGGGATTTTCTAGCAGGATGCTCACTGTTTGTCTCTTGGCTGGGCATGGAGGACCATTAGTTCAGGGGCAAGAGAGGGAGAGGGGGCTACTGGAGCCCTGAGGCCTTGGAGGGTAATGGGGGTGGGGCTGGACTACAGAGCCCCAGAGTGGATGTCCCCTGGCCTCTGGGGCAGCAGCAGGTAGCATCCTAGAGCATGAAAGACTGTCATAGGCCACCTACCTACATCACTACTCACAAACACAGAGGCCCGAGCCAAGCATTTTCCTCTGTTTTATCTTTCATCTTAATACACCACCACAACTAATAAAGCATAGGTAACACGGATGGAGACTTTACTCTGCACCAGATACTTTTTGAAGTGCTTTATGTGGATGAGTTCATTTCCACCATTTGTGGTTGACAAAAACTATCACCCCCCACCCTAGCTGGTTTGGCTCAGTGGATAGAGCATTGGCCTGCAGACTGAAGGGTCCCAGATTTGATTCCAGCCAAGGGCACATGACTGAGTTGCAGGCTCGATCCCCAGTAGGGGACGTGCTGGAGGCAGCCGATCAATGATTCTCATCATTGATGTTTCTCTCTCTCTCTCTCTCTCTCTCCCTCTCTCTCTCTCTCTCTCTCTCTCTCTCCCCTTTCCTCTCTGAAATCAATAAAGAAATATTTAAAAAAAATTAAAAACAAAAAACTATCACCACCATTTTTCAGGTAAAGAATATAAAGGCTCAGTAAATTGTCCATGGCCATATAACTAGTACACATGATGCAAATTACATACAAGTATATATGCCCATGAAACTCTTTTCTCCATGTCCTAAATATCTAAAATTTGGGCTGCTTTTGGAAACTAGTCTCACTTTTGGCTGAGTAGCCTTATATATAATCTCAAGCCAGGCTTTATGTTGAGCTCAAGTGCTTCTTGTGATCCACATGGAGTCTTGAGTGGCATTCAAGGCTCTCCATGGTGAGCTTCCCTTTCCATCCTTGCCTCCTTTCTTAAGTTCTGACCAAAGCAAACTTTCTTCATGCTTCCAGGATATTTTTGTCCTTCTAGCCTCTTTGTTCCTTTGGCCCTGGCCTCCTTTCTTCAAATGTTAAAATACGACTCATTTTTCAAGTCCCAACTTATTTAGCTAGTTTTTATTGCGTGTCCAATATGAGCAAGGTGTACAGGCCTTCTGTTAGGCCTTCTCCAGTTTACTTTGTCAATAGTAATCCTAAGATGGTGGTTGTAATGATAATGTAATACTACCAATAACCGTAACAACAGTAGCCAACACTTGTAGTATTTGCTATGTGTTAGGACTGTTTTGTGCTTTATATACATTCACTTCTTTAATATTGTTTTATGTTCTATTTATTCAAGAAAATATCTTATTTTATGTTCTATTTATTTAAGAAAAAATCTTGACATATCTTGGTTTTCTGATGAGATTAAAACTTTTGGAGTCTATGGATCCCAGTTCTTGTTCCTTTTTATTTTTATTTTTTAATACATTTTTATTGATTTCAGAGAGGAAGGGAGAGGGAGAAAGAGATAGAAACATCATTGATGAGAGAGAATCATTGATCAGCTGCCTCCTGCACACCCCCCCACTGGGGATCAAACCCGCAACCCAGGCATATGCCCTTGACTGGAATCAAACCCATGACCCTTCAGTCTACAGGCCAACGCTCTATCCATTGAGCCAAGCTGGCTAGGGCATTCCTTTTTATTTTTGATAAATAGCTATATGTATGGTAGGTATCTATTTATCTATCTATTTGACAATTACTTGGTCTGAATGAAATAAAGAGCTTATGAGTGGAATTTTATATATACCCATGTGCATATATACTCATATCCTACTTCCATCCCATCATACAGATTTCCAGTGTTCTAGAAAAATCAAAAGAGCTGACAATTCAGGGCCTGCATTCCTAATATTTTGTTAGAACTAACCTACCTCTGTGGTTTTAGTTGGGGCATGTGTTCTCAGGTTTTCCACAGTCCCTCTACTCTATAATTCTTTGCACCAGGCTCTGTAGCAGCTGATTCCGGATACTTGTAAAGCCAAAGGCAATTTTAGATTCTAGCTGCAGGTTGGGCCTGCCAGGGTAAGAAGATCTGTAGCCATCATGCAATGTAGCCACTCAGGCTGTCTGAGCAGCTGTTTTCTGTTATTGTTCCATTGGCAAGATGCTTGTTGCATCCAGAAAGAGGGCTCATTTTTTGTGGTACTAGTACAGTAAGGGCGGTGCTGTGTTTGGGTGATTCAAAGAGTCATTTGAAGATCTGATGCTGTGACACATACCAGGGAACTTTAACAACCGTCCCATCACATGTCCTCAGCACAAGATGGAAAAACACCATGACGATTCCTGACAGTAATGAAGCTTTTATAGAATTCTGTGGAGGAGGAGTTGATTTATAAAGCTCTTCTCAACAAGTCTTCATGGGGCGGGGGGGGGGGGGGGGGGGGCGGGGGAAACACAGCAACCCTCAAAGGCAAACTTATGTCTTTTTGGTACTTCACAATGAGTCACTGAAGATGTTGCTGTTTTTCCTTGACATTCACAGCATCAGATATGTATTCCCTACTTGTTTGTGCTCCCCTCTTACCCCACATCTACTTAGACAACAAATGTATGATGAATGTTCTTATTCATCAAATATATTTTGTACCTACTGGTATCAGGCCTTGTCCTAGATGCTCTGGATGTAGCAATGGATAAGGAGGACAGAATCTAGTGTACAGATATACTACAGTGATAAATGCTATAAAGGGAATAAGTATGGAGATGTGATAGAATAACTGGGTCAGGGGATATGGCTACTTTAGAGAGGGTGTACAGGGAAGGCCTGAAGGTGGCCACCTGGAGGTTGAGATGAGAGTTTCCCTGGCAGAGGGTAAGTACGAATGGGATGGGAATGACATGAGGAGGAACTTGGCATTTTTGAGGAACAGAAAGGAAGCTAGAACTGTGCTGTGGAGAGTACCAATCTGTGAAGAGATAAGGAACTTGCACCACTGTAAATCTGTGCACCATTTCCTTCTCAAGAAAGCCTTAGTATATTTTAGAAAAAGTCAACTGAACTAAAGAATATGCTTAGTAGCATAGTTGGTTTACATTCTGGATCAGGTTTTTTGTTGTTGTTGTTGTTGTTTTTAAAATCTCATTGAAGATAGGCACCAAAATTTTCTCAGACTAAGATAAGTCCATGGACTATACTTTATCACTGGTCTGGAAGGTAGAGAGAGAAAAGGATAAGATTACATGATGTGGTTATAGAGGTAGGTAGGAGCCACATCAAGTTTAGATGCACAAGTGAAGATCAACTCTTCACTAAAATGCTATAAAATATAAGTAAAGCCAAGTAACCCCTTCAGACCCTTAATAAGAGTTTTAGCATTTGAAATGGTACAGAGAGAACAACCAAACTGCACTGAGGTGGGGACCTTAGGTCGGCCATTAGAATGGCACAGGAATCAAGTTATTTGCTTATGCACATCAGCTTCATAGTAGATAATTAAAAATCACACCTCAGTAAATCTGTATGGTATGATCCAGGTACGTGTTCATTCTGCAGATGCCAAGAGCTAGAGGTTGAAGACTGGTGGTCCACAGGCATGTTTGTTTGACTCACAATATTATTGTGGAGGGGATAAAATACCAACATTTTAAAAATGAGAAAATCTAGCAGAGCTAGTCTTTAGAAGGCAGACTCTTTAGGAGGGGAATGTGGTTACACAAATGCCCACCGCCCTTTAATGTTTTCTGCCTGGTTTGAATATTACTCATGGGTTATGCTATAATAACCAATGACAGAACAATCTCAGTGGTTTACTAGAAAGGTTAATTCCCTCTCACATTGCATGTCCACTGCGGGTTGACTGTGGCTCTGCTCCATGTCACCTTTACTCCAGCACCGGGCCAGGGAGCAGTCTGTGTGGAGCATTGCTAGGGTTGAAGGAGGAGGAAAGGGAGCATGAAGAAAAATGCACTAGCTCTTAGAGCAGCGGTTCTCAACCTGTGGGTCGCAACCCCTTTGGGGGTCGAAAGACCCTTTCACAGGGGTTGCCTAAGACCATCGGACAGCACATATATAATTACATGTTGTTTTTGTGATTAATCACTATGCTTTAATTATGTTCAATTTGTAACAATGAAAATACATCCTGCATATCAGATACATTACGATTCATAACAGTAGCAAAATTACAGTTATGAAGTAGCAACGAAAATAATTTTATGGTTGGGGGTCACCACAACATGAGGAACTGTATTAAAGGGTCGCGGCATTAGGAAGGTTGAGAACCACTGTCTTAGAGGATCTGCTTTACTTTCATTGGCCAAAGCAAGTGGTATAGCTAAGGTGATGTCAATGGGATGGGAAACTATAATCTACCATCAGGGAGAGGCAGCCAATAATTTATATACAATGCAGTCTACCACAGCCCTTTTGTCTAATTTAGATGACCTAGCTAGTCTCCACAGACATTTGAGAGAATGACTACTTTAGCCTAGGGAACTTGAGAGTTCAAAGTTTTATTATAGTTAAAAGCATGAGAATCACTCTAAAGCTTACTGTACTACAGTTGTCCCCACTATATCCATCTATCCATGTAAGCATCTGTCTATATGTCTATCTCTCTATCAGCCTTGACTGGGTTAAGGTTTTTGCAGGCTTTTCCTTAGATACCCTGTACTTGTTTTAGGCTCTACCCAAGTAAGGCACATTGACATGATGGCAGGTTAGCAAGCCAGGCTCTCATGAGGCAGCTCTAGCTCTGCTCCTTTCTGCACTTGAGCACTGCTGTCCATGGGTAGGTTGTGCGCCCAAACTGAGCCATCAGTGTGTCCTGCAGCATAGCTGGAGTCTGGTAAAACTTAACCATAGAGAACAAGTAAATGATTAGCATGTGAAGCTGAATGTTGATTACACTCTCTGTGCACCCAGCTCTCCTCTTGGGACTGTGGAAAGCACAAGATAGCCAGAGAAACCATTAAGGATGTGGATTTGATTGCCGAATCATGGGTCACTCACTTAGTTTGCATGAGTTGCCAGTGTGGGTTGGTGTCAGGAGGATGGACTCTGAAGAGGTCAGAATCATGAAGGACTGGATATAAAGTAAAGAACATTGTGTATGAGTTCAAAGTTTCATCTGGTTCCATCTAAATCAGGAGTTTTTGGAAGCGAGATGGGCTTGCAGAGTTGTTTATATACCTTTGAAATGTTTCAGAAGTTTTCTACCAAAATTGATGTTTTTGTCAGGCCTTGAGTCTCACTTAATTGTGAACGTGCAATGGCTCCACTCAGCAGAGCTGGCTTTTTCCTTTCCCAGGAGCTTTCAGCTTCACACAGAGGCTGTTTGTGTTCTTCTCACTTGGAAGATAGTGGGCAGGAAACAGATGCATTCTGTACCTGGGAGAGCATCTGAAAAGTGGCAGGCATGCAACACATGCTGAATGAGATGGGCGGATGGATGGGTTTGATAAGACCACATGATCTACCTTTCTCTGCTCACTCCCTTCTTTATTCCATCTTCTGCTTGGCACTGAGGATAAAAATAAGGTAGATGTTTTGCTTGCCATAAAAAGAACTCAAGCACGAACTCAACTTTTTGCTGCCTTCTCCTTCTCTCAATCCAATCAAACAGAGACTGGGAATAGAAATGAATAAAGTAGATTGTGTTTTGGAGGCAAAAGAAAAAGGAGGGACAATGGTGAACAAGAAAACACATGCTTGTCCAAACATGGCAGGTGTATTTTTGCTCCAAGTAGTTGTTATCATAAGGGATCTCAGAAACAACATTGTCACTTCCTTAGATTTTAAGGAGAATTCAAATTTCATTTTTTTAGAAGTCTAAAATCTCCTGATTAAAAAAAACACATTGGCCATCTTTTTTCAAATTCTGTTTGGTCTAAACAAAACACCTCTGTAGGCAGTATGCATCCCAGGGATTCCTAGGATGTAATTTCTGTACCTTCTTGTCTTTAACCAACCCAACAAACACTGGCAACACTGAGGTGGGATTGTTGAGGTAGGCAGAGTTTTAAAAACTTTGGATACCATGTCTGAAAGAGAGGAGACGAATCTGACTCATTCATAGAGATTAGGGATCATGGCAAGGTCTCCACACTCTTGCCTGGTTTCTCCATGGCAAGTCAGTGATGATGATGAGGACAGTAGCCCATCACTATGGGAACGATGCCTAACTCAGCAGCATCACTGGTGTGCTGTTTGCTGGTGTGGTATTGGATATCCATGCCCAATTATTTAAGACTTTGTGGCTAATCGGGGATTGTGCAGCTGGAAAGGGCTAGTGGAGGATGGTGACACAAGTTAGTTCTCAGTGAGTGAAGTTATTAGACTCAAAAGCTGTGCTTTCCTCTAATTTCCAACCTGCTTGAGCCTGTAAAGAAAATGGTGTGCAAGATGGTGCACAGAGTAACATTTCCCATTTACTGTTCTTTGCCCTATGATGTTTGACTCATTCATGTATTCAAATACTTACTGAGCACCTACTGTGGATGCAGCAGAACAAAGTCCCTGCTCTCAGGGAGCACAGTCTAATCTGAGGACCTGGTAGTGTGCCTCAGATGCAGGAAGCCTGTAAGTCCTCATTCCTTCCCAGCTCTCAGAATTATGCCATTGCTTGAGTTAGATTTCAGAAGAGAAGTGGATGATGTTGAGGGAAAGTAGGCAGGGAGCTCACTTATTTTTCTGGGATACGGACAGGTGTTTTAAGGTAGTCCTGGAGAAAAAGACCTGACAGTTCCCTTCTTGTTTCTGGTGTACCGTTCATGGCCTAGTGCTTCCTCCCACCGCCTTTATAATCCTCTCAGCATGTTCAGCTCTGCTTTGCTTTGGAACTCCTTTGAGGAATTAGGAGTCTCAGGATGTCCTGTTGGAAATGAAACCCTTGGGGTATTTATTCCTTAATGCAGAAAGCACCAAGGAATGAAGGGTAAAATTTCTTCACTGCAGGATCACCTAGTCGTGCATTTTACCATGGCTGTCGGTCATTGAGTGTGGCAGATATAATGGAAAATTTCATTTTAGTCTATTTTGAATGGTCTGCATTTAATTGTTAAAGAACCAAAGGCTATAGGACCTACTACTAAGGATGTTAGTCAGAGTCCATTCTGTTATTCATTTATTTTGTATTGGTGCATGCTTAGCTAGGTAAACACGTAAATTAATTATGCCACTGTCCGTCCTTCCTTCCTTCCTTCCTTCCTTCCTTCCTTCCTTCCTTCCCTTTCTTTCCTTCTTTCTTTTTTTTTTTTTTTTTTTTGTCTCTGTTACCAAAAGAACTCTTGGAAAGTCTGGTTCAAATCTCAATGTTAGACATGTTTATTTCTGGACTATTTGATCATAAATTCATGAGCAAGGAGCAGTGCCATATGACTAGGAAATTACACACCTTTTAAAATTCCAGAGTCAAGAACACCAAGACTCACTCAGGAAGTTAGCTTTTGGATCAGTGGCTTCTTCAGAGAATTATCACCTCGGCAAATTATATTTCTGAGCTTCTCACATATCCCTGCTGTGACCTGATGCTTATAAAAGCAAGCAAACAACTTTTTTTATTTGCCCTGGAGAAAAACCTGTCTTGATGGAACCCAGGAGAATACCAAATGAACATCTTAGAATACCAGGACACTGTGGTAGTATTTATTAATAGAGGAAAGAAGCCGGGTGCTTATATGTTCAGTGAAGTAGGTCCCTCTTAGGAATGGTAGAATAACCCTGCACAGTATATTGCCATAACTTGGCAATTTAATAGTGATAATACATTTTAATTGAACAAACTCAGGAATTTGGTAAGAATATAAAATTGAAAACCAGCAAATATCAGGAATCTTATCATCAAATAGTTTTTTACTCAATTGAGGAAAAAGCTTAAATTTTATAAGCCAGCAGGTCAAAGACAGTATTAGGAATATATAACATATGCTCCCAATTCAATCCATGCATACACATATACATATACACAGATGCAAATAAAATCTTGATCATCCTATTTTTGCTACTTCTCTGATTAAATTTATGAACTTTTGCTTGACCTTAAGTTTAGCTCATCAGATAGTCCTGAAGTCAAGTTTTCAGGTATATACACATAACACACATTAATACCCAGACAAGCACACTTCAAGCTTCTAGTTCAGAATAAACACCTTTCTGTCAAGGACTGTGCCTCCACAATTCGTAACTCTTATATGGGAAGTTAGGACACCTGGATTCTGATCCTCGTTTAACAGAGAGGCTTTTGGGGCAAGTTTCTTTTAAAAATCTTTCTGCCTGGGTAGGTTGGGGTGGGGGGAATGTCATAGGATAATTTTGCTGCAGGGGGAGGGGCACATTCCATATTTGTCTCTCCTCCGTCCCACTGTTCTCTAAAAAATCAATGAAAAAATATCCTCTGGTGAGGATCAAAAAAATAAATAAAAATAAAGATAATGAGACAGACTGTGGTGCCTGGAGACCATACACCTGGCTGGAGAGGGCAACATGGCCCCAGAAGGTGCCTTCTGGCAGTGAGGCCAAATCTTTTCAAGAGAAGTTAGAAATCTGGTTACTGTGCAAAATTTCCTAACTTCTAATCACTGACAATGAATGTCAA
The DNA here is from genome assembly GCF_963259705.1 of Myotis daubentonii. Lineage (NCBI taxonomy): Eukaryota > Metazoa > Chordata > Mammalia > Chiroptera > Vespertilionidae > Myotis > Myotis daubentonii. The sequence continues at coordinate 30,084,297 of NC_081852.1, read as the reverse complement.
TGGAAAAAACAAACAATTGCTTTATGGGCTAAAACAGCGGCAAGTGGAGTGGTTCATTCTGGACATGCCGGTTCTAATAGCTCCAACTTCCCACTTTTGAGGGGTGGTGGTGGGACAGCCCAACCCAGATGTGGGCAAAGATCAATTGTCATTGATCTTTAATTCATGGCTCCTCTATGAAATGCTCCACATTTTTGTAGATGGGGAGTTTGCAGGGCAGAACGGAATGTTAGGGGGACTATCTCCTTAGTGACCGCAGAGGCAGAGGCACCAGGAGGATTGGTGAGGAAGATCGGTGCTGCCAAATGATCAGGAGCTAGGCAATGATCTGCCAGAGAACACAAGGACGCGGTAGAGCACAGACAGGTGAAGAGTTTAACACAATTTATTTTATGCTTAAATAATCGACTAGGTCATCCAGTGTATGGTTTTTCATACATATGTCATTAGAGCTATGTGTCCATGAATGCTGATTTCATATGAATATAATCAACAAATTAAAGAATTTCACCAAAACCCAAATAAAAATGCCCTTTAAAACACTGCAGCCTTATTAACCTAGTATGACACTGCTAGAATGGTTACAAATGATTGGCTTACTGAAAGGTGTCTACATCTTATAGCCAGTACACGATACAGTGAGAATTTTACAGCGTGCTGCCATTCTACTAGCTAAGGACTTCTGTTCAGTCCATTTTAAACACCCCTGACTGGGGCCTCTTATGAGCACCATCCACCTCTAAAGCGGCAAGCATTACCCCCCTTTTAAGCACTAACAGAGAGCACCCCCTCCCCCTAAAGCAACTACTGTATACGTGTTTTTTTTTCTTCCATTTTTAGGTCATTTAATTGGAAAATTGGCAATAGCAACAAATATTAGATGAAGGGCTTTTTGTTTACAGATAAAATCTTCTGTGTTGCAGTATACGGTAGTGTTTGCAAAATTGGAAAAGATTTAATCAAAATAAGGTGATACACATGCATCAAAATATTAGTATTCTGAAGAAAATTTTTTTTTCACAGAACTACAGAATTCCTCATTTTGGGAATTATTTAAATTTGCAGCAGATTTTAAAGATTTGCTTTTTTAAAATCAAGCTAGCAGTTTTGCATATACAAACATTGTAATTGCTAATATACAAGAATCAGTAAAGGTCCCTCCCCCCACCCAGAACCCCTCCCTCCTCTTCTAGGGTGAAGTCCCTTGAGACCTCTATGATGTTAAATGCATTTGCAATATTCTGTTTGTGTTCTAAGAGGCAGTGCCTTATCAACATTTATTCTATTTTTCTGTTAGAATTTATACACTGTTATTATTTACAGCAAAACTATAGATGTTTTAAAAAAGAAACAAATAGTGTTTATACCCTGACAGTTTGGGTCCAAGAAAAATAAGGCGAGCTGTTGTGGATTTAGTAATTTTAGTGTTTCTCTGATTTCATCAGTCCATCTCCTTCTGTTCCTTTTGGAGGCAGGAATTTCTTCCTTTTGTAAATGACACCAAGTTCCTTGAGATAAACTGTTAACGGCATGGCTTCTTGTATATACACTGCATTGCTAATTGCACACGTGCCAATCCTGGGAATGAAAGTGAATTTCCATGCTCTGTAAGTTGGCTCATGCTAAATTAAAAATGTGGGTGGTTTCCTTTTTCTCTTTTCTTTTTGTGTAAAAAAAAAAAAGAGTCATGCCATTCATGTGTGGAAGCAGCAAACACACACACACCCTTCTCCTCGAATCTTTACTTCCTGCTGACATGTCTTCCATGAATTTCTCAATACTGGCAGTAAAAACACATGATCCTGTGGAAAGACAGAGAGTAAGTAGTGAGGTTAGCTTGCTTTCTTTTTTTTTTAAAAAAATAGAGAACTTGTCTAAGCCTTCCTTGCCTTTCAACAGAAAAGGCTCAGAGAATGGGGGTCCAGGGCCTCCTAATGGGGCGGGTTAGCATGAAACTTTGGACTCAGGCCATCTGCCGGAGAGGACAAGGCCCTGAGGTGTGCCGGAAAGCTCTTTGAAGGCAGTGACCTCCCCTTGCTGATCCCGTGACCTCATGCAACTTTGTTTGCTCTATTTGTGGTTTTAGAGATTGAGTCAGAAGGTCTCTCTTCTAGGTCTGTCTTTGATGCCCGGGTCATCCAGTCAGGCCCTTGGGGAAGCCCTGGGAGGCCTCTGGCTTATCTGCTCTCTGAGATTTCCACCAACAGCAAATGAGCAGGGGCATGGGGTTTTCATGGGCACAAAGGCAACCAGTCTTTCAAAAAGGGAGGACAGTGTTATTGCTTCATTACTAGGAAATTGTTTTTCCATATGCACATTAAAATGGAAGACTATCTTCAGCCATTGGAAAGAATACTTTCCCCTTTCCTGCCCCACATCAGTCGTGACAAGATAAATTAATTTTGAGGTTTTTTTGTGTTTTTTTTTGGCTCCACTAAGATTGTCTTGTCTTACTCGATAATACCTGCATAAAGTATCTGTTTTGTAGCCGCTCTTAATATGTCAAAATAAATCAATATTCTTTGGCAAAGGTTTTCATACTTTGGTGCAGTATGTATTGTTCTTGGTATGAACTTTTTCTCCATAAAATAAAATTATTCCCACATCTAGTCCTTTGTCAGTGTGAAGGTGACAAACTTGAATGCCTGCCCAAGAACAAGACACAGCCCCTACAGAAAACTGAGAAAGGCAGGAACAACCCTGCTCACCAACATGTAAGCAGGTCTAGGATAACCTTTAGGATTATTTCTGTTAAAGCCCAAAAGTCTTCCCAGTGACCTTGATGTTGTTTACTTATCCTGGACAAGTATTTTCCCCTTTAGATGGGTCACCCAGGATACCTTGGCTTATGTAGACATATTGGTACACCACTTCCTTTGCTCTACTGCGGTTCAGGCTTCCATTTTTGTATTAAAGTGCTACCGACCTCCATGCCCCAGGTCATCATCAATGCTGAGAGCCAAGAACATCAAAGTATCAATTCCTTCTGGGGTGATTTCAACACCGGCCCCCTCCCAAGGCTCTGCAGAAGCTCCAGGGAAGGAAAGTGACTCATTTGGACAGGCTCCATCCCAGAAGGTGTGTAAATCAGAGTAAGAAGATCAGGGTTTTCTCACCTCTGTTTTTATATTATTCCTAATCTTCCAGGCACCAGGCTTCTTAGATGGTCCTATAATGTTACCCTAGTGCTATCATGCTGTTTTCTTAGGGAGAATTTTCAGCAATTTTCTCTAATCAAACCCCTCCCACAGACCACAGCTTTTAACAGCTTAACGGATACATAATTTACACACCATACAATTCACCTATTGTAAATATATAGTTTTATAGTGTTTAGTAAATGTATGTAGATGGGCAACTCAATTGAACTTTATTTATTTTTGCTTCATCTCTTCCAAAAACGAATCCGACTTCCAAGGATAAATCTGGCCGTAAGGTCTTTCTCTTTTATCACCCAATGCAAACGACCATTATCTCTCTAGAAATAGTGGATATGTTTCTATAATTTAAAAAGTGCTATTAATTATTCCCATTTATATTCAGGTATGATTTGAGGGATAGTTTTTTAAAAAGTTGGGAATTAGTTCCCCTTATAAATCTCTCTTGTTCTCACACCAGAGTGTGTTGGCTCCAATCACACAGGGTGCAGGAAGGTCATCATTGGATAAAAGACTTTATGCCAAGTTGCACAAAAAGCATTAGAGCCTTGGCTGAGTGCCTCTTATAAAACATCAACATCCTGTATAAACTGTGATAAGAGCGACACCTGATGGAAAGTGTGAGAGGGCAGCAGCCATTAAGACAGCAGTTCTCAACCTGTGGGTCGCTAGTCCTTTCTCTCTTTCCTTCTCGTTGGATCCTGGGTTTTGTACTTTTAGCCCTTGAACAACATTTGTCCCATCTCGTTCCTCCTTGCAAGATAAGAGTTCCAGAAGGACAGGCAGTATGGAGGTTTTCTTCATGATTGCATATCCACCCTTTTCATTCTTCACCAAGTGAAAGGTCAAATATCTTTTTAAGGAATAAATATAATTAGTCAGCTTTTTGACTCAGATAAATTATGGCCCTGGCAAGCTTGGGCACTGTTGCCACTCTTGGCTTCCATATGGCTGTGAGATCCTGAGCATTTCCCCCAGAGGCTTGGAATACAGCTATCCTGCAGTTTTTACAGCTTCTTTCTGGGGGCCTTCCCTTGCCACCGACTCACTAATCAGCCCTCTAATGGTACATTTGAAGTAAATGTTTTATAGATTATGGCTACCTTAAAAATGAAAGTTTGCTTTACTTAAAAAACACCAAACTACCCTCCCCCCAAACAGTTTTTACTATGTAGAGTATGAAGAAATTTGCTACAGGTTGCCTTTGTACAAAATTTGATTCAAAGTTTGCTTTTAGGTCTTTAAGCCATCGAATACTATTAAAATATTAATACAAGTAATAGTTAATAACTAGTTTCTGGATACGTTCAAATTTCATAGCTTTTGCTCATTAGCTGTAGGACCTTAGGTAAGTCTTAAATTTTAAAACTTCCGTTTCCTCATTTATAAAAAAGGATGGTAGTAGTTACCCTATAGTATTACTTTGGGGATAATATGAATGGGGGGTATATAATAACCTTACCTAGTACTTGTCATACAGTAATCATTTGATAGAATAACTATTATTCATAAATAATTTTAGAAAGTCAGGTTGGTGTATCAGAAAGGGCACTGCTAGGCAAGAGTATCAGTCATGAGCTGTGTGACAGCAGAAACGCCACCTGACATCTCTGAGCCTCGGTATCTTCATCTCTAGAAGGAAGTAAACAAAATTGGTCTGACCTGCTTCAAGGCTTGTTTGAAGGACTACACAAGAAGAAAATGGAAAAGCACTATAAATCACTATATACTACTTGGCACTTAAAAAGCACTATAAACTATAAGTCACTATATACTACATACAAATCTTTATAGTGATTTTAAGCCATTGGCTTTTCCCTTACATTCAAAGTAGGATGGTTGTGGCTCAGTATTGAAGAAAAGCAGGTGCAGGGTTCAGATAACTCAAAATTAAACTGGCTGTACAATGGGAAATAAAAATTTGATGTCACTGTCTGAGACTCAGTGAAATTTGAAAAGTATTCTGCTTGCTTAGTTCTGTTTTTTGTTTTTTTTTTCGTGTTTTTTTTTTTTTAAAGGCAGCCAGCAGGGCTATAAAATTTCTTAATCTATTTGCAGATTGGTTTTTCCAGAGCACACGTTCAGTGTCCTGGAATTCTAGGAAGTATTCTTGGACTCATTTCCCAGGTTTACTACGGAAGGGAAATACCACCCTGGAGAGTAGACTGGGGCTTGCAGTCAAATTGCCATTCTTTCCATCTGACACACTGAGTTTGCTCTACCCTGAAGTTATTCCCGTATTCATATGAATTCTCCTACTGAGTTTCTCTCTCCTTTGAGGGGTATAGCAAGTTAGCCCAGGCCCTGACAACTTCTTCACAATATGTATTATTTATAATTTTAAAGCCTCTTGTATATTTATTGAGCAAGTTGCTTCTCTGCTAATACTCTCTAAAGGACCTTGGATGCATAGCACTGTCATATAGATTTGGTATCATTTATTCATGGATTTTAGGTATTTGTTACTCTATAAAAATGGCCCATTCAAAGAACTTCTGGTTCTTTTTTTAAAAAACATGTTTTTATTGATTTCAGAGAAGGGAGAGAGCGAAAGATGGAAACATCAATGATGAGAGAGAATCATTGATTGGCTGCCTCCTGCATGCCCCCCACTGGGGATCGAGCCCACAACCCGGGAATGTGCCCTTGACCGGAATCGAACCTGGGACCCTTCAGTCCACAGGCCGACACTCTATTCATTGAGCCAAACCAGCTAGGGCCACTTCTGGCTCTTTTCCATCTGGTGTCTGAGTCTATGACTGAATGCGATGTTAAACTTTAAGGGACACACAGTAAGGGTCATACTGAAGCTGACTGACCTAGTTTCTATTTTCACTTCACTTATCACTTACTAGTAGAATTGCTTAAATAGACCAATTCAAGACAGCAAATTGATGTTCGGTGTTTTAGTAATTTGCTACATAATGTCTTCATCAAGTTTAGCTGTATGACATGCATAATAGGTAGGTTCATTCTAGATATTGTTACACTGATGTCATCCTTAATTATCCAATCTCTTACCCTTATCAGCCAATAAAAACCAAATCATGTTGCTCTCTCTCAATTCAGCCTACCTTTTACCATCCTCACTGCCCAAGCCAGAATCTACCATAGTCACTTCACAGGTTTTCTTGTCATCCATCATTGCCACTTCTGATCGACTCTCTGCCCTGCAGCTAGAGTGAGTGATGCAGAACACAACCTGCATCATAGCCCACCCTTGCCTAAGAACCTTCAATGGTTTCCCACTGTTTTTGGGGTAAAGACCAGAATCTTAACAAAGAAACACACAAGGCCTATTCAGATCTTTCCCACCTTTCCAGACACAATGGCAAACTCTTCTGCCACTTACACTGACCCGTTCTCACAGTTTCTTTTTCCCTGTTTCCTCCTTGCCTCTGCAGAATGCCATTGCTTGTGCCTACGCATTGCAAATTTTCCACCCCTCATCTGCTGAGTTCTGTTCATTCTTTAAAACACAAACATCCCTTTCCCCAAGGAAAGCTTCCCTGTCACCTCAGATCCAGGTCAAGTTCCGGTTCACAGGTTTGACAGTGTGGGCTCATTCATTTAACTTAAACTTGGCAACCACTTGTTGGGTTTGTGTATCCTGTTTTTTGCCATTTTTTGTTTACGAGATATTGGGCAAAATTTTGGGCCTGTTTTCTCACCTGTTAAATGGGTTGGTTGTGAGAATTAAGAGCACAAGTGAAACACTTGGAAGAGTATGCAAAGTAAATATTATTCCAGAGCACCCTGCAGTTCTTAGTTATGATCGGTTCCCATTAAATATCTAAAGTGTAAGCTCAGGGAGAGCAAGCACCTTGTCAGGATTGTCTAGCGATGACTTCTCAGTGCCCCTGTGGAAAGCCTCGCAGAGAGGAAGTGAAATAAGTATTTAAGTGAATAAATAAAAAACGATAAGGTGTTTTAGTGGAGGAAGAACTAAGAATTTATTTGGGCTTTAGTTATAGTTACCTCTCATAAAGAAAGCATTAGGGGCAGTGATGCTAGATATTTTCTCAGGGGTATGAAAGCTGAAACTGGAACCTGTTTGCTCTCTCTGTCACTTTGACCAGTGGGGCTAAGAGAACTGTTGGTGAATAGCCTTAAAGAAACCACCCTGCTTGACCTTTCAGACTTATGGGGACATTTTCAAAGCTATATTGCTTTTTCACCCCAAATTGCCTTTCTAATGGTAGCTATGTAGAAATAAATAGGATGAAGTCAAATTTAGGAAACAGCATAAAAGGAAAACACTCTTGTTTATGAAGAAAAGTTCAGACAACTTTAAACATTTTAACTTAAAAACAGAGCAGTGCCATTAATTAACACTAGAAAGACTGAAATTTAGTATATACCTATATTGCCCAAAAGCAGTCAAAATGACTGCATTGTGAAAGAATAATATCGGAGCACTCTTCACTTATGTTCCTTAGCTTTTCCAATAACTCACTTCTATTCGACATTTCTTTCATGAATTTAGGGCGCAAAAGAAATAAAATAAACAACTTACTAGAACAAGTATCACTGCATAAAGATTCGAATAACAAGTACTAGTTTAGCTTATTGAGCAACTGCAACTTATCAAGTATCGACAATTTATCACGTACTTGTATGTTATCATGTGACGGTAATCGAAAAAAAATGAAAACTGTTATTTCAATACAGAGCCGAACTAGTCATATAAGAAATTTACTCAATTCAATAATAAGAGTCATTTGATTATTTAAAATTTTCCAAGCAGTCAAAATGACTGCTTTTGGGCAATATAGGTATAACACATATATATATACCGGAAATGAAGGAGGGGGAGGTAACTACAATTATTAATAAACGCATTTATATGTTGTACAAAAAGTCACAAAATTCTAAGACATTGTGTCCTTATATACATAATTGTTTTTCTAATTGAAATTAAAAAGCAGTCAAAATGACTTCCTTGGGCAATCTAGTGTTGCTTTCCTATTTAATTTGCTTTGGCTTACATAAAATATGAAATCATATATATAGGGATTTCATTCATTTAATTTAAACTTAGCAACTACTATATTTTAACCAAAATTATATTCTCAATGCTGTTCCGGTAAAATGGGGAAAGGCTGGATCAATACAATTCTCACAGTGTATTTGTAAGAATTACTCATTGCCAAATTATCTTCCTATTAGCTTGTATACTGCTCCTGCATTTGATACTGAGCCTTTGCTCTTTGGGAAGACTCAAAAATCACTATTTACACTTGCTTCTGCAAACATCATTTACATTGAAATTCCCGACTAATTCATGAGAAAGTTTCTGGATTGTGAACTAGAGTCAAATTTAGTGTGTGTGTGTGTGTGTGTGTGTGTGTGAGAGAGAGAGCATACATAAAAAACTATCACAACTTCATACTGCATATGCAAAGCTGGAACACAGTGAAAGAGAGAAGAAGGGGGGTGCTCTCAATCACTTCCTGAGTGCCACAGGGAGTTAAGTGCTACTGTTGTTGATATGAGCGCACATAGCTGACTGACCTTTCGCTGTTATGAGTGGCTCTTCTTCTCCACATGCCGGATTTCTTTCTTTGTCTTCACCTTATAACCTTCTCCCTGCTTTAAAAGGAATGCACACGTTAGGATTTCACGGCAAAGGGGTTTTAGTAATGAAGCAGTTCCAACTCTGGTTCCTTGAGGCTGGATTAGGATAAGTGAAACACAGTTTAAAGCACTTTGCCACTTCATGTCCAAAAATACAATCCACCGGCTTTCACCACACAGCTTAGCATCATCCAGGCAAGCTAGAGAGCACCACCAGAGTGAAGACAGCGCCACTGTACTTCACAGTACTTCAGGTTAGTGAGGAATCCAAAAAGGAGCAGCCTGTCCGTTTCCGGTCAGAAGCGAGAAGAAATCATCGCGGAAGCTCTCAAGGCACTCAAACCCCAAACATAAAATATATTAATTACAACTTACACATTTTTAAGCCAGCAGAATTTTAAGCTGTCATAATGAGACTGAAAGTTCTCAGCAAACCACTAATCACAACTAACACCATGGAAAAGCTGTGGATCTAAGGGACTTTTTAAAATTATTATTTGTGGAATTACCAACCCCCTCCTCTCACTCCAGACCAGGCATTTTCCATAAAACAAGACCCTTCTTCACCGAGCAGTGGGACACACTTCTCTGAGAGCAAAGTTTTTGTACAAATACTCAGCTTTTACCCTGTTTATAATTAATGGACAACACAGCAGCCTTTCCACAGATTTAGTCCTGAGAAATTCTCAGTTCACTTTTTCTTATGTAAACAGTTACTATTTTTAAAATGAAAAGGTTAAAGTTCTAAGAAAAGGAAGGAAGAAATAACTAGCAGTGTTTTCTCTGGGAGATGGAGATCCATCTGCTGAGTTACAAGGCTCAGTAATGAGTTTAGTTCCTGAATTGGCACATTGGAAATGCAGAGGAGAATTTTTGGGTTAAGAATGGAGGAATTCAGATTTCTCCGTCGAACATACTGTACAGGGAAAATATATTTGATATATGGATCTTGAACTGAGCTTTTTGCCATTTGAACATTTAAATCCTGTGCATTTGCTGGAAACGAATGCTCTCCATCCGTGCCCGGACAGGCACTGGGCATGGGTGGGGCCCCGCCAACGGGTTTGGTGGTGGTAGAAGATTTTAATTTTTTCTAGGAATCTTGAACTGGCATGTTCTAACCTCCATAAATGAACATATCTTTGTGAACTCTCTGAAGATAGTAAGAGAATATAATGTTAAAGAATGTTAGGAAGAAAAGTCTTTTTCTTTGACCCTGATCAAATGCACAAGATATCAGGAGCAGCAAACGCTTCAAGCTGCCACACTGCCCACGCCAGCCTGTTAGCCGCGTACACGAGAGCGCTCACAAAGCTTTCATCCTCTACTTTCTCTGGGGCAGGCCCCCTCCTTTACCACGTCATGTTTCCTCTCTTGTGGGATAACCATTCGTCTTATCACTTTCCGAGTGATCTGTAGGAAGCAATAGTGAAAAGTAGAGATGTTTCCTGCTTTCTGTTTCAAGAGGGGACACTACAGCAAGCAAACAGAACATCTAAATTCCAAGAGAGGTATGAAATCCCAATGGTGATTACTTTTCTGGTGACGAGGTTGCCTTCTTCATCAGTAAAGTGTTCTTCCGTGACAGATTCACCAGGAATGTGTTTTGCTTCCTCTCCCTAGAGGATGTGGCATAGAGATTAGCGACATACCAGGTGGAGAGATCTCCCTACCACTCCATACACCACACACATGCGCTATGGAATGTTAGAAAAAGAAGGCATACGTTCTCCTGGCTCTTCCAGGGTAGGGGGAAAAGGCTGACTCCACTGATAGTTATTTAGCAGTCAACAACATTCAAAGCACTAAACCTCAAGTATGTATAAGGATGATGATTAGCAACAAACTCCAAGAAGGAAGAATTTAAAAATACAGAAGTATAGAATGAACACATACACATTGCTTTACAAAGCAAAAGGTTTCATTGGTTGAAAAAAGTTTAGCCAATGATTAGGGCTTTAATTAGATCATCTCACTTTCAGTACAACACATTTTTATGAATGACAGTATGTCTAATGTGAATTAAGATAGTACCTTAATTGGGAAATTTATCACCCATTGTTAGTTTAACTTAAAATTTCATTTACTAAGAGCAATATATACATTTTTTGGAAGCACTGTGAGAAAGTTCAGCGAAAATCTTTTTTTTTTTTAAATACTGAACCTTTCATAGGTCTTAAAATAAATGAGAATAGCTGTCTGATAAAGTACTTGGTTTCAGAATACTACTATTTTCAAGTGGAGGTCCTATGTAATGACTGATTATCTAGTCTTCATTGCCACAGACCAAAAAAAAAAGTCAGTACGAAAGGAATTTAAAATAGTATCTTTCAGTTAGTGTCTGTTACCTGGTTTAGAAGGGGAAAACTGTCAAATGACCTTCCTCTAGTGAGTTTAAAAAAAATAAATTCTTCAATCTCCAAGATGGGCTCTTACTATTCTGCTCATAGGAAGCTTGGTAGATTTAGATGGCTCCTTAATATCTCTCTATTAGTTCTATGATTGCATCAGAACAACCACTCAAAGCAAACATAGGACTGTATTTGCAATACATTATTTTTGGCACTGGTATTCAACTTTAGGTTAGCACCACTTCCAGTTTTGGGGAACAAGGACAAACATTTGAAGTGCAAACCTATTCTAGAGCCATACTGACCTATTAGTTAAACTTTTTGTTGAAAAGGTGACCTGGATATTGCTACACTACAGTGTACTCTAGCTACTGTGCACTACTGCCTTCTTAGGAAAAGTAGCAGGTCACAAAGACTGCTGCATCTCTGGGAGAGCCAGGATTCTAGCCCTTTCAGTGGTACTGTCACGGAAGAGGTAGCTCTGATAATTTTGTCAGTGCCAGCCAATGGTGGCAGAACTTGATGAGTGCTTTATATTGTAACAGGTAGAAAGGCAGCTCTGGTTTAAAATGATAAAAAGCGTAAAGACGAAACTATTGTGCTTTGCTAACAATATTCTGTTTTCATTCTTTCTTTTTACAAAGTGACTTTGTGTTCTTATAGATTGTGGGATCATAGGTCGTGACAGCATGTGGGACATGCGACTCACCTTACTGTGGTCTAGAGGTGGGATGAAAAGAAAAGATGTTTCTTGCTACTCATATTTAGTTCACCTTGAATCTCACTTAACAATTAATTTTAATTAACACACTTAACAGAGAGAAGGAGATTGGAGAAATGTAGAGGACTCATGACTAAATGCACTAAAATCTGCAAGACATCTTTATGGGAGTGTTATTTATATTTAATATCGTTGGTGTCATTAAAAAAGCCATTTTATTTTAAAAGTAAAAGCATAAAGATAGTAGAAAAGGCTAATAAAAGGTCATGAAAGATGTCACTATAGTTTAAATATGAATAAAGGGAATATTTTTGAGCTAACTTTTGGAAATGTCTAGTTCTTAGAGTGTTAGAGAATCCCAGGAAAATACAGTAAAACAGAATCCTATTGGACATATCATGAACGGACCCTTTTGTGGGGAAAGATGCCAATTCATTTTTAAACTGTGTGGACAGTCTCTGAAAGAAATGTGAAGTAGTTATATGTATTCACTACCTGCTTATAAATATAAGTATACTGATTTATATTAAAAGTCTTAGAAGAAAGCAAAGCCCTACTTATAAGTAACAAACCATATAGGCTGTTGAGATCTACTCTGGTATGCAGGATTTTCATTATTTCCTACTGAAAATTCATACTATTGATGTAAAATTAAAGGTATAGGTATATCTCTTAATCTTAAATGGCCATAAAGTATAGTCAATTATGCTTTAATAAGATCAGAATAAATTGAGTATGTAAAAACTCACTAAAGTAGATTAGATAAGATAGGAATGATAGTAAGGGGTCAAAAAATACATTAAAAAATCATCCATTTACAATGTTGTCAAATATATTGGAAATCAAGTGTTAGCAAGGAGAGGTCTTTGGGGCTTCTCCTTAATGAGAGAAAATAACCCCTAATTAGTTTCTAAAGTTCTTGGAAACAGTTTGTACTATTAAGTAAACAAAATTCCCCCCTCCCTTATTGATGGCATTGTTTTTGGCAATACACTCCCCTAGCACATACTGTTTCTCTTTCCTATTTCTAAGGAAAAATACAGTATCTATCTATCTATATCTATCTATCTATCTATCTATCTATCTATCTATCTATCTATCTATCTATCTATCTATCTTATATATATGTCAGCCCTGGTGGCCATCTTACTGAAGACTAACTACTTCCCTTTAAAACCCTGCCAAAACATTTTATAATTTTTATTCCTCCTTGAATTTTTTGAATAAAATTAAAGAACAATTAACTATATATAATGTACCAATTTGCTTTGATGTACACAATATTACAACTTCAACTTTCCAAAAAATGGGGGTAGATATCATATATATGGCGCACACATAACTTGGCAAGTTACTAAGCAATATATACAGTATAACTCATTTTTATATTCTAAGAAACCCACTTGCAAAGGATGTTGTACATGTACATAAAAATCTAAAGCTAATGAACAGTAGCTACTGCTGGACAATGGAATGGGGAAATCAAACTTTATGTACTTTTGGTTTGGGAAAAAACATACATATAAACTCAATCTGAAAATCGGTAAAAAAATTTTCAAAAGTAGACAAGAAAATACAGTTGAACTATGTAGTGAAATTTCAGTTATTTGAATCTTCCTAAACTTTACAGTAGTTGGGCTGTGAGTTAGTTTAAATCTTTTACCTTTCTAATCACTGAATTTTAAGCAAATAATGTAAAACAAGCTTATAGGACTGATTAATTTACTTAAATTGCTTTCAAGCATTTGAAACCATTGTGATATTGTCAGATTACATAGAAATAAATGTTTATAAAATTTAAAAGATCCCCAAATAAATGGGAGTTTAATTTGACTCATTCCTTAGCAACTTAAAAATGTTAAATTTAAATTATAAAATTATACTTTCAACCCACTTATACAAGTTGAACTGCTAAGAACCCAAATTTGCCTAGACTTCTGGTAATGGAATCCTGAGCACATCATTGACACTTAAGTGGCAAACAATCGAAATATGCTGACTTAGTCCCAGGTGGATAGCCTCCATGAAATAGGTCAAATTCCTAGCATTCCAGCTCCATAGTTTTCAGGAAAGATAGTCCAATGCTGCCCTCTTCCATGCCACTAGAAAGGCCTAATTTAGTCCAGGAAAAGTTATTTTTTATTTGTTCTGGAAGAGAAAGAGTATAGTATTGTGGTAGGAGAAGCTTCACTGGAGGACTAGAGATTAGGTTCTGGTCCCAGAACTGCTTCTGCCCTGCTATGATTCTGTATAAATCAACTGGCCTCCAATCCTGTTTTGTCATCTAGCAAAAGAAGTGGTTTTAGTATTGATGATCCCTTTAGGGCCTAACATTCTCATGTTATGTTTTTGACAAAGATGGTTCCCACGCCACATTTACCATATACTACTGTGGTCTCAAGCTCTTTTACGTGAGAAAGATACGAACAAAGGAGTAAAGAGAAAAACCATAGAAGTCTGACCCTTTTCAACTGCCCCAAAAATCTGAACAGAAAAATATTAACTTGAAAGATTCTTCTATATGTGACATATTTTTTGTTATACCCATAGTTTCCAATTATAATTATAGCCATTCTTTAGCTTTTGATTTCTGTCATATACAAAAGACATTTCTCAAAACTTGAGTGATTCTATTGTTTATACCATGCTTTCTCGTTATAAAACCCATTCTCTGATGATTCTATCCAACCTCCCTAAAATTACACTGGCTTCAAGAAATAGGGATTTGGGGAGAACACTAACTCCTCTATTTTATGGAGCCTACTACAACATCATAGTGTATTTTGGTCTTTTAAACTTAATAAAAAAGGTAATATATTTTATAGAATTAATTATAGAATTAACTATATATTAAGCTCAAATACATAATAAGTCCAATAAAAGCTAACTTGAAAATGCATGTGTAGAATGCTAGGAGAACAAAGGGAGCAGGGTTTGATGTTTTTGTATTCTTCAGAGTAATATTTCTTTACTTTCCACCCTCCCAATTTTTTTGCAGGATAACTTATTTTTTGTCTGTCCTACTATACAGGGGTAGGCAAACTTATGTGTACAGCAGTAAGTATATGTGACAGATTTTTTTCTTGTATTACAACTGTAAACCTATTTTTGCTCATTCTTATATAAAGGAGAGCCAGCTTCTATCATGGCAGCTATTCTAAAGGAATAGGTGGGTTTGGATGCAACATGAATATGTCACACATTAAGCATAAGAAGAAGCAAGTTACACTATGTTTGGTGCACTTTTTCTAGAGGTTTCACTTTAAAATACCATTTCTTGAAGACATTATGAGAATAGCAAAGCCTGAGCAAAGAGTATGGCTTTACCTCCTTCAGAAAACTGAATTATTTCTTTCCTCCAATTCCAGAAAGGTTTGGGAAGTGATTGTGAGGATTTATGGATAGCAAGTTGAATACTTACAAATATGCTAGATCCCAATAAGGAATTTGGCTTGCCTATACGGAATTTTCAAAGAAGTGAGTCATGCTTTTTGATAGCCCTCTATTGAGCTCAAGGTTGATTGGGGGATAATATAAAATTTAGACAAGGCCTTATTTTCTTCTCTAATGCTTCCAAAGTCTTTGAAAAACTATACTAAGCAGATTTCTCCTCTTCTTTAATCTGATCTACATGAAAAGTACAAGCAGCAGGATTAAGACTTTTTGGATACCTAAGCCAACATCTCTGCTCTCCGTTGAGTCTCCTGACACTTTAGAAATGGGTAAGTTTGACAAATGGTTTTCAATAGACATTTCCCTTCCTTTCTTTCTAGAGCTGCCAACCAAAGAGCCTCAAGTTATTTGGATTACATTCAGAGGCCTGGGTATTGAAAACAGCTTCCTACTTCTCTGCACTCAATCATTTTAACATCAAGAAAGATCTCACTAAAGACAGCAATGAAGACAAGCAGCAGACTGAGACACATTCTGCTGGGCCTTCCCACACATAAGGTCAGTGCTTCAAAAGGCCTTTATGGGGGAAATCAACTTATTCAACTGTGCTGTAACAGGTGAGATTATGTTTTTCACTTCTAGTAAAGATTGCTTCCTATAATTCAACATGCAAAAAAAAAAAAAAAATCAGGCTGTATTTTTGTCAAGTTAAAAACCTATTTCATTTATTGGGGTGATGTTGGTTCATACAGTTATACAGGCTTCAAGTGTATAATTCTATGATACATCATCTGTATATTGCATTGTGTGCCTATCACCAATACAATTAACCAATGTCACCTGAATGAATTTAATTAAAAAAACTATTTCAGAAGTTTTTGCTTAATTTGCCTTATGTCATATATCCAGGCTATAACATCAAAGTCCTAGTCATTGATAAAAAACAAACAAACTAGTTTTCACTTAAAAAACTGTGAAGGCAGAAGGAATTTGAGACTGAGAAGGAAGCCTTTCAATCCTCTTAGCTTATCCCTCATTACGGCCTCTGAGATTTCATTGAACATTTCATTTGATAGGGACTGTTCTCTCACCAAGATAGAATCTTTGTTCACACATATAACACTTCTTCAGGGAAAGCAGGATACAATTCCCCAAGAATTCTCAGATAAAATTAATTACAACTGTCAGGTCAAACACAGGCCTTACTACCAAGCAACATGACGTTTTCCCTTTTGTTATTGTTTTTATAAGCTTCCAAATGTGCAGACAAACACATAGAGAGCCATTTAGTTATCAAGCATGCTGAATTTTCAAAACCACAAGAAACGACTTTCTAATAATACAGCAATGACCCATGATGATTTGGCTACAGGATACCTTTATAATCAAACGCCGGCGAATAACTCGGGTAGTGACTCTCTGTTCCTCCTCTGAGCTTGAATCACTCTCACTGTTTTTCAAGTCCTGATAAATGTATTTTTAGCATAATTTTACCATCACATTTAAAATAAAAGACATTCTGAGAAGGGAAATCAAAAAAGAATTACTTTTACTTGCTGGTTTTCCCTCCTCTAAGGAAAATCATGATGTATATTTGTGAAAATGTTTTTAAAAATTTAAGTGAAAGAAAATTTTAGCAGGATTCTAAGTGAAACTACTCTATGTATGTATACGTGTGTGAATCTAATTACTTTGGTCTTTACCTGCATATATATATATTTAAGACAAAGGTAAATAAATGATAAAATATTAAAAATAACAATTTTAGAGACTTTTGGCATCAGAAAGTACATGCTACTAATTATTAGTTTGAAGAAACAATATTAATTTTTAACTAGTTTTAAGTCTATATACATTTGACTTAAATGTATAATCTTATAGTTCAGGCCGTTTCAGTTAATCTACAGAAAAAGGCATGGTATTTGATTTTTATGAAATTTTGGTCAGATTTGACAAATTTATAAGAATTTATATAAGCATAATTGGTACCTAGTAAGAGTTTATTCAAATAAATGAAGGAATAATGTGAAACATGTCAAAATATGAGGTCTTCTTTAAAGAACTGATATGAAATTAGAATAGAAAAAAACATCTGACAGACCAGATCATGGTATAAACAGAATACAGTAACTAAACAAATGCTAATTTTTAGGCAATAAGGATAGGAATATGAAAAAAACTGCCAAGTGGCAAACAGTTCATATTTCAAAGGGAAAAATATCTTTGGCTTCTAATTAAATGTCATAGTGAAAAATATTTACTGAATGATTTTATTAATGGAATTCTGAAATTTTATTTTCTAAGTTTACTAATTACCTCAAATATGATAGTACTGGAGTTAGAAGTTGTAGTTCAAAAAATCAAAATAAGTAAAATTGTTATGGGAGGTATAAGTGCTAGCTAAAATGATTAATGAAATGTTAGTCAAATAGATAATATAATAGGCCATATTCACCAAAGGTAAACTTAACAAATATATAAAAATATAATATCAAACTTGACTTTGTGGGAAAGTTCATGTGAACAAAACATCCTACTGAATAATATATAGTGTCAAATGGAAACAGTTTTTGAGTTTCTTACTCTTTGCAAAGATATTGGTTGCTAAGTTTCCTATTACTTTTTAAAGTTCATTAGAAAAGGACCATAAATTCAGGACACTTAAAATGACCTAATATTATGAAAGAAGGCCCTGCAATAGTTCCAAAAGGCAGAAAGAGGTAAGAGGAATTCATATTGTGAAAGAAAAGAAGTACTAATCAGCATTCAAGGATAAGTAGGTTAGATGAGACAAAGGGAGAATTCAGTCAGAATTAACCATACATGGAATTTAAACTGGGGAACAGTTTTCCCTTGGGTAAATTTAAAAGCAGAAGAACAGATACTAATGCAAACACTAGTAACAAATCTAGATGTCAAATTATATCATAATCCTATCAAGCATCATCTAAGACCAGCCCCTCACATAAATAAAAAGTGGCCATTTGGCCAATGTTTTAGTTTCCATTCTCTTCCTGGAGTCTATGCTAATATTAAGATGAAGAGTAACAGAATGTAGTAGTAGGACCTCATCAGGATTCCTTTTGGAGAATTCGCTAGGAATTGGTAAACAGTGTTAACTAAGAGGCCAATGGAATTTTCTTAGTACTCCTTGCCATGGGTTGCTGCATGGAAAGAGGTGGAAAAGAACAGAATTTTACCTTGTAACAGCAGGTAGTCATTCGTGTAAGAGCTGCACCCGGACTTTTGACCTGATTATTTAGGGAACAAAAAGGGGGCTGTTTCTGAAATCATACATCAGATGACCTCGTGGTTGCTATTGTCCTACGGTCTAGTCACAAAAAGACCCATAGGAACATCTTTGGATTTCTTGTGAGGTCAGGCTCATATCTACCAGAAGCTTGAACTCCATTATGAATTTTTATGCTCATAAAGCCTTTACGCATTGGAGTAGGACCTGTGACCAACACCAAAGGCATAAACTCATTTATTAAAAATATTGCAAACATTTCCTAGTATGATTGTTTTCCATTACTGATGAACTCAGCTGAGATTCCTTCCAGGGTTAAGAGTTTATGCCTTCTCCTTGGTTCTCCAATAGCCAATCTGTATGCACATGTACACACATAGAGGTGCTTATTTATACTTTGATTTCAGTACTTTCTATTGATTTTAATAGGCTTTTGCACAATAAATGTTCATAGTTAAAACACCATAATGTTAATATTTCTAACTGTGAGCTCATTTTAAAAGGGAATATTTTACTCAAAATCATACTGCTTACATAAACTAAGAGTTAACTAAAAGAAATTGATATTCAAAACCCCACTTGTCAGGAAAGAAGTGGAAAAAAGACCTGACAATTTTACTTCCTTTCCCTTTCCTTCTTAACAAGCAGGAAAATGGTCAAAAGATAGTCTGCAGAAGGGAAAAGGAGAGATATTAGTCAATAAGCTGACAATTAGCTCCTGAGTGATTGGGAATTTATACATTTTTAAACCTCATATTAATCATGGACTCATTATTTGACAAAAGAAAACTAGATGTTTTAAGGAAAATGAGAAGTGCTACTATTCCAAAGATGTACAACTCTTAATCTATGTCTACTACATAGTTCATGAAAAGACATAACATTTGAGAACAACAACAACAAAAAATCAGCTCTATTTTCTCATATCCATCTTTGAATCATAATTTCAATTTAATTTTTTAAAATATCTAAAAATGATAAAACCTCAATGAATAAAAAACTATTAAGATAGTATCACCAAAACATACAAGTACAAAGAGCAAGCAAATAATTCTGTGGCAGTAGGTTCTAAAATTATTAAAAACAAATTAAGATAATTATCAACTTAGATATAAAAATTATTAAAATGATACTTCTTACTTTAAATTTCTAAATGCTGTCAACCAATAGTGGTATATACACACATCATTTTAGGCTTGGGAACTATGTTTCTTCGATTTTTAAAGCACACTTTCAGACACACTTTCAGACAACTGACCTTACAGGGTAGAACTTTTAGATGGGTTGTGTGTTATAAACTTTAAATTATGCAAAAGAACCAGAAAGGGTCAGAACAATTACCCTCCTTGCATAGGAAAGAAGATCGGATTGGGAGTTAGGAAACTTAAATCCCAGACAAAATAATACGGGACCTTAAGCTGGTTACTTAACATCTCTATAATCTGAAAAATGACCAAAGAGATGGTTATTTCTTTTTCCTACCCTATGAATGACGGACGATATGATCAAATAGCTTATGCTTTACTCAGAACTTCCTTTACCCCCAACATTAGTGTTATAATTTTCGGTCACACATTTAAAATTTGGAAATAGTAAAGAACCTTGGGTCAATGCTACAACATTAATCAGAGGAAACAAATCATCAATACCTTCAGTTTAAAGGACAGCATTCTGAATAAAGGTGACGTACCTTTGGCTCAGACCCACTGGACCCCTCTTCTTCGTGGAGGTTAAGCCTTGGCTTGCCATCTGCAGGAGAAGTCCTACTCATCTTTTTCATACCGACAGGCACACAGGGTTTAGGCTCCTCTATTACAAACTTGCTGGTTTCTTCGAGAGATTTCTGATATGCTGCTAGTGATGATGCTGGTTCCTCAACACGACCATATCCGTGTGGTTTTGGTCTCAGAGTTTCCTTAGTACTCTGTTTGCCTACATCATTTTGGGATTCTGGAAAGTAAGATTTCGTCTTTGCTTCTGGAGTGACTTCTGCATGGTTCCCATTTGCTTCAAATTTCCCAGGTTCTCCTTTGAGATATGAGGTAATGGAATCTCTACATTGGTCTGGGCTGCAAAAGGTAAAACGTAGAAATTTACAATGGTAACACATGGCTGGAAATGGGTCTAAATTTTTAACAACTATGATTTGAAATACATTTGAAGGCATAAAATAGAAAGGCCTGAGAACTCGGCTCACTGGATTTCAAACTGTGAGGGGCAGTCCTGGGTGTGGGGGTGAGGAGGTGCTACGTAGGCTCTAGGCAGCTCCCAAGCTGGCTAGCTATGCTGTCATTGTTTGTGTTTTGTTTGATTGCACTTCTATAGCTGCTTGAATTCTATATCTTAAAAAGCAATCCTGAGCAGTTCATGGACCGCTCAGAGTCCCAGACCCACTAATTTAAAAGAGGAGGATATCTCAAAATGCTTTTATCCTGCCAGTGAAAAACCTGCTGCTAAGGCACAAAATGAATTCCTGTGATGAGAGCTGTGGCATCCCCTAGAACCCCAAATTCCAGTCTTTGTGTTTCCAATTATGATTCCTGCTACCATGTTTCCAGTTATAATTCTCTTCCTCGCTCCCATCTTTCTATGCCCCTGACCTCTGTGGACACTGACTGGTGCTCACCCACTGCTTTTACTTCCTGTGAGAACTATTTTCCTTTCAACTATTAAAAATCTTTCTCTTCCAGTAGTTAAAAAAAGTGATTTCTAATTTTTAGTCATTTCAGTATAGACTTTTTGTAGCTTGTGTATTGTGTTTAGTGTCTTTGCTTATTACCCGTAGACTTCTGAAGGCAATAACTATTGCAATGTTTTATATGTATAACATATTATGTATATATATGTAAGTATGTGTGTGTGTACACTTGTAATCAAATTGATTATCTAAACATGTTATCAAAAATATCAATAGCACACCCTATTCTGTTTGTGTAAGGATCCTATAACAGCGGTTCTCAACCTGTGGGTCGCGACACCTTTGGGGATCGAACCACCCTTTCAGAGGGGTCGCCTAAGACCATCGGAAAACACATATATAATTACATATTGTTTTTGTGATTAATCACTATGCTTTAATTATGTTCAATTTGTAACAATGAAATTGGGGGTCACCACAACATGAGGAGGTTGAGAACCACTGTTCTATAACATAACTACAACCATAAACTATACAACTGTATCTGAATGTAGACATCAGAAGTAGTGTTCTTTATTGTCTTGGCTCTTTGGTAGGGTGAACACAGAACTCACTGATGCTACCATTCTGCAAAAAAAGTTTTGTAAACTTCACCTTTGGGAATTTTATGGAGCAAGAGGCTTAGTAAGATGAAAATACTAAATTTGGTTATGAAATAATCTGTTTTCTTTGCATCCAACTTAAGTTTATCATTAGTTGCCATTGAAGTAAAATGTCTGATGTGTACATAAAAACATATTACTAACAGACTATTTGCATCAGTCATTTGGTATGCATGCTACAAGCTTTCTTTTTCAATATATAAACCTGTTTGAGGAAAGTAGTCATTCTTATTTTTAAAGCTGATTGAAGTGACATTCTTAGAGCTTAGAAATTCATCCAAAGTCACAAAGTGCAAACCTAATGATGGTGAGATTTGAATCAATGTCTGGAGGACATTAAACTCCCACCTTTCTAGAGTAAGGCCACTGTAAGAAGAATCAGATTCATAATTAGGGAATTACATTGGATATAAACAAATTTCAATCATGGCAAAATTATTTGGGCTAAAGAATTACATATACTGCCTAGCCAGTGTTGCTCAGTGGTTGAGCACCAACCCATGAACCAAGAGGTCACTGGTTCGATTCCTGGTCATGGCTCAGTCCCCATTGGGGCATGTGCAGGAGGCAGTCGATTGATGTTTCTCTTTCATCAATGTTTCCCTCTCCCTTCCTCTCTCTCTCTCTCTCTCTCTCTCAAAAAAAAAAAAATGGTACATATACTATATTTCAAATCACGTAAAACACTCATGTATAAAAAAGGAAGGATATTATATAAAAATGTGTTTTCTTAGTATGGTAGAAAGACAAAAGACTTTTCTTTTTCTTTGCGTTTTCTGTTAAGACATTTTAAAATATGTATGCAAAAAAAAATCCACCAAAATTTTAATGGTAGCTATTGCTAGACTGTGGGGTTGCATTGATTTTTTATAAATCTGTATTTTTAAAATTTGTATAATAAGCCTGCATATGTTTATATTTCTTTAAAACACTTGGAATTTATTTATTATATTCTTTTGAATGAGCATTAATTACTGGCTATGTGAAAAGAGTAGTCTTCTAAAGTAAAATGTACATCAATCTTTGGCATCTATTTCAAACTTTCTGCATTTCCCTCAGGCTGTCAATAGTTTTAAGAATTATATTTGCGCTTAATGTAATTTTCCCTGTCCAGATTAGCAAATGAACCAACCTTTAAAGCATGTATTATCCCCAAACTGGAATGGTCATGTAAAAAAGAGTAATTGCTGAAAAGCACATATTTAAACTACTAATATGTAACCTGTTTCGTTTTCCTTTTTCTGAAGCAGCCATACCTGTCATCCAGTCGATCTAGTAACCCACCAGTTATTCTTCGAGCTTGAGCCGGGGACTCTAGGTTTCCACTGGTCTCATTCTGCCAACCTGTAATTGAAGACATTTCCAGTTCTGCTTGCTGAACACGTTTAAGAATAGCCTCTACTTTTTCTTCTGTCATCTCCTCAGACTCTACTCCTTCTTCAAGTTGAATGTCCTCAAATAGAGATTTGAGTTTTTCTTCTGTCATCTCCTCATCAGGACCAGATTTTCCTTTCTCTTGCTGCTCAGAGCTGACTCTTACTTTTCTAGTATGTTTCAGTGGCTCTGCTGGTTTAACATCTTTTGGGACCCCAGCCATACTTCCAAGGTATCGAGGATACTCACTCAGATAAACATTCTCCAACTGGCTCTCATCTACATCGACTGCTTCGGGCATTTCTGTTATAGGCATTGAGTCTTCAAGTCTGCTGTCTTCTAAGGAAGTGTCTTCTGCAGTTACAACTGGAGGTCCATCTGCTGAATGCTCTACGTTTCCCCGGGAAGGCACTAGCCCATCACTCAGTCTACTGGGGGTTCTAAGGGGAGATTCTATGCTAGAGGTATCACTAAAATAATCATCTTGCTGGAAAGGGGTGGGTGGTGTGTAGTGCAACCCTGTGGGAGTTTCCAGTTCCACTTGAAGGGAAGGATAACCTATGGAAGACAGTACATTTGGACTGACTGGAATGAATTACGAACACATCAAACAAAAACACATGGAATGACTTAAATTATATCAGGTATGAAAATGTATGATGAATTACAGAATGATAAATTTATTGGTTTAGTTCAATTAAATGTAATACAATGAAATAAAAGGCTAGTGCAAACTATAATAAGATAGGATATTAATTAAGATATAGACTGCTTATCAATTTTGGTAATTTTAATATAACTTAAATACACAGATTAATGTAATCCAATATAAAGTTATTTGCCACTATATAAGATACATTTATTCCATGGCCAAATTTATTATCATTCAACTTTTAGCATGTAAAATCCATATTTTGGTGGATTAAATACAGCAAGCCACAAGAAACCAATTTTTATAATTACTTATAACTTATTTTAAGAACAGTGCATATGAGCGATTCTACCCAACTCTAATTTTTAGTTATTTCACATGAAATTTACAGCAAAGAAAAGTGAATTTAATATTTGGAAAGAAATGATTATTAGATTTTGGAAAAAAAATCTAAAACCATGTTAGGAAAAGGACTTAAAAAGCAGATAAAGTAGAAAAGACTCCATGTAAATTTTCAAGTGTCATAATGTGTCAGAGATGAAAGGGCTGTGGTGTATATGGACATTTTGGTAAACTTGGTGAGATGCGTCCACTCAGAACCATGAATCAAATAAAGAGAAAAAGGAAATGGTACAACAGAGACAGGAGGAAAACCATCTGCAAAGAGGTCTGAATATCCACGACAAGGCTATGAAACACGGAGGTTTATTAACCAGACTACATAGAGGGGATGGAGGGAGCAGGTCTCATGTTTTAAACTGTGCTGCATGGGCTAAGGGAGTATTTTTCTCTTTGAGCAGAGAGAAAAGTCAACAATGGTCTGGTCATGGTGAGGAAAGGAAGTTTTACAGAATTTCAACAAAGAGGAGAGACAGGAAAAAACAACAACACACAACGCAACCCAGCACATTTTCTGAATTACTAGTCTACAAAACTAAAGCCTCATTTTTCCATCAGTCCAAGGTAAATACCAACTTAACTTTTATTGTGAATTCAGATCACTATAGGTAAGTGAATATTTTCCTATTATGGTCACCTGTAGACCAGAATCTTGTTGAAAAGCTGGCTAAGATTAGCTGAGGTTTATAATCTGCACAAGTGATATTTATTTAATACACATATCCCTAAATTTCCCTATTCTGATTTTAAAATGTTAAAATTAAATGTAGTTTTCAATTCCATTGAATACGTCCATTGTTTCCTGGTGATCTTGTGTATTAGAGCTACTGTGCTTAAAAATTTTCCCAACAAAGAATATTAAAAGATTCTATAATTTGGCAATAATTCATCATTTGATAGAACATGATATATCTTTAGTACCAATACATGGTTTCACATATAAGATAAGGCTTTAAAGAGAGCTTTTCCCCAAGATTCTCTGGTGTTTATAAACTTAAAAGAGAAACCACTTTTGACATTATTACCCATCATTCTTATGTTATGGTATGCTTTAAATTTTCTGTTGACTTTGAGAACTTTTATCACATAACATGCAGAATTAGAAGTTATTGATTCTTGTTAGTCTAACTTTTCCAGTTTAAAACTGGAAAAAGAATCATATTTTCCAAAACATGGAATAGTGGAAAAATATCCCTAGTCTTTCTTCCTGCCTCCACACCATCATCAACATTTTTACTCAAAATTCATTCTAGGAATAATTTCCATTTGTGAAGGAAGATGAGCATCTTGAAAAACATAAGATATGTTATGCTTTTCTTAATACTTTGATGAAAAAAAGCCTAAATTTACATAATGAAGGAAAAATTACAATATCTATAAATGAAGCTAACATAAAAGACAAATTATGTTATTAGATACATACATGTTCATTGAATAGAAATTATGCTGCCTTTTATAAACTATATTAGTCAAGTAGGGTTTTCCCCCCCAACAAATAAATAGCACACAACGATAAAATAATGCTAAATAACTAAAATACTTTTTGAGTGACACATTAGACTTTTTTAGTACATACTTAAATACTGGGTCCCAAAACAGTAATTCAGTATTTTACTTAACAATTTGTATAATATATGCTTAAACTTGACCCAACACCTTACCTACTCGGTAAAACAGCTTGCAATTTGGTTTTGTCTATATACAATAGCTAATTCACTAGTTTTTAAGGTTAATGTGAAAATGACAAAAACTGTGTAGTGTCTAGATATTAAACCTTTTCCCATTTGGTCACATAAAATATTTGAAATAGAATTCTTTCAGATAACATATGCTTTTGTATCTCATTGTTCATATTTTACATAAGACATTTATCATTTGGTCCATTAGAGTATATATTTGCAGACTCTGGCAGAAAAAATGCTGTGAAAATGAGAAATTAAGTCAAGCAAATCATCATTTAGCTGGTTTAACTGACTTCCTTGTTTTACTGCACTTTCAAATTTTATCAAATGATTAAATAAATATGAACACTGGATTCAATTACCATCAACAGGGTCATGGAAAACATTGTTCTCATCTGCAAAACTTCTGGTGCCTGAAATATTTCCATAATCAAATATTGGTCCTTCTAGCAGAGTCACTATATCTATTCGATTAATTTTTGTCAAGACCGAAGTTAAGGCATCAGCTGAAAAGGAGGGGGAAAAAAAAGGTTGAAAATCCAAGGAAATTATTTCTTTCAGTCATCACAATATCCACACAAAGACATAGCTTTTGCGACCCTGCTGGTATTTTAGCTCTTCCTGATTGCAGCTCTGAAAACCAGAGGGCTCAGAAAACTGGCCACTCCTGGGAAGGTTTGTAAGGGTCTTAAGAATCACCCGATAAAGCTGTGCTTGAAGACAGCAACATTCATTCCATTGTAAGATGCAGAGCAGATGAGCCCCAAAATAGCTACATTCCTTTTAGTTATAAGGGGATCTCATAACATTTTAAACATGTTCCTCTCCTTTCAGACTGTCAAAATAGGTCGCCCTCATATCTAATGCTTAGCAATTTAATGACTTACTAAAATCAGGCTGACCTTACAATAACTTATTCCACATGGTTGTGGGTTGGCACTTGTCATAGTATAGCACTCTCCTATGCCTTCCACAGTAAAACAAAACCCAACAATATTAGAGAATTCTCTGCCACCACAGACCAAACTGTGTACAATGATGTGATTCCCTAATTTGATCTCTCTACTTCCCTGCACATCCATCTCTGACCATAGCAGTAACTTCATAGTGTTTGCCAACCACCCCACGATTTAACAGTTAGAATTACATTTTCACTTTTAATGGTCATAGAGAGAACTTCAGACAAAAACACAAAAAAAATTCCCTACTATTTGCTTTCTGAAAGCTTCCTAAAGATAGGTTAGAATATTTGCACTAAACTAATATAATTTCAAAAGACCTGCTACTACTTTTTGATTACTCTGATGTTATTAACAGTAGATTTATAGAAAATATTGGATATATGCAGTTATGAAAGTTAAAGTAATATAATTTTAGCATACTTGTAGCATTTTTTCCATCTCTGGTAACCCATTTTTTTAATAACATGAAGCTTTGAGAAATTAAAGAATTTGGATTTTCCACACGTATTTGATTGATTTCATCCACTGAAAAATTCAGTTCCCTTGCCAGTTCTGTAGAAAAGAAAAAGAGTTACTTAGATTTTGTATTCTACTTTTATCACATATTTCATTAAAAAAAAAAAAAAGAAAAGAATTTTACAGTAAAACCTAAGTATAGCCTTGGGCAATAATCATTATATACTTGATTTCTCAGGAAAGTAGTGATCCTACATAGGCTGTGATTGAACTCTTACTTAGTTACAATTAGATCATATAGTTTATTGATCTGCAGAAAGATTTGCTGGATTCTTTTAATTCAGCCAAATTATTCTTTCAATTCGAGCAAACTTCGTACCAGGGATATACAGTTCATAAATATTTGGCACAAGAGATGCTGGTGTTTTGCCTAGGCAGTCTTCATGAGGTACATCTTTTACTCACTTAATATTCTACTCTATATGTCATCAAGTTGCATGAACTTCACTTTGGAGGCTAAGGGATGACTCCAGGCCAGATCACTGTGTACGATATGCTGCCACATGTATACAAAATAAAGGGAGATAACTTTCTATCCATCTAGATGTATACACTTAATCTTGTTTATGCTGAGAGTGTCTTTGGGAAGATATGTATGAGTAGTAGCGGCTGCTTTAGTAGAGGGAAATGTAGAAGTCAAAGGTGAGAAGACTTATTTTTTTGTATAATTAAGAAAAGATTTATTAGGCATGTAGTACCTTAAATAATTATAAAAAGTAAGGAATGGTAAAAATATCCTTCCATGGAAAAGGAATTGGTCAAGATTCTATCTTGCTTAATTTTTTTTTTATTTAATCAAAAGGATATCTATTTTTACATTCAGTATTATTTTGTGTTGGTTTCAGGTATACAGCAAAGTGGTTAGACCATCATATTTCCAGCAATTTGTCAAAATGCATTCGGAGGCTCAAAAAAAGTCCATGTCGTTTGATCACGTGATTTTACTTTTAGAGATTGATCTTGACAATACTTAGGGTTGTACATAATGATTTACATACAAAGAATGTTCATTGTAGGCTTGTACTACTGAAAAATTGAAAACAATCCAAGTGTTGAACAAAAGAGTTAATTAATGTAATGCAATGCAGGGGCTTGCAAACTATTTTGATCAGAACCTACAATAAGAAATATATTGTGTATCTTGGTGTTGCTATAAATGAAACTGATCTTTATGGAGCAAAACTAGCCTTAATACATGTAATACACAGATGTCTTCTTTACCATTCTATTCCATTTAAAAACATAACCAAAGCATGAATTGATTTTATGACTCACTAATGACCCACAGTTAGAACAACATCATTGTATACTCTATTGGTTGTTATTGTTTAGCCATTAAAATCAAGATCAGAGAATATTTAATTTTGTAGAAACTATGTACTTGCAAATAAAAAAGCAGTAAGTTTCATAGTTAATATAACATTTAAAAGAGCATTTTTTTAAAAAAAATCAAAGTTCATTAAGATTACTTAACAGTGATTCTAATGGACAGATTTAAATTTTGTTCTTCTAATTGCTAATTTTCCTAATAATCTTTATTATCATATAGGAATTCAAATTTAAAAAATTAAATTTGTTTTTAAGTTCTTCATCTCTCTGTGTTTTAAGACAACTTACTGCCCAACAAGCTCTCATAACTGAGCTGTATCGTTTGTCTAGACTCGATGAAAGCTAAGACACATTGTCACTAAGAATTTTAGCGTTTTATAGCTTTGTGTCTGTCTATTCTTACATCACATTTTCTCCAAAAATTTACTCTGACAGAGAACTGGATTTGCTTATGGGAAATAATTTAATAGTTATGGGCATACAATACTGCAAAATCAACATTGACTCCACTTTATTTTCAGATTATAGTGTCCTATGGTAAAATATAAATACTATCTTTAATTTTATGTTAGCAAATGTTTACATACAGCAGATTGCTATTAACTCTCAACCTGCAAGGGATTACTCAAACCATCACCAGCCTCCTGGGTCTTAGCTGCATGTCTGAGAGCAAGGACTGGGTGGAAAGAGAGAGGAGGGTTCAATATGTAGGAGGGGGAGGGACTTATGGCAGTCAAAGGAAAATTATTTATATGAACTACTTTCATACTCTTCCTTTTAACAGCATAGATAATTATTTCCCTGAGTCTAGATGTATGTCACTGATGGTATGCAAGATGACTTTAAAATATATTTTATTGATTTTTTACAGAGAGGAAGGGAGAGAGATAGAGAGTTAAAAACATCGATGAGAGAGGAACATCGATCAGCTGCCTCCTGCACATCTCCTACTGGGGATGTGCCCGCAACCCAGGTACATGCTCTTGACCGGAATCGAACCCGGGACCTTTCAGTCCACAGGCCGAAGCTCTATCCACTGAGCCAAACCGGTTTCGGCAAAAGATGACTTTAGCTATGACAATAATTGACATTTTAAAACTATTATGTTTTATGGCTATGAATTTAAACAAATACACTCAACCTACAGAATATTCCTTTTCTGCATAAATAGTTCCATTCATTTCACTATTTTTTAAAATTTTACTTAAAAATTTAAATTTACCATCATTCCTTTGTTTTCTTGCTTATGTAATTATTGAAAATGATCCTTTGATATAAGTTTTCCTTTAAATAAATATTTGAGCGTAAAATGGAGTCAATTTACAACTATCAGCTAAATAAACATGTAGATAATGTGTATATCATAAAAATTGTGAAGATGACTCATGAATGATTGAAATTTTTTAAACCTAGGCATGGATTAATTTAACTGTTGCCTGAGAGAGCTGCTCTAAGGGCATAAACCAGGGGTGGGGAATCTTTTTCTGCCAAGGGCCATTTGGATATTTATAACGTCATTCTCAAGCTATACAGAATTATCAATTTAAAAATTAGCCTGCTGTATCTGGTCAAACACTTAATTAACTCACCCCTAATGCCTTGGCAGGGCCAGACCAAATGATTTCGCGGGCCTTATACAGCCCACGGGCCAGAGGTTTCCCACCCTGGCATGTTTAAAATTTTTAAATTACTTAAAAGTCATAGGCCTTAGCTACGTTTTCTTTTATGCCAGAAAATAAATTTCCTATTAGATAAAAGGTTATCCTATATTACCAGAAATGGCATTGTGAGAAAGTGCTTACAATCAAGGTGAAATAAAGATTTAAATTTATATTCTTCAGTGAATATGCATAGGAAAAGCCTTGGAAAACACAGTATACAGTACTATCAGTAATTATTTCTGGGTAGGTAGAATTATAATATTTTTTACTCATTGCTTGTTTTTTTATAATGAACCGCCTGTGAATAAGACAGAGAATTTAAGAAACTATCTGTTTCATTCGGGTTTATACACACTTACCTGTCCAACTAAGTCCCAGGTGATCGGCTACTATTGCCATCCTGATATCTGTCCGTTCACATGGACTCTGTGGACCTACGATTTACAATTTCTTAATTAAAATAATCATCAAGAAAAACAGGATACTGGAAAATTGCTTTGAGCAGTACTCAGATTTTACAGAGAGACTAGTGCTAACACTGTACACTTAACTGTGTCCTAATCACCTACATGAACACCTCTTTTCACAGGACTCACTTGATTTTCGCCTGCATCAGGCCAAATGTCAGACTACATGGATGCTCAATGTAATGGAACTGAACATGCTGACAGGCTAGCTACTTTACAACCGTTACAGAAGTGTTGTGTTTGTGAAAACACCATGATGGGGTTTCAACTTCTGTGCTTTTACTTTCACAGAATCATATCCGTTAGCACATTAAAAAAAAATTTGCTCATCATGAATGACACCAATATCTTCAGCATGCTTCCCTAGCTGTCTATGGTGTAGTTTGGTTAGAAGGAAGAAAGAGGAGGATATATACACAGCACATACAGATGACAATGACAGAATGAGAAACTACGGTTAAGTCACTCCACAGGCAATCACAACAGTGCATGCACTAGGGTCTACGGGTTGGAAAGTGTTTACAAACTAGGCTCGTTCTCCAGGATGTGAGCAAAGAGTGCTCGAGAAACCTGACTGCCTTCATTCTCACCAGTCCTCCTACTGCTCCTTTTCTCACTGCCGGCCTTTTCACTCTTTGATTTTAAAGGTGCTGCCTCTGTTTTCTTATCTCTAGCAGACTTCGTTGTAACTGAAGGCTGGCCACCCCGGGAACTCTCGGACAACGACGTGTTTCTTGAGGTACTGTCTTCCTCATCCGACACCTCGGACTGCATCTTTTTCTCTTCTTCAGAGAGGCGGTCCACAAGCTTTAAGGTCTCACCACTAATTCCCTTAAAATATTCAATGGAATGTTTACAAACTTCCTTAAGCTGACTTTTCCTGACGTGAACTGTGGTGGTAGCATTGGAGGTGGTGACACAGGTGGATCTTACCTTTACTGGCAACTTGGATGGCAGGTGTTTGGCCTTGTCTTTCTCTGGCTGCCCTTGCTTATGTGGGGTGCATGCTTTCCTAACTGAAGCTGTGTTATCCCTGTGTGTGTTTTTTACTGGAATTCTGGACTTTACGTCTAGACATGAAGAAGAGGTAAGGGTTTTGGCTTTCTCAGATGGACTAACCTGCTTCATTTTACTCCCTTTCATGTTTGGCATATGATTTGGTGGGAAGGTATCTTTTGCTGAAGTGGCCTTTATGGGAAGTTTGGATTTGCGCCTAATCCCTACCGGTGCCTGTGTCTTTTGCTGCTCTCCAAGCACTTTCTGCTTCTCTCTCACACAGTGTCCCTGTGGCACCCCTGTCTTTTTTCCTGATGAGCTTTTCACTGGATTAGCTTTCTCTGTGGTACGAGTGGGTGCGGCGTGTTCTGTCAGAACTACGTTACTTGTAATGTTATCTGTCTGTATAGTGGAAGAATCCAAATTGTTGTTGTTATTAAAGTTATCTTTTTGAAAATCGTGTTTTTCTTGGGGCCTAGCACCCATGTGGCTATCGGCTGAATTTGAAACCACTGTTATAGTTTCATTTTCTAATCCCTGACAACTGGTCATCACAGCTTCTATCTTATCTGTGACTTCTCCAGGGCCTTCTTTCTTCATGGTCATGGTGGACGCAGAAATCCCCATTTTTATAGGCGTGCGCAACTTGGGGTCAACTTTCAAGGTGTTAGTGGCTGCTGCTGACTTCTCCAGGGAGGCACTACTGGGTGTGCCTTCCTGACACTCTCCGCTGGTCGGGATGCTGGGTTTAGGTTCGACCGCAGGTGCCTCTACATTTCTCTCTAGATTGGTTTCTACAGTGGTGTCCCCTGACTGTGGCTGTGGTGTGGCAGTGACCATACTTTTATCCCCTTCCCCCTGGTCCCCTGACTTCCCTTCAGAAGTATGCTCACCAATCTGGAAAAATTGGAGCCTCTCTTCAACAAAATCCCTCTTGCTCATGTCAATTGCACCACTGCGAGTCATCTCAAACATTTTTCCTTCATGAAATGGGAAGGGGTTAGGCTCACTAGTTGGGGTACTTTCATCGGTTGGTGTTCTGGCTGGCGTTGTATCAGGGGTTGTTGCCGGAGAGCGGTCTTCCACAGCCAGACCAAATGGCTTAGTTTCATCTTCCCGGGATTTACTGTCAAAAACGTCATCATCCCCTCGGTTATTAGACCAAGGGTCAAAATCTAGACCTTTGGTAGCTACTGTTTTAAAAGGAGTGGCAAATTCTTCATCTACTTTGTAACTGAAATAAGTATCAGGAAACACTGATCTGTCAGGATGTCTGCCTTCTAGGGTGAAAAACTGGGCCCCTGACTTCTGATCAGTCTTATCAGGAGTCTTTTCTGACGAAGAGCTTTTGGAAGATGGCTTATCTTCATCTGGTCCCACCCTTCCCTCCTCCTCGATGACTTCAAGTTTACTTTGGCTAAAGGAGCGATCAGCTGGCTTCAGAATGCCCTCTGTGTTCCAGATGTCTTTCTTAATTTCCATGGTCTGACTTGGGAGTTTGGAATCACTCTCCGTCAAGCCATCATCTTCATCTTGCAGGTCATAGCCATCAAGAGAGTCAATCTCTGTGGCATCTGTATCATGAGAAAACTCGGCCGTGGTAGCAATGGAACACTCTGTGATGGACTGGTCGTTGTTCCCATTCTGGGCAGTTTCATTCTGAGGCGAATCAAGGCCAAATTCACGATCTTTTCCAGATCCATTAGTTTCTAATTCTTTCTGGTTGGAAGCCTTTTCAGCAGAAGCTTTGGGTTTTGTCATTTCTTTTTGATCACTGTCTGCTTCCTTTAATTTGAAGGTGTATTTTTTAACTGGAACTGGTTGATAAAGTGATTCATCATCGCTCGAATCACTGACGTCTGCCCCAGGAGGAACTGGGGAGGGTGGCTGCACTCGGATGACTGGCTCAGCCAGCTGGTACTTGTCATGCTCATCTTGCAGACTGACTTCAATCATGCCAGCCTCTCTTTCAGGCAGAGAAAGATCCTTCTCTGACTCCATCTGGTCTGCATCCAGCGGCGGAGGAGGGGGGAACTCGATATAGGCAACTCTGTTGGTTTTGGGTCTTTGGTTAGAGTCTTTGCTCACACTGCTAGGCAATTCGTGCGGGCCTATTATCTCCTCCACTGTAGTCTGCTTTAAGGAGGACGACTTGCCCTGCTCCTCCTCCTCCGATTCCTCAGAAACCTCGGGAATTGGGCTGGGTTTACCTGGTATATAAGCTATGAGTGAGTCTGGTGTCTTAGACGTAAATTCGTAACTCACTTCCTCTGAACTGGGTGTTTCTGGGGTTAAAGGGCTTTTCCCAGAGCTGTCTAGAAAGGAAACTTGCTCTAGAGTATCATCTTCCGGACTACCTTGGGGCGAAGGAGGCTGCTTTTGCTGTCTGGTTGTATAAAAGGTCCCCCTGGTCTCTTGTACTGTCTTACATTCCTGACTGATGATTTTTTTCACACTTCCTTGTTGTATCTCCTTTTCATACTGCTTCCCCACCTGTACAAAACTGACATAAACAGGTAAAGTTTTTATCTCTTTCCCTCCCTCTGGCGGGGCTAGTGGTGCAACTTTTTCCAATCCATCAATGGGACTGTGGTCGAATACTTCGCTAGAGGGAGATTCTTTTCCTGGGCTAAAGTCTAAAGAATCAGGAGATTTGGTGGGGGAGCTTTCAGTTTCATCGAGAGAGGGGCATAAGCCTACATAACTCTGATGTTTGGAAACTTTGCTGATTTCTGAATAGGTAACTTTTTCATCTTCTAGAGAATTAAAGTGCTGTGTCTCCACTGTCTCTTTGTGACTTGACTGGGGTGACTTTTGAGATAGTTCATGCTTTGGAAATGGCGACTGCTCACAAAAACCAACGGCAACATTAGAAGACGGCATTCTCCGCTCATCGGCCATCCTGACTGGGATGTGCGACACCGCTGAGCTCTCACTTCTCCTGGAAGGTTGATCGAGAGCCCCGCCAGGACGGTCCCCTTCTTTCACAACATATTCCCTGTACAAGACCTTTTTGGAGGGAGATTTTACAGTCATTTCCTTAACTTCTGAGAGAGAGCCATTTGTTAACAATTTGTGTTCTCTCTCAGTCACAGACACAAATTCACTCCTGGGATCAACAATTTTACTCTCAGGGTGACCAATGTGATTCTCTCTTACATCATGAACAAGTACATGCGAAAGCTTTTCTTTTTGCGACTTATTGTTAGCGGCTCCAGAACTTTCCCATGTTCTAAAGACCTTTTTGTCCCAGGGTCCCTTAGTTGCTAAATCTGAGGTTACATGACATGTCAAGTCTTTAGCCTGTTGCTCAGAAAAGTAGTCAGGCATCGCTTTACTTGACATTTCAGTTCTCTGTTTTTTCACATCATCAGAGCCAGAATCATTTACAACAATCTCACTGCTTTGCTCGGGCTCATCTTTAGCTTTTAATACCATAAAATCTTTTTGGACAGGTACTCTTTCATCTGAGAGGTCTATTGCCTTCTGCTGTTTTTCTCTAGCAAAAAGTTGGTAGACAGGTAGCTTGCTCTCCTGCATTTTTTTAACTGGGATTCTGGATTGGCCATCTGGCTTCTTGTCCTCTTGAGTCACGTCCTTACTTTTGGCCTGTGCACCTTGTTCAAATTTTAATCTAATGGAGCTCAGTTTAGATTGTTTGAGCTGAAACCCAGACTGGGGCCCTTCTGGTGCTTTGCTCTGTGGCACGCTTCCTTGGGCTTCCTCTGTGGACTTGCTGTCCTCAGTCTGTTGGGACAGGACCTTCTTCTCCGGGCTGCTGGGCAGACTGGACGCTTTCCTCTCACTGGCTCTGGGGAGGCTTGGTCCATCACGGGCATGCTGCCTCGCCTTAACCCACTCATCGCTGGATGCCAACAGTTCTGTCAGCGTTACTTTCTCGGGGCTGCTACTGGTAGAGCTTTGAGAAGAGTATTCCTTGCCATTTCTTGGGCGTGCCTTTTTCTCTGGGGACTGCAGTTCATCATTGAGCTTTTCGGTTTTGTCACGAAAAAACTGTGACACTTCAGTCAGTTTTTCTTCAGCTTCCTTCACAGTCCTGTCCACCCTATCTTCATACATCAACTTCTCTCTACCTCTGTCTAATCTGTCCTCAGTAAAGCGCATCCACATGGCATGTTTTGGACTACTACCATCGCCAGAATAGTGCAACACTGTCACTTTATCAAAATGCTCATCTTTAGACACTTTACCTACACCATTTTCAGACACATCTTTATAGATTTTGGAGAGAATTTCTTTTTTGGGGGCAGTGACTACTTTTTCTCTGGACCGCTTATCAGACCCCTGTAACTCTGAGCTAGAGGGTCCTGCATGGTCTGTCACCGATTCCTCAGTATCGGAATGAGACACATCTAGCTTTTCTGACAGAAGCATTTTCTCAGCAAACCTGTAAGACTCCCCTCTTAGTTCTGACAACTCATCGTCATGGTATTCTATTGAGTGTTGACTCAAAAGCTTCAATGTTTTATAAGAGTCATCAGATATGAGTTGAGCAGAACTAGGGCGACTATCTTCTTCTTGGGACACAGGAGTGTTTACTCTGGAAGACTCCAGATAAGAAGGCAAGGACTCTTCTGCAGTGAGTTCTTCCTCTTCTTGCTGACCCTGTTCCTCTGAACAAGGAAAAGCATCGTGTTTTTCTGGCAGAAAATCTTTTAGGTTAACATCTCCCCGGGATAAGTCTTTCTGATACACATACATTTCCTTTTCTGGATGCTTTTTGGTTTCTCTAATAATGACTTCAGTAGGCTCAGCTTGGTTACCTTTTTCGATGTGGACTTCTATTATACGCTCCAGTTTGGGTTTCATTTGGTTGTCCTTCTCTGCGTGCTGGGCTGAGGTTTCAGCAGCAGACTTGTGAACATCTGGGGCCACTGCCGACTTATGTTCAAACAGACCTGCCAGTTCTTTGGAAGGGTCCCGCCCGGACTGAAAGGCCTTCATGATGTCATGGACCGACATGGTTTCTTCAATTCTTTCAGAGGCGCCTTCGCTGCCTGGTGGAGAATGATAAACTGTCCTGGTAGTAGTGGTTATGTGTGTCTCTTCTTTGACACGCATGCCTTTGCTCAAAGCTCGACTGTGGTCATCTTTATCACTACTGGCTTTCATTTGAAATGCTTTAACTTTTTCTTTAATACTGGAAGTGCTGGGCTTGGGTTCTAATTCCATAAACGTGGGTGGCGGTTTGGGTGACGCGGGCTCCTCTGGTTGGGACTGGGAAGCCTCTCCGGCTGAGGGCTCATAGCTCCTGATAACATGAACCACTTCGGTTCTCGTTTCTGTGATGACAGGAGGGATGGGGACTTCATGAAAAAGCGGCTTGGGACCAGTGCTTTCAGCGCTCTGTGGGGCTGAAGGTGTTTTTTCACTTCTCGTTTCAAAGCCGCTGTCAGACAAGGGACTTTTATCTTGGTCGTGCTGAGAAAAGTCATCTGGAGACTCTAAAATAGCATCTGTTCCAAAAAAGGAATCGGCCATTTTACACAGTTCCTTCTCGGAGGTGGAGGGCCTCATGGAGGCGGGAGGCATTTTGAGTTTGTGTTCCTGCAAAGCAATTGCTGGTTTTAAAATTCTTTTCTGTCTCTCTTCACCGTCTTTCTTTGCATCCTCAAACTTGTATTTTAAGTTTGTCAATGAACTACTCCCAATATCATTCGCTAGGTAATCAATCACCTTGGTCAGGCTGTAATCCTTATCGGAGGCAGCTTTTGCTTTGACTTGCACTCGCTCGGGCAGAGTGGGAGAACGGCTCGCAGCAGCTTGCTGTCTCGCTTCTCTGATTTCTTCGGAACTGAATTCTATCCAGTCGTCTTCGGGAGAGTGTCCTTTGTCACTCTTTGGTGATTTGGGTGGTCCTTTATTATCGACACACACATCTTTTTTAAGGATTTCGCTAACTTTCACTAAGTCTTCCTTTACTTTCTCAACAATTTTGAAAGGTTCTTCGTCCTCCACTCTCCCTTCTTTGGGGAGTTCATGCTGGAATGGCTTCTCCTCAGGCACATCTGTTTGTAGTATTGCTGTCATCCGCATGAGGTCCTCTTTCATTTCAGCCACATCTTTTAATATCTCCTGACTGGAAGATAAAGAAGATGGTGCAGACAACTTAAGGGCAGAGGGTGCAAGGAACAAAGATGACTTGACTGGGGATGAAGTTCGATTGAAATGGGGCTGAGGACGTGTCTCCGTAGTCAATGTTTTAATGGGGGACAGCAAGGCTGCTGCTGATTTTGCAAGTGAATTAGAGTCTGGGAGTTTCTTTAATGCTGGTTCTGGCAAAACATTGACTACAGAGTATACTGGCACTGTTATTACCGATGAAGTTACAGATGAGGTAGTTGCAGATATTGACGACCCAAGGGATGCATAGAGTGCACTTGCGGAAGGAGTTCTGAGAGACTGAAAAGCTGATGGTGCTGAAGAAACATATGACCTGAGTGGGGAAAATGGCATTGCTGTCGTAGAAAACACTTTCTCAACTGTTTCTGTGGCGGCATTAACCACAGCGCTTACAGAGTTTGTAGCTGTAGAAATTTTTTCCTGTAACGTGGCAGTGGCTTTGCATCCATTAATTAAAGTTGAAGATGATGGATATTTCAGAGGGGAAATAGATCCATTGACTAATGCTACCTCTGCATGTCCAGGCATCTGCTTCACAGGCGATGAGAGAGAAGAGGCCATCGTAACTTTTGCCGATGAAATGATATCAACTGCTGATTTAGCTGGAGACACCACTGACTTTAAAGGCGAAGATATTAGCGGCGCTGCTGATGTAATGATTGACTTAAATGGCAAACTTGAGGAATACATATTAATGTTTGACTTGGGGGAGGCCGGGGGTGTCATAGTAATTGATGACCTCTCCAAAAGAGACCCTGCTGTAGTCACTGGAGAGGTTCGAGAGGAAAACATAGAACTGGACGGCAGCCCCTTTAAAGGCGAGGCCTCCGTGACTGTGGGCGCTCTAACCAGGGTACCAGAAGACACTTGGATATTGTATGGAGATTGTGACACCACTGTTTTTATTGGCGAAGAAATTGTCCGAAAGGATCTAATTGGAGATGCCACATCACTAATGGATTTAACTGAAGATGTAGTTGACGCGCCTAATGTGGATTTGATTGGAGAAGGAGTCGAAACGGACCAAATGGATTTTAACGGAGAAGCTGATGGCGTATTTGAGGAAGAACTTGATAAGGAAGTGAAGCCTGACTTGGCTGGCCCGGGCACTGTGATCGGAGCTGTGGTCCAGGACTGGTATGGTCTTGTAGAAAAGAATGGCTTGTATGAGTAAGTAGTGGGGAGGGATCTTGTTGCTCCTGCACTCCGTTCAACTGTTTCTTAAATTTTAAAATGAAATCAAACACAAAAATCAACAAAAATGGTTGAGAAACAGAGAGACCAGAGAAAAAAATTGGTCAGTAAACTTTGAAATATTACAAAAGCAAGTACAATTGTTTGCATGATTTAGAATGGAAGAGGCCAAAGGAACAATTAAGCAAAAGAGGGGAAAAATTTCTACAGACATAACTAATCCAAAGTAAAAAACACACAAAACACTAAATAAATAAAAAACAGAGCAATGTGAAATGAAAGACAGAAAAAGCACGTCGCAACCAAATAGGCCAACAATGAAAATTAGGAAACACGAGGAAAGAATTAATGATGAAAAATAACCACAATGGAAAACTGTTCCCTTACTTCCTATTGACTTTCTTATGTGCTGGTTTTGAAATATCAGTAGCCATTCTGTTTTGCCTGTATAGGTTATTGTTTGTTTTGTGCAACCATAAAACTCTCATTTTAGTAATGTCTAATGTTTCCTCGCCTTGAACCATATCAATGTGTGTGGCTATATGTTAAATATCTAAAAGTCTTTTTTTAGAAAACCACTCAAGCCTATTTCATGCAGAATCCAAAATAACTTTTAAGTGACAGGCAACTGATGTGCAAACTGTGAAGCCACTGGATTTTAAATCTGCATCTTCCATGCACAATTCGGTTACGCTTCACACCCATAAAAAGCCAATAAGAGCAAGAAATTCTCTGAGTCAGAATTTTTAAAGAAAAACAAAACAAAGAAAAGGAATGTTTGCATTTATCTTTTCCATGCAGTATATTCCTTTTGGTGAGGAAAAAAAAGTGATATGAAATGATTTTAAGATGCATGTGTACACACACACACATAAAAGGGAGAAGAAAAAAAACCAAAATATGGTTCATGGTTACCATAAGCAAGCAAAGCAACAAAACATTTTATCATGCGCAATATATCATGGCAAACAAGCCAATGAAGTAATACAATTTTTATGCCATAGTATGCACAATATATAAACTTTAAAAATACTTTCACAAGAGCATTGAGAAAGAAGAGTACACTTTTTCCATGAGATGTGAAGTCTTGGTACCTTTTGAGATTTTAGGAAAATATTTAATACTGCATAGTAAAAATACATCTGCAACTAAACATATCCATGTTTGGTGTTGTCGTCATTATGGATAAAAGCACACATTTTATCTCATGGTTTTTCATAATATGTCATACTTTTAATTCTCAAAAGGTATCATGGGGAAAATCTAAAAAAGCACATTCATATTTTTAACACCCCATATTTAACTATCTACAGTGGAATACAGTATTTTTTTGTATATGGATGTCAATGGCAAAGATCCCTTCCCGGAATATTCATGGGACTCATGGATACCCCAAACACTGGAGCAGCCATGAGGCAGACCTACCACTAGCAAAGATGGATTTACTACCAGCATTCTGCTGGCAACGGGACAAGAAACACACAAATGAGGTAAGCACACTCGCCGGGGGAGAGCAAACCGAGCTGGTCACAGAGATTTGGAATGCCTGCCAAGGGTAATGTGTATGTCAGAGTGACTGCACTGGTTCAGAACAAGAGTGAACCGCGAAGAGGAAATGAGAATCTGCTTCATCTTTATGTTCCTCTTCAGTCTGTGCTCGTGCCATTGCTACAATCCAGTCCTTGGATTAGCAGCTACTCCCACAAGGGTGAAGGTTTTCATTCCTAGTGTACATTTAAATTCAAACATTCAGAACATATCCTTTTCTAGACTGGCATATTATTCTAAGGAAAAGTGGAAGAACTAAGGAAAAACTCACCTACTTATTACTTCTCCTAGCCATAATTCTCAATATAATATTGCTTAACTCTGTTAGAAATACCACACTACAAATGAAGGGTTTGGGGATTCCTTCAATTCAGTGATCTAGGCTCAGTCAAATGCCATGGCTCAAGAGAATTTATCTTTGTAACTACCCAAAACTGGTGAAGCATCTCTCCTTTACCACTGAAGGCTGACTCATC
Organism: Myotis daubentonii; assembly: GCF_963259705.1. Lineage (NCBI taxonomy): Eukaryota > Metazoa > Chordata > Mammalia > Chiroptera > Vespertilionidae > Myotis > Myotis daubentonii. The sequence goes on along the minus strand of NC_081852.1, from coordinate 30,043,147 downwards.
AAACAAAGAAGTCTTCTGAACAACCTCTATGGTTTTATACCTCGCACAAGCAGCCAACTTACTGTTCAATTACATGTTGTGCTTTAATGACACATATTTTGTGGTTCCCTTTATAACAAAGGCAATTTCTGGATGTCAGGCACTGAATTACACCAGAATTTTTTTGGGGGGGTGGGGGGTGGGGTGGGATTTACAGTTAGAAAGGACAGGTAGTGAGAGAAAAGCTGCATTCACTTGGAGTTCTAACACCAAGTCAGGGCCATGACTTTTTCTTAGTTTCCTTAGCTCCTTAATACTCCTTTCCATTCCTCTGTTCACCACCATTCTGCTCTCTTTCATAAAAGAGTGAAAAACATCCTTGTTCTTCTATTAAAACTCAAGGAAGATAACCTACATACACCTTAATTGACACTAACGAAAGAGTAGCAATACTTTCATAAATTGGAAAAATTCAATTGACTTAGCATATACCTGACCTTACAACTCATATTTACCACAACCAGTACCTTAGGGACCAGAATCAGATGTGAGCTGGCCTGCCCAGAGTACTTCTGTCCTAAAGTAGCTGGTCCATGGAGCTTAAGACTATGGCCTGGGAGTCCCAACCAGCTACGCAGTGAGGGTCTTAGCTGGGGGGGAGGGGGGGGGGGCGTCGGCAAAACAGTATTCCAACAAAGACGTCCACCCAGGAGATTTAGTTACTGAAAAAATCATCTAGTTACATACACATCTTTCCTGCGTTGTAGCACAATGGGAGTTCATTTCAGAGAAGGTGGGAAAAACCAAAGTTGTGGCTCTCACTGACAAATTTTCAGTCTTTCCTAAACTCAAGTCATGTGAGTTGAGAAACAGCTAGAAATTATTCACTAATTTGGAAATATTTTTTTTTGTATAAATCTTCCCTTAATGTTTAAAGTGGCACCACTACATCAATCAAACACAGTGCAGTTCTCACACCCTTAGTTCCTATTGGTGGAGGGGTTATATTAAGGGCTGCAGTGATCAACACAGGTGATAACCATGTGGATGAGGGGAGGGTAGGCAAAGAGAGAGGGAGAAAATGAATATGATTGAATGAATCTATACCTTGATACTTTTAAACCAGTTAACAATGAACCAAAACAATCACTGAGAGAAGAGTCTAACCAGTCTAGTGAAGACCAGCCTTTAGAACATACTTAATAAAGGGCTGGGGAGGGAGAAAGACAGAGAAGGGGGGAAAAGAGTCAGTAAACACATGCTACCTCAAGAAGGTAGGAAAATACCATTCTTTCAAAGTGGGCAGAAAAAGAGGCAGGACTAAGACATAATGACCTATGTAGATAAAGAAAAATGAGATGACAACTAAAGTTACTTTCCCATCTTTTTCTACCATCCCACATACATAAAAATAAATATTTTCTCTTTTGAGCATAGATTTAAAACAGCATCTGTTCAATATGATCTCCTAGCATAGCTAACAATCAAAGTGAAACCATGGTTTTTTAAGATAGGCGATTTTAAGTAATAAAAATGGTTAATGGCTTTTAAAAACCTGTTTTGAAGCTATGACCTAGGGGTGTTTGTGCCTCATATCTTCAACTATGTACAATATATTCCTTAGATTTCATGGTGTTACCTAGATTTTCATGGTAAAGTTTTCTTGCAGGCAATTTTTCTTTTGCCACTGGGTTTTCAAATGACCCCAAAATTCTGACTGTATAGAAAAAATGTCTCTTCTTATAAAAAATCTGCATAAATTAATAAATGTGTTAGAAAACTCACTCATTCCAGGCTCAGTCAAGTAGCTGTAGCGCTTACGTAAAGCTAAAGACGCAAAGCTCTGTCGTTTATCTGCTTTTTCGGCCTGAAAAGGAAAAACAAAGACTGTGTCCAACATTTTTGTGACATTTCATAGTTTAGAAACATTTTGTAGGATGTTATGGTGCTATCTTGTTTATCCTTATTTTTTCTTCATATGGAATTTCCTCATTAAAATGTGATTCTAAAAACCCACTCAATGTCTCAAACAAATAGCCATCATTTAGCAAATATATGAGCACCAACACAGCAGACTACAGGGAACTACAGATAAAAGACGAGAGTTACAGAGACTTCTGATGCTGAACAGTAAATTTTCCCCAATGAATTAGGCCTTAAAACACATATATCACAATGTGAGTACATTCCAGGAAAAAAGGCACACAAAAGTTTCTTATTCTGATTACTGCTGTTGTTTCAGTGTGTTAACAGGCAGAAAGTATAGATGAGAAGATTAAAAACAGGTTAATGGTTTCATTAGGAATGTTACTGAGTCTTAAGGTTGCTGATTCTATAATTATGGAGGTGTGAGTTTTAAAAATCCAATTATCATCTAACTTGGAGAAATATTAGGAGATAACTTGAATAACTATATCCTTAAAAATGGCCCTTTAAGTAGAATATAAAATATTTATCAATAGCCATTGAGCATATATTTTATATTATGTAAAACATAGGTTGATTCGTATAATAAAATTTCATATATTACCCATGATCTTGATTTAAAAGTTATAACACAGTTGGTACTAGGTGAAAATGTAGATTTTGATACATGCCAATTACATTTAAAAGTGTTTAAAGGACTTGAGTTCAACTTTTTAAATTATTATTTGGATTATGATTTTACTGAATATACTCTTATGCATATGTGGATGAAGAATGAACTATTCTTTAAGAAAAATATATACCCTTTACTCACTTAAGCTAAAAAAAAAATATAATACGTTTCCCATACTTCAGCCTGCTGCAGCTTCTTTTATACAGATTCAATTTCTATTCTATCTCTGATAGAGTAAAAGCAGAAGTGTTCATATTACCTCATCATCTTGATCTGACTCTGTCTCCTTTTCGTTCCAAGATGCATTGCAGAGACAAGGAATATTATAATGGACAGCAGAAAAGAATATCAGGATATGAAAAGGACTCAGTAGGAGCACAAAATGCAAGCTGATTTAGAAGGCAAAGCAAATCAAAAGAAGCCAACAAAATGTATCAAGAACAGTATATCCATGGCAAATTAATGTGTGATGCCCTTTAATCATAAAAATCTATGAACTACCAGCAGAAGCAGAAGCAATCAACAGAGGACTCCATCATACAAACCATAAGAATCTGACACCACAGTAACGAGACTTAGTCTACACAGAGACCAATAGAACTTGAGTTTCAAGAGCTTTAATCATGTTACATAGCATTCCTTAATTGCATACCAATGGCCCACTTCTTCAAGACCAGGGAAAGAAAGTGAAAATAAACCAATACCAAAAGATACCTTTTTATGTGCTGGCAGAGTGATGTTTAAGTTGCAGACAGCTGTTTGAGGCAGTCCTTTTGTTGTCTTTGGTTCTTTCAGAAAAGACAGACGACCACAGGGCTCTTGGCTGGTGTCTCTAATCTAGAAGAATTTAAGAATTTATGTAGCTGACAGTTGTAGAAATAGACTTTTCTAAGGAATCCTGTCGTTATAAGAGTCAAGCATGTTTATTTTATGGAGACCTTCAAGAGGCAGGAAAATAAAGGGAAAAGATGATAACAATTACATCGCCACTGAGGTGGTCACATTTAAACTCAGCAAGATTTAGGATGTCCCATTCCAAGTCTAAACAGAGGATTGTTGTGTCTGGGTTCCATGCATTTTCTGCCTGTCTCATAATTTCTTTTTCTCAAATCCTCAGTCTTAGCAACACGAATAACAGCAAATAATAATGACAGTAAAATCATCGTCCTATATCCTTCTGTTCTCTGAGGAAAAAGCTTCTCCAAGAAGGTCAGAAATGAAGGTGAAGCTCGAGTTCTGACTTCCACTTTCATCCATTATTTGATTAATGAGCAATAACTAGCTATGAGGCATTTTATTATACTAGAGTGTTTGGTCTCACAAACATTTGCTTGACTATTTAGCTGTTGAAAAGGTAAGGACTTTTAAAACTAATTATAAAGCTTTCCTATCTGGAAAGTACACTCAGGTAGAACCAAGACAAAATCTGACCTTGTTCCTATGACTTCAAGTTTGGTGGAATATTTCAAACAGAATAAGTGATTAGGACATTCACAGAATCGCTGCTAATGAGGACTTACCTTGATGGAAAATGGCAGTCTATTTTCTTTGAAAGCATAAAAGTTAAAAACAAGTTGCTGTCCTCCTTTGGTCAGTGGAGCCAGATTTCCATAACAGTCAACATAAATAGGTTTTCCTTCCAGAACCTTTTAGAGTAAAAGAAATACATAACTTAATATTAACTTTAATTAAAAGAATTTTGAGATTTTAAGTCACATTAACATTAACTGAATGACATGTTTCCAGGGCACATTTGTCTCCTTATCAGGGCATTACTTCTATAGTCCTATTTGCCACAAAATTAACTGTTTGGGCTCACAATTCAATAATTGTGACTGGAAACTGTATTATGGACTCATATAAGACAAAACCATATATTTCTATTCTAGCAACTTTAAACACGTTTGAGAAAGTATCTGACATCAATCACTTGTTCAGATAGTATTTGAAAACTTGTTCCAGTTTTTTTACTCTTATCTGATATCTGGGTTTGAAAAAGCAAAGTCATGGTATTGTGTATAGACAGTGACCATAAAAATAAGATAATTCAAGTAGCTACAGGAAAATGGAAACCATGATTCAGATTCATTAGTGCTATTTTTTAACCAACTAAGATAACCTTGACAACATTTAAAAATAATTTGAGAATGAATCTATATTGTATTTTTAAAACAAAAACTAAAATCAATATACTTGATATTTATAGTGAGCACTATTATGGTCTCAAAATAAAACTTGTTCTGAACAAGGTACCTCAATATCTTTGCTTCTTGCAACTTCCTCAAAATTCTCTTGCTGCTCTAAAGTTTTGTCCACTTTGTCATCTGTCATGCAGAAACACCGCAGGGAGGATTCTACAGGATCATTCATTTTGGCAAAAACAACAAACTTGGCCATATATGGAACACATATTAATTCTCTGTACAGTTGCGTGGCTAACCCCACAGTTTCTAAAACTTGATGGCAGTCTGCAAGCCAAAATCTGATAAAAACAAAGCCAGAACAAAATGTAAGTATGGAAATGAAGTGACTTAAGTGCCAAATCTTAAAAAAAATTCACCATTAAAAAATCAGAGTATAAAGGGAACTAAATTAAAACATTGACTTGTGCATCTAAACAAACAGCAGGATGTTTGCTGCTTATCAAACAGAGAAAATGCTAAGATTCTCATTCTCTTTCTTTCCCATAAAATTCTTGTTTCCCTCTAACACATACCCATATATGGTAAGACTTCCTTTCTACTCCTGTTTTAAGAGTTTTTAATCTATAACTTTACAATTGGAAGGAGCATGAATTTTATGAGAGAAAACTATCAGTATTTATAAATTAAAGTTGCTAAGAAATTTTACTAGAAGAATCCAGTCTAGTACCTTCTAGCTTCCTACGAAACCTGGGCTAAATGACTTATCACAGTGAATTTTAAATTTCTAAGTTAGATCCAACTTAACTATCAAAACTGTAAAAAATAACCATACTGCATTGAGCACAACAATTTTTACTTTCCAAAAGCTAATAAAACTAATTCCTGATTGCTTTTTGGAATCCTTTATTTCCATACCTGGCTGAAACATTGGTTGTAAAAGAGACACAATCCTTTATGAATGTCAAAGGAGTAGTTCCTGTGATGTCTTCCCACTGGGCCGGTGAGGTGCCCCCTAAGAGAACAGCAGCAGATATGGCAACTTTATTAACAGACATGCTCCTTCTGATATTTGCATCATTATCCTGTTCTTCACGGTTTGCCAGTAGCCTGCAAAACTTCAACACTTTCAATTAATGACATGTACTAACGGTTTTCTTCTCGACTCTCCTTTTATCCATTTGCAGGCTTATTGGGACTTCCTTGTAAGATATTATTCAGTTTTTTTAAAATTACTTTTCTGTTCGGGTATTAATGAATGGCTTGAAATTGGGATAACCAATCTATAAGTGGATTTTACAAGTGTACTTTATAAGCGCCAAGATTTACTGTTTCAGATAGACAATCTATTATTTCTTTTTTAATGTTTAAAAAGGCAGAAACCATCAAGAAAGTTAAGAAGCAACTTATTTGTACTAGCTGAATCATATAATTTACCAGGGACTAAGGGTGAATCAGCCATTAAAATTATTCTTAAAAACAAAACAAGCAAAAAAACCCAGTCTATCTTAATCTTGGGATTTTCAGTTAAAAATCACATTAGGTTGATCAAATGAGGAATCGTGCTCTGGATTCCAGGTGCTTCTCATAAACATGTACTCCTGAAGTCCTTCAGTTTCCTGCAGTCTAAAGGGTGTTGCTAGGTCCACCACCTCTGTCTAGGTCACCGAGAGATCACCTAGATGCCCCAGCAGATGCAATAATATCTCAATCACCTTAAGAGGGCGCTATTGTTAATATGAAATTTAGTAGGAAAAATGTTAATTTTAAATGCTATCAACAGCTTAATGAAATTATTGGAGGGATAATAGAAATGAGGTGATGGACAAGTAAAAATGTTTTATTCTTTTTTTCTCTCTTATAACGTTGGCATGGGCATTTCAAAGGCTTTGTTTTCTTACAGAATCACTGCAAATGCTAGCATCAACAGCAGGTACAGCAACAACATAACCAAACCTGTAATGCTACAGAGAAGGCGCAGATTGGGTGTGGCGTCTCCCTTGTACCCGTTGGATACGCCTTCTCCCGAGGGCGGGGGCACCGGAATGGTCATTGTGATCGGTTTATGGAATTTCCTTCTTCTTGGTTCCACAGTGACAATTGGGCTAAATGTTGCTTTGTTTCCAAGGATCTTTTTCACAATTTCATCTGGAACAGGCTGAGCCTAGAGTCAAAAAAAGAACCTTAAGTGAAAGTGGCCATTTTTTTTTTAAAATCTCATTGGAAAGTTGACTTTTTAAGTGAAGAGGAAATAACCAAAAACACACAACCAATAAATGTCTTTTTCTTCATGCATTTGCATTATTTCAAGAAGGCGTAAAACAACAACAAAACGAACCCCAAATAACCCAACACTGTAGCAGGAACCCGTCAGCCCAAATGTTGCCCCAACGTAACAGACAGCGTGGGCTTGTGTGATAGAGCGGGAATCCAGTCTCACAGCAGAGAAGCATCCTAGTCTAACCTAAACTAACAGACAACAAATACCGTGTCCAATATATTTAAAACCTATGTGGGACATTCAGTAAAACATGACAAAGGCAACTTGCATCCATGTAAAAATTGAGGTTTTTCAGAGTGGTAACAAAAAGGAAAAAAAATCATGATTGCAAAGGATTTCAGATCTGTTCTTCCAAACTGAAATTCTTCCTTTTGGTCTCTTTGCTACTGAATATTTATACGGGAGAGAGCTGAAGGGCACCTCATGCCAGTGGAATGTAAGGTGGTCTCTTTAGCTAGGTGTTTACTGAAGGCCTTCCCAGGACTTAGAGTGCTCAGCTCTAAAAACCCAACTCCTTGGGCATGAAAGGCAACTGTCAGTTAAATATTTTAAATACTCTATTAATTAACAACACAAATTAAGTTATTTCAGGCTATTTTCCTTAGTAAGAAAAAAAAAAAAACCGGTTAAGTACTGGTTCGGCCTAACTGAAATGTATAAATACGTGAAAGACCTCCGTTGCCAAGATTTCCAGTCAGTTTTCCAAACCCAAACAAGTTCCAACTGGTTTGGATAAAGCCCTGCATTTACGATTTTACTTAAACCAAAATTTGAAAGCTTGCAAGTTTCACTACTGCTGGTTTTTATGATGTGGCGTGTCATAAACCAAGTCAAATATGGGTTGTTTCTTTAATGGTCCATGTACCCTTTGGTGTTTCTGTTGCTCCACATACTGAGACCAATAACCTATGGTTTAAAAAAAAGCGATCTCTCATAAGAAACCAGGTGATACTTTTATATGGAAAAACCCTAAAATATGTAACTTATTTCATAAGCCACTAAGCTAATTTTTAATTAATGCTTTTCATTTGAAATGGGTTAATGATTCTCCCAAATGGCCTCATGCTTTCATCAGCAATATGAGAGGGAATCCACTGAGAGTTATGACGGTTGTTCCCAGAGTGGCACATGCCCCCACCCTCTATATCAGTGGTTCTCAACCTTCTGGCCCTTTAAATACAGTTTCTCATGTTGTGACCCAACCATAAAATTATTTTCGTTGCTATTTCATAACTGTAATGGATCGTAATGTAAATATCTGATCTGCAGGATGGTCTTAGGCGACCCCTGTGAAAGGGTCGTTCGACCACCAAAGGGGTCGCGACCCACAGGTTGAGAACCGCTGCTCTGTATGATCCCAGGAGGAGAACCTTGTGTGAACATTACCTGGAGGCCCACTCGGATTCTTTTGGTCAGAGCGCCCTCAGGGAAAGAAGCCTGGACCAGGGGCACAGTGGTGCTGCTCAGAATTCCACCTTCAGGACCAATCTGGTTGCTTTCCTGCTTAATCCGTGAAACCACTGCAAAATACTGGGGGAAATCCTTCGTGATAATCCTGCAGATTCGCTTTTTCCCTAACTCTTCTGGACTATCAAGTTCTGAAAAGACAAATGAATGAAGAAAGCCATGAGAATAAGCCTGCTTCCACAATACCTTGAGACAAACGGATGTGCAATTTTGATAGTTAAAATTACTTATATTCAGTAATCTAAATAGAGGGTTTTTTTTTAATGATAAAGAGAAAACTACAGTTATCCTGAAATTATAACGAGCTTTGCAAAACTATTATAAAAATATTCACATACAGTACTTGAAAAGAAGAACAAAATCTTCAAAAATGGGCATTTTACCATATATGGACAAACTTCTACTCTTCAAAAAGGGACAGTTAATTCTGTGATTATTTATACATAATCTTCCCCTCAAGTTGCCAAAAATAAGAATGAGTCAGACAAAGTAAGGCCCCATAAGAAAGTGAATAAGGACGTAAGTATGTCTGAAAGGCTCTAGAATTTTGTTTGAAAACCTCTTGAAAATATTTTTAAATTACCCAAATGATTAGTAACATCACCACCAATGGTCCTCCCACATCAAACTCAACCAGCCACACATGAACACATCTTTTTCCTTTCTGTCCACCTCCCACCCTCCTTCTTCCCCTATAGTCCTAACTCCCGGAAAGGGTTTACTGTTTGTTCAGTCCTCTAGTTTAATAGCTTTGACTCACTCTCCTCTGTACTTTACATCTAAAGGTCAAAGTCCAGTTGGTTCTTCATGTTTCAGAAATGGCTTCCTATCCTGTCACCCCCATGTTCAGGCTTTTGCCTAATCACTGAGACCACCTCCTAGCCACCTTCCTGCCACTTGTATCTCCTTACTCCAGTCCATTCCACCCAGCCACAGGCATGTTCTTTCAAAAGTCAGTACATGAGGTGGACATATATGTTGTAATATGTACTTCTCTCTCCAAGGCGTATTACTGTCACAAAAAGTATAAAAATTGACTCATCACATCTTTACATGTCAATGTATACATTCATATAATTTATGTAAAAATTAGGGAAGGGGAAAAAAGAGGAATATTATAATATTATAATGAATGTATAGACATGCACTATTACTTGGGTAATAATTCTAACATGCTAGTATTAATATAACAATATAATATATACAAACAACAGACTATTAATGTTTTAAAGTAAATTCAACGCAAGTACATTTTTTTCTCTATTTCTTTCTTTAAAAAAGGAAAGTGAAACACAATAGTGAAATGACCTTAGCTGAAAGTTTGAAATCAGGTAACTAAAGACCCAGGTGGCTAACAGTTGCCAAGAGGGAATGAAAAGGCTCTGACACTCAGTTAAATTACATTAAATTAGATGATGTTTGATATTGAGGCCTGGCACATAGTAAGTGTTCAATTCATATCCACTGAACAGAGAAATCAATTGGGAATTAATGAGACTCACACTTTTCATATCAAACATCTGGAATAATTCTTTAAAATATTGCTCTAAAATAGATGTAGTTGTGGAGACTGGTTGTTATTTTAATAGTTTTTTAAAATTAAAATATCATTATGTGAAAAAGTGGCTCTAGTCTTCCTGTTTTTTAAAAACACAATAAAATCTATGTCCATATGTTTATAACTCAGAAATTAGTTTACTTACTGGATGTTTACCCGAATAGAATTAAAAACTCACGAGAATATAAAACTTCTAAAAATTCTGTGATAAAATATAAAAAGGTATACTGTAGTCCCCTGTTATCTGTGGGGGATATGTTTCATGACTCTTTTCCTATTCATACATACCTATGATAAAGTTTAATTTATAAATCAGACATAGAGATGAACAATAATAACTAATAATAAAGTAGAACAATTAACAACATACTGTAATAAAACTTATGTGAATGTGGTCTCTCTCTGGTAACCAATCTGATAACCAAGACGGCTACTAAGTGACTAACGAGTGGACAGCTTGGATGCCCTGGACAAAGGGATGATTCACATTCGTGGTGGGACAGGGTGAGATTTCATCACGCTACACAGAATGGCGTGCAATTTAAAACTTAGGAACTATGCCGAAACCGGTTTGGCTCAGTGGATAGAGCGTCGGCCTGCGGACTGAAAGGTCCCAGGTTCGATTCCGGTCAAGGGCATGTACCTTGGTTGCGGGCACATCCCCAGTAGGAGGTGTGCAGGAGGCGGCTGATCGATGTTTCTCTCCCATCGATGTTTCTAACTATCTCTCTCTCCCTTCCTCTCTGTAAAAAATCAATAAAATATATTAAAAAAAAACCAAAAAAAACTTAGGAACTGTTTATATCTGGAATTTCCCATTTAATATTTTAGGATTGCAGTTGACTGCAGGTAGCTGACACTGCAAAGCGAAACCATGGATAAGGGGGGACTCTTAACAGAAAAGTTAGATTTCTAGGCAAATAGTCATAAAGTCTGATCATGTGAAAATGGAACGTCGAAGTTCTTTCCATTCAGATTTTTAAATGCTCTATTATTTAGGCCAGAAGTAGGAATTACCAAGAATCTTTGCTTTGCTCCCACCCTTTACATGCAGATATACACCCTACACAATTATCTGCAGCACAGATGCGATGCCTGAATCACATTCCTACCCACAGAGAAGCCATCTCCGAGTGCAGTGTACCCCCAATGGTCCTAAGCAACACCTGGGGTACATATTAAAAGCACAGATTCCTAGGTTTCTCTTGTGGAGATTCTGACTTGTTCGGCCAGGGGTGGAACCCAAAAATCTGCTTTTAACATTCAATCCCGGTGACTATGACTTGACTGACACATTAGGGAAGCAAGGTCTTGTAGACTCTCACCCTGCACGTCTCTTTGCAAATTCAGAACTCAAAGATTAAAAACATGACAACAAGATCCTATAAAAAACTCAAGGATGGTTCAATACGAGAAGAGCTTATAGGACAATAATAAATACCCATTACTTTTAAATGTTATTTTTAAAACATAATAAACCACCCCAAAGCGATAGAATTAAAGGGTAAAGGGGTATAAATATCCAGAGCTTCTACCTTTTAGGTTGATTCATAAAGCCATAGAATATGAAAGGTTCCTCCTTCCTCTTTTTCATCTGTTACTAGTAAAGTTTTCACCCCCCCCACTCCTCCCCCCCCCCCCAAGAAAAGATTAAAGGGAAAAGACAGAGGTGAGTTCTGAAGTAGGTAGTTCTGGCTAGGAGGAAGGCTAATATAGCATATTGGTAGAGTAGGTGTCTGACTTGCAAAAGGTTTAGTGACTTGCCCAAGTTGACTTTGCTGGTCTGCTTTAGGGCTGAAATTAGAAACTAGGTCTAGAAACAGGGTTGGGAGAAGGCATGAAGTCATATAGACATGTTGATAAATGGATGGATGAATAAGGGGTAGATTTGCAAACACCCTGGTCCAAAAGGTGACATGCTTTGTTATTGGCCCACTCTCTGAGCAGAAAGACTTTACTTATTACCGTGGCACTTTTTGCCACAAAACACGTAGAAGCCAATGTTCTACAGCTTTCTTGCCTCACTGATAAATGATAAATTTCTTAAGCACCTTGTAACTCATTTAGTTCCCATATCTGTAAAAGGTGGGACAGTGTACTCTGCCACTGAGGTTTTAGAACAGAGCAGTAAGGATTGTAAGATGCTTTTCACATATGAACAGTTATGGAGATCATAATACACTGAAGCATAAATGACAGAATTGAATTCATGTTCCCACTAAATGAGTTAGTCTTAAAGCTTTTGAATTATCGGATCAATTTTGCCTTACTCTTACATACACACGATTAAATGTCTCAATAATTTCTGGTTAGGCGTAAGCTCTACTCAGTTTGCTCCTCTAAGAATGAAATATCTGCTATGGAAGGGCAGGGGAAAAGATGAAACTTAGAAGGTTAGAATTAGAAAGGGCAAGCTAACTAGTTTTGCATGTCTACAGTGTATACATCTGAATTGCTATCATTTTCATTTCATTCCATTTTTAAAAAATATTTTCAATTACAGAAAATGAAATATCAGAGAAATTGAGGGGAATGAAGGAAATAAAAGATAAATCTATAATAGTCAACTCAAGCTACAGAATATATGGAACTTGTAATAAATTCAATGAAATATTTCAGAAAATTACAGACATTTCTTTGGAATTAAAATTCAGCTCCATCTGAATAATGTAACTTTTGTACCAAGCCCACCCAAGATGTTACAGGGGAAATAACAATAACTCAAGATGTAATTAGATCCTTCTTCCTCAAAGTAAAGATGATAGGAATCTTTTCAATTTTTTTCCAACTTTTAAAATAATTAGAGATTCATGGAAAGTTGCAAGGACAGTACAGAGAGGTCTCATTCAGCACTTTCAGTAGTTTAACTTGGATTCTTATTCAATTCTGGTATCTGCTTCATGTCTGTCTGGATCAGCATTACTATGTATCTTTACCCAAGGTGGGACCTTCTTTGTTATTCATATGTTCACATGTATGAAGTGCTAATGACGCAGAATGTGTGGGAAAATCATATGCTTGTTTGTTTTTCTCTCCAGTTTTAACAATCCATATAATTTCTGACAATCACATACCTTAAAATTAGAAAACTAATTGTGCCATTCCCCTGTCTCCTACACCTCCTCTCCCCATTTGGTTGTGCATTCCTTCCTTTCAGTAGTTGCTTTTTCTCTTGGGTCTGGGTCTCAGAATGAATATCACCAAAAGCGGGTGCATACGCCTGGAGACAAATCATTTCTCCACTCATTCAACAAATTATGATGAAGTGACAACACTGTGCCAAGAGCTGTTATCTGCACTGAGCATAAAGGCTGTCCACACGTCAGAGCCAGTCCTGCCCTCATGGACTTTACCGTCCACCAAGGAAGATAGCAAAGTTCAAAACTCCTTGTTACAGAAGAAGACAGGCCGGGTGCTGTGTATTACCAGGTGGATCTAACTCAGTCTGGGGTTTAGGGGAAACTTTCTGGAAGAGGAGACACAAGGGACAAGTCCATATTACGTTATGGTTTAGTTAACAGCTTTTTTTGGTATGCCTTTTTTTTTTTTTCTTGCACTCTTACCACAATCTTGATTTAAGTTCAGTTTTTTACTTTTTCTCCAGAATGTTTCAAGAGTGTTAATAGATTTCTCCAATAGATGGTGCTGTGAACAACATAAAGCTACAGATTTCACCTGTCATTGCTCAGCTACTTCTACCACCTAACTGGACACTTTAAGATCACTATTTGTCTCAGGGCTGATAAATTAAAAACAAGTAAATTTGCTTCACTGAAATGAAGCAAAGTTGCAATTTTTAACTGAGAAGTCTGTTTCTAAAATATTGTTGATATAGTTAGATAAAAAATCACAGAAAATTTATTTTGTTATATAACATTTAAGTATCAATTTTCCTTTCCTGACTCCAATTCCAATAGTATAATTTATTAAATCTAAAATGTAGCATCTTCAAATCTCATTTGCTCTCATCTGAAACTTAAGCAATCACAACAAGGGAGTGAGTATTTTCCTAGCATTATAACATTGTTTGGAGAAGTTTAGGAACATTTTGTTCCAATACAGTGACTGAGATTTCAAAATCATAGCATAATTCATATATCCCCAAAGCATTCTTCTGATACTTAGGTAGCAATGATTTTGATTTTAAAACCTAATGGTAATGTGAAACAAAGTCTACACACTGTCCAGAGAAGCACTGCCCAAAAGAAATACAATGCAAGCCACATATGTAAATATCTAATATTCTTATAGAAACACTAAAAAGTAAACAGGTACAGGTGAAATTAATTTTAACAATGTTATATTTAGGCCAGTATTTCTGAAATATTACCATTTCAACATGTAACCAACATAAACATTTTTAATGAGATATACAGGCTGTCCCCCCAAAAATGTATACATACTGTAACAGCTGATAGCTCAATTTTGAAAATGAAATGTATTTCAATAAACACTGGCTTTATAATTATTCAGTGTGTGTATACATTTTTTGGGACACTCAATGTGTCTACTTTGGGAGGTGTACTAAATCTCTGTATATCATGTATTTTACATTCAGAGCATCCATATCTCAATTTGTACAAACCCCATTTCAAGTGCTCTATAACCACATGTAGCTAGTGGCTACTGTATTGGATAGTGCAGGACTCTGTGTGTCTCATCCATTTTTAAGTTAAGACCTCTATGGAGGAAGAATTCTTCCACCAATCAAATACTCCCAGGTCCAGCATAACTGCAAACTACAAAACACCCCTTGGGTCTGGCTTTGGAGGCACAGTTTTAAACATGTGTAAATGAACTTTGTGGGTTTAATTAAAGTAAGGTTTTAATTAAACTTATGAAGTGGGTTTAATCTGGTACACCGTAAAGAGTCTTTTTGGGGAAGCAGAATGAGTATTTTCTGTTTCGCGGTATCTTTTTCTCTGCTGAGAAAACACGCATTGACAAGTGCTAGAACAAGATCTGTGTCCGCTGCCAGAGAGAAAAGTTGCTCCTGCCACATGATACCTTGGTGGTAACAGCAGGCTCTTCACACCCAGACCAACTGTCCTGTGTCAAAGCCTCTTACTAGAATAGAGCCCTGCTGACACACCCCCTTCATTAGCATAACCACAGAGGCTCTAGGCTCACGGGCTTGCACCTTATTTTGCAATGACAACATCCTTTTGAGTCATACATGAACTAAGAGGGTTACTTGGTTAGTCATGGAACATTACACAGCAGCTGACCTTTACGTAGCATTTTTGTTCCCCACAAAGTAGTTTCATAGGCATCCTTCATTTGAAAACATACAAAGGCAAAGGAGTAATATAGAAAAACAACTCGAGTTGAGTCATTAGTCCAGATTTTGGAAGTCTCCACCTATTTATTTGCTATTTCCTGGGTGGGTGGTGGTGATGGAACGAGTGTCACCACCATCAACTGTGACCAGGGCTTCCACTGGCCCTAGTGGTGTCTGTGTGATTTAGAAAAGGGTGCCCACTTGGGAGGGACATAGTGTGGGAGGTAAATGAAACCTCCCACACGATGCTTACACTTCTCCTGAGAACACTTTGACTAGTTGGACTTGAAAGGAAAAAGAAGGGTTGCTTTTTATGCTTTTAGAGCTAGATGGATTTTTCTTTCTGCCTGTCTGTTTTTACAGGGGTTGGGGGTGTCCCAATAACAATGAAGAAACTTTGGGAACAGCAGAGTGGCGGTAAGTGGGGCTTGAGCTGGGTATGAAATCTGAAGAATGGAGGTTCAGTTATAAAAGGTGTGTAGTGGATCTTCATAATTATTATTTTAAAATTCAATACATGAAGAAAACCACTGTGCCTTCAACATTCAGTCCTCATGTTTGCTGCTCTGGCTCTCCAGTGCTTGATTTTTAAGCCCGAAAGTATTTACATTTCTTTTTAATTGTCTAAAATGGAACCCAAGTTTATCTGGTCTTTAAAAATGTAGCATAGAAACTCTATCTACTATTTCCAAGATAACACACAGAATCCAGGACAGAGGGCTCTATCTTCATTTCTTTAAAACACCTTAGTATGGTGAATCATTTGTCTAGGCAAAGACAGGACTCACTCCTATTTGAAAATTGGTTTATTACAAACAATAAAGTCATGTCAGCATGAAATTATGGAACTCCATTCCACATAATTTAAAAAAAATTCTATTTCTGCCTGATAGGAGATACTATCATTTATACTAAAAAATGAAGAAGAATAGATTATTAGAATAGTAGGTGGTTTTTGCTAGAACTTCAGTGTCCAATGAGATAGCCACTGGCCACACATGGCTATTTAAAATTACTTAAAATTAAGCAAAATTAAAACTTCCCTTCCTCAGTTGCACTAGCCACATGATGAGTACTCAAGAGTCACCTGTGACTAGTGATGGCTGTTGGAAAGCACAGTGTTTATATTTCCATTATCGTAGGAAGTTCTACTGGACAGCACTGTCTTTGAATATTCAAGATTCCTGCTAGAATATAGTTACTCTCCAGTACTTTCCTCAAAGTAAATGCTCCTCTTTAACTGTTTTTCTCCTGGAGATGAACACTAACAAAGTTTGGGGTAGAGGAAATGAACTAATGAGAACTTTCCTCCATAAAGCTACATCTTATAATATTGCGGTTCCTCATTCTGCTCACTCACCGGGACTGCATGAGTTAGTCTAAAGCAGCTCTGTGCTTGATACTGGCGACTCAAAGGTGACCAAGACATGGACCCTGCTCTCGGAGCTCACAGTATCAAGGTCGCTACCCATTAAAAAGGAGAAAATTCTGTGTAGTGGATGCTACATTTTAAAGATTAGTCATCTACATTAGCATTTAAGAAATATGGATATATGAAAATATTTTTATATTTTATTTTCCTTAAAACAAAAAGCAAACTATCCTCTATGGAATACCCATTTCCCTTATTCGCTCAGATTTTTATTCTGAATTATCTGTATTATTTTTATTTTCAAAATGCTAATTCAATTCATTCTCTTAGTATTTATTCTTTTTTAAAACTCTTGATTATATATGCTTATAAATGTCCTTCTAAGTGAATGACTATTTTTCATGCTTTGAAATAAGGTAATAAAAATGAAAAATCTTATTTGCCATTGCATGTTCCTATCCATCAGAAATTATCTGAAGTTGGAGATGGTGACATAAATATCAGTATTATGAAGAGACATTTAATGTATGCTCATTCAATACGTAACATTTAAAATGACTATCTCTCTGGACGTTTAAATCTACAGGTTTGTAGGAATTTTCCCCTTTAGGTTTATTTTCTTCTCCACAAGACACACGTTTCTAAAGTAAGGGGGACATAGTTAAATGCCTTTGGAAACAGGTAGGACTAGATTTCATCCCTGGTGAGGCTACTTAGTTGGGGTAACCTTATCTGTTACTTGGCATGTCTATACTTCAGTTCCTTTACCTCTGAAGTGGGATTAAAACTTCCCATTTTTCAGGACTATGCTTTCATTTAAGATTTTTATATATACAGGCGTTTATTAGTCCTTCATGAACACTAGACACTCAACAATCATTAGTTCCCTCCCTCCCCTTGCTGTAAAGACACCTAAAATTCCTGGTTGGCTGTAATTAACTATCTTATGCAAAACCTTTGGCATGACAATTTTTTAGCCTATAGAATAATATAATAGTGACAACAACTGATATTTATCAAGGGCTTACTATGTGACAGGGACTGTATTTCATGAGTCTTCACATAATTATTTTTTCTTAACAACAATCCTATAATGCAAGGAAGGTAATCTCCATGTTACAGAAGCAACAAAGGCTCTAGGGATCGAAGAACTTGTCCATGGTCATCCCCCAAACCCCCTTTAGTCTGTGGGGCCCCTCTGTCCACATTTTGAAACAAGGAGGGACTCTTCTGGAAGCATTCCAGAAATAAGTGAGTCAAACCCTCAGAGTCCATTCTATGGCATGTGAGTTACATCTCCATAAAGCAGTTATTTAAAACAACTGATGGATTTGTAGTGATTAGGAAGTCAGTATAAAATAAAGACTGGCTTTATTTTATGGTGACCTTGGTCTATAAAACTGCATCAAGTACCTACTCTCAGAGTAAGTCCATTCCTCATGTCTGCACACCTCAGAAAAACGGCTTTGATTCTAAGGGTTAGACAGCCTGAGGTGTGTATGAGGAAGTGA
The DNA here is from genome assembly GCF_963259705.1 of Myotis daubentonii. NCBI lineage: Eukaryota > Metazoa > Chordata > Mammalia > Chiroptera > Vespertilionidae > Myotis > Myotis daubentonii. The sequence continues at coordinate 30,024,958 of NC_081852.1, read as the reverse complement.
CATACTCAGTTATACATCAGTCTTATAAGTCAAAGAGTAAGACCTGCAGCAACAAAGACTCCAATAATTAGCCTGAAGCATATTTTTTTAAAAATGGATTACAGCTCAAGAGAAATTAAACATTCATGAAGAATACGGGAAGAATCTGGGGGAAAACTGATAGAAGAAAGGGTCTGAAAGTATTAATTCCAAAAATAAAATGTGAACGTATTTTCTTACAAATACTCTGCATACTTTGCATACCTTCCACTATTTTTTCACCCCCTCTTTATACATCTTTGACTTAGAAAACTTTCTTGGGTTTTGGAAAGATTGACGTATTTGATGAAAGAATCACAACCGTTACTTGTACATTAGTATTATGAGGGAAAACGTTTGTTACATTAAATGGAACTTCATGCCTTACATACAGAAAACAGCAACTAACGTTGAGGAACCTCATTCCCAGCTTGAAATACAAATGTGTGAAGTCCGGAATGTTTCTTTTAGTCTAGTTATTCCTTTGATATTTTTCCTGCAGAGATTTACAGAAAGAAAGATTCATCATAATTACCTTCATCCATGCCATTAAGTAATTCAGTTAAATCTTCATTTTTACTGTCAAATTGGTGCTCCTTCCATGTTTCTCCATTTTCACTTCGAAGAACAATGAGTTCCCTCTCTTTTCCTCTCATAGAGCCAAAGTGAGGTATTTCCACTATGACAGGGCTGGAAAAAAATCCACATTATTTTGGTATCAAATGAAATATACTTATAGTATCATACTTAAAAAAAAAGTTTCATTAACGGGATTCATTGGAAAATCAGAGGTGCCACTAAGGTTGGGAATGATTTCAAAGCTGCAGAATCATTTGCTAATTAAATAATATATTAGAAGCTTGAAAACATGCCATCATTCATTCATTCACAAACAGTTCTTGAGGGCCTACTATAGGTTAGGCTTTTGATTTAATGGGGGAGGGGGAAATATTTAGCCCATATAAAAATAAATTTTGATTCAAGGAATTGAAGATTATAAAAATAGACCATAAGAAAGAAAGTTGGTCCATTTTTAAAAACACAATAGGTATATTATTATATTTTATAAAAAATGCTAATGATTTAAAAGGACACGGTCATTTATTTAAAAAAGAATTCTGTAAATCCTATTTTAAAGATTATTGATTTTTTTCCCCTTAGCAAGAAAACAATCATGTAACAACCCACTCCTCAAAGAGTCGTCTGCATGACTTTCACAGCCTAGGTAGTTAAGACATTTTCTCTGATTTTCAATTTGTGAAATGGTAGAGGGCAGCTTAATTTCCTAGCTCTAGTTTAACCTGCATAGGAATATTTAAATTTTCTGAAAAAGCACTTGTTGGTTTGAAATTGCCATATAATTGTTAATTTTTGACAGTGTCCTTTGCAAAAGAATGGCTGAAAATTGAAGAAAGCCAATCAAGCACAGGAATAATTTTGTTAAATTTTAAAATAGGATAAATGTTACAAAAAAACGAATGGAAGTAAGCAGACCACAATCACATACAATTTATGTAGTTGGATTGTGCAGCTTTCTTTTATGACATTTAAGTAGACAGTATCATTATTCTCCTACAGAGGTTGTATGTAACCTCGCCTCTTCACCTATGTATTTATGTATGTGTGATAACAGCAGGTAAAGGCTTCCATTGGGTTAGAACATAAAAAGGGACAGTAGTTGCAACGATCAAATAACATAATAAAAACATGACTATTGGCACTCACTTAAAATGGGATGACAAATACGATCATTATACTTTTGGAAAAATAAGTATAGTTAATTCAAATTAAAGATTTAAAAGATATGTATGCCTTTATTTTTTGGACAGGTAGAGGCAAAATCAACTATCTGTAGTAGTGTTAATATTCTAAGTTATTTACCATAGTTTTTATTTTTAACCACAGTTGATAATTAAATATTAATTTCTTTCAGAACGATATACAATCTTTGCAGGTTAATGTATCAGATACTGTCTCTGTGAATATTTAGGGAATGTGACTGTGTGTATGACAATCAACATCACTGGAGAGAAGATATGACAAGGACCTCTGACCAGGTGAAAGCCAAGCGTAACTTTTCATGACAGGTTTCCTCATGCAGACTGCCAAGGCACATACACCGAACAGACAAGCAAACAAATGACACATACCAACACATCAGCTAAACAAAATAAAACAAAACAATGTGGTAACTATAGTAGAATATTCTATCTGCTGCCTATTTGGTTTTCTTTCCATATCTCGTATTCCCAACATTTTTCAAAATCAGTTTACTTATTGATCACTTTTCCTTCGCAAAGCCCATGAAAATTACTCAAACTTTTTTTTTTAAATGTAACTCCACACACATACATATATATACATATACATATATATACACACATACATCTCCCACTAATAGCAAATGTTGATTTAAAGCCTGTAAATACCTTCTCCTACACGGGATTGAAATTAGACTGCCTGTCTATCTGAAAAGCTATCATAGTCGGTCAAAACATTTCAAATTAAAGAAAGGCTTGCAAAAGCACAAAAAAAATATGAAAGCAGAATGCTTGCAGTGAATTCCACATGCTTGAAAAGCACAAGATCGGTAGCGTTGCTACATTAAGTCAAGCCACTATGATTTGTTTTTTTCCTTTCAGTGAGACACACATCAACTGAAAGCATTAACAATTAAAAAAAATAAAAATGAACTTAAGCATAAGACTATGGGTGTGACAGAAAAAAATTGAAAATGGAAAGAGAATTGTAGACATTCTGTATCTTGTCTATGAAGAGCCTACCCAATAAATTTTGTTCCTTGAGGCCCAAGCTGCAGGATTCGGCTAACCAAGCTCTCACCCTCAGTTACAGGGGGAGGATGGGTGGGAAGATGCAGTTTACTGAATAAGATCCATGCAGCAGGAAGAGAAACGAGAAGGGGAAACCGTGAACAAACTGTCCGTCACGACAGAGCCTGCCTGATTTGCACCCAAGTGCCACCTCAGATAATGAAATCAATTTAGTGTTTCTTTTTGTAAAATACCATATCACAATGGATTGTTTCCCCCAGCAGTGATCTTCATAAAAGAACATGTACCCAAAGTAGCCATTTATTCAACGTGGTGATAAAATTCCAGCACCCATATTTATTTTCCCTAAGAATGGTGCCTTGACCCTAAGGGTGGCATTGGGGTTCCGTGCACTCACTGAGCAGAGAACATGCTTCTGGGTTAGTAAAAGCTTTGACCAGCAAACTGAGTTAGGGGAGGATCAGCTTATGAGCTCACGGACTTACACAGCTTTGTGACCTCTGACACTTCACAAAAGGTGCACTCAATGCCCGTCCAACTAAGCCATTTTAATAGCTAACTTCTCAAGTTAAGGGTAAAGAAAAATCAAAGATATGGTTATGAGGGCCAAGGTTAAAATCGACACAATAACTTACCCTAAAAATTGGGCCCCTGCAGGACCCATTTCTACCAGCCTACTGGCTAGTCCCTCTCCTTCCACCATGGGGGGTGGGGTGGCCAGTTTATGTCTCTTTACCAAACGGCAGGTGATTCGTGTGGGGGCCGTGCACTTGCGTGGAGGGATGATGATTCTCATCCCGTGGTGGCGGCTTCCTCTCATGGAGCCGCCTCTCGCGTCCACCATGAAGCTCACGAGAAACCTGCAGGGAGAAGATCAGAGGCCAAATCAAGGACAGAAATAAGCCATCTCCCAGAGGAGGTTTTGAAATTAAATGTTGAAGTTTAAAGTGACAGACTATGCAGCTATCATTTCCTCTCTTTAAAAATAAATCGGAAGTCAATACGGTGGAGTCACATCAAACATGCACTTAACTTGTGAGCTGGGCACAAAATGAGACATGACAACTTAGTTTTGGTGGCACGTAGCCCCCTGGGCGAAGCCGACCACTTCGTCAATGGCTCAAAGGGAAGGAACAGTGACGGTTCCAAAAGGGGAATAAAAACTGGCTAAAGGACTGTCATGCATTTGAAAACAAAAAACAAAACCACCGGATGTGGTCTCTTATGGGTGTTGTAAGCTATACTCAAGGATCATTTTAACTGCAAATAGTTGTAGCCATTTGCTGACTATGGAATCTCTAGCCCTGAAAGGTAAGATGAAACTCCACAGTATGTCTTAACATGTACAGTTCATAAAAATGAATGTATATTTACTCAGACCAGCACTCTAATTTTTACTATCACAAAGCAGAATATAATCATAAAAGCAGAAGATGACTAGTGTCGCTAAGGCAATTTTGATGGAAAGGGTTTTGATTTCTTTAAAATATAAGTCTGGCTTTAAAATAACCTACATTTGAGTATTTGTACAGCTATACAAATATCATCACTTAGGCCTCGTAGAAAATATCTCTCAACTACATAATTCTGTCATTGACCTCTACATTAAAGCTAATGAGAAAAATATGAAAATGTAAAGAAATTAACTGTCACATCAGGGAAACAGCACATTGCGATGTGCGATTCCTCTCGTGTGCTCAGGGCAAGAAGTCCCCCGGCCAGTTCTCCCCCCAGGGCCACAGTGCTGAACTCGACATACGGAGGGGTGCACGGCAGACAGGCGAACAGCAATGCGGATCTGCGCGCTCTCATGTTCACATGTGAAAATGTGCTTGGGACTGGAACAGCATTAAATGTGGATGACGAGAAAATTGTTTGACTACCTGCAGTATTTTAGGGAAAAAATTATCCCATCCATCAAAATCCTCTATCATTTATTCATCTAAAAACAGTTCTAAAATCCTGCAAATAGATTTTAGGACCCTGGCTGGAAATCCTAGCTGGGGACCCTTTCCTAAAGAGTTAGCCTCTTGACCAGCAACCTCTTCAATAAAGCAAACTGACTTGCTGTCCCCATGGAGAGAGACACACGGAGGTCATTTTTTTTAGCCAATCTGATTTTCAGAACCGTTACTGGTCATCAGTGGGGCGGAATCAACTTCACGCCCTTTTTGCTCATTTTGGATTTAGCCATTTTCTTCTGAGTTAATTTATGTTTTCCATAACATTATACCTACTTTGAGAGACTGGGGCCACTGTGACCTTTGAGGGGAAGAGATGGACCCCTTCAAAAAAAACAAAACAAAAAAGCACTCCTTCCTAGTCAAAGATACGTGCTCACTTACACACGTGTCCACACGAACTGTCTCCAGTGCTAGATGATGCAAAGCTCACGAACCTACGCTGGGAGCCTACATTTTCTTACACCTATACATGTTCAACAGCCACTTTTAGTCAGTAACAAAGATAATGTGGCAATGAGGTCTCAGACAAAATCTGATCTCTCCCAGCAGTTAACGGTGAAAACCAACTTGTGACTGAGAATCACAGGAAGAGAATGGATGGAAAAATGATTCAGTACTAACTCTGGGTTTGAAAATTCAGTGGTATCAGTACGATGAACATGGGGGTGTTGACACTGGGAGGGCAATGTATGCCCTGGCAACAAGCAGCTGAGTCTCAATGAGACAGACAGACAGTCATTCAGATCAGGTCTGCCTGGCTCACTGCTCCTCCTGCAGAGCCGAGTGCAGTTCCTACACACAAGACACGTTTACTGAATGAACTAACGAACAGAACTATTTTGTTAAGCGTGCTAAGAAACTGCCTAGGCCAGACTTGGTTACTAATATATATATAAATAAAATAGCATTTGCAGCTAAGTAGTCTGAAGGTAGTGTAAGAAGGTAATCAGTGTCAATATAAAAATATCCCAGCTACAAAGAATATCAGAACCAAATGGAAAAAGAAATATGGCTTAGGAGATTTTAATGACAAATTGGAAGAGCCTCTTTGTGTTCTGATAGCATCCCATGCGGAGCTGGAGCTCATGACCAACTGTATATTGTTCTAAGGTTTTCAACTTTATGGAGCCCACAGACTGGGGAAAGGTGGGAGTACATGTTAGGCAGAATATGGGTTCTATTATTCAATCACATTATAAACTAGAGTGATTTGTTTTCCAAACTCATTCCTTACATATTCTGTATAAAATAAAATTCCATGCAATATAACTTACAGAAACAAATTAAAAGGTGATGTTTAATCATGTGCGTTGTATCTTTTATTATTTAAATTAAAGCAGGAATTCTACAAATGATCCTAAAATTAACACATGAATATTTCTAGTTTTAGGAACAGGGAGATGACAAATGCTGATACACTACAGACATTGACACAATCTAACTGCGGGAGGTGGGGCGGGCGGGGCGGGGGGGGGGGATTCACATAAATTAAAAATACAAAAGAGAATGGTTCACATAAAGGACAAGTTATCACCTTGAATCATACTGAGGAAGTGGAGAAGAATAGCTGCAAAATAATTTAGAAAGCAAATGGGAAAAATTAATGTAAGATAATTAGAAGCAAGCAACAGAAAATGTCAATGATAAGCAAAAGAAAAATAAAAACCATCAGAACATGAAACCAAAGCATTTGGCATTTGTGGGACCACCTGGAAAAATACTTGCCATAAACAAGCTACTCCATAGACCTAGCATTAATGAACTATTTCCAAGTATATACCAAGTCTATATTTTTCTTTTCAAATAAGCCCATATTAGCTGTCATTATTTTCGCTTTCCTGCACATGTCTATTGTCTTTAATTCAAGGAGCAGAGATAATTTGCATATTCAAATACTTCATTGTCTCTAATGTATGCAAAAGTTCATGTCTGATTTTATTATCCTATGCTTCCTCAGCCTCAGTTTAATAAATTAATGGCTAGTACTTTTCTTTCCCATGTAGAGGGTACAAAGTTCTTTGTAACACGGTGACATTCACCAAGCTTGATTCCAAAAACTCTTCAACATGTCTGCCCACAAAGTGTATGCCAAGTATTTTACATTTTCCTTGTCAACTCTGATTGTTTTTGCTTTTGCAATTTTAGACTCACGTATATCTACTAGAAATTTTATAAATATTGTTAGCTGTTTAATATTTACCATTACTATAATTGAAGGTTTTTCTAATTTAGTTAAATACAATGTTAATGACTCAAAGACCATCATGTAGTTTATCATTTATACATACAGCATTTTCATGTAAATCATTGCCATTGAAATGACACTTCTGTTTTTCAGAATTGTGGTGTTCCAAGCTAAGCTCCATAAGATTACTATAAATACTATAGAATGCTGTAAATTACCTGCACCATTACTCTGAATCTCAGACTTTTCATCTGTAGAACAGGGATAATGAGTAAAACCTCTCACCGTGTCATTCTAGCTCAAATAAATACTAAATAAGACCATACATGTAAAACAGTTAGCACAATGCCAGGTACATGAAAAGCACAAGGTAAATTAGCGATTACAATTTATTTTAATGAAAAGCAGCAGCAAACACTTCATGAAACACATAAGGCACTACAGTGTTAATGACTGATCATTTATTTAATTCCTAATGAATCAGCCTTTGTCCTGGATCACAACTAATGTGTGGCCTACGTGCCGATTTCAGAGGTGAAAATACCTTGAACCATGTTCACTATCGGATGCATTATTTCTATTCCATGTGTACCGAGAACACTTACCCCAGGTTTTGATGACCTATAGGTAAAGAATCCAATTATCTAAAAATACATTGATTATCAATTTAGCAGTCGAAGCAGTTCAGCTTTTAGCACCAGCCTCAAATTTTGCTGGTGGGGAGCGGGGGGGGGGGGGGGGGGGGGCAGCAGTGAGGCCTGTTTGATGTGCTTCTCACCACAAAACTTCTCATGGACATACCGTGGCACATTCATTTTTTAAAAAGTGGATTTCTCTATATTCTTTTAAAAACTCATTTCTCTTTTCTAATTGTAATTTAACATAATTATAACTTCATTTCAGAAATGTAGAAGGGGACCAAACTTGATCTAGAGGTTTCAAGTTTACATTTTCTTTTTAAAGGAAAATCACACAAAACCGATCATTTGTCAAATCAGAGGCCTCTATCATATGAGAAAAATATAAGAACACCACAGTTTACTGCTTATTTAAAAACTAAACTTTTGAGTGAAATCCATCTATCATTCGAAGCAAAACACCAAAGCAAGTCAAACTGAGACAGCACAGGGGTGTGAGGCAGGGGACAGAAAATACCAGGTAGCCATGAAGCCAAGGTGAGACTAGATGGTCGCATGGATTTTGTGATAAGCTGACCACAAAAATGTCACCACCCTCCACTCTGTCCTCAAGAACGAAGAGGCAGCTGACTGTCTCCCTGGCCTGCTTAAACAGGCACAGTGGATCAAGCTTTGACTCTAGAGGACCTCCCTAGGGCGGCAGTAATGAGCAGTCTGCCACCTTGCCCCCACAGCTGCAGGCGGAAACGCAGTTACAGGCCAGGCGGCTGGAAAGGCAAGTCCTCCCAACCCTGAAATGAAAAATTCCCCAAGCCCGCCTTTTTCAGAAAGTCTGCCCACTTTGTCCCCAGCTTATAAAATCAGCCAAGCAGAGTCAGTTCAGAGGCCCTTTGCTGCCTCCTCTGTACTTGAGCACAAGCTTAATAAAATCAGTCTGGAAATGTCTCTGGGGTTTCTGTTTGAGTTCTGTCTTGGGGAACCCAAGAACCCCAAGGTGGGTAACAAAACAATGAGATAAATTAATAGAAAGATTTCATATATATATTTATTAAAAAGGAAAATCACATCATATATTTAGGGGAAAATTTCATTTGAATAAAGTAAAATTAAGAGAAATGGCTATACATAATATTTTTAATTGATAAGGAAAATTAAAGACCTAGAAATGTACCAGCATTGCCAGGAAAATTTTAGGCACCAAAACTTTAATGAATTTCCTTTCTAACACTGTGCTTCTCTATTAATAAAAATAGATATACACATTTGCTTAAAAATATTCACTAATGAGTTATAAAGTATGCCACATATACTCACTAATTAAGTCCTATAGAAGATCATATTTCATACAAATAAAGTTTGTCAATATGAGTTCATAACTGCAATATTAAATGCAAAGCTAGCTTCACAGGATAAAGAAAAGTGCCTTTCGGTTACTTACCCAGAATGAACAGGACTTGAGACAAGATTGACATTGTCCAAGGTGTCTGCAGCCCAGCTATAGTGTCTAAGAGAATCTGAGTCAAATTCTCTTGTGAATGTTAGGTGCTGGAAAAGGAAATGATAGATTGCATCAACAACCCACACAAGACACTGGTTTTCTCTGCACTTACAAAATATACCTGTATGTCTCTATCAGTCCAGGTAGTCTACATTCACAGTAAATAATTTATATACACTCCACTACCGGTCTACACAGACATTTCAAGAACTGGAAAATAGAGGTTAGTTCAATCCTTGAAGAAAGCATCTGGAGTAATTGGCATAGCAAGAGGAATCGAGGAATAATTCTAACCATGCCTTTAAGCACTTCAACACATCTTCAAATTAATCCTACAACAGTTGTAAAGTTCTTTCCCAAATTTCAAAAGGAAAATAAAACATTCAGTCTTGACTACTTGTCTCCAAGTGGGGCAGAGTAGCCTGCTGCCGCCGCCAAGTCAGATAAACATGGAAATCATGTCTGAGTGCCGCAGAGAACAGCTGGCGCGGGAACTGGAGGAGCTGGACTTGGGAGGGGGGAAGGTCTCCAACACTCGTGCTGGCGTTTTGTTGCTACTTTTAAATTGAGGGCATTTCTCAATTACCAGTGCAGACCGAATGGGGGCTTTTATACCTGCAGAGGCTGTTGCTGGGGAATAGAAAAATCAAAAGGAGTTTAGTGGAGATTTGGGATGCCTCCAGCGTGCTCTCCGTTAGGACATTGGCGGAATTCTGGGGCTGTGCAGAACAGGCTGACCAGAAAATCCGAAAGGCTCATGGAGCTTTGTGGCAGTTTCATGAGAAATAGATTGAGAGTTTGGGACTTGTCGGGAGAGGAGACTGGAAAATCACACCAGAGTTTTAAGTGAAGACCCCAAGGGACCAGGGACAAACCAGAGGCAGTCTCCACTTAAGCAGAGCTGCAAACCAGCCTCATTTCAGCAGACTCCCGATAGGATTAGATAACCAGCCACCACTGTTTGCCAAGCAGAGGGAGGGTGAATCCTCTGTGAAGGCCTAGAGCAGCATCGGGCGTGCCGTGTCTGCATCTGTTTCACACATCATGTCCAGCACGCAATACAAAACTGCCAGGCATGAACAAAAACAGGAAAAAAACACAACACACCCAGATACTATAGACTCCGGGTCATCCTACATTTTGAAGTAAGCTAATAAGAACTTGAAGTAACTATGATTAGTATGTTTAAGAAAATAAGGAGAGAGAAAAAAGAAAAAGAAAAAGAGGATAATTTAACAGAGTATGGAATACATGTAAGAAAGAATTGAATGGGCATTTGTCCAGTTCTAAATACAATGTTAGTTCCGGACTAGACACAACAGAAAATGGGGTTGGTGAATTGGAAGCATAAATGGAAAACTATAAAAATGAAGGGTAGATGTTTTTAAAAGAGAATAGAAAATATAGAAAATAGTATGAAACATGTGCAACACAGTGAAAAATTTTAACATAAGTGTAATTTAGAAGAGGAGAATAAAGCAAAAGTTATATTTGAATAGAGAATGGCTAAGAATGTTTTAAATCTGATATAAGATATTATCCCCCAGACCAAAAATAAGATCAATCTCAATTTTTGTCCTGTTCAAGAGTTGCTTCCTACTGATGCTCCATTAAATGACAGAACCAAAGACAGTAACAAATATGATAGCATTAAAGTTGAAAAGAATGCCTGGAAATTAGAGGGAGATTAAAATAAAAAATAGGAGAGAACATGTAAGAAAGCAGAGAATCAGTTCAGGAATTTCAAATCTTCTGTCCCTCTCCAAAAAAAGGAAAAAGTTCTAAAAAGAGAAAAATAGTAAAATAAAGAAGTCAAGGAAATAATTCAAGAAAATTTCCCAGAGCTGACGACAGGTTCCCAGAGTACAAGGACCCACAGAATGACCAGAACTAGAGAGAAATATAAACCCCACTTCCAAACTTGAAGAAACAGAATGATTCTCCAAATTTTAGTGAGGAAAGTGGTCACAGGTGACAAACTTCCACCAGATTTTAAGAGCAAAAACTGAAGTTAAAGGCAAGGCAATGGAGCAATTCCTTCAATGTCCTGAGAGGAAATGGTTTTCAACCCAGAATTCTATAACCTGCCAAACGAACAAAAAGTATGAAAATTAAGAATAGAATTATTTTCAGATATATGAAACCTCATAAAAAAATACTCTGTACAGGAAACTATTGAAAGATATACTCCACCAAAACAGAGGCCTAAACCAAGTAAGACATAGGGCAGTGATGGCGAACCTTTTGAGCTCAGCATGTCAGCATTTTGAAAAACCCTAACCTAACTCTGGTGCCGTGTCACATATAGAAATTTTTTGATATTTGCAACCATAGTAAAACAAAGACTTATATTTTTGATATTTATTTTATATATTTAAATGCCATTTAACAAAGAAAAATCAACCAAAAAAAATGAGTTCGCATGTCACCTCTGACATGCGTGTCATAGGTTTGCCATCACTGACATAGGGTCTAATACAAAAACAGGGAGTTTCCATGGTGACGATGGAGGAGGGATCAGGAGGGCTCTGTTACAGGGGCCTCCAAGGAACGTGACCACTAAGAAAGCTCCAGAGGAGATGAATTCAGAAGATGAAATTTATAGATCACCTAACAAGTGCGAACATTTGGAGAGGAGATTTTTCACAACTGGGGAGGAGTGTGTGGGTTGGACTAGTGATTTGTACAGAGAGCAACAACCAAACGAGAAAACTTAGGGGAAGCAAATACTGTACCAAAAAGAAAATGCAATCATAACATACTTCGTATCTGTAAATAACATGACGTAGGCATAACAATAGACTCATTAAACACATACTGGTATAACCAAAATAAAATACAACGATTTAGGGGGAGTGGGGAGATGGGAAGTATATACAGCAGGAGAGAAGAGTTGTTTAAAAAAATGAGAGCTTCATCTTCCATTTTGGTGAGTCAATAAAAAGAAAATTCCTGAAATGAGGAAAAGCCAAGAAGCAACATACATATTATTTAGAGACATGAAAGCGTATAATAAAGGTCTCAAAAGGTATGCTAAGCATTTGTCTCTGGAGAGAAGATACTTTTTTTCCCCCTAATGAGTATGTCTTATAAAACGGCATGACTTTTTGCTGGCTTGTATAAACTTTGATAATTTTAAATAAAGCTTAACATTTAAAAAATTACTCTGAATTACTAAGATTTTTTTTGAAGCCCTGAAATAAAATTGGGAAATTGGGAAATCAAATTGGGGGGGGGGGGATTGTAGAGCACTTATGTGCAAGCCACTATCCTATCTAGATCCTAGAAAAATACAAACATGAATGAGAAACAGTTTTCTCAGCATTCAGAGAGAGAAGACACATTCAGTGGACGAATGTGCAATGAATGGTGTTAATAGGAGCCCACAGATCCAAGGTCTTAACCCCAACAGAGCAACGCATCACTTCAGAAAGTCCCCACATTCTATGGTTTACCGAAGCTCAGGTGTTAATTCTAGTCTGGCCTTATTTACCCATTTTACTGACTTCTGGAGACCCCAAGTAACCTAGCTTCAGAGCAGGGCCAAATATTCAATAGAAAGTGGGTGGCGCTGCTAACTTTACTTTTCAGCAAACTGCAACTTCTGCATTTGAGGCCCTGAGGTTACTTTTCACAAAGGACCCTTTTTATTTTTTTTAAAGTTCTAATAAATAAATGATATCACTCTTCTTTGGTAATTACAGTAAATTATTTACCTTTGGCAGGCTTAGAAACATGCACTGGTGACATTAATTATTGAAACAATGAATATATCACACAAAAAGGTATCAGCACCATCATGCAATATTTATCGAAGCCGGAGTACGCCAGCACAATGGGATTCCACCCCCCTTCGAGTTATTCCCAACTCCTTCCCCTCCCGACCCTTAGCCACTCACTGAAACTCCATCTTAACACAGATGAACGGATGTCTAATGAACAAATATACTTGTTTAAAACAAAGAGCTCCATGTCCCAGTGTTGGTCCCAGTTATTTTTTTCATAGCGGTCTGCTTAGGTTTATGGGAAGACATAACCATTTTAATAACCTCAATACAGACACACAAAATGCTCTTCCTACATACAGTGCATCCACCTACATAAAAAATACAGCAATTCAACGGAGCCTATGGTCTTTACAGAAAGAGAATGAATTGGTAGCTTCATTTCCAAGTGACCCATCTCTGAATACTTATTTCTACAGACTAGCCTTTACTTAAAGCTGAAATGTGGAATTTGAACTGTTTACTTTCACAAACATTATGAATTTCAAAATGTTGTGCATGGCACCATGGTACCAACAGAGAGCTTTCCCCTACTTGGTTACGGATCAAATAGACATTTAAAATGATAAATAGGACATCACATGTGATGATGGTTAAAAGAGATGAAATAGAGTTGGCTCCTGAGTTTCCCACAGCAAGTAGGGGTGTTCCCAGGGTTTAATGGAAAACATTGGCTTTGAAGTGTAGTCACAGACTTGGATCTGAAAATCGCCTTTGCCACTTGCTAATGGAGAACACGTCTTTCCCACTCCCAAGCTTTCCATTTTGGAATGGCAACTCCATTGTATAGCTTGGGCCGCTCCCTATCCCTTTATATTCCTTTTGACCCTTAAAATGTGGAGTGATTTATCTGAGTGGTAAACTTGGGAAAGGTATCTGGGAAGGCTCTGCTCAGATCTAATTTTCACCCTCTTGGGCCTGAGCTTGGTCACGGAGCACAGACATCCTCCTCTGCTCCCTAGATCCATCTCTGTGACGGGTGCGCCTGGGCTGGTGATGCTGGCCTCTGGGCAGGGCGTCTGCCCATTTCACAGGCGCAGTTAGCAGACCCACTTGGCTCAGACACTAAGCCAGCCCTCAAGCTGGCCTTCATCAGGAATAAATAAAACATTTTGCCTCAGACCTTTCCTTATCTTTATTATCGAAAGCCCCTTTGGAGATGCCCAACATTACTTGCATATTTCATAACCCTTAGCATGTTTCTTAACTTTTCTCTGTCTCAGTTTTCTCATTTTCAAATTGAGGTTTGGTTGATGTGGAGATTAAATTAAAACACACATCAAAAATCTGGCACCAAATGTTGGCCTGAAAATATAGTGTCTCCTTAAATGTGTAGTAGTTTCTACTTTTCCAAGGACTTTCATGTACAGTAGCTCATTTGCTAAAATCTGGTAATCTGCGGGGAAAGTACAACAGAAGCAAAGGTATTCCAGTGTCAGCGCTGACCATTTACAGCTGTATGCACCAAATCAACAGAGCCCGTTCAGAAGGAAGAATGCATCTTATAAATGCCTCAGTTTTATTTACTGACTCAAAAATGTCTACGTTCCCATGTTAACAGCAGTTATCACTAGGCCTTTCCATTCATTTGTTCTTTGAGTCCTCAGAACATGGAAGCTTTGGGAGGTAATATTATACTCATTTTACAGATGAGGAATCTCAAGTTCAGAGAGAAACTCAGAACATTTGACAAAACAAGGTCAAAACCCACCCCTGGCTGGCTTTAGTAGAACACTACATTAAGGAAACATTCACATTGACTTAATAAGACCTTATACTTCCATGTCAAAAATGATACAAGTAAGCACATCATTTTCCACGTTGGCAGTGATATCAAAGATACTATTAAAATCAAAATGCATATTACTTAATAGAGTCCAAAGCCTGACTAATGATGATATCACTGTCTCCAAGAGCTTAATACTTTCCCAAAATAGATTCTCACTAGCCCTATTCACCAGAGGAAAGAGGAAAGCCAGGACACACTGGCCTTACAAGCGAGGACACACCCAAAGGCCCAGGTCTGGAAATAAATGTCCAGGCATGGAAGAAGAGAGGCAGGAGACAAGAAAGTATGTGCAAGGAAAAGAAAGAGAAATCTACTTAGCTCCAATACTGGATGCTTCTCCAGGCTGCTGTCAGCCCCCCGTGTTGAATGACACTAGTTCTTGTCTGTGAACCTTGCTGCCCCGGAAGCCAGCAGATTAACTGGAGGCCTTGACAGGACCAGGGCAGGGGAACCCACGTGGGTGTCAATTCCCTTAGACCAGGGGTGGGGAACGTCTGCCTCGAGGGCCGTATAAGGCAAGAAATCATTTGGTCCAGCCCTGCCCAGGCATTAGGGGTGAGTTAATTAAATGCTTGACCAAATATAGCAGGCTAATTTTTAGGTTGATAATTTTGTATGGCTCATGAACGATGTTATAAATATCCAAATAGCCCTTGGCAGAAAAAAGGTTTCCATCCTTTCCTTAGACATAGAATAGATGACTTGGGCTGTGTCACTTCATAACCCAGTGAATGGCAAGTCATAAAAACCTCACTGAATCTCCATTTCTGCATTAGGGTAATGGGTACATAATATTAACTGCCCAAATTCACTGAGACGATGAATGACCCAAGTAATTCGAAAGCAATTTGGAAATTCTAAATTGCTATGCAAACAAAAGCAAAGATAATAATCATGCTAATACTCCCAGGTTTGTTTGCTACAATGGAAGATCATTTATTTCTTAAATTTAATAACATTGCAGCCATCTTAGTAGCTTTTTAGGATAGCATATGTCTTATCAGACTACAGAGATGTTAATCCCTATTGGATTAACAAGCAAAGGGATATTTTGGCTGTGACAACTCTTCCTGAGGCGAATTAGCTTTACCCAGGTCTGCCACTCTTCCTCATTAGAGTGGCCCTGCAGCTTAGTGGTCAGAAGAATGGGTTCAAGTAGCCATCAGACAAATTCTCTTCTCAGTGCTACCATCTCATGCCATCTAAGGTGACACTGGTGAGTGACATGCTCCTCCCAGCCCCAGTCCCTTGGACTGTGAGGTGGCAATAATAATACCTAATTCTTAAGGTGGCGAAAGCATGAAATGAGAAGATTAATTTGACAAAATGTTGTGACAGGTACTGCGCTAAGTCCAGTAATTACTGTGATTGAGAGTGGATATTAAGTGAAAGAAATGGCAAGCTGGTTCCGACATAGAGAGTAGGTCTGTTTGGGCATTCAGCACAACTATTTGGAAAAATTCTTTTAAGAATGAATGCCATCTTTTAAAAAAAATATATCATCCATAGTCACAGAGAACAGATGGTGGTTACCAGAGGCTTGTGGAGTGCGGGGAAAGGGAAGATATTGATCAAAGGGTATACACTTTCAATTATAAGATGAGTAAGTTCTGGAAACCCAATGTACTGCATAGTAACTGTAGCTAATGATAATGTATTATATACTTGAAATTTGCTAAGACAGTAGATCTGAAGTGTTCTTATCACACAAAATAAATGATAACTATTGAAGGCAATATATAAATTAGTTTGATTGTGGAAATCATTTCACAATGTATACATATGTCAAAGCATCATGTTTTACATCTTAAAATAAGAATTTCATAAAAGAAAACCTGATTCAAGCAGCAAAATCAAGTAAAACTTAAAGGCTTACTAAAGCAGCCTTTTTTTTTTTTTTTAAAGTATTTCTTTTCTTGAAGTCAACTATTATTACCTCTTAAGACCTATTTGAGACTACTAAACCAGAATGAGGCTGGGTTCTTTGGGACTTCCAATCTGATTGATTTCCAGATAACTTAGCTACCAACTTCAACAAAGTAAGGTGAATCAAGGTCAGGGTGGAAGCTGAGAGCGTTAAAACATCAACATCCCGCTCAAGATGCCTAAAGGAACTAGACTTGCTTAAGTCACAACATTGACAAAAAAAAATCTGTAATCTTGCTGACCAATCTGCCAGAGTGTTGAACGGATCACCTGAGTAATGCTGGCGAAGCACTTGGAAGAGAAAAAGCAGCATATTAAATGTCAGTAGTCAAAGGTGCTTATCTTGTGGGGGACTATCTCTAGCAAATCTTTAATCCCAGGCTGGCTACCTTTTGCCACCATGCACATTTTTTAGAGCCCCTGAGAAACGAGCGTAAATGAAAGAAACTTGCGGGAAGGTAAATCTGCTGATGTGGGGAAGGGTGTGTGTATGGGGTTTAGGAGTGTGTGGAAGGGGCTTGAGAGGTAGAGAAGGAAACCTATTATCATAACCAACCTTTTGAGTTAGGCATTGTTCTTCTATTACTGAGATAACTGAAAATTGCTAGGTCTTGAAAAAATATATGTGCAATTTCTCCTGTAGAACCCTCCAATTTGCACATGACTTACTAACATATTAAGTAGTACATCACACAATCTATGACTTAACATACATGAGATCATCCTTACTTAGCCTCAAAATAGGCCCCATCTAACCCAAAGGAGCTAGAATCCTAGGCTCTGAGGTAAATAAGAGTTACAATGTGACAATTGCCACCAGGTAGGGGAAGGCTCTACTACGGCTATTAATACTATATAATAAAAGGCTAATATGTAAATAGACCGAATGGCGGAGCAACCGAACAACTGGTCGCTATGATGTACGCTGACCACCAGGGGTGTGCGCAGAACATGGTGGGTGTGGGCAGCAGATGGCAGAGTGCAGAGCATGGTGGGCGTCGGCTGCGGCGGGATGGTGGAGCAGGTGAGCAGGGGTGCCAAACCAAGGTGGGGCGGCAGTTGCTGTCATTGGGGCGAGCCTCTGGTGGTTATTGAAAATTCTTTGCTCCCGCATGCCACGGTCCCACCCAGTGCTCGCACCTGCTGCCAGTGCCAGAGCTGCCACTTGTACCCACTGCCAGCGCTCACACCGGTCCTGATTGCTCAGCACCGTCAGTGTGTGTGAGCAGCGGCTGCCGGCCCTGATTGCTCCTGAGGACTTCTCCACCTCCCCCTGCTCCTGAGGGGCGATCAGGGCAGCAGCCACTGCTCGCATTTGCTGATGGCACCAACCCCAATCACTCTGTGCTGTCAGCGTGTGGGAGCTGTAGCAACAGGAGCAAGGCTGCAGGCAGATAGGGGACTGGGGGCCGCTGTGGGAAGGGCCGGGTGGGGGAGCGGAGGATGGGCTGAGACCCGCCCCTGTGCCCACTGCAGCCTCATGGCCCACAGTTCCTTTCAAGGTGCATGAATTCTTGCACTGGGCCCCTAGTATAGTATAATATTTTATATATATATGAGAGAAATATGCTAATTAACTGGGACACTGTAACGGGTCAACCGGACAAGAGGAGGTTGTGCGCGCAGCGTCAGGGGCGGGGTGGCAGGGGCCTCCACGTGCCTGCGCTGGGGGAGGGCCTGGTCAGCAGCGGCCGCGGCTGCTTCAAGGGCCGGAGAGGGAGGCAGGGCCGGAACGGCAGTGGCCGTGGCTGCTGTGGGGCCCAGGGAGCAAGGCAGGGCCTGACCGGTGACTCGAGGGTGGGCAGCGCCACGCGATTTCGAATTGCGCACTGGGCTCCTAGTATAATATAATATTAACCACAGAGTCCTCTCCACAGTTACCATTCAAATAGCCAATGCAACTGTTACCACTGCCTTTGTTAAGCCTTCTAAACTGGTCACCCTTTGAGTCCTTGCCACTTGTCCTCTTAGGCATTAAACACTTGGGTAAATCTGGTCTGAGAGAGAAAGTCTACAAAACGAAAGCAATCAAATTAGTGGGACAGAGTTGCACAGTTGTCCCATTTCTCTCTTCTCCTTAACATACTGCCCTTCTATCAACAGAACGGAAAGGAAATGGAAGGTGCTCATTTCTTAGAGATCAGCTGGCAAAGAATGCCTTTCTAACAGTTTTGGGGGTTTTTTTGCTTGGGAACACCCAAGTTTATAGCTTGTCTCTTAAATCACAGCTCATTTTCTATTAATTTTGTTAAAATTAGATTTATTTCTAGCGAGAAAACATAAAATAATAGAATCTCAAGGCTAGATGGCACTTTAAGATGCTAGAAGACTTTGCACATGGCCCTTGATATGTGGCTGTTCATGCCAGGTTTGATGACCACCAACAGCAAGCAAGGACAGACACCCAAATTAAACTGGTTTAAGACACCCTCTCCCTAGGGGTAGGAGGGGGGGAGATTGAGATTAATTTACCTGTTTATACAGTGGGAAAGTCTGGATGGTACTAACTACAGGTGTGGCTGAGGCCAGCCATGGCTCAAAAGATGGTAGGGATCCTTGGTCTGCATGCTGCACCCCCAGCAGCACTGGGTTTACATCATCGTCATAGCTTAGCAATCCCCAAAAGGCTAGACAAAGTCTCAAATTTAAGTCTCATTAGACTGGCCAAGATTTTACATTTCTTCCTAACGTCATTATTGTAATCTAGGGAAAGGAATGCTTTGAAGGGCCAGGTTTGGGGTTCATCCTTGGAGGAGAGGAAGGGATTTCAACCCCTTCTCAACTACATGACTGAGAAATGAGTGGGGGCAGAAGTTTTGGCATCAGACCCTATGATGCCCACGTAAAGAAAGTGGAATTGGTGCATGCAGGCAAAAACAACCCATGTCTGTGATTTCTGCTCTCCTCCCATCTTGGAATAACCACCAGAAATCATAGTGAAGTAAATGTTTCTGCTGGGAATATACATCCCTTGGTCTTACAATTACTTCTAGGGTCATTCAAAGGAAATATAGTTAATTAGTTATCCTTCTAAGTATTTTTCTTAGACCACTATCATGTGTTCTACCTCATTTTCATGCAAAGGTTGACTATTTCCATTCATTTAATGATGTCTCATATGCCATAATTTTAAGCAGAATAATTTTCTCCATAATTTTCATGACTTGTTGCTGAATGTAAGTTGTCGGTTCCTTTTAAAGCATATTAAATTAGAACTTATTATTGGAATTAGAAATAAGCATAATAAAGAACACATGTCTAAACATAATCTTTCATGCAAAAAGTGGATAAAGAAGATGGTACCACACCCATATATATTTTTTTACAAGCATGTGTAGTTAATTTTTTTTAATCCTTACCCAAGGATAGGTTCTTTTTATTTATTTCTTTAGAGAGAGAGGAAGGGAGAGAGAGAAAAAAAAATTGATATGAAACATCAACTGGTTGCCTTCTCTATGCTTACTGACTGGGGTTTGAACCCACAACCTAGGTATGTGTCCTGAACCCACAAGACTTTTGGTGTATGGAATGATGCTCCAACCAACTGTACCACCTGGCCAGGGAGGTACCACACCCATATTGAGAATACTAACAAGTATGAGATCCTGGAGGGTGGAAAGTCAAGGCTGGGATCTCTGCTGGCTTTCTTCTCACTCCCTCACACTAAGCAATGCAGATGTGCAGTGTAATTGTGGATTAGTATTAAAAGGAGATAACCTGGGGCCAGATGGCCAGTGGCTGTCTGCCATTTACCAGCTGTATCCCCTGAGGTAAGTCACGGCATCTGCCTGTGCACTTCAGTTTCTTCATCTTTTCAATGGAGCCAAGAAATTATCTCATAGGACTTTTGAGAAGGGTATAGGAGTTAATGCTGGTAAAACTTAGAATAGAGCCTGCCGTGTAAAAGGAGCTCAACATTAGCTGTTTTCACCATCATCACCATAAGCATCGCCACCGTATCTCCTGACGCTTTCGGCCTCTAATGACTAGCCCTCCACTGATGTGATGAGGCCTGGCTGACCTGGATCACAGACTGCAGCACCAGACAGTGCCTCCCATAATTATGTCAGGAGACCGGGCTTCAGCTTCGAGTCATCTCTTTCCCTTATTACCACCTATTTGGAAAGGAATGCTTCCAAGAATGCTTGCTCTAAGACTACCTGACAGGCACAACTCTGAGCTTATAAAACAAATACATTAGATGTTGACTGGTCATACACAAGCAGATGCCAGGCAGAGCGCTCTAAATCAGTGATTCCTACTTAGAGACGCATTCCAGAACAGCCCGTGGAGCGTTAGAAACACACACATGCCCAAGGATCCCGTCAGGGAGATTCTGATTCTGTCGGCATCTTGTTTCCCAAGCAGCCACCGACGGTTCCAATGTGTGCTCTCACCAGGAACCGGTGCTTTTCAATTCTGGGTGCATTGAAAAATGCGAGGCCCAGGCCCCACCCAGGTCCATTGAATCTGAACTTAGCTATCGTTTTTTTAAAAGTTCTTTGGGTGCTCCGTCAGCATGGCTCGGTGGTTGAGCACTGACCTATGAACCAGGAGGTCATGGTTCAATTCCCGGTCAGGCACATGCCCGGTTTGTGGGCTCGATTGCCAGTGTGGGGCATGCAGGGGGCAGCTGATCCATGATTCTCTCTCATTATTGATGTTTCTACCTGGCTCTCCCTCTTCCTTCCTCTCTGAAATCAATAAAGATATATTTAAAATAAATAAATAAATAAATAAATAAATAAATAAATAAATAAATAAATAAAAGTTTATTGGGTGATTCTCACCAGTGGTCAGGGCTGAGAGTCACTGTTTTAAATACCATCTTCTGACAAATGAAAGATGTGGTTTATTTGCATATAATTTTCAGAAACATATCAAAAGGTGGTTCTTGATTAAAAGGTGAAAGAAAAAAAAAAAAGAGTCCATTCTTGACGGGGGCGGAGGGAGGACCGAGTGGTTTACAGACTAATCCCGATGAAGGCCCAGCAAGGAGGGAGGACAACTTTCTTCTCCCAACTCTCCTCCCCAGTGCTGGCCTCCACACCTGCCTCCAGCCACACAGGTGGCGGGCCTGTGGGAATTACCCTGGGTCTCAACTGTCCTGTAACTGTGGTTAATGTGCAAACTGCTTAATCTGCAGCAGCAGGAAAATAAACTAGGCGTTGTGGGGGTGAGGTCTACTCATGCTGAAAAAAGTGTGCGGAGGGTTCATTTTTATTCATTTTCCGCCTTACCTTGTCAAAGCAACTTTGGGCAATGACAGGGCAGTTTTAAATCTGACAGCAAGTCAAGTAACATGGCTTTAGGAATTCTAAGGATTGAAGACCTCTTGCATGCTTTCAGACAAAATCAATACTGTGGAGAAACTCCGCTTTGAAGTTTATAAATCTAGATTGAGAGGCATGATAGACATAAACTAATACTTCTTGTACTTAAATTTTAATAGAAGGCGTGTAAATGAGCTGCTCAGGTAAATGCTTCTCACTAGTCGTGCACAGTGTAACTGGACTCCTCCCTCTGGAAACTTCTCTTTTGAAGAATTAGCCTTTTCTCTCTCTTCTATAATGAATGAGACACTTGGGACTAAATCGGTTAATACACCTCTTTCAGAATTTGTTTTCCCCTTTCTTCCAAGTTTTTTATTTTGAAGGTGTTCATATCAATAAGAAAGTTGAAAAAAACAGTATAAGAAATACCCATATACACTCCACCTAGGTTAAACAATTACATTTTTGCTGCACTTGCTTTTCTCTCTCTCTCTCTCTCTCTTCACACACATACACTTTTTTTTTCTGCTGAACTACTTGAAAATAAATAGCTGACTTAATAATTACTTCATTCCTGAAAACTTCAGCAATGCATACCCCTGCATGGAATAGAGATAGTCCCCTGTGGAGCTGCAATACTGTTATAGCTGCTAAAAAATTAACTATTTAACAGTATAACCAGTAAATTTTCAAATGCCCCCAACTGTCACTACAATGTTTTTATGCCTTCCACACTTTTTTTTTTCAAATCTCTGGGGAATTTATCATGAAAGTGTGGCCAGGAGTAAGGTTATATGTTCATTAAACATGCTCTTTCCACAAGGCATGCTTGCCAGACCATGGGATTTTCTGTGGTCATTAAAGAAAGCAACTTCCTGCTTCTGCAGTTATCAGCTTCAGACTTCTTTGTAAAGGTTTCAAGATGTCCTAAACCTTCCATTCCCCTGACTGTTCTACAGAAGTGTCGTGACATGCACAGAAACTGAAACAGCAACAAAATGAGCAAAAGGACATCAGTTTTATCTCAAAACTTCTCTTTACCCTTTATTTTTCACAAATCCTTCATTCTGAGAAAAGGCTGCCCTTTCATTCCACTTGAGTAAGTAGGTCTAGGTAAAAACTAACAGGGAATGGTGTGAGGACCCTCAGACGTCAGTCTGCAACCTGGCAACACTGCAAATATTTATAGTATTTTACTTTACGGTTGCTGTGTTGAACATGGGAGGTAATGTAACTATGGTGGTAATAGTGGTGGAGGTGATGGTGGTGGTGGTGGCAGAGGTGGTGGTGGAAGTGATGGTGGCAGTAATGGATGGTGGTGGTAGTGGCAATATGGTGAGGTCATGGTGATTGTGATCCCAATTTCAGGTCCTTGCGAAAGCCAATACACATTCAGAAATATAAACCATAATTAGTTTAATCATGGATTTTGCTATTCCAGTATAGAACTAGACACATTTGATAAAAGAGAAAAATGTCACTGATACACAACGAATATATTTTCACCTGCAATTTTATAAGCTTTGTGTGGTTTCTTTAGGATATGGAGAATAACAGGCATTTTTACACTTGTAATTATTATCAATGTACCCATGAACATCTCATTTCAATTGGGAACATCAAGAGATCAGGATGATCTGACTAGAATAATGACCACAGCCAACCAAGCAAAGAGATCCTCAGAATTTCTCAACCAACAACAGGACAACACCTTACACCACAGACCTTAGCTTCATTAGTTGAGACAAGTGATTTTTTTAGTGTTAACACCCACGTAAACCATGACAAACTGTGGTACCTGTAATCATTCCACAAAGGGTGTTTTTGCCTAAACAAAACTGAATAGCCACTGTATTCACCTTGTAAGGCCTGGAAGCTAAGAATGTTCTAGAGAGTGTAGAATAATAAAATGTTCATTGTAGATCCTTGTGAAGCACAATGTACATCTGTGTGTCTGGAAATCAGCATCTCCAGACAAGTAGGAGTCCTGAAGTTCTGACTCTCTGCTTATCATCTAATTCATCTGCTCAAATTCACCTTCACTGTGCAGTAAGTCCAGCATCATTTCACCAGTCATCTACATTGTCCAATATTATAAGACACCTGCAAAATTAACTTTAGGTTTCAAATAGTTTCATCCACCATCAACTCAGGAATGCAAATTTACAATCAAGTATTGTGTGTTACTAGAATAATGAGCCATCCTGAGCCCATATGCAGCAGAACTACATTGCTGGGACTTCTTGTATTAAACCAATTATCTATTCAACCACAATTATTGAAACACCCAAACACCAAGTGAACCTAGTGGAGATTCTGGTAGAAAGCAAAATACTATCACATCTTGAGAAGGCCCATTACACACCTTTGAAACTAAGGAATCAAAAACATGGACCAATCTAATCTTTACTTGCTGAGAACAGTTGTAGCGAATTCCAACATGATACAAATTTTGTTTAGGAAGCCCTGGCCAGCATTGCTCAGTGATTAGAGCATCGGCCAATGTGCCCGAGAGTCTCTGGTTGGATTTCTGGTCAAGGGCACATATCTGGGTTGCAGGTTTGATCCCCAGCCCTGGTCAAGGTGCGTGCGGAAGGTAACCAATCAATGTGTCTCTCACATCGATATTTCTCTCTCTTTCTCTCCCTTTATCCCCACTTCAACTAAAAAAACAACAAAACAAAACAAAACAAAACAAAAACATCAATGGAAAAAATCTCCTCAGGTGAAGATTAACAAAGAGTTTGTTTAGGAAAATCAAACATTCATGTGGATAATGTACATAACTTTAGCTACCAATTATTATTATTAACTCTTTTTAAAAATTAAACTAGATTAGACCAAGAAATGAAAAAAGAGCCTAGGACTTTGAGTTTTTCTCTGTGAGATTTTTAGAGACTCTCTGAGGAAGAGAGGGTTATTTCCATTTACGGCACAATTGATTTTTTTAAAATATATTTTTATTGATTTCAAAGAGGAAGGAAGAGGGAGAGAGAGATAGAAACATCAATGATGAGAGAGAGAATCCTTGATCAGCTGCCTCCTGCACACCCCACACTGAGGATT
Source organism: Myotis daubentonii (assembly GCF_963259705.1). NCBI lineage: Eukaryota > Metazoa > Chordata > Mammalia > Chiroptera > Vespertilionidae > Myotis > Myotis daubentonii. Next base: position 30,000,024 of record NC_081852.1, on the reverse strand, counting down.
GAGCCTGCAACCCAGATTGACGCTCAACCACAGAGCAACGCCAGCTGGGCTGATCATTTTTTTTCTTTCAGTGGCAACACAGAGAGATTTACAAATGCAAAGTCAAACATGCATAAATATAGTTCTTGTTACGGGACAAAGAGTTTGATTCAAACATACAAATGGAAGTTTAACAAATCGAAGAGTACTTTTTAAAAAAAGAATGCCTACCTGCTCTTTGGATGGCACCAGGAGTTCTTCGATCATCATGCTGTCCCGGGCATAGGAGCTTCTGTTCAAGGTGTAAGACCTATCCGAACTGAAGGAGCGGAGGCTGTTGTATTTACAGTTAACCATTCAAGAGTGGTAGATGATGATGAGATGAATAAAAAAAAAAATTAATGCATGCAACTTTAAAAACAGGCAAGATGGCTCAAAATATCAACCAAAGTTGTTCTTGAAAACACATGGTCAAAAATAAAATCCCTTATATTTGAGGAAATCTCTTAAGCTTGGACAATCTCATGATCAGGTTTTGTTTAAAATTTGGCCAACTGGTGTTAAATCTGTGAGAAGATGAAATGCATGAAAGCTTTGGATGTTGCACTGTGACAATCAAACCAACATGACAATTGAGAAGAACCAGATCATTCCAGATAATTTAATAACCTGAGAGATTTTTCTATGGTAAGACCTTATGTTAGGCTCCTGTCCTTCTGGTCCCTATCTGTTTAGCTTGCATTATTCAATGAAATTGTGTCTGCTGTAAATAGTTCAGTTATGTGTATTGGGAGCTAGATATAGGGTTAAATTATCGAAAGGTTTATGGTTGCTACTCAGGGAAAGCATTAAGAAGGAAGTAAGCAGTGTTATGAATCCATCTTACATGATTTTCTTCTCCATCTTTCTGGCCTTGAAAATTTCAATTCCAGGTGAGCTCACTTTTTTATTTCCTTTTCTTACTTGCTTCTTCTACCTTCTCCTTTCCACCCGCTTTCAAATCTTCTACACAGCCCCTGAACTTCCCAGAGTGCAAGCTTTCTTATGTCCTCAAATGCCACTCTCCACATTGACCTCTAAACTAAAAACTGACAAAGGGGTTCGGGAATGGGCGAAACGGTTGAAGGTGGTCAGAAGGTACAAAATTCCAGTTATAAAATAAATAAGTCCTGGGGGTGTAATGTGCAGCCTGGCGATCATAGTTAATAATGCTGTCTTATATATTTGAAAGTCGCCAAGAGAGCAGATCTTAAAAGTTCTCAGCACAAGAAAGAAAAATTGTAACTATGTGTGGTGACGGATGTTAACTAGAATTATTGTGATATCATTTTTTAAAAACATATATATTTCTTTATTGATTTCAGAGAGGAAGGGAGAAGGAGAGAGAGATAGAAACATCAATGACAAGAGGGAATCATTGATCGACTGCCTCCTGCACACCCTCCACTGGGGATCGAGCCCGCAACCCAGGCATGTGCCCTTAACCGGAATCAAACCTGGGACCCTTCAGTCCGCAGGCTGACGCTTTATCCACTGAGCCAAACCGGCTAGGGCTGTGATAATCATTTTGCAATATATACACATATTGTACATCTGAAGCTAATATAATGTTATTTGTCAATTATATCTCAATCTTTAAAAAAGCAATAGAGAAGGGACCCTGGTAACCCTGCATGTATCCACATAGGACAGGCCGGTGGTCTGAGCCTTGGCAGGACACCTTTGATGCTACAGGAACACAGAGGATGGAGGTGGGGAGCTGCGTCAGGCATCTCCCACAGGCCTCCCTCTCACCTGCCACGGTGGGCCGTGACCAGGCAGCTCTTCATTGCCTCCTGAGGCTTCCTGCCCACCCTCCTTGGAAGAGAGTGGCAGAACACGAAACCATTTAGCTGCAGTCTAGGACTGGCTCCTCAGCTAGTGTGGCAGACAAGGACCATGGCCGTTGGCACCTGTGTGCCGCCTATGTAACTAATAAACTGTCTGAATGTAAATGTGGCTGCTTGAATCTTTACCAGTAGATTCAGTCAGACTCTGGCCTTGGCCTTGTGTGTACTAGGCAGGGAAAAGAACAAAGGAGAGGTGAATAAGGAAGGAGCCCTGGCTTTGCACAAAACGACTTCTTTCCCCCTCTGCACTTACTATACTAAAGATTACCCCGAAGTGAGTATTTTTATATTAATACACAGAGGCCCCTGAATTATTCGAAGTGTCTACGGAAATGAGGAGGTACATTCTTCTAGGATCAGAGCCTTCGCTGTCACCAGAATCTTAGAGGGATCTAGAACTCCAGAATGACTATTACTGTACAGTCATTACTTAGTGTGTTCAGCAAATATTTGCTAAGTGGCTATTATCAGTTAGCCAAAATATTAATAACAGGATATAGATGGAGAAAAAAAGTAAGCATTATCCCTGCACAGAGGAGCTTACCTAGTAAACCATGTGACCTCGAACACTTGGGCCTTCTGTACCCCCACAATTCATAACTCTTTCTCCCACCCCCCATTTCAGTTGCAAACATTTCCTTCTGCGATTCCTGTTTTTAGTGCCCTTCCATTCTCTCAAGTACATTATATAAACTTCCTAAAAGCAGGAACTCTCTTTCTACTCTCTAACTCAACTGTCCAACAGAACTTCTCCCGATGAAGGATGTGTTCTCAACCCACACTGTCCAACACCGTGTCCACTGGCCATGCGTGGCCGCAGAGCACCTGGAGTGCGGCTGGTGACTGAAGAACTGCATTTTAGGTCTTATTGCATTTTAACTAGTTGTCATCTAAAGAGCCGCGCCACTAGGGGCCACACTATCAGACAGTGCAACTTCTAAGTACTCACAGCAAGGCTCTATTTTGCCGCAGGGATGTGATTTGAGAAACTCACTTGCCTCCTTAGACCAGGGGTCCTCAAACTTTTTAAACAGGGGGCCAGTTCACTGTCCCTCAGACCGTTGGAGGGCCGGACTATAGTTTAAAAAAAAAACTATGAACAAATTCCTATGCACACTGCACATATCTTATTTTGAAGTAAAAAAACAAAACGGGAACAACATTTGTATTTGCATGTGGACCGCGGGCCGTAGTTTGAGGACCCTTGCGGCTTAGACACTCATTTTTTTCTTCCTTTCTTTTTTTTTCAGCCATTCATTTCTTTAAGTTATGGTCTCTCCGGTGTATGTTAATATTAGTGATTCCTGAGAACAGTTTTGCTGTAGATGTGGACAAAGACTTAGCATTTTAAAGAAATAATTACATATTTATTTTAATTTCAGCTTTTAATTACATCTAAGATGGGTTGATACATTTTAAGCATTCTCTTTCTTTTAACTTACATAGGCATGCCAACTACAGGACAGAGCCCCGAACTGGGAGCTAGCAACAGAAAGGCCTAATGGTGTCTCCGTTTTATTGTCTGAAGTTCTTACTCTGAACTGTTCCAGACCAACTTACATTAGGCAGATGGAGCCAATTAAATCCATCAAACTTCACTAAGAAGCCTTAATACATCGAAATAATTTCAGCTACTAAAATTAGACATTATTTGCATGGGGATCTGGAAAGCATTAAATTGTTTTTTAACTAAGGTCAACTATATTATTTGTAGCCATCAGTATACCCTACGTGTTAAATACAGGAAGTGTTAGGAAACCACATGCCTGAGGATTCTTAAAATTATACCAATGTGCTTAATTCAAATAAAATGCAACCAACAGGCAAACAGCTCTTCAAGATGGTTTCTTTAAGTCTAGGGAAATTTCTCAGGTTACTTCATGCACTATACAAACCTTGTTAAGCGAAAGAAATTCCTTAAATATTCAATGTTGCATGAGTAACATTTCTGATCATACATTTAGCTATTTGCTCATTTCCTCAGAATCACAAAACTGATTTGCTAAAGCTGAGCAGAACAGAAAAGCGCATGGCAGAACAACACAGCACAGCACAGCACGGCACAATGCTGAGGAAAACAAAAATGAGAAAATGAGCCAGGGAAGGGCAGGGGACACTGGAAAGTGCCATTTCTTACCTGATCTTGGGACTATTTTAAAGTATTTTTACAAAAACACAGAGAAGAAGGAAGCAAAAAAAAAAAAATCAGACAGGGGAAAAAAAGAAAAAAATGTTATGGTTGAATGAGGTACACATTTAATGTATTTCTTTTTAAATGTTACACTCAGAATATTATACTTGGCAATACTCTAAGAATACCTTAAAACATATTGGCTTTATCATTTATTTTTATATTTGCCTCTGAGCATAACATGAGTTGCCAATGTAAAAAAAAATGAGTTACATATAACAGCAACAAATAATAATAATGGTACAATAAAAACCAGAAGTGTGGAAGCCTCACAACTTGGGGGGGAAAAATTATGAGACAATATTCTGGTTTCATCACTCATTGGATGTCAGCTGCTACAATTTTCTATATGCAAATGAGTGATTAATAAAATGTTACCTTTAATATACTATCTCAGGAAGAGAATCAGCGGGTTGTTGGATTACAAAGCCTATTAAATCTCTAAATAGAATTTTCCCTTGAGATCCTTTAAGATGCTACACATTTTAGTTATAATTTGTTATTATCTGTGGTTACATGAAATATTAAAGGTTATTTCCCCTTCTTGTTAATGACAGCTGCTACAAGAAGACTTTAAGGCCTTTAGATATAGAGCTATAGATATATATTTTTCTAAGGCAAAAAAAATCTAAGTTACATGAGATTCCAAATTCTGTTAAAAAACAAAAAGATTAACTCAAAAAAAACATCAATTCAGTATCTAAACTGGCCACATCCAGGACACTGAGAATTAACTCTTAGGTTTACTTAGTGGGAAGTGCCATTTACTATTAGACAATGAAACTTTTTACAACAGATACTTAAACTATAGGAAAATGTCCCCAGGGCTCTGGCTCAGATGGTTTAATTATTAGCTTTCACATAACTTGACTGTCAGCAAACAAGCTGTTAATCCAACCACGGGAAAGAAGTCCCCAAATTCTGGACAAGGTCCTATTTCTTTCAACCATTGTCAGATAAGTTTGAGCCAAGGTTTTCCACATACCAAAGTTTTACCCTTTGGTTGTAAGGATTGAAGTTGCCACTATTCCTGGCTTGCTAAGTCACTGTTTCACTACTGACATGTCCCTTGTAAACAAACTAATGGGAAAGCTTTAGAAGAGATACTCCAAACACTTGGTAGGCAAGTCTAATAAATAATTATATATATAGATATATACATATATCTATATATAGATATATACATATATCTATATATATAGTCTCAAACATGAATTTTTCTTTCAATAATAAATAGAGAATAGTGAACAACCAACACAAACATTTCTTACTTATTGGGAAATAAGATTTTTCTTTCAATTAGAATAAAATTTAATTTTGAAACATATAACCCAGATCGGTTCTCCCAGTTTTGTCTGTGAGCCCTTTTGCTAGTATGCTTGAAGCATGACTGCAAGGTGGGGGGAGAAAAAGAACAATTAACACGTTCAATCACAGACAATTAAGGACTGAAAACCATGAAAGAAAATAGCGGAGCACATACAATGGAGTAGCGAACATTTCACCAAATTCGCATCCTCATCCAAAGAGCGTACTTGGGGATAATGGTGAAAATGGAAAATGATTTTGGTTTATGACAAATCATGGCTGTTTCAAATTACCTCTGAAAAACAACAACAGCAACAACAAAATACCTGGCAGAACGGGCCCCAAGACTAAAGCCCATGTAGCCCTCGGCAGGCAGAGAATCATCGCCCAGCTCCTTGAGGTCCTGTGGCCCCAGGTACTTGTCAGTGTCCCCCGTCAGCGCATCTTCGCCTGCGGATGGACAAAGCAAGCCACAATCAGAAGCTTCCCTTTGAAAGCGTGCCTTCTGTGGCGAAACCTGTTCCTTTGGTCATCAGCAAGTCACCCATTCTCTCTGTCCTCTTCTCCTGTCCCCTGGGTAGTATTTGTAGCTGCCGTTTAGCAGGAAAAAGTATGGGCAGAGGTTAGTTCATGATTTCAAGAGTGAATTTAAGTAGCAGAAAAAGCACCTGGTGTTAAGCACCAATTTTTAAAAAAATCTCCCCCTGCCCCCACGCCTAAGTAGAAAGAAGGATTTTTTTTTTATGTCAATTAGTTTTCCTCAACGCACTGTGATGAGGGCAACTTGTTTGAATGGACGTTGTTGCAAAATAAAATCCACCTCTTCCTTACTGCTCTGGAAATTATACATGGGAAGGGAGTTTTGTTAAATAGTCTTCTCACACCCAGGATTTTGGTTTGGGGTTTATGCAAAAAACCAGCAAGTTACTTAATCTGAAGGATAACTGCTCCATTGGGGAACTTTGAATCCCACCGATTTGCAACTGTTTCTAAACGGATCAAATGAACAACCCGGCCCAGCGGCCCCCAGGCCTGAACCCTCCTTGGAAAGCAGAGATCCAATGGGAGTTCCAGCGGTTTGGAAAGGGACCATAGAAACTGTTCTTTAGTCATCAATACAAAGAGTTAATCGCATAAAATACTTGGCCCAGCTACATATGCATAACATGACCTCACGCGGAAAAACCACATTCCAAGAGTGACAGGGCAGGTTTTCCAGAGGCTTTTGCCCCCTGGGACGTTTCCCATCCTCGCAAAATGTAGCACAGGCCGTGGCAGAGTTCCTTCCGCAAACCGGCAAACTCTGTCTCCTTTTTACGACTCTCATTCTCTTTCTGGACACAAACTTGGCTGGCCCCGTGAGATTTCAAAAGCGTGTGTTATGTTTTCTCAAAGGTAAAGTGATTCATCCGCTCCAGCGATATTTTCCAATTCCTTTCTCAGTACCATTTATACTTTCCATTCATTTAAACTCAGGAAACCACAAGAGCTCATCTTTTTAAACTACCAATCAAGTCTAAAAATACACTGTCGACTACTGTTGTGTGTTTTTTTCTTTCCCCAAATGTAAAAACTAAACAGATCAACTTTCTTCTGCGACCCAGGACCAAGAGATTATTTTAAGTAACTATTTACAGCTGGGCTAATTTTCACAATCACCACAAATGAGACAGAAAAACAGTGCACACCAAGTACAACTTAAAGATCTTACTCTGTCGCCAAGCCATGTTCACCAGGATGGGGCGGATCAGATGTTTCCTGAGGTTTCCAGGAATTCCTTAACCAGTGATTTAGAATCTACCTCCAAACCGGCCCAAACAAACCAGTCCCTGGGGTGTAGCCACCGTCTTCACCACCGCCGCTGAGGTCCTCTCAGCATCTCCGTCTCCTCGTAGGCAATGGAGGAATTACACATCTTCTCCTATTCATCAGAGCTCAAAGATTTTTCAATATTTCAGACCAAAAAAAAAAAAAAAAGGAAGAACAAAACCTGGCTACTCTTAATTGAGATTAAGATCCTTTTGATTACTCCGCAGACATCCTTTTAAAGCGCCTTCTGATTGGATTAAAAACTCCTCTGGCAAGCCTCTAGCAGGACCGAATGGTGACATAAATGCAAGCCCTGAGTTATTTGTATGTAAATATGAGGGCAGCTCCAGTGTAGACTTTCGGTAATTTGATACCAGTGCTCCGTGCCTAACCGGGTAACCGAGACAGCCTTAAACCGAGGGAGAGCCAGGAGCGAGGTGCTGCATTTAATTAGGAGGTGACTCTTCTCCCACGTGGACGAGGAGCCGGCCAACCCAGGTAGAGGAAAAACAGAAGAAAACAAAGGAGCGGCCCAGCGGGGAGTGGCGGGGAGCTCCCGGCAAACTTTCAACTTTGTTCTCAGCCGGGACACCGGGAGCCTGGGTTATTTATGGTCCCTGTCAGGTGGAAGGAGGGGGGGAAAAGAGAGCGAGAGGGAGGGCCTGCCCTTGAGAAGAGGTTGTGAAACTGTGGGGCCGAGGGAAGCAGCAGTGATTCCCAGAGCTCTCCAAGAAGCTCTTGAGAACGCACTTCTCACCCATCAGCGCTGCTTTTCAGCAGGAGTTGGAGGAAGAGGAGGAGTGAGACCAGCTAAGCGAGTGGATGTTCTGCTTTATGTGGGGCACAGGTTCTTTCAACTCTTTAACACACTCAAAGGGACTCACTGGCTCTCCCTCTTGGGAGGTCCCTGGAGAGAGAGAGGGGCAGGGGGCGCAGTGGGCTGGAGAGGCCAGTGGGGCGGCGTGGAGGTGTTCCCTCTCCCGGGGACTCCTGCCCCTTTCCAGCTGTCCCACCCTGTTTGTGTCGGCACCAAGCGTCACTCTGCACCCTCCACCTGGGCACACACAGAGGCGACTTCTTTCCTCTTTTTCAGCACAACTGGAGACAAGCTAGAAAGGAAGTAGAGGGTTTGAAACAGTCTCGCTGAAGTAAGTGGTCTGCAGCCCTGTCTCACGACAGTGCCTCTACCTCCTGGACTGTTACCTAAACATACTGACATTTGAAGCTGTAGAACCGACGAAGTGGGAAACGGATTTGGTTTTCCTGGGTAAACGCATAAGTAACTGCATCAATAAATGACTCATGGAATATGAAGATGATAGGACACCTGGTGTTTCCATTGGGCCAGCCCGGCTGTAACCAACATTGTAAATACGCAGAAACGCAAGGGAAGCCCTTTATAATGCCTGTCGCACATGGAAACATATTCCCAAGCGCAATCCTGGGGAAAGTCATGGTTAAAATGGAGAAAATGTCCAAAATGGACTGCAATGAAAAAAGGCTCCTTCCTGTGGACTTGTTGGCCAGCCTCTCTGGCCACTCCACCACACACACCCAGCCTGCCCTCTGTTATGCAGAACGATGGCAGCCCAGGGAATTCCTGAAAGTCTTGTTGTAGACTTTGAACCACTGCACAGGGTGCATTCTCCTGATGGAACCTTTACCCTCTTCTGCATCTGAGTAATTTCTCCAGTGTTTGACTCTTTCTAGAACTCCTCCCACCCTCACTCATCATCTTAAGTGAGATGGCCCTCCGGCGGGCTTCCCTTATCAGAGTGTGTTGCCAGGAGGAACATCTGCTTCGTGTCTCCCACTGGATGGTGAGATCCCCCGAATTAGGAACCAAATTTTTCCTGGGCCTGGCATATTGTAAATGCCCCATAAATATTTGAATTCATGATTACTTTTATTAATGAGGTTGGTGGTTGTGTTTTCTTTCCCATCCACATGCTACAGTCACTTAGCACTTTTTTTTTTTTTGCATGTCAAGCTTGATAACTGGTTGGTATACAGTAAAATGTCAATAAAATTAAGTTTTCATTCCTCTTTACCCATCCTTCTTAGACTTCAGAAGTGGTCACTGTACAAACAAAAAGAAGCCTGGGGTTGGAGTAGCCGTGGGAGCTGCCAATACATTTGGTCAAAGATGAATTAAAATAGCATTATGGTATTAAAAATTATGCACCTGCCACTTTAGAAAAGTGAAGCCCTAGCCGGTTTGGCTCAGTGGCTAGAGCATCGGCCTGTGGATCGAGGGGTCCCAGGTTCCATACCGGTCAAGGACACATGGCCAGGTTGTGGGCTCAATCCCCAGTAGGGGACGTGCAGGAGGCAGCCAATGACTCTCTCTCATTATTGATGTTTCTATCTCTCACTCTCTGTTCCTCTCTAAAATCAATGAATATATACATATGGTGTGTGTGTGTATATATATATATATATATATATATATATATATATACACATATATATATATGTGAAAAGTGAAAAAAATTTTTACAAGATAGGGAATTCAGAAATAAAGGCATTGGTATTATGTTGATGCAGTTTGGCATGGTAGGTGCTCTAGGTTAAATCCAAGTTCCACGGCTACTGATTAGGTGACCTTTGAAACACTCTTCTCTGAGTCAGTTTCAACCTCTACAAAACTGGAATAGTAACTCTGCCTCTATCCCAATAACCTTTTGGGAGGATTAAATGGAATAATGCGCAAAGTAAGGGTTTAATGAGCACTAATTGTTACTAATATTCTGTGACTCAGTTTTCTCTAGTACCCAAGCATCTTAATGTATGAACTCATATAGTTAGCTTTTAAATTGCTACTATATATACTGGTAAGGGCAAAAATCCAACCATAGCAGGAATTTGTCCCTGCTCTCTACTGGCTAACACAGGGCCTGGCTCATTATAGATAGTCAACAAATATTTCTTGATTGAATGAAAGAATGAACAACAATAAAACTAACTTAATCTTCCTTTCAATAAACACAATAGTCTATAATTATTATACTATTACTTGGTACAACACACTACTGTACCAAGTTTAGAAAGGAATGAGATAAGTTGTGTTGAGTGATTTATAAACTGCCTCTAATCCATTCTATAATACAAAAAATGTTTTATTAGTGGCAGCTTCTAACCCAGTGATGGCGAACCTATGACACGCGTGTCAGAGGTGACATGTGAACTCATTTTTTTGGTTGATTTTTCTTTGTTAAATGGCATTTAAATATATAAAATAAATATCAAAAATATAAATCTTTGTTTTACTATGGTTGCAAATATCAAAAAATTCCTATATGTGACACGGCACAAGAGTTAGGTTAGGGTTTTTCAAAATGCTGACACGCCGAGCTCAAAAGGTTTGCCATCACTGTTCTAACCAATACTTCTTATACAAAGGTAATTCTATTAATGGACATCACTCACACAACATCAGATATATTTAGTTAAAATATATACAGGGGTGGCCAAAAGTAGTTTATAGTTATAATACAATAATTCATAACATAAGAATAAACTGTTTTGTGTATTCACAACTGCAAACGTACCTTTGCCCACTGCTGTATATTACCAAGAAACACAAGTTTTCACTTACTAAGAAGTACTTGAGTGGGTTTATGTTTCCTACAAGTGTTTGGTACACTGGCTTGACTTTTGAACAATAGAATGCAGGGGAAATGATTATGCATCACTTCTGAGTATGAGTTAAAAGAAACCTTATAGTTTCTGCCTCAGTCTACTGGAACACTTATTTGGGGAAAGCCAATCGAATTGTAAGGCATTTGACTGCCTTGAGACCATCATGCTTCTGAAGAAGCTCAAAGTAGCCGTAAAGAGGTGGCTCAGAAAGACAGAGATGCCCAGGCAATCCCCAGCCATTCCAGCCTTCTGAGGTAACAGACCTTTGAATAAAGACACCCTATTGAACACCCTGCCATGTCATTCCTGCCTCGGCTGCTATCTGACTGTAATATCATGAAAGATCTCCAGAACCCAGCTGAGCCCAGTCAACTCACACAACCGCGGGAGATAATAATAATAAATTATGCAGCTGAGTTTAGAGATGGGTCGTTACATTGTAATAATTAGTGGAAACAGAGCACAGTGAGAAATGAGAAGGTCCAAAGGTAAGCCCAAGAGGTCGCACACTGGTTGCCTAATACATCCCTAGAGAGTTAGCGTTAGCTCCGGAGTGCATTGTATGATTAGGGTTGACAAGTCCAGGGGAAGTACACTGGTAAATGCCACCAGAGGCCTCATTTTTTTTAGTATTGATTTTATGCCTTTCAAAATTAGAAGCACTGGTGTTCTTTTTGTTAATCCATTTCTGACAATATAACACCAGAGGCTGGAAAATGTTAAAAGAACACAAAACACCTCAAGTCTACTTTGATCTCACCATTAACCAAATAACGAAAGCTGTTCAGAGGCACTTCAATGCCCCGGCTATCTCCTCTTCCTCTTCCTCCTCTATCATGACCAGGCTAAGAGAAGAGGTTCCTGTACCACAATCAAACTTTCAAAGCTTCATACACTCTGTCTACCAGGAAAGAATACAAAATAAAATAAAGGACAGAGGAGAGAAAGAAAGATAATACATACAGGAAAGGATTATCAGAACTGGTCGGTCGATTGGTGTGCCCTCATTCCTTTTTAGATTTCACGTCAATGGTCCAGTGTCAGTACAAGGTGGAATACATATACCTAAGCCAAGTTCCTTGCACTCTTACATTATGCCCACTAACGTTCCTTTTTAGGCTGAACAGAGGAAACGGTTCTTGGCCCAATATTTAGAAGTGTTTTCATGTCCCTGGAGTTCTTTTTTCATTCATTCATTCATTCATTCATTCATTCATTTATTTATTTCTTCTACTCTTTTCCCCCTTAAGCCCATAACCAAGAAATACTTTTGTTACTTTTCCAGGAGTTGAAAATTGCTTTCCCATCTAGATAGGACTAGAATCATAAAGAAAGTTCCTCAAGGTAACTAAACCAAATTATATTGTCAGAAACTTTGCTTAGTTCCTCTGCTGTGAAATGCAGAAATCTCCCCGAGGTATAAATTTTGTAATATTATAAAGTTGAAATTAAGAGTATAAAAACCTTAAATGATTAATACAAGACGTCCAAATTACATAAGATCTTTTACAAGCTAGATTAGAAAAAAATAAAGAGGAACTCAACCTTTATACTCTAGTGATTTATTATGAGTTGGTTTCTTACTAGAAATCAGCAGAGTCTTACAGATAAGCAGTTAATGATCAGAATTTAGAAGATTTAAATTTACTTGTTGTAAGAAAAGTGATAATTTTTTTTAAATCACCACACAGCAGAGAGAGGAAATGAAAACTGTTGGGAAAAGAAATCCTTTAGCCATTTCTTGAGTACATTATAGAAAAGTAGAATGAGATCACATCATTAAAATCAACACTGCTATTTATTGAGCATTTACTATGTTCTAGGCACTATTTGGTGCATTATAAGTATTATTTCATATAATTCTCACAATGATATTATAAAATAGAATAGTTATCTCTATTTCAAGGTATAACCCAGTCCACACTAAGAGTAAGATTACTGAGAATGTGGGGAAAATCAAATTCAAAATCAGTTGGTTTGATAAAGAGCTCTACTTTTAACTACTGCAATATGCTATGCTATTGAATAAATAATGTAAGAGATTGGTAACCAAATGTAAGCTCCGTGAGGACAGGATTTTTTTTCTATATATTTCTGTATCCAATGCCCAGAAGAGTGCCTGGCACATAGTACATGCTCAGTAAATGTGTGCAATGAAAGTTCAGTGATTGCATCTGGAGATGGCAACTATATTACCAAAGCAACAAGAAGACGGGAGACTTACTTTTCACCGACAACTCTTGTACCTTGGGAATTTTATACCATGTGCATCTACCACCTATTCAAAAAACGAATAAAATTAAAACAAAACAGGGACTGCAGGCAAGTCATTAGGCTGTGTGTTTCGTTCACCTGAAAAGGTATTTTGACATATAAAGATCTGCCAGGTAGATACTAAGATGTGTATGTGCACCGGCAAATATCTGGCAAACATGGATAGGAAACTCAGTATTTTACGATATTTGACCTTATTTACATCTTTAAGAGATGGAAGAGAAGAAATGAACTAAGGTAGAAAGAAGGAGATACACAATACTCGTGTACTTCTGGCAGTTTCCCAGTGTTCTAAAGCAGTGGTTCTCAACCTGTAGGATGTGTTAGCATCACACGACCCCAAGTGAATCTGATGCTCCTGGTCCAGGGACCACACTTTGATAAACACTGTCTAAAGGATCCTTACAAACGAATGGCAAGTCTCTAGTGGCGGTATTGCTTCTACAGAATTAAACCTATTTTCCTGGTGGGAATTAATAGAATAAGTAAAACATCAGCTTTAGCAACTGAATTCAATGAATCGAGTGGAGTGTCTCCAAATTTCAGTGCATATATTTGTATCACCTGGAGACCTTGTTAAAATGCGGATACTGATTCCACAGGTCATGGGAGACCATGAGATCCTGCATTTATAACAAACTCCTGGGTGACCGCAACCACACTTTCAGTAGTAAGATAGTAGAGCACTGGACTGGTACCTATGTTATGAGTAAAGCCAACTATTGCCTTTGAAGCATTTAGTTTCTAGTAAAAATGTTAAGACCAGGGCACAAATCATAATACAAAACTGTACTACGACTCCTGCTAGCTACGATTTTAGTGCTTTGTGTATGCTAGACATTGTGCTAACTGAGCATTTTATATGCATGTCTCATATAACCCTCAACCCTGTGAAGCAGGTACTATTGTTTCCCTTCTACTGGTGAAAAAACCAATAGAGGTTTTTTCATAAGAGGTTTGGTTATTTTTCAAAACTCACATGTCTAGTCGGTGGTAGAGTCTAGGTTAGAACCCATACTATCCAAGTGACAAGCAACATACCATATATAGTCATTAGTTGTTAAAATTCAATTATTTGTTCACCTATATATATTTTTCTACCCGAAGACCCAAAATCTCAAAGTTCTCCCTTTTCCTCTCCTGCTTTAGTCCCTAATTCTCATTCTGCAGCATGAAGCAGGATAAGTAGTTGTATGCATTTAACAACAAAAAAAGAGGAACTGCCATTTAATGAGCACCTACTATATGCCAGTCACTGTTCTAAATGTTTCATATATTTTATTTCTTTTCATCGTCACAGCAGCTCCGTGTGGTATTACTAACCTCGTTAGAGATAAACCAAATAAGACCCAGCACATTTTATTTTTTGAAGGTTCAAATAAGAAACATAAAAATGCAAAAAAGCTTTGAAGAAAAATTATTTTCCATCAATTCAAAGCCTTAATGAAAAGATGTTTTTCTCCACTGACATTTAGACAATAGATTTTCACCATGGAGAATCCAAATGACTATATTTGCTCCCATGTCTTTTTCTCTCAACCCCCTGATATTGACACTCTCAGAAAAGCAAGGAAATGTGAGCAGAAAGGAAGAGGAATACAATAAGTTTAGGACCCGGATCCACTCAAACTTTAGTTCTAGAAGTCTAATTCTTTCTTGGAGTCACACAATAGTTAATGGGAAAGTTACTTAGATTCCGGATTGCACATGTTTCACTTTGCAATTTGCACTCGAGATCAAGAGCTTGTATTAAGCAAGGCCTCCTGCGAATGTTCTGAGAGATGGGTACCAGGAAGCTGGGGATGTGCAGGTGACGGAATGGCGCCCTTTGCTTCAGGCGTTCCTGTGTGTAGCACAGGCACTTGTGTTTGGCTGGAGGCCCAGAAGGTGCTCATGACTCCAGTACCTTCTTGAGATGGTTGGAGACTCAGAGAGAGGCTGATGGCCCCAAGCCCAAGGTCAAGAATGGAGTGAGCGTTCTGTCCTGCCCCCTGCACACTCCACTTGCCCTCCCAGTCAGGAATGAGCAGATACTAGGGTCTCGCTTTAACCATTTGTTTTCCAGCACCTTCTGGCAGTAGGGGGGGGGGGCTCTTTCAACACATAAACTAAATGCTGGAATATAACCTTTTTTTCATATGAGAACAATGGGGTAAGTTGAGAAAATGTTGAGATGAGCCAAGAGTGGAACAGGTGGTCTTAAGAAGGCTGAAGAAGTGTGTGTCATTTTAGGGGATTCCTGTGCCGCTGTGGGAGGGCCAGCCTCCGCGGTCTTTCATTCCCTTCTCTGGCATTTTATGCTGAGAAGATCCTGGCTTCATAGGTGGCCAACCGGGAAGCAGGCTCGGATGGCAAAATTGGCACATCTCTTAGACAATAACAAGTTGCTGTTGTCCCACAGAACAAACGACTCTTGTTGCTCAGGCCGAGTTGTCTTTCTTAAAAGAGAATAAAAGTCAACTCGCTTCTTTACTCTTGAACATGGTGCTGTTCTTTGTGGCTAGATGTGCTTCTTTAAAAAAGCTGCTTAGCAGTGTACTGCTCCTTCATTCAGGCTAGATAGAGTTGCTAAAGCACGCAAGCATGACTCAGTGTTGGAACTTTTCCAGACGTGGCAATGAAAAATGTCCCCTGTGATCTCGGCTGGGTTAATAAACAAACTCATCCCAGAAAAGCAAAAGAATCTAGTGTCTTTCCTGTGAAGAGGTAGAAAGAGACAATGTTGTGATAGAAGCTATTTCATTTTCTTTTCAATATTCCTTAATCCTAGTCCAGAACTTCTCCTCAGCCATCTAAATAAGAGTGGACAGTACACTCACTGACTTGGTCAAATGAACACCTAAGACAGGCACCGGAATGCAGCTAGGAAGGGGTGCAAGGTTACTTACACCCTCCTCATGGTCTAAAGTCTATGCCACTTGTAAGAAGACTAGATGATAAATAAAATACTAGCCACAAGCTAGCCCATTTCAGGCACTGAAATGTTGGTTCTTACTTGCAGAGAAATTAGGTAGCTAAATTCAAGGTGGCAGTGTCCTGCCAACTGGTTCTTTCTTCTAGTCATTCTGTCTTAGTGATTCATCCATCCCTGACTCCAAAGCCGGACCTCCTTAGTCTCAGCTCATTACGTAGGTGCCTGAGGACCGGACCGTATGTGAGAAACAGAACCATGAGCGCTGTCCCCAGGTACCCTGTATACTTTGTGGGCAAGGTTTTGGCCTCTTCCTGCTCTTATATCCAAAGTGCCTTCCACTGTGCAGGGCAATACACACCTGCTTTTTGCTTGTTTTTTTTTTTTTTTTTTTTTTTTTTTTTTATATTTCTGACCTAAAAGATGTGTATATACAAGGTAAAGATACCAAGGCTGTTGTCAGTTCTCATTCTCACTGTGGTTCTGGCCCAGATGGTCAGACCACCCTTCCCATTTGTCGTCCCCAGGTTCTCTGCCCCCTCCTGTTCCCAGCTCTCTGCCCTTCATCCTCAGTGCGGATGTTTCACTCTTCTCTGTAGTAAGGAAGCCAGGGGGAGGGGAGGGAACTAAGCTGGTCAGATTAGACCCACTTCCATACGAAGCAGGTCAGGCTTTCCACATAGATGGGCAGGGATTAAGATAATTTGGCAGGGGTGAGGGGGAGAAGCATGCTCAAAATTACAATGTGTTTTGGGCAAATGAAAGAACAGCCTATTGTCCTTGGCCAATAAGCATGCTTAATTCTGTGCCATCTCTTAAGACAATCCCTCTGCCACCCATTCCACAAGCTTCTTGCGGGAAAAAATACACTCACTGTCTGAGCTTTCTCCCCTACATTAGAACTACTTCTGAGTCTACATTCGCAATGTCATGGGCGTGTCAGATGCTGAGGTCACCAGGGAGCTGCTTATTGCCTGTGCTCATCTGACTAGACCAGCCGTAGGCAAACTACGGCCCGCGGGCCGGATCCGGCCTATTTGAAATGAATAAAACTAAAAAAAAAAAAAAAAAGACCGTACCCTTTTATGTAATGATGTTTACTTTGAATTTATATTAGTTCACACAAACACTCCATCCATACTTTTGTTCCGGCCCTCCGGTCCAGTTTAAGAACCCATTGTGGCCCTCGAGTCAAAAAGTTTGCCCACCCCTGGACTAGACCTTCCCAAGGGAGGTCCTCCCAGGGCTTCCACGAGAACCCACTCTCTGGTTTCCCCCCTCCTCTGTTCACCCACTCCCTCTCCCATATCCTTTAGCATTCCTCTTCCTCCCTTTCTTAAATGTCAATGCGCCCAGGGTTTTCTAGAACATTTCTCTTCCTCCCCATGCCCTGCCCTGGGGTCCGCATCCAGGCCAGTGTGTGCTGGGCTCTGCCGTGGAAGCCTCTGCTTTTCTGTCTCTGACACTTCAACCAAAAAAAGTTTTCTGAATCTGGAACACGTCTTTCCAATCTCCACCCTCTACCCCACAAAAGTTCTGTTTGTCCAAATTCTTTCTGTGCCTTAAAATGCTTCCTACTTGAGGCCTTCAGTGATCTCCCCTTCTTTCAAAATTCCTTGTCACTTTATCTACTCTTCCCGCATCTCATTGAGTGGAAAGTCGAAGCAGAAAAACGAAAATCAAATTCCAAATTCCATAGTATGTGGGCCTGAATAAGTATCTTAAACTCTTTGAGCCTCAGTTTCCTTGATGAAATTAGGACTAATAACACTTTAAATTAGGACTGAGTGAAAATTAGTAGTAATAATGGTACAGGCGTTGCCCACAACCACTTCAACAAAATTAAGCAAGATAAGGTACCCGGTAATTAACGTTTCTGAGGTCTCTGGGCTAACCCCTTGATACGTTCTCTCATTTAAAACGTATAGTAACCCAACAGTTGTGGGCTGTTCCCTAAACTAGCAGGCATCCTGAGGTGAGAGCAGAGGTTCAGGACAGGGATCTGAGTATAAGCCCTGCACTGACTATGATCTTAATCAAGTGTCTTCCTTGATGGAACTGACTTTCCACCTCTAGAAAGTGGGAAAAACCAATGGCTCTACCTTAGGGGAGTCACTGTGAGTGTTGAGAGACGTCACACATGAAATGTATGTAGCTTAAGGCCTCGCCCATAGAAAGGGCTCCATAAACGGGTACGTAGCTTGTTTTTGATGGTGAGAGTGTTCATTGATTTGGAATCCTGAGGAGGGGCAGAGACAGGAAATGTGTGGAGGCTGACCAGTAACACACTCATCCAGGAATGAGGGCCTCCAGGACAATGACAAAGCCAGCTCTGCCCCCTGGGGCTAACAGTCTAGTTTGGAAGAAAAGAAACAAAATTACTCACAAACTGTAAAACTACAGTCTTGGGCCAAATCCAGCCTGCCTCCTATTTCTGCAAATCAGGTTCTGCCACAGAGCCACGCCCACGGGCAGAGGTTTTGTCTTCTCAGCTTTTGTGCAACAAAGGCAGAGGTGAGGCACTGGGACAGAAACCACGTGGCCTGAAAATGCTAAAATATTTACCTTTGGCCCTTCACAGGAAAATGTTGCTGCCCCCTGAAATTTATGACTAAGATACTGAGATGAGCTTTAGGAGGAAATAAAAAAAAACACGTGTGACTGAGAGGAGCGTGGCAAAGAGGGAGCCAGGGGCCCTGCAGGACTTATCCACCTCGGAAAGGGACTGGGTTTTTTCCTAAGTGCAATGTAAAGCCTCGAGAGATGTTTATTTCAGTTGTGCATTTGTGCTATACAGTTTATCTGTATTATTTGTGGGGGGTGCCTACTTTTTTCATGAAATACAACAACTACACAGATAACTATGTAACATGTAAATGTACATTTTAACAAGCTGTTGTACGATAAACACCATCCAGGTTAAGAAATAAAACATTGGCACATCAGAAGCCTCCCACATCCTCATCCCAGTCACAGCCTCCTCCCCATCACTAATCATTTTCTTTACAATATTCCTCTCCTTGTTTTTAAAAAACAAAAACAAAACCACAAAACCTCACAATATACTTTTACACTCTTAGCGGACTTGGATGAATTTTGTCTTTGCATTCTCCACAACCCAGCAACTACATTCCTAGGTTCCTACCCTACAGAAAGGCACGCATATGTGTACCAGGAAACATATATAAGAAGATTCGTAGCAGCTTTGTTTGCAAACTGGAAACATTTCCATTAATAGTAGAATGGATCATTTAATTATGGCATAGGTAGACAATGGAACATTAGATAGAAATAAAAATAAAATATAGCTATATGCAATGGCACGGGATGAATCTCAAAAACATAACTATAACTCTAGCTCTGGAAGGTTTTAAGCTGGGGAATGGAATAGCATGGTACAACGTATACTTATGAAAGACTGCCGAGGGCGCTATGCAGACAGCTCAATCTGTGGGTGAGAGTGGAAGTGGAGCCCTGGGAAGAGGCTCCTACAGTCAGGATTCTATGGGAGACATGGGGTGGGGTGGGGGGTGGGGGAAGGGGTGACCATGGGAGTGCAGAGGAGAGAGAACTCATATGTATTCTGGAAGTAGAACTGTTAGGACTTGCTGATGGACTGGGTATGAGTGGTAAAAACAGAGAAATGACACCTAACCAGGGGTTTTGACTTGGGTAATAGACCTATTTACTGAGATGGAGAAGGGTAGGAAGACACACTGACTTGGAGGGGTATGTTTAGGGCATGCTGGGGTAAGGCATCTATGAGAATCCAACGGAAACGTCAAGTCCACAGCTGGAAAAGTGGATACTGAGGGTGAAAGTCAGGAAACAATTCCAATTCCAAAGATGGGATGAATTCTAGTTGAAAACAAAGGCCTTGGTCCCACACCACAGATCTTTTTCTCCATCGGGAAATGCTTTAATTCATTATTTTTTGAGATGCAAGTATGCCTTGGGGGAAGTCATTACAAAGCTGTCTATCAACTCAATACATAGCCTAGGCCTGTCTCAGTGGGAAGGCGTTTAGTGGAAGGAAAAAAGAACATGGCAGGCAAATTTTCTCCGTTCTGCCTGTTTCCAGAAATCTGTAACCCTAGCCTTCCCTTGAGTCCCCTTCTACTTTGATGCACCTCATCAAACATGTATTGAAGATCTGCTGTGTGCCAGACACTGTACTAGGTTCTGGAGCTACCACAGGGAATAAAGTCATTCTCACTTTATCGCTAAGAGTGGCATGCAATTATGTAATGTCTATTTGAAAGGTCAGTCATGAGCGCAGAAATATCAAGCAAAGGGCTAGATAATTTAAGAGGTATTTGTACAACGATAACATTTCAGGTGAAGAACAATTTCTGCATAACCACCACCACTCCCTTGAACCACCTGGGGCAGGCTAATCTCCAAAGCTTCTTTACAGACCTAGAAGACTAAAACCATTAAGAGTCTGATTTAGTTATTGGGATGTCAAGATTAGGATAGCAGGTCAAGTCCCAGGCAGGAGACGTCCTAAGGGTACTTTCCTGGTGCCTTTCTTGACATCCAGCTTCAATATTCCCCAAAGTCATTTCTCCTACTTTTTTGAGTTTCAGATTGTGCCAAGTAAAATTCTAGTTGTTCTCCCCTGAGAATACTTGGATATATATTTACTAAAATGACTTGCTTTTTGGTTCTTAAAGTGTATTCTAAATCATGTTTATATTTCTTTTGCTTGACCTTGCACCTTGGTCGGCATGTTTCTTTGGCCAAGAAGGCCAGACAAAGGGATAATATTTCTATTATAGTCTCATTAAGGTCTTGAAAAAATAATTCTTATTACCGTGTGATAATTTTGAAGAGCATTATTTATCCCCTTTCCTATACACTTTTTTTTTTAAGGAGTTTAAAAATAGCACTGGCCTGGTAGGTCAGTCAGCTAGAGCATTGTCCCAATATGCCACGATTGCGGCTTTAATCCCTGGTCAGGGCACATACAAGAAAATAAGTGGGACACCAAATCATTGTGTTTTTTCTCTCTCTCTCCCTTCATCTCTCTCTCTCTCTCTTTCTCTCTCTCAAGTCAATAAATAAAAATTAAACAAAAAGAAGTTTAAAAATTCATTCTTGGGTCCTATAGACAAGAAAACAGATCATGTTAGAGTATCAGGGAAAGAGATCATCTAAAACCACTAACAGTCAGATCTGTCTCCTTGTCTAGCTCTGCCAGACCAGGGTTATCACCTGGTTGGACAAGCCACTCAACATGTATTTGGGTGTTGCTCCCTCATCAGCATAATGGAGAGCATGGGCTACATGAAACTGACCCAGCCCTTTCAGGTCTTTGAAATCTGTGGATTTTGATTTGCTGTGGCTTCTACTGGGCACTGAACTTGGCACCAAGGTGAGCTGAGCATGACTCTCGTCATCCCTCATGCCACTCTAATATAGGATGGAATTTTATTACTTTATTGTATCTCAAACCCATACCTACTTGATAAAAACTTCTACCACATGTGTATTTAGAGTCTTTTAATTTTAATATTTAGTATCTGCTCTTGGTCCTGAAGAGATTTTGCAGTTCTATCCAATTGGTAAGTACCTGAGAATTAAGTAATTCCTCCCAGCAAGTTTGCTCACCCAGTTGTCTCATACATCTGTTCAGTAGCGTCACATTTCACAGAGCCGCCTCTTTGGGTTCTACTTTTCATGGCTTAATTCCATTTCTCTTATGTCCCATCTATAGTTCTTTATACCTGCTACTCAACCCAGTAGAATTATGAAAAGTGAAATAACATTTTATAGATTTTAAAAAGTTTTACAAAAATTCATTTTACAGGAATCTATCATTTAAAAGCAGTGTTCAACCTGCAGCCTTGGAGCCGCGCTGGGTTGGTGGTACCCGAGGGCACACCAGACTTGCAGGAAAAGCAAACCCCGGAGCAAGCTGAGGCATGGCTGCTCGAGAGCCAGCCTGCCATGTGCAATGTTCCTCTGATAGTTAAAAAAAAAAAAGCAGTGTTCAACTAAGGCAATTTAAACCTTAATTTCAATTTTCTTTCTCCCTCTCTTCCCTTTCTCTTTCTTTTTTTTTCTCTCTTATTTTCCCCCTTCCTTCCTCCCATCCTCTGCCTTCTCTCTCTCTCTCTCTCTCTCTCTCTCTCTCTCTCTCTCTCTCTCTCTCTCTTCTTTTTTTTTGAATTACAAGCTGAATTGTAAAACATAAGAATCTAACTGGCACTAGAATCAAGATATTAATGCTGTATGTATATTCATTTTCATGTATGTAACATATTTTCTGGGAAAGAAGACAGGAGGGCATTAAGATACTTGTGACCTTGTCTAGCCCTTGTAAACAGAGGAGCTCTGTTACTCCAACCTGTGTAATGATTGGGCTTAACCACCGGCCTTAGATAAGGTTGCTTTATAGTCTTTTCCTCCTGGGCTCTGCTTCATCCTTTGTTCTACTCTCTAACTTGACTCCATTGTTCCCAGAGTCACTGACTGATAACATTGTCTAGACTTGTTTTCCTTTTTTTGAGAAAGTTACCCCAACATTCTTTCCCCTATACTAATTTCCCCTAAGAAAGAGGAGAAATCAAAGAAGAAAGAAGAGAGACCACTGTTCTGTTAATATTTTACTCAGTTTTTTATAATTTAAAATGACAATTATATTTTCCCATTTGACACATCCATTCATCTTTTCTTTCTTGAGAAAAACTGACAGCATATATTTCTATCATTTTTATTGGCTTTAAAAAGCTGCTGATATCGTTGGCACACTGGGTTACCAGCGTAATGATCTCTTACTAGAGCTTGTAGAGAGACATTTTCACAACATGTGGCTTCGAGGAAATAAACATCTGCCACAGTTCCTCGGGCTTACTGGACAGGCAGCCCCTAATCCAATGAAAGTGGTGAAGTTCTGGCCAAACTGTCAGGCAAGTGAGTCAGAAGTAAAAATTATCATTAAGATTGTAGAGACCTTTCAGAATTAACATTTCTAAATGACTTTTTTGGGGATTTGGAGTAATTATAGAAGTGCTAATTTCCGCAGCAAAAAAGAAAAAAATGATGTATTATATGACAGGGAAAATGTGGCTTACTGGAGCTCATATAAGCAAAATTTAGGGACTTTAGCTGACAGTAATATTAATATGACTCAAATCACATGTATATTACAATCTCAAACGTATCTTAATCTTTAATAGATTTTTAATATCATCCAGGGACAGAGCAATAACTCTTCTACAGTCTGCTGGGATCACACCACATGTAGAATATTGTGTTTAGTTCACGCCACCTCAATCGAGATGGATTTCCCTGAGGCACACTGAAATGTGCACAGGAGATTGAGTATGACAGTGAGGGACAGTGGAAGGAAGGGGTGATAACATGCCTTGAGGAAAAAAAAAACCAAGAAGAAATATGAGAACTGTTTTTAAATATTGAAAGATTGTCACATAGAAGAGGCAGATTTTGTTCTAGATAGTGCCAGATATATCAAGAGCCCGGATCAATGAGTGGAAGCTGCAGAATACTCAATAAAGAAGAATTTTTAAAGTCTGAGGTATTCATAGTGGAACAGGCAGTTTGGAAACTGGGGAATTCCTATCATTTGGGGCATTAGGAAAAGACACTCCTAAGCAGAGGGTTCTATGGAGGTAATTCCAGCACTAGATGGTTGTTGTTCAGATTGTGACTCTTAAGGAAAACCTTTTGACATTAAATTCTACGACATTATGCAATCACAAGCCATTTGACTCCCACAGCCCCCGCACATATCCCAACGTGTTTAAGGGAAGATGGATAAAATGAGAATTAAAATTTTCTTATTAATTTCAAATTCCCAAACTGAGATACATCTAAAGGCAATGACGGTCATTTCTAGTTAAACCGCTAGATCAAGAATCTTCAAATGAAGAGATGCAAAATTTCTCCTTTTTTGAAATTATTTGGTTAGTTATCTACATGGATAAGGCAAATTATATAGTCCATTCAAACGTGGCTTCTCATCAGTGAGGCTATTTTGGGATAGTATGTTAAAAACTAGTAAATTTTTAGGTCTGTGATTGTCATATTATATTTCATAATAATTTCATTGGAAAAACTTACTTTTGATATCATGGGCTGCCTGTGTACAGATCTATATGAGAATATCATTTTTCTTGTTTCTCCTGCCTGCCAGAAATTACTCTGAAAATGTGGCATTAGAAGGCATTGAAATATAATATGACAGGAAAGCATATTACTAAAGATGATACAAATATTACCTATTTGGGGACATAAACATATAGCTGATGTTTTAGAGGAAAAGAAAGAAAAATGAATAAACCCTTTAATATTTATCCATCAACATTTACAAACAATGAGACATGTCTTTCGAAGTCCTTAATGACCACCAAGAATTAGTCTTCTGGGTGTGCGGTCCCCACCACAGACTAACACTGGGCAGCCATTGTACACCAAACAGTTAAAGTGACTTTGGATCAGGTAGATTTTTCCACTATTTACATTTCCAATTAAATTTGTACAAATCAAAGAAGGAACAATAATTAAAATGAGGAAGTTACCTAAAGGCAGAGAAAGACTAGCAACACCAAGACTGATTCAAGAGAAATATACTACATGCAAGATGGCAAATGGAGGGAGCAATAAATGGAATGTAGTTTTGGAAAGTCAAATGGTGCAAGAAAGAAACCTAAACATAACATACATTATATAAGTAAATGTTTAATTATTACAGCAAAACTCCATGACTTGCCATCTTTATAATATTCATGGTAAAAATGCTAGTTTCCCAGAGCCTTTTAAAGATGTCAGCAAGTAATATAATCTATACATTTTGGCCTGGTCAAATATTGATTTTTAAATAAGACAGAAGACAAATCGTTTCTTTTAAGCACATGAAGTATAACTATAATCATTTATATTTTTATTTATTTCATGAAATCAATATTGAAAATTTATATTTTGAAAGTAATTTTGTTCAGGTTGAGTTTTCATTATTAGTCCAAGATCAAAAGGTGCTTTTGCTAAAATGCGTAGGGAAAATCTTAGAATGGGAAACCGATTCCTTACCTATAAAGAGACTTTCTCTTGCTTATTTAAAAATATTTTAGCTATAAGTTTTAATCAGTTTTCCCTTTCGAGATTTTCAGATGTAAGCAATAAAACCATCAACTTCCTGCTTAATAGAAACAAATAGAAAGAGACGAATCCAGATAATTAGCGAGACTTATATTTTTAAGCTGGAAAATGGGTTCAAGAACTGATTCAGAGAGATTAAAAGAAGACAATCAGTAACACCAAATATGCGCTGTTTAAATGACACATAAATTAATTATCTCAAGATAAAATGAAAAGTTAATAACTCAAGGAAGTGTTACATTTCAAAGATAAGAAATGGAAGATAAAGACGGTAGTTAAGTGTCATCACAATAAAAAATTGCAAATACCTTCTTCAACATCTGAGATATATTCGCCATCACTGAGCATTTCAGGGGCGTTGGCTTTACGAACTGCATGATTAAGTGGACAATGTGAGTGGGTGGAAAACGTAACCTGTTGATGCTACAACAACATATTCTAATGTTTCTGAAAACATTTTTGCAATGAACTTTCTTCAGGAAACAAATACACAGTCACTTAATTATTATGAACTCAAAGGAGGTTCTCATACCTTCGTCATCAGACATATCAAGAACTTCATTCATTGTTTCTGGAACATTCATTTTGTGCTTCTCTGTGACAGTCTGGTAACAACAACAACAAAAAAGCAGTGACTTCAGAGTGAGGACAGTGCATGTTTTAACGAGACTCTTTCTTTCTTTCTAAATTAGTTGGCTTATTCTTAGTTGGCTTATGTGTTGCTTATCCTAAAGCCGCCACGTATAAAATGACATCACGATGTCCTCCAGTAACTCTAAGGTCCTGACCATATACACAGCTGAGAACAAACACAAGGTGAAACAACTTTAGGGACAAAGCACACCAGCTTAAAAGGTTGAAATCCCTAGTAAGGCTTCTCAAAGGAAGAGGAGAAAGAGTTCGCCTGTACTTTTTCCTGGTCTGATGAATCTGCTGCCTCATCCTACTAAATGTATTGGCTGAAGATAAACCAAATGAATGGCAAGAAATATGTGTCTTCACTACTTATCAAGCCAGCCATTTATTTTGTCTTCCCTGTGTCATCTTAATTTCTAGAATAAATCAATATTAAGATTGCATAAATTACATAATTTAATGACTATATATATGAAAAAATATTTTAGAGGTAATGCATTTGCAATCATTTTAACCTCTACAAAAATATCAGAGAACGGTATAGTGTAGGCAAAAGCCCTGCTGAATCTCTTACTTGCTCTGATAACTTTTGACCTATAGAGACTGTATCCATCCAAATACACCGACAGCATTACTTGTTAGAAAATCTCAATGACTTAATGTTTTAGTTTCAAAGAGTCCTCTTTTAACTCTGAGCACATGAAAGACTATAAAACAAAGGAAGGTACACATTTAAATAAGGCAATTGAAATAAAAACTACACCGTTAAAACTCAGAAAGGGTAAAATCCCCAGCTTCTTATAGTAGTTCTTACCAATTCTTGGTAAATGTGACTGTACACCCTGTCCTCAATTATCATGTTGAAATACAGCACTATCTGTGTTGTATTTGAAAAGATTGAACATAAGCATTCACTAATTAAGAAACACTATCTGTGTTGTGTTGAAAAGATTGAACATAAGCATTCACTAATTTAAAAAAAGGGAAACAGATCTGAGTGACTGATGTATTGTGCTCATTACTACTCAGGGAATTGAGTATTTTCAACAACACAATTTAAACACCTTCATTCATATCTCTTCCAGCATGTAACACTGAACTTAAACATTTTTATAAATAAGGTTTTTATTTTGGAACAGTTTTAGATTTACAGAAATATTGTAAAGATAGTATAGAGAGTTCACCAAGTTTCCCCTATTATTAATATCTTACATTATTAAAATGAATGGTACATTTATTACAATTTATTACAATTAATGAACCAATATGAAGACACTATTATTAATTAAAGTCTATATTCAGATTTTTCAAAATTTCCACCTAATTCTGTTTTAGGATCCCATTCAGGATACCACATTATCTTTGGTTGTCATTTCTCCTCGTGGCTGTGACTTTCTCAGACTTTCCTTGTTATTAATGATTTTGACAGTTTTGAGGCCAACTGATCAGGTGGTTTGTGGAATGTCTCTTTACTGGAATTTGTCTCATGTTTCCCTCATGATTAGACTGAGGTCATATGGTTTGGAGAGGAAGACCACAGGGGTTGAGTGCCATTTTATCACATACCATCAACATGACTTGGTGGTGTTGACGTTAGCCTTCCTCACCTGGCTGACGCATCTCCATCCAAAGTCTCTCTATTCCCTCTGCCCTTTCCACGCTGTTTTCTTCGGAAGGAAGTCACCATGCTCAACCCAGGCTTCAGCAGCGGGGAATTACTAGTGTATCTATCCCGTCAGCGTGTGTAGGCTCAAAAATTAGAGTTCTTTTGCCTGAGAAATGTGTCTCTTCTTCCCTACTTATCCAGTCACTTACTTACCAGAATGGACTCAGGGCTATTTATTTGATACTTTGCACTAAACCCCAGTACTGCTTTTTTACATTTTTGCTCAAACTGTTGCAGCTTTCAGCACTGGGGACTCTTTCCATTGATTCCTGTGTCCCTTTGACATGTCCCCATCATTTTTGTGTGTGTACTTATTTACCTGTTTATTTGGGGTGGAGGAGAGGGATATTTCCTTATTATTATTATTTTTTGGCGCTACCAGATGTTCCCAGCTCATTTATATATTTCCTACCCTAGTTCTAGCTGGATCCAGCCATGTCTCCAAGGAGCCCTGGTTCCCTTTATAAGAGAATGGAATTCGAATCATAGATCTGGCTTGCTGGCGTGGCTCAGTGGTTGAACATCCACCTATGAACCAGGAGGTCGCAATTTGATTCCAGGTCAGGGCACATGCCCCGGTTGCAGGCTTGATCCCCACTATGGGGTATGAAGGAGGCAGCTGATCAATGATTCTCACTCATCATTGATGTTTCCATCTCTCTCTCCCTCTCCTTTCCTCTCGGAAATCAATAAAAATATATTTAAAAAGAAAAGATTGAACATAAGCATTCACTAATTTTTTTTTTTAAAAAAGGGGAAACAGATCTGAGTGATAGATGTATTCTGCTCATTACTACTCAGGGAACTGAGTATTTTCAACAACACAACTTAAACACCTTCATTCATATCTCTGCATACCAGCTTCCATATAGTCAGTTTCCCTCGCTGCACCTTTCTCAGAATTGCCACATCTTACACAGTGCTCCTAAGGAAGGCAGCTTTCTTTTTAAAAGGCATTTTTAAAAACTAAAGTCTGCTTCTGGAACAATGGGGCCCCAGTAACTGGCTGTGCAAAGGTCCACCTCTGCTGGAGACAGTGCTGTGTTTAGGGAGTTTAAGGTCAGACTCCACCCTCAATGGCGTCAATCCTCCTGTAAACTGGATCACACGTAACTGCCGTAGCAGGGCTGACAGGGTGGTGTCTCAGCTTGAAATACAGTCTCACATACCAGAGCTGGGCTGAGTCTTAGGGACTGGGATGGCGTCTTTTCCAATCAGTGTGAGAACTCCATTTAGTCAAAGCCTCATTTCGCCCATTAGGCCAACTGAATCTTTCCTGTGAGCATGAGTCCTGTCTTCTCTCTAGGGCAGAATCCAAGCTGATGAGGCTGAGTGTGAAATGGCTTTGGCCCCAAATGCGGTGTGTCCTTCATCAGGAATCTGAGCCTTGATACCCATCTTTCAGAAGATTTCCTGAGGCTGTAACCTGACTTTCCCTGCCTGTAACTTTATTTTCTCCTATAGCTTTTCTGGTATCCAGGAAGCACGTGGAACTTTCTGAATGGGTGACAAAGTCATTTACGTTCAATCAAATTAGACTGGATTTTGAACTGTTCTAGGAGTTTCCATTCTCTAACATTGAAGTAGAAGTCTTATATATAGGGTGTTCCAGAAAAATGTATACACACACTTTGAATAAGTATAAAGTCAGTGTTCATTAAAATACATTTCATTTTCAAAATTGAGCTATTAGCTGTTTCAGCGTCTATACATGTTTTGAGACACCCTGATTTTGCTGCAGTGACTTCACACCTAGCATGGTGACAGCTGGCCATTGTTTACTGCCTTGTCCTCCTCCCTCTCGTTCCCCACCCTAGAAAGAGGTACATGAGATGTCTATAAAATTAAGGATATTAACATTATTTGTTTAAGTTCTTTTCTTGAGCATTTAATAATAGATAATCAAGATAACGAAACACTCAAGAGGTATGTGAAAGCAACACATGGGAATCTGGAAGAAGATAAAGGTGGGGGGGGATAAATGGATATGGAAGGAGACCTGACTTGAGGTGGTAAATACACAATACAATATACAGATGATGTACTGTAGAATTGTACACCTGAAACCTATATAATTTTATTAACAATGCCACACCAATAAATTCAGTAAAAAAAAGAAAGAAAGAAATGGGCCCTTTTTGATAACCATCATGCTACTCCATTAAAGCTATTCTTTTTCACCCATTATCAAACTTCTCTCTTGTAATTAGCAGGCTTATTATTTAGTTTCTAAAGTATGTAGATAGTCAAATAACCAAATTTACTGATTGCTAAAGAGCACCTCAACCAATGTGTGTGTATGTTTTTTTAAAAATTGATTTGAGAGAGAGAGAGAGAGAGAGAGAGCAAGCAAGAAACCTCAGGAAAAATCCATGTGAGAGAGAAACATCTATTGGTTGCCTCCTGCACACCCCCTACTGGGGATCAAGCCAGCAACTTGGACATGTGCCCTGACCAGGAATTGAACTGGCAACCCTTTTGTTACACAGGATGACAACCAACCAACAGAGCCACACTGGCCAGAACAACTTCTGTGTTTTCTATGAAGCCCTGTGTAGATGCGAACTGTGCCTTCTTTCAGGTGATAGATGAGAAAAGGAGGCAGAGATAATAAGTCCAAGTATTCCAGAGTCTTAAATTTACCACATACAGAGTCAATGCCAGGCCTTGTGTTGAGTCATGTGGTCAGGAATTATTCAAATAACCTCTGATACGGTGCAATATCTGCTCTTGATTCCAAAGCTACCAAATCCTGCTGCAGTTTGTAAAGAAATATCTGCTGCATTAAGGCCTCCTAGTAAAGATTCACTTAAAATTTTAATAAAGCAGCTACTGTTTTCCCTATGAAAATCCAATAGGTGAATGGAAGAAAAGTGAAAGTGGTGGTAAAAATCAATTTGAGCCTATCTCTAATGTTTCATGTTACAACAATCTAATTTTTATGATAATGCTAACAATGTATCTATTAATCATTTGTGAGTTTAAAAAATGTCAAAGAACCAACTCAGAATGCTCCATTTTCCTTAAATTGCTGAAGAAGGATGCTAAAATATTTCTGTCTACATCTCATTCAAAATAAAAAATAGCCAAACAAATAAATAAATTTAGCTTTATATGGAATGACAAACTCTATAGCTCCGAATGCAACTTTTAAAGGGGTACTTTTAGTGTTTGCAAGTTTTCTTAATATCAGAGATGAGAGTTTTGCTATGCTAACGTGCCAACAATGAGGTGACAACCTTTGGAAACATGGCTCGTAGTCTACGAACAGAGGAAAGAGGCTTCATCTCTGCAAAGCCCAGGAAAGATCTACTGTCTTAAGGTAGCCAGGCCCGGCGTCCACCACTCACCGTCGTGGTAATGGTCTCCTCAGTCACAACCTTCAGCGTGTCCACCACTGAGATGTAGCCAAGCCTGCGGGCAATGGCGAGGGCAGTGTTCCCATTCTGGCAAGAGGGAAACGGGAACAAGGAATTAGCCAGGAATTCCACGTGTCTCAGTGCCTGTATGTTTGCACCTGTCTCACCCGTACAAATCCTAAGACCAGTGTCTCCACAGCCCATTCCATTGCCACGTGCAAAACAGTTTCATTAGACATACTTTGCAGGGAACCCACCTAACCTGTTCCTACTCTTACAGCAGAGTCTGAGCTGCTACCGACTGAATCCAAGAGGTTCTTAATGTCCTAACGAATCAAGGAAACAAATGCACATTTCTTCTTCTTATGGACTTCCCACTAGGGGGCAAGGTAATCAACAGTTTTTGAGTGTGAAACACTAATCACAACTCTCCCTCTGGACAGCTCACAACATAATTACTAGTATTGTCCTTTCCCCTTCATTCTGCTGAATGCTTGCTCATGCCTATGCATGAAAGGAAAAAACAAACAACTGTGGTGCACAATGAAAAAGGTGAGAAGATGCTAGTGCCCTGGCCCATCTGCCTTTCCCTAGCTGGCCCTCGGCTCTTACCACAGTGAGTTCATTGGGGGAGGCATTGTTCTGAAGCAAGACGTTGATTATATGTGTATGTCCTTGTTGAGCGGCTTGATGCAATGGCGTATACCCATTCTGTAGAAGGAAGGTGGAAGAAATGACTCATTTCCTCAGACACAATAAATGATTTCGGTGGATACAAAGGAGAAAAGGAGTTTACCTTTGTTTTGGCATTAACTTTTGCAGAATGCTGGAGCAGGAAATTAACAATCTTGTTGTTTCCATAGTGGCAACCCACGTGGAGTGGGGTGTATCCCATCTGTAATTACATATTTTTAAAAAGAAACATCGTAAGCACACTTTTAGTAGCAGTCATCCCAATTAGAAGCAAAATTGTTATTTAACCTTTCTTTCTGAGCTGACAGAAATAGTTTTTCCCTATAAAAAACAACACCACCAAAACCAAACCAAAAACACCCGTGATAATTCTCAGAGTTAGTCTTGGGTGTAAACAATAATACCATCTCACATGAAAATAGTTACCCATATCACTTCCCAAAGTGCTCTCTTGCATTAGCTAATTCTATTCTCAACGACGTTTCAAGACTGAACGGAGAGCTGAAGTGACTGACAGCCTGGATAGGCTGATTCCGTGGCTTCTTGGGGAGGGGCCAGAAGACTTCTATGGAAAGATTTTGACTAGAATTTATTGAGAGTGTAATAAATAAAAACTCTAATCTCTGAGAGTGTAAAATCAAGGTTACAAAACGAAGGGGCTAACTAATAATACGAGTCAGTAGGTGACTATCAGGATGCATGACAGAGACAGAAGGAAGCAGAGCCGTACTAAAGCTGAAGAGGCTGCTGTGAATGAGCTCAGGTCTGAGAAGTCTGAACCTGGTCCAGGTACACATGCTCCAGTTACAGAGTCCTGCCTGGCCAACCACAGTGCAGTGTGGAGACCACCGATTTAGACAAAGCGCTGGATTGTTTCTTAGATGAATATCAATGGATGCCTGAGGGGTTATAAATTCTATCAACTTAAAAATACATAATGTGTGTGTATCTGTATTCTAGACAATGATTTTTAATTTGTTATTTATTTTATTGATGAGAGAGAGAGAGAGAGAGAGGAGGAGAGAGAGAGAAACGTCGATCGGCTACCTCCTGCATGCCCCCTACCAGGGGACTGAGCCTGCAATCTGGGCATGTGTCCTGACCCCGAATCAAACCGGCGAACTTTGGGTGCACTGGACAACACCCAACCAACTGAGGCAGGGTGACAATGATTTTTTAAAAATAAGGATACTCCAGATATTTTGGACACTTTTTAACAGACACCACCACACAGCTAAGAGGCAGAGAGATGTTTCCCAAAGTGCATCACTTGTAAAGGGCAGAAAAGGTATGTACTTCAAAAATATTATAATAAGTGCAAAAATGATTACCGACTGTGACCTGAGGTGGTGTTGTGGGGGTGGTTAGGAGTAAACCCCGTAGAGACTAAGATTCAACCTGAGGGGTCATGGGTGCAAACTGAGACCAGAAGGTGCACGCACCCTTTCCTCTCCTCCAACCTGCCCTTGAGGATCACTGCCATGCCCCCTCACTGAGTACTGGATGTTTTGAGGCAAAATATATTGAGAATCTGAACCCTGTCCACGCCTTCTAGACGTTTTCATCTAAAAAGAGAGAGGTAGCCAAAAAAGTGTTTAAGTCTGTGTGTGCACATGTGTGTAAATGAACACAGGGTGAATACATTTACCATGAGATTGCAAATTCCTAGAGATTTATTTATTTTTTAATATATTTTTATTGATTTCAGAAAGAAAGGGAGAGGGAAAGAGAGACAGAAACATGAATAAGAGAGAATCATTGATCAGCTGCCTCCTGCAAGCCCCCCACTGGAGACTGAGCCCGCAACCCGGGCATGTGGCCTTGACCGGAATTGAACCCAGGACCTTTCAGTCCGCAGGCCGATCAATGCTCTATCCACTGGGCCAAACCTGCTAGGGCTAGAGATTTCTTTTTAACAAAGCAATTCAAGTAAAATAATGAATACACACTAAATCCAATTAAAAATGCTTTTATTTTCAAAATGTAAAAAAGTAACGAGAAACCATTCAGCCACTACCAGTGGTTTCTCCGTACAATGCCAAGCCACCTAGGAAGGCATTCAAGGTTAAGGACAATGAAATTGTTTAGATTTGAAAAGTTTGGGAGGGAAAGAGTGAAGGGAGAGCTGGGAACTCAGCCACCAAATGGGGTCAAGGAGTCTCCAGGGCACAAGGAGTTTCAGAGAGGGAAGTGGGGAGGAGCTGGCCTGCTTGGACGGCTCTGCCTAGGGCTACCTCCCCCCTCCTATTTTAACACAGTTTAGAAAGCTTAAAGGATCTTGCCTGGTCATGTCTCTCCCGGGCAGCTTCTGTTTAATAGAACACAGTATGTGTGGAGGAGCTACCGCCATAGAGCCAGAGCCATGCCTAAAGTTGGCTTTATCTGTGCGGCCCCATGAATCCAGTCTAGATTTGATTTCTGCACACCGTTTTACCTGGCTAATTCCTGGTGATGTTCCTCTACTATCAACATCTTCACTATCTGTCCATACACCTCAGCATCTGTCTATATTACACACAAAAATCTCTGCATTCATAACAATATTTAATAAGCATTCATTTTTATGTAAAAAATGTGACACATAGAAGAGTCGATAAGACAAGTTTGATATGAAGAGGTAATAAAATTAAGCATGAAAGAAAATGTTCAGGGAAATGAGGTGACTATGAAGTCATATCTTTGATGATGACACTAAACATCCATTTTCTTATCTGAGCTTAAAATTGTGGCATTATGTGAGATTCATCTATCTATCTATCTATCTCTTAGAAGAGCTATTTTGGCAGAGAGAGAGAGAGAGAGAGAGAGAGAGAGAGAGAGAGAGAGAGAGAGAGAGAGAGAGAGAGAGAGACCAGCAACCATACACATCATAATGAATTTAGCAAGTAGTAATAGCTGAATAAAATTGAATTTATCCTTTTTCATAGACTAGGCCTGCATGAAGTTAGAGATCACAAATTACTAAAATTTTTAACATGCTTTTTTTACATCAGTTACAAAAACTAAGAAATGACCAGCTTTCACACTTTGCCCTTGGAGGGTGGATCTGTTGTGACAAGGACCAAAAGTGCTCACACAGAAAGGTATTGATATGCCGCTAGGACAAAATACCTGGGCCATTCAAGATAAAGGCATCTGGGTACCAGAATCAGAGACTTTAGGGTCCCTTGAACAGATGCACATGGGAAATATTATGTATAAAAGATACGATGGAGGAATTTGCTTTCTCCCCTAAAGAACTGTACTTGCGTCCATACAGGAGCCACTAAGAGACACATTGTGTGGGCACATTCTTTCTGTCTACCTTGGTCTGGGCGTCCACGTGTGCCCCTTGGTTGACGAGGACTTCGGCCACATTCACTCTGTCTTCTTGAGCAGCCAGATGGAGTGGGGTCAGGCCACTCTGCAAAAACGTCCAAGTACACAGGCATGTTTGCGAAGCATTTCATAAATTCCAGGGGAGAAAGCCTAGAATTTCTAGGTTAAAAAACTCTGGAGAATAAGTTTATACACAAGCACTGGGGCAACATTGTTATCTACAGGCTTAATGAAAAATTTCAAACACTCAGAAGCGGAGGGAACAGACAGACTCTGCACTCATCACGGAGTCAGCAAGTAGCAAGGTTTTCTTACACTTGGTTCATTCAGCCCTAATTCCTTTTCTCCCCTTTGCACAGTATTGTAAAGCAATTCACAGACATTATGCCATTTCTTCTACATACTTCAGTGTTCACCTTAAAGCAGTGATGGCGAACCTTTTGAGCTCGGTGTGTAAGCATTTTGAAAAACCCTAACTTAACTCTGGTGCCGTGTCACATATAGACATTTTTTGATATTTGCAACCATGGTAAAACAAAGATGTATATTTCTGATATTTATTTTATATATTTAAATGCCATTTAACAAAGAAAAATCAACCAAAAAAATGAGTTCGCATGTCACCTCTGACACGTGTGTCATAGGTTCGCCATCACTGCTTTAAAGACTCCCCCCTCGAAAAGAATTATGCAATTTTTTTAAAAAATATATTTTACTGAATTTTTACAGAGAGAAAGGGAGCGAGACAGAGAGTTAGAAACATCGATGAGAGAGAAACATCGATCAGCTGCCTCCTGCACACTCCCCACTGGGTATGTGCCCGCAACCAAGGTACATGCCCTTGACTGGAATCGAACCTGGGACCCTTGAGTCCACAGGCCGATGCTCTATCCACTGAGCCAAACCGGTCAGGGCAAAAATTATGCAATTTTAATACATCACCAGTTGTACTAGCTTTAGCAAAATAAGATTAAAATAAAAATAATTTATAAATTGAATATTGATATATGATATTTCCCCCATTAAATATTAATACTCAAAATTGACAAATACTTCCTGTATGTTGTTTCTGAGTAAGAAGGATAGCCTTTGAAATGGAATATAAATGCTGTATCATGAGAATTTCCAGGTCATTTAGATGGTGTATGGGTTTAATGAGACTAAATATTTGAAACGGACTGTACCGCAGAATATGCAAACTACATGGTTGTTCTGATGGAAAAAAAATTACTAGGACTATGCCCTGGTTTAGAAATCTTCGGTGTTGTGAAGAACTTTTCTCAGAATTAATAAGAGAAAGTAAGTAGGTATAGATGCTTCTAGATTATTTCCTTTCCTCCATTATGAGCACAGAAGTGAATATTGCAGGCCTTTGTCCTCCCACTTTGCCTATGTACAATGAGAACACCAGCCTGTTCTATTTTCCAGAGAAAAGTACTGGACCAAAAGCAGTGTCAGAAAGGGTTCAGCCCCCTTCCCATCTCACGGCACACATAAACAGAGCGGTGGTTATTCTGAAAAGTGATTTTCAACCTTTTCCATCTCATGGCAGACATAACCTAATTGCTAAAACTCTGC
Source organism: Myotis daubentonii (assembly GCF_963259705.1). Taxonomy (NCBI): domain Eukaryota; kingdom Metazoa; phylum Chordata; class Mammalia; order Chiroptera; family Vespertilionidae; genus Myotis; species Myotis daubentonii. The sequence continues at coordinate 29,963,648 of NC_081852.1, read as the reverse complement.
GGCACACCAAACAATGTATCACATTTTTTGCTGATCTGGCCAAAAAGGGTATAATTTTCATTCATTCACACTGATGGCTATTGTTGTGCTGGCTTTTGCCATTTTTTTAAAAATATATATTTTATTGATTTTTTACAGAGAGAAAGGGAGAGAGATAGAGAGTTAGAAACATCGATGAGAGAGAAACATCGATCAGCTGACTCCTGCACACCCCCCAGTGGGGATGTGCCCGCAACCCAGGTACATGCCCTTGACCGGGATCAAACCCGGGACCTTTCAGTCCGCAGCCCGACGCTCTATCCACTGAGCCAAACCGGTTTCGGCCTGTTGCCATTTTTTTATTTGACAACCTAAGGGAAAAGAGGTCAGTGCCCCGGACTAAGTAGTCGGGTGTTGCATGTCTTAAAAATTCCTGCGGCACACCGGTTGAAAATTGCTGGTCTAGATTCTGCACGTTATTTATTTAGGGGTTGCTATTCTGTCAAACCAAGGACTCCGGGAGGGTAATCCGCATGACTTTTTGATTTTCCCCCTGCTTGACTTTTCAATAATGTCTATAGAATTTTGGAGGAGGCTCACTCAGACTGAATAAAGGGGACCTGTGAAACGGAGGGCTGATGCATTCCCTTGAACTCCCAAGAAAAATAAGCCAGGGCCCCCATGGCACCGCCCAAGATTGACACGGTCATAGAACAATGTTCCATGTTCTGCTCTAGAGGAAACAAGTATTGTTAGCCGTAACGTTTTGTGAAAGTGTCATGGCCATCTATTCTAAGTCTGAGGCTTTTTGAAACTCGGAAGACACTTCACTGGGGTTACCAGCACGCCTGGGACGTGTCCCACTCTCTCGTGTTGCCCTGTCACTTCCTGCCCGCTGTGGGTGACCATGTACCTCTGACAGAGGCATTTTCAACTTCCTCAGGCTTCCTTCTCCCCACCTCACAAAGGCCTCATTGTCACCTTTATGTGCACACCTGCTCTCTAAAGATCATCATAATCCTGCATTTCAACTCCGTCTTTTTTCTTGTCTGTCTTCCACAAACCACTGTGAGCTTGTTGAGGCAGATACTGTACGTTTAATCTCTGTATAACCAGCGTTGAGCATCGGTTTTTAATCCACCTACTAATTGATGGAATCAGAGGACAAAAGCAAACATCCTTTAGGTAAAACAGAACATATTCGATAAAGAAAATTTTATTTTTATAGCCATGATTTTGGTAAAAAAGATTAAAAAAAATAATGTGATCGTTAAAATAGCCTCAGTTAAGCTCGGAAGTGACCTGTTAATCTTGTATGGGGTTTTGACCATTGCTCATTTAAAAAATGGTATTTATTGGGGAAAGAGAAAACACCCCCAAGTCAGAATAACCACAGCTCTGTTTAATACTCCATTTGCTTTATAAAGAAATAGAGTTACCTGTGGTCTATAAAATCCATGCGGGAAAATAGCAACATCAAAATAAAAATCAAAGCAGATCAGACACTAGCACTTTAGCAGTAACTCAAGTTCACGGTCTTCCTTAAAACTGCTGGGAACTACCGGTTACTAGTAAGAAAAGAAGTAAAACAAAGTGTTTTGTGCACGAGAAATTTTCAAGAAAGCGATTTTCTTTTGGTTAATATTTACTTTTTACAAGGAAATAAAGTCTGGTGTTAAACGGGAAGGTGGAATGGGTAGCTGGGAGGAGTGGAGGGACAGTGACTGATGTTTACAACCCTGGCAGCTCAGGAAAAACTGGCAGAAAACTGTCCGAGTTCCTCCTGGATGATAATGTTCTGCTGATGATCTGCTTTCACACCGGGGCTTATTTAAAACAGAAAACAACAAGCGAGAAGGGAAGCGAAGATTTACACATGCCATTGTTCGAGGCCAGTGATGGCGAACCTATGACACGCGTGTCAGAGGTGACACGCAAACTCATTTTTTGGGGGTTGATTTTTGTTAAATGGCATTTAAATATATAACATAAATATCAAAAATATACATCTTTGTTTTACTATGGTTGCAAATATCAAAAAATTTCTATATGTGACACAGCACCAGAGTTAAGTTAGGGTTTTTCAAAATGCTGACACGCCGAGCTCAAGAGGTTCGCCATCACTGCAGTTTCTTGGTCCTGCGAAGTTCTTGAAAGCTCCTTAAGAACCACGTGCTAATGGGAAGCCAGCTGATCTGCTCTTCAAACTGTCCTTGGAAGTATCGCTGTGTATATTCAGGAAGGTGGCTATGCCTTTTGGTCTTTCGAATTGCCTTTCGATGCCCCGTCTACCAAAGCAAACACTGACAAATTCTTTCTAAAGTATTATCCGCCTAAAAATAACCTATGATTCTAAGGTGAATATCCACTTGACTGGAGTATTTGAAAGAAAAGAAAAAGCCAGTCAATCACACTATATTTTAATATCAAACCCACGGAAAATGTTAACCTGTTAACCAATTATTCAGGTCTACTTTGTCTCTGCGAGAACGAATGAGATACGATATTCTGGGCACACAAGAGAAAATACACTCTAGTTAGGCAGTGGTTCTTAACTTTCTGGCCCTTTAAATACAGTTCCTCATGTTGTGACCCAACCATAAAATTATTTTCGTTGCTACTTCATAACTGTCATGTTGCTACTGTTATGAATCATCATGTAAATATCTGATATGCAGGATGGTCTTAGGCGACCTCTTGTGAAAGGGTCGTTCGACTGTCAAAGGGGTGGTGACCCACAGGTTGAGAACCACTATTGGATGCCAGTATGTGCTTCTCTTTGTGAAGGCCAGGCTCTCTACCTCACGTAAACAAGTTGAATTTTGTAGCCAACTCTTAGCAGGCTGGTTCACATACTGGTAATGAACCTTAGACAATTCATAAGCTCAAACAAGTCCTGATCAGAATAACTATCTGACATTGCTTTGTGAGTCCCATTAATGCTGAGACATGCATTCCTAAAAGGGACGTTTAAAAAGATATGAGGAAATCAAACTGATACACCAGGAAAAAGGGAAATGAAAAAGGTGTTCGCTCTGTAATGATCAAAAAGGATCTTCAAGATATTAAAGCTGCGAGACAGATTTCCCTGGTCTTTTGGTCTACAGAATTTGTTACATTACAACCTCGGGGATTCAGATTAGTGCAGAGTAACCTTTTTTCAAAATTGTACAAAATCCAAAATGAATACGATTACTCATTTCCACTGTGAAGGTGCTGACTGTTATCTAGTTAATCCTCATGACATCTCCATGAAGTAAATATTATCTTTACTAGAGGATGAAACTGAGGCTGAGAGAGCTCACACAAATTGCCCAAATGACACATCTCCACTAAGAGTTCGATTTAGGATTTAAATCCTCTGTGATTCTGAAACACAGGCCACATATGTTAAAAATAAAGAACTTGTTGTTTGTCACCATAAAACTATTCCTATGTTGAAACTCTACTCCAATATCTGAGCTACAGCTGAGAAATGCCACGGCTGTGCCATCACTAACTGGCAAGGAAAAGCTAACTGGGGAGTTTCAATTATCAAGAATTTGGGGGCATTCTTGCAGGGGGTGTGCTGTTTGAAGACTTAGAAACATCTATTCTGTGTTTTGGGCAGATCTCAGATGCAGGTATTCATTCATAGGTAGTCAGCAAATCCTAATTCTCTGATATATGCCACAATACTGCAATCAGTCTTTGCTCAACTGTGGGCTGGGGCTTTCTTCACTAATAATAGGAATGTCAAATATGAGGACCGGAATTTGAAGAATTTTGGGAACAGTCTTTACAAGTTCCTCAGAACTGCTAACTTACATACGAAGACTAAACGTGTAAACTAACCACCTTTCCAATTTATTGAATAAGATAGCTACTTTAAATTTCTGTTATTAAAATGAACTCTTGGAGAGCAGAACGATTTCCAATTTCTTTTTGTAACCTAGGACTTAAACTGAGATAGGCAAGAAGTAGGTGCCCCAAACATGTCTGTGGAATGAATCAACAGGCTACTGTTTACAATTTCTCACTTGTTACATTCTGGTGAAATAACAATGCTACCCTTTGAATGAACTTTATAACATAACTTCACGTTTTTAGGTAAACTTTGTGGACTTCATTTTCATGACTATATGCTACTCAACTGTATGACTTTGCAATTATTGACCTCCCATTCTCTTACTGTTTAAACAGATTGTTTCCAAGTTTTTGCCATGATAATTAATACTTTGGTAAACATCTTCTTGTGACACTACACTTTACACTCCCTATCTGACCCAGATTTTTCGTGACTTCCTGATGACTTTCTTGGGAGGTGAGGTTTTGTTGTGTTGTCTACTTTGTGGAGAAAGAAAAAGGTTACCTTATTGCTCAGGTTCACGTTGGCATTTCGGCTGAGGAGCAGTGACACCATATCCACGTGACCCTCCTGAGCTGCAAGATGGACAGAAGCAATTCCTTGCCGGGTAACTGCGTTTGCATCAGCACCATATTCCAGCAGAGTCGTCGCTATGTCCATCTGGTTCTTTTTGGCAGCGATGTGCAGTGGTGTGTAACCATTCTGTCAACATGAACCACTTGGTCACATGCCCGGTCACAAGATAAAAACGTGCGCAGTACATTTTCAAAACAGTATGCTCCCCTTTCTATTGATTTTTTTAAATGTTTTTTTTTTTTTAAAAATATCTTGATTAAATAAGCAAAGAGTGATAAATCAGGCAGTGTCATTAATGTAGCACCCTCATGTCTCCCACATCTAACAAGGGAAAGTATAATACTTCTAAACAGTTTAATGCAAGAGTCAGAGTACCATTGGTTTTACAAAAGGAAGATAGGGTTCCCTCTTACAGGGAGTTAAGTTAGTAGGTGCTCAATAATTACTTGCTTTATTTAAATTGGGGGTGAGAGGAAAACCTACTAGGAAACAACAAACAATATGGTCATGTTCAGATCCATTATTCCATCTTGAAAGTCCCTTTGATTGTTTACAGGTTGAAATTGTTAGTTTTCATGGTAGTCGATTGCTGTAATCTACCCCTATTTGATCGTCTCATTGCCTCTTTCACAAAACTCCAGTCTCTATGCTATGTTTCAGCTGCACCCTTTCCCACAACAACATACAGCTCATGTTTCTGTCTTGCCTACTGTACCAAAAATACTTTCCCCAGCATGCCCTCTGGGCCAGCATCTATCCATTAAAGATTCGGCTCAAGGGTCACACCCTCATGAAGTCTTTTACTTTGCCCCTGCTCCCTTCTACACCTGCTCCCCACTTGACTGACTCCAATCAAAGTCCTGGATATATTTAGTGGCTATCTTGGATATATAGTAATATTTATTATTATTTACATATGTGTCTCCTACTAAAATATAAATTTATTAAAGGCATGTATTGTGTTATATTTGTCTTTGTATCTCACAACGACTGGAGAAAACTCAGAATTTGAGTCAATCTTACTAGAGCTTGAGAACATTCTCTGATCTTTCTCTTATCTGACCCTTAATGCTCAGAGGAACAGACAACCCAAATTCCTTTGACAAATTTTTTTAAAAATATGCCTTTATTGATTTCAGAGAGAGGAAGAGAGAAGGAGAGACATATCGAAACATCAATGATGAGAGAGAATCACTGATCAGCTGCCTCTTGCACACGCCCTACTGGGGATTGAGCCTGCAACCTGGCATGTGCCCTGACCAGAATCAAACCATGACCTCCTGGTTCATGGGTCAATGCTCAACCACTGAACCATACCGGCTGGGTCTTTTGACAAATTAAGAGTTAGCTGTGCCTTAGGAACCTTCAGAGTCCTCTGCCCTTAAGGGACCTTGTCTTGGCTCACAGTCATTTAACAGAAACGCAAGATTACATTTTGACATGAACATGAATCTGACTATATAAAATATGCCAATAAAAATTAGACTGATTTCTATAGACAAGAGGATTTAGAGAGAGAGAGAGAGAGAGAAAAAACCCATCAGAATCTAAGGATTTATAATTGAGAATATGATCTAAATTCAGACAGTGGATCAGTCGCAGTCTTTCCAAGCCACGTGGATGAGTCAGAAACAACACAGAAGGTGCCGTCCTACTGATCGGCTAGCCTACTGCAATCAGCTCGCACATTTAAGCCATTGGTATACCCTAGCATGAGAGCATTTTGCTCTTGAGAAATACTCTTTCTGCAATCAAGTGTGGAGAAACGATTTAAACTATTGGTTATCAACCCATGAAAGTGGAAATGCCGCGTCCAGACTCTTGTGAAACCAGCCGCTACCAAACGGGCGAGCCAGGGTAAAAGACAATTTTATATCTCTATTTTTAGTTTTGACTTATTGCCATCTGGAAACTCCAGCTGACCTGGGAAGCATTTGGTCCTTGTTCAGACACACCCTTCAGCGATGGCCTTCAGAAATGAGAGCTTTGGACTCTGCAGTGAGTGACAGACAGGAGGGGGTGAGCTATCAGCGTCCCCACCCCTGTATTAAAAGGAAAATTCACAAAGCGGTGCTAAAACAGGAATTCTGATTAGTCCATAAGAGAGGCAAAGGCAAGATAGAGTTTAGCTTCATATCATGCATCTTGTCATTTTTTTTTTTATTGCTTTTGTTACTGATAATAACCTTCCAGTTGGTTGCTTCTCCAACCCTAAAGGCAGATCAGTATCCTCTGAGATATGACAATCCTCTCTAATTCCACCAAAAAACCCCTAGACTCTAAAAACCCGAACCTAGAGAAGCTCTGGCACTCTGTAGCACAGGTCAATTCCAGACACATTCCTCATTATCACCCAGGGCTTTGCCAAGCTCCTTACCTGAGACACAAAGGGAAGCATGAGCCAGGGAAAACAAATCATGGCCTTACTGTGGAATGGATGGAAAGGTAATGTTGAAAGACTTTAGGGATAATAAACAAGACATTTCGAATAAGAAACAGTTCATCTTGAGACCTGTAATGGGATTTTCTAAATTGCCTTAGCTTTTCTAATTTCTAGAAAGTAAACTGTTTCTTCCTTGCCACACTAAAGGAGACAGATGCATTTATCAGCAGAGAAATAAAATAGTGATTCAACTGTAGAGTAACGTTAACCAATATATTTTTTTTCCTCTGGATGTAGAGGGCAAAGGACATCATTTTAAGATTAAAACAAAAGCAAATGTAATTTTAAATGATCAAAAGTAATATATTTACATCAGTTTTTCCCCCAAGAATTTCACAGTCTCTGCTGGTCCATATATATTATACATTTTAAGGGAGAGAAATCGGACAAACAAAAAGTTAAGGCTCACTATCCCTTCCACTAGTAGTGGCCACGTCATGCCTAAACTGAAGCCAACCGTATATGCCTCAGGAAATAGTTCAGGATAAAATGGATTATAGAAGCCCATCTACTTTTTAGGTAGCCCCCATCCCACATTACCAAAAATCACATCATGTTCCTAGGTTAAGTATAGCTAAGAAAACATACTGTCAATCCTACAAAACAGAAGAAAGGCCAGAAGAAAGCATCACATACTCTGAGAACCAAGAATGTGAATTAAGGAAGAGTTAACATTATCATTGTTGTCTTAACCAAATGCTAATCATGTCCTCTAGAGCCTTTGTCCTTTGTTTCTCACCACAGCCAGAATTCAGAGGTTCCTGAGCTCTCCGGAGTAAAGACGCTATTTGCCTACCCTAGATCCATTTTACCTCCTTAATAAATGAAACTCTGGTGTTCTGTCCAGGTGAAAAACTACATTTCCCATCATCCCTTGCAAAAATAAGTGGCTAATGAGATGTAAAGAGAAATGGCTGGGTGGAGCTTACAGGAATATCCTATTGTCTGACTTTCTTTCCTGCTGGTTGCAAGACCCGGCTGACTAAGCAACAAAAATCTCTGGAGGGAAAAACCAAAAGACTGTTAATGGCATAAGAAAAATGGACTCTCATCAATTTAAACCACTATGCTAGGTCTTTTTATTAGCAAATGATGCCAACCCCCAATGCCTTTGCTCAGGATCAAAGTCTAAAAAAACACAAACGCTCCTGACAGGGATCACTGCCCTGGAAAGTGGGAGTAGTGAGAAATGTGGAGAGATGGCATTACAGAGGCTCCTTTGGGTCCATTGTGCTGTGGGAATGAGAGGGACTGTCCCTTTAGAAAAGCCGGTGTTCAATTGACTGTAAAAGATAGCCCAAGGCTGAAGGGCTGTTATAAGGAATTAGTTCAAGAACTGCTTTTTAATTCTTTGTCAAAAATGTTTTGCAGATGCAAAACCATGAATACAAAGTCTTGGACAAATTTAAAGCTGAAAAAAATCAACCACAAATATATCAACTACTGATTTAAGTTATTTTGTGGATGGAAAGGTGGACTGGGCTCATTGTATTGTACTTACAAACTGCTTGGCACTAGTTGTGTCAAAATGGTTGTTCACATGCGAGAAATAAATAGTTCACTTATTAATTATTTATTTATTAATAACCCGGGGTTATTTATAACATGAAAAGTGGCCCAGGCTCAAAGGGATATGAAAGTGAACTGAAATGAAATGTACAAGCATTACATTTCATTATGCGTTTTGTTTTAAAAATTGTGGTAAAATATACATAGCACAAAACGTTCCATTTTAACTATTTTTAAATACATTAAGTACATTCAAATTGTTCTCCAACAATTAGCACTATCCAGCTCCAAAATGAAACTCTGTACCCACTAAACACTAACTCCCCATGTCCTCCTCCCCTCAGCCTCTGGCAAACAGCATTCTACGTTCTGTCTCTGTATAAGTGACATCACACAATATCTGTCCTGTGTGGAACTGGCTTATTTCTCTCAGCACAATGTCTTTGAGGTTCATCCATATGGCAGCATGTGTCAGCGTTTATTTCCTTCTTAAGGCTGAATAATACTCCTTTGTACGAAGAATCTAAATTTTGTTTATCTAGTCATCCTTCAATAGACAGTTGGGTCACTTCCACCTTTGACTATTGTGAATAATGCTGCTATTTGTTTTCTTTCTTTTTAGATATACTGGTTTTTTTTTTATAAAGTCAAGGCATGGTTATTTTATGAGAAAGAATGTTTGTCAGAGTCTGAAATTATGGAAGAAAAGCTGCATTTAGATGCAAAGCAAGTCTGAGGGCTTGATTTTGAATTGTAGATTTCATGGAGTAAAATTCTGGAGAGGATGGAGCAGGAAATGTTTGAGAAAGACATAAAAAGAGGTCCTGAGGAGAAATTCATGCAAAAGATAACCTAGTCTCTAAATGGAGAAGGCACCTAACACTTGTTCTTTTAAAGTATACAAAGTAATCTAAAATAGCCCAAGTTCATTGATCTGTGTGTACCAGAGGTTTGATCTAAACCAGTGATGGCGAACCTATGACACGCGTGTCAGAGATGACACGCGAACCCATTTTTTTGGTTGATTTTTCTTTGTTAAATGGCATTTAAATATATAAAATAAATATCAAAAATATAAATCTTTGTTTTACTATGGTTGCAAATATAAAAAAATGTCTATATGTGACACGGCACCAGAGTTAAGTTAGGGTTTTTCAAAATGCTGACATGCCGAGCTCAAAAGGTTCGCCATCACTGATCTAAACACCAAGTTTAAGGAAGAGCACTGTAGGTTCCCAAAGTGGAAGAGTAAAACAAAGATATATAAAAAGCATTAGGGATGCTAAAAGTTCCTTCAACCAATAATCTTTAGTGAAAGAACTGAACAGCAGTTAGATTGTGGTTTGTGTCACTCCAATGTTCCTGGTCATAGCCACTTGCGCAAAAATACAGCACTTCTTAAAGCATATTTCCATTTACCTATCTTTCAATAAATACCTCTTGAATCCAAATACCAGAGGGATAAAAAAGCCATACACTCCATGCATCTCTTTTCTGAGAAATCTAGGTTGTCTAACTGCTCAAAAATGACTTAACAATAAGAATAATGATTCCCCTTAGCAATATTAAAAACACATAAGCAAAACCTCCCAACTTAGTTTATGAAACAAATAACTCGAAGGCACTGTTTTACAGCCTGGGAAAATGCAGCACATATTTTATAACGTTGACAAATCAGAACTCTCTTGCACTTATGTTTGTCATCTGGCTCACGAGTACCTGAACTTCATGTCCTCCCCAGGCTCCAGGATGTCCTGGATTTTCAAGGAAAATCAACTGACAAGTAAATATTTATTGAGCATCTACTAGATGAGTTGACTAAATAGCTGAAGGCTCAGATTCCCTAGGAGCGTATAGTTCTGTGGAAGTGGAAGTGGACGTAGAGATGGATGGGCACTGCCCGCCAGTGTCCTCATGCTGTCGAGTTACAGGTACCTTTGCAGCCGCATGAGGTGAGGCTCCTTGGTCCAAAAGCAGAAGGGCCACCTTCTGGTTATCGTAATGTGCAGCTACATGCAGTGGAGTTAGCCCGCTCTGAAAACACGTGCAGAAACAACCAGTGTCAACAGTGTCTTAACATCCAAGGCCTAGAGTTAGGAGACGGGATTAGATCGGGTACAACATAGAGTGCACTTTACACTGCAGTTGCCACAACACTTGGACCCCAGCACTCACCTATTTCCAGTGTTCCTTGTCCTATGAGACTTAACTATGGTTATCATTTACTAGTAGGTGGCTGGTGGTGAATAACAGCAAGTGCGTGTTTTGTTATCATGGAAGGGGCCTGTTATACAGGGTGGCTGCTGACCCCCTACCTTCCCAGCGGCATCAGGAGATGCGCTCTTCTGCAGCAGGAGGTTGGCTACTTCAAGCTTCCCGTATTTTGCTGCCACATGAAGGGGAGTGAATCCTTTCTGAAAAATGAAACATAAAAATAATGAACAATAGAAATGACCCAAGGGCATCTCTCTTCTGGAACTGATGAATCATTAATGAGCAGCAGCAGGTAAGGCTGCACTTAAGAGGCAAGACTGGTAGGTGACAGAGAGTCCCCTCACCAACAAGGAAGAGCAGGATATTTCACTTCTCTGTGCGCTGACTGAGCCACAGCAGGCCACTGACGCTGGGACTAAGTGGCCCTCAGACCAGGAAGAGGTTGGAGAGCTGGATCTGGGGCTTATTCTAGGGCCGTTTTGGGATTTCATGTTTTAGGAAGAATAGGTTCCAGAGTCCCAGGTGCAATTTGGATTTGGTGGGCTTGGGAACATCCAGGGCAAATCTGGTCCTCCCATAATTTCAGACTGGAGCCTTTCTCTTCCCATTTCGCCTTTTCCACATGTATGCACATATCTTTATGCTTGTTCCAGTCTTCAGGAGTAGGAGCCAGAGGTCCTCACACACAGGTGAGCTGAACTGAATACGAACACCAGGTGCTAGTCCAATAAACGTGTAGAGTTGGACACTGAGGTTGAGGACTAATCTCCCTTGCTCGCAGCTTCTACAAGGATCTGGGTACCTAGCAGTTCTCCCTTTAGGGAGGGACCCAAACATGACACAGGGTCTGCAGGGTCATCAACACATTTGACCTCATGAGATTATAGCCAGCTAGAGCCAGTGGGCAGCTGGCTTGGTGAATGGGCTGGGGCACTCAAAACCCCAATGTTTTACACATTGAATGAGATCCAGGAACTTACATCTCAACTTTCCTGAAGAGCCTAAAGAATCACAGGAGGTGAAGTTTAAGGTCGTCATCATTTTTCCCCCCCAGATAGTTTACTACCAAGTATTTATAATTATTGTAATTATCTTGCTTATTGGTTACACATTAATGCTTCTTCTCTGCACCCAAATAAGATAGTGCAACACCATTTCCAGCTATCTTCCTACCACACCTACAAGGTTTAAACAGTAACTTAAAAAGAACGACCTATAAATTTTGCATCTGCAGAGCAAGTGTGTGGAACACTACCATTCTAAGGTATCCGAGTCAAGATTTAAAAAAAATCAGAGCATAAGTCAAACAACACAATAGTAACAAAAGGAATGACAACAACAAACAAAAATTATCCTTCCCCCCCCCAAAAAAATTTCTCCTCCTGATTTGAAAGTATTATAAAAATATCAACCAACTGAGCTTTGATAATGTGGTTTATATACATGGTCCCAGCTAGAGAAATCTCTGGCTGTGTTTTTAAAATCACCAGTTAAATCTATCAAATAACATTCAAAAAATATCTGACTCTAGATATCAGTACGTTTTCATTAGAAGATAACGTACTGAGAAACTTAAGCCAGACACACAGACACACACAAACTTACACATACCCTAACTACCCTCCCCCACTCCAGGGCTTTGCTGGCCATGTTGGGACTACCCTGGGATCCCAAGTGTAGGTGATGATATACAACCGTTGTACCTGTTGCCAGGAACAGGTACTAAGGAATTTTGAGGAGGATGTATTTTGGAGAACACAGCAGAAATTGTAAGGACACATTGGGGGTTACAAGGAGGATGTATTTGGAGGGACAGAGTAGGATTCCAAGACTTGTTTTCACACCTTTGTTGTAATAGACAAAGATGCGCCATGATCCAAAAGGAATGAGGCCACGTCCTCATGCCCTTCTCGGGCTGCAAGGTGGAGGGCGGTGTACCCAGAAGTTGTGGCTGCATTTGGAGACGCTCCTTGCTGCAACAGCTGCTGGACTATATCCGCCTTCCCCAATCGGGCTGAGATGTGCAGTGGGGTTTGGTCATCCTAAATGGCAAGGAGGAAATGCAAGGCCGATTAGCTGAGAAAACAATGGGACCCTTGAGAAACATTTAGCAAATTGCCTGGTATCAGAAACTAAAGTCCAACTCTTACTCAATAATAAAGAGAATCTCGTTTACCTTTTTTTCAAGGTTCAGAAGGGTGGAGATGGTAAACCTAAGCTTAAATACATTTCTACCAAACTATTAGTATGAAAGTATGGAAGACATTTCTATCTATAAATTATTTCCACTACCACCTGCCATACTTTATCAGTTTTTAATATCTAATGGCTCCTTTTTTGGGAGATAAGGAAATAAATCCTGGTAAACTTCAAATACCTAGGAGGGATATTAAACTTCCACCAGTTATAACACACTCATACGGGATGAAATTTATTGGTGGTGTCTTCCCATCACCAAGAGTTGAGGGGGCAGTATAGGCAGTATAGACCTGCACAGGTACACCAGCAAAACAGCTCCCAGCCAACAGGGCCAATGGGGGCTGAAAGCCAGCCTACCCTCTATTTGCCAAGTTGTACATCCTGGCATAGGCTGCATCTGCCTCGAGCGGAGGGGCACCTTATACAATTCACCCAAACGCATGAGGCCCTCACTAAGTCCTGTCCCTCAGGTCCCTATGCCCAAGTGGGAGAGGCATCTATTCCTCATTTGTCCAAAGATGCTCCATGGTGGTCCTCCAGAAAGAAATCCCCTGCTTGAATGTGAAAAAGTTCAGGTAAATGCTTTATGTAGGGAAGGTGGAGAGAAGAGGGTGCAGCACAGGATACTGCTTTGGAAGGGTAGTAAGATGAGAGTCAAGGTCAAAGCAAGGTCAAAACTTCCTACCTACTAGGTTACTAGCAGGAAGCATTAGGGGAGATGCTATGAGGAAGAAGAGGAATACTGGAAACAGAGAGAGAGAGAGTTGCCAAAGGAAAATTTCATAAAACTCTACAATTGCCACCACCACCACTAAACATGTCCTGGGCACCTACCTGCCCCAGGCTGTAAGTACTGCCCCTACCGTACCTTTTTAATCATCACAACCATCCTATGAATTGCACGATCACTAGTCTCCTTTGCTATGTGGGGAAATAAGAAAAGGAAACCTGGCACAGAATCCTTAACCTACCCCATGTTACACAGTTAGTAATTGGTAAACCAAGGTCCAAACACAGGCAGAGCGGCTGAGGAAGTCAGGCTCCTAACCATGATACATGCTGCCTCCTTAACAAATTGATAACCAAAAATCCTCAATTTCAGTTGATGGGTAGAACCACTCCTTTGACACAATGCTTGGTTTGGAATAACAACACTCGTAAGTGTGAGTTTTTCTATAATCCAAGGTACAGTATAACTTCTCTTAACTCTTCCACTTAACTGATTAAGTGGATTCACCAATATCCTCTAGACCAGTGGTTCTCAACCTTGTCTGCACATTAGAATCACCTGGGAATCTTTTTAAAATCCTGATTTCTGGGCCTCATCCTCTGGAAATTCTGTTTCTTTGTTATGGGGTGGGGCCACAACATTAGTAACAAAGAAACAGAATTTCCGGAGGATGAGGCCCAGAAATCAGGATTTTAAAAAGATTCCCAGGTAATTCTAATGTGCAGCCAAGGTTGAGAACCACTGCTCTAGATCAAGGGTCAGAAAACTACAATCCAGCGGCTAAATCCAGCTGCCACCTGTTTGTCAATAAAGTTTTATTGGGACCCGGACATGCCCATTTGCTTATGCACTGTCTGCGGCTGCTTTTGCTCCAAAGGCAGAGTTGAGCTTCTGTGATAGCAATGCTGCACCCCTCAAAGCCTAAAATATTTACTCTTAGATCCTTACAGATAGTTTGCTGACCTTTGTTTCTAGATCCTCTACAACATCCACTAACTGGTGCCACAGAACACTGGACCCTTGAGGTTTGCGGTCTGCTGCTTAGAATGCCACAACCTTCGCCTCCACCTGCAGACTTCATGCTTACCCAGACCTAGTTCGGTTCATTCTCACAGTGGTATGCTTGCACTAATTATTCTCCTAATTTGTACTACTTGTGCACTAATTACTTTAATTATACAATAAATAATGTGTTCACAGGTAAAACATGAGCATGTCAGGAAAGGCTGTATTTCCCCCTAAGAATACTGAGTTGAAAGCTTTGGAAAGCCTAGATAGATGTTGATAAAAAGCAATTATGATTTAATTAGATATGGGTGAGACAGCTGAACACACCGAGAGAAAATTACCAACGGTTATAAATATTCTGCACTCCCACTGCTTCACGGATATCTATTTCCTCTCCACCCCAAACTAGGAACTACAGATCACAGAAATAAATCGCAAATAAATACACATGCATGTCTTGTATGTTGAAAGGAAATGATTAAGGCATTGATGTGTTTACTGACAATTCCTGACCTGAACTGCCATTTTGAAGAACCAGACCAACTATACATCCTGAATACTGACAGGAAAGTGGGTTTCCTCTGGGGGCTGGACACCAGGCCAGGACGAAGCATTCAAATTTAACCCTGGAGTTCCTTTTTTCATGCAAAGGCAGATCCCTGAAGCAACTCTGACCTTCGTCCCAGGGTTTATGGTTTCACAACTTGTAGAGAAAAAGTTAAAACTTCCTTTTTCCTTTGTGGCTGTGACAGCTGGCCTGCGAGTCAACCAGATGAGCTCAGTGATGCTTCCAAACTGCTTATCCTAGAAGCCTGTGCATAAGCCCCTCTCGACAGAGTGTGAAGAACTCTGGACCGAGTCTAGGTTTGTTTCTTAATCTGTTCAGGACCAACCATGTGCCAAGGACACCAAGTTCCTTCTGGCACACTGTGCCTGTTCTATTTAATCCCGTTAAGTAGCTGAATGGACAACTGTACAGGGAAGGGATGTTTTTACAATGTCACTTGGGTAGAGATTTTTTCCAGCGGAGGTTGCTCACTACGTTAAAGAAGTATTCTTGGAAGATGGCATGCATATATTTAAAGGGTTTATTCAAATCAAGACTTTCCCCATCAATAGCAAATGCTTCCAGGAATCGCACTGACCTTTGCTTTAGCTTCTACCTGAGCTCCGTCTTGCACCAGATGTCGCACGACTGCGGCCTGGCCGGACCGAGCTGCCATGTGCAGCGCTGTCTCTCCTCTCTGGGGAAGAAGAGTCGGAACAAAGTTACTGCAGCTTTGAAGAGCGGCATGCTTCACCTGCATGAAGCTGATGATGTCGGCTTCATATTTTATAAATAAAAAAAGTCCCAAGCACTTCCTTAGTGAAGGCTAGGAGAGACAGGAGATGAAAGGCACAAGGATTTCAGAGGAACCTGATCCAGGAAGGGAGGACTTTGGTATAAGCCGAGGGGCCTAGTCATCACAGTGTCAGAAGTGCTGCCCAGGAACCTTCAAGGTGGCCTCCTTGAGGGTGGAAAGGTGAATGCTCACAGGGGGAGAGGAGGGTACATGAGTGGAGAGGGCAGGTGGGGAGAGCTCAGAAGAGCCGGGGGCCTGCCCAAAGGTGGCGGCCACTACGTGAGGTCTGCAGGCAGCTGTGGGGCTGTGCAGGGAGCCACGCCTTCCTATTCAAAAAGAGGGGCAGCCTGGCTATTTGTGTGCACTTCCATGTTGACCCCAAAACCAGACTGGAAAACAAAACAGAAACCAACGTGCTGCATGGGCAACACAGACGCACATGAGGGCCCGAGTGGGCTTGCTGGCTGCGTGTGCATTCTCTGCTTCACCTCATCAGATCAGCCTCCTAGCCTTCGGGCATTAACCCAAGGGGCCAGTTTCTTTGCCACTAAGTCCCGCCCCCCTCCCCCCCCCACACACACCACCTATCTCTCCATTTCTCCATTTCATTACGGAGACTTTAATTCGGATTATTCATTTATGTAACAACAAAAAATGAAAACAGTATAGAAGACATGGATAGATAGAAACAAAGTAATAATAAAATATATTCTCTCCCATAAGTGATATATAACAAAGACATATTTCACTCGAAACTTGCTAATGTGTTCACTGGAAAGATCTTGAGGATGTAGTTGCCATATAACCCAGTATATGGTAAAACCTCCCCACGGTGTTAGTGCCAGGAAAGCCTGTATTTCACTGAGAAGCGGGTCTGTTTCGGTGCTGATTCTGGTTGCTAGTAGAGACCCTTGTTGGTGGCACACCCTCAGGATGGGTGTACAGGAAACTTCTGGTTTGCTGTTTCTGAGACAGAATGTTGCTGGTTTTATTTTTACTCCTTTGGCACTCATGGGTCCAACTAGCATTGTTATGCTTGTGGTCTGGTGTGTTAATACTACTGTGATGCCAATTAATTTACTTATAACAACAACAACAACAAAAAAGTAGGTAAGAGCAACCTTTGCCAGTGTAGTAAATACTCACAACTGGCCGCTCTCTGAGAAAAGGATACTCACCACGTTGGTGGTATTTGGAGAGGCTCCATGATGCATTAGCTGTGATACGATATTTACATGCCCCATGAAGGCAGCAACATGGATTGGGGTAAGGCCCGACTGGGGGAAGAAGAGGGAAATGTTGGTTTGTAGTCTTATCATAAAAAGGGTTTCTCTGCCTGCCTGCCCAACCGCCGCCTACCATCCACCCATCCACCCATCCACCCATCCACCCACTCAGCCAAACTGGCTGGGCTAGACCTTCATTTTTAAGTTTGCTTCAAAGCCGACATACAGCACAACTCATAACACTTCTGCCTTTTACATGAAATGATTACATTTTTAATTTTTCAGAATATAATTCCACTTACAACATGAACATCCTAATTTGGTAAAAATATTTAAAATGGCTAGAAAAAGCTTTTTTTTTTTTTTTTTTTTAAGGAGAGAGAAGGAGATAGCAAATGTCCATAGAAATCTGAATAACGTAAAAAAAAAAGAAGGTAAAAGAAATTCTCTAGGGTAAAAGTTAGGTAAAAGAAAGAAGGGGAAGAATTCTGGTTGCACCGATTTCAACTAGTGGGAACTGAGGAAAAACGGGAAAAGACTTGTTATAACATGGAGCCCTTTTTCCGTCAGCAGAGGGAGTCATCAAAATGTGTGCAAGGTAAAGCCCTCATGTGGGTCTGGGCTGGTGTTCAGAGCTCATGGGGAGCACAGGGCTGGCACTGGGACCGTCTCCTCACCAGCTGACATCTCTGGGCATTTATTCAAACATCAGTCAAAACTCCACTTCTACTCCAGAGTACATTCTAATCTTTAAAAGGGGTTTCCATGCACTGAGAATAAACTTACTACTTTATAATTGAAAAACAGGGTGTCTACCATGAAGCCATAAGACTGATAAAAGTGTAAATCAGTATTAATATTTTCGTCCATGTGATTTTTAAAACATTTTGAGTGTTACAAATCCAGACAGGACGTGCTAGTAAAATGTTGACTCTTATTTCAAATCCTCTCTGGCCTTCAAGAAGGACTCCCACGCACTCGCATACATTTCTTATATTACTTGTGAAAGATCATGGAGCCTAACACAAAGTCATCCTGCTAAAATGAGCAAATCAGCATTAACAGTCACAGTTCTTTGATTGTTAACTATATGAATATCACACATTGAGGTGATATAATTAAGGCAAATACTATAATGGCCACTAGACTAGATCAGAGAATGAGGTAATGTGAGAATCACTGGACTAGATCTCAGCTTTTAGGTTGGCCTCAAATCTCATTGTCTTTATGATGCAATCAACAAGCCTTTCTGAATGATCTCCTATGGGCCAGGCCTTGTGGGCAGAGAAACACCAGCAAGACTCACACCTGTCCAGAAGGAGCCTGCAGGCTCTAGGGGGCAGGGGGCTGGCTGGGTCATAAGTAAAGCAGCTGAGTCAGTGCTTTGGTGGAAGTACACACAGCAGTAGTGTGGTCCTGGGGAGAGGTCCTGGACCAGGTCAGGGGGTGAGGGGAGGTTTCCTGGAGGTGGCCTAGATCTGGTCCTGGAGGATGTGTGGGATTAGCCTGGGGAAGTGAGTGTGTGACACACGGAGGGAGCAGAGAGGTATGAATGAAGGGGTGTCCAGTCTAGGGCAGTGTTGAGGGCTAGAATCCACAGAGACCTCGTGCTAGGATGGGGTGGGGGGTGGGAGGAGTCTGGAGAGTAGATGCCAGGCCGGCTTGGCTGTGTTGAAGGCTTAGCCCTTATCCTGATGGGCCTTTTTTTCTGAGTTCTGTGTTGGTTTGTACAAAAGAAATCTAGAGCTAGTCCTTCACTCTGTTGCATTAACTCTGAGTTTTTATAGAGAGTAATCCACACTTTTCAAACACACAGAGGCTGTATTATGCAGGGTTTCTCAGCTCACTGGCACATTGGCATTTTGAGCCAGATAATTCCTTGCGGTGGGAGTCTGGCCTGTACACTGTCAACTGTTTAGTAGCATCTCTGGCCTCCGTCCACTAGATGCCAGTAGCACCATCCAGCTGAGACACTAAAAACAACCTGCAGACATTGCAAATGTCCCTTGTGGGCAAAAGCGCCCCCTCTGAGAAGCACTGCGTTATAGGATTTCATATAAATGATGCTTTCAGGGACGGAGTCCCACCCCCGGAGCGCGAAGCCTGTTTGGGGTTGTGCTTCCAGTCACGGTGACGAACCTGCACTGACCCACCCACGCTCTTGTCTGCTCTCCTTGGGACTCGCAGCCCCTTGGGTGAAAGGCTCAGAGAGTAGACTGTGGCAATCACACGGAGCAAAACTCGCTGGTCATCGGGGCTGACACTGGGACTCCGGCTGCTATCCTTTCAGTACCGGGGGACCCAGCAGTCCTAGTCCTCTCACCTCGGTTACAGCTTGGATGGATGCACCGTGTTTCAGAAGGAGTTCCATGACTTTAATCCGATTCTTCTTGCAGGCAATGTGAAGAGGGGTAAAGCCATTCTGCAAGGGACAACGACACATATCCACTTGACTACATCCCATTGAAATCCCATTCCACTGAGTGTGGTACAACATTTTTGCTACCGTGTGTTTCTGGAAAGATTTGGAAAAGAGCAGTAACGACATGGCGCTAGGCAGAATGCAGATCTTTTTCTGGAAGCACAGTAGCTTAGCTGGTCTTAGGAACCCAAGGTGCTCTGGTAATTGTGAAATTCTTTTTGGTCACCATCCCTGGGAGCTAAGGCAGAATGGTCACTCTATTCCTTTAGATGACTTCATTTTGGAATTCACTCTTCCAATATGTCCCTCCTCTCCCTCATTTCAAACACAGACTAAAAACAGCTGGCCCTGACGCCTGTCCTCAAAGCCCAAAGGTCACCAATGCCTATTCCGACTTCTCTGCTACATGGTAAGGCAACTACAAGGCCAGTTCTAGAAGGTGTTCATTCCTTCCAGCTTTAAGATCCAAGTAGGTGCTTAACTCAAGGAAGCAGAAAGTTCCACAAACCAACATTATTTGGATCGTTTGGTTTAATATTTAATCTGATAAAAGGACCTGCTTATTTAAAACAAATCACCTACCAAATCCTACTGCCTCATCCTTGAGACCATGGGCGTCTTTTAGTTGCCACAGAGAACTATCTAACATTCTGGGGTCCACTCTAAAAGCGTAGGTCAAAGTCACAGCAGGTGCTTCCCTTTACCTGGCCAGAGTCCATGCCAGGATGACTGGCGACAGCCTTTACATGTTGCGAAATCCTTCGAGTCAGAGGAAAATGACAGTGAGAGCCCACACCCTGTTTTAAGGCTTTTTTTTCTTGTATGGAAAATGAGTCATGACTGCTAATTTATTTTCCTCCCTTCCCAGAATTTAAAGATATGTTTGATACACAGGGCAGGTCAACAGCTCTCAACACGCTGCTCTGAGAAAAGCACTTAGAACGACTATGGTCACGCAGCTGCCTGGCGTCTGGAGAGCTCCCCTCTCCTCATTCTTTGCTGCCCACCCCGGATTTCAGAGCCAGACAGCAGATCCATTCAGCCAGGGCGACCACAGCCGGAAAGGAGCAGGGACCCTCCCTACAGGGCTGACTGGATGGCAGCCTTCAGCTCAAAATTATGAATTCACTCACAGGCTCTCCCTAGCATTTGGTGAGTTAGTTTTTCCTAAACGTGGGTGCTTCTTCTGAACTAAATTTAAACAGCCGACTAAATTGGGACCATTTATTTTCCTAAGACAACAAACACCATCCTGCTGAGAAAACCAAATTACCATACAGAGCTAAGGGTTAAAACAGCAAATCATTTTAGGAGTTAAGACTACAGACTAGACCAACATTGAGATTTGTGTAGATGACAGGCCATATGTCATTAACTCACATGGTTAACATAGCATTTTAGCTCATGAATTCGTAGACTTCTCATGTTTAAGATAATGTGTTTTTCTTTTTTCTCATTTTGCCTCAGAAAACACTTTTAAGTCATTGGATTATAAGGTTTCCTACAGTAAGATAAGGTTGACCACCTCAGGAATTGTATACTTGCATGGTCTTTGGGTTTCATTTGCATAAGAGAATCACTGGTGTGACCCTAAAGGGTGTTAACGACCGAACCCCACAAGCCCGTTGGTGTCAGAACTAGAAGGTTTTGTAGATTCCCCAGAAGGAGACTTGAAAAAGTTGAGGAGACGTGCACTTGGTTTGATTAGACCTTCCGTTTTTACCTCCTCAAAAGCAATCCCTTCGCATACAGAGGTAGCATGTCCTCGGCAGGACAACATCTGGACCTCTGGCCGAGCCACTCACCAGGGCTTTGGCATTGGGGTTAGCTTTCTTGTCCAAGAGAACCTTGGCGACTTTGTAATGGCCACAGTGGGCGGCCACGTGCAGGGCGGTCAGGTAGTCGTTGGTGACGTCGTCCACAGGCACGTTATGCTGGAGGAGAAGCTGGACACAGTTCAAGTGGTCCCCTTGCGTGGCCATGTGCAGAGGGGACAGTCCATTCTGGAACACACAAGAGAATCAGAGTTTATCATGTTGCCTTTTAATAAAAAAGTGTGCCAGACACATAATACAGCACAGGTATGAACAGATTAAAAACTCCAGTTTTTCATACAGAAATACCTTCTATTGCTTAAAAGGTTTTGACAACGGTTTTGAACTTTTAAAACTAGTCCTCTGAATTCTTATATCAATAGAAATCAACACATTTTCAAAGATAATCTTTTTCTGATTGAAAAAGTATGAGTTGCACTAAAATCCATTATTTATTGCATTCCCAGTGAATTGGAATTCTTAATTTTTCAGACTGAAAAAGATAAAACAAAAGCAGGAACAGGCTGGTGTCTAGTTGGCTTTCATTTTGTCCTTACGAGTTGCTAATACTTGGTATTGAATACTGTATTGATTCAGTGTATAAAAAGGCCTGCTTACAAGAACACATTTCATCTCACGTCAATGTAGAAAGGAACATTTTTTTTTCATTTCCCAGTAATCTGGCGCCCCCATGTGTCTATAATGAGGAAAGGCAAGGCAGTGACCAAGCCATTAACTGAAGCTTGCCTCAGTTAGTTTAAATCAATGGGGTTTAATGACACAGTTAATTATGTGCAATAGGAACGAGTCAGAAATGCACGTGAAGAGCTGAGAGGAGACATGAATGGGTTCACAGGTAAATAAAACCTTAAAAGATTAGAGTGGCACTTAGTATTCAGTAAGTTTCCTAATGAAGACAAAAACAAGAGATTATGTCATTCTGGAACTAACATAATATTGTACGTCAGCTGTAAGTTAAAAATAAAACAATTAAAAAGTTGTCAGTCTTTTCAAGCATGCTTCCTTTAAATGTGTAGGCAAATTGGAGGAGCCTGGGAAATTCCTAGAGAATCCAATTATCAAGAAAGGCCCTGTTAATTACTGTAACATAATTTAACATATTTTAGGGGGGCTAAAAGTGACAGCAAATTCAGTTTCCAAAAAAGTGGTCATCATAAACTTTGAAAATAATGGCATGGTAATTATGCACTGATGAACCAAGTATTACTGAATCCTCTAGGACAGTGGTCGGCAAACTGCGGCTCGCGAGCCACATGCGGCTCTTTGGCCCCTTGAGTGTGGCTCTTCCACAAAATACCAACTTATGTGCATGGGCCACGAAGTTTCAATTGCACTGTACATGTGCGCCCGCACATGGTATTTTGTGGAAGAGCCACACTCAAGGGGCCAAAGAGCCGCATGTGGCTCGCGAGCCGCAGTTTGCCGACCACTGCTCTAGGACAAGTTATTTCCCCTAATTTATCGACGAATAACATAAAACGGAAGTTCAAGGTAAGAAAAAAATGCAAGATTCCTCTGGCCACTCTCCTGGCATCATTCACTCACTGACATATATTTCAACTTCCTTGAAAGCAAGAGGTCCATGGGTTATAATTTCCCCATACTGGCCAGCAGAGAGCCTTGCACGTATAGAAAGAGCTCCATAAATATTTATGTAAATTTAAAGGCTTCATACAATGTCAGTCAGGCAGGATATTTCTATCTAAAAAATTCCCTGCAAACATTTTGAACCAAAGTAGAAACTAAGGTGCAAAAAAGGATGGGGACATTTCTCATTTGCGATACTACCATCCCCAACCGAGCATATGCACTCTTTTATTTCCTGTCAAAACATTCCTTTGCTTTAGGTTTTGATATAGTCTTTGAGGAACACATGCAGTAAACAAAATAACAAAATCTGAGAGAACTAGTGACTTAGGGAGAGCAGAAAAGGAAAGCAGCGTCAGTAAACGAGGGAAGTTCTCTAAGGATACACAAGCTAATGACACACAAGCGGGTAGCATAGGTCACTGGGGAAAGATAAGAAGAAAGTAAAGGTCATTTGCCTTGTGGAGAGGGGTCTTATTACACATGGCACCTTCGTCAAGCTGAAAATACGGATCCACTGTGATGGGTTTTCTTAGCTCAGAAAGATGAGTCTTGAAGAATTAGACAGACGGTCTTACAGTTAGGAATGCATTTATTCACTTCATAGTCATTCAACAAATATTTACCGAAGGGCTGCCATATATGTTAGGCACCTGTTTATGTGCTTGGGGTACCACACTTAATTAATCAAAGTTCTTGCTTTCTTTTTAATTGAGAGAGAGAGAGAGAGAGAACACACAAATAAACCAATGATGAAGAAGAAGGGCGCTGAAAAGAAATTTGAGTTGAAAAACATGTGGAGACTGCAGTGATCTGGGACAGGCTGAGGGAATTCAGTCTAAGAGAACAGGAAATGAGAACAAACTTGGTGTATTTTAGGAAGCGAAATGAGGCTAAGGATAGTTGTCTGGAAGATGGTAGGGAGCCCAGCGAGAGGAGATGAGGCAGAAAAGTGGTCAAGTTCTAGTAAGAATTTATTTTCAGGACACGGGAAGCTTGCAGGTAAATGTGATAGATTAGACATATGTGTTTATCCATCTTTTCCCAAATGCTCACTAAAAAGCATTAAAGGAATTTGAAAGGCAAAATCCATAAGGGAATGTACATGTGTATGCGCGCACACCCACAAAGCCACATATACACATAGGAAAGGAAACACAAATAGATGGGCACTGTCTATACATTTTGGAATATGAAAAGAGGACGCAAGTGTGTACCTTACCCAGCAGAAGAAAGAAGGCTGAAACCTAAGTGTCCATGGAGGGGTAAAATCAGTGGTGTGCTGATAAAGGTTTAACAGCAGCTCTTTGAAAAAGAAGGCCCTGATTCGTAGTATCTGCCAATCCCATGATGTCAAGACCTCAGTGACCAATTTCAAGCGATCAACATCAAATTACTGGAGGTGGAGCTGGGACGAGATGTGCATACACAATAGGCTCAATGACCTGGCTCCAGCATGCCACTGGGTGTAATAAAGACAATGGATTTGCCTCTCTGATGCCCCAAAGGCAGGGGACGTGGATACACAGTACTCTCAAAAGATAAAGATGAGGCTTAATGCTGAGAAAGTAGGACTGGTTCCCCTGTGTACAGAGCTGTCAGGTCTCCAGGCCCTTCCAACCCAGCAAAGCCAGATGCCTGCCCCCATGCAAGAAGCCAGAAGTTTAGTCTCTGGAGAAAGTAAGCCAGAAAGACTCTGGATGCAGAGGCCCAGGCAGAGCAGAGAGCAGTGGTGAGGCTCTGGACTGAGACCAGGTGCTCACAGTACAGGTGTTGCCCGGTGTCTATAGTCAGACTGCCTGCTTCCAACTCTTGTTCTGCCACTAGCTGAGATGTCGTGAGGAAGCTACTTTATTTCTTTGGGTCTCAGTTTTCTAATCTATAAAAAGGATATAATAGTAATATTAGGATCTTATAGAGCTATTGGGAGGAGATATTATATAAAGTGCTTAGAAGCTGGTATGCAGTAATCACTCTATGAGTTATCATTGTTACGATTAAAGTATGCATACAGGACAGGGACACTGACAGCCCCTTTTCCTTTTCCTTACTGTAAGCCAACTATTTTCAACTGGTGTGCAGCATGAATTTTTAAAACATGCAATACCTGTCTATTTAGCCAGGGGCACTGACCTCTTCCCCCATATACTGTCAAACAAAGACATGAGAACAGTCAACACAACAATAGCCGTCCAGTGTGAATGGATCAAAATTATACCTTTTTTTTTTTTTTGTCCGATAGGCAAACAATATATTTTGGGTGTGCCACAGAATTTTAGTAATTGGTGTATGTGTGCCATGAGATGAAAACATTTGAAAACCGCTGCTGTAAATTACTCACCCAGTGTACATATCAAAGGTTGGAGAATTCAGTCTCACAAAAACCGGAACTTCCCAGAGAAAAGAACACCTTATCCTGACCTTAGAGGACCCTCCAACCTGCCACCACCTAACGCACCTGAGTGGGAAACCCCCAACATGAAAGAGTGAGCCAAAGCCAACAGAGAGAAAATAAGACACCTGAGGAATTACGGACATATGAGAGGGAGCAGAATTACACTAAAGAGAAGGTACCTTAAATGGCCTCAGAAGGTGACATAAAATATTATTTCCATAAAACAAGAGCTGGATGCTTCAAGAAAAGAAGCACAGAAGAAAAAATAAGGAGATTTCTCCAAAAAAAACCCCCACAAAACCCATCAATAGATAATGAAATGAACAACAGGAGAAGAAAGATGATAGAATGATTTTATTTGATAAAATAAAAATTAGTTTTAAAGAGAAAAATGGGAATTATTCAGGTTTTTAGGCACAAGGTTGATATGACTTGGTTGGACAGTTCATATGGCCACTCTGACTGCAAAATGGAAACTGGATTGTAGAGAAGAAAGGAGGGAAATGGGGAACCAGCAAAGAAGCTATTACAACGGTTCAGCGAGAGATGCTATGACTCAGAAGACGGCGGTGGGTGTAAAGACAGATAGATACGGACCATATGCAAGGAAAAGGAACAGGTAGGTAGTTTAGGTGAAAGCACCCAAGAGACCCAGATGTCAGCACTACAATAAGAAATTATGGCTGTTTACTTCTGTAGGATGATACCTCCAGAGCTTGCCAATCTAAACTCTGCATTTCAAATGAGTGATGGAATTGTTGAGACCACCTCCACCCTGTCTATCTTCACTAGAGTAGGAAACACTGATTAGGGTGCAAACAGGAGTTACATGTAATTTTTTTGTTTTGGTAATGTTGGGAGATTAAGGCTCTTTATAAAGCTCCATAGAGCTTCCAAAATCATTGATTAATAAGAATACTGGTGACTATGAGGTAGTTCCAGAATTTATTTACAAATATTCCCTTTTTTGAAATACAGTCAAATGGTTTTACCATTAAAAAATCTAGAAGACACTTAGTAAAACAGTTTTGTTTCCAGGCAATCCACGTGTGTTCTTTTCAGACATGTGAACTTTCCCTGTGGCACCAAGCCAGGTGCCATCTTTCCAAAGTTTCCACTCTAGCAGTCAGATGGCATCCCTGGCCTCGTTACTAGTCTGTGAACATTCACGAAATAAACCAAGAGGCTGATGAAAGAGAGTCTGTAGCTAGACTTTAGAGAATCTAAACCTTATAGTCTTTCCTCCTCCAACAAGCAATCACGGAGTAGAGTCAAGCACTAAGTGCTCCTGATAAAAAGAAAACAAAAACTACACATGCAGAAATGGCTTTGTGGTAGAACGTCTTCTTACCAAAGGCTTCATAAGCCCAAACTGATTTTGAGGTTCTCCAGAGATTTGGTGAACACAGCCACTCTAATTGCTTAAATGGAAACGATGGCATTTTCTGCATAACTCAAAAGGCTGCATGGAATAACCAGGAAAGGGATTCAAAGCTAAGCATAGTCGAATGGCCCGAAACCTAGGAAGAAATTACCTTGGTTTTTGAAAGAATGGGGGCA
Organism: Myotis daubentonii; assembly: GCF_963259705.1. NCBI lineage: Eukaryota > Metazoa > Chordata > Mammalia > Chiroptera > Vespertilionidae > Myotis > Myotis daubentonii. The sequence continues at coordinate 29,936,775 of NC_081852.1, read as the reverse complement.
GCTCGATCGAGCAGCATTTCCACCACCTGCTCATGGCCGCTCCTGGCTCCACAGTGCAGCGGCGTCAGACCGTCCTAGTGAACAAAAGGCAGTGTCTCCAGTTAGATTCAATGGGGATTGTACAAATGCAGACTGTCCCTTCCAGACCCAGCGCAGCATCCAACATGCTGTGGACCAGTGGGCTTCCAACCTTTACTCACACACCTAACACAATCATTTCCTGTTTTATAAGAGCTAAGCTTTTCCCTAGGTTTAAGTGGTCACAAAGTGTGTAATTTCTCACATATTAGGATACTAACTTTTAAAATACAACTGTCCCACTATTCTTGACTATCCAATGGAATCTAAATAGTACATGTAAATTGATATCCGCCACTTAAAAATACACAAATAAACGTTGAAAATAGAAATTTGTAATAGAAATTTTACATTGGAGATTTTTCCACTTGCATTTTTATTTCTATACCACTTCCCCCACATAATTTTATCTTAATGTAATACAATTTTATGCTTGAGTGTTTTTTATTGATCACCATATCATATTTCCCTGCCACAAAAATATAAATTTTAAATTTTAAAAAAGGTTTATAGACCTCCCGAGAACATAAGCTTTAATTATCCAAAATAAATCTCCTGGTTGAAATGATCATTATAATTATTCAAAAACAATTGATCAAAACATCAAAAACACATTACAGATTTTATGATTATTAAACGAGGGTAACAATTTCTTAAAATGTCCTCTCTTGATGAGACATTTTTTCACAACTAATTCACAATCTGTCAGTGCATATTACTTATTGCTAAAATAGTTTAGCGTCAATACTATCCCAATTTTTGCTTTTATAAATGTTAGTGCTGAGAAATCTTGTCTGCGTAAATAAGTAAATGAACTTTTGTTAGAACATTGCCACAAATTCTCTGAACTCCTTCTGAATCGCATGCCAAAATCACTTAATAATCTTTCACCAAAACTTTTTAATGATACATCATTAGACAACTGCATTAGGTCCTTCATTTTTGTTTGTAGCGATAGGATTTATAATCACCCAATATGCAGAAGAATATGTTATCCAATCATTATAGTCATGTAGTTCTTAACAGGACACCAATACTTTGAATTCTTCCCTCTGTCCCCCTCACATTCCCTTCTTCAACCTCAAAGGTGTTAGCACTCTGGGTGAGAGTTATAAAGTTAGAACTTTCTATCATATGAGGAGGGAAATATTGTATTAAAGATTAAGTGTGAAAAGATAATTAGCAGGGAGTAAAAGGAAGTGGAAAGTCATTCACTTAAAACTATCTAAGTGGCCCTAAACCCTATGGAGAATTTTTCACAGCCCAGCTTATATATTCCCCAACTTGAAGATTCCTGTGGTTGATGACACCTACTGCAAGGAAAGTCGCATTTTCTAAAATACATCAAAATGAGATTCAATGTATTTAAACCACTTTCGAGATTGTGCGAGCAGTTCTTGAAAGTAAGCCTAATTATCCTAATGTATAATCAATCCTTTTTCTAAACTACTAGCTAAATCTCAGAATTAAAATTCCTTAGATCCTGAAATGTGAATCACCAACAGCACACGGCCTGATATGAACATTCTTTGAGCATGTTTAAATACTCTGCCTTTATGCTGAGTTAAAACAATTGCTCTTGTACGCCAAAGTAAAGCAATATAACCATCTTTCAAATGGAAACAGCATTTTCCTAATAAAATAAAATTTGAGAACAAATAAAAAACACCAAGAAGTCCAGATGTCTTCCCAGTAATGTAAACCTGAATATATTTGAAGGAGAAATAACAATAATCATATGTAACTTCCAACACACAAAAATATTTCACATTCTCTCAATGTGATTATCTTTTATGAACTTAAAGTTCAAATTTGTTTCTTTCATTTTTCTCATAAGTAGACCCTATGATGTGACAGAGTATGTGCAGACATTTTCAAATTATGATCGCACAGAAAAAATAACAATTTTAGCCCAACTCATTTATCATTGAAAACAATCTTCCCCAAAGCAAAATACTCCATTTGGCATTCAAAGTATTTGGCAATCTCAGAGCAAAATCTATCCCAACTCCTTAGTCCTTTGACATATACTGTTCCTTACAGACACATTTTGACTGATTTCACCTTTTAAAAACATTTTAATTATGGAAAATTTCAAACATATTTCAGAGTACAGTAGACCGAACAATGTAATGAGCTTTTAGGTGTCTGGTTCTCTGTGTCAACAATCGCTGCCTAATGATCAATTCTGATTTATATCCTGATCTCTTCTTTCTTGTATTACTTTTGAAGCAAACACAAGTCATGGAATCATTTCATCCTCACAATCACCCCTGTATGGAAGGCATAATTTTCATTTTATAAATGAACACTCTAGTTTTCAAAGGGGTTAAATTATTCACCCTAGCCCTAGCTGGTTCGGCCCAGTGGACAGAGCTTTGGACCAAAGGGTCCCGAGTTTAATTCTGGTCAAGGGCACGTACCCTGGTTGCAGGCTCCTCCTCAAGGCTGAAGCCTGGTCAGGGCTCCTGCAGGAGGCAACCAATCGATGTGTCTCTCTCACTTTGATGTTTCTCTGTCTTTCCCTCTCTCTTCCACTCTCCCTACAAATCAATGGAAAAAATATCCTGAGGTGAGGATTAACAACAACAACAAAATATCCATCCAAGGTCACACAATTCAGAACTAGGCCACTGGTGACTGAGGGACAGTCCAAGGATGTCTTGGGAAGAGTTTTAAGACAAAGATGCTCCCTCTACTCAAATGTGTAGCTGCTCTTAGCCTTCCTTTACCTACATTCTGAAGCTGCTGCCTTTGATCTTTGGTTTTTACTTATTAAAAACTTACAGGATCTAGAGACTCAGTTAGGAAAAGTGACCTTTTTCATCGGTACAGGAGCTGTGAAGTGCTATGGTCTTAGCCGTTGTTACTTTTATCACCTTGTTCCCATGATAAATTGGCTAGCTCTCCAAGAGAAGTTCCTAGCTGAACTGCAAAGAGCCACCTGAAGTACAGCTCTTTCAACTGCAGCTTTAACTGCAGTATTTTTAACAGCGATCACAAGTGACTGACGCCTCTGGATCTTGTGCAAAATGGCCTCTGGCACTTTTCAAAGGTGCATGGCTCTTCAAATGGCCAGAACCTGGGCAGGAAAGAGGCCTCATCAGGAAGCTGTACGAGATGTCACGACTGCCTGACTCATAGGCAGTGCCGGCCTGGCTGTAGGACCTTCATGGGTCAGTGGAAAACTGGTATCTAGAGTTCATGTAAGATCTTTAATTAGCATCACTGTTTTCAGAGTCACGAAGATGGAGACAAGACCAGCTGATCCACAGTGAGGCTGAAAAGTACCTGCCATTTAGTGATTCACACTTAATTCAGTTAAAAAAAAAAAGAGGAAAATTAGCAGGCACTGACTGTACTTAATACCTATTTTGGGGCATAACGAATATTTGAATTTCGAATTAATTTTTTACTTTGAAGTAGGTGTGGCTTATTCACTTTCCTGACACACTGTTCTGATTATGATTCTGTGTGTTCTAAAGATCTTCAGTAACTATCACTCAGTGCCTCAGCCAAGTCTACATCCCTCAGCTTAGCAATCAGTTTTCTTTTAATATATTTTAATTGATTTTTTACAGAGAAGAAGGGAGAGGGACAGAGAGTTAGAAACATCGATGAGAGAGAAACATCGATCAGCTGCCTCCTGCACACTCCCTACTGGGTATGTGCCCGCAACCAAGGTACATGCCCTTGACCAGGAATTGAACCTGGGACCCTTGAGTCGGCAGGCCGATGCTCTATCCACTGAGCCAAACCAGTCAGGGCAGCAATCAGTCTTCTTAACATCAGCCACTGCTACACTTGGCCTCCCTGTTCCCTTCGCATCGACCCTAATTAAACTCTTTTATGCAGTGTTTAGCAAAAGCTTACCATTTTCCTGTCTTTCTGCTTTGGCCACATGAACTCCTGTACCTGGAAGGTTTCTTTCTACTTTCTCCAAGATCCAAATCTTGTTAAAGTACAGTTTCTTTCAATCCTTTCCCAAAATGAGACATGACCCTTCGACCTTCAGGAATTCTCTTATTTTATCTGTCCCACTTTGGGGGAAACGGTAGCTTTTTACCTGGTATTTTAGTTATTTCTGGGCATGCTTCTGAGGACAAGGTGACTCATTTGAGGGAGATTTAAATCTCAGGAGAAGATATCATGTCATATCATAACTAAGTATCATGTCCATAAAAGCTGCTTCACAAAAGTGACTTGAGTGAATGAATACATGGAGTGAGGGAGTAAGTGAATGTTTGGTCTAGTCTTTTAAAATCCTTTTCAGGTTAGTTGGTTAAAAATTCCTTTTCTTGTTATCCTTTTTTTTTTTTTTTTTTTTAAGACTAGACTCATTTGATACTTCAGAAACAAGATTAAAATAATGTCTCCTACCTTCCAGAAAAATAAAATTCTCAATAAATAAGTGACTTGTAAATTGGGATTAGACTAAAGAATATGACTCAGTCTTTTTAGCTGTCAGAATGAAGAGAAAGCCTGGCCAGTGTGACTCAGTGGCTGAGTGTCACCTATGAATCAGGAGATAACGGTTCAATCCCCTGTCAGGGCACATGCCCGGGTTGTGGGTTCGATCCCCAATGTGGGGCTTACAGGAGGCAGCCAATCAATGACTCTCTCTCATCATTGATGTTTCTTTCTAACCCTCTGAAATCAATAAACATATATTTTTAAAAAAGAAGGAAATCTTACCTCTAAAAAAAGAATAAGAGAAATATCAGATATTTGCTGTAAATATTTTCCTCTTTTTAATTCAGCTTTAAAAAAAAAGAGCTGCTGTGAATATTGTAGTCCTTTACAACAGAGCAGTGAACTGGTTTACTTCTTTCCCTACAATTAGATAAATGCCTTACCTAATACAAAATAAGGATTGTATTACTGGCTCCCAATTCCTAGAAATTTACAGTTAATGTACAGAGTCACCTAGGATGGGTCCTGGGCCAAAGCAGTTCCCCTGCACACAACAGCATCGACCTCCAGCTCACAAACGCTTGACAAAGGCAATTCTCGGGGCTCAAGGGAGACTGCCTCAAGAAAGGCAGCATATGCCATTTGGACAGGAGAGAGAGAGAGAGAGAGAGAAAGAGAGAGAGAGAGGGTTGCCATAGTAACATTATGGGAGGGAAATGAAATTGCATGGAGTTAGTAATTTTTTTCCAATTCCCCTGATTTTTAAAGCACTAACATAATGAACGCGTATTCCCCTGGGCAGAATACTGAGGCAAGGCAAACTGGCTGGGCCAGATCTCATATTTCATTTTGGTGACAGCAATCTTATTAGTGAGGGGGGAGCTGCACTCTCCTGGCTGGCCAAAATGCTCTCTTTTGTTAGCTTATGAGCAAAATGCTGCACATCCGAAGGCCAGAAAGACATTCTTTCACATCTGGTTTTGCTGAAAAGCATGGAGCAGGGCATTATGGCATCACACCTAGGAATACTGAAGCTGGAATATGTCCGTAACAGGTGAATCTGCTCAAAGCCCAAACTGAAATGACACAAATCTGTGACTGGGGAATACTGTCAAAAAGAGACATTTATTTTGATTTGTAGCCTCTAGTTTCCTTTCTTTTCTTTCTTTTAAGCAAAAACTCACGCTGGAGAAGAGAAAGGAAATGGAGCAGAGAGAACTCTGTGGATATACACTTTTCTCTATTGTGGATGGAAAACAGGATGTGATATTTAATTGTAAACTAAAAACCAAGAAGAAACAGGTAGTGCTCCGGAGGAGAGAGTGATGATGACAACCAGACACATTAAAGAGCACCGGTTACAGTCTAATAGCTATTCCCACATCTGTGTCTTTCACTACAAGTTCTGACGGTATCCTCCCTTTGTGCGTGTTGGGCAGTTGGAGAGTTGGCCTAAGAGGAAGTGAAATGATGTTTTTGGAACCCCTTCTATTGTCACAGGTGCTCTGTTCTTAGGGTTCTACTGAATCTCTACAAGTTGTGAGAAATGGCATGTGAACTTCACTTGCAGCTGAGAAAGCTGCTCCAGAGGACTGACGTACTCACCCGAGGTCACATGCAAGGAAATGCTTGACATTAGACGTTAACCTCAGGCTTGCCTCCGTCAGAGGGACTGGATTCCTTCTATGCACCAAGCAATTTCCTTTGCCCATTAAGAATTCACTGTGGCCGTTTATATATAAAAGAGAGAAATATCTTTCTAATTCCCTTCCTTTTTATCCTGCCATGCATTCTATATGTTTAATACTAAACTAAAATAAGGCAAAATCCTTCTGTTGTTCTTTCTGCTTGGAAAATCATAGCTTTCTCTCTGAGCCTAAAAATAAGCCCTTATGCTATTTGTTGTGTCTTTTCCCATTCTCCATGTTTTTTGTCCCTCCTTTCTGGTCTTCTTTTGGTTTGAGCATTATTTATTATTCTAATCATTTAATGATCATATAGGCCACTGGCTACCTTCTACTTTGGATTTTTAACTAAATCTCTTTTTAGTGGTTGCCCTAGGGATTACAGCGTGTATCCTTAACTTATCAGTGGAGTCTAAATAATATATCATTCATTAGATTATATTATTACATAATAATATATATTATATTGAAATAAGATTATAACACTTCATGTATAATATGAGAATGTTGGAATATTATAATTGTATATACATTATTAGTTTCATTTTTTGCTATATGTGTATATATAATATTTCCCTTCCAAATATATTATAAACCTAATAGACATATTTTTATTTATTTATTATTTTTTAAAATATATTTTCATTGATTTCAGAGAGAGAGAGAGAAAAACATCAAAGATGAGAGAGGATAATTGTTCAGTTGCCTCCTGCATGCCCCACACTGGGGATTGAGCCAACAACCTGGGCATGTGCCCTGACTGGGAATTGAACCGTGACCTCCTGGTTCATAGGTTGATGCTCAACCACTGAGCCACACTGGCTGGGCCTAAGGGTCTGCTTTTAAATGGAATTCTTTATTAGATCAACAACCCATGCAGGGAACAACAAGGAAATTAGGTCCCTTAGAGTGCTGGTGTCTGAGGTGAATCCATGTTTTTTTCCCTGTCTCTAGAGGGATTGGTGTGTACCAGGTCTGATTCTTAATGCAACAAGGTATCCCCCTAAGAAACTAGAAACACCAATCAGAAAGGATGTATGCACCCCTATGTTCATAGCAGCACAATTTACAATAGCTAAAATTTGGAAACAGCCTAAGTGCCCATCAGCAGATGAGTGGATTAAAAAACGTTGGCACATCTACACAATGGAATACTATGCTGCTATAAAAAGGAAGGAACTCCTACCACTTGCAACAACCATGGATAGACCTGGAGAGCTAAGCGAAATAAGTCAGTTGGAGAAAGATAAATATCACATGCTCTCACTCATTTGTGGAATATAATGAACAACATAAACTGATGAATAAAACAGATCCAGAGACAGAGAAGCATCGATCAGACTGTCAAACCTCTGAAGGAAGGTAGGGGAGGGTGGGGTGGGGGAGAGGGAGAGATCAACCAAAGGACTTGTATGCATGCATGTAAGCCTAACCAATGGACACAGACACTAAGGGGGTGAGGGCATGAGCGGCGGTGGGAGGGTGGGAGGGGCAATGTGGGGATAAGGACACTATGTAATACCTTAATCAATGAAGAAAAAACAAAACAAAAACAAACAACAAGGTAGCCCCAGCAGTAGCATGTACCTTGTAGGAGGTGGCTGGGTAGATAAGAATATTTTCTCAAGAGCCACTGGGCTTTTTTAAAACACATAGTGATGAAAATTTGTTGTCAGTTTTTAGGCTTGTCCCCAGGGCTTTCTGACATTTTAGCTGGCTCCCTCCCTCCCTTTCAAGCCCACATATCCAGCCACTCAGTTATTTCAGCAAGAGACAAGGGAAGCTCTGATGAGGAGACCACAGAATAGTTTACATATTTTGAGTATGTACTACACTTTCTCCCATATCGTCTGCCAGGAATTCAGTCGGCGCCTGGTCCCACCTTCACCCCACTCCACGCAGGACAACAATAGAAGAATGGGCTTTTCCGTTCTCAGCTTCTCCAAGTCTCCCTCACACTCACACGTCACTTACACAACACACGAGGAAGGTAAACCCAGTTTAAACCCATAGGAGGGAATCTACGTCTCGTTTAAAAGAAGACAGCCTTTCAGAACAGGGAGGCAACGTGCCACGGACACCCGGTTGCGCCATCAGTGTGCCTGTGCACGTTATTTCATTTCTGATACTTTCTCTCAGGAGAGTATTTTGTGCTTTTATCCTGACCCTCCCCTAGGACACCATATGCCCCATAAAGATGGGGCCAGAATTTACTGTGTACCCATTTCTTCTCGCTTTGTACCCAAAACAGCAACTGTTTGATAAATGATTGAGAAGTGATTGACGCTTGTATCAAGAGAGGATGAAATGAGGTGACTTCTGATCCGCACATTTGCTAAAACCTCAGCTGGAAATCCAGATATGTCTCTTCAAGCGTATCTTTCCCATTGGCTGCATCCTCCCTCACTTCCCTTCTCAAAGATTCTCCCTATTTACAAACAATCCATTAGCTTCCGTGATATTCAACTGGCATAAGCAAGGCCTCTCTGTCTTTCATTCCTTACAGTCTCTTTAAACAGCCCGTACTTAGCAGAAGACCTTTGGCATTTAAAGCAATGGCTCTAGCATTTGTTTATCTACTGGCAATTGTTTCTTATTAAATGACGCAAAGTCAGTTCAATAAGGTCTCTATTCAAGTTAAGGATTACAGCGTGTATCCTTATCAGTGGAGTCTAAATAATATATTATTCATTAGAATATATTATTACATAACAATATATATTTTATTGCAATTCAATTTACTTCCCTAGTCAGACGGGTCGACCCTCATCTTTCTTCACTCCTTTCGGGAAAGCTTGTTTCTTTTAAAATATATCCATAATTTTCAGGTTCAACAGTCATCGGGAAAAAGACATTTGGGTCTTCTGCCAAATACCTACGGCTGGGCTACTTTAGGATTAGAACACAGGAGACAAGCTTCCCATCAGCGCCATGAGGGCAGGGGAAGTGTCTTGTCTTGTTCCAACCACCGCACCCCCCCCACACTCATCCCACCCAACCCCTACGTCTGGCCCCAGGTAGGTGCTCGGTAATCATTTACTAGTTGAGGGAATAAACGTAGTGACTAATAAACGACATAGTCCATTTAGGAGCTACGGGAGTCAAGTTCAGGATACCAGGCCAGTTGTAGACACATGAAGTTCAGGATTCTTGAAGGAAGAAGCGCAGGGTTGTGGGAGGTACAGTGACAAGACAGGGAAAGCTATCCAAAATTCCTACCTAGGTGGATGTCTACGGCACGGCCACCTTTTATTAACCTGGCTCTTGCTCGCACCTTGTAACAAATGCATGAAATGCTGAAAGAAATGCCCTGGTTAGAAGCTTAATGCGATTGGAGCTCTGAGATATACTAGCAATGGCTAGGATTTATTTCTGGATGACTTTATACCACACAGTTTACAAACATTAGCTTGATCTTATGACAATGCTGCACGGTAGCCATTAATGGTTCTTATTTGCAAAGAGAAATAACATGCAGAAGGTTAAATATCCTACCTAAGTCAACTAGCTAAACTCAGAACCTGGGATTCAAGCTTGATTCGAAGTCTCAGTTCTTTCCTCACTCACAATGCATCACACCAGAAAAGCAACCTGCCAAGCACCTAGCTAGATAGATATGTGGTTTTCAAAAAAATTTTAATTGTAAAAAATATAAAAGTTACTTTCTTAGCCATTTTTAAATATACAGTTCAGTAATGTTAGCTTTACTCACATTGCTGCATAACATCTCTAGAACTTTATCTTCTTGCAAAGCTGAAACTATATACCCACTGATCAACAACTCCCCATTTTCTTGTTCCCCAGGCAACAAAAATTCTACCAATTATACCCAGGAGTGGAATTACTGGATCATGGGGTAATTCTATTTTTAGTTTTGTTAAGGAACCTCAATATGCTTTTCTATAGCAGCTGTACCATTTTACATTCCCATTAGCAGGGCACAACGGTAGAAAGGTTTCTTTTTAAGTCAGGTTTAGCATCAAACTGACTGAGTAGCTAAGCCTGGAGTGTCAAGTAGTGGTTAAATTCTTGAAAATTTAACTCAACTAAAACTCTAGGCTTTAGACCTTAGATTCTGTAATTAAAGCCATGCACTATTTAAACATGTATTAAAGATTTACAAATATGGATTATCATCCCATTTTAAGGAGAAAAAACTTAGCAGTCATTTTCCAAGAGACTACAACAAATGAACAAACATAAAGCCAAGACTGAACCAGTGCAAAGCTATTAGGAGAAGTATCCCTACCTCCCGAAAAAAAGGATAAGCATAAACTGTCTCCTACCCTTGTTTTGGCATCGATTTTAGCTCCTCGATCAAGCAGTAGTTTTACCATGTTGGCATTTCCTCTTTTTGATGCAACATGTAAAGGAGTGATGTCATTCTGTGGAAGAAAAGACAAAAAAAAATTACAATTTGGATATCTTCAGTTTAACCAAAACATTGTTTCCTAAACCGCCCACAACCAGTCTTCATTCTTCTTCTTTTTATAAAAAACAATTTGAAAAGTAGGCTCCCAATATTTCTTTCTGATAGTAACTGTTTTCAGAAGGAGACACCTTCCCACACCCATAAAAAGTCCCAGCTCATTTATTTGATTTACCTGAGGTGGTTAATGGATGAGATAATGATTTTCTTTTACTTAGTGGGGAGGTTTGAATATCCTGGACCTTTAAGTCAATGTGTTTTCCTACAAGTTTGAGAGATACATGGTGGCTAGTGCAGCAATTCTCAACCTGTGGGTCGCGACCCCTTTGGGGGTCGAACGACCCTTTCACATGGGTCGCCTAAGACCATTGGAAAACACATATATAATTACATATTGTTTTTGTGATTAATCACTATGCTTTAATTATGTTCAATTTGTAACAATGAAAATACATCCTGCATATCAGATATTTACATTACAATTCATAACAGTAGCAAAATTACAGTTGTGAAGTAGCAACGGAAATAATTTTATGGTTGGGGGTCACCACAACATGAGGAACTGTATTGAAGGGTCGCGGCATTAGGAAGGTTGAGAACCACTGGGCTAATGAGTGGCTGACCAGGAAGCAGCTAAGTCAGCCCAGGCTGAGTTAAAGCAGGATCACAGGACTCAGCCTTCCTGGGCTCCACTGAGCACAAACTGGGAAATCTGTCACTACCATATAGTCACAGGGCTTCCCTTGTACATTGGGTTAAAACGTGTTCACAGGCATTTGTTGGCAATACCACACAAAACTGATGATGGATTTTAAAAAATCTGCTGTGGAGAAAGAGCTATCATAGGACAATCTGAAAATCCAATCATGATTTCGGAGCCATAGTTCTTCCTCTTTGCATCTGTACGGGTGCTGTGGCTGTTTTCAGAATGCCAAGGAATTACGTGCACACCGTGAAAAACATTCTGTATTTCAGTTCCTGGTATCCTTGTGCAGCTGCAATATGGGTTTAGGAGCTGTTATTCACAAAAGTCAATTACATGATACACGAACTGAGCCCAAAAGGGGTTTTGTTTTTGTTGTTTGATAGCAGATACAATATAATAGCTACCGGGTATTGATCATTTCCTATGTGTTAGGCACTGCGCTAAACTCTTTACTATCTCATTTAATTCTCATAATCCTCACAATGTCGTATGCAACCTGAATTATAATGCCCATTTTAACCGATCTAGAAACAGCTAGCAAACCCCAGATTCAAATGAAAACCTGGCACTTCAACTCATGGTTTTAAAAAATAATACACTTTATAGTGAAAATTTTCAAAACAGGCACATTTCAGAGAAAAGCATAAACAGCATCACCCCACTTCAATAATTCTCAATCTTTTGCCAATATTATTTCTTCTGTACTCCCTATGATGTTTTTCTGGCTGAAGGAGTTTAAGAAAAGAAAAAAAAAAGTTTAGGAACCCTGTTATTTCACCCACAAAGACTACAATTTAATGATCTCTAACAGATAAGGATGTCTTAAAAATCATAATACCCTTATAACTAACAACTAACTTCATAACACCAAGACCCTGTCAAACTTCAAATTCTCCCATCATCTCCAATAAACCTCAGCTGGGTTGTTCAAATTAGAGGAAGATGCACATCGAAGTTGAACTGTCCCTTAGGTCTCTTTCAATCTCCAGAGGCGCCCTCCTCTACCTTCTTTTCCCCATGTCTATATATTTACTGAAACAACAACAACAAAACAAAAGAAAAAAACACCAGGGTAATTTATTGTGTAGCATTTCCTACATTCTGGACATGGCTGGTTGCATTCTCATGGAGTATTATTTAGATGTTCTTTTTGGCCTGTATTTTCAATAAACCTTTCTAATTCAATGCTGTTAGCCATTATACATTCTCCCATCTGAAGAACTCTCTACATCCCATTATTATTAAATGTTAACGCATAAATCAATAATAATTCATTAAATGAAAGAAGCAGAAAGAAACATGAATAAAACAAATGTGTTTTGGTAATGCTGGAGGGGAGTGGACAGGATGCATATCATTGCTCCAGACCAAGGAGAGCCCAACTTCTTCTACAAAGGGCCACCAGAGAGCAAATATTTGGCTTCACAGGCCGTACAATCTTTATTGCAGCTACTCGGCTCTGCCCCTGTAGCACTAGAGCAGCCATACACAACACGCACCGAAATGAGAGTGGTTGTGTCCCAGTACAACTTTATTTAAGGAGCACTTCAGAATTCCAATTAAACTGTAGATGAACCATCACCGAGAACCACCCAAGACTAGCTGAACAGAATTCCTACCACTAAAGATATAAAAGAAGAGCCACACTGATACCATCCTGCACCCTTGTGCAGCCTTCACAGGCCTCACACTACTTTGGACAGATGCTGTCATCTCTCAGGTACGAGTGAGTGAGTGGCATGGCGGGTCAGCCTGTCACGCTGCCCTGTACCTACTCAGCAGCTAGTGAAGTCACAACCACGGGCTGGGGCCGAGGGGCATGGGGTGGTCTCTATGTTCAAACCAACTCATTGGGACTAATGGATCCAGACTGACCATTCGGAGGAACCAGCCGTCTAAGCTAAATGGAATCATTTAGAAAGGGAATGTGTCTTTAACCAGAAAGAATGCGGCCCAGTCTGATAGTGGCATATATCGCTGCTGCACTAAGTACTCAGGGTGGTTTAATGATTTGAAAATCGACATGTTGGTAACATTAAGCCACCCCCACTTACGGTCACCAGCTTTCCAACAGCCCCTGGGGTCCCTACCTCTGCTGCTACCTTTGCCAGCGCACACGTAGAACATCCTGAGAGAAATGACTCATCTTCTCCAGTCCCAACAACAGAAACCCAGCCTATGGCAACCGCAGGAAACAAATCTGGCCGGTTCACCATTGAACTCTTGCCCAGCAGAGGGGGGGAACAGCACTGTGGCACGGCTTTCAGGTGGCGTTTGGCAATACAATGAAACTCACGTGAGCCATGGATGAGCACCAATGAGCGCTCTACCTTAGAATCTCCAGTCCTGCCATGATCTTGCTCACTACTTTGCCTGCCATAGTTACCAAAAAAATATTTACGCACAAGAAGAAAGGTGATAAAAATAAGGAAGCTTTCACCGAATAACCCGAAGAATGAAACTGCAAAATATAGCTGCAGTACGCTACCAAGCAGATGACAAAATGGACTTTGAGGACAATCTTTAAAGTGTGCATTAAGATCAGTGGCCCTCTCTCTCTCTCCCTCTCCCTTCCTCTCTCTGAAATCAATAAAAATATAAAAAAATAAAATAAAGATCAGTGGCCCTCTAATGCTTTATGGTTTTGCCTGCAGAAGACAATGACCAATCTCCCTGTCAGAGTCCTTTTAAGCTCCAGAATGATTTTTCTATAAATTTCCCATGGCATTTGAACATGTAAGTGATGTTGGGTAGTGTCTCTAGCTCATCTGTGTATAGTCAACCATATTGGTAATACAGTTCTAATGTTTATGTGGAAAAAAACCTGTTTTGTTTACAAAAGCAGATGGTGGCCTGGGTTGGTAATTTGCTGACCGCTGCTCTAGACCTACCAGCTTACAACGGAAGATTTTAAGAGTATGTAACAGGTTGCAAAAGAGGAAGTAACACTATGTTTTGCATAGTGTGTGCTTTGGTCCTCTTTGATGGGGACTGGATTTTGGTGTGAATGAAAGCTGGCGGAAGCAGGTAAACTTCCTTATGGCTTGTTAATTGTCTTGCTTGTCTCTTTTGTCCGAATGTAAGTGTGTGTCCCTCTAATGACCCAAGCAGCACAGTGGGCAGATTCTAGACCTGAGACAGCAGGTGGAGTGACAGGTTAGGTCTATTGGAAACGCAGCCTAACAGAGGCTTACTGAGTACAAAGTGAGATATGACACAAACTCATCACTTCCCTGAGTGAGTCAAGGCTTATGTGCTATTTCCCCTTAAAGATGTGCCCTTCTCTGGTTGAGCAGGACTTAATTAACTTTTACCACAAGTAGGGTAATTTTGGTGAGAGAAAGAACTCTATTTCTAATTTCGTTCTCTTCTTATGTTCGCAAATACTCATTTTCTCACATACTCTCTCACATGGAGGATGTGAAGATGTCAAAAGAGTATCTTGAATTTCGAACTCCCACAGTTTTCTACACCTCTCTGACCCTTCTTAGAGGAATATTTCACATTTCTATGGCACTTAAAAAGTGCTGCAAAGGGCTTTACACGATGTAATTTCATTTTATCTTCACAGCAAGCTACTGAAGTGAAATAAGTATCATGAACCTTACTTGACAGATACATAAACTGAGGAACAGAACTGGTCAGTAATTTGCGTATTTAAGAGACCGCTAATTGGAGGCAGAATCAGGGTCAGAATTCAGTTCCAGCCCTCGGGCAGTGGTATTTCCATTCAGGGATCATAATGCCTCAGGCTGACACTACTGCTTCTCATCTCTGTCAAGTGGAGCTTCTGAATGAATTATGTACTTCTGAATTCCTGAGCGGGGTGGGGACTGCTTCTGTCAATGGGGAACAAATCTAAATGACAGTGGTACCTCTAAACTCTTCGATAGGATATTTACACTTTGATTCCTCAGTTAACCAGAAAAGTGGTTTATGGCCTACTATGCACAAGTCCCACTGTTGGTTGCATTTTCATCATATAAGTGAGCAATATAATTATGGAATCACTCATATCAAAAGAGCCCAGTGATGTCCGAGACTGAAAACCTTGTTTCGTAGAACCCTTGATTGTCATTGGTGAAATGTGGTTGCACATGCTTTCTGGGATGCAATTTGGCAGTATATAGAAGAGCCTTGAAATCTACAACCACAGATACAAAGCAGAGGTTGACTGCTGTGGTAGAAAGGACAGAAATGCTAAGAGAGATCTCGCCCTGAGGCCTGGGCACCCTCCCTAAGACCGAAGCAGAGGCAGAATGAGAGACCCTCAGCCCCAGCACAACCCTAACAGGAGTAGCAAGCAACAGTAGCCAACTGGTGAGGTCAGGCAGCAGCTTGGCAAAAGATGTTCTCTGTGTAACAGCTATGCAGGGAAAGCATGAGGTGGAGCACTAATCCCCCCACTCCCCACTCCGTCTACTAGTCCCCTAAGCATAAGGCAATGGCAGCCCCCTCTCGAAAGGAATTTAAAACCTGTGATGCACTCAAACAAAAAGTAAATTCAGTTCAACTCTTGACTAAACTGGCTCAACCTGCCACCTTTGCAGCCCAACAGAAGACAAGGTATGCCTATTTCCAAACAAAGGTACTATTTACCTCAGTCTCTCCTGCTCTGGACATAATATTCAGTATTCTAACTAGTGGGACAGGTGAACAACATGCAGCAAAAGTTAGGGAGAGCCAAATGGAAACACTTGATAAGAAAACCCACAATATTGGGAATGAATTCCTTCGATGGACTCATCAGCAGACTTCACATAACTGAGGAAAGAACCAGTAAACTTAAAGATATGTCCATAAATGATCCAAAATGAGATACATAGAGGGGGAAAAAAGAGTGAAAAAGGAAGAAAAGAGTGTCCAAGAGCCACAGGACAATATAAAACAGCTGACGGGAATCACAAGAGGAGAAGGAAGAGAGAATTTGGCAAAAAAAATATGTGAAGAGATGACGGTCAAGAATTATCTCAGAATAATGACATACTCCATAACCACACACGTCAATCAAATTGCTCAAAATGAAAGATAAAGAAAAAATCCTGAAGATAGCCAAAGGAAAAAGGACATATTTCTTGCAGAGAAAAAGATAATACTGTAATTATAAGAGACTGCTCGTCAGAAATTATGCAATCCTGAAAACAAAAAAGTGACATCTTTCTGTACTGAAAATAAACAATGTCAAATGAGAATTCTATTCCCAGCAAAAATATCTTTTAAAACATTAAGGAGAAATAAAAACATTTTAAGATAAACAAAAGCTAAGCAAATTCATTACTAGCAGACCTGCAATAAAAAATGTTAAAGGACATTCTCTGGCAGTAGGAATATGATACAAGAAGAAATATAGAAATAAATGAAGGTAAATATAAGAGCTAATTGATTGTCTAAAGTAGGAAATTATGGGGTTTACAATATATGCAAAAGTAAAATGTAAGATGCCAACTGCATATAGATGGTAGAGAAGAATTACAACTCAGGCGCTCACAATAGGTAAAGTGATATAACATTAGAAGGTAGACTGAGATAACTTAATAACCTAGGAAATATGTATATTAAGTAAAAATTAAGACATAAAAGAACATGAAAACCATGCTCTTATTTTTGTACATAAGTATGCGTATAGACACATTCTAAAAAGGCTGAAGAGATAGATGTTGATCCAAATGTTAACAATTTATCTCTAGGTGGAGATTACAGATGATTTTTTGCTTCTTTACACTCTTTTAAAAAATTTCTGTGTGTATATTTGTATCATGTGTGGTGAAAACAGTGACTGTATTTCTTTTGTTATTATTACCTACTTTGTAGCCCACCACCACCCCCACCGCCACCACCACCGCCACCCCCACCACCACCCCCACCACCCCCACCACCCCCACCACCCCCACCCCCACCCCCCCACCCCCGCCACCCCCGCCACCCCCACCCCCCCCACCCCCGCCACCCCCACCCCCCCACCCCCGCCACCCCCGCCACCCCCGCCACCCCCGCCACCCCCACCACCCCCACCCCCGCCGCCCCCCGCCGCCCCCGCCGCCCCCACCACCCCCCACCGCCGCCACCACCCCCACCGCCCCCACCACCCCCACCACCCCCACCACCCCCACCACCCCCACCACCGCCACCACCCCCACCACCCCCACCACCCCCACCACCCCCACCACCCCCGCCACCACCCCCACCACCCCCACCCCCACCACCCCCACCCCCCCCACCACCGCCACCCCCACCACCCCCACCACCCCCACCACCCCCACCACCCCCACCACCCCCACCACCCCCCACCACCGCCACCACCACCCCCACCACCCCCACCACCCCCACCCCCACCACCCCCACCACCCCCACCACCCCCACCCCCACCACCCCCACCACCCCCACCACCGCCACCCCCACCGCCGCCGCCACCTCGGTCCCAGTCCCAACATTAGCATTCTTCGCTCTGACAACCATGGAGAGGTTTTACCTCCTTATTAACTTGCCTGGTATTTGAACTTTGAAGGAATTTTTTTTAAGTTTGAAGATATCTCGAAGGTAAATATATATTACTATTTTTCCCCATTAATGTAGAAAATTAAGTATGACTAAAGTTAAAGATCTATATGTTCCCTCTAAAAAGAGACCTGAATTAAAACTTGGATAAAAGCAAAGTTAACCTGGAGTTTTAAAGTTAACCTGAGTGAAAACAAAAGTAAACACTACTCTAATTGGGTATAAACTAGCTTTGAATATAATATTTTGTTCTTGTACCAAAGACATAATATTCAATGTAATGGGGTACATTAGTATTTTGGAATTCATTCAGTCTAATTACCTATTTTATAGAGAAGGAAGAGACCGGGCAGATTAAGTGACTGCCCAAAGTCACACGGCTTGAAGCTGGGCCAGGACCCTGGGGTTCCCAGTTCCCAGGCATTGCTCCTTCCGTTTCACTAAGCTCATTTGGGCTCGTTTAAAAATCACTGTTTCCAAGTCAGACAGAGAAAGACAAATGCCAGAGGATTTCACTTAATATGTGGAATCTAAACAACAAAATAAACAAACATGCAGAACAGAAACAGACTCATAGGTACAGAGAATACTCTGACAGCTGCCAGATGGGACAGGGGTTAGTGGGATGGGTGAAAAAGGTGAAGGGATTGAGAAGTACCAATTGGTAGTTACAGAACAGTCACAGGGAATATGGGCAATAAAGTTAAAGATCTATATGTTCCCTCTAAAAAGAGACCTGAATTAAAACTTGGATAAAAACAAAGTTAACCTGGAGTTTTAAAGTTAACCTGAGTGAAAACAAAAGTAAACACTACTCTAATTGGGTATAAATTAGCTTTGAATATAATATTTTGTTCTTGTACCAAAGGGATTGAGAAGTACCAATTGGTAGTTACAGAACAGTCACAGGGAATATGGGTACAGCATAGGGAATATGGGCAATAATATTGTGATAACTATATATGGTGTCAGATGGGCACTAGATTTATCGAGGTGATCACTTTGTAAGTTATATAAATGTCTGATCACAGGGTTGAACACCAGAAACTAATACAATATTGTATGTCAACTGTAATTTAAAAAGTAAAAAAGAAAAATAATCATATTTTTATCTCTAGCACAATAGCTCCTTATTTCATTTAACTAATCCATTAAACTATTAAATTTAATCATTATTTACTCCAAAAAACTTAAAGTGCAAATCTGATAAGCCAGTCCCTTCCTTTCTCTAGTATTTACTTCTCCTCAACCCTTTTTCAAAGATGGCGGATAAAGACAAAAAAGCAATCACATATATACACACATATTTTCCAAACAACAACAAAAATTGGCTCTAGAAACATTATATGAAACATTAACAAGATTTGGATATTCAGAAGTTTGACTGAACAAAATCATAGTGCTCAGCAGGTTTAATTTTCTCAAATTTCCAGGCCAAAAACCTAATCAAGTACTTAAAACAACATGGGTCACTGCTGTGTCTCCTGAGGCGAGGATTTGTGTTCTCACTATAGTTTCACTTCTAGCCTTTTTTTTCTTCCAGTTTATCATGTTCTTCTGCACCAATCTCCTTCTATTTGGTTTTCCAATAACACCTTTCATCTGTAACCTACACTTCTGGAAGATACCGATTACTGAAGTTGGAGAGTGAAAAATCTCAATTCAGAAGAACAGGTTTTGCCTCCCACTTTCGGGGGAAAAAAGAAGCAAATCCCTCAGAACAAGCTGAGATCTCTCAGGATGTCTACAAAGTCCTACTCTCCGACAGTAGCATGTAGTTCATGATGTCATACAGTTAGGTTATATTATGCGATGATCATTTTTTAGAGTAAGATCCTCTAACTTCAAAATAAAAATATTTACTGTGCTTCCTAAACTAAGAAACTTAGAAAAATGCAAAAAAGATGTTTACTAATGAGCTCCGAGGTAAGGAGTGCGATCCTGGTTCTAACTTTATTTCAACTCCGCTGCACTGGTCTAGCACAAAGCACACTTCGTTGGAAGACGGCCCGGCCCTGAATCTTTTCCATAGCCACTTTCCCGGCAGACGGTCTTGGGAATGTGTCTTCTCCTCTCTGAACTCATATTTTCATCTGGATGATGGACATGATTCCTCCAGTGCCTGAATTTTCAGTAACCACCAGAGGTTCACCCTGGTGCCAAGAGGAGGTATGAGAACGTGTACGTCAAAAAGAGGAAGCAAACTTACAGGTATTCCATGTATTTTATCTCATTTAACACACACAATGAGAAAGAAGCACTATCTAGTTTTTTCCTTTATTTTATAAATGAGGCAACTAAAACTAAAAATAAATACATACATACATATGTACATACACACATACATACATACATACATAAATAAATAACTTGCCAAAGGTCACAAAGCTGCCACAATATGTCTGACCCCAAAGTATTGGCTTCTCTCACTAGACCACGCTGACTCTGCACTTATAAGCAGTACACACATGGAACCAATGCTCACTATTAAAGCATTTTTGGAGTACCAAACAGCATGATAAGAGGTAAGAAAGTATAGTCAGTTGTGCAGTTAAGTTAAGAGAGAGTACTATGGAGCCTGAATACTTGGGTTCAAATCCCAGGCCCTGCACTGGCCAGTGCAGCTCAGGTGGTTGGGTGTCCTCCCATACAACGAAAGGCTGCCAGGATGTTTAGAGCACATGCTGGGGTTTGGGGTTGAATCCCTGGTGGGAGTGGGGGGTGGTGTTGCTGCAGGAGGAGACTATTGATGTTCTTCTCTCATATCAATGTTTCCCTTTAAAAATCAATAAAAAAAAAAATCTTAAAAAAAATTCCAGGCCTACTCCACACTAGCTGCATAACTTCAGTGAAGTTTATTTAATTTCTTTACATCACAGATTTCCTATCTGTAAAACCAGGCTAATCTCTCTATATAAAACCCTAATATGCAAATAGACCGAACAGCAGAACTGAACTGGTTGCTATGATGTGTGCTGACCACCAGGGGGCGTGTGCAGAACATGGCAGGCATCTGCAGCAGACGGCAGAGCGCGGACCATGGTGGGTGTTGACCGAGGCAGGATGGTGAAGCAGGTGAATGGGGGTGCCAGACCAAGGTGGGGCGCCAGTCACTGTCATTGGGGTGAACCTCTGGTGGTTACTGAAAATTCTTTGCTCCTGTGTGCTGCCATCCTGCCCGGTGCTCCCACCTGCTGCCGGTGCTGGGGCCGCCACTCGCACCCACTGCCAGTGCCAGCCATGCTCACACCCACAACCCGTGCCAGAGCCGCCACTCACACCCACTGCCAGCG
Organism: Myotis daubentonii; assembly: GCF_963259705.1. NCBI lineage: Eukaryota > Metazoa > Chordata > Mammalia > Chiroptera > Vespertilionidae > Myotis > Myotis daubentonii. The sequence goes on along the minus strand of NC_081852.1, from coordinate 29,915,676 downwards.
CCTGGCGCCGGTCCCAATCGCTCGGTGCCATCAGCAGGTGCAAGCAGCGGCTGCTTGGCCCCGATCACCCCTGAGGCTTCTCCACTTTGCTCCTGAGGGGCGACTAGGACAGCAGCTGCCGCTTGCACCAGATGATGGCGCCGGCCCCAATTGCTCTGTGCTGTCAGCGGGTGTGAGTGGGCCCGGTGCTGTCAGCGTGTGGGAGCGGCAGTGGTGGGAGCAGGGCTGCCAGAAGACAGGGGATTAGGAGCTGCAGTGGGAGGGACTGGGCAGGGGCGCAGAGGATGGGCTGAGACCTGCCTCTGTGTCCACCTCGGCTTCGTGGCCCATAGTTCCTTTCAAGGTGCACAAATTTGTGCACTGGGCCCTTAGTGAGTTAATACGCATGGAGTCTTAAGAATGGTGCTTGGCATTAGGTAAACACTATAAAAGTGTTAGCAACTACTGTTCTTTTTATTATCGTATGGTGTAGATATTTCAAAAAATATATGCAGTGACCACATCTCACAAGTACATAATAAAAAATTTGGGGAGAAAAAAACATGTGGACCTGAAATAATTGGTGAGCTCTAAGAAGGTGTTGAGGTTGCCAGTTCTCAGGATGAATGCACAGGTGTTAGAGAAGGATCAGCTCAGCACAGCTCAGTGTGTAAAAACTTCAGAAGTCCCATGGCTGGGCAATAGTGGCAGAGGAAGGGGAAGTAGGGGCAGGGCCATGGCTGCTGTAACGTGATAGGTACATGTGGTATTTAACAAAATAGAAATGTGAGTGCCATACTTTTAAAAGCAAGGACTTGGAAGAAACAGCTCCCTCTGCTGGAAAGTGGTGGGATTGCTTGCCTATTTCTGATCTCTGTTTCTGAAAAAACCCAGCTGAGGTGGTAGCCAAGTTCCTTTATGAAATAATCACTAAAGCAAGATCATTTCTGCAACATCACAAAATCAAACCTAGGCCATTCCTACCTTACTTGTAATAAATGGCAGACGTTTTATCCCATTTAAATATATAAAGGGCAGTGGATTTCTGATCTCCTCCAATTTCTCATCTTTTCTAAAATGTCTGGGGAGGTTATCACCAAGTGAAAGAGTAGGTGGATGATAGCACTTGAAGTCCTTTGGAGAACGAAAGATTAATATGATGTCTTTAGTTCCTTAATATTGTCTCGACTGAGTGCAAATTCTAAAATAATTAGAACAAACTTACTAAACAAACTTTTTCTACCTTAGTTCTCTCCCTCATACATTTATCTCCCTATAATTTACCACCCCTAGCAGCCCCAAACCCCTTGCCTTTGTCTTGTCATTCTCCAAAAATATGTCATCCTTTGTTAAAATAGTATGTATCCCTCCAGGGTCTAACAGCGTCTGTGGGCCTTCACTTCTTTTCTATGAATACACAAACCTGTTCTCCTGTTAGTTTGTCTTTAGTCAGTTTAATTTGCATGGTCCCAGGAACTGAACCTAAGAAGATAGAGGAAAAAGTTTTTTCTTCCCCTACAAGGTCACGCTTGCTAATCTCCAGGCACAGAAGAGGCAATAAATTTTTGGTAAATAATATTTAACAGTCATATCTTTTGATATAATGTAGAAAAATAAAGAATTAAATTCCTGTTTCCTTTAATTTCCTTGAAGGTATAAAAGCTTTTTCTTTTTTTTTTTTTTTGTAAATTTTTGTCTACCTTAAATCTTGTCTGATAGTTTATTTTAGAGCAGGTTTATTCAGATTCAATTCACATGCCATAAAATTGGCTATTTGCAAGTGTACGATTTAGTGGTTTTTAGTGTATTCACAAGTTGTGTAACCATCACTAGTATTTATTTAGAACATTTTTATCATCCCCCAAAGAAGCCCATATTCTGTACTTGTCAGATAGGTACTAGACTTACCAGGGTGATCACTTTGTAAGGTATATGTCTAATCACTATGATATATATCTGAAACTAAAATAATATATGTCAACTGAAAAATAAAACAAAAAGAAACCCCATACCATTAAGCAATCACTTTCCATTCCTCTGTCCTCCCTCCCAGTCCCTAGAAACCACTGATCTTTTGCCTTTATGGATTTGCCTATTCTGAACATTTCATATCAATGGAATCATACAATATGTCACCTTTTGTGTCTGTCTTCTTTCACTCAGCATAATGTTTTCAAGGTTCATCCGTTATATGTATTACCTCACTTCTTTTTATGAAAATGTCTAAGTTTTTAATGCCCTAAGAAATCCATAAAATATATGCAAACAAATGATACTGTTAATAAGAACTGGGAATTTCAAGGATATAACCAGGAAAATTACAAACAGTGGAAGATAATAAACACTCCAGCCTTCAGTCTGACACATAAGTAGGGTTTTTCTTAAAGAAGAACGCAACCTTAGATGATCTATTATCTATACATGTAAAAGCCAAGTGACCAGAATGCCAGAATGACCGGAACGACCGGTTGCTTTGATGCGCACTGCGGTCCTGATTGGCTCCCGGGGTGGGGGCTGGCCAGCCAACCACCTGCAGCCCCTCCCCCCAGCCGGCCCCACACGATTGGCCCCCTGCCACCCCAATGGGGGGGGCTGGACAGCCAAGTGCCCACGGCCCTTTCCCCTTGGCTGGCCTTGCCCCAATCACTCGTGGCCGGCCAACTGCCTGCAGCCCCTCCCCCTGGCTGGCCTCGTCCCTGATCAGGGGTGGGGCCAGCCGGTGGACCTCCCGCGGCACCCCCTCCAGCCGGCCTGGCCTGATCGGCCACAATCGGGGCAGGCCGGCTAGACCCCACCTGTGCACAAATTTGTGCACCAGCCTCTAGTTAATAAATAAAGTATAAAATAAACTCAGAAACTTCCCTTATACTACAGCAATCATTAAGATGACCACCTTAGTAAATATCCATCTTTCTTTTCATGAGTTTCTAATGAAATAGGTCTTCTTCGAGAAAGTCTTTTTCTCTTCTTCAGTTATACTAACCACTAGCTTATTCGACACCAACTTTTCTCTCTCTGTGCTTCCTGGATGAGGAGATTAAGTCCACACAGGTTTTGCTGAGACTGACACTGAAGATACCGATGTCACTGACACTTCCTCAACCTCACCCACTTCCCTGGGAGACCAACCAATCCCATCGACGAGACAGGTGATAGTGCTGGGCTCCCCAGAAAGCAGCAGCCAAGGCTTGGATATTTGACCTCTATTGTGAAATCACGCTCTGAGTATTTGCTTTGTTCTGCTCTAAAAAAACTCAAGAGGTTTATTTATTTTCTCTTAAGGATAATATGAAGCTATTTATCATTAATACTGATAGAGGCTTTTACTTGGATGAATAGATGATGGCTCATCAAACATTTAGATAAGGCACCGCCAGGTCTCCCACCATTCCCACAAGAGATTTAGCAGTGTGGGAAGACACTTAGGGCAAATAGGCCACTCCCCCCTCTCCCCCCACACAGCCTCAGCTGTACACACAATGCCAGCTGCCACAGATGGGCCGGGAAACTGGGGCTGATACTGGTCTTGGACCTTGTCCCTCGGTTACCAACTCCCCCACTACCTTTGCACCACTGGATGTTCCACACGGGTTTTTGGAGATATCTTGTCCTGTGGTTTTCAGAGTATGCTTTAAATTGAAAAACTGTTTGTGATAAAATACACATAAAGCTCCCACCGTGGCCATTTTTAAGTAAACAACTCAGTGTTAAATATATTCACTTTGTTGTGTAATCAACCTCCAGAACTCCTTTCATCTTGCAGCTCTGAAACTCTATACTCATTAAACAACTCCCCATTTTCGTCTTCCCCAGGCCTGACACCCACCATTCCACTTGCTATCTCTATGAATTTGAGTACTCTTGGTACCTCATATAAATGAAACCACATAATATTTGCGTTTCTGAGGCCAGCTTAATTCATTCAGCATAATGTCCCCAAGGTTCATTCATACTATAGCACAGGGGGTGGGCAAACTTTTCTTTTTTAGTTTTATTTATTTCAAAGGGGCCGGATCCGGCCCGCGGGCCGTAGGTTGCCCACGGCTGCTATAGCATGTGTCAGATTTTCCTGCCTTTTAAAGGCTGAGCAATATTGCATTGTATGTATGTACCACATTTTGCTTATTCATTCAGCAACCCAAGCCACGTGGGCTGCTTCCACCTTTTGCCTATTGTGAATAATGCTGCTACGCATGTGGGTATACACATATGTGAGACCCTGCTCTATTTTTTTTTTTTTTTTGCATACACACCCAGAAGTGGAATTGCTGGATCATATAGAAATACTACATTTAGCCTTTTGAGTGACCTCCATACCCTTTTCCCATAGTGGTTGTACCATTTCACATTTCCACAAACAGAGCATAAGGGTCCCAGCTTTTCCAAACCCTCCCCAACATTTGTTCTTTTCTCCTTTCTTTGATAGTTGCCATTCTAATGAGTGTTTGATATATGCATTTTTTTCCATATACATTTCAGTGATTCTATAATTCCATAAACTGAGAAATTTTGAGCATCGATGATTAAATAAATGACTTTTATCCTGCAAAAAATTTTTAGAAGAAAAACTGATTTCTGCTATAGTTCCTGCCCAAACTGATACCTACTTATTTAGACCAATAAATTCTTCATTTTAAAAGAGAATAAATTGATTTTTAATTAAAATAAAAAACCAACCCTACCAATTATTAAGCCTTTACTTTGTGCAAATCCTATGAGACATACATCATCTCACTTAATCTCCACAACAACCCATGAAATAGATGCGATCCACTTAAATTTGCAGTTGAGTAAAGTGAAGTTGGAAGTGGCCACAGGTCACATGTCTAGGAAAGAGCTGAGCTGGGATTTGATCCTAAGTTGTCTGATTCTAAAGGCTGTGCTGGCTCTGTTCAGTAGGTCAAATGGGAGAAAATCCATATAAATAGGGGGTCTTGTCTTAATATGGGCAAACATACAGCTAGTGAGACTCATCTTAATTTGGGCAAATCATTAGCTATAGTTCTCAATCCGGAAGTATAATCACTATACAGATAATGCTGCTGAAACAATGTCCAACCGAAAGTAAATGGCATACCTCAAAGCTAAAAAAGTATTCAGTATCTAAAAGCGTGGCTAGTTCAACTCTGTCCTTTTAAATAAGAAAAACTCGTGGCTTTTACATTTCATTAAAGGTGTCACTATTGGCCACTATTCAAAAGTAGCCTGCTTTCTGGTACAGTAAAGAAAGCCCCTCCCAGCTAGAACTACTGGAGTTAAAGACTTATAATAATTAAACTGAAAGGAGTATTAAAGTTTCAATTATAAAGTAATCAATTGCTTTTTTATACACTGAGAAAAGTTGTTTTAAAATATTTAATTATTTAAAATGAGATAATCAAATTATATTAGACTAGAGGGCCCGGCTGGCCCTCCCTAATCGGGGCCCGATTGGGCTGGGCTGGCCGAGGGGAGGGGCCTATCGGGGGCGTGGCTGGCCAGGGGCAGGGGCTGTGGATGATTGCCTGGCCCCACCCCTGGTCGAACTCCCAGTTGAACTTCTGGTCGAGGGGACCATTTTCATATTATCCACTTATTATATAGGATTTCTTATAATATTTCTCAAAATGCTGTATACTTAAAAAGTCTGCCCTCTTTTTGAAACACTCTATTATAAAAATTCTTAAAAACATAAATAGTAAGGGGCTTTACAATGATACATTTTCTATGCACCTGTAGCATTTCTGATAATTTTGCAACTGAATTTATATCCGAGTTGAACATTTTTCTTTCTCCTCCAAAAAGTTAAGTCACTCCTGTAAGGCTTCTGAGATGTCAGTTAACTTGAAACCATTGGTTTCTCAAGTAACCTGCCCTCACTTGGTCTTTGGATAAGTTAGACATTTGCTGAAGTTTCAAACATGTCAAAATGTGTAAACAGTGTCTTTGAAGTTTCTAAAGAAAGATGGTTTCAAAAAACGCACAGTCGGTCTGGTGCAAATTGCCTTGTCTCTGTGCCATGCACCTGTCCTAACGAGATGACGCTGCTCTTCCAGGGGCTACGTAGACCACAGCTACCCATTGGCTAACACCCTGTCCTCAGCTTCCATCAGACATTGTTGCTATTGGATGATGGTCATGTATCGAGACAGAATGAAATGAGTGAGAAGGTCTGGATTAAAATCCCTGTTCTTCCACTTTACTCTCAGTAGGATCTGAGACAAACAACTTTTTGGGATCTTAGTCTGCTCATCTGTAAAAATGTCTATTCTTGTCTGGCTGGTGGTGCTCAGTGGTTGAGCTTGGACCTATGAACCAGCAGGTCAGGGTTCGATTCCTGGTCAGGGTACAGGCTCAGGTTGTGGGCTCAATCCCCAGTAGAGGGTGTGATTCTCATCACTGATGTTTCTCTCTCTCTCTCTCTCTCTCTCTCTCTCTCTCTCTCTCTCTCTCTCTCCCCCTCCCTCCCTCCCTCCCTCCCTCCCTCCCTCCTTCTCTCCCTCCCTCCCTCCCTCTCCCTTCCTCTCTGAAATCAATAATGTATTTTTTAAACTGTCTATTCTTGTCTCAACTGATCCAGAAGTATTTTGTAAGCTCTAAATATGATGTAAATTCAAGGTTAGATCTGAGGTGTTGTAAAGATAATTGTTACAAGTAAATGAGTATTGAGATTTCTATGATTCAACTTTGGACAATTTATATAGGGAACGATTTTCATAGCATGGCCTCTGTCAATTTCTTTAAAAATATTTTTATTGATTTCAGAGAGGAAGGAAGAAGGAGAGAGAGAGAAACATCAGTGATGAGAGAGAATCATTGATTGGCTGCCCCCTGCATGCCCTCCACTGGGGATCGAGCCCACAACTCAGGCTTGTGCCCTTGACTGGAATTGAACCAGGGACCCTTTAGTTTGCAGGCTGACACTCTATCCATTGAGCCAAACAAGCCAGGGCTGTCAATGTTTTTTAATGGAGCCTGATCTGGAGAAGCACCTGAGGAACTCGGTAAAAACACAGAGTGCAAGGCCTCAGCCTAAACCAACTGCATCCAAACCTGGGGGAACGGAGGCTGCGGGCCCGCTGGGGAGAACGGGCTGCGAGGCTCGGACTTGGAGGCTGCAGAAAAACCGTTTTTAATTTCCAAACTCAGAGAGATTTGTTCCTTTTAGAGGTAAGCCTGCTCTGTCTTTCTTCACAGAAAAATGTATTTCCTACCCTTTGGTCGTAAGGCCATTAAGTTTCTAAATATCAACAGTCCATTTCAAAACATGATCATCAGGGATGCAAAAATGTAGCATAGAAATAACAATAAATAGAATATAGCGTACATGGAATGCATTATTTTTAGAATGAATTTGGTGACCTGTCAGGTTTTCAGGTTTGCTGTCTTTCAATTAAAATATTTTCAAATGTGTAACAGGATTTATTATAAGAAAAACCCCTTTCTAATCTTTTAAAAACTACCCTTAATTCATTTTGCAGTCCTGGCGCAGGCAGAAAACGCATCGCCAGCTGGTACAAGCGAGGCTGCTGTCAGTTCTGGCTTCCCAGTGATGACCCTGGATTAAGTCCAAAGCTCGGTTCCCATTGCATTGCCTCTGATCTTACCAGAATATGAACTGCACAGTCGAATGCAGTGTATTTCATTTTGTTGTTTTCATTGTTATATTTTACTGTGTTAACCTTGCTATTTCTTAGCTCTAGCTCTACCACCTTAACGCTGTGTGGCTTTGCACAAGTTATTTAACTTCTTGCTTCCCAGTGTAAAACAGAAACCATACCCACACCCCACGGGATTACTGTGGAGAATAAATGAAATAATATATAGGAAACTTATTACAGTACCTACTACCTAGTTATAAATGAAAGGTATTACCTACATTGGTTTAAATTTTGGGTAAAATTTTCCCACCTCACACAGTTCAAGGTCTCAGTAATATGGGCTGAAAGGACCTTCAGGGTCTTCTAGCCCAACCACTCTTACAGTTGCATCGCTGGGGGACGCTCAATGGCTCTGGGGAACCATTCCAGACTGAACATGAACTTCTGGGCCCTTTCTCCCCATCCTGGGACATCCCACCTCTCTATTGGCTGTATATCAGTCCAGCATGATTCCGTGTGGGTATCGGCGGCATTTTGGTTGGGGCATTGTTATTCCAAGGAGAGCAGTGCTCCCCTTTCTACTGAGAACCAGTGGAACAAGCAAGACTCCAGATAACTTATCTCTGAGGAGAGAAGCATCACACCAGGAGTCAGACATGCTTCTCCTTGTGCGACTGGAGTCTGCCCCAGCTCCGAGCCAGGTCTCCTCATTCCCCCCTCCCCCCCCGCCCCCCCAGGCATGCCATCACGCGTCTTAAACACTCCTGTCCCATCCCACGTCTCCACTCAAGGACCTGCGATGACTTGTGACAACAGCAGAATGGTGGTTACCAGGGGTTTGGGAAGTTGGGAATGTTATCTCAGGGTACAAACTTGCAGCTAGTAGATAAATAAGTCCTAGAGATCTAATGCACAGCATAGTGATTACAGAAAACAATACTGTTGTAACAGCAAAGTTGCTAAGAGACTAGATCTTAACTGTTGCCAAGACAAAAAAAAGAGAAAGAAACGGTAATTGAGTGATGTGATAGTGGTGTTAGCCCACAGTACTGTAGTCATCATATTGCAATATATAAATGTATCAAACCAATATGTTGTACACCTCAAACTTACAGTTATATGTCAATTACATCTCAAAAAAAGGGACAAAACCTGCAATGACTCTCTTCCATCTGCACAATCAGCTCAGCTCCAGGGTTGGACTCATCGCTCACGTCGTCTCATTTTACTTGTGCGATTGGTCGCTCTCCATTTCTTGGAGTTCTAATCCCTGTATTTCCATCACAGTTTAGCTTTTCAATGTTTTCAACTACGCTATTCCACGCTGATCTCCTGCCTGAACTTGTTTTCTTGGATCATCCTGCTGTGATTTAAGACACAGGAAAGGACTGTGCACGGGTCCCAAGTCCACTCCGTTGCCACATTTGCTTCTGCCAAGTCCTAACCTCTTCCCTCTAGGTGCCCCTTCGCCCCTCCTGCATATTCTTCAGGCCGCCCGAGGGAGAAGAGCAGGGTTTTCTCATGGACGAGCCTGCAGTGCTCAGGAGGGGACCAGGCTGCACCTGAAGGAATTCAAACGCACCGTCTGACAGTGAGTGTGTACAATGCTCCGGAATGTGCAGCAGAGGCGCACAGTAGTCCTTGGCTGCGATTTGCATGCTCGGGAGGAAATGAAAATTCCACAGCTATTGAATAAGTCTCTTTTACAGTGCACAGCAATAAAGCCAGTTCTGCCAACTCCTACACCTTAAGAGAACTTAACGATACAGAACTGCAAAGTGGAATTCACTTGGGTCCTTGAAGATGATCGCAAAGCAACACTTCTAGAACAAGCACGGCAGGAAGCAGAGCACAGACTGAAAGAGGGCAAGTGAGACAGAAATATGCACCTTCCAGCTTCTATGATTTTTTTTATTGGAGTTCTTACTGTCTCAAGAAATGCCACATTCATAGTTTCTTAAAGGCTGACCTCCTCAGGTGGCAAACACCACTGCAAGCCACGTAACTGCAACATTCGGGGAAGCCACGCTTCTGACTAGTTCCAGAAATACTCAGAGAGCTGCCACAGTGCCACCCGCTTGCCACGTCATGCTTTACAGGTGGATGTGTCTTATGATGATGGGTCCCCTCCTGGGGGAAAGCAATAGCAACTACCACAGACATGGCTATGGCCCTGGTCCCCGTGTCCTGGGTCAAGCACTGTGCTAAGCAATTTGTACAGATTATTTCATTCGGTCATCTCAATGACTATGCATTAGGTATTGTTATTGGGCCCGTTTTATGGATGATCATGCTGAAGCATGAATACATTGTCGAAGAGCACACAGAGTGAACCGCAGGGCCAGTGCGGGATTGCAGCCGGCTGGCTGCGATGCTGTTTGCTCTGACACTGTACCTACTCTCTACTGTGAACAGGAAGGGAAGGGAAGCCAAAAGCCACCTCCATCACTGTCAGACAAGGTGGTCGGGCAGAGGGGAGGGGCTTGTGGTGACTGAAATCTCTCATCTCCTCAGATGAAGTGCAGCACAGATCCCGTAACACCAGTAGATGTTAGTGTGTTCAAATGTACTTACAGATTCTAGGATTAAAATATTCCTTTAAGATTATATAAGAGATTCTTCTTTGATGTGGTATCCAGGGAGTGAAATGCAAAGAGCAGGAATGAGACTGCATGGCAAGCTTAGAGCAAGTTCTCTATAAAAGGTATATCCCCCACTTCCTGGCTTTGTTCCCCCTGATATGTTAATATCACCATGGAAACAAGAATATGGTTAATGCAGTAGCCACATAGCTACTTTCCCATAACTCACATTCCTTTGCCAAGCCTCTCAAATCCCTATTTTCATTCTGAAGAAGGATTATAGAACCTTTTTTAAAAAACTGTCTTTGGCTTTAATGTGGCTGAGCCTTATACAAGGAGATAAATCTATATTTGAAATTTGTGTCAATGAAAATGAATGTATTTATGTGTGTGTTTGGTCTTTTTAAGGACAGATATCTAAATGTTAAAAAGGATATATTAGGACTCTGTCATGGGTGGTTTTTATTGTCTCTCTGTGCTTTATTGTATTTTATTTGAAAATGAATCATATAGTGAGGGGAAAATATGTTTAAAATATATGTGCAATGTCACCACCACACACCTAACTAGAGTCTCCAGGAGCCCTGCACATTATAAAACCATTACAGACGTCCGCTACATTCATACAGAAGTGATGTCCGTCCCTGTTTGAGTGGCTGATGTCCCTTCTAGCACCCTCTGGTGGTGGCTTTGATCGGGCCTTGATAGCACGCGTCGGAGGCCATGCTTACAACACCCTTAGGCTTGGCAGCAGCCCTTTACTCCAGGCTTGTCTTCCCGGGTCATCCACACTGCTGAGAAACACGTCTTCCAAATGCTACACAAACCTGCCCTTTGGCATTTGAGATTCAATACTTGGGTTTGGTGCACTGACCTCAATTCCTCTATTTGAATCCTGCGGATCTCTCCTCTCCTTTAATAACCTCCTTTAATAATGGCAAGCAGTTCCCTAACACCAGGTGGGGGTCAACCTGAAATTCTGATAGGCTAGGGAGCGGAACAGGGCTTGAGGAAAGCAGGTTTAAGTAGGTGCTGGGTACCCAGGTGTAGTGGTTAAGAAAGACGAAGTTATTTCTTCATCATTCTTGAATTCAATAAATATATATTGCGTCCTCCCAGTGCTAGGTGCTGGGAATTCACAGTAATAAATAATACACAGGCCTGTCCTTGAGGAATTCAAAGTCTTGCAAATGAGGTGAAGAACCGGATATGGAAGATGTATTTCATTACACCTCCACTTCAGCCCTCATAAGATTGTTGAGTTAATACATATAAAATGCTTAAGAAAGAGACTGGAACTTAATACTCAAATTATAACTACTTCAAATCATTATTATTATGAACTCCTCCTATAGAAGAAAGGCGGACCCTCTACTGAGCACTTACTACGTAATAGGCAGGGCCTTGATAGTTTCATATTTGGAGCTCTCTGGCTGAAAGCAATGCAGTGGCACATTAGTATGTCCAAGATACCACTTCATGAAAGGTACAGTAGACAGAGGGCTGCGAGGCAGCAAAGACAAAGGTCATGCCTCCCTGTAGCACAGTAAGGAATGATTCCCTGAAAAAATAATGCCTGCCTCTCCTAAAAAAAATAAAAATCTAAGCAGCAAGAAACACGTTCTCTGTTGCTCAGTCCTTCCCCGGAAGATTGAAGTTCATGTTAAAGCCAAGGTCACAGAGCCAGGCACAAGATGAGCACTTGGGAAGAGGATATTACCAGGTAAGAAGCTGGAGACAGAGGATGATGACTAAGCCTTCAAGGGGATTAGAAAACAAATAGAATATTCAAGACAAAAAAAATTGTATAAATAAAACGATATTTAATGCCTACCATTAGAAAGTACAAGGGGGCGATGAAGACATATAGTGTGGTTAAGGGGGAGGGGCTTATTTTAGGGGATTAGAGAGAGCTTCTTTGAGGAAAAGAATACTAGCATCCTTCACACAGATGAAAAACAAAGATTCACAGAAGTTAACCATGTGGCACAATCCCTGGCAATTGGAGAGCTCAGTTGAGATCTACCTCAATTTTTGGTATTTCTGAACTCTCCATGACACAAATTGGGAGAAATTGCTATTTTTATGTTTTCAGTGGTTATGTTTATTCCTGTTTGGAAGAGGATTTCAGTTTTATTGTTGATTTTGGTGGTGGTGGTGGTTTCTGGTGACAAAATGGGAAAGACAAAAATCTTCTTTTGGAGCCAAAAGGGGCAAGTCTATTGGCAGTGAAATTGCTCTGCATGACTATTTAAAGCAGCGGTTCTCAACCTTCCTAATGCCGAGACCCTTTAATACAGTTCCTCATGTTGTGGTGACCCCCAACCATAAAATTATTTCCGTTGCTACTTCATAACTATAATTTTGCTACTGTTATGAATCATAATGTAAATATCTGATATGCAAGATGTATTTTCATTGTTACAAATTGAACATAATTAAAGCATAGTGATTAATCACAAAAATAATATGTAATTATATATGTGTTTTCCGATGGTCTTGGGTGACCCCTGTGAAAGGGTCATTCGACCCCCAAAGGGGTCGCGACCCACAGGTTGAGAACCGCTGATTTAAAGGCTCATTTTCCTTGGGGCAACGTTTACCTTTATGGATTATGGATTATCGTGACACTGAAGGGAAGGAGGGCCTCAGAATGACAGTGTCTCAACTTTGTCCAGACCCTTCTGTGATGATGGAAATGTTATGTAGACTGTGTTAATAGAATAGCCGCTAGCTACAGGTGAGTACCGAGCACTTGAAAGGTGGTTCTTGAGAATGAGGAACAGAATTTTAAAGGAGATAAATTTAAATTGAAATTGAAGATTTCTCAGTTGAAGAGGAAGCAGGGTTTTCCCCTCCCACTGTGCCCAGAGATGAGGTTAAAGGGCTTGGACTCTGGCTAAGAGAGACAAAGTAAAAGCAGTTCCCACTGGTGGGGAATGGGGTTGATTTTGCAGCATGGTGCCCTTTGGGGGCTCCAGAGGATGGTACCCAGAGGGAGGGGTCAACAGCCTGTAGACTCTGGGGACAGTGTTGTCCTGAATCAATCTGCCAGCTTTGCCTTTCTGTCAATCCCTAAATTTTTAGAAAAGTCCTCTTTTGGCATTAGAGACTAGACTTAGACATGCTTTGGGGCAGCGGTCGCCAACCTTTCGGACCTTATGGACCACCGGTTGGCAACTGCTGTTTTGGGGGACTCAGGGAGAGACTGTTGACTTTAGAGATGAAAGAAATTAGTAGAGTAAGAACAGCAGGTCACTCAAATCTGAACCTCCAGGTCTAGCTCATAATAGAAGCTTATTTGCTAGTTTTAATTTAATCTTAAAAAGGAAATCTCCAACACACAGCTGGGGGTTGTGAGGGCATGTGCTGGGGAGTGGGAGTGGCCAGGGAGAGGTCAATGGGGGGAAAAGGAGACATATGTAATACTTTAAACAATAAACATTTTAAATTTAAAAAAAAGGAAATCTCCAAATATTGTCTATCCCTGGATCCTGTTTTGCTCATGCACATGCTGAACCATATTGGCCTCTTCTTTGGGCAGAATGTACGTCTGACACTTATTTTTCCACCAACAGGCTTAGTAGTTAAAACTATCTGAAAACGCTGCTCTCATTTTAATATAACATTAAATTAGTATTTAATAAATAAAGTAAACTTTTGTGTAATTTAATTGAATTCTGAATGTGGCCCAGCACCTGCCAAAACTTCACTTAAGACATCTGGTATCTGAAAAAGGCAGTCCAATGGACATGCCATGTAGTCATTGCCAAGTTCTATCACACACAATTAAAACATCATAAAGATAAGCACCTAGCTCAGCGGTTTCACAGGGGTCGCCTAAGACCATCGGAAAACACATATATAATTACATATTGTTTTAGTGATTAATCACTATGCTTTAATTATGTTCAATTTGTAACAATGAAATTGGGGGTCACCACAACACAAGGAACTGCATTAAAGGATCGCGGCATTAGGAAGGTTGAGAACCACTGACCTAGCTCAATCTCTCAGCCACCCTCGGCAAGGGGCCTTCACAGGTGGAGATTTAGCATTAAAAGGACGAGGCAGTAAGAACTGATCCTTCTGAAGTGCAGTAATTAAAGATACTGTCAACTATGTAATTCACATAATAAAAATCATATTTTAGTTATTTCACACACACAAAATTGTCTTTATAGGTAACCATGTTTTTCTCCCCTGCCCCCTCAAAAAACTAATATGATTCTCTTTCCATTACAGATATCAACGTCCCTAAGACCTAAATTTATTCTCTAGTTGTATTCACTGGTTTATTCCAGCGGCTGGTAACAAACACTTTTTCGCTTTCATTCTTACATGTCCTAATTTGTGTATTTTAACCTGTGCACTACCTGAAGTCCTTTTGGAAACAAATGAGGTATAGCACTCAAACCAAAAAGTACTAAATAAACAAGGCCAACAGAAGAATTTAAAAATTCAATTATCTTCCCCAAATGGGAAGTTGAATAATACTTTACAAGAGGAAGGTCAATGACAAGTGTGAAGATTAAGTTAGGTGGTCCATTATATTTGATGAAAAAACTCTTAGCCAGCAAGATATCAATCTCTCGTCCTCAATCAATAAAAGGGACTTTGCAAGCATCCATATAATATAATTTGCCTTTAGTTGCTCCAGTGCACAAATGCTCCTTCCTGGAATGATAATCAGTAGCAGCTCTGGTGTGCCTTGGTTACCCTCTCTTCCCAAGAGAGTTAGAATGATTTGTCGAGAGCAAGGGTCACCCATAAATTCAGACAGTGTCAACGCCACCTCCGCAGACTCAATTCAAAGAATGAAGAATGCTGACGCTGCATGGCAGCATACAGCAGCTTTTCCATTAACTCCCTGCAGCGGACCCGCGAGGCTGAGCAGGTCTTCATGGATAACCCAGAAGGAAATATAGAAAATAACAGACAGGATAGCTTACATGTACCTAGGAAAATTACAACACAAAAATCAAAACTGACATCATAATAAGAATCTAAGGAAAGGTGTTGATAAACAGGTCCATTTGGCATAAATCGGTTACCATAATTGCTACGCAGGGGTATACTTTCTTTATAGGCTAGGATCTGCTTTATTGCTGCATAAATTAGCTAATCCTGCAAAAATGCATAGAAAGCAATCCACTTTATTGCATACTCCCTTTAGTCACACTGTGTTTATTTCTGTCTTGTGTCTGCTTTGGAAATGCATACCCATTGCATGCACGAAATTATTTCACAACTGGTGGTCTTGCCCATGTCCTCCAGCTCTCTTTGCTAGCGGACAGCCATTCCCTAGTCCAGTGGTCGGCAAACTGTGGCCCCTTGAGTGTGGCTCTTGCACAAAATACCATGTGCGGGCACGGACGTACAGTGCAATTAAAACTTCGTGGCCACACTCAAGGGGCCAAAGAGCTGCATGTGGCTCGAGAGCCGCAGTTTGCCGACCACGGCCCTAGGCTATGCCGTCCACCCACAAAGAACTACAAGACAGCACCTGCCCCTCTTCAATGACCTGTCACAGCCAGGAAACTGAAATCACAGCCCCTCAGACAAAGGTAGCCTTGTTGTTGGCTTTCTCTCTAACCATTTAATCAGTTTCTCTATCTAAACCCGGTTCCCGAAGCCCGTGACTTGCAGCCAGTTCTTAGCAAATGTAGCTTAAAGATCCTCCATGGCCTGGCCAGGTAAAATCTGACCTCATCTGTGTTCAGGGCATCTTACCTTTTCACCTGCTACTTCTGTTACATTCCTGAGGGTGGTAACCTGGAATAGGACCCAACTAGCCCAGTTATACTTCAAAGTATTGGGGGAGAAAGAAGGTGGAAAAGATAAAGCAAGAGGAGGGTAATAAAATCCGATTTGGAGAAAATGGACCACTTGAAAAACGAAATTAATAATGCCACATGTGAGCTGGGCATCACATGGCTTGGGTCTGAACGGGGCAAGTAGTAGGGTAATTAACTGGGCTGATGCCCAAAAGGAGATTAATAAAAATATTAATCCAGACCCTATAGATGCTGGATTATTATGAAATAGAATTACTAGAGATTTGGAACCAAAATGGGTTTCTCAAGCTCTTTACGAAGACCAGTTCTTTCCCATACTCTAAAGCAAGCCATCCATCACCAAGCACAGAGGGAAGCACAGAGCAGGCACCCTATAAGGGATGATCGAATTCTACCACATTTTTCAGCTCAGAACGCTATTAGGCCTCATTGATTAGGCATGACTGGACCAAATGCTTTTCAAACCAGTAACAAGTCTGAATTTTAACATGTTTTAAACAAAACCACAATGCGATTATTTTAAATCTTATATGGAAACTCAGGCAACTTTAACAACATTCGTCTGAGGTCTCCATTGATGTTTACTCGATACATTAGCATCATTTGTAATTACCACATCATTGTCTCAATGTAAATGGATGCTTTGGAATTGCTTTGATGCTGAAAATACTGTAATTTGCCCCCTTATGTTGCTTAAACATTGTTCCATTCTTCTTATTTTCTGCAGCATCAGGACATTTCCGAACCAGTGGCACACAGACAAACTTCAGACACTACCCTGACATGATTTTCCAAATGTCCCAATTAGAAGATGTGACTTAATGAGGTTCTCATCATGCTGTGAATTACAGAAATAAAACCAGAGCAATGCATCTTACAGACAAGAACCTCAGTTTAAATATTGACATGCCTGCTTTTTACTTGACTTAAAGAGGTGCCTAACTTTGTCCTTCGAAACGTCAAACTAGCCCTCAGGTCTGCCTGTCGCTGAAGCCTAAGGATGCAGCGGATGCAGGAAGAACAGAGCGGCATGAGCTGACGGCACTCCCGAGTCACTGAAACCAGGAAGGCTCTTAGCGAGCTGATGACGAAAGGGTAGGAAATAGCTTTCATATGAGTGCAAGCTGAGCTCTTACTAATTTTTATTGGACTAATAAATTCTAAGAAGAAAAAAGAATCCTGAAAGTCACCTATGGGAGACGAAACACGGGAGTGAGTAAGTGTTTGGGGGCTGAAATCCTGCCTTTTCTCATTTTCGAGCTGTCATCCTGGACCAGCTACTTCTTATCTCTGAGCCTTGGTTTCCTCTTCTGTAAAACAGGGATAAGTAATACTTTTCTGGATATAAGGATAAACGAGGCAAAAATGCTTAGCTGGGCATCTGCACCCAGTAACTCCTTCCAAGACAGTGTTACGTTTACTGCTGCTGATACTGCTAGTACTAGTATTATGCCCTATATCTCCCTATGTGATCTAACTCCGTTTCTCCTCGACCAAGTGAGGTTTCAGCAAAACGAATACTTCAAATGTTATGTTCAAAATCAGTGCTGCTGCTGCTGTCGATGGTGACATGTCAGACACGGCCAAGTGCTTTACACACACTCTCTGTTCTTAATTCTCATAGTGACCCAGCGGGGGAGTGATACTAATATTTTATTATCATATAACGTCATAATTCATATTCTTTTATCTTACAAAGGAGGAAACTGGTGGACAGAGAGAGGAAAACTAAAGCCCAGATTTGAACTCAGGGAGACTGAATACCGAGGCCACGCTTTTAGCCGCTGCTCCAATCTGCTTCCTTCTTCATTTCTACTGATGATGATGATGTTTCTGAGGAGTTAGCCTAGCACTGAGCCGATTTTTACATTCTGAGCAGTGTTACTCTGGTCCAATTGCTGTCCATGATACACAGGACGCTAATTCCTTTCTCCAGGAATATGAGCTCACTCAGGTGACAGAATCTTGCTACTCACTTTGCTAGTTTGTAGGGGCCAGAAAATAAAAGCAAAAGATGGCGTCTATTATTTGAGTTCTCAAGTTAGGGCCTCATCCAGATATCCCAGAGCATTCCCAACCAGAAGGTCAAGATCCTGATACCTAAAGCCCCGGTGGCTACACGTGACCAATTTCTACCAGTCTCAGACGTTTCAACTTGCGGAAAGGTTGGTGGTTTCCAGTCAGGATTACTTGAACCCCATCTCCCATATATGCGCGTACATGTATTTATCACCCCTCAACCCCATCTTGGTTTATTTTTTCTGCTAGGAAATACCACACCTGTTTCAAAGCAGGGCCACCTGCCTCCACCTCCTGCTCATGATGGGAAAGGAAGGTTAAGAATCACTTCAAATGCTTTAAAGGCATGCCCAGGGCAGCGCTCTTACCCTTGCAGTGAAGTCCACGGCGGCCGCTCGGTTTAATAGCAACGTGGCTACATTGATGTTTCCATAGTGAGCCGCTATGTGGAGCGGAGTGAAGCCACTCTGCAAGGAGAAAACAGCAGACGTTCAGTGGAGTCCTGCCGGCCCCCATCTGACATGCCAGGATCAAGGCCTCGCCCAAATAAAAATGAGGAAGCAAAATATGCTGAGGTCTGCATTCCATTCTGTACTAGGTTTCTTTCGGTTAGTGCCAATTGCTCACAGGGTTTCAAATAAACGCCAGACTCGTAGGCAGAGGAAGAGCCAGGAAGGATCCAAGGGCGGAGATTGAGCAGTTTTAGGAATCTGGTAGCAGTACACAGAGAAGCCAACGTTTCAAAAGTTAAAATAGGGATGACAAGAAAAATCCTTATAGCTCATAGAAAGTTCAATTAGTACCAACTGTTTTACTACTGATGGCAGAATTGTCCATTGATACTCTTTGCCAAAATTTGATTTGTTTTATGTATTCAATATAAGATCAAATTATAAAGATAAAGGCAATTTTGGGGAAGAGGTGCACTGTAATTGGTCTTGTATAGTGGGTGATTGCATCCTAGAAAGAATCCACCAGTTGGTCTCTTTATTATCAAATGCCTATTCGAGAACACATTTTTCTGGATTATTCCTACCAAGGTCATTTTACTTCCTTTAAAAAAAAATGCTAAAACATGCAGCGATTCACTTAGTCCCCAAAGATTGAAACCTTATAGGAACTAGATGCATTTCTAAATAGTTAGCAAGCTTCGCAGCCATGCTAGCTAGCTCACTGACTCCTGTGGAAGGGTGGGTCATAGTGGTACCATTCTGAGGCCACTTTCATTTTGCTGACACCACTGCGGGTAAGTGTCATGCAGAACTCTACAGAATCAGTCCTAGAGGAGAGAATGGCAGGGTTGTCTGCAGCTTTGGGTAGAGCTGGTAAGCATCTCAAGTGTTGGAAATGCTTCATCTCACACACCTCTATGGCAATCCCCTTAAGATTCAAGGATTCCTCATTCCTCCTTTCAAACACCGGGTTCAGCTGCAGAAAGCCCTGGTAACCAAACTACTATCTTCTCTAGCACATGCTACTTTGGGGGCGGGGGTAGAAAGCAGGTATCTAGCCTACAGAAGGCAATGCAAAGAAGAAGGGAAAGAAATGAGGCCGCAGCACTAAGGGATGGGGACACGATGATGCAGATACAGATTCTATGTACACGTATATAGATATGTACCTCTGTTGTTCTATTCACCACCATCTAGGATAACACATTGGGAAGCAAAGAGGAGGAAAAAATGAACGGTTAGTTCGCTGTCGGTGACGTGGACTGCAGAAAGCTCACGGCAGCTAAGGAATGAGGATGAAAGCTCTGATGGAAGCACAAAAGGCACAGAAAGAAAGCTAGACTGAAGGAAGGCTACACGGTGGCCTACTCCAAATGCCTCGTTCCTTCCAAGACTCTCCAGGAATACATGTCAGGACAATGGGAATTTCTGGCCAGGACTCTGGCTGCTGGCACGCTCTCCGCAGGTGGCCAACACTCAGTGTGTCTCCTGCCATCTTAGCTAGCAACCAAAGGATGATCTGCACACACTGTTGTTAGCATTTTGTAACTTTTCACTCTGATGTTTGCGCTGAAGAGTTAAAGACATTACAGATCTATTACGAGGGAGGAAACGATCAGGTTCATATGCATCGATTTTGAGGGGGCCTCCCTGTTAGCATGCATAGGGCAGCATCCAGGGTGACTTCCTAGCTTTAAGGGGTGAGGGGAAAGTGCTTCCACTGGCTGACTGGGACACGTGCTTTTATCCCTGCCAGTGGAGTTGCAAGTCTGGCAGCAGCTTGCCGAAAGGGAGGCCAAGCATCTGAAAGTTGGGGTGCCTACGCAGGATGGCTGCAGGAGAGGAGCTTCCCCGGCGCCTCACCTTGGACTCCACGTCTGCGTTGTGGTCATTCTGCAGCAGCAGGGCGGCAGCTTTCGTGTCATCCTTTCGGGCGGCGATGTGAAGAGCCGGAAGCCGCACTTTCCCTTTAGTGTCATTTTCTAGCAGGAGGGACACCACTTGATCATGACCTTGTTGCAAAGCCACTGCCAACGGCGTGAAGCCATCCTGTAGATAAATGAACGGGTCAAGGTTGGTTCCAATGCATATTTTCTTTTCGATTAACAAATAAGAAGGCGATCAAGTGACCAAGGGTCGATTTTTGTTTAGGGTTACGAAAGCTAACACATGCAAGTAAACATAGAGGGGTTGGCAAAAGTAGGTTTATAGCCATGAGTATGTGAAACACAGAGTTTTTTTCTTGTATTGTTATTTACAAATTATTATTTGTTTGTATTATAACTATAAACCTACTTTTGCTCACCCCTGGATATGTGAAAAGACATTTTCAAATATACATATATAAAAGCGGAAAATAAGAAAATTTCAATAACTTTATGGGGTTTTCTTTCTGTTAAAAAGTGATGTGCATTAATTAAATTTTGAAAATTTAAAAAGAATCTTAAAAATCCATAATTTTAATACCCGTAATATAATCTTAGTGAAAACAATAACATTTCAGGTTAAATCCGGTCACATTTTTCAAAGGAATTTAAGTAAGCTATAAAAATCTCCACTGATTCCCCCCCCCTTTATTTTTATTGATTCTACTATTACAGATGTTCCCATTTCCCCCCTCTTTGCCCACCTCCACACCCAGTCGCTACCCTCTCTTCCCTCTGGTCATCACCACACTGATGTCTGTGTCCATGGGTTATGTATATATGTTCTTTGACTAATTCCTTCACCTTCTTTAATCCAATCCCCCGCCTTCCCTCCCCTCTGACAGCTCTCAGGCTGTTCCATGTACTGGTATCTATGCCTCTGTTTCTATTTTGTTCATCAGTTTATTTGGTTCATTAGATTCTACATATAAGTGAGATCATATGATAATTGTCTTTCTCTGAGTGGCTTATTTCACTTAGTATAATACTCTACAGGTCCATCCATGCTACTGAAATGGTAACAATTCCTTATTTTTATGGCCGAGTAGTATTCCATTGTGTAAATGTTCCACAGATTTTTTTTACCCATTCATCTACCGATAGGCATCTGGGCTGTTTCCAGATCTTGGTTATTGTAAATAAAGCTTCTATGAACATAGGGGTGCATATATTCTTTTTTATATATAGTTTTATTGATTTCAGAGAGGAAGGGAGAGGGAGAGATAGAAAAATCAATGAGAGAGAATCACTGATTGGCTATCTCTTGCAATCCCTCTACTGGGGATTGAGCCCACAACCCAGGCATGTGCCCTTGACCAGAATTGAACCTGGGACCCTTCAGTCTGGGTGGACGCTCTATCCATTGAGCAAAACAAGCTAGGGCGCATGCATTCTTTCAAATTGGTATTTTGGGATTCTTACAATATATTCCCATAAGTGGGATTGCTGGATTCCACTGATATTTTAAAATTGGGGAATATGCTTGTCCGGTTCATCACTGTCCCTTGTTGCCTATCATATACCTGGTTTTCAATCAGACTGTATGAATTAATTAATTGTAATCATTGCTGTTGTAAGAAAGGTCTACATAAAAGACTCTTGGCTTCTCTGAATAAAGAGAGAAGACACAGGGACAATGCAAAATATGCCTAGAATAAATTCCCACACAAATATTTGTACATTTTGTATTGCCCTTGGAATTGACAAACAGGAGGCAGCTACAGATTTATCTGTGGTTAATTTATTTGTGGATGATCTGGTGTTGTTGACTGTAGAATAAATAGCACAGAGGAAAATTCTGAGACTGGCTCACAAATTTTACTTCTGAAATGCTTTCATTACCACACAACTCAAGAGAATATTTAAAAATTGTTTTTACTAGAGAATTGGCAATTAAATGACTTATTACTTTAATTGGGTCATGATGTTTTATTCTGTAGTCCTTGTGGCACAAATTAAGGGTCACTGTAATAGGAAAGCATTTGTAAGGGAGAAAGAGAAAACCTAGTCACTTGCATACTAGTGTCTTGTTGCCTTTCTAAAAGATCCTTTTCCTCATTCTTTTCCTTTCTGGAAAACGGATAAGGCCTCCTACCATTTATTTGACTGAATACAAATCAGCACGTTTATATTCAAAGATGCGGAAAATATCGGCCCTGAAACACTGAAGGGACAATATTGCCCAGACTCATCTAAATCCTTTTGTCCAGTCTCCTTGCTGACTGTGGATGTACAGACCATTCCTACCCTGGCATCCAAACCCATGCTAATTTCCCCTCGCCTTCTCCTGAAATGTCCTCCTCCTCATTCTGCATATAAGAATTATGTCTACTCTCATTGCTTCAAGACCTGGCTGAGATCGCACCTGCTCCTTTCAACTTTTCCAGGTGGACCCGAAAGAGGAAAGGGACGAGCATTAATGTAACCAGGATAATGTTCCAGGCAGCCGTAAGTAAGATAAAAGAGAAAGAAAGGCTGCAACCAAGACATCACCAAAACGGGATCACTGGTTTACATGTAAGAACAGAAAGTTCAGAAGGTAATTTAATGCTATGGGGAAAGTCATCTATATGTAAATATATGATCTCATTATCATAAAGTAACTCTGTGTATTGTGTACATGTATAAAAAAATCTGGAAGAATAAACAAAATGTTATCTCTAGGGAAAATCAGCAGTGGCCTTTTCTTCTTTCTGCTTTTCATTGTACTTTCTCATTTATGTATTATATTATTTCTGCAATAAAAAGAAAAATACACTTTAAAATTTTTATTTTGTTAATCCTCACCTGAGGATATTTTCCCATCGATTTTTAGAGAAAGTGGAAGGGAGGGGGAAAGACAGACAGAGAGAAGCATGGATGTGAGACACACACATTGGTTGCCTCCCAAATAAGACTGCAACCGAGATATGAAGTACATGCCCAGGACCCTTCAGTCCGCAGGCTGATGCTCTATCCACTGAGCCAAACCCACTTCTGTTCCAAATAAAAACGAAATGGCTACATTTCCACTGACATAAATTTTTAAATCCATAGGACCCAGGCATAAAGAAAACGACTTTGCACAAAAAAATAAACAGCAATTGAGGTGGTAGAGGATCTTAGTAGATAGAGCGTCAGTTTGTGGACTGAAGGCTGCCAGGTTCAATTCCGGTCAAGGGCACGTACCTCCTTGTAGACTCAATTCCCGGCCCTAGGTCAGGGCAAATGTGGGAGGCAACCAATCAATGTTTCTCTCTCTCCTTTCCTTCCACTCTTTCTAAAAATCAATGAAAAAATATCTTTGGGTGAGGATTAACAAAAAAGTAATAATTAAAAAGTAAAAAAAGAAGGAAGATATATATGGGACAGATATGATATGTAATACCCAATAACATAGAAATAGTTTGAAAATCGCAGCCATGCCAAAGACCTGATTCAAAAATGCAAGGTGCATGTGAAAAAAAAATATATTGAAGAAACAACAATATCATATCATTTAATGAATTAATTCTGTTAAAACTTTGCTACCTAAACAATGCTTTAATTGCCCCCTACTGTTTGTTCTGTAAATACAGACTTCTGTAAAATGACACCAATATTATTGTTAATGAGAGGAATATTGTACTTAAAACATTTTGTGAATAAAGTGCCTTATTTCTTGCTGTTCTTTTTAACTCTAATACCAATAATCCAAAAGAAGACAGAAAGTTCAAAGGTTCAAACATCGCTAGATAATCAAACAGCTGCTGTTTATGTAGCGAGGCACCAGCAACCCCCAGGAAGAGGAAGACATAAATGTGATTTGTTTTTAGAACATTTATTTATCGCATTTTTTAGAGCCACTGAAAAAGCTAACATGAAATTAAGTTAATATAAAGAAGTAAAAATGTTTTAAAATATATCCTTTGCCAAAAGATGGAATTAGTGGTTTGAGAATCTCAGGTACTATTTTTCTTTAAGTCAGTTACAGTTGGATCTCGAAAGCTTAAAAAATGCCAGAGAATTAAGTGAGCTATTGAGGATTCCTTAACAAGGTAATTCAGATCTACTCGCAGGAAGTTGGACTCACGCTTGCTTCTAAGAGAGATACTACTGATCTGTACTTCGCAGTCAGAAAATACTACTACCCGTCCTTCACAGACAAGAAAGTACCGTGAATCACTTTCATCGGGATACTTATATTATTTAGAGTTTTCATCCAAAAGTGGTCACAGATCTTCTCTTATCCAACAGTGTCTGCTCCGTCCTATTCTCCCTGCACAACCTGGCAGAGCCCGCCTGTGGCCTGGAGGGGTCGCAACCAGGCTACCTACTGCGGTGTGAAGACAGGCACTGCCCTACATCTATCAAATGTTTGTTTTTTTGTTACAAACTCAGCAGTTATTTCTTATCTAGAGTTAAGAATAATATTATTAAAAAACCCATTCTCATGCTAAAAATCCTCAATCGTACTGAAGGCTGTAAAATGAAAAGTAAGGCACCCTCCTAATTCTCAGAATCAACCACTAGTCATGTTACACTAAGGATATGGCTGGAGATATATATATATATGTATGTATATATGGTCTTGTCTCATTTTTAATGATGCTGAATAGTATTTTCTTGTGTAATTACAGTCATGTTAAACAAGTTTCCTAATTGGTACATATTTAGGTTCTCTCCAGTTTTTAAAAAAGTGTTATTAATTATTTTGAACTTCGTATTTCGTGTTTATCCCCTAACATACCTGTAATATGAATTCTTAGAAGTGGAATTGCTGAATTAAAATGTGTGAGATATTCATTTTTAATAGTTACTGCTAAATGTTCTGCGAAAGTGGTGTAGCAAACCATCATCTTTGGCAAGACTGTAGGAAAGTTCCAGTTTCTTCAACCTCACATTTTCCCCTCAACTCATGGGTATAAGAATAGACCTCATTTTTTTTATCTGATTAATAAATTCATATTTCTTTGACTATGAGTGAGGGTAAGATATTTTCACACAGTTGTGGCCATTTGTATTTCTTTTTGTGTGAACTGCCTCTTCATTTATTTAGTGCTTTCTCCAGAAGGCATGATCGCAAAAGCGGGGTGGGGTTATATGTGAGTCCTTTATTCCTAACTTCCCTGTGCCATTCAGGAAGCACATCTGAATGCAAATAAGGGCAGTGGTATTACGACAGAGATAAGCCTGCATCATCTGTCCTAATTAATTATTTTGTTAAAAATACGGAAAACCCAAATGTGGTTCCTTCATTATTAGCAAGAGATTTGTGTGACACACTTCATAAGGCATTGCCATCTTCCATCCAAATTAGTTTAAAAATGAAATGTATTATCTAAGATAGAACCAATAACTTAAATAACTTTTTATTTGAAAATTACTCTTCTATTCAGGGCTGCAAAGATAAAAAAAAAACAATTTTATTTATTACTTATAAATGTGTAATAGTGTTGTTTGAATGTATGAATTTAATCCAATTAGGTGACTTTAGAAATCTATACACTCAAATATTATTATGCTAAATTAAACTAACAAATATTATTATGCTAAAAAAACTCATTCAGAACTTATGTTCTAACACAAAAATATTTCAAATTAGTGGTTGTCTTCAAAGCAAAATGATAAAAAAACAGAAAAGTGTTCACAAGCAATAGGTAAATATTAAAGCAATAACTCAATTATAGGGTAGGGGTAGGCATTTGAGACCAGAAAGTGTATCTATGCAATGGAAAATTCTTAAAAATTAAAAAAAGACTTTTTAATGTATTTCATAACAATGTATGAACCCACACACTAGTATACAATTGCAATTAAAATACCAGTGAGATAAATGTTAAATGTTACAACTCCAGGGTTACAAAATGCCCTATAAACTTGCAAACTTCCCCACAGAAAGAACCCACATGTCTTACCTCTGTGGCTAGGCTCTGGCTGGCACCATTGTCAAGAAGAAACTTGACAACTTCCAGGTGGTTTTCCTGGGCTGCCATGTACAATGGGGTGAAACCATTCTGTAAAATAAAAAGTAAAATGTCTGCAGCTTTCTAGAGCCAATATATTTTTCTACTGTACTGATAATATTATAGGTTTCAGGAAATGCTCACACATAATTTAATAACACTTTAATGGAGACATTCACATATACTAAAAACACCTAAGCACAATAATGTAAATTAATTTATAATATAAATATAATTCACAATTATACTTCATAATTCAGTTTGAAAGTAGTTTGTAGGTAATAGTTTAATTAATATTAATATATCCACCTTAGATAAGAAAGTACATTCACTTAACCACTTGAGTGCCTACCACAAATAAAGAATCTTACTAGATATCAAAAGGATATGAAGAAAAATACATTTGATCATTGTACCTATTGAGAATTATCTACTTTAAATAAAATATGTAATACTTTTACATAAAAATAAGCATCTGAAATAGTTTCTACTTTGAAAAGAATTTATATTAATTTCAAATGGCTTCACACTTACCATGGATGGGGAATCTTAGAGCAAAGGAAAGAACACCAATTTGCAAAAGGGTAAACTTTGATTTTAAAGTGGAATTTGATAAGCAGTCTATTTTTGCAAGTTTACTTCCTTTCATTTTTTGCAAAGATACTATTTTAATGTTCAAAATATATATACACATATACATATATATTTATACATATACACGCATACACACACACACACACACTCTCTCTCTATGTGTGTGTAGGTTTGTCTGAAATGTGCCCAACTGCCAAAAAACTTAGATTCATAAGTTTCACAAGCAATAGGTAAATATTAAAGCAATAACTCAATTATAGGGTAGGGGTAGGAATTTAAGAGCATTTATATATGTGTATAAAGCTTATATATAAAGCTTATAAAGCTTCTTATTAAAAACATTTGTGTTTGTTCCAATGTATTTCACATCTATGAAATACTGAAATATTTAAAAATCTTATTGCAAGATATACATATCAAAATATTTTCCAAATTATAATAAATTCTCTTTGACTAATTTTTCATAATGCAATTCTATTTAACTGAATGTTCTGGAAATTTTATTTTATACATTATGCACTTTCAAAGAATAAAAATAAATTCTAAGTAAAATGTTTTCAGATATTACTCAATTTTTTGTGATTCAAAAGGTTAGGCTCATCATAAATATCAATTGCTATATAATTACCTTCATTATCAATAATTCAAACTCTGGTGGCCTTTTTTTTTGGCTCAAAGCTGAGAATTAGGAAGTTAAAAAGTTGTTACACATAATTGTAACAACCTGGGTTATTTGGTTGCCAAGGTCAAGATTAGAGACATAAAATTAGAGGCAGTAGAATATGACCGAGCATTCAAGCTTCTTC